>NC_064247.1:63105000-64355000 GCF_003254725.2 Canis lupus dingo | reverse complement strand
ACTAAGGCCAGCAACGTGGGGCAAGCCACCCTCATGCTCTCCTCCCTCCTGCCACTGCTGGGAACCATGACCTGGCCAGGAAAGGAGGTCTGTCATACAGACCCTAAGGCTACAGGCCCATGTGATAATCCAAGGCCACCACTTCCTGATCCTTTGCTTCCTCCCATCTGTGGAGTCCCCTTACCCACATGAGGTCACAGGTCCCAGGACCTGGGCAGGGGTTTCTCTGAGGGCCATTACCCCATCCCTCACAACACTTCCACAGTCTATCTCATGAGATGGTTTCACAATAATTATGAAAGAATAGAGATTCAAAGGGAAATCCCCTTCCTCTCCACTCTATCAGCTACCAGCTCACAGCAGCCTCATGTCACCCATATGGTCCCCCTGCCCTGGCTATTTTTAGCAGATCTCAAGCATTTCATAAGCTTTATCAGTAGATTTCTCTAAAAAGACCCTTAAAAAAAAAAAAAAAAAAAACTATGATGCCTTTATCTTACCTAAAAAGTCATCTATAATCCCTAACATCAAGCACAGAACCCACGTGCAGATTTCTCCAGTCACTGTGGGCATCTTTTCATTTAGAATCCCTCCTCCCACCGTGGTGACCTGTCACCTTCCAACCTCTCATCACACGCTCAGTGCTTCTAGTTCCCTGGCATCAGCCAACAGCGGCCAGGCAGGGCAGCTACAAAGGAGTGTTAGAAGTGCATTCTGGTCTATAGGTGCTGTCCTCACCATGCCCCAATGTCCATCTCTGGTCAGGGCCTCATCACGATGGTCTGGTAGTGACTGCAGTGAGAGCCTTGCCCTCTCTGTGCATCTGCTGCTTCAGATCTAGAGAGAGCTGTGTCCCCCAGGGGGGCTGAGTCCTCTTGGGGAGATGGCACACTTGGGTGCTTGCTGCTCCCAGGCTGGTTACAATAGTCCTCCCATGTACTGGCTACGCTAACAGTGAGTAGGACAGGGATGAGGATGGGCAGGCAGTAGCCCCTGAACCCCCTCCCTATGGGTACAATCATTCACCTGCTCAAACACAACCACACCTGCACGGCCAGAGCAGGGCCCTGTCACACAGGCCATGAGTGGTTAAGAGGCCACCAGGTGCTGAACCAGGATGAGCAGAGTGAGCCATGCAGAGGATCGCTCTGCTAGGGGAGGGGTAGGCAGGTAACATGCAAGCCAACAGGGATGATGGGAGGAGGCCCAAGCCAGGGAACATGTGGGGCGGCGCTCACCTTATAGTGCCCATTGTTGGCAGCGTCGTGCAGGGGCGTGTCATCATCCAGGCCCTTGGTGTTCACCTCCGCGCCTGCGGCCAGCAGCTGCTTGGCGACATCGTAGTAGCCCCGGTTACACGCCTCGTGCAGTGCTGTCCAGCCTGGAAACAGACACTTAGGACCTATGTTATTTAATCCTCGAGAACACCACTCCTGTCCTGAGGCCACACCCTCCAGTGCATTGGTGGTGGTGCCTGCAAGGGAGGGCCGCAAGCCCTGGGAGGCCCTGTGTGTCCTTTACTGCAGTACCTCATTCGCTCCAAGATGTGTAGCTAGTTAACTCTGAACATTAACAACTTGCAAGGATCACCTGGGATGGAGGACTGGTGAACATAGGGTAACAGGCAGCAGCCTTGGCCCAAAGGAGCCAGAAACATGAGGAGAATACTGGGGAGGCTGAGGAGGGACTTGGGGAGGATGACAGAGCCTGTCGCCATGGCTGCAGGCCTGGGAGTGCACCCTCTGTGAGCATGAGGCTGAGGCCACACACGGAGGCCTCCCCTGGTGGCTGCTTCTGCCAGAGCCTCAACAGGCCACCAGGAAGCATGGCCTCAAATGTCAGTGTGCAAAGAGGCCCACCCCCATAGACACAAATTCCAGGACTTCGGAAAATCCTGACTTAGGAAAATGGCTTTTTAAGAAAAGGTGCTGGGCTCCCTGGATGGCGGGCTCAGGGTGTGATCCTGGGGTCCTGAGATCGAGTCCCACAGCAGGCTCCCCACAGGGAGCCTGCTTCTCCCTCTGCTTATGTCTCTGCCTCTCTGTGTCTCTAACGAGTAAATAAATAAAATCTTTTTTTAAAAAAAAAGAGGGCTAGATTAGTTTTGGGTCAGACAACCACCAACTAGGGCAGTGGGAAAAATCTAGATGGGTCTGTCATGAAGACTGCTTTGCTCGTTTTCTGTTCTCCCCACACTCAGAACACAGGGCTGGAATCCACAGCAGAGCCTCGCGCCAAATATCCCGGGCATACAAGGTAGTGCCCAGCTGCTGCACAGACTCCCTCAGGTCAGTTCGGCTCCGCCGTCTCAGGCCAGGCAGCTTCTCCCCAAGTACGCCAGAGGCAGACCTCCTCCAGTAGCCAGGGAGGAGGATTCCTCTGCCACAGAACTGGGGTTTCCATAACACTGCAGGGTGGTATCTAAAAATTCCCCAAGCCTCATTATTCTTAAAAATAATGAAAAATAAGAAAACAATCTTACTTTGAAATATTTCCCAAAACACTGATGCCATAGAAGCAGCAAATTATGCTGGTGTAAGAGCGAGGTCTGCCCCCCAGTCCTGTGCACATGCTTTGATTCCCATCATGCTGACTCCCAGGTTGGAATTGTGCCTTCTGAGACCTGGTGCTCACTCGGCCAGAGGGCTCCAGCACACGGGGGCCAGAGCAAAGCCTCCCGTCCTTTCATGAGTGCTCACCTGCAAAATCCTTGACGTTGACGTCCGCGCCCTCTCCAATCAGCTCTTTGATGCGCCGGGCATCCCCGCGGATGGCTGCGCGGTGCAGGCGGGTCTCTCCACGCTCGTTTCGCTTGTTCACTTTGTCTTTGGTTTTTGAGGCAGAGTTAGGCGTCCCCTTCTGACACACTGTCGACTGGGAGGGGTGCTTTGGTGTTGTGTCTACTGCAGGCCAAAGAGAGGACAAGCAGGGACGTCAGTGAGGGGTGGTGTCCCTGGTCACAGAAGCTTCTAGGATCTTGGTCATTTCCACATGGGAAAGGGGACACCTTCACGTGGGCACCCATCCCTAGGATGACCCCAAACCCAGGGGCTCACCTGGGCTGTTGGCAGACTCCTCGGCAGTCATCTGCATGAGGAGAGCCACCTGCTGGCGCTCGGAGAGGGGGTAGCCGGCTCGGATCCCAGAGAGCCCCATGCCAAACAGCAGTCCAGCCTTTCGGGTGACAGGCTCCTTCTTAATCCTCTTCCGCTCAGGACCCTGCTTCTCTGTGAGGCGGTGGAGGAGACAGGGGGAGATTTCATGCCACGCAGTCCTCAGAACCCAGAGCCTTACCTGGCACCATGGAGCCCCTGCCTCCCTCCTCACAGCTCACAGGGAAAGGGCAAGAGCAAAGGTGGCAGCACCGTGCCGCCTGTCATCACCTCCAGCAGTAACAGAGACAGTTTCGACACCGTGTTATGAGCCAATGAAGCCTGCTCCGCCTCTGCCCCCACCGACCGTTCAGTCCGCTCAGGCGCCTCCCCATACTGACCACCGTGCGCCAGGCGGTGGGACAGCCTCTCACCGGTGTCCTGGCTCACACAGGACAGGTCTCCGTCTATTAAATACTGTGTCCACACTCTGATTCCTCCTTCCCCGTCCCGCCTCCAAACAGTGCAGATATAATTGGCAAACATAGTTTAGAAATACATAAATAGATCAAGGCCGACTCGTCAGTACTGTACCTTTCTTCTTGCTTCTAGGGACCTCCATTTCATGCCATGGCCCTTCGAGGAGCGAACCAGCCTTGCAGTACCACGACATGGACTGAGCTGGAGGCATCTAAAGGCATCAACACAGAGCACTAACCAGATACGATGGAACAGCTCAGCCGTTCCGTGTCAGCCTCCTCGGGACGCGCACATCCTCCACTTGTCTGACCCGTTACAAAACACCCTGCCAACCCTGAACACAAACACGTTGTGCTGTTTCTTCTAGAAGAGGCAGGTGTAAGGGAGAGAAAATACACCCCAAACTCCATGAGCCAGGAGCCAAAGCTCGCTTTTGTCCTTCACCCTCACCCTCCAACTGGGGATTAGGGGTCCACGGGAAGCCTGGAGCCCTCCCCACACTGCCCCATGTGTGCGGGGGGGAGCGGGGAGGCTTGTTTGGGAACCGGGGTGGTTAGGGTGTGTTCTAGGTCACAGGGTGCAAGCTGTAGCTGGGGAAGGAGGGGCACCATGGGAAACTCAGGTCCCTGAAACTTCTCCAGGTGGGCTGAGGGGAGTATTGTCCTGCTTTCCACCCAGTGCAATGGGAGACCCCTCCAGGCCCTCGGCAGGTTCGCTGGCTGGGGCCTGCCTGAGGGAGGTGGGTGCTGTCTGTGAAAGACGACCAGACAGACTCCAGGACAACATGCCCAGCCCCACAGATACAACATCTTCCATTCTCTTAACAAGAGTTTTCTGGAGCTGTTTCCCAAGAAGGTATTTTGGTCTGCCTGTCATAAACTACAGCTATGACCTGCTGGAATGTAGGTCCCTGTGCTGCGAGTGGCAGCTCCCCATCAGCAACAATGAGTTTCTAACCAGCCCACCAAGCACAGGCCCAAGAAAAAAGTAAATTCCAGAACGCTCCTCACAGTGACCACAGAACCCCAGCTCATCCCCTCTGTCCTGTTCTACTCATGCTGGCAGAGGCAGGGATGAGCCTCTGTGCAGGGTGAACAGTATACCACAGCAGCCCTGCCCAGTGGCCCCCCAGGTCCCAAGAAGTTATGCTACACTTCCACAGGGACTTGGGGCCACAGAGCCCAAATCAGGGCATTTGGTTTACAAGTGCTCCCACAGCTGAGTGCTCCACTGATCTGTCCCTGGATGCGCCCTGCCTCTACCTGCCTTCTCTGTTTACCATTCTGCCACCGGCAGAAATGTTTATACACGTTCTGATGTATAAACAATGACAGGAAATAAGACCCACATCCCACAGGCTGGCCCTGCCAGCACAGTGCGTCCAGCACAGGGCTCTGGGTGCCAGAAGAGCAGGAGGAAGGCATGTGCACACGCCCATGCTCTGCAGTCTCCCAGGAGTTACCACTTAGTCTCAGACCACTGGAGCCCAAGGTGCTCCCACTAGGCGTTCAGGAGGCCTCTGCTGCCTCCCTCGGGTGTAGTGGAGACATACAGCCAGCAAGGGGAGGGAGACGGCAGAGCTCAAACAGGATTCCTGCAGTGCCGAGGATTCCTGGTCAGGGGACAGAGGACGAAGCCAGTGGCCCAGCCCTGCTCTCCACTGCAGTCGGCCCAGGGAGGGGCAAGGCAGGGCCTGCGCCAGGGTGCAAGCGATGGTACAGGCTGCAGACTCCTTATAAGTTGGGAAGCCAGGAGAGGCACTTCCCGGAGGTGACAGCTCCAAACCCGTGGCCTTTTGCCCAAAGGGTTTTCTGCAGTAACAGAGCTTGCCTCCCACACCAGAGGAAGACATGACAGCACCAGACCTGTGGCCTCAGACGACACCAAGACACATGTAGGCTGTGGGGGGACAAGGTATGCAAGGAGGCCTCTGCCCCACCAGGCCTCCTTCCCTGCCCCCTCACCTGAGGCCAGGAGCCCTGGATAACATGGGACAATGCTCAGGGACACTCCCTCCTGATGGGTCTCCTAGGGCTTAAACAGGACACCCTACGTGTCTGTTTTTTCCCTCTACGTGTCTTAATGCAGAGGAAGAAACCCAACTGTAATCACATCTTCTAAGACACCCATTGCTTGATGGGGAAATGTGGTTCTCCAGCAGCACCTGCAGCTACCAGTACCCAGAGGGCCTGAGTCCAGCCAGGCCATGTGGCCTTGGGCGAGGGAGCCCAGGGAAGCAGCACCCACAAGAAGCACTGACTTCTGGCCAGAGGAGCCAAGCCACGTGGGGTTGGTCCAGCCTGCCCCTCTTGCCAACCACTGTGCTGCCTTGACCGTGATGGGGTGAACGCATCAGGAGGGGGAGGACACATAGCCTGCCTCTGCACCCCCACTGGCCAGATGAGGTGCCATGACCCAGAGCGGCCTCTCAGACAATTTGGTGGGGGGGTCCCCACTGAAATCTGCTAGTTTTTGTTTCTAATAGCCGACTGGAAGCCAAGTGGAACTTACACAACTTCCCAGAGCAGAAACTGGCAGGTACACTGGTGATGGAGAGAGGTCGAAGGACCCCAACAAGCCCACCTGTGGAATGTCCCCGTGGTCAGCTGCAGGCATAGGTGTGACGCATGGGCTCTGCACAGGCCAGGGAAGGCAGCCCAGAGAGTGCTTGGGAAACATAGGGCCCCAGTCCCAAAGGCTGTGCAGGGCTGCATCTTTCTGCTGGCTCCTTCCTTCCTGGACCCAGCCAGTGGGAGATGATGGTTTCCCTGAGCCTGGACAGTCCCCCTGCATCACTCTCAGGAACACACGCTGATGGGACACCACTTTATGTGTTTATGGCGTGAGCGCGCTGTGGCCTGTGACACTGGTGCCACACCGTGTCACCTCTTCTCAGTGCAGCCCCCTTCCCCAAGCTTGTGAAAGCAGGGGTCTCTGTCCTCCACAGCCCAACCCACGAAGCCCTCCTTCTCACCTGGGCCTTCTGGGACACAGCATAGAGGGTACGGGGCTGGAGTGGTTCTGAGGGACCTTGGCTTCCAGACTCCACGTCCTGCCGCTGCACTTCCCTCCCCAGCAGAACCTGGATGTCCCACTGCAGGAAAGGCTGCCAAACCCCAGTAGATTCTGGCAGCAAGGAAGCAAGGTGTGCCTGCAAGGCAGTTTTCCTCCCTGGAAGCAGGTGGGAGTGTTCCTGGCCCTCTGGCCTCGGTGGCCACCTCAGCACTGCTCCACCATCTTGTCACCACACACTGCTGTGTATACCCACCTGTGTTCTGCCCATAACACATTGTACCCCTACACTGGAGGACCCGTTGCACAAAGGCTGAGGGCTCTGCCTTCCCGGTGCCGCCCAGCCGTCTTCTCTCAACACCTGGAACCTCTTTGCTGCCTCCTGTCTCTTCCTTTTTCTCTACCGCAGTCCAGGCAATCTCCTTGGCTATAACCACCAACCTGCCAATTCATATGCCCTATGTAATGAGCTGTTTAATCTGTCCACTGAAGTTTTTTAATTGCTAATTTTCATTTCCATGTATCCCATTTCATATTTGAAAAAAGTCTACATGGATGCAGTCTCTGGCTGCATCTTGTTCCTTGGCTGTGCTTTCATTTTCTCCTTTAGTACATCTACTGATTTGTGCTTTGTATCCAGACATCCCCACATGAGGTCTCCAGGGCTGGGTCCCGCCTCAGGATGGGACTCCTCCTCATGCTCTGTGGTTCTGACCCGGCACTCGTATTTGTCTGAACCCTGGGGCCCAGAAGTTGCATGGAAGCTCATCTCTCCAGAGAGGATTGGCTTTTCCTCTGATCTGAGACTAGAGAGAGGGAGAGGCATTCCCAGCAACACAGGGTGTGGCTCAAGTCCAGGTCACAGGGAAGCTGGGGTTAGTCTCTGGGGCCACCTCTCAAAGCCCTCTGCCCCGTCAGGATGCCCCCAAGAGAAGACAGAGATGGGGGTCTTCTTCCTGCCTGAAGTGTCCCAGGTGTGGCTCTCACGCGCATGTCCATTGCGGCCCTGACACCCTGAGGCCAGCAGCCTGACTCCTGCACTGTTCCTGGCTCCTGAGGACTTCGAGCGCTCCACAAGGCATTATGTTCACCACTCACCATCTCTGACTTCTGGAGTGTTCTAGCTGAGGGCTTTGTCAGGAGACACAGTCTTCTACGTCGCCTTAAAGGGAAATCTGAAACCTTTACGTTCCACCGTAAAATCCTATGATGTCAACACCGCTTTGATTCCACTCCACAGGAGAGCATCTGGTAGTGCTGCTCTGGAATCACAGCACTCACTAAGATGCCAGGCAGAGTGCAGGGACATCTGATGGTGGGCAGGGTGCTAGGGAACCAGGGACACACCATCATCAGGAACACGCCTTCTACACCAGACGCATGGCCCGCGCCCGGTGGTAGGAGTTATGAAAGAACCACTCTGGGTGGGATGGTCCCCAAGCTGGAGGTGATGCAGGAGCTGCAATGGGGCTGGTCTCTGTCACAAGCCCCCTGCTCAGGTTTTCTAAGTGCGGCAAGACCAGGACCCGAGGGCCCACCCAACCCAGCTCTGACGTTCGGGCTGCACTTGTGACTGGCTTTTCCTTTTGTTTTCCTCATGTGTGTCCACTTCTTTCTTTCCTCTTTCTGAAAATGACCACCACTGATCACAGACAGAGAGGGTCTCCAGCAACCCCCTCCTTCTCTGGTCCAAGAAGGGAGGGGCTGGGGTCCCTCTCTGCCACCTGCCTTCTTCTCCCAGGTCACAGCTGTGGCCTCTACAGCTGTGTTTCTTCTTCTCTAGACAAGAGTAACCATAGT
Source organism: Canis lupus dingo (assembly GCF_003254725.2). NCBI lineage: Eukaryota > Metazoa > Chordata > Mammalia > Carnivora > Canidae > Canis > Canis lupus. The sequence goes on along the minus strand of NC_064247.1, from coordinate 64,346,616 downwards.
CCTCTTTCCACAGGGGCTCAGGAATTCAGTGAGGGCTGCAATGGCCATGATGAGGAAGCCAGGGTATTAGGAAGTGCTGTTGGCATAAACGGCCCACATGATACAACCTCCCAACCACTGACCCTCCTTTCATGGCACCAAAGCACAGTGAGAACTTTTTTAAATAAAATGAAGTAAATCATACTCCAAACCCACACCAGCTTGTGAACCATGCCATCAATCATGCTAACCCTCCAGGCCTGTCTGCAAAAGCCTCTAACCACCTCTTAGCCCCTGCCCCAGGCCCTGGGAGCACTACCAGGTGGAATGGCCACGTCGTGACCCAGGCTCCTCTCAAGAGGACTCCCGAAGCTGCAGCCAGCTTCCCTGGATGAGGCCCCACGTGCCCTTCTCTGTGCAGATTTTGTTCTGCACATTGTTGGGTCACCAGCCATGGTCCAGAAGTCCTCCCTGCGAGTCACAGACCCAAGATGCTTGTGAGGGCCTGGCTCACCTACACTGTGTATGGACAGCAGGGCCCCTGAGGGAGGCCATGATCCTGTAAACAGGGGACACTGGGGATTCTCAGCAGAAAGACCTTCCTTGGCTAGTCCACCCGCTCTCCGTACAAAAAGGAAAAAACTACTCAAGTTTAGGGAAGAAAAATGATGGAGAAGTGGTGTCACTGTGGGTGGCACGTGCCCTCTCCAGCCAGAGACCCCCCACAGCAGCAGCAGCACTGCCCTGCTCACTACCATCACCTGGCGAGTAAGCAAGTGAGCAGAGAAGCCCTTCATTGTCATGCACATGTCACCTGCGGCATGCAGCAGCACATGGGGTTCAGAGTTCCTTGGAGTCCTGCAGATAGTGGCGGCGGAGCCAGAGTTCTTCCTCAAACGGGGACAGCCCCCCGAGGGTAAGTCCTATCCCTTCCCATCTTATAGAAAAGGGATGACCACCATTTCAGTAAATACATGAGTGCCTCCACACCCGTAAAATGGAGTGAACAAGTTGTCTACATGTCAGCATTCCTGAATAAACACAAGACACAAGTCTTAATCATAAGATAAAAGCAAAATAAGAAAACCTGAATTTTTCACTACTCCAAAAAAACTTTCAGGTAGAACAGGCAGTTGCCAGCTCATGATGCTTCTGACAGGGCAGCCCTCTGTGAGGGGATCTGGCCTCTGGGGACAGGCAGGGCCCACCCCAGGGGCACACAGCCTACATTCAGACTAAGGGACAGAACACTGTAACAGAGCAGGAGGTTTATGAAGGAGCCTGCAAAGGGTAAGTAAGCATATAAGCCAACCTAAACATTTCCTGACAGGTTTTTCTTTAAGTTGAGAGGAAATTTAAACATACAAAAAGTAGATTTGTATAATTTAAGTGCAGACATCATATAATTTCATTGTAAGTTTGGTAGGTGATAAAGCATTGTACTTGGAGACTAGCATCACGCTGGGGGCCAGGCAGCAGGGCCTCATGTGGCCTGCCTGGAAGAGGCCACCTCAAGCAGCGTGCCTCTTCTTCAGCGGAGGGGCTGCCTCCCTCAGCAGCAAGGAGGAGCTGTTGCTGGGCTGGTTTGACCTAGCCCTGCTTTGGGTCTGGGCTGGCAGGGTTACAACGCAGTGAGCACACGCCGCCGGCTCCTCTGGTGCCCACCTGGGACATATATGGCTCTGGGGCATGCTCTGGCCATAGCTTCTGGAAGGATAGATACAGTGACATACCACATGTGGTGGCTGGCCTTCGATAGGCTCGGATGCAGACAAGCTGTACTGCTCCTGGCAGGCAGCCTCCAGGCCTGACAGAGCACTGTAGACAGAGGTCGCCTCCTGGGAGGTGAGGAGGCAGGACAGCGCTGGCAGTTCGGTGGTCCTTGGGCAGAGGATCATTAGCCTCTTCCCACTTGAGAGACACAACTAAGCAAACTCACTATTTGCCTCTCAAAACCCTGAGTTCTGGAGCCTTCTACCAAGTTCCCCTCGGGGTGAGCACAGGCCTGCATCTTCCCAGCAGAGGGCGCCGGAGGGACGCAGCAGGAGCAGGCACTGGGCGGGGTGGGGATGCATCAGACCTTCAGGACCTGCTTGGCCCCTCCCAGTCTGCCACTCCTGAGGACACTTCCTCCTGACCCTGTGGGAGGCACAGTCCAGCAGCTGGGAGGCACCTGGCCAGAGGTGTACGTCTTTCAGAGTCAGGCCAGGCTCATCAGAGCTACAGTTTGACCAGCCAGGGGCCCCAGAAGCCCACCTCCTGATGCTGCGCATGACCCACAGATTCATATTTGGAAGGCTCCTGATATAAGTCATGCACAGCACACCCATGTAAGAATCTTCTTAGTGGAAAATCTAGCTTTGTTATGTTAACAAAGCGGATGTACAAGATATAAAATCGTCCCCCAGAATAATGAGCGCAAGTATTATATCTCATATGTATTCAATGTTTGTAACACAGTCCTTGCCTGTAAAATACTGTTTTTTAAATGTTCACTATTTTTCTACTTCATGGTGAATCCCTCCCTGCCCTCACCCAGACCTACAAGTTGCAGAGAATAAATGTCAACACTTCCTGCCTGCCCCAAGACTGTCCTAGACACCTGAGAAGCCACGTGGATTCAGGTGAACCCACATGTCAGCCTCTTGCTGAAATGCTAACCATCAGTAGACAGATCCATATGGCCTGCTGGAAACACATGAACCCAAGAAGTCAACATCACAATAAAATGGGCACTGCAAAGAAATCCTACCAACCAGAGCAGAATGGGCAGCCTACTCAGGCATGCTCAGCTCAGGCAACATACTCCCCCAGGAAGCAGAAGCTCTAACACTGTCTCCTTAACTCACAGCAAGGCTGCTGGGGAATTTATAGGAATGTCCCAGAGGCTGGACATCCATCTCCAACTCTGACCATGCAGAGAGCTAACAACCAAATAGAGATATCAGGCCCTCCACACCCAAAACTGGAATAGGCACCAGCGACAGGAGGGAGGATTTCCAGGCCTGGTCTGATTTCCTCCAGACCTAAAGCCTAAGTAACAGCATCTCTGCAAGCTCTTGCATTCTGGCAGGAGCCCAGCGTCCAGAGGTATCCACAGGCACCTCTGCTCTTTTGTGGAGCATCAGCCCCTCTACCTGCCCACCCACCCAGTCCTATCCCCACTGTGCCAGCCCAGCCCAGACACAGGTGCCGTGGGCTCTACCACACCTCCGTGAAGGATTGCTGTGGGCCCATGATACCTTCCTCATATCCTAGTCGGAAAAACAAAATCTACTTCTCTGGCTTTCAACTAATCACATGTATGCTCACGGAGCACCTGCACAGGGTATTGGGGGAGGGCCCCATGGCCCTGTGAGTAACAGCCAAGGCACACACACATTTTCATGCTGCTCCCTCTGCCATTTCTCCCAATTTTCTCACGTTTATTCTGTTTTAGTACCCAGCACTTTCCCACTGACACAAACCCAAAGATGCAGGAAGCCCCACCCACACCCCCATCCTGGCAGGGCCTCAGCTCCTTCTCCTAATGGCTGCATTTGTGTTTTTATGGGTTCACCCCAGGTTCCATGGCTCTCTGGGTATTGTGCCCATATTCACCCCTGCCTGTGACTGGCATACATGTCTGCTGCTCAGATGACCAGCAGGCCGGGAAGGCCCCTGAGCACCAGGGTTAAGCAAAAGAGAGAGTCTGGGCTGGTATGAGAAAGGCTGGGCTCTTGCCTAGACCCAGGGTGGGCCCCAGGATGTCTGCTCAAGATGGCATCAACTTCAAAGTGGACGTGCCAAGTATGAATCCCCCATGCACACACATACACAGAGAAACACATGCACGCTCATGTGCAGACACGTGCGCGCGCGCACACACACACATGCACATACACCCCTGCTCTGCAACCCCAGGCTCCCCCACACACCCACAGGAAACTGCACTGGCTCTGGCCCACTCTCAGTGGTCCTTTTGGCTTTTATTTCAAACAACTGGGTTTAATTTATGTGCTGTTGTAGCCCTAAGGGAAAACACGTTTACCCAAGACTTTCAGGGGACTGCATAGAGCACGGTGGGGAGCAGGAGGCTGGAGCCTCCGGGGAGAGGAGCTCATACTCATGCCTACACAGCTGGGCACACAATGGGAACCTCCCTGGGTGTGCTGGGGGCTGGGGGTATGTTCCTGCTTGGCACTCTTGTGGAGAATTCTCTGTGAACCTTTCCTATCAGCACCAAGTCACCCTCAACATCAAGAACAGAGCAGATGCTCTTAGACCTCACTCTAGATGACCCCACCCAGGCCTCCAACAGGACTCCTCAAAGAGTCCTGGTGCAAAGCCAAAAGATGAAGAGAGGCTGGGGCTGTCAAGGACACTTTCTGTAGAAGAGAAAAGCGTGGCAGGTGAGATGGCCTTGGGTGGTCAGCAGGGAGTGAGGGGCGGCACCTATACCTGTGTCCGAGTCCTTCTGCTCTCCATTGGCCCCCACAGTGAAGGGCAGCTTCCGTTTGGTTGCTCGCTCCCTCACCTCCTTTCCTCCATCACTGCGGTCCAGCTTTGGGGTCTTGGTCAGAGAAACTTTATCTTTATCCTAGAAAAGAAAGTGACGCTTTCAGACATCATTCCCAAATTAAGTTCTCGGAATCCTCACATTTACTGCGATTTCATTTCAGGTACCAGGAAAAGCAAATCTTTTACTTGGGCAATGAGCAGCACCTCCCACTCGCCAGGCTCACACGAGCATGCACGGCTTCCTCCACTGTATTCTGGCCCCACACCCACCCCTTCTTGTCCTGAATCCCAAGTATTCCCATGAGTGTGAAGAGAGGAGAGATACAAGTTGTCTCCAACACAGCTTTCCCACAGAGGGATTAAATAATGAGAAAAATAAGAGCTGGCCTTAAAAAGGCCACGTTGCCAAGTGGAGAGTCCTATGCATGATTCAGGGAAGGAGCCCGCAAATGCTCCCACTTGCCTGGACCTCCCTCTTCCCCAGCTGACATCACCACCAGCCAGTGACACGGTGGGATTGTTGTGGGAACAGATCAACCCCCGATGCAGGAGAGTGGGTGGTGCACATCACCATCACCCCCTTCCTGTGTCTCAGGGCTGGTCCCTCCTGTAGGATAAGGATCAAGAAGCCCATATCCCAGGCCCATCCTGACCAGCGGGCCAGCCCTGTGCCTGTCTGGGTACCAGCAACTGTACAATGCTAAATAGCATCTACTCCTTCTGCAATGCTGTCTGCACAAGGGAAGAGGGCCCATGTGGAAATGTAAGTGCACAGATCCCTGAAGGGCAGGAATGGGGCAGCCCCATTCCAAAATGATGAAGGACCCAGCACTGAGCAGAAGCAGAAGCCCCTGCCTTGCTGCCTGCAGTAGCTAAACACCCTAGACCCCTAAAAGCTCCTGGCTGATGACACTGTCCTGGATGGGGGCTGCTCACAGAGATTTCCAAATTCTAACTAACACCCTGGCTCTGTTTGCTCACAGTAGTGCCTCAGCATCCCCACCCTGTCCACAGTATAGCAAGAGGCTCTAGGGAGCATGTAGAGAGCCCCACACAGGCAGAACATGCACAGCCTGCCACACTGGTCTGCACACTGGGGTATGATCTGCATACTGGGGTATGACATGGTAGAAAGGATTGCTCTACCAATACACGGCTCCCTTCTCTGCCAGGGTGCTTGCTGACTAATTTTCCCCAGGGAAGCTGTCAACAAACACCGTACAGTCACAGCCACACCCCCATGCCCCCCTCCCAGCAGCAGGGGTCCTTGAGGTGCTCCTGAGAGGAGCCACCTGCCAGCACAGAACATGGCCACAGTCCCCAACACCTGTGGTCCCGACAATCTTCCACCTTGAACAGCCAGCCATGCCACGGCAGTTAATGACAGACACCCCTCAATAGACCAGGGGGATTTCTGCCAGAACACATGGCCAGCTTTAAGGGTGTCTGGAATGCAAAGAGGGGCCCTGGGTAGGGCCTAAGCCATGAGACACTGCGGGAAGAGGGGGCTGCACAGATGCTAGGTGCACCACACCTCCAGAGACGTCCACCAGGACGCCTGTCATTACCTGCATGCTGCCCATCAGGAAAATCCCCAAAATGTAATAAACACCTATCCACCAAGAACACTCCTGACCCATTGGTGAATCTGACCCACAGGTTTATATAAAAGAGATAATATAGATAAGAGCAATAACAAAGTATTCAGGAATGCAAGACATTAAAAAAACCAATGTAACACACCACCTAAAGAAAATAAAAGAAAGAAAATCTTACAATCACCCAATATTTGCAAATAAGCCTGTGAGAGAGTTCAATACTGGTCCTGACAAGAGCTCTCAGCACACGGGAATGGGGACAGTCCTCCACCTGACCAAGAGCCCCCAGTGCTGATGCTGACAAGGGGTGCTTCCCCAAAGAGTGGGAGGCAGGAAGGCCTAATTGTCACAGCTACTAAAGAACGAAACAATTGTTTTTAAGAGAGCAAAGATGTGAATATACATTTTGGAAAAGGAAATAAGCATGTAACCAATTCACATTTGGGAAGATGCTCCGTATAAAGATAAAGTGAATTAAAGCCAAGAGGAGATACCAATGCTTCCACCAGAATGGCTAAAACCAGAGACACAGGGTATCAAATGTTGACAAGAATGTGGCAGAGTAGGCACAACTCGAGTTACTGCTGTCAGCAGCTTCTAACATTAATGCAACATGCCCCTGTGCTCACAACTGGCACTACTGTTCCCAAAAATAAAAAAGAAACCTCACAACTGCTCACCAAAGACAAACACACACAGAAGGTTCCAGAGTGTCAGAAAGGCACCAGCACACACAAGCTCACAGAATGTCTCCAAGGGGCAGACAGGACCCGTGTGCTCAGCTGCCAATGGAGACACAGGCAGGCTCCTCTGGAATCAGATCTGCCTCCATTCCTCCCCCACTTGTCTCCTGAGCAATAACAAAGCCTTAATGTGAAGATGTTATGAGTATATCCATGAATATTAAGCCATTCAGATTAATAAGTGAACGAGACGTTGCTGGATACAGAAAAGTAGCTGATTTCTATCAACTCGAAACAATTAGGAAATGATGTTAAATATCACTTCAGTTAGTATCAAAAATCATCAAATACACAGGAATAAACCTAACAAATGACAATAATTTAAGCCATCAACACAATTACAAAGCATTACTGAGAAAACAAAGGCTTAGAAAAATGGGAGACATGCTCCTGTTCACGGGACAGAAAGGGCACAACTGTTAGCAGGACGACTCCCTGCAAACTGCACTTTCCGTTCAAAGTGATCCCATCAAAATACCAGCAGGCCTTCTGTGGAAACCAACCAGCTTCCTCCAAAAGGTCTGAGTAATGCCAAGGGTCAAAATCAGAAAGAGAATGCTAAAGAACCACAGACACCCAGACTACAAAATGAGAGCAGTCCTGCCCGGTGGTCTGGGGCTGAGGCCCAAAGTTTCCGAGCAGAGGCTGCAGCCCTATGTGCCTGGGGTCAGGCGATGCTGTGACACAGCAGAGGAGGGGCCCTGCTCCATCAGCAACGGTGACCTTGTGAACATTCCCAGGGAAGGAAATACATACTGACCCCTGCCTTCCATGGCAATTATCAATCCCAGATGAATGCCAGACGGCAAAGATAGGCGCATGTCCTCATGACCAGCACACAACAGAAAAACAGGCAAAACCACAAGGTGCCACTATACCCAAGGGACAAAAGGTCAGCCACACCACCTGTGTGACAAGGACAGCCTCAACTCTCTCAGCACCTAGGATCCAGAACTGGGGCAATCACCATGACAAGCCATTACACCATATCTGCCAATGTGCACACATTTGTGCCATCACTCTGTTACACCCCCAAATGGAGCAGCCTGGATATTCGTCAGCAGTACAATGCATACAGAAGGGGCTGCTGCTCACAGGAAATGTCCTGTGAATGGGACGTAACACTGAACAGCTAGTCCCCTCTTATAAGTCCCAACAGGGGCGGTCCCTCCATGGTGATGGATGTTGGGAGGGAGGCGGTAAGGAGGCCTCCCCAAGGCAGGTAATGCCATGTGTTCTTATCTGGAGGGAGATTTATCCCAGGTTTTATTTTTTTATTTTTACTTTTTTTAATTTTTATTTATTTATGATAGTCACACAGAGAGAGAGAGAGGCAGAGACACAGGCAGAGGGAGAAGCAGGCTCCATGCACCGGGAGCCCGATGTGGGATTCGATCCCGGGTCTCCAGGATCGCGCCCTGGGCCAAAGGCAGGCGCTAAACCGCTGCGCCACCCAGGGATCCCTATCCCAGGTTTTAAACGTGAACTGTAAGACGTGACATATCTTACTAGAAAGCTGACAGGTCTTGAGTCCAGCTCCTCATCTCATGAGCTGTGCTGGGAAAGTGAACACTGGTGACGTAACCAGAGTGGTCCAGAGTGAGCCCTGGGGCTCCGATGAGGTACTCATGGCAGACAGGATGCAGAACCTTACTGAGCAGCTCCACCAGGGCAGGGAGGTCACTCGAGGCTGCCACTGATCCCTCACTAGCACAACAGGGATTGCCACAGAAGCCAAGAGAGTGTCTGTCTTAGGTGGTACTGGGCAAAGTATAAAGTTATCTTACTTGAAAAACAAAACAAAACAAAACAAAGCCAGATCCATACATCACCTGTGGCAAACGTGTGTGCTGCTCATGCTGCCCACACCGGAGCCGGTTCCATCCAGTGACTGCTCTCATCAAGGAAAAGAAAGCAGCTGGAACCAGCCCAGACCAAGCCCTGTGTCCAAAGGAGGCCAGGAGTGCATGAGACCCACATAACTGTCCCCATCCCCACTGCCCCTGGCAGGTGCTGAGCTCTTGGGGGCCTTTTCTGATATCTGCCTTAGTGGGGCAGGCCACATGGACAGAGAACACCTGAGCTGGTAGGCACAGCAGTCTGAAGCTCTAGCTGCCCACCTGCACCGGGGAGCCAGTGGAGAGGCAGAGAAGGCAACCCCAACAGGGATGCATGTGGCCTCTCCCTTGTCCTGTGATCGTGTAATCCCGTCCCAGGAAAATCCAGAGACCTGGGAACTATGATTACCAACGACAGTCTGGCCATTTAGTGTGAGTGTCCCAGAGTGGGAGTTACCTGCTCCCCCAGGGCACATTTGACCCCACTGGCTCCAGCTCCTCCTGGGCACACCAGCACACGTCCATCCCAAGTTGTAACGAGACCCTCCACAGGCCTCCTGGACAAGCACACCTCTCCCAAGTCCAGACCAAGCTCAAGCCTCAGCCTCCCCACAGTTCCATGCTGTGGCTCTGTCCCATTCCTGTACATGGCATGGGGTCCTGGGGGACGGTGTGTGGGAGACAATGTGTGGCCACAGATGCCCATATACCAGAGCCTCTGAGGCCTGGTCATTCTGATGAGCACTGAAGCATGCCTATGTTCACAATCTGCTCCATGTTTCACCTAAACCAAAGGAACCACACGGCTCTGCTTGCTTACCTCCTCGTGTGGAAAACAGGCTAACCTCATGCCCCATCCAACCAGGGTGTCGGCAGAGCCAGCAGGCTCAGTACAGAGAACTTCCATGCACACCCAAGTGTTGAGACAGAAGACCGGCCCCGGGGTCACAAATCATACAGGTCACAGCATGGATGGCCTGCCACATGGGCATCCAGGGGGGACAGGGACACATCAAGGCTGTGGACCAGCCGGCACAGGCACCTCAGCTCGCCTGCACCAGCACGTGTTGCTCTTGCTCTTACCACAGACACGGTCGGGGCACAAAGAGAAGAGGCAAAGCCCGGACCTGCTCCCTGCTCCCATCTGATTAAAGTCCACATCCACCAGTGCCCCTAGGCTTCTGGGCGGGGCATGCACCCCGGAGCCCAGAGGCAATAGCACAGGGCCTTTTCCAAATTACATGGACAATGGGCTACATTGGGCTACCCACCTCAGCCATGTTTCTGGTTAGGGCAAGGCAAACATGGTTAAATGTCAGATCTGCTCACTGAAACCAACAGACATCTGTGGCCAGAAATGTGGGCCCTAATTGTGGTTCCTGAAAAATGAACACATCCTTAAGATACAGCAGGTCCTCTCTGGCCCTCTCTGTCACTGTAGCCACAGAGGGACATCTACAAAGACAGGGGCAGCCAGCCAGAGCTCAGTGATGGTGAGGCAGCAAGGGGAGGGCAGCTCGGATGTTACCTTTTTCCCCGTCTGTTTCTCCACCATGTCGTTGCTGAGGGAAAAGTCTTCGTGCTGTGGTGTTCTAGAACACCCACCCTTGGGCATCGTTCTTCTCCCCTCACCTGATCTTCATCTATACTGCCATCGCTTCGTCATCGACAGTCTGCTTCAAAAGAGAGGACACACAGCGTTAATCAGGACCAATGCACATGAAGCCCAGGCAATCTCAAATTCATGCCCCAGAATGGACTGAATGTCACCCACTGCTCTGACAGGGACCTCAGGACCCATAGCCCAGTAGGCCACTCCAGGATGAAAAGTTTGGCCCTGTCCTCCCCTCTTCCCCCAGTGCCCTCTGCCTGCACCACGGGCAAGATCAAAGCCCAGGGGCAGTACACCACACTCACCCCCCTCCTAGACATGGCCTCCACCCCACGCATCACCTGCACCCCCTCACCCCAGGAAAGCAGCTCCCTTCCCACACTGCCCCCAGACAGAAGGAAGGTCAGGATGAGCTCAGACCCAATCCCTAACCTCTCTCAAATAAATGAGCAGAAGGTAGGGGAGTCCTCACCATCCCCTAAGGTCCAGGCAGCTTTGGTGTGCTGATCTGTGCCCACTGAGCCAGACCTTACAAAGGGGCCTGAGGCCCAGCCCCTGCATTTCCCAGGAAATCCCAGGACATACGCTGTATCAATTCTGTATTTTATGATGTTTAGGCATGTCAAACCAACCAACCAACCAACCAACCAACCAACCAACCAACCAACCAACCAACCAACGCCTGCTCTCTGGGGAGAGACTGTCCCTCCCAGAGCTAGCCCTTTATTAGAGACAGAAAATCCTTCTTGCATAAAACCACCAACCATTTCTTTATCTAACACACACAAGCCAGTCACCAGGCAACAAGAGACCACCGCATTATTCAAACTAGCCAGTCCTGAGCTGTCCACCCTGCCTGCCCGCTCTCCCAGCAGAAAACCCAGCAAAAGCTCTGGCCAGCTTTGTCCTTGGTCCTATCTTCTGGCCTGTGAGGGCTCCCTCTGGGACCTGGGAGAAGAATCAGCCTCCTTCAGGTTCTGCCCATGGCCACACTGACCTGACCAGACCATGGCCTCTTCTACACCTTTCAGCGTCCGGTTTGCTCCATGCATCGATTCCATCTTCCCAAAAGCCACTGCCTTCCTTTTTATATATTCTTAAGATTTTACTTATTTATTTGAGAGAGAAAGAGCTAGGGAGAGGGAGTGCAAGCGGGGGGGGGGGGGGGGGGGGGCGGAGCAGCAGAGGGAGAATCAGGTTCCCGCTGAGCAGGGAGCCTGGAGCCTGACCTGGGGCTGCATCCCAGGACCCCTGCGATCACAACTGGAACCAAAGGCAGACAGACGCCTCCCCGACTGAGCTACCTGGGTGCTCCTACTTGCTCCTACTTTCAAATTTTCATCATCAGAATTAGAGAACATTTTATACAAACAAACCACGTGTACTATTTCTTCTCTACTTCCCTTGGTGATACACCTTTGCCATTTTGGATAAGTAGTTTTTTTAAACTAAATCACCTGGAATTAAACAGCCTCTATACATGAAGTGTGGCTTCTGAAATACTATGTTCAATGTAATCTATAAGAGGAGCTCTAATCCGTAGTTTGTGTAGCTCTCTGTGCGCTGAAAACTAAACCTGCCCTTTACCATGTTTTTTTCTACAGATCCTCTTATTTTTCCACATTAACTGATAAAATTTCACAAAGTATTCTCTTGATACTTAACTGACCTAAAACTACATCTAAAATTTATTTTGGGAAGATGGACAAGGCTGACTGCTTTATCTACTTCCTGACACTTCCTTCCCCAGCACACTCAAAGCAGGTGGACAGGGCGTTTCTATCCACACACTCCAGTGGCTGAGGCCAAAACAACATCTCCCATCTCCTCTTGAAACTGAATTCAACATTCCTCTCCAATTTTGCACTGGGAAACTAGAACATCTCAGCCTAGAGAAGTAACCTCTCAGAGCCTGACTCAGAGACAGCTGCTAGAACTCATTGGTAATGTTTCAGTAGAAGTTTAAAAAAGAGTACGGAAGTTAAATTTTTAAAAATTCCTGACTGCCTGCTGTCATGATGGGAAATCGAGCATAGTCATCATGGGATGTCCAACCCTCCTGCTCTTGAACGTGAAACACAAGAGTCCGTGACCATGTAGGATACACCTAGACCAGCACATGGCCACAGCGCTGCCCCATGATGTCTAAACACAATCTTCCAGCCTACTCCACAGTGCCCACACCAATAGATGGGCACAGGTGGCCACCTCACTCTTTCACCCAGTGATTTCACTACATGTCTGCTAGGTGGTCTCTCTATTCAGAGTAGAGTCGTGAGACCCCAGAGCTGAAAGACCTGCCTCCTCCTCCCACCTGCCCTCCCTGGAAAGATGGCATGACAGCTACACAACAGCATGAAGAGAACAGAGTATAGTTCCAGAACAACCACTTCAACCTCCAAAGCCTAAGGATCTTTAAAAACCGCCCCAGTAGCCACAGGGCAAGAGGAAGGAGTGAAGCGAGTTCTGAGCTTGCTCCTCCAGGACCTTAGACCTTCACGGTGCCCTGGTCCCAGTTCTGACGTGGATGCTAGGCATCAGTGGGAAGGATCTCTGCCCAGGACTGGAACAGCCTGAACTGCACAGTGCCACCTGAAGGCCACCCACAGTGGCCCTCTGTGTGCACCTGGCTGCTCTCAGAGTGCTCTACAAACCATCAGGTACTAAACCAGTGTGCCCCGTTAACGAACCTTTTGTCAGTATTAAAATTAAACTACTGAGGCCCTGGGTGCAAGTCTTTGGGCCCAATGCCTCTGACATTCAACTCTTCTGCCACAGACAGCTGTTCCTTGCTACCAGTGGACACCTACCTGCCAGCATGTTCTGTTAATGTTCAAAATGAAACTGCTAGTTATTTTAATAGCAAAAATGGCTTTATTCCGGAATAGCAGACAATGGCAAGCCATGCCTAACACACCAGCCCCAAACCATAGACAACTCCAGGGAACAACACAGAGGTGGCTCTTTTATAGCAGAAAGGGGTAGGGATGGGAAGAGTGGGTGAGGCTGTTGTAAACTACAAGTCTATTGGAGTAAACTGGGAGCTGGAAGTGTAGTGGCTGTTCACTGGCTGGGTTGTTGCTGGGACAGGAGAAAACCTTCCTTTCTCCTCCTGGATTAGGAAAGCAGGAGCTGCAGCAGGTAGCATCCCTCCACAAGGTCTCCTCCTGTTGGATCTGTAACTGACAGCTAGTGCTGGGCATCAGAGCTTCCCATGTTTGTGTCGCCTCCCTACTCCACTGTCAATGAGATTTCCCTTTATTAATTTTCACATTTCATTTTGTGAACAACCAGATTCCATGCAATCTGTTGCAGAGTGAGGGCATGCCCAAACCTTACCACAATGGCCCAAGGGACAATCTGTGCCAGCCACTGGCCAAGCTTGCAGTGTTCTGTACCCACCAGTGGGCCTCACTCACTCCCGAAGGTCAGGTCCTCAGGGCACCATCCTTCCCCTCCCCCAAGGGCTAGGAATGCCATTAGCTAGTAGGTTAGGAGTGTCATCCCAGATGTTCTATCTTCTTTTTCTTTTTTTTTTTTTTTTTTTTTTTTTAATTTTTTTTATTTATTTATGATAGTCACAGAGAGAGAGAGGCAGAGACACAGGCAGAGGGAGAAGCAGGCTCCATGCACCGGGAGCCCGATGTGGGATTCGATCCCGGGTCTCCAGGATCGCGCCCTGGGCCAAAGGCAGGCGCCAAACCGCTGCGCCACCCAGGGATCCCTCTATCTTCTTTTTCTTAAGACATTTTTCTTGAGCCCACATTCACAACAACAGCTGAGACCACCAGAGCCATCTCACTCCTCTTGGTTACAAACAGCTCAGTATTCTGAACTAGTCAGAAACAGGAGGACAACCACAAGGAGCATGGTCCCATCAGGGTCTGGGACATTGGACTCATTTCTTTAGGGACCGTCACTGATGGAGCTTTCAGCTCCAGGGCTCAGATTGCCACTGATGCATTCCAGTTGACTTTCTTGGAGAGCTGGGCACACTGGGTGAACCATCCAGTGCCTCTCAGGACCCGTCTGGCAAGCTGTAGGGCCAAGGGGACCGGAGTCCTCCCTGTTACTTTTTCAATAACAAATCAGCTAAGGACAAATCTCAAATGCACCTTCATCTTCTCCCATCTACCTTGTCTTTCCAACCCCCTCATAAGCTGTCCAGGCTCTAGGGCTGAATGCCATTTCACCCCCCTGTATCCATTCAGCCTTTCCTTCGGCTTAGGGAAATGGCCATGCCAGCAAAGGGAAGGACGCAGACACAGAGAACCCAGCAACTCTCATCACCACCCACGACTTCTACACGTCAGAAGCTGGGCTTGCTGTTTCTTCCACGGGTCCTCTCTGAGAGCGAGCAGAAGCTGTCAGGGTGCCACAGGCCTTCCTGCTGACTGCTGGGCATTCACTGCTCAACCCAAAAAAGAGGATGGGACACCACCGCCACACCCTATAGAGCCATCACAGTGGAGGCAATCTTCGTGGCAGAGGTTGGGGGGAGTCTTCCCTTCTAACCAGCTACAAGGCTACCTCAATCTGAGCTCTGGGGCTTTCTTACCAAACAACCCAAGCCTCAGGCCCCAGAGACAAGCAGGCTGTCCCTGCTCAGATATACTGTAACGGGGATCTAAATCCTCTCACTTCTAGTGTCAGAAGATGCCTGCTCTGAACACAGGGATGTTCTGGTCCACGTCAGAGCACTTGGGGACACATGCAGACTTGACACACAGCACCAAAGCAGCAGCACGTGGGGGAGACATCTGCAGAGCAGGATGAACACGGACAAAGAGAGAATGGCCGGTATGGGGTGTGCTTTGGCTGCTAACCAGTCCCTGATCGGGATGTGCTACAGGGTGCAGGTTCTCTCCTGTGCCTCCAAACTGAAAGGCAGCTGCTCTAGCATCAGAAGCTGTTGGGAGGCACAGAGACCACTCAGGAACGCACTCAACAGTGTCTGGAGTTAGACGAGTTCTCTGAATAGAGACCCCAGCCCGTTTCCTGAAACCAAGGTACAATGCCCACACTGCTGGTGCAGGGAATTTGCCAATAATTTGGCAGCCACATGCAAAGCCCAAGCAAAACATCTCTTAGCCTGGAAGGGATCCAACAGCTGTCTGCAGCCAGGGTCATGTCTGACCCAGGGTCACATATGGGCTGGGAAAGGTCATCTAGCCCTGCACCTGTCTGCATCACAAGTGGCACACAGCCCATGGAAGCTCCAGGTGCTATCTGGCTGGTGGGGTATCTTTCCTGCTTGCCCCCAGGACCCTGCACTGTGGGCTTAGAGAGAGAGCCTGATTCAAAGGGCTGGCAGAACAGACATGCTAAGAGCCCTCCAACAAGGACCATGACCAGGTGCATTCCCTCCCAAAGGTGCCTGGAGCAGTGTTCTTGTGTGAGAGCTGCCACCAGAGCCAGCCCCCACCCACACCTCCACAAGCACACACAGGGCTTCATCTAGGCTGACACCTGACATACCATACTATCTTCCCTTCTCACAACACAGAATCACACGGCCAGTCCCTCTCCATGGGTAGGAGACACAACGCACAACAGAGGCTCCCTCCCAGATTGAACCTGATACAAGAGCGGTAGCTGACTCTACTGCAGGGCCTGAACACAGGGATTTTGCTAACCTGAACCCAGGTTAGCAAAAATCCAAGGAGTTAGTCACCTTTTCAACTGACATGCTAACAGCAATAAACTAAGGGAAACTGGAAGGCACTGGTACTGGATTCATGTGGATCAGAGGTGGAACCCAAATGGACAAAGCCATCGCCCATGAAAGCTCACACAGGCCCACAGGCCCCACGTCCACAGGACCAGGAGGGCTCCACCCAGCGAGGCCAGGGCAGAGCAGCTCCTGTGGGAAAAGTGCAGTGGCCCTGGATGTAGGGTTGAGAGCCACTGCCACTCCAAGCAGGCATCATGCCACAGCCATCAAGGAAGGCCCACCAGCCCCCAGGGGTCTCGTCCAACTTGGCAGTTAGCTCAGTAAGGAGAGAGGAAGCCTGAAAAGACAGTCAACATGAACAAGCTCACACTCATGAGGGAGTTCGGAGAACTCCAAGGACACCAAGAACCCCTCCTTAGTCTACTCAGAGACACAGATTGCAAAACAAAAGAGAAACGATGACTTAGAAGCAATCCTGGTTTTAGGAGAGTAGAATAATTCAAGGAGAGAGAATAAAAGATGCAAAACTTTAAAAATGAGAGAAAAGGCTAAGTACTGGAGAATCAATACAAAATGCCCACTGTCCTATAAGGGCAAAGACATAATAACAGCCTAGGATACAACTCTTTCAACCGGAGGAATCTGACCGAGAGCAAATCACCAGCACTGATTGTGACTTCACTTTGCCAAGCCTCCAGAGGTGCGCCCACCAAGGACAAGAGCCTGGCGAAGCGCCAAGGTCCTTGGCAAAGGACTCCCTCCATTCTCGGAGTGCCGGACAATGGAACAATGGTCCAGAGACACAAATACATTTCAGCTACATGGTCAACCAGGGTAAGCACACAGAAGAAAGCTTCAAGTACACAGAAAAGCCAAGCTACCGGCCCCTCTACTCTTCCTGAAAGGAGGATGAGAGCTTACAAAGGTGACAAACTACAGCCCAAGGCCAAAATCAGCTCTCTCCCTGCTTAGGTAAAAACTGAGAGCTACTAATGAGTTTCCTGGTTTATTTTATTTTTAAACAATCTCTACACCCAACATGGGGCTCAAACTCAGAACCCCAAGATCGAGAGTTTCCTGCTCCAATGTGACAGCTGGGTGCCCCGGATTTCATATTTTATACCTTTGAGGGACAAAGAAATTTAAGACTAGTATTTGTGACATATGAAAATTACATAAATTAGAATTTCCATGTCCATAAATAGTATTACTAGACTACAGCCACAACCCAAATGCTTTCCTGGCCCACGATCCCGCTGCATTAGCTACTGACCCCCACCATGACGCAGTGATTATGTTGTCTGTAGGCACAGAGGGTCCCATAACCATTCTGGGGGGTGGGGGGCTTTTAGGGCCAACACTGTTTTTTTTTTTTTTTTTAAGATTTTATTTATTTATTTTGAGAGACGCACAGAGAGAGGCAGAGGGAGAAGCAGGCTCCCTGTGGGGAGCCCAACATGAGACTCGATCCCAGGACCCTGGGATCACAACCTGAGCCAAAGGCAGATACTCAACCACTGAGCCGCCCAGGTGCCCCAGGCCAACACTGTTTTCGTGACAACATGCCTTTCCCACAGGACTGGTGCAGAAATGCTGGTGTGCCCCACAAGAAGAGACCCTCACACATGCCCAGTAAAAAGCCCCAGCATCATCTAACAACTGTCCTTGGGAAAGAAGCAACAATTTTAAATCTTATTAAATTACAAACCTTGAGTCCCTGTCCTTCTGGTACTCTGACAAGACTCAAGGGTGCATGGCGGGCAGTGTTAGTCCCCAAGAGAATCTCTGGACGTGACCAGCTGACCCAGCTGCATTTTCACAGGACACAGGTTTCACCTGAAAGACTCTCAGGCAAACTGTTATTATTAAGAACTGAGTATCCAGCAGTTATCTCCTCAATAATCAATGAACTGGGGAATCCCTGGCTGGCTCAGCAGTTTAGCGCCTGCCTTCAGCCCAAGGCATGATCCTGGAGTCTCAGGATCGAGTCCCACATCAGGTTCCCCACATGGAGCCTGCTTCTCCCTCTGCCTGTGTCTCTACCCCTCTCTCTCTCTCTCTCTCTCTCTCTCTCATAAATAAATAAATAAAATCTTTAAAAGAAAAAAAATCAATTAACTGGAGCTATCACTTCAAGGAAAATTAATAGTAGCTGTGGTTAATAATAAAATTTAAGCTTCCAAGTGCAACTTGAGCTTAGGAAAATTTTATTCGCATCCATTAGGCCAACAGCATCGCAGTGCTTGAAGACATTTTAATGAGAATGTTGGTAACCTTAAAAGGTATATGTATGTAAATATTTATTTACAGTAGATTCCAATGTGGGGCTTACACTCACAATCCTGAGATCAAGACCTGAGCTGAGATCGAGTCTGACACTTCACCTACTGAGCGTCCCATGAGCCTCTAAAAAGGTGATTTTTAAAATAAACACATTAACATTAGGAAGATATGCATAAATCAATGAACCAACATTTTCCAAATAACCAATATGGGATACCCACAAGGGAAGACCTGCTAACACACAGGACACAGCCCCCAAATATGTCTTTCCATACCACATGTCCATGAGAGGCTGGATTATTTTTACAATTAGAAAAAATAGCAGAATGCCATAGATGGAGTGCAGACCATAGGTAGCAGTATCCAGTTATCTGTTATTTAAGGCAGATAGAGAAGACAATGCCATTCCTCTCATTAAATTTGATTTCTTTTGTAAAATAGTTATTTTACGGAAAATTTTATATTTTTATGTACTATTTTACTACTTTTTAAAGTTTTATTTTCTTTAAAGTAATCTCTACTAGACCCAACGATGGGGCTTGTACTCATAACTCCAAGACCAAGAGTCACATGCCTCTGAGCCAGCCAGGTGCCCTGTACCACTTTATTATTTTAAGTGAATTAAATATTTAAAAATTTTTACAGTGTTACTTTTATCTATTTTTTATTTTTTTTTACAGTGTTACTTTTAAAGACAATATGTTACTGTGATGAGAGCTGTAACCTATACAATAAAAATTGAGTGGGGTCTTTACCAATCCTCAAGCCTTGTAAGAGAATCAGCCCAACAAGTCTGAGAACCTCTGCAGAAGCACAAGGCCAGAGTAAACCCTGCAAAGACCTGCTATCAGGAAATAAACTCAAACCAGGAGGGACTGCCATGAAGCCATAAAACAACTATGGAGAAGAAGCCCAAACTGTCCTGAGAAAAAAAAGACAGATCTAGAAAAGATCTCTAAAAAAAATAAAGACAGAATTCATACAAATAAATTTGAAATTGAAAGGAAAGAACCTCAGATTACATAAATACATATTAATAAAATTAAATAAAGTCAACGTCAAATAGTTGAAGAAACAGTGTCAAAGCAGCATCACGTGCTGACTAACAGAGTGGGGGGGAAAGAAGCCCTTGCCCACTGTGGACACTGATGTGGGACCTTGCGGGCTGCAGAGGGCAGGGCAGGGGTGAGAGACAGCTCTGCCCACTGGTGGTGAAGGGACAACTGGACACATCTATGGCAAAATGTGACAATTTCCAACTTACACCATATGCAGAAATCAATTCTGTACAGATCACAGATGTAAATGTAAAAGGTACAGTCACAAAGCTACTACACAATAGTACAGAAAAGACCATCACAACTGCGTCGTGAAGACAGATCTTTTAACCAGAAACGTTAACCAAAAAAGTCTGAAAATTCTGACAATTTAAATAACAAGTTTTGTCCATTAAAGGTGCCTTCCCACAAAGGAAAAGAGGATACTTTCCACGCATATAACTGACAAAAAGCTTTTATCCAGAATAAAGAGCTCCTACAAATCATTAAGAGAAAGACAAAATACCCAAAACAAAAATGGACACTAACACATATCACAAAAGAGGAATCCAAAAGGCCAATATGTAGATGAAAAACTTAACTGCTTTAGCAATCCAGGAAATGTAAACAAAAGTCAAAATAAGGTATCAAATATCAATGAAGATGTAGAGCGAAGAGAGCAGATTCATTCTTATGAGAGTGTGAATCATGCAACTGCAGCAAGCCTGGGCGCATATCCAAAAGAAATGCAAGCACAAACGTACCAGGACCTGCACAAGAATGTGCCCTCGAGCCACATGCCTAAGAGGCCCCGCTGGCATGGAACAGTACATGGCAGTGACAACACAAAAATGACCTGAATCAGTCTCCCAAATAATGCTGGGAAAAAATACACTGTGTATTTACATAAATTTCTCCCAACAGTAGACTACAGTGCTTGCAGATGCATGCCTGGGCATCAAGACTATTTAGAGGTGAGGATGTGGTTGCCCAGGGAGTCTAGAGACCAGTGGGGGCTGGAGGTTGGCTTGAGGGGCTGCGTGAAGTACATCTTTACTTTGTGGACATTGTGTGTCATGTTACATTTCACAATAAATGTTTTAATCATACCCAGCTTCTTAAACTTCATAGTATGAACAATAACCTGGCAGGAATTTAGAAACAAGACCTCTCTGCAGACCAGCCTCCCCTCCTGTGGCCCTGGTTCCTAGGAAGGGACAGTGTAACTACGCAGACATAAAAGAGTAACATTTCAAAGCTTCCCAACACATGGCATGAACCTAACCTATGCACAAGGCATAAAACTGACACTAAATAGAATGGAAAACAAAACCTTCAGACATTCAAGGGTAGGAGATGAAGAGGGACTCAAAAAATAGCACAGCGAAAACACTGCCTTCCACAGAAGGAGCTAAAATCCACACTGAATGTGATGAAACAAGAGGGCAACGTGGGGCACCTGAAGGGCTCAGGGGCAAAGAGTGCCTTTGGCTTGGGTCATGATCCCAGGGTTCTGGGATCAAGCCCTGCATGAGGCTCTCTGCTCAGCTCAGCGGGGAGCCTCCCTCTCCCTCTGCCCCTCCCCCTGCTCACACTCACACATGAGCGCTCTCTCTTGCTCTCAAATAAATAAAATCAAAGAGGAGAAGGAAGGAGGAGGAGGGGAAGGAGGAGGAGTCATGTGGACTCCACAACCACCTGACAAAGAACAGCAGCAGACTGGAGGAGGACTGAGTTCCAGACATACTCTAAGGTTGATATGCGTGGACACAAAGTGATGGAGGTGCCCAGTAGAAGAACAAATACAGAGAGAAGATCGGAAAGAGGACCAGGCACACCCTGCGGAGTCAAACATGCATCATCCTACAAGCCAGCTGCCCCATGGCTGGAGCTGTCCCGAGATGCAGGGGCAAGGACAAGGAGAGGCAGTACCACTCAGAAACAAAGCCCATGTGCCAGGTGGCTGCTTAGAGCATGAGGCATATCTACACCACGGAGCAGGACAAAAAGGGGCAAGATCTATTACTCTGGGGTGATTTCACAGTCTTGTCAGGTGGAGATGTAGGTGTGTTTTTGGTAAAGAATACAGACTGTGCGAGGCTGGGTCTACCTTGAAAATCTCCCCATAGTAACAGGCTAAAGAAAAAAATCACAAATCATAACAACCGATACAGATAAAGTATTTAACAAAATACTCCTGATAAAAACTCATAGCACAATCAGGGAGGGCACAGAGGAACAGCCTCAATGTGATAACAAGCATTCACAACAGCCTACAGCTAACATCATTCCTGTGAAAACCTGAATGCTTGCTTTCCAGGATCAGGAAGAAGAGAAGGATGTCTCCTCTCACCACACTTTTTGGACATCATAATGGAAATACTAGCCTGTGCAGTAATGCAAGAAGAGATAATAAAAAGTATACAAATTGGAAAGGAAGAAAGAAAACATTGTTTGATGACAACATGATCATCTAACCTAGAAAATTACAAGGAATCTCCAAAAACTCCTAGAAATGAGTTCAGCAAGGGTGCAGAATACCAGGTCAACACACAAAATGCATACAGAGGTGACCCCAGAACAACACAAGTTTGAATTGCAAAGATCCACTTACATGCAGATTTTTTTTGATAAATACAGCATAGTCCTGTAAATTTATTTTTTCTTCCTCATGATTTTCTTAGTAAACATCTTCTCTTCTCTAGTTTACTTTATGGTTAAGAATATACAATGTGGAGGGGCACCTGGGCAGCTCTGTTGTTGAGCATCTGCCTTTAGCTCAAGTCATGACCTCACCCTGCATCGGGCTCTCTGCTCAGTGGGGCATCTGCTCCCTCCCTCTGCCCCTCCCACCTACTTGTACTCTCTCTCTCTCAAATAAATAGAATCTTTAAATATATATAAATGTGTGTATATATATATACATATATATAATACGTACAACATTCAACATGTGTGTTGTTTATGCTATTGTTAAGGCTTCTGGTCAACAGTGGGCTAATTAGAAGAGTTCTGAAGGACTCAAATTTATACAGAGATTTTCAAGTGTGTGGGGGTTGGTGCTTCTCACCCCACATTGTTTAAGGGCCAACAGTATTTCTACAAACTAGCAATGAGTGTGTGGAAATACAACACCTACAATTGCACTAAATAAAAATGAAACAGTTATAAACTTATGAAAGAAAAACTATAGAAACCTATAAAATTTTTAGAAGAAAAAAATATATCAGAAAATCTTTAAGATCTAGGGTGAGGCAAAAAGCTTTTATTTTTAAGTGATCACTACACCCAATGTGAGGCTCGAACCCATAACCCCCAGATCGATCAGGAGTCACAAGTTCCACTGACTGAGCCAGCCAGGCACCCCCGGGACAGAAAGTTTTTTAGACGGGACACCCACCAGAGAAGGAAAATTTTGGTAAAGCACACCTCCACAAGATGAAAGCCTTTGCTCTGTGAAGAACTCAGCTCCCAAGTGAAAAGATAAGTTGCCGATTTGAGAATCACCAGTCAGACAAAGGGCGCATTTATTAATAAACCACAATCAAAACAGCAGTAAACAGCAAGCAATCCAATTAGAAGATGGACATAGGACAGAAGACACATTTCACCAAAGAAGAGACAGAAACAATGTACCGTGGCTTAGGAGTCATGTTAGGGTGAGATGGAGATCACCTGGCAAGGCATTTCCAGAACAGACACTGTTTAGAAAGTGAAATAACACACACCATCTCATGAAAGAAGATGCTCTGTAAACATGTTTCTGGGGTGTGTGGAGAGGGCGTGTGTGCAGGGCAGAGCCACAGACTATGTTTCTCATGACAGGAAGCTGTAAGGACATTTCAGAAACACCAGCTGAGCTGCTTAAGATGGTCAGATATGTCTAAGTTTCTCCATCTATAAAATAAGAAAATAAAACCTTCTCCTATTAAGAGGTTAGGACAATGTCTGACACCTGGCCCAGTGCTCACTCAATGCTCCTTAAGGACCTGCTTCTCAGGCTTGAGGGCCCCAGGACGTGTGTCCCTAATGCTGGGAGCCCTGAAATTGATGAAGCCTGGCTCTATCAGGAGCCATCAGTTGTGAGCTTCCAACCTTCCCTGATAAGACTGGAACACTGCCTGTGCTGATGTGCTGCTGACAAAGCCATGAGGCGTGCTTCAATCTGCCCGATAACACTCTCAAGTAGGTCTCTGATTAGAATTCCTAAATTAGGAGCAACTGGGTGGCTCAGCAGTTGAGCATCTGCCTTTGGTTCATATTGTGATCCGGGGGTCCTAGGATCAAGTCCCGCATCGGGCTCCCCAGAGGGAGCCTGCTTCTCCCTCTGCCTCTCTCTGTATCGCTCATGAATAAATAAATAATATCTTTTTTTTAATTTATTTTTTAAATTTTTTATTTATTTATGATAGTCACACACACAGAGAGAGAGAGAGGCAGAGACACAGGCAGAGGGAGAAGCAGGCTCCATGCACTGGGAGCCCGACGTGGGATTCGATCCCGGGTCTCCAGGATCGCACCCTGGGCCAAAGGCAGGCGCCAAACCGCTGTGCCACCCAGGGATCCCAAAAGGTTAGAGTTCTTTTTTTTTTTTTTTTTTTAAAGATTTTATTTATTTATTCATGAAACACACACAGAAAGAGAGAGAGAGAGAGGCAGAGACACAGGCAGAGGGAGAAGCAGGCTCCACACCGGGAGCCTGATGTGGGACTCGATCCCAGGACTCCAGGATCACACCCCGGGCCAAAGGCAGGCACCAACCACCCAGGGATCCCTTTTTTTAATTTAAATGACATTTATCTGAGGTGGTCTGGGGGATGTGATTAGAGCCTCCCCAAAATCCTTGGAATGGCCCGTGGGACTCAAAACAGGATCCAGTACATAGGCCAGGTAATAAATAGTATCTTAAAAAAAAAAAAAAAAAGAATTCCTAAATTAAGAAGTGATGGCTGACATCACAGGAAAGTCAATACAATAAAGACACCTTTTAAAGACTGGATCCTGGGACCCCTGCCCACATTCCCTTGTACCTTCCTAACAAAGTTCAGGTTATAGCCGCTGTCTTTGCCACATGGGTGGGAATCCAGAACATGCTTGAAACACGAGGCACCCTGATTACAAGAGGAACCTCTGGAGAAAGGAGAGGGAAGCCACCGGCCAAAGCAGGTCTTCTGGGAGTATGGCTGGCAGGTCCCTGTCCTAGGGCCCCTCTGTGTAGCTCTCAGCACTTTCATGGCACCCACAGGACAATGATTTTCATGTAAATGTAACATTTTAGATTGAAAGGGACTCTTCGAAAGAAAGAAGAAAGAAAGAAAGAAAGAAAGAAAGAAAGAAAGAAAGAAAGAAAGAAAGAAAGAAAGAAAGAAAGAAAGAGAAAGAAAAGAAAGAAGAAAGAAAGAAGAGAGAGAAAGAAAAGAAAAAAGAAAAGAAAAAGAAAGAAAAGAAAGAAAGAGAGACTCTTCCCATTGGAAATAAAGGCAGACACAACAGCCTCTGAGATGGACACCCTACATTCATGGTAGTGTTGAAAGGAGGACACGTAACTAGACATTCACCCACACGGGATTCTGCTGCACAATAAACAGAGCATGTTCAGGCCATTCCAACAACAGAGATGATATGTGTGTCTCCTCCCTTGTTCAGCTCACCTGGGTGTGCACACACAGGCAGCTCTGAGCATGTGGGCATTCTGGGAACTCTGGGACTCCGGGTGTCCTGTCTCAAGGCCTGTATCCCCCACACATTGACATTCCCGCTGTGGCATCCCATCCATGCCATCACCCCTCATTCACAAGCCCACATTCCTACACCAGCCCATGGCATACATGGGCAGGCAGTCAGGTGACACATTCATGAGATACTGCCAAGTGGTCTGGAAAAAGGCTGTCCCATGCATGGCCTTGCCAAGAACACACGGGGTGCCCAATCCTCACCCTTGCCAAAACCACTTTTAACAACAAAAAGATGGGTTAACACCAGCCTCCAGGGCCCACACAATCTTGTTGGTGCTGGTGGCTGCCTGTCCATTTGGGTCTCTTCCCAACTGCCTGCACCCTACAGTGAACCACCTGCTCTGCTTGTACTGACTGCACTGCCCTGTGTGCATTTGGCATGTGTTTCTTCATTCCAGAATGTCTCAGGAAAACAACTTGCTCAGAACAAGGCAAGCAGGGCGGGCGACTGCGAGCAAGGGCATCATGGGATACATGGTACGAAACCATGACTGTGCAGGTGGACAAGAATCATCAGAGCCAAAGGAGTGGCCCTGCTCTCCCCCCTTCTCCCCCACCCTCCTGTGTCCTCACCCCACCCGTGCAAGCCTAGACCTGCACTTGACCCCATGCTGAAACTGAGCTTATGGGCACACCTGCTGAGCACCAGAGTCCTGCCTTCCCAAGCTCATTGTTACATGGAAGACACACTAAATGCAGCTATCAAAGTGATGGCAGGGCACACTGGTGTCACCATAGGATGTGATGGGCTGTCCAGCTGCCATCATGTGGGGCATGCCCCCACTGTACCTCCACAGTGACAACCTCTCCCCTGTAGCCCTTCATGTCCATCTGTCCAACATTACAGAAGATGCTCGCCCTGTGCACGTGCTGTGACTTTCCTTCAGTACCACACAGTAATGCTGCCCAGGACAGCCATCTGCTTACAGAGGGTACTGATCAGTGCACACCTGCTGCCAAACCAAAATATCAGTCTGCAAAGGACCTGTCTGTATTAGAAATACTGTATTCACAATGCACTCTAGTTTCCTAAAACAGAAGACCTTCTGCAGAAAAAAGGCTACCCCCCCCCCAAAAAAAAAAAAACAAAAGATCATCTTTGCTTTCATAGATTAGATAATCGGCTGGGTTAAACAATAATTTCCCTCCTGTAACTGCAACGTTTGCCAAGTGAATGCTGGGAGCAAAACAAGCCTAATTAGTAACAACTAAATCTTCCAGAAATAAACCCATAATGAAGCCACCTCCTTTCCCCTCAAAGTCATTGTTAACTGGTCTCACCAGACTCAGAAATGTAAAAGCCAGGAAGGTATGCAGCGTCCAGTGCGCCCCAGTGTTTAACCTCTGTACTTGAAACCAGAAGGCTGCTCCAGGGCAGGCCTCCCAATAGCATGTAACTTAGAAGAACTCAGTCTGAAGATCTGTTCATAAGGATGGACAGCAAGAACTTCGTTCCTTGTTCTCCTGGTTAAAAGAGGGTACAACTGCATTTGCCTTTGTGGGAACAGGAGGGGCAGGTTCAGAGTGGTGTGGCCGCAGAAGTAGTGATAATTCCACACTTGCCCTGTGCCACCTCACCAGGATGGGGCTTGGCATGAATGTGACTCAATACCTAGGGCACACCAAGGCTGGCAAGCTGGATGGCCACAGAAGCTGCTTACAGAAGAAGCCACGGCCCCACTGCCTCTAATCTGTCAGCATGGCTAGCGGGGTGGTTGTAGCACATGGTGCACACACTTTGTCCTGCATTTCCTTGCGAATGTTACACAGGGACCTCTGGGTTCTCCTGGCTCTCTGGCACCTACTGTAGCCTGACAGAAGAGAAATCCTGCTCCCCCAGGACAGCTTGCCCTGGACCACTCTCCTTCTCAGTCCAGGACTGCCTATCTTTGCAAAACCAAATAAAAAGCTTCTGGGGAAGGGGTGCCTGGCTGGCTCGGTTGGTAGAGCATCTGACTCTTGATCTCAAGGTTGTGAGTTCAAGCCCAATGTTGGGCATAGAGCCTACTTGAAAAATAAATAAAAAATACATTTTTAAAGATTTTATTTATTCATGAGAAACACAGAGGAGCAGAGACAGAGGCAGAGGGAGAAGCAGGCTCCTCACAGGGATCCTGATATGGGACTCAATCCCTGGACCCAGGATCATGCCCTGAGCCAAAGACAGATGCTCAACTGCTGAGCCACCCAGCTGTCCCTAAATAAAATTTTTTAAAGAAAGCTTCTGGGAGGGGTGCCTGGGTGGCTCAGGTCATGATCCCAGGAGAGTCCCACATCAGGCCCCCTGCTCAATGGGGAGTCTGCTTCTCCTTTTGCCCACTCATGCTCTCTCAAATAAATGAAGAGAAGGAGAAGGAGGAGAAGAAAGAGAATGAGAAGAAAGAGAAGGAGGAGGAGGAGGAGGAGAGGGGAAGGAAGGAAGGAAGGAAGGAAGGAAGGAAGGAAGGAAGGAAGGAAGGAAGGAAGGAAGGGAGGGAGGGAGGGAGGGAGGGAGGGAGGGAGGGAGGGAGGGAGGGAGGGAGGAGAAGGAAGGAAGGAAGGAAGGAAGGAAGGAAGGAAGGAAGGAAGGAAGGAAGGAAGGAAGGAAGGGAGGGAAAGGAAGGAGAAGGAAGGAAGGAAGGAAGGAAGGAAGGAAGGAAGGGAGGGAGGGAGGGAGGGAGGGAGGGAGGGAGGGAGGGAGGGAGGGAGGGAGGGAGGGAGGGAGGAGGAAGGAAGGAAGGAAGGAAGGAAGGAAGGAAGGAAGGAAGGAAGGAAGAAGAAAGAAGAAGAAGAATGCTTCTGGGTAAGGCAGCAAAATGTCCAGAGAAATTAAGATTTTTTCTTTATTAAGATGGCATTAGCTGAGAGAACACATTTAAAATACATTTACCCAAATGTCCTACTTTCAATACAAGGGAGCAAATCCAGCTATACGCATGAGAGCCCAACTGCAAACAACACAAATGTCCATTACCAGGTGAATGGATGAGGGAGATGTGGGGGTCATGCCATGGGATGACAATAAGGATGAAATGACTCACTACACAGCACTGTGGATGACCCCCAAAGAGACTGTGCCAAGGGCAGACAAAGATGAGGGACACAAACATGCTCCAAATAGTGTCATTCTGTTTACACGAAGGCCCCAAACAGGCAACACCAGGCCACTGCAGGGGGGCTCGTGGTACCCACAGGGTACTGGACCCAATCTGTACCTTACAGGGGTGGGGGAGGTTTACACAGTGGTGCACACTTAAAACTGTACACTTCAAACCTGTGCATCTTATTCATGTCTAAATCTAAAAGGAGAAAAAAATAAAAACTATACATTTATCTCAAGAAAGCATCAGTAGTGTGCTGAATTGTAGCACTTACCCCAAAAAATATATCCACACAGAACCTGTTAATGTTACCTTATTGGTGCAGGTGTACTGGACTGTGTGGGCAGACTCTGAATTCAGAGACTCACATCTCTCTCTCAAATAAATAAATAAAACAAGAAAGAACACCAGTTTCCTCCCAATAGCATGTAACTTAAGAACTCAGTTCCACAGAACAGCTCTAAGACCTAGGGAAACAGAAAGGTAAAGAGGAGAACAGAACCACAGAACAGTTTCCAAAGAACAGCTCTAAGACCTAGGGAAACAGGTAAAGAAGAGAGCCTGATGGGGAGAGACAAGTCACAAAAGAGGACACTCAAAGTTCTGGTAAAAATGTAACACACAATATAAAAGATCATTTCTTTATGAGACAAGAACCCCGAAGCTCCTAACATTAGCCGTCCAGGCAGGAGGGATGCATTTTCCAGAAAGTATTACCTATTTGTATTTTCTGCTTTTCTACCAAGCACATGCATTGTTTCTAGAATCTGACTTCAAGAAAAGACAGACTGAATCTCAATGTGCATGAACAATACTTATTCAAGTTTTACTCATCATCTTCCCTACATGATCTGGACAAAGTCCTATGAGTTTTGTCCCAGGGCATACATTCCACAGGTGAAAAGTAGGACATGCACACAGTGGGAAAGGAGAGGAGGTAAGACTACAGCCACACAGACACTGCCACCAGCCGTGGTCCCTGTAGTCCACAAGCATATTAAAAGGGCAAGTTTCGCTATTAAGTAAATTTTCACCCGCCAATTACAAGGGAAAAAAATCAATTATGAAACCTAAAGCTGTACCCTCAGTGCGCTGGCCAAGCAGCACCCTTGGGTGACACTGCAGCCCGAGCCCACAGCACCTCCTCGGCACCAAGCATGACTTGCATTTACAGAGCGTAGAAGGTAAAAAGTTCTTTTTCAAACAACCCCAGGAATTTAGAGTGTCACTAGATGTGTTCAAGAGGGGTTGTTATATTTTAGGATTTCCTCAGAAATATTTTCAATCCTAGGGACACCTGGGTTTCAGCTCAGGTCATGATCTGCAGAGTCCTGGGATCAAGTCCCACGTCAGGCTCCTTGCTCAGCAGGTACCTGCTTCTTCCTCTGCCCCCAATTCGTGCACTCTCTCTCCCTCTCTCAAATAAACAAATAAAATCTTAAAAAAAAAAAAAAAAAAGGACAAAGGGTTGCAGGGGGGAGGAAGGTGGGGGGATGGGGTAACTGAGTGTTGGGCATTAAGGAGGGCACACAATGAGATGAGCACTAGGTGTTATACTATATATATTAGCAAATTGAACTTAAATATAATAAAAGAAATATATTTTCAATCCTCATCGTTCTACAAAAAAGTAACAAGGGCTATGATTTTCACTAAAATGTTTCAAGCACACAGAAAAGGATGAGAAATAATGCAACAAACACTCATATATCCACCATCTGTTCATTTTGCCATGTTTGCCTTGGAATTTTTTAAATATAGAAAATATTATATAGATACCTGAAGCCCCTGTGTAACCTCATCTCACCCTTATTTCTCTTTCTCTCCACAGATTTTTGGATTTTGATGCTAATCGGATTTAGATGCTCATTATTCATATATATGTCTTTATACTCACATGTAACCCTATAAATACAGTACATAGTATTTTTACAGGAAACACTGTACAGATCTTCATGCCCCTGTCTCCTCCAGGTCAGGCTTTGGGCATCTATTTGTGCTTTTGTTACACGCAGTTCTACTCTCTGCACTGTAACAGTGGTGGGACAGCCTCCTTCCAGAAATACTCCCTCTCCAGTGCAATGGCACTTGTGGTTCCCTGCTCCTCATGCTACAATAAACATCTGCCAGTGCACTTTTTTACACACCTAAGAATTCCCTTTAAAGTTTACAGGCAGAAATGGATCTGTAACAAGACACTAACTGTAAATGTTTTAAAAAATCTGATCAAACTACACAGTCATTCACAAACATACCTTCTCTTGCATTGTAAAATTATCAAGAAATTTTGGTTTGGAAAGGGGAAACGGTACATTTCATGTAAGAGACTCTCAAGGAACAAGATGAGGTTGTACAAAAATAGTCAATAATCAACTTTTACTTAAAGAGAAATTGTGAAGTCAAGAGATCATGTGAGGTTGTCCCTGGACAAAGCATCTCAGACAAAGTATAGGGACAGCAGAGCTCAGAGAATCACAGTCCAGAGAGTTTCGAAACCCCAGAAATCACATGAACAAAGTGCAATACACGTAGGTTCCTTAGGAAGGATCCAGAGCTTCTGCCCAACTCTCACAAAGTCCATGACCCAAAAAAGGTCTTGACAGTTGTTTTTTCTTTCTCAAAGTGTCCAACACCGTGGCAGGTATTAGCACCCAAATGAAGGGCTAGAAGGACACTCTATTTCCCGAATCCAACTTCCAAATGACTAAAAATTTACCAACATACACAGAGGAACATAATTCTGTTATAAATAACTTCAAACTTCTTTAACCCAGAAAAAATTCACAAATCATTACCCAAGTCCTATGACTAATGCTGTTTGTGTGTAATATTGTAACGTTTTTAAAAATTGAGATTTCCACTGAGAAACCTGTAAAGCCAAGGTCATAGTCCTGTTTCAAGAGGAGTGAGAGGTGAGGCTAATGGCAGACCTGAAGGCTGGCCACACAGTGGAACAGCGACAAGACATGAAAGCAAGGCCGTCTTATTTCTTTTGGCAGTAAATACATCTCAGGACTTTTCTGTGCAAGCTGTGAGGTAATCAGGCAATCAAGCTAAAAGGGAACAGACAACACAAGCTGGACAGGGCACCCCGTAAACTCCCCGAGTACACCGACAATGCCATTGTATGCATGGACCCCATTGAGCATCCCCACCTTCCAGAAAGACTGTGTGGGTGAGAGTGAGGCTCATCACCTTAGCAACAGCTCCAAACATATGTGCACCCAACACCAGCTGATTTCTGAAAGCTGTAAATAGAGGACAATAGCGTAAAAATTCCAACTTAAGGCAAGGACCATTCACCCCCTGCCCTCTCTACCCTTCTCAAGCCTGCAATCCCTCTGAGAGCACCGTCTCATTCTGAGTATGCACAGGTGCTTTTAATCTCCAAGCATGTGGAACACTGAATAATTATGTGCCTCCAGAAGGCAGAGTAAAGCCGGGCTGACCACAGGTCTCCTCCAGGGCCCCCTCTCTAGAGGCCCCTATCCCCAAGGTTCTTGTGACAAACCAGAAGTCACAACAGAACAGAGGAAAGGTAAAGTCGGCCTACAGCCGAGGGACATCAGCCTGGGAGAGGCTCCTGGTGAAGCCCAAGGTATGAGACTCAGAACCCATTTCTGTCTTGGTTTGGAAAACAGTCCATTCCATCTTGGGGGAAGAAAACAAAGAATTTCCTGGAAATTTTAAGAACTTGGAACTCAACCATTCGGTCCAGGATAAAACCATAGTATAAGCAGGTGTGCCAGGGACCAGGACTGCAGAGGGCCCGAAAGGAACACACAGAGTGAGGCAGGGCTGAACAGAACAGCAACTGGCTTAGTTTCATACTAACTCTGTTCAGGTCATAAATACCCATCCCATCCCCTTCCATCTTCCTCCAGATTATGATGTGGTAAAGAATAAAATGCTTTTTCCTCATTCCCTTTCTACTGTTTTTAAAACATTAAGACAGAAAACTAGCAAATAAATCCCCACGCATGGACTAACATTTTTCAGAGAAAAGACAAACTTGATATTTCAGGCTGCAAAAACCCACCATGGGCTGTACAGATACACTTCTCAGTATAACCATTACAGAATCTAAACACTCAATATTGCAAGGAAACACCCAACCACATGTTAAAACCGAGATGTTAAAATGTTCTTATGAACTGTTTTTACAGAATAATCAAACTTTTGTTTGTTGAGAACTGAAATAACTGTCTTTGTGCAGAGATGTACCCCCAAATGGTAAAGGGGTGGAGGAAAGAGGTGAAGTCAGAGAAGGCCCCTGTGACATATCCTGAGACAGGTGCCACTTATGTGCCTCAGAGGCCTGAACTCAGTGTCCTCATGTTTGTAGGCAGCTCTAAGTGCATTTTGTTGAAGCAGAATCTCAGTTCCTAAACACATATAAACCAACACCGACAAGCTACAACACTTCCTGGTGGAGGTCCAGCTATTAAACTGCACCTGTGGCAAATTCCTTCCAAGTAAAAACAACTTAGATTTATCTTTTTAGGTGACCATCACTCTGTGTGTAGGGGTGATGGGGAAGAGAGACCCTGGCAGTGGAGGGAAGGGTACATGCCAACCCACCAGGTGGTCCTGGATGGACAACCTCTAGAGAAGGACCCTGGCTGGGAATATCACTCTGCTGAGAACACACAAATACCAAGGAGTCTGGAATTAGCCAGCAGCTGCCTGATGAGAGGCACTTTAGAAGGCCTATGTGGTACTCCTGCAGAGAAAAATGGACAGAAAATCTTTATTCCCGAAGAGTCACTGCTCTTCTTCTTCAAGGACATATCTTGAGCCGAAAGAAATCCACATGCCGTGAATGCCGCCCCACTCCTCCTCAGCCTCCTGCCCCACTGCTTTGGGCTCTCCCTGGCCACACAAGACTGTGTTCCGTGCTCTGGAGGCCCCGGGGGCTGCTCTGGGTCCAGGAAGCCACAGGTGGGAGTGCAGGCACCAAACACCCCAAGTCATGAGCCAGCTGTGGACTGTGTGCCTAGGCGTCTCTGCCTGTCACTGGGAGGAACCACTGTCCATCAGGGCCTCGGGAGCACAGGAGAGTGCTCCATACACACTGGCAACTGTAATTAATGACAGCATCCCACCCTCTGCTGAGATTGAATGATCCATTTCAAGTTACATCTGCACAGCACTTTCCTCTGTTATTTAGAGCCCCTAAGTAGTTTCGGTTGAACAGATGGTATTATTTCCACTTTACAAACAAGGCAGGAGCTGAGATAATCCAAGACACACCCTCAGTGGGAGTGCCCGACAGGCAGGACCTCAGACGGGGGATGGTCCCTCCGGGCCATGGCCAGGCTGTCGGTCAGCAAGCTCCCAGGGAAGGACAGACAGATCTTATCCCCTTGGGGATAAAGAATGTTTCACAATCACCTATGAATTAAGGAGTCCTGTCTGTGTAAAAGCTGCCTCTGTCTTGAGGATAACCCTGGGTGTTTCTTGGAGAACAGGCCTAACGAGAGTCAATGAGATCTATAAATAGGCCAGGAGGAAAAGCCTGCAGGGACTGCCACATAGAGTTCACAAGCGTCAGGATTCAAAGGACAGGAAAGATGATTTGAGGAGCACCATAAAAAGGACAACAAATGAACAGGTGGGAAGTCTGAGCAATCTTGAAAGTTTCTGTCATCATCTTCAGGTATACACAAAATTGCATTTTCTTTGGTTTTATCAAAAGGCCTCTCATAGAAAATACCACTAAAAAAATGACAGAGGGAAAAGGAAAACCAAGAGCACATACACAATATAATCAAAGGAAGAGTGGACAAGGAGTCTGCAGAGGTCGGCCTAGGCCGCCTGCCCAGTGACTGGCATTTAAAGACCAGTCTGAAGCATACGCAGGGGTCAACACCTGGGAGCATCCACCAGGAGACGGAGAGGCTGGCTTGCCAACATAACACTCTAACTTCCAAAGTGACCATGAAAAGAAGGTGTGTAAGTGTCAAATTTGTAGGGAAAAAAGCAGAGAAAAAAATAAACAAGTGAAAACAGTCTAATCTAGGTGAGCAAACTGAATGCTCCTAAGTACAAAGGTAAGAGGGCTAGGAAATCCACCTAAAAGACAAAGTCTGTCAGACTGGACTGAGAAGCTGAGAACAAGTGAAGGAAATCTAAAACATTAAAATCTGGAAAGATTCCAAGAAGAGAGGAACAATAAATCAGGTAAACACTGAGCAGAAGGGCAGAGGTTGCTCCTTCATGCTGGACACAGGCTTGAGGTCAAAGCACAAGTCCTGAGACAAAATTAGCTTCTAAACACAGCAGGAGGCTCCTTCCCCAGGGGAGGCGGTTCCCAGTACCAAGGGAGCCACGGAGCAACCCCGATCAGGGAAGGAGACTTCAAAATAACTGTCCGCATTTGAGCAGACAACTTCAACGAAAAATTAGGACTACAGAAGATTCCAGCACAATAGCAAGCCTGGCCCAATGAGCATACACAACACGTTTGGACCAATAACCACACAAGGTCGATTGCTTCCAAAGACACAGCAGGCAGTCGTGAGCACTGACCAACCACACACAGACCCACTGAGCAAGGCTGAAATATCTGGCAATTAAGAAATTGCTTCCAAGGAAAGAGCCAGGGCCAAACTCAGAGTGGCAATTAAAAATCTTTAAAACAGGGAATGACACAATGCTACACAGTACATCAGGAAATCCAGGTAAAGCAGTTTTTAGAGGGAAATGTACTTATTTCCAGAAGGCATCCCAAAAGAGGTTTAAAAATAAGAATATACCTGGGATGCCTGGGTGGCTCAGTGGTTGAGTGTCTGCCTTTGGCTCAAGTGATGATCCCGAGGTCCTGTGATCAAGTCCCGCATTGGGCTCCCCACAGGGAGCCTGTTTCTCCCTCTGCCTATGTTTCCCAAGCTCATCTGCTGTCCTCCAGGCAACTGATGGTGGGCTGTCCACACCCACAAATAGCTTCCCAGCAACAGCTACACTAATGCACCGCAGCCTAACCCAGTCAACCTATCCAACGAGCTCACACATATGTACACACACACACATATATGTGCACACGTCAACACACTCAGAAAAAAGATTTCTAGGCAATGAAAATAAAAGGATTTTTACAGCTATACTGATGTGGATGTAAGATTATAGACTTCCACTCTCATCTTGCCTCTGATTATGGTGTGAGGTGGGGTGGGCACTCTCTGCTATGGAGAAGCCTGTGAACAACTGGGCATGGTTTATTCTTTAATGGATGGTATAAGTCAAAAGTGAGCCCATGTGGGACTAAAGGTTTTTTTGTGTCAATAACTGTAATTAAATATTCAACTTCTTTAACAGATACAGGACCACTCAGGTGATCTATTTCTTCTTGAGTAAGCTTAGGTAATTTGTGTCTTTTAAATAATTTATTCATTTCATCTCAACTGTCAAATTTATTGACATTAAGTTAATAAAATTCTTTTATCCTTTTAATGGCTATAGGATCATAGTGACATTCCCTCTCTCATGCTTGAGACTGAAAAATATGTATCTTTTTTTCATGATTTGTTTGGCTAAAGGTCTATAAGTTTTATTTATCTTTTCAAAGAACCAACTTTGGAGTCCATTTTTCTCTACTGCTTTTAAAAACTATCATTCTGGGTAGCCCCAGTGCTTCAGTGGTTTAGTGCCGCCTTCAGCCCAGGGTGTGATCCTGGAGACCCAGGATCGAGTCCCACGTTGGGTTCCCAGCATGGAGCCTGCTTCTCCCTCTGCCTGTGTCTCTGCCTCTCTCTCTCCGTGCCTCTCATGAATAAATAAATAAAATCTTAAAAAAAAAAAAAAAACTATCATTCTGATAAATGAATAAAGCATGACATTTACAGAGCAAAGTAAGACAGGGAGACTTTGCCAACCTAATAAAGGGAATCTAGCAGAACTCAGGAGGTGAGGACTTCACAGTGAAAAGCCAGAACCATCCCTCCCAAACGGGACTAGGCAAGAACAGCTACTCCCAACACTCTGTCCAGCATGGCAGGACCTGGACAGTACACTGAGACCATAAAAGGAAATGCAGGGTATACAGACTGAAAAAAGGAGAAGTGTCTTTATGCACATTTGGTATTAACATCTATGTAGAACATTCTACGAAATCTATTTTCTCAAAGAAATTACAGTGAGTTTATTAGCAAAGTTGCAAGTTATGTCCCTATTTTAAAATATCAATTATATTTCTATGCATTACAAATAAACAAGCAGACACTAAAATTTAAATAATACATTAATGTGTAAAGTTGTTTAATCACTATATTGTATACCTGAAACTAATATAACACTGTCATTTAAAAAATAAATAACAATAAAGTCACAATAGCATCCCCATAATGAATTACTTAGGCACAAAATATGTGCAACCTCTCTAAATAAACATAACATTCTATGCTGTTAAGATGGCAGTTCTTTCTGAACTGATTTATAGATTCAACACAATCTCAGTCAAAATCCCAGCAGACTCTTTTTGTCATAAGGAGGAAGGGATTCTGAAATATTTATGTGGAAATGAAAAGGTATACACTATGTTTCAAGACTTACAATAAAGCTACAATAATCAAGATAGTGTAACAGTGACATGTAGACCAACAGAACAGAACACAGTCCAGAAACAGCTCTGCATACACACACTCAAGTGATTTTCAATAACAGTAAAACTAAATGGGAAACAATCGTCTCATCAGCGATTATGCTAGAATAACTAGACATTCTTCTGCAGAATGGGGGGAGGTGCTTTAACCGTATCTTACACAAAAATGGGTCTCAAAATAGATTACAGCAATGAATACAAAAGCCAGAACTACATAACTTCTACAAGAAAACATAAGAGAAAATTTTTGCAACATTAAGTTAGACAGAGGTTTCTTAAGGCATAAAAAAGCAGGGGATCCCTGGGTGGCTCAGCAGTTTAGCGCCTGCCTTTGGCCCAGGGTGCGATCCTGGAGTCCCGGGATTGAGTCCCACATCGGGCTCCCGGCATGGAGCCTGTTTCTCCTTCCTCCTGTGTCTCTGCCTCTATGTCTATCATAAATAAATAAATAAATAAATAAATAAATAAATAAATAAATAAATAAATAAATAAATCTTTTTTTTAAAAAAAGACATAAAAAAGCATGAAGCATCTAAGAAAAGAATTGTTAGGCTGGACTTCATTACACACTTTTGCTCTTCAAAAGACACTTTAAGAAAATGAAAAGAAAGCCACAGATGGGAAGAAAATATTTGCACAAGAGAAATCTGATAATGGATTTGTGCCTAAAATTTATAAAGAACTATTTTTTTTAAACAGACAAAAATAAATAAATATACAGGAAGAGATACTTTACCAAACAAGATACATGGGTGACATGCCCCCCCCAAAAAAATCATAAAAAATAATCTACATCATGTGTCATTAGGGAAATGGAAGTTAAGTCCACAATGATTGGGATACCACTAGAATGACCAGGTAAAAAAGACTAACCATATCAAGTGATGGTAAGTAAAGAGAGCAACTGAACTCTTATTCACTCTTGGTGGGAACATGAAATTGTATAGTCACTATGAAAAAGTTTGGCAGATTCCTAAAACATTAAATTTTGCCCTGCCATATGAACCAGAAATCCCAATACTAAGTATTTATCAAAGAGAAAGTAAAATATGCAGCCACAGAATATCTTGTATATAACTATTCATAGCAGTTTTTTCCTAATAGCTAAAAATTGGAAACCATGCAAAGGTCTATCAGCTGTTGATCAGATAAATAACATACATGTACAATGGAAGACCAGGTTAAGTGAGAGAAACCATTCATATTAGACTCTAGAAAAAGAAAACATAGTGACCAAAGTCCATCAGTGGTGTCCTGGGCCCAGGGATAGGAGGAAGGTACTGACTACAAACAGGCACTTTCCAGGACAATAGAGATGTCCTAGGTCACAAATGTGGCAGTGGGAGTGTGACTCAGTAGTGTCAAAACTTATCACACTGTATACTTTCAACTGTAGAATTTCACTGTATTTAAATTATGTCTCAATAAAGCTCTCAGAAAGAGAGGGTGGGGAGGTTAGAGAGACAAGTATGACCATCTCTTTAAGAGGGCTTTTGCTACAAAGGGGAGTAAAGAAAGGGGGTGGCAGCTGGTGCTAAAAGTAGGATTGGGTTTTTTGGTCAAGAAGGGATTAGGAGAGCAAGTTTTCCTGCTGATGAGGGCACCTCACCCTCACCCCTCCAAAAGAAAGTCTGGGGGACAGGATGGCAACTCCTGGATCCTGGGAGAAAGCACTCGATGGGGTTGGGAAGGGAGGTGCTCAATGACCTGTGGGGCAGCAGCTGTGGCAGGCACAGGCAAAGGGCAGCTCTGGTGCTGGGGACAGTGGAAGACCTCTGGGACCTGCATGCAGCTAGCTTCTCTAGACGATTTGTGAGAGCAGTTCCCAGGGCTGTTTCAGCTGGGCCGGAAGCTGACCACAGCAGAGCCGATCCTCACTCTGTACACTGTACACAGGATCATACCCTACTTTCAAATGAAGTGTTTGATACAGTATCTTTAAAGTGTTTTTTTTTTTTAAGATTTTACTTATTTATTCAGGAGACACACACACACACACACACACACACACACACACACACACGGGGGGCGGGTGGGCAGAGACACAAGCAGAGGGAGAGGCAGGCTCCATGCAGGGAGCCCGATACAGGACTCGATCCCAGGACTCCAGGATCATGCCCTGGGCTGAAGGCAGGCGCTAAACCACTGAGCCACCCAGGGATCCCCATCTTTAATGTGTTTCTAAGTTAAATCACAGACACCTGGGTTCTGTGTTTTGCCATTACAAACAATTTTCCACAGACACTCTTGACATGTGTCCACAGGCAAGAGTGCACAGATCTCTCGGGACCACACAGTATAGGACTCCAGATAGGAAATGTCCACAACAGGCAAATCCACAGGGAAACAAAATAAATCGGTGGTCTGCTCCAGGGTGGGGAGGGGATGAGCAGTGATGATCACAGGGCATGGGTTTCTCTCTGAGGTGATGAAAGCCTCCTAAAATGGAGTGTGGTGTTAGCTACCAATTTCTGTGAACACTATGAAGACCACTTTAATGGGATGAACTGCATAGCATGCAGGCAATATCTCAATAAAGATGTAAACTTGTTGAAAAACTTGAAATAAGGTGCCCTAGGGATGGACTGCTAGACAAATGATAAGGTCTGTCAAAAGGACTGAGCCTCCTAATGATGGAGAATGTGCTACACCCAAGGCCAGGGTCAAAGCCAGGCATCAAGGCCCAGCGAAGACCTTTCTCACTGCTTGCTGGTAGGGAGTACCCTTGGTGTGGCCCTGGAGAAATGGGCTCTTTTTGTGCTAGTAAGTGGACAGGAGGGCACACCCAGGCACAGAGGGGCACACCAAGGAAGCTTCTGAGCTGCTGTCAGGGCCACCTGGCAGACACCGAGCCAGTAGCAGCCCCACCGCCCTTCTGTGCAGCTCTCGTGCATGCAGGAGGCCTGTGGCTGCCACTCAGTCTGTCACTCCCAGCCCTCAGTACCCAAGCAGCCCACGCTGGCCCTTGTATACCAGCTGACCCAGTCTGACATTAACAACCCTCGTCAACATAGCATCCACCTGCTTCTGGGAATGTCTGCAGCTCAGCCTTGCACAGGTGCCTCCAGCACTGTCTCTTGCACTCACCCTTTCTTCTGCTCTGTGGCACGTTTGAGCAAAGGGGACAGGTACACCAACATTATTTTTAAAGTCACATATTTAAGGAAAAGCATATGGAATAAATTTTAAATGTGAATATAAACTGCACAGAGCCTCTTTAACTTATCCTAACACTGATGTAAAATTATAACACCAGAGAAGTGAACAAGAAGCTTCTACCTGTCTCTAAAGAGCATCTCCAAGAAAGGCTGTCAGAAAGAGTCATCACAAATGAACACTGTCCCAGGCAGGTGGAATATGGTCACATATTTATGTAATGTAACATTTCTAATACGCAGACACAATACTATACCCATCACCATTGAAATTGAAACACCAAAACCAAAACCAAAACCCAGGCCTGGAGGCTGACCGTGTGCTGCCCAGGCCAGCAGGACCACAGGGGCAGAGCTAGGGCAGTAAAGATCTTCTGCGGGCATGCTACCCCCACAGCACCGGCTCAGGGAGCCAGGAGTCCAGATGGCTCTGCCCCTGCCCTGTCGTCTGTGTCTGCCAGCAACATCACTTCACAGCATCAGGGGATTGAAAGCACACCTCTGCTCATTCACATCTTCTAAGGCATGCATCTTTACAAAATAATTTTACATGTGATAAATGCTGCATCAAGAAAAAAAACTGTCCTTGTTGGAGCATAGTATCTCACTCTAGAATATGAAAAGCCTTCTTTTCCTCCTCACTTTCAATTTAAAAAAGGAAGCTCTAAAATAAATAAATAAATAAATAATAAATAAATAAATAAATAAATAAATAAATAAATAAGGAAGCTCTAAGACAATCACTATTCTGCAAGTGGAATCTCGTTGAGCAGTACTATGGAAAGTCGGCCAGTTGCCTCCACCGGTAACCCCGACATCAGGCAAACTGCCAGGACCCCCGAAGGCCAGCAGAGTGCACGGTGTGCCGGGCAGCCCTCTGCTCCTTCTAGACACACCCTGGAGAGGCTGCAGCAACCAGACGTGGTTCATCTGTGCACAACCAATGGTCCAAACATGTGAGGATGATGTGGCAAGCACACACTGCTGTTTCCTTCAGTAAAGAGAAGCCCCAGAGGTGGAGGGGGCAGGAGACAGGCCCTCAGAGCCCAAGGAGGGGTTCAGAGCAATGTACTAAGAAGAAACTATTGAAACAAGAGGTTTGTTTTTAACTAAAAGCATCAGAACACAATCTTGATGTTGCCAACTCTTTGACAACACTGGCTCCAGGCCGGAACCAGGTTGGAGGAAGGGAAGGGGCAGGGGGCCTTGCCAGTAAGTCCTCAGAAGGCAACAGGAGTTCCTGGGAGGACCAAAGATTCGGGAGCCGCCTTGTAGGCAACCACCACTTCTGGGATTTAACTTCTCATCAGCCAGACTGTTCTTTTTTTTTTTTTTTTTTTTTTTTTTTAATTTTTATTTATTTATGATAGTCACACAGAGAGAGAGAGAGGCAGAGACACAGGCAGAGGGAGAAGCAGGCTCCATGCACTGGGAGCCCGACGTGGGATTCGATCCCGGGTCTCCAGGATCGCGCCCCGGGCCAAAGGCAGGCGCTAAACCGCTGCGCCACCCAGGGTTCCCAGCCAGACTGTTCTGCCTAAAAGATTGAATTAAGGTTGACAAGAATTCTGCAAAAAATTTCAAATTATCATCTGTGGTGAGCTTCACCTCAGTACAAAGTGCATGTGCCACTTTCTGAAAATTATCTTTTCTAGCTATGACAATGAGCACCAAAATAAACTCAGAACCAGACCTGCGAATCACAAGTGTTATAACAAGGTATTTTAAAAACTAAGGTTTTGTTCCATTAATAAACAAAATAGAAAGCAAAGATACATCCATTTTTTAAAAAAATATTTTATTTATGTATGAGTGTGTATGTGCGCTCAACAGGGTTCGATCCCACAACCCTGAAATCATGACCTGAGCCAAAATCAAAAATGAAGATGCTTAACTGAATGAACCACGGTGCCTCAAAGATGCCTCATTTTATTTAGTCTTGGAATAAGCAGACATACAGTGAAGCCAGCCACCTATTCACAGTGCGAGTTAATGCTTCACTTAGCAAGACATGAAGCTCTCCTGTGGAACTTCTCGTGGAATTATTCAATAAACCCATGAAACAAGGGAAAAGAAAACATTTCCTAGCTAGGGACACCAGGGCTCAGGATTATAAGTGCCTTTATCCCAAGGGCACATGAAATGGAACCAAGAAAAACCAAAGGGGGATCCCTGGGTGGCGCAGCAGTTTAGCGCCTGCCTTTGGCCCATGGTGCAATCCTGGAGACCCAGGATCAAATCCCATGTCAGGCTCCCGGTGCATGGAGCCTGCTTCTCCCTCTGCCTATGTCTCTGTCTCTCTCTCTGTGTGACTATCATAAATAAAAAAATAAATAAAAAAATAAAAAAATAAAAAACCAAAGGCCTCTGCCTTTAATGCGTCCTTAACTGCTCTGCACCTAAAAACTGGTGTAGTTGCTAAGTGCTGGCCTGAGCAGGAAGAGCAGCACACAGAAGGAGGAGAAGAAAGGCATCTGATGGTCCCTGTCAGGAGCCATGCACTAGAGTGGACTTGCAAGCGTGAATCATGTGCTGGGCCACCTCACATCACTCCCGCAGGAAGCAAGCACGTAACTGTGTCGGCATCCTGAAAACCTCAGCACGAATTGCTGCTTTTTACCAATGAAGCACAGTATTTCTATTCTTGAATTTATAATCCTTATCTTTTTACAAATTTAACATTTACAGATTGCAAACAATGAACAGTCTGTTCTGTTTATTATTATTTTAATAAATAGTAATAAAATTATTTATTACTGGTTCTCAATGGTCCAAACGGGACATCTTTTGTCAAGGGAGTAACAGGGAAAAGCTCTCTCGATGACCGGCTTCTCTGTCGTCACTGAACAAGGGACACTGGACATCAGCTGGCCTTGCTCACAAGAAAAGTGCCTCGGGAGCTGGAGGGTGCAGCCGGATCCACACACTGCTGACTCCAATGCCTACTCTGTCAAGAATGTACCAGGGCAATTCTGGGGATGCCTCCCCAAAAGGACAGAGCACATAATGGAAAAGCAACCCCGGCTCCTGCCAGGGGTCAGCTCCTGGCCAACTCCAATGGTCCTAGGGAGGTGGGGAGGGGTGGCGGGATGCTCCCTCAGGATGACATATCCCACTGTGAACAGTTCAAACATCCAGGCACGGCATCTTTTATTCTAGAAATTTATCACAAAATAACCAAAGGGCAGAAATGGGAGTGAGGCTGAGCATATTGGAGGGACAATGGGGGACAGGCAATGGGAAGAAGCACCGGGAGTGGTGGCTTCGACAAACCTATGTATGTGCACATCTCAAAAGGGGTGGGTGCCTGGGTGGATTGTCTTTAAATACACCCAGGATTCATCTCCCATTGAGAGAGGCCTGCTGATGAAGGCAGCACCACACTAGGAAGGAAGACAAACTGCTGACCATGTGTCCTGACTGGCTGGTGGCTGGGGGGTACTGAGCAAGCAGGCAAGGGTGTGGAGGAAGGGAGACCCATGTAGCGCCAGCGGGAACGTAAAATGGTGTAGCTTCCATGGAACCCAGGGTGGCTCCTCAAAAATAAATCTGGAACTACACCAGTGGGTCCCATTTCTGGATACACCCCCAAAAGGAATGAAAGTGGGGTCTCTAAGAGATGTCTGCATCACCATACTACTATCAGTGTTACTCAAAACAGCCAAGACATGGGAGGAACCCAACC
This sequence comes from Canis lupus dingo, assembly GCF_003254725.2. NCBI lineage: Eukaryota > Metazoa > Chordata > Mammalia > Carnivora > Canidae > Canis > Canis lupus. The sequence goes on along the minus strand of NC_064247.1, from coordinate 64,303,098 downwards.
ATCTACTCACAGACGAACGCGTAAAGAAAATGTGATGTCTACGCACAATGGAATATTATTTAGTCTTAAAAAGAAAGGAAACCCTTACACCTCTTCCGACACATATAAACCTTAAGGACATCAATGCTAAATGTGTGATTCCACTTCTGAGAGACCCCTAGAGGAATCAGACTTGCAGATGTGACAGGGATGGAGTGAAAACAAGCCCTCCCTTACTGGCCTCCTCTCAGCCTGATCTGTGCAGGAACAGAAGCACACAAAGGCCTTCTGCACACTCGCCAGGGCACTATGGCCCCAGGCCCCCATGGAGGACCACTGCAGGAAGCCAGGAAGGGGCTGTGCCCATCACAGAGTAAAGCAGGGAGGCCTTCGCTGGCACACAGGAGCAACACCACTGTCTCAGCCCCTTCCAAACTAATCTCTGCAGTGTCCAAGGCAGCTCTACAGGGCAGAACTGTTTCTGCCTGTAGTGGCCGTGTGGGGACCTGGGAGGTCAGCTTCTGGACTGAGGGGTAGCAGGTAAGCAGGTCAGAAGGTGGGGTGGAGGGGTGGCTGGGAGAAACTCTGCCACCTTCTACTCAGTAGTAGGGGCCGGAGCACAGGCCACTCTATTCAGGGGCACCTATCCTTTCTTTTTCTCTTCTTCTCTTTTTGTAAACAACAACGGGGTAAAAGGAATGAAAAATACTAAGTCCTTCAAAACACAAACCAGGTGCAATTAATGCACTCCCTTTCTGAAACCCACGTTTAAAATCAGTGCTGTGAGCATGTCCTTTTCATTTCATGAAACCACTTCTCACAACCACAGGGGCTCTCAGGACTCCTCCACCCTCCAACCCTCTAACCACCCCCCGCCCCCCACCACCACTAGGAATGTCCACACATATAGCTGTAGGTTCCAGGAAGACCAGCTCCCTCACTGGTTCAAACAAGGGGGAAACGGAGGCTCCAAATGTTACGGGTCAAAGGTGTGACCATTCTTTTTTTTTTTTACTTATTTATGATAGTCACAGAGAGAGAGAGAGAGAGAGAGAGAGAGAGAGAGAGAGAGGCAGAGACACAGGCAGAGGGAGAAGCAGGCTCCATGCACCGGGAGCCCGATGTGGGACTCGATCCTGGGTCTCCAGGATCGCGCCCTGGGCCAAAGGCAGGCGCCAAACCACTGCGCCACCCAGGGATCCCCAGGTGTGACCATTCTAAGGACCAGGGCTATGGCGTGCATCCCCCATGGCCCTGATCGACACTCGTCCTGCACAGCGGACACAGGGCAACTGGGCAAGCCCCACTTGGTGTAACCCACCACTAAGTGTGCCTCCCCAGCAGGATTTTCACGGCACATACACAAGAGTCTCCATATTCATAGATACATGCAGCTTAGCAACAGTGCAAAGAGCAAGGCAGACAAGTGCCTCTGTCACTGGAACCTATGTGCACAATGGGTTAGTCACCATGTATACAGGAAGGACTCTAGAGGACCTTTCCCCTTCATTGTCACATGGGCCTTATTCAGAGGTTCTGTTTAAAATGGGAGTAGAAAAATAAAAAACATACACAAAACCAAAACTTATGAGCTTTCTCAGACTGCCATCTGACCAACAGGAAACCTATACATGTGTTCTCCAAAGCGAAAAGCCAGGAGGTTCTAGAGGTTTCTGTGCCGGGAGGCCCGAGGCTGGGAGGCCAAGCCTAGGGACTCGGGAGGTAGCTCTCCAAACACTGCACACTTGTCCCTCACGCATGCTGAAAAACATGTCCCAGGGATTATGTTCCCAAGCCAGAGAAGGTGGAAAAGAAAGGAGCCCTTAAGCAATGGACCAAACTGTCCTCCTTCACGCCTCAGTGCAGCTTAGATTGCTCTTGCAGCCCACCATGAAGACGGTTCAAAAGCTCCAGCAAGATGGCACTTATGGTAGATATGAGAAGGCCATGAGCCAGTCATGGGACATCATTCTCCTCGTGCCAGTAAACCCCAACTAGTCTCACTTAAAGATTCAGTTTCAGCTTTAATATTTTGGTTTCTGGCTGAAGATTCTGGAACACTATTCACAGCCATTTTAATGTCTGTTAGTAAAGAAGATGATGCCTGGTTTGGTAAAGATCCAGATGCCATCCACTATATCTCATCACAGAGGACTCAAATGTGACACAGAAGACTGGGACTTTAGCACCGCCCACTCGGCAAATGAGAATTCCACCGCTGGATGTGACGTCATTCTTCTGTTGTAAAGCACCATCGGGACCATCACCAGTTGGTCCCTGAAGGAGCAAGGGCATCAACAACCACAAGACCCAGGTCCTTCTCCCAGAGACCATTTCTGCTATATCCATCCATGTTACCAGTTACTTATTGAGCAAAACTGTCTTCTGCTTTAAAACTGAGGATTCCACAGACCTCAATACATCACTGTCAATGTCCTCATCTAAATGACGGCTCCAGAAAACACAATCTCAAAGTAAGACCACAGAAGTGCCCCCTGCCCTCCACACACCATCAGTGCCTCCACAAAACAAATGCCAGATGTAGATGGCAGAGGAATCTTTATTTTTAGTAAAGACCAAGTAAGATTTCCATGGAAGCCATTTTCCATACAATCCAACTGATGTGAGTACCAAGTGAGAGGCTAATCCCCTGCGCCTCAGCACAGACACCCAAGCCTGTGCCTGGCAGTGGCCATGAGCTTCTTGCTCAGCTCCTGCCTCTTTGCTGTGGTCTGGCCATCCGGTTGTTCTGGCTACTTCCATGATCTGAGCCTTGGCTGCCAGCCACAGCTGTTCCTACTGGCACTTGGGACCTCTCTGCCTCTCCACACTGAACCTGCAGCTGGAATCTGACCTCCTAAGAGGCAACTTCACTCTTCTAGCAGCAGCGTGAGATGTCCAAGCTACTTTCCAAGTGATGCAGAAAGGAAGAGAGGACAGCACTCATCAGACTCTTGTGTAAAAGCTACAAAACTTAAAAACGACAAATGTCACAGATACCAAAATTAGCATCACATATTTTAATCAGTTGATATCACATTTGTGATGAATAGTATTTAAGTTATAGGTGATGAAATTATGAAGGATCATACACCTTAAATTTTAAAATATTTAAAAGATTCAAGGCCCATAGATCTATTTTTGTTACCTGCCAGTGCTGGTGTTTTCAGGAACCAATGTCCCCTCTATATACGTTGGCAACATGGGAGGAATGTCAGGAAATGGGGCATGTTAGGAATAGCTCCACTCAAGATGAAATCAACTGCACAGAGCCTAGAATGCTGCCACTGACATTCAGCAGCGTCATCTTTATGGGGGTCCCTTTCTCATCCAACGGGGGCGGGGGGCGCGGGGGGATGGCTACACAGAGAAGAGATAAAGTCTGGCATCCACCACAACCACCTATTACTGCACAAGAGAAGGAGCTCAGTGATCAAACACCTTTGTCAGTCCTGGCCTGAAACCTCCCAGCTGTAAAGGGAAGCACAATCCAAGGTGTCTCCCCACAAAGCTGCAGTGTCACACAGGTGGCAGACACCCCCATCCTTCATGCAGCAGGTGCCTCCAAGTCCTGTCCCTGCATGTCCTGCTACAGCCTCCACAGTGACCCTGGGAAGACAAGACCCCTCTGTCCCAATCCTCAGCTGCCCTCTTGGGCCTTGCCTTTCTCCTGCAAAGTCCGAAAGCCTGCTCCCTGATGCAGGTAGGGAATCTTCTCAGCCATCCAAAACCACGACCTTGGCCCTCTCGACGGGAACCCCCACAAAAATTTCTGTTCCTTCCCTTCTGGGAAGCATGCCCAGGTAGCAGGGAATAAGGTGACTCAGGGACACAGGCCTGGGGAAAACCTCAGGAGAAGCACCAACTGCACTTCTCTGGGAGCCAGCAAAATTCTCAGGGCAGTGAGCTGCAGATCACTGCCCATGCAGGCCCAGGGACCACATTGTTCCAATTCAGTTCTGAAGCTGGGGGTTTTCTCATCCTGTCTGTGCTCCACAGGTTCACCCTGAAAACATGAACATGCACGGTCTCTGTGGTTAGAGTAAAATGTGAAATCATCAATAAGGTGTCAGTCAGAAAATACCCACAAGAAGGCACGCCCAGGAGCATCAAACCAAAGTATTCAGTTACAAAATGAAGTGGGCAACACTGAAGCCTGAATGAAACATAATGAATATTAGATAAATGTAACTCAACTCGAAGTTGGAAAAAACACACCTACCAATATTTATTAAATACATACAGTATTTCCAAGTTAAAGAATTCTAGTCAGAAATATATAGGTTTTCAGGATGCCTGGGTGGTTCAGCGGTTGAGCACCTGCCTCCGGCTCAGGTTATGATCCTGGAGTCTAGGGACGGAGTCCCACATCCAGCTCCCCACAGGGAGCCTGCTTCTCCCTCTGCCTATGTCTCTGCCTCTCTCTGTGTCCCTCATGAATGAATAAAAATCTTTTTTTAAAAGTGAAAGAAATATATAGATTTTTATTCACTCTATAATCCAAAAGCATTCTCTAAATTCACCCTATGACTGAACAACACATATAAATTTGCTATTTATGCTTAAACCCAGAGAAGGATCAAGATTTAGTCTCACAAAGTTTTAAAATCTCTCAAGTTAGCAACTTAAGTAGTTCACAATTCTCTATCTAGAATTCAGGAAAACTGACCCAAATTTTCTTATCATTCTATTAAATTCAGATGCAGCCTCTGTACCAAACCCAGCTCACCACTTAACACACCACACACACCATGTGGACTGGATAACGAGCCACAAGATTCCCAGCTCACCTCATCACAGAGAGAACCTCTTTCCCTGGCACCTCATGAGCACTCCTGCACCCACAGGGAATCCTGGGCCACCAGCTTACTGTCACCTAATGAATGACTCCAACATGACCAGAGAAAAACACATTAGAACATTAAAACTGCTGTTTTTAGACATAAGGTTTTGTGTGGTTTTGTTAAACAGCAATAGACAACTGGTAAATCTCATTCAGGACAGGGTCTATTTTGAAATAAGGAGAAAAATATGGGACGCTATGCAAACACACTTGGCCCTGCACACAGCACTGCCTCTGGGTCTAAGTTTCTTTCAAATCTCTTCTTCCTCTGTATTGCCCCTAAAATGGCACTGAGGGAGTACAATCAGATCCTAAAGCACCTCGTGTTCCCTGCAAGGCTGCAGAGTCCCCACATGGCACAGGTTGGTCCTGGCTCCTTGAATTGAAGCACTACCCACTACCCTCATCACACTGTTTCCTTGTTACGCTCAAAATGCCGGGCATGTGCACGGTCCCCACATGTGAAATCCCTAGGCATGAACCAAAGTGAAAACTACCATGTTAATTTTCAAATTTTAGGGATGCCTGAGTGGCTCAGCAGTTGAGTGTCTGCCTTTGGCTCAGGGCAGGATCCCAGATTCTGGAATCAAGTCCCCCCCCCCCCCCCCATTGTGCTCCCTCCATGGAGCCTGCTTCTCCCTCTGCCCAAGTCTCTGCCTCTCTCTCATGAATAAATAAAAAATTCTTTAAAAAATAAAAGTTTCAAATTTTAGCACAGAAATGACATTTCAATATTTTTTTCCCAAAATTTTTAGAGGATGCTGGGAAACCTCTTTCAATAAGTAACAAGTCTGGAAGTCAAAATAATCAAGATTTAATAAAAGTGACACAAATCTCCTTCCCATTGCCTGCTCTTCCTGATTACAGACACTATGTGCAGTCCTTTCTAGGAGATTATTAATTCAATTCTCTGTGAACAGCCCCACATGAATGACAATTTTGTTGGCTGACTGAGGGCTGAATTCTTGAAGTAGCTGAAGGATCCAGTGGGAGGAAGAGTTCCAGAGAAGACAACTGATTTTTGGAAAAACAATCTGTAAATGGAACTTTAGAAATCTCAGATTCCATTTGATAATAACACGTCCTTGTGAATCTGGTTAGTGTATGCTTAATTATTACAGACAAGTGTGCCAAATAATTCAATATAAATACAAAATATATACTATATACATAACATTCCATATATTCTCCATACCGCCTGCTTAGTAACATTTCCATCTTAATTCACTAAGGTCATCAAAGACCTGTGTTGAATCTTGATGTTAGAGCCATAAAGCTAAATTACTTATAGGAAAAATTCAAAACACACAATATGCAACCACTATTTGATTTATTTGACACAGAGAGAGAACGCACCAGAGACCACAAGCAGGGGGAACAGTAGAAGGAGAGGGATACGGGGCTGGATCCCAGGACCCCGGGAACATAACCTGAGCCAAAGGCAGAGGCTTAACTGAATGAGCCACCTAGGTGTTACTCTTTGATTTAGAAGAGTGAGAACATCCACATGTGGCCCCAGGGTGGGCTAAGCCTTAGGGGTAGGAAGGTATCTCTTTTGTGCGGGGGGGGGGGGGGGGGGGGGGGGCGCATGGGACACTTTGTAACACAGAGGTGGCTACAGGGCTTTCTGAAACTGACCCCCCCCCCCCCACACACACACACACCCTATGAGCAGAGAAGTAGGCAGGCTCACAGAAAGAAGGATGGTGTCCAGAGAGAAATGTGAGGATGGTGCTCAGGGAAGTTCTCAACAAAAGCTATCTATCATGACAAACTGGCTTCGATGTGCCTGCAACCAAAAGATTCTTGCTAATGGTGCAAGAATGGCGAGATAGTGGCCTCTCGCCTGCCCCGGCCTGTGTCTCCTGACTGCTGGAATACTCCAGACATAGGCTGTCAGTGCTGCTACCTGCACTTCAGCACCACGACTTCAATTTAACAAAGCAACTCCCCAGAGCTGGCAGTGAAGGGCACACCCACTCCTGGCTCCAGGAGGATGGCCCCTGGAAAAGACCAGACAGCATCTCCTCTGTAGGCTCTGCTACTGTGAACAACTCTTCAAAAAAAGGTAAGAACCACCCCCAGCATTCTGGTCATGCAGATACAGTCTGCAGTTTGCCAGCAGCTGGCCTGTGGCCCAACCAGTGCACAGCCCCAATCCCTCCCTGTGGCCTTCCTCTGCCTCGACGACAAGGGGCAGGGACAGTGAAATCACACAGTCCTTGTGCCAACACCTAAGACAACTTTGAGTGCCTGAGCATGTGGGCTTGATACTCTTACAGGCGGGGTAGCCTTCCTGGTAACAGTTCTATTTCCTGCTGACAGCTGGTCCCACCAGCCAGGCAGCACCAGACAACCCATCTCCTTCGGAGCAAGCCTGGGCTGCTCATGGCCAAACCGGAGACTGCTCCAAAACTACCCAAGGGACCCCGATATGGCCTTCGCATTTAAACAATCCCTGTAAATGCCCAGCAGCCCACAGCAACCTGTGGCAGAGGGAACAGCCTGGAAGTGTGTCTGCGCTGTTACTCACAGGACCCTCCAGCCCCCTTTCCTCTGACCCAGTCCCTCCCTAGCCTCACCTGTTCACCTGCTTCCCTGGAGCCTGCAGCAGGCCAGAACAGACTCCACACCTGTTATCCCTGTGACATCCAGTGACCACTTGTGTGTGTGTGCGGCTACCCCTCCAACACAGCTACCTGCCCAAAGGCAGAAGCCTTGTCCTGATGTGGACAGGCCACCCTCCCAAGGCCCTGAGGTAAGTGCTTGGGAAAGGGGTTCATGCTTAGAAACGCTTTCCAGATACACACGTTGTGTTTTGGGTTAAAACCACTTACATCTGAGGAAAATGACACTAAAACAGTAACTGAATGGGCCTCTGAGCGGTGCAGATGGTTACGTGTCCAACTCTTGGTTTCCACTCAGGTCAAGAGCTCAGGGTCGTGGGATGGAGCCCCGCATCAGGCTCTGCACTCAGCAGGGAGTCTGCTTGAGTGCCCCCCGCTTCCACTCCCCTCCCCAATGCACATGCTCACATGCGTGTGCTCTTTGTCACTGAAATAAATACTGGGGGAAAAAAAACAGTAACTCAAAACTAAATATCCCTCTTAAATTCCCTTTTTGTTTTATTAAACACCAAACCAAGCAGATTTACCATGTGTGTTAGCCATCATGAGAGACACAGGAGGAGGGAGAAGCAGGCTCCTCGCAGGGAGCCCAGCATGGGACTCGATCCCGGGACTCCAAAATCGCATCCTGGGCCAAAGGCAGGCGCCAAACCGCTGAGCCACCCAGGGATCCCCCTAACAATGAGTTCTTTTTTTTATTTTATTTTATTTTTTTTACTTATGATAGTCACAGAGAGAGAGAGAGAGAGAGAGAGAGAGGCAGAGACATAGGCAGAGGGAGAAGCAAAGGCTCCATGCACCGGGAGCCCGATGTGGGATTCGATCCTGAGTCTCCAGGATCGCGCCCTGGGCCAAAGGCAGGTGCCAAACCGCTGCGCCACCCAGGGATCCGTAACAGTGAGTTCTTAATGGAAGTATCTGCTTTATAAGAAACTGTACTTGCAGCAAACTGCTGCTCTATTCATCTCAAGAGGTTGCATCTACCTGGTTTCTGGTTTTGTTAACAAACAGCAAGTTCTGTTTTTTTTTTTTTTTTTTTCAAACAGCAAGTTCTAAATGCAACCAGCTTTCAACCACTTTGTCCAAACCCATCTTTTCAAGGCTTTTCTGTGCAGCACTTTCTCTTGCTCTCAAATTAATTTCTTGCTTTAAAGGAAAATACAGGACAATAAAAGATCACAGAAGAAGGGGGTGAAAGGACAATAACAGAAGGCCCTCCTATTTTCCTGAGGAAAGTGGATAGCTGTGTGGTGGCAGGATGTCCGTCATGATACAGGCGCCAGGCTGCAGAGGAAGAGGAAGCCCATCCGTCCCCTCACAAGCCACAAAGACCAGGAACACCCAGCTCGACCCTGGCAATGTGGTCTAGAATAAGCACAGCACCCCAGATCAACAGGCTCTTCTGGGTGACACATAAAATTCTCTCATCTCCAAAGGCTTGAATCCAAATAAAAAAGCAGGGCAGCAATCCGGCTCTTGGCCAAGAGAAATGAAAACTTGTCCGTGAATGTTCCTCCAGCACTATTCATCACCACCACGAAGAACAAACAATGCAGATGTCCGATCACTGGTGAACAGACACACTGAAACAGGATTCAATGGCAAAACAAGTCAGGTTCCGGAAAAAACAAAACAAAACAAAAACAAGTCAGGTTCCGACACATGCTACAGCAGGCGGGAACCTTGCAAATGGGATGCTCCGGGCAAGACGCTGACCACAAAAGGCCCCATATGGTGTGGTTTGGTTACATGAAACGTCCAGAAGAGGCAAATCCACAGACACAGAACAGAACAGCAGGGCGATCCTGGTGGTGGGGAGCTGGGCTGAACTGCAGCCATGTAAACACACACACAACTAAAGCAGCCGGTCCAGGACAGCGTGAGTAAGATTAGAGGATATCCTGTCCTGGCTGTGGTATTGCTCACAGGTGTGCAAAATGTTACCACTGGAAAAGCCAGGCAAACTGTGTGTGACTTGACAACAATCTGGAGAAAACCCATAGCCAAAAACAAAGCAGGGGGAGCCAGGCCATGTCAACCTCTAGCCCCCAGATGAGTGCTTAACCCCCAGGCAGGACTCTGTTTCTAGGACCACAAAGCAAATCTCTTCTGGATTCATGTCCAGGAACAGCCATTGGGGAAAGACACGGGCCGTGTCAACCAGGTGTGGTGGAGAGGGCATGGAGGGGGCGGAGCTGCACAGCAATGGAATCAGGACAGCTAGCTTCTCTTCCTTTCCAAGAACACTTGGTCCTTCTATTCACTGTTTGACACTCTCAGGCTGAGAGGACCCCCAGTCTGGAGGCAGCCACAAGCTCCAAAGAAGTGTAACCTGAGTGTGGGGTCCATGGGGAGAAGTTGCCGGAAGGGGCTATAGACCACAGTCAGCGGGTCCCAGGTCCCTGACTGAGGGAGCAGTGGCCTGCCAGCACCTCTCTAGGACCACTCTAGTCACTATCCTGGAGCCCAACATAGACTATGTAGGCAGGGACACCTGAAGTCTCCCACTCCATCATGTCAAGCAAAATGGTAAAAGACTTTTACAATCTGATACTCAAGAGGCTTGGAGCCAATGCTTCTAGCTAAGAGACCAGGATCAGTGTCTGCTTTGAAGACATCTCCAACTGCCTACTGCTAATGAGAATGAGTCAACCAAAGCCATCAATCACCCAGATGAGTGTCGCATTGGGGTTCACCGGCCCACCCTCAGCTGACCTCATATCCTGGCCCTGCAAGACCCAAATACAGAAGAGAGCTATAAGCAAGGAGATGGTCATCTTGAGCAAGTTTTCCGTGACCCTGGTGAAAGCCTGCTGAGCACTGCCCACAGACAGCCCCTGCTCACCTGGCAGATACGTGCACACAGGATGAGGGAAGAACCCACCCTGAGGCCCCCAGTATTGCTTGGCACAGCTCTGCACACTCTAGGGTCCCTAATGGAGAAAACTATGTCTGGCAAATGACCCTACCAGCAGATCTCATGACAAATAAGACAGTGAGAATGAAAAACTGCCACAGAAGCACAGAGCATGTGTGCCTGTGCCCTTTTCTTGATAAACCCAGAAGGAGACTGACGGACTTTCATTTCCACCAACACTCTCTCAAATACAAAAGGAACACCTCGCAAAGAGGAGGGGCATGAAACATGACACCTCACTGAGTGGTTCCTAAGAAACAAGACTAGTAACTCTGCCATCTCCACAGTCTGGTGTAGTTTTAACTGGGCCCATCCCACCCTCACAACAGACATGGGACACTGTGGCCCCAGGCAGCAGAAAGCAGAACACATGGGTTCCTGTGAAGTCAGCACACAGGTCCAGCAGAGCTTCTCTGGAGGCAGGAAAAGGGGAGGGCAGTGCAGGCTGCAGATCTGAGCCCCAACCCCAAGAAGGGGCTCTCTAAGGTGACCAGGCTGGCACAGATCTGCTAGAGCTATGCTGGCAGCACCCAAACATTGCCACACAGGACAAAGAAGGCAGGGCTGCAGGTGTACCTTGTCCTCTCCAGGCCTCTGCCCAAGGTCAGCACATCCTGACACTCACAGGCCAAGGTCTCCCACAGAAACCAGAGAACCATGTCGACAGCAGGCACGCTGACCAGGGGAGGCAGGGTATCTGACAGCCAGGAGAGGAGCCCATCCAAACACTTGTCTCCTACAATCTGGTCCATTATACAACACCAAAGGCCAGTTCATCGAGAATCACTTTTTATTTATTTGAGAGAGAGAGAGAGAGAGAAAGCGCACATGAGTACATCCACACATGTGGGGCCAAGGGTGCAGAGGGAGAATCCATGCAGGCTCTACATCCAGCTCAGAGCCTGATGTGGGGTTCCATCAAACCCGAGACAAAATCAAAATTCAGACACTCAAACAAACTGAGCTGTCCAGGCGCCCCAAGAAGCACTTCTGAAAAAGTCCTACAAAAGCTCTCCTAAACTGGAACCAGAGAGCAATGGATTCCAGAGCACAACAGGAGGGGTGGTCTGTGCCGAACCCAAGGGTCCTCCCACTGATTCCCATTTCAAACCAAGAACTACAAAGACCTGACTCTCACATAAAAGATTTTAAATACTCAATTCTGTGAAACATTACCACTAGAATACACACCCTAAGGAGGAAAAGAACAAATACGTAAGAGATGTACCATACACAATACTCAAAGTCTAAGAGAAAAGCCACACAACGTCGTCTTCTATGTTAGGGTGAGGGAGCCACCCACAACTACACAGTATAACCCCCATGTTTTCCTCTATCAAGAGGGTCAAGGGGAGCCACCTATAAGAGAGGTGGGCAGGAAGTCCAAGCAACAGGCCCGACGAGAGGGAGCCTCTGCTCTGGAGCCAGGCGGTCAGCAGGTCTTCAAAGGACAGTTATAAGCACCGGCTGTGTGAACCAGGCACCACTAAAAAGCAAAGGCCAAGATTTTAAGTCTTTCACTATTAGAGATACTGCTGAGCACGTGCAAGGACAATGATGTGATGTCTGAGATTTACTTTAAAATGTTAAAATTACAAATTTTTCAAGAAAACAGATACAAATAAGCAGAGGAAGGGAATAGATATAACCAGACTGACAAAATGTTAGTGACTTTTGAAACTGGGTACATGGGATACTATTCTCTAAGATTATGTGAATTGTTTGGAAATATCCCTAATGGAAAGTTAAATAAAAACTTTTATGTGAAGTCAGAAAGCTGCTGTGTCTCAGTGGTTCATGGAAAGTCATTCTCTGGCAATACACTGTCCATCCTCTCAGTCATCAGTGTTCATTGATCCCCTGTGAGCGTTCCCACATGACCCAATTTCACAGCGTCATCATTCACAGAATGGCTGCTATGCACACATGCACGTGTCAGAGCAAAGCCAGAGAAACCACAGTCAGTGTTTTCACCACAAGAAATGAACATTAGTCTGTCTCCCCCCATAATTACGACCATAAAGAGCTCTCCTACTGTTCTAGATCACCGACAGAGAGGAGACAAAGCCACCAGCCAGGCACCTGGGGGAGTAATGGGGTGACGAAAAAGCTTTCAACGATCAGCCAGTCAAATTTCAAAGAGTTAAGTCACTTTCCCAAGATCCTGAACCAAGCTAATGGTTGAGCTTGAACCAAAAAAGCCGTTATTTCCAAAATCATACCAAAGCAAGTAGTATAGCTATGGGGTAAAAAGCAATACCTGCCCTAGCCACACTGGGTTCTGGCCTTGTGTGCACCTCACGGCTAAGTGCTGTAAGGCACTCTGGTCCCTAAAAATGCAGAACACCAGGGACACTTGTACCTACCATTAAGCACCGTGACCACAGTGAGAGCAGCTAGCCTTCCTCCCTGTGCTGTGCTCCCCCTGCAGGCCCCCAGGGCTTGATTCAGGTCCCAACCCCAGGGGCTTGAGGGTAAAGGTGCAGGGGGCTCCCTGTCGGCCCCTTTCTTATGACTGGGAGGTGGGTAGTCTGCAGTGCAGGTCAGGAAAATCAACTTCACAGTGCACATATCTTATTTCAGAGAGCTGGAAAGACCAACTTCAGCACAGGGCTAATGTCACGGTGCACAGACTTTCTGAGCCACAGGAAAATGACATTCTAGAAGGTAGACACCTATAGATGAGATGCTAAATGCAGCTCACAACACAGCCAGAAACCAGCTACTCCAGAAAGAAAACAGCTAGCACGTAACTAATACCAACATGTGAAGTTCATGTTCCCCCAAGATGCTCCAGAGCCAATCACAACCCTGTGTAACTCCCACTAACACACTAACCAGGGTCCCTGAGAGGCCTCTGAGAATATAACCTGGTGTGGAGCAAACACATGCTTTGACCTACCCTCATATCTTCCACACTTAAGAGATGATTGTGATCAGCATAATTACATGTGATTAGGAATATTGATTCTGCTTGTGGTGGAAAACTAAGCCCCTCAGACACTGAGGCCATGGCTTGAGTCTCTGCAGGTCAGATCCATGGGTCAGGGTCAGGGTCCTGGGCCCCATCCTGAGTGACCATCTGGACTCTAACAAAGGAGCGGCTCTTTTTCCCCAGCATGGAAGGAGGCCTCCCTCCGAACCAAACCATACTGCCCAGTGGAGAGGCAGTCAGGTCTGCCTCTGAGCTGGGGAGTCCCAAGCATCCTCCACCACCCACAGAGGATTGCTGTTGAGCCTTGGCTGCCCTCCTCACCCACCAAAGCACTGCATACCTTCTGCCTTAGCTCTGCTCTCTGCCTGGCGGAGTCTCCCAAATGCCCATGATCCTAGATCTAAACTCAGTCCAAGTCTTGTTCTGATCTGGAAGAATTCCCAAATGCTGCCTCCCCTTCCCTAATTCTCCCTTGCACTGCTGATATTTGAGGTGAACTATGAAAATCTGAGGTTTACAGGGGCAGTCCGGGTGGCTCAGCAGTTTAGCGCTGCCTTCAGCCCAGGGCCTGATCCTGGAGACCTGGTGTGGAGCCTGCTTCTCCCTCTGCCTGTGTCTCTGCCTCTCCCTCTCTCTCTCTCTCATGAGTAAATAAATAAAATCTTTAAAAAAAAAAAAAAAGAAAATCTGAGGTTTACAAATAATAAATGCAGCACTAAGACACAACAAGTACTCAAGAAAAGAAAAACCCAGCCTTTGGGCAAGGAAGACAATTCCTAGATGCTCTGGGACAATCATATACTGACACATAGCTGTGCTCACCTGCAGGGGGACAAAGCTGGGGGGGAGGGGGTTCAATATTGCAACAAGACAAAACTTTTAAATAATTATTTTACTGGCCATTTCCTTCACTTTCTCCCCTCCCCATATCCTTTAAATATGTCCTTCATGCATAAAAACTCTTTTTAAAAATATTACTATCAGACTTGCAAATGTATAGTTTTTTTTTTTTTTAAAGAAAGGGAAAAAAAAAAGAAAAAAATAAAGAAAGGGAATGGGAGGGGCAGAGGAGAAAGAATCTCCAGCAGGCTCCACGCCCAGCACAGAGCCCAACAAGGGGCTCGAACCCACAACCCTGAGATCATGATCTGAGCTGAAATCAAGAGTTGGACACAACCAACTGAACCACCCAGGCGCCCTGCAAATGTGCAGTATTTTAACAGAAACCAACCAGATCTTGTGCCTACTGATCTTAGTTACTCTCTTCATAAAAAGTACTGGAAGAGAACAGGGCTCAGCGACTCACGGCCACCATCTGTCTTCTCCTAGAACAATCCTGCTGTCTCATTTCCGCACCGTCTGTGGCTAGCCAGGCCCAGCATGCTGACTAGCTGGCCCTGCTCTGAGCTGCCCTCCCCAGCAAGGTCCCAGAGAGGTCAGATAGATGGTCAGAGACAGCACGTGTGGTGAAGGAGGGCTTTCCTATTGCTTTGGGGCTGCACCACCTATGCAGCCTCTCCTAGGAAAACCATTACTTCAGTCACTTCGGTTCAGATGAGTGGAGGCCCTCTCCACAGCCTTGATTAAAACATTTCAGCACCTCTGTTGAGGTAAGGGCTGGAAAAGATAAGAGTCAAAAGGTTCAAAAACCATGTGATTACTATGTCTGTATGCATGTATAAATGACGACTTGATAAACACAGAGGCCCACCATCCTGGTGAGTGATGCTTAGTCCCAATTCTTGATCCTGACCTAATCACTATGACAATTTCCACAGAAAATGACAAAAATACAGAGCTTAAAAAGATATTAAACTAAACTCAATGTTATTAGGGTACAGATAATGCAGGTGGAAAACAAGAGTAATGGGATTATAAAGCATGATTAACTAGCATGGTATTTTTTCAGGGCTTTCGTTAAGACACAGGTACACAAAAAGATCTTGAATATTAACAGTCTAAGAAAAACATAAGCCTGATTGTGAGCTTGGTGATATACAAATGCAGTCTGAATTCAGCAGTGGCTAGAACATCAGGAAGGGTGAGCAGCAGCATGCCCTACAGTCTGAGTCTCCATGTGCAAAGACTGTCCCCCTTAACACACACATACAGGCCCTGGCCTGCAGGCATCCCTGCTGGGGTCAGGAGTCACTTCTGTGACAACAACCGCAGCCGGAAGCATAGAGCAGGGAAGAGGAGATACAGAGTCTAGAGGATTGCAGAGAAACTCTTGGGCACTGCTTCTGTGGAGGTGCGGGGGTGAGAAGAGATTCTGTCAAGGTGAAAGTCCTTTTAGGCCTATGTCACTGTACAGGGTATGGACAGCACACGAGGAGTCTAGGATCAAGGTGTCTCCAAGAGCCACAGCCAAGCCCAAGCATGCACTGGGACGTACTAACTCTGCTACTCCCTGACAGCGGCCAACCAACAGAAAGGAGACTCAGCACTTGGGAGTCAACCGTGCCCACTAATATTCTGCAAAAAACTGGCCCTGAAATGTGTGAAGCTGGGACATGCCTGGAAAGCTTTTCTGATGGGTTCCTAGAAGGTGGGGACAGCCCCACGCCTGCCCCACACAAGCCACGAAGCAGTTCCAGGAGCAGTCTGCAGTCAGCTGGGTATGGAAGGAGGCTGGCATGTGTCTCAGCAAACAAGGCACACTTGGGCATTTTATCTCATTTTAAAAATCTAAGGATTTCTGAGATAGACTGTCTACCAGTTTCTAAGCAGAATGAAAAATTTATAAGATAATAAAAAAGGAAAAAAAGCAGCAGCTCAAATCAAGTATAAACCATTAACAGGCCTCTTAATATGCCTTGGAACCTGGATGTGGGGCTAAGAGCCTGGAGAGGCAGAGCCCACATGAACAGACCCATGAACCCAGACCTTGTCAGGGTCTCCAGAAGCTGCTCCCTCAGTGCACTCTGTACCAGTGCACTCCTCTCGTGGATGCAAGCTCAAGATGCAGTGCACACAGCCCAGCAAACGTCAGATTCATGCCTGCTTGCTAAGAGAGGATGGCACGGAGGGTGGGGGCAGATAGGTTGTCACCTCCATGCATGCTGTGACTACTTCTGATAATTTCCTAAGAAACAGAATTTTCATCTAAAAACTTTGTAAATATAAAAAGCCCCCAAAATTTAAAAACCAACTTGTTGCAGGACCTAATAACTATTTCACAGTTTCCAGTCCTCATTTCTTAAACACATACACCTTCATCTTTATTCACCAAACATTCTATTTCCTGCGTCTCTGAGCTGCTCAAGCTCTGATTCAGGTCCAAATATAAATGAGTATATATCAAACGCCTCCTTTCTACCAAGAAAGCCACTGTGAAAGATGTTATTTCTGGCATCCCAGTTGCAAAGTGATGATGCTTTTTTATTAACTCCTTTTCTCCTAAATTGTGGGGCACCATGAATGTCAGGTATCTAGCTAGCAAGCTACTCTAGAGAACATGCACCTACACCTGTGTCCCCGGGGATCTGGCACATCTTGCACACTCACACTGAGGACCCTGCCCAAACAAGGGAGGGATCCTGGGCACTCAAGAGTCAGTATTTTTGCTCTAAGGCCAAATAAGTCTTTGTTTAAAAATAATAAACAACAGGACACAGGTTTATTTGCAAAAAATCTAGAGAAGGGACACCTGAGTGGCTCAGTGGTTGAGCACCTGCCTTTGGCTCAGGGTGTGGTCCTAGGATCCCGGATCAAGTCCCACATCAGGCTCCTTGTGGGGAGCCTGCTTCTCACTCTGCCTGTGTCTATGCCTCTCTCTGTGTCTCTCATGAATAAATGAAATCTTAAAAAAAAAAATCTAGAGAAAAATGCAGGGCAAGTTGACTGAGCTGCTGAGCTGAAAGCCACAAGCTCTCCCATCAGTTTGCTTTCTGAGGGGTAGGTGGGGGTGGTGGGGGAGGAGGAAGAGAAAGGGGAGGAAGAGAAAGGGGAGGAGGAAAGAGAGGAGGAGGAAGAGAAAGGGGAGGAGGAGGAAAGGGAAAAAAGGGAGGAGGAAGAGGAAGAAGGGGAGGAGGAAGAAAAGGGGAGGAAGAGGGAAGAAAGGGAAGAAGAGGGGGTAAGAGTGCTGGAGAGAGCTGGTGGCAAATACATAATGAAGTCCTCACTGAAGTGAGCGGCACTAGCTCACTTGGGAGAAAGCGTATGGTTCTGGCCTCAAAGATGATGAGAGCCACACCCAGCAAGTCAGCCTGGGGTGAGGAACACAGTGACAATGGAAGACAGTGATGCAAACAGGCAAAACAGCTTCCTGGCATGTGCTCCAGAGGATGGTTCACTGCATATATGCCCCAGCCATGGTGCTTGCAGGCCCAGGGCCCAAGCCCTGAGCTGATGGTTAATAATCGATCCAAACATATATGCAGGGGTGGGCATCAGAGAGGGGACAGCAAGAAGGTAGACCTGAGAAACTCCCCAAATGCCCACACCCATCAGGTCAGGCATGCCATCTGAAGGAACAACAGCTTTCCTTGTTGTAAAAGCCCCAACTTCACACTGTCAACAAAAAGCCATACTATGACAAGAATCCTAGTTTACACATGATTTTCTAGTTATGTGAACAAGCGACTCACACAGGATGACACACCTTCTGACACCAAAAGGAGGATGGAGTTATTAGTCCTGCCCAGAGGCCCAAAGGAACAAAGCTCCTGGACCCCCAGGTTCATGGAGACTGTGGAACCCACACAGACACAGACACAGACACAGCATCCCCCCTCCCTGCAAGAAGGATACTATCTTCATCTCAAACGAGGGAAAGCACACAGAGGGCAGGCAGGCTGTCCACAGGGACTGCTGCATGGGGAGCAGCTCAGGAAAGCTGGGGGGACAGCACAGCCCCACATTAGATCCATTTCCAAGTGCCTTCACCTTGGCAGCTGGTTCCAGGTGAACATGTGTCCTCAGCTGGCCCATGAAGCAGAGCCTCAGGACTCTTCTGGAAAAAACCTTTACAGGCAGAGGAGAAAGCTCCCTGCACTGAGACTCACTGCCCTGGACTGCCGCGTCCCGTGAACCAGTATGTCATTCCTGAAAAGAGCTAGCTGGAGTCAGGATTTGAAGCACATACCATGCGGGCCCCCAGGACAGCACACACAGGTCTGCTTCCACACAGCCACATTCATCTGTCCAAACCCAGAAAGCAGTAGCACCAACAACAGCCGTGCTAGGGAATGCAGTCTGCTGAACTCACCTTTAGAATTCTCATCTCAAGAAACGGAGGCTATTCTGTGACTCAGATTCAGGCTGGAGGGTATTTGCTGTGTGTGTGTGTGTGTGTGTGTGTGTGTGTGTGTGTGTGTGTGTTCACCAAACTTACCTCATCATCAAATGTTTAATGAACATTTTTAGCAGAATGAACAAATGTGACGGAGGCAGAAGAAAGCCAGATGAGACCTCTGAGGGCCATGCGTCACTCGCCTGGTGACCACAGTGCAGCCACTCAAGCTACTGGGGCCGTGGCCTGGCCTGGCACTCAGGGTGCCTGAATTAGTCTTAGGGTACATGCTTTGGCAGCATTCCCCAGGCCCGGGACAGGGGAGTGTGTGTGTGTGCTGACCCACCTCCCCTCCCCTTCCCCTGGAGTCCTCAAAGCCATCAGACACACTGCAGGTCGGTAGCCACTACAGGGATGCCCCCAAGCAGAGCTGAAAGAAATGTGTCACTTCAGCCTCTGCTTCACCTGAAGTCATCACCTTACAGTCTGACCAAGGAGTACAAATAATCCACAAAGCCATTTATTTAGTTTTAACTATGCCATGTCAATACTTCTTTCTTGTCTGGATTTTCAACAACTTTCATACCACTATCAGTTACCAAAAGCTACTGAAAACAGCTGATGGTCAACACTAACTCAGGCTTGTACCCCCTCCCTTCTGCACTACAGTCCACCATTGGGCTCACAGGGTCAGGAGAAAAGAAGAGGAAATGAAGTGTGGTCTCTGTCAACAGCAGTTTCATGTGAAAACAGGAATACATTTTTACTATAAAACATTAGATAATATGGGCACACCAGACGAGAATTAAAGATGAATTCCCACTACCCATATCTCCCAGTAAGACAGTGCTATGCGGTTTTTGTTTGTTTCTGCAGTAGGCTCCACACCCAACATGGAGCCCAACATGACCCTGAGACCAAGATCTGAGTTGAGATCAGGAGCCTGACATGGAACAGACTGAGCCACCCAGGCTTCCCTGCTGTGTGTGTGTGTGTGTGTGTGTGTTTTTAAGCCAAAACAACAAGATTACATTGAACCTGCTGTTTGGGGACTGAGGTTTCTGAACCAATGCTCCCCACCTCTCCACTGAAGATTACAAGTGTTAGGAGCCAACTTTCTCTACATCAACATGGAAATACAACTCATGATCCAGACTCGCTGTGCCTGGATCCACACTACTTTATAAAATGGCAAGGACCCATTATCTTGACCTGCTCCCACTGCTCAGTTGAACAGAAGAAGAGCCTGAATGAAATGTCCCAAAGCATCGTAGAATGTGCACCTCCTGCCTTGCAGAGCAGAGGGCAGGCTCTCTCCTCTGTCACTTGCCACCCAGTGGGACTGACCCACATAGTTATTAACACATAACCATGACCTTGGAGAAGGTTTTGGTGGTGGCAGTCATTTATGGACTCCCCACTGGACCACTCCTAGTGGTAATTACAAGCTCCTTCCCAACCAGGACCAGTCCTTGTGGCTCTGCTGCTTCTTTTATCTTCAGGTAGCTGCTAAAAGAGTGTGACCAGCAGCCTCTTGCCACCTGGAAATGTGTGCCTATGACACAAGGCAAAAGAGGTGCTGTGGTACTGATTAAGGTCAGAGATAAGGTATAGGGACCAAGGTCATCTGGAATATAAACAGAGAGAACGATAAAGGGAAATTATTATTTTGTGGATAAAAATTGCAGGATAACAGAAATTTACCAGGAGTGATGTGATTTTCCCAAGGAAAATCCTCCTGGCTGTGACTCCCCAGCTGGGGGGGGCGGGGGGGACACGACGACGATGATGACGGGACACCAACAACCTCCGCATATATGTGGACGCCTGCCATTTTATGCATGTCTGCAATGACATAGTAGGGAAGTCACCCTGGAATAAGGCTGCTTGCTGCAGGAACAGCCAGAGACCAGCTGAGGCCCCACAGGTGGTCAAGTGCTCTGTGGAATCAACATGCAACAAGTGGACAGTCAGACAAAAGCCAAGAATCTGAGCCAGGTTACGATGGCACCAAATGGGCATATCTGTGGATCCCACAGACCTGGAGAGCCTGGCCTGGCCCTACCCGCACCCCGCTTCCACCTTCCAGTCCTCGTTACAATATCCATGAATTCCCAGGGAGGTGACTGCATTTCACACCCCCTAGCACTACACAGGTATTTCACATGCTTTTGTAGCTGTCAACTTCAGCTCCCCCTGAAGGAGGCACTCTAATGAAACCAGCTGGCAAGATAAAGAATCCAAATGGTCCCCTCCCTGTCCTGAATTCTGAACTCAGGAAAGGATATTCTCTAAGGCTTCCCCAAATTGCTCAGGCTTGTCTCAGACCTCACCCTCAAACCCTGAGGCCTGGAGCACTCTGGAAGAGACCGACCCTATGCCCCAGCCAACCCCAGAGAGTCTGCTGAGAGGTGGATGGAGCTACCCAAGCATGGTCCTCCAGAGTTCTGCAATGGGTGGGTGTTCAAGTGAGAACAGATGTCCAAGCACACCACGGGGCACCTAGGGGGGCTCAGTGAGTTCAGCATCTGACTCTCAGTTTCAGCTCAGATTATGATCTCAGGGTTGTGGGTTCAAGCCCCGCTTCAGCCTCCACACTCAGCGAGGAGGCTGCTTGAGTTTCTCTCCCTGCCCCTCCCCCACCCTCTCTCTTTCTCTATAATTAAATCTTTTTTTTTAAAAAAGCAGCACTCCAAGAACAGCTTGTGAAGAAAGCTAACCTGTCTGGGAACATACTCCCCCCTTTTGTGCAGGCAGTCACTTGCTCTAAAGTTGCTGTGAGCCAGCAAGATTAAGGTGTGAGTCAAACAGTCACCTAGGTATCAAAATACAGCAGAGATCCAGAACACAACACCCATCTCCACGCACCAGTATGACAAAATCTGAACTCCAGAAATCAGGGGTAGAACAATGAGAAGGGTGCCTCTGACCAGATCAAATACAGGGAGCTGGCACAGATGAGGATGCCTAGGGAGCAGGGAGAGGTTAGCAGAGGACAAAAATATTCACTGTGGGAAGGGGCAGAGTAGGTGTTACCCACTCTCATCACAAGAAAACAACGGTGAGTCCATGAGGTGTGCATGCGGGATCAGTCCACAGTGGATCACACATATCCAATCACCATGCTATACACCGTAAGTATATGCAGTGTCAGATGTAACTATATCTCAATAAAACTGGGAGGGGGGGAACATCATCAAAACTTTCAAACTGGAAAGGGAGAGAAAATGATGTTATGCTGCCTCTCACCTCAAGCTACTGGCCTCTGGCCTTACACTCACTCTCTAGAGAAATCACATCTAACACTCAGCAGCCAGAAGCACGGGAGGTCATCAGCTGTTCGAGGGCCTCTGTGGGAACACATTAAGAGGTGACTTTTCATGGCAGAGTCTGTATGAGAGAAGAGAGAGCTTCCAGATCATACCAACAGTCAAAAAGAGAACTCAAGACTGTCTTTCCCTGTGGTCTTTACAAAATAATAAAACACCCACCTGTTCATATCCTCAACTTCAGGGAAGAATGTGCCCACGAGAGCCCTGGCTATGATAAAAACACCCACCTCACAGCAAGTCGGGCCAGAGGGTGGCTGTTTCTGCTGGCTGCCAGCAAAAGACGAATAAAAACAGAGAAGGCAAAGTTGAAGCATCAAAGCTACTTTTCATTCTGCCTTCAGAAATGCAATTTATTCCCAACTATTAAACAAACAATACAAATATTTCATGGTATTTATAAATTTATATTCTCCTCATTATTCTCTAATCAGACCACTGAGTTATTTGAGAAAACACAAACTAAATGTTTCATAGGCCACCTTACAAACAAAACTTTTCTGATACTGTTCTGCTATAACTGTTTTGAAAACAATTTTCAAGAGAAGTTTCTAAACTTCCAATCCTCCATAGCTAAGAACAGATCTCCAGTGGTTTACAACCAGAAAGTATGAATGGACAGCTTGCTTACAGACAAGGACATAACTTTCTGATCCTCTGCATCAGCAACAACCAGACAGATGGCCATCACATGCATGAGGATCTTGGCTTCTGGCTGTGACGTGACCACCTAATCGACCAACCTCCTCCCACCCAGAACACTGAGGAAAGTCCATTCTGCAAGTCAACAGCCTGCACTGCTGTTCTCCCCTTGCTGTGCAGAGGGGAAGCACAAGAAGAACCCCAAGAACCCACACGTGATCATGACTAGGCCAAGAACTGCTCTCTGTGGCCTCCTCAGCCCCAATGAGTGAGAAGGGGGAAACCAGAGGTCCTGTTCCCAACAACAAAGATGATCAAAGGACCCTGTTTTCCTTCTTCACTCAAAAGTTTTTAAGACTTAAGAAACATAAATTCATTTTACTACAACCCATCAGCCTCAGCCTTTGAAAGAAAACAATCCCATTCAGCACCATTCTTCATTTTTGGTAAGAGAAAGCCCCATGCTGGTTGTGACATGATGGTGTGAAGAATCTGCTACTGGGTGACATGGGGATGAGGGGACCCAGACACTAACACTGGGCTGGCACCACTTGCCTTCCAGGGGAGCCTCTCTCCATCCAATTACACAGGGACTCAGGCAGGAAGGCCCAATGCCCAGACACATCATAGGAAAACTGAGGACAGCCAAGTGTCTCCAGTACGAGTGCCAGCTGTTCGTTCTCATTATTGCCCATGCAATGAGCTACCCCAGGATCCCCAAATCTCTACAACAAACTGTGGAGGGTCAAACTTTAATAATTTAGCTAATCTCATTAAAGGAGAGAAGAAATTCTAAGCCCTGTCAACTGGCTTTAAAAAGTTAAGAAACACAACCTCAACAAAGTCATGGAAAGTAACTGGCTTTGCCATATTTGCCAGAGCTGAAAGAGGTGCCAGGGTTCCCTTATTACTGCTCAGATTTTCACTTTTTAAGTAAAGCCGTTACTGATTAAAAAATACTAGACTTGAGATAAACAACTTATCTACTTTTAATGTGGGCCAAAAAATAACAAAATCCACACTGCAAGGTTTTCTATTAACACAGTAACTAAATACAAAAATGAATTCATGTAGAGAATCACATTTTCAAAAGTTAGGTGACTAAGAGCGATGAGGCACGTAACCCTTCTTCTCACAGCAGCATATCCAGGTTTTACATGGCAGGCAGATGGTCCTGGGGAACCTGCCCATGCTCCTCCCTGTGACCCTACACACACAATCACCTGTCCCTCAGAGCCAACAGCGAATGGGGACACAACCACTCACCAAGGACTTGCTGCCCAGCAAGGCACCCAGTGCTCAGTTCTGATGGCTGAGAACAGAGAACATAGCACAGCTCTGGGGCAGAGGAGGTCTTCACTTCCCCAGAAGGGTCCTCAGAGCTGCAGTTCTGGTCACCTGCTAGGAACAGTGTTTTTTAAGAAGGCCGCAGGACATAAGTAATGACGGAAGTGCAAATCCTGACCTAGTGAAATCACCTCTCACCTTCTGGTAGGTGGAAAGAGCAGATCTTTCACAGGTTACTAATATTTTTATTTAAGAAAATATGGCATTGAGGACCACAGATTACATCAAGCCAAAACAAAAACCAGAGAGTCATTTTCAGACAATACAACGACTTCTTTTAAACAGCATGTTCATAAGCTGGAAATCTGAAAACTCCAGCCCATCACTGGCCAAGCTGCAGGCAAGCCCAAAATGCACATCCCAGGCACCAGCAAAGCCACTGGAATCACTCCTGAATAGCCCAGGTCATAAGGCAGGAAGGGCTTAATGTGTCAATACAGTGTCTGTAGCACCAGCTATGGCTGGAGGCAGAGGGACCCCTATATGGAAGGCCCCGTGAAAAGCCAGTGGACAGCACTGTAAACAGATGGCAACACGTGAGGCACACAGACACAAGAGCAGGGAGAGACAGACCATGCCGGCTGGCAACAGTGAAAGCAGGCAGTGAAGCCCTATCACAGAAGAGGGCAGGACGGAGAGGCCCACAGGATTTCTAGGACATGACACCATGTTTAAAAAAAAAAAAAACAAAAAAAACAAAAAATAAATAAAAATAAAAATAAAAATAAAAATAAAAATAAACAAAAAAAAACAAAACCGCAGCCAGTCTGCTGAATAATGCCAGTGGATGTAAACACAGGGAGGCAGGGTCAGCAGGATGTGCTTCTGGCTAACAGGCCCCGACCTCCAGTCCGGAAAAGAGAGGGCAGGCAGAGACCACAGTGAGAGAGAAAGGAGGGGCTGTTGCGATTCACACTACACACTTGTGAGTCTGCGCTTTTTTTCTTTTTTTAAGATTTTGTTTATTTATTCATGAGAGACAGAGACAGAGAGGCAGAGACACAGGCAGAGGGAAAAGCAGGCTCCATGCAGGGAGCCCAATGTGGGATTGGATCCCGGGACTCCAGGAATAGGCCCTGGGCCGAAAAGAGGAGCCAAACCACTGAGACACCCAGGCATCTCTGAGCTATTTTTCTTAAAACTGTACCCTACTGGTAGAACACTGCCGTAAACATCCACTTGGGGGGGGGGGGGGGGGGCGGCGGGGGACTCTATTCACCTATTGGGTTCTTTTTTCAATTTTGAGATAATTTCAACTTATAACAAAATGCAGAGCTCCTATCTACCCTTCCCTAGCCTTCCCTAGGCTCTCTTACTGTTAGGATCACACACAATCACGGTGAAGGGATCCAACTCCAAAGACCCACAGCGTGCTATTAAGAAAGGAACAGAGGGCGCCTGGGTGGCTCAGATGGTTAAGTGCCTGCCTTTGGCTCACGTCACAAACGATCTCATGGTCTTGGGATCGTGCCCCACAGTAGGCTCCCAGCTCAGCTGGGAGCCTGCTTCTCCCTCTACCTCTGCCCTTCCCCCTGCTTGTGCTCTCTGTCTCTCTCTCAAATGAATAAAATTTTAAAATCTTTAAAAGAAGAAGAAGGAGAGAACAGACCTAACTCCAATGTGACTGTCCTGCTCTAGCCCAGGCCCCACATTGTACTTAGGGTCATGTTCCCTTGCTCTCCTTGCTACTTTTAAATGATATAAAATGAAACAATACTCTTTTAAATCACATCAAACAGAATGGAAGCAGTTTCTGCTTTGCATGAAGGTCTGTAAAATATGCACAGTTATTAAAAAAAAAAAAAAACTCAAAAGGATTAAAAAGCCAGAACACTACATGTGTGTGTTAGTGGGAATATTTAAATCAGAGAAGAAGTAGTTTGAAGGAAATTCTCCAGAGGCCTGCAGAAGTCCCCATGGGTCTTCGGAGAGCAGGAAACAACCCATGAGCAGGAAGGGAACCATACACAGATGAGAGGCAGTGCTGGGCTCCAATGGCCAGAGTGCAACACTCTTGGGGGGCAAGGGAGAGCTCTAGCCCAAAACTGAGCAAGGCCCTGACCTGACCCACAAATCCTAAAAGCAAGACCTGAAAGGAGCAAACTGTTTCCAAGAACTAACTGGATCCCAGAACAAAGCCCAGGAAGATTTACAGGAATACAAAACCATGCAGCACCGAATGAGGCAAAACCAGGCGTCTGGCATCCAGATACTCCCAGACATGGAAGCTGGGACAATCTGAACAAAACATAAATAGCCTGGTACAAAATAAATATACATGAGTCCATACTGACATAAATAAATGACTGAAGAAACAAAGAAGTGGGCAGAAGATACAAACCTTCCTCACAAGGAGATGTTCCCCTCCCCTTCGTGTGCACAAGGCTCCTGGCTTGCTTTCTCTGAAGGACAGAGGGGGGGCTGTGACCGCACTGTGTGGGAACCTGGCAGTCGCCCCTATGACCAGACAGCTGAGGCTAGCCCGTGCAGGCCACAGTGAGAGGACACACTCCAGACTAGATATGAGGAGAAGGCATGCCTTCCCTATAGTCATCTCCCCCCAAAACAAAAATCCCAGTGTACAAAGAAAACATCACACAAACCCAAATAGAGGACATCCTACAGAACACTGGCTGGAGCTCCCACAGACCGCCAAGGTCACGAGGACCAGAAAAGACTGAGAAACTGTCCCAAACCAGAGGAGACCGGGAAGATAGGCCAATTCAATGCGCTGGATGCGGTCCTGGGACAGAGAAGGGACATCAGGTAGAAACAGAGGAAATCTGAATAAAGTCTGCAGTAGTGTGAATAGCCAATGTACTGATGCTGGTTGCTGTCTTAGGGAATGCAACATGGAAAGAGAAGATGTGAGCACTTAGAAGAAACTGGAAGAGAGGTATACAGAAATTCTCAATTACTTTAAAACTTTTCTGAAAATCTGAAAGTTCTCCAAAATAAAGTTTACTGGAAAAAAAAAATGCCCCCAGGGATGCAATTAAGAAAATACAGCACAGGGCAGGCCCGGTGGCTCAGCGGTTTAGCACTGCCTTCACCCCAGGGCATGATCCCAGAGACCTGGGATCGAGTTCCGTGTCGGGTTCCCTGCGTGGCACCTGCTTCTCCCTCTGCCTATGTCTTTGCCTCTCTCTCTGTGTGTGTGTCTCTAATAAATAGAATCAAAGAAAAAAAAAAGAAAAGAAAAGAAAAGAAAAGAAAAGAAAAGAAAAGAAAAGAAAAGAAAAGAAAAGAAAAGAAAAGAAAAGAAAAGAAAAATACAGCACTTAAGAAAAACCAATCAATTGAAACCAACCCAGAGTTGACACAGATGGCACAATTAGCCGGTACAGACATGAGTCAGTTAATATATGTGAACTAGAGACAGGCTAGATAGGAGCCTCTAGAGGGTGAAGCCTATGCCCAGAGAGGAGAGATACACCAGGTGGGGCTGCCAGCAGCAGAGGCAATTAGAAGGGAAGATGGGGGATGCTGTGTACAGACCAGAGGTGATGCAAAAAAAAAAAAAAAAAAGTGCAAGTTAGGGTCAGCAAGCAGGCAGCTGCAAGCACCTCAAGAGCTGGGCACAGATGGCCCCACAGGGATGAGGGGCAGAAAGATACTTTCTGAAGAAGAAATAAAGCACCCAGAGTTCAAATCCTGATGAAAAACCGTCAACTCGATCAAGGCACTCAATGAACCCCAAGTAAAGAAACATGAAAGAGGGATCCCTGGGTGGCGCAGCGGTTTAGCGCCTGCCTTTGGCCCAGGGCGCGATCCTGGAGACCCGGGATCGAGTCCCACGTCGGGCTCCCGGTGCATGGAGCCTGCTTCTCCCTCGGCCTATGTCTCTGCCTCTCTCTCTCTGTGTGACTATCATAAATAAATTTAAAAAATTAAAAAAAAAAAAAAAAAGAAAGAAACATGAAAGACACCAAATCATGGCACACCACATCATTGGAAAGTTTTAAAAGCATCCAGAGTGGAAACAGCAAGCAGAGAGAAGCAATGGGATGGCAGCAGGCCCTCGTAGGGAACAAGCAGAGAGAAGCAATGGGATGGCAGCAGACCCTCGTAGGGAGCACAGGCCAAGCAGCATCTGTGAAGACCTGAAAGAAAAATATCCATTATCCTTCCATTTGCCCACTGATAATTTCTCAAAAACACAAGTCTATGAAGATGGGAAGGGAATGGTCCTGACAAGGGTGTCGATAGGGTCCTTCCACGGGAGGGAGAGGACTCCGGATGGAAACAGGCATCTTCACTAGAGCTGAAGAGCACCAGAAATGGCAAGGACACAGCAAATACCTCAGACTTTCCTTCTGAAAATGGTCTCGTTTCAACAAAAACAATAGCAATCAACCACATAAAAAGTAAAAGGTAAGACAACAGTATGGAGGTGGAGGAGGAGACATGGAAGGATACTATTTTAAGGTTCTCATGCTATAAAAGTGGTACCTGACAGGACATTTAAGCTTCATCACATCAATAAGCACACTAGGTGTAAATGAATGGTCTAAATACTCATTAAAAGGCAAAGATTGCCAGTTGGGTGTACTCTTTTCCAATTTTTTAAAAATATCTGATAATTTTCAAAATAAAGTTTGTTTGTTTTAATGTACATGATGCTATTCCTGCCCTCCAATTTCTTTAAAGATTTTATTTATTTATTTGAGGGAGAGAGAGCACGAGCAGGGGGGAGAAGCAAGGAGTCCAATGTGGGGCTTGTTCCCAGGACTGTGAGATCAGGACTGAACCACCCAGGGGGGGGCCCCCAATTATTTTTTAAATTCTTAAAATAAGAAGGAAAGGCATGTGAAGTTGGCTTAAAATTAAGATGGGACTTGTTAAGTTCAAAAGAGAACTTGCGAATATAGCTGAAATGCCCTTCTGGGGGCGCCTGGGTGGCTCAGTGGTTGAGTGTCTGCCTTTGGCTCAGGTCGTGATCCAGGGATCAAGACCCGCATTGAGTCCCACATCGGGCTCCCCACAGGGAGGCCTGCTTCTCCCTCTGCCTAGGTCTCTGCCTCTCTCTGTGTCTCTCATGAATACACAAAATCTTTGGAATGCCCTTCTTCAGAGACCTTCACCATTGAAACAAAACACATGTAGAAATTTTGAATCACCCTTAGGTTTCTTTGCTGGAGTGCCATGCCAACTTCTTTCACTAATGTCACTGTCTCTCACTGAAAGACAAAGTGTCATTATCCCAGGAGCTGACCAAGTCCATGGAGTCTCAACATGGATGGAGCTAAAGGAAGTCAGTCACAGAAAGACACACACCACATGGTTTCACTCATATATGGAATTTAAGAAACAAACAAACAAAAACAAACAAAGGGGGTCAAAAAGAGAAAGGCAAACCAAGAAACAGACTCTCAACTATAGAGAACACCTTGATGGTCACCAGAGGGGAGGGGGAGTGGTGGAAAGGTGATAGGAATGAAGGAGAACACATGTCATGAGGAGCACTGAGTAACGTATAGAACTGAATCACTAGATTCTACACTTGAAACTAATACAGCACCATATGTTAACTATACTGGAATTAAAATTAAATAAATAAGGAAAAATCTGTCTAAATGTTTTTAAAAAGGAAAAACAGTGTCAGCTGGATTTCAAGATTTATTCCAGAAAAAGAGGGAGGGGGTCCAGAGGAAGCAGGAAAGAAGCAGACTTCCTGCTGAATGTGGAGTACCCCTTGGGGCTCAATATCAGGACCCTAAGATCAGGACCTGATAATGAAGCCAAGAGTTGGACGCTTCACTGACTGAGCCACCCAGGCGCCCAGGTTAGACTTCTTTAAAAGGCAATACCCAACTCCTACAAGGCTGCCTGAAAAAAAATCCTCTTTAAATATAAAGACAGGGAACCCTAGGTGGCACAGCGGTTTGGCGCCTGCCTTCGGCCTAGGGCGCGATCCTGGAGACCCAGGATCGAATCCCATGTCGGGCTCCCGGTGCATGGAGCCTGCTTCTCCCTCTGCCTGTGTCTCTGCCTCTCTCTCTCTCTCTCTCTCTCTCTCTCTGTGACTATCATAAATAAATAAAAATTTTAAAAAAATAAATAAATAAATATAAAGACAAATAGCTTAAACCTAAAAAGATGGAAAGGATGGTAATACTAGTCAATACTCATGGAGAGTAGCTGCTTTAGTATCAGACACACTAGACTGCAGAGCAAAGACTATCACCAGCAGTAAGGGCATCTCATAATGATGAAGGAGCAGGATTCACCAAGGGGACCTAACAGCCTCTAATAACTTGAGCTTCAAAATGAATGAACTACATGGAGAAATACATAAAACCAGAGTCATCAGAGATTTCAAGACCCTTTTCTGAATAACTGATAGGACAAGTACACAGAAAATCAGTAAGGATTGGGAATGCCCACCTCTAAAGGATAAAAGTAAGACTCATTACCCGGATGGTGGGGTTTAAGCTGGGTTCCTCCCACTCTTTTGCATGTTTTATTGTGCTTTCTATGATAGGTGAAAACAGGAAAGAAAAAAACAATGTTTCTTTTCTGAGAACCCCAGGATGGACCTCTTGGTCTGTTTTCTAAATGAAAGGAAGCAGTGAGGCCCAAGCTGAGGTTCTCAGGGCAGCACAGTCCCTCATTCTGTCACTTTCACTGGGCATTAGCCTTGCAGGGCACCTTGACTGGACCGCAGAACCTGGCTGCATCTACAGTCTTAGAAGAGAGGCGATGAGAGGTGACCCAACACCACCCACAAGCTCATCAACAGTCTTGGGGCCTGCAATGCTTAGTGTCAAACTCCTGAAACGGAACACTCCCTTGAAGGCTGCTTTTTTCTGAACACTAAGTTTAGGGGGCAGAAGGGAACCCACTGGAAATAGCTTTTAACAAATTTCATTATCTAAGCAAGAAAACACTCTTGAGAGTGAACCTATGTCTAATCACCACTGGTTACCTCTCCCATCTGAAATAAATGAGTGACCCTCCATCATGCCATTTAGCAAAGGCACTTTGATATATACTCTTTCCTCCAGTAAGACGCTTCAGTATCAATTGTGAATAACTGTTAAACAATTATTTCAAAGCACCCACGGGCACGAGCCCACATCCACTCCAGAAGAACTTCCCCTGCCACCCTATACCTGCTCCAACTCTGGCCCTCTCTCTCCTCATCCAAGGAATCGAGAATCAGGGAGTGGGACTGGGGGGAAAGAACAATAAAGATGTAACTTAATCCAAACAGGTGTGTGAAAAACTAAACTCTATTCACGGTGACACATCAATGTGTCAGCTCCATTAGCACAGGGACATCCCTAAGGTCTGGAGCAGCCCTGGACAGAGCTATGTGGCCAGAGAATGAGTTTACTCAGCTCTGCTACAGCAGCCCAGGAAGGTCTAGGAGAGCCTCACATTCTTCATGTTCACTGCTTCTGTTGTTGTGGGTCCCAGCCCTTCTGACCCCCAGAATCAAGGAAGTCAGCTTCACTGGAGGTAGGGCATCAGGCTCACAAACAAGAAAGGCCTGTCTCAAGTTGAAACAAACAAACACAACTACTAAATGGGATTTCGGACTGAAACCTCACCACATGGGGATCCCTGGGTGGTTCAGCGGTTTAGCGCCTGCCTTTGGCCCAAGGCGTGATCCTGGAGTCCCGGGATCGAGTCCCGTGTCGCACTCCCGGCATGGAGCCTGCTTCTCCCTCTGCCTGTGTCTCTGCCTCTCTCTCTCTTTCTCATAAATAAATAAATAAATCTTTTAAATCAATCAATAAATCATCAATCAATCAATCAATCAAACCTCACCACAAATATCTGGAAATTAAACTTGACTTCTTGGGGTCTTAGTGGACTTCAATCTGAAAAACATCAGTTATTGCTTCATGAGACCATTCTAAAGCCCTAAAATTGCGTAGGAAAAAATAACACGAAGGTTATAGGAGCTACACTTTTTTATATAATAACATACAGAAGAGAACACAGGCATCTGATTTCTGAAAACAGGAAAATGACCTAGTATACCTACACATTACCGATTCAAACAATCTACTACAGTGGGAAAAGTTACATTTATACATCTTTTAATTTCTTAAAAAAAAAAAATCAAATCATGCCTGCTGAAGATTACTGTGTAATGCTAGAGTGGTTTATGTTGGTTTGTTCTGTTCATAACAAATCTTCCTTCTTTTTGCCATGTGAGCACATGCACACAGATATGCACAGATGTGGGGGACTCCAGGGCTCAACTTCCTGTTCTGAATGGTCTCCCAAACCCTGGACACGCCTTGCAATGGTCCCTTTTCCCATGAGCACCTTCAAATCCATCATGCCCAAACCACAGCCTCTCCAACCATCCCCTATATTTCTGTGTCTCCTATCTCTGCAGGGACACCACTGTCCTTCTAGTGACCACACCTCTAGGATCCAGTTGCTCTGCTTCCCAAACCCACATTCCATGGGGTGTCCTCTCAGGCCCTGGGTCCCAGAAAAGCCAAGGAGACAGAGACTCGTTCCCCACTCCCAGGGATTCCTGACCCACGGCCCTCTTCTTAACACATGCTTCTGTTCACCACCTATCAGGATACTCCTTGATGTGGCATCAACAAGCATTCCAGGTAAGCCATTACTCTTCACCTCGAAACCCAGTCCAGTTTTACCTGGCATCTTGCATTAACAGATGCTAAATATTTACTCAATAGAAGGAAATATGTCGGACAGCCCCAGTGGTTCAGCAGTTTAGTGCCACCTTCACCCCAGGGCATGATCCTGGAGACCCGGAATCGAGTTCCACGTCGGCCTCCCTGCATGGAGCATGCTTCTCCCTCTGCCTGTGTCTCTGCCTCTCTCTCTTTGATGAATAAATAAAATCTTTATAAAAAAAAAAAAAAAAGAAGGAAATATGTCAGACAATGAGAATTACCATTTTTATTTGTATAAAAAAATTGATGCCAAAAAAGAATACAAAGACAGTTCTTTAATAGAGGTTGATGTAATTCTGAGGTCTACTAAGAAAGATCACACTACCATTTGTCAAAAATGGAAGTGGGTCCTGACTAACAGTTTCAATTATGCATATCCAGCAAGGCCAGTGACTCACAGGGATGTTCCTCTTGGCCCCTTTCGTGACATCCCAATGCAGAGCAAGCTTCCACAAAGCATTCAGCAGCCTTGGACACAATCCAGTGTAGAGGTGAGTATTTCAAGGGTCCATCCTAGTCCACCCCACAATGTGGCCCTGGGCTAAGACTATAACCCCAACTGGGCTTCCAGGTCACAGAAAACAAAGAGCCTCAATCCTGCCAAGTCTGCTCTACAACTCTCACCAACCAACACACTCTTACTAACATAAAAATGCCTCTGAAAAGTAAAAAAAAGTATAAAAAAAGAGGGTTTTTCCTTCTTTATCTCAAAAAAACCTGAAAAATATAATTTCCTACATGGGAGCTATATTTTAAAGGTATCTATAGGATTTTACAGCATAGTTCATAGTTACTGGCCTAAAGAATTAAAAACAAGAGGTTGCTGGGCTGCCTGGGCAGCTTGGTCAGTTAAGCGCCAAATTCTTGGTTTTGGCTAAGGTCATGATCTCATTCAGGGTCGTGAGACTGAGTCCCGTGTCAGGATCCACATTCAGCACAGAGTCGGCCTGGGTTTCTTCCTCTTCCCTTCCCCACTGCACTTGCATGTACGTGCTCTCGTTCTCAAATAAATAAAGCTTTAAAAAGAAAAAGAAAAAAAAAAAAAAAAAACACCCAGAAACAAAAAACAGGAGGTTGCTAAGGTGTTGAAAAAGATCCAGGGGATCCCTGGGTGGCTCAGCAGTTTGGCGCCTGCCTTTGGCCCAGGGCGGGATCCTGGAGTCCCAGGATCGAGACCCGCATCGGGCTCCCGGCATGGAGCCTGCTTCTCCCTCTGCCTGTGTCTCTGCACCCCCTCCTCTCTCTCTCTCTCTCTCAGTGTGTCTATCATAAATAAATAAATAAATAAATAAATAAATAAATAAATAAATAAATAAATAAATAAATCTTTAAAAAAAAAAAAAAGAAAGAAAGAAAGAAAAAGATCCAAAGTCCTCATTGTCAATTAAAGCAAATCAGCTCCAGCCTCATTAGAAAGTCTGTCTCACGGTCTCATTGTAGCCAATTCAGAGATGGCAATTTTTAGAGAGACTACTATAGGCTGAGCATTTGGAACTTCATAACTTTAAAAAGTTCTTCTAACTGGCAAATATGTAATGATATATTTTAAGTCAATGAAATCCATACCATCTTTAAAGATCCACAAGATGTGGAAAAACAAATTTTTAAATCCAGTGACCAGGCTGACTAAAAGCTAGGATTAAAATGGGCAGAAAGGGGTGCCTGCGGGGGTCTGTCAGTGAAGCGCCTGCCTTCAGCTCAGGTCATGATCCCGAGTTCCTGGGATGGAGCCCTACGTCGGGCTCCCTGTTCCACGGAGAGTCTGCTTCTCCTTCTCCCTCTGTTTGTCTCTCCTGAATAAATATCTTTAAAGGAATAAATACAGCAGAGTAAGCAACATGACCTAAATAATCCAAGAGAATCAGGGACGCCTGGGTGGCTCAGTGGTTGAGCATCTGACTTCAGCTCAGGGCATGATCCCGGAGTCCTGGGATCAAGTCCCGCATCAGACTCCTTGCAGGGAGCCTGCTTCTCCCTCTGCCTGTGTCTCTGCCTCTCTGTCTCTCTCATGAATAAATAAAATCTTGAACAACCACCAAAAAAAATCTAATAGAATCAGTGTGCAACAGGAGGTGCAGGTTCAGTTCTGAGGCAAGAAGAGCCATGTGAGGGGCCTGCATCAGCACTAGGAAGGCCCTGTTCACCCCAGCCTGCACCATCGCACTCACTGGTAACTCTGGTTCACAACAAAAGGCCGAGTCAGAGGAAAGGAAAACAGCCCCATGTAAGCCGTGGGCTGTGAGCCACGCACAGGTGAGGATGTATGCTGAACCCAGGAGCCCACACCCAAGAACAGATGTGCCATCTCATCTCAAGCGGGCAGAGCTTATTACATTTCCACAAAAACTTCGGGAGAGGTTCACTGAATTAGGAGGTCCCTGAAAGTGTGCGCTCATGTGTGTAACTGGGGAGATAACAGGCAGAGTCAGATTCTCCCCTTTAGGGCTGTGAAATTTTTGGATAAACACTTAAGCTGGGCAGCACTGGTGGCTTAGCGGTTTAGCACCGCCTTCAGCCCAGGGCATGATCCTGGAGACCAAGGATCAGTCCCACATCAAGCTCCCTGCATGGAGCCTGCTTCTCCCTCTGCCTCTCTCTCTGACTCTCTCTCTAATAAATAAATAAAATCTTAAAAAAAAAAAACACTTAAGCTGACTTGATTTGTTCAGCTACATCTCACACAGACTGAACAGCTTCATACAGCTATTTCCAAAATGTGGTCCGAAACCTTGGAGATCCCTGCAACCCTTTCAAAATTTTTCCCGTAATAATGCTGCATTTTTAGCCAGGGTAATATTTGTACTGATGCAAAAGTGATGGTCTAAATTTGCTTACGAACCTCCAAGATAAAGTAGTAATTATTAATTTCATTAAATCCCACATCTCCATGCTTGTCTATTTCATATCCTATGTGACAAAATGAGAAATGTGCCTGAAGCTTCTCTTCTGTGCACCAAACAGCTTGATAGTGATGATGTGGGAAGTGAGCATCTGGATGATCTAAGTAACTCAGCAAACCAAAGCTTGCCAAATCACCAATGCACAATGCTTACAAAACCAAACACAAGTGAAGACGCAGTCACAGCGCCAGAAAGACCAGGGGCTCCGTGCTGCTGCACACCTTCACCATTTGTGCAGCTAGGGTGTCCCATCAAAGAAAATCTCCAAAATTAGGGGAACTATTCAAGTACTCTTCCCTATTCCAACTATAGACATTCTTTGTTTACTTTAACCATGGCAATGTGACAATCACCAACTTTTTGTTCTGGAAAATATAGTTTTAGTAAAAATGTGTTATACAATGAGTTTAAACACAATTCGTAAATAAATGTTTTACTGATAAACATATCTATATAGACAAAAGTTTTCTGGATTCCTCTGTATTTACAATACAGAGAGTTTCTGGGACAAACAGCATGAGGACAGGGCCCAGGAACAAAGGGAGGCGGGGACACTGCCACCCAGGCCCTGCCTCTACCACATACCCTGCCAGGACCTCACCCGTGCATGACAAGACCTGTTCAATCTGCGTGCCCCACTGTGAACACTCTCAACTGGATAAGAAGAGAGAAAAGGTGTAAGTATACAAAATCCAAGTGTTTCAAAGAAATGTCGGCTTCCTGACTCCCCTTGGAGTGGCCCCAGATGGCACTGTTCCACGTGAGGACTATGGAGTTGTGCCTATGATCCCACTTGCTGCAGTCCTTGATCCTTCTACAGAAACAGGAAATGCAGTCACTTCTGACTAAGATATGTGGAGACCATCAGAGCATGCCTTGTTGGCTACAGGTCAGGGACACAAGAGGCCCATTTGCCTCTGGCTTTGGCATATCCGTGACTTAGTCCTTTATGTGCGGCAAGAATAAAATACTATTTTATATTTTACAGTGCCTTTTTATAAACCCCAAACCAGCAACATCCTCTGAATATCAAGATGAAAGGATCCAGAATCATCTACTGCAGGTGTCCCCTAATTTACAGACAAGTAAATGAAGGTCTGCATGCCTGGGGGCGGGGGGGGGGGTAGGGAGTGGGAGATGTAGCGTGGAGTGAACTGACCTGTTCCAAGTTGCCCCAAGCACCCGAAGTCCTTCTTCCTGGGACATGCAGTCTGCCAGGCAGGACTCTGCGTCAGAATATAACGACGCAGCAATCCTGTTCCTGAGCCAATAGAGCTTATGCTCAAAAGCGACCAGAAAGGACCACAAGATGCTCTGTGTGTTGAGCAAATGAATAAAATTAAATTGTTTTTTGAGAACTTGGTGATATCTTGAAATAAAGACCCCAGTGAACCCAAAGTGTTCTAAATCCAGGTGAAGAATCATGAGTCTAGTCTCTGAAAGAAAAGCTAGGTGGTGTGGGCAAAGGCACAGTAGCTAGACACACTTAAGTGTGCTTCCCAAGGGGGCCCAGTAAGTGCTTCACATGTCTCTGGACCAAGAGGTACCGCCTCAGAGGCCCAGCCTCCTCCTTGGGTGGGTTTCAGCGTCACAGGGACAGTTTCCTGAGATGTACGCCTCTTTCAGCTGCTGGGCAGACATCTGAGCAGGACATGCTGAGCAATGTGGAGGCAGGAGAGAGTTTGCCACCTGCTCACCCCAAATCCTGTTCCTGCCCCAGTCCCTGTCCGCCCCCAAGGCCCCAGAAACAACACAAAATGACTTCTGGTTTGTTATAAATTTACAACAATTTGGAGCAAACAGATGTGGCAAACTGTGAGGGCCCTAAGCACTAGCACGACAGTGACTCAGGCTCTCTGGAGATGGTGACATTGCAGGTGGGAGCAGTTCTGGGCACAGCGCAGAGATGCTGCCAAGTCTCCTGAGCGGCTGTGTAAAGTGCAGCAGCACCTCTCAACCTCCTGGAGCCTGAGCATCTCTGATGGGGCCCTGCCTCGGTCACCTAGATGCCAGACACCGGGAGGGACCTGAGGGCATGTTTACAGTAACACACACAGCAATGCTGTGAGGTACACGATGTGAAATGTTTTTCCATTCTCAGATGAAACACTTCCCAGAAAGCCCCATGACGGGAAGGCCCCAGAGCCCCTGGCACCCGAGCCACTCGCACTCCCTGACCTAGGAATACTGTGAAATCCCACCACCCGCAGGCCCAGAGCAGTCTCACCTGTGGCCCTGTCCCTCACTGGTCACAGGCTGACCCCACAAGAACGAAGAACGCATCCATCCGAACCAAGCCTGAGACCACGTCAACCGCAGCCTAGTCTCCTGGAAGGTCTGTGCCATAGGGGGAGACACCTCCAGAGAAGCCAAAAACCTGCCGTTTCACACATAAACTGCAAATGAACTTAACAAATGTTCGGCCAGGGTTAGGCAGCTGCTTAAAAAGTACTTCCCCATCAAAACAATATGCTTTGTCCAAATTATTTTCTGTCCTTATTATTGAGATGGATTAATCTCATTTTTTTCTTGATGATTTGAAATTGTAAAAGTTGTCCAGCTATTGCTTAATAAAATCTTGCAGATAAAAAAAATTACTTCCCTCCAATAAGTAAGTCAGGTGTACATGCACAGATGCCCACCGCTTCTAGGGAAGGTCCAGAGTGGGTGCTGTGCAGCACACCAGGGACAGAGCTGCGCAATGACACCGGGCTCCCACTAAGTCACGGCCACCACAGGATCCAAAGCCAGGAGCAGCTCCGGCAGCCCACCAGGCAAGCGGTCAGCCAGGCCACAAGGAGGGGCAACAGGACCCACAAGAACAAGCTCAGCTGAAAAGAGGAGACCTCCTACAAGTCAGCGGGTCAGCAGCACACTCCTGTGGACAGGTGATGCTCAGGCAGACCTGTTAGTAAATGCCTCTGAGACCCCTGTGAGCCTGCAGACTTTGGCTACTGGCAGGAAGACCTGCCTGCGCTGTACCCACCCCCGAGGGCAGAGTTCTGCTGTTCTTGGAAGGCCACTGTAGGACCCCTCACACATGAATCATTCGCTGAAAAGGGGTCTGAGGGCAATAGGAGGCCCGGTTCAGTCCTGAGGCAGAGGCAGTCCCAGCCCAGAGAGGACACAGCTGCATGGCCACTGTCTTGAGCCTCGAGCAGGAGATGCTCTGAGCATCATCAGGTCTACACCCCATGCTGGGGTCTTTCAGAAGCACTGAGGTCGAGGCTGCTGCCCCTCGCCCAACCTCACAGGGCTGTTCTGGGAGCTGAAGGTGCCACGGGGCCAGAGGCAGACCCGGCTTTCATAATGTTCACGCCACATAAACATACTGCTGAGCCCTGGTTGGCATTCTTTTCTCTGGCATGGGTGATGCAAGCTCATTAGCAAGCAGGAGAGTAGTATGCTCAGACCACCAGAAATGCAGTGTGTTTTAAATAAAAATCAGACTTCCGAAAAGAAGCATCTAATGATTTCTTCTTTCCACAAGGCACCCAGGTCACCATCAAGAGCAGGCCCAAGGTCACGACCACAGACTCCCCTGTGCACCATATACTTGACAGCCAGCTGACACCTGAGCAGAGCAGGAGGGAAGACATTCCTTCACGGTACTCGCTCGCTTGCTCTAAGATTTTAAGGGGTGTCTGCGTGGCTCAGTTAGTTAAAGATCTGTCTTGATTTCAGCCCAGGTCCTGACCTCAGGGTCATGAGATGGAGCCCTGGGTCAGGCTCAGTGCTCAGAGTGGAGTCTGCTGGAAAGTCCCTCTCTCCTTCGGCCCCTTCTCTTGCTAGCATGTGCATGTGCACACGCTCTCAAAAAAAAATTTTTTTTTAAAGAATCACACTATCCACTATAACAAATTGTTTAAAAAAATATTTTAAGTCATCTCTACACCTGATGTGGGGCTCCAATTCACAATCCCAAGATCAAGAGTCACATGTTCCACAGACTGAGCCAGCCAGGAACCCAATCCCTAATGTTTTTTTAAATACTTTATTCATTTATTTGAGAAAGAGAGAGCACCGCAAGCAAGAGAACACAAGCCAGGGGATTGGGGGGGTGGGGGAGAGCAGGCTCCCCGTGGAGCAAGGCCCAAGGATCATGACCTGAGCCCAAGGCAGACACTCCCCCAAAGTTATTTTAATGAACCTCAGAGCAGCTCTGCTGCCAGAACCTGTGCCCTCAAATCATCTTCACTAGCTTATAAAAGATGCCCTACTAGGTAACAGAGGAGAGAAAATAAAGGATTCTGTAGTACATATTTGCAAACAGCTATGGACAGAGCCTCCCTCAAGCAGTCATGCCCAGCACACTTCCTGAGGACATGTGTGATTACGTTTAAGGCAGGTGTGTACTTTTGGTTCCGTATCAGGAAATGTGCTACTGGGACGCCTAGGTGGTTCAGTGGCTGAGCGTTTGCCTTTAGCTCAGGGCATGATCCCGGAGTCCTGGGATCCAGTCCCATGTCAGGCTCCCTGCATGAAGCCTGCTTCTCCCTCTGCCTATGTCTCTGCCTCTCTCTGTGTGTCTCTCGTGAAGAAATAAATAAAAATCTTAAAAAAAGAAAAAGAAAGAAAGAAATGTGCTACTGGAATTCCAAGTGCCCTCAGAACCCACACAGACCCCCAGGCACTCAGGGCTCAGAGCCCCTCCCTGCATTACCATCAATTTCCACTGGTCTCCAGCAAACTTTCAACCAGAAAATCACCAACGTCCTAAATCCAGTTAAGCCCTTTGTTTTCTGTTTCTTCATTATAAACACACAGCAAGGGGTTGGTGCTGTGAGTTGGAAACCCTTCAAGACCCAGTTACTCTGGACGGCAGCACTTGGAGGATGGCTTCCAGGCAGATACATTTTACACCCACACCACAGCCAGAGCACAGAACTGTCCCCAGGCTTCATACCAACTCAGGGGCACACACTCATTACACCAAGGGAGAGCATCACCTCCCCAGCACTCCTCCAGGTGGAGAGAAGGAACCCAGTCACAAACCACCCAACGTGCTCTTGAACTTAGAAGCAGTCCTGGAGGAAAAACAGAAATGTGCAGCCCCCAGAAAGGCATGAGGGGTGAAGACACCAACATGAGCCATGGAAAAAAGACAGCTCTGAGGAGGGAGACAGAGGCACCCTGGGTCTCAGGACCTGGGGGGACAGAGGAGACAAGGAGAGCTTAGGGCAGGAGAGCAGACATGGAGTTGGCTAGATGCAGCATGTGCCTGCATGAAAGGATCAGGAGAAAGACTCCCTTCCAGAAGACAAGCCTACGTGTGTTCCCTGAGCTCACCAAGCACAACCGAGGACAAGAAACGCACCCCCCCCCCCGCCCGCCCAAGGCTGTGCCCTGCTGGAGTGTGTCACAACCCAGAGGAAGATGCTCCCAAGAGGCAGCAGCAGAGACAGCAGCAGAGGGCACAAAGAGGTGAGGTGAGGGAGCTTGATGTGAGGACGACAGACAGGACAGGCCACCAAGACAGCAGTCCACAGAGACGGGAGGGAAGGAAGCAGAGAGGGTGGATGGGTGAGGGCAGGCAGGGATGAAGTTCAGGGAGCCCAGGGGGACCGACCACTGCAATGTGCCTCTCCTATTGGCCCAGCCATGCCCTTTGCCCCAACTCCACCTCACCAGCGCCAGATCACCAAAAACACAGAGCAAGGAAATTAACTTCTTTGTTCAGACAATAAAACTCCATCTTCCATTTAACTTTTAAAATTAATTAATTAATTACAGAGGCCAGACTGATGAGCCACTAGGTCAGGAGCCAGGATCTCATGAACAGTGTGCGGGAAATCATGGTTGTCCCTCCACAGCTGCAAACACAGCATGGTGGTGCTGCTCCCCCTGAAGTGGATCCCAGACGCCAAGAACAAGGAGCCCTGGGCACACGTGTGATCATAGGCACAGCTGGCAGGACTCGCACTGCGTGCACAGAGACAGCCTGCAAACCAACTCTGACTGAGTTACCAGCTAGGAAACCTCATACCAGCGTAGGCCTGCTCGGAGATTCTCAAAGCAGCAGCTCCCAGGATGAGGACACAGGCCCAAGACACCACTGCGTGGGGTCAACAAAACAAACCACTGCCAATAGCAAGGC
Organism: Canis lupus dingo; assembly: GCF_003254725.2. Taxonomy (NCBI): domain Eukaryota; kingdom Metazoa; phylum Chordata; class Mammalia; order Carnivora; family Canidae; genus Canis; species Canis lupus. The sequence goes on along the minus strand of NC_064247.1, from coordinate 64,261,580 downwards.
TCCCTAGTTCACTTGTCTCAGAATGCCATGTAAATGGGAAATGGGGGACAGCCATGCCAAGTGCCAACCATGTTAGTGAGGTGGCCTGACTAGGCAGGGAAGGCCAGGTCCAGCAGCTAGTTCCCTGGATAACATAGAAGGAAAAGGATGACAGGGAGAAGGCCTTTAGAAATGAGCCTCACCCTGGACCCGGGTTTCACAGATTCGTTCCCTGGGCCTCAGTCTGGACCTGGCCCATTTTAAGCACATCATGTCTGCCCAGGAGCAGAGCCTTGGGGCTATAAGTGCTGGGGTGAAAACCTCACCCTCTACCACACACACTCAGACCTTAAGGACCAGCAGATATGCCTGTGGCAGAATCATGGGACAGATCTGAAAGAGGGTCCAAGGAAATGCCAGCTGCTACAGTAGACCCGCACAGCCTACTCCCTCTACTGGGCTTCCCACCACCCTGTCCCTTCCCACCTGCTTCCTCCCATCTTGCCCAGAGTCAGGTACTAACGTGACTATCTCTTGTGTTAGTCTAAGAACCTTGCAATTTCAACACTCACTCTGCTGCCAATCAGCTATGGAACCATGAAAACCCTACTATTTAACACCCTTGAGGCCTAGGCTCTCAGACTAACAAGTGGAAAATGCTACCTATTCGTAGGGGGGAAAACAGGATGTAACGTGAAGAAGGTACGTGCCTGCTCATAGGCCTGGAGAGTTACTGGAATATGCAAAGCAGCAGGCATTCTTGAGCATGACTTCTCCTGTGGGCAGGGGCCTCCAGTAAGGGGGTTCCAAGAAAAGACTCTGAGCAGAAACCCAGAAAAGCAGCAGTCCCAGCTGAAGAAAAGCCAACATCGAACAAAGATTTTTATTTTATTTTATTTTTATTTATTTATTTTATTTATGATAGTCACACACACAGAGAGAGAGAGAGAGAGAGAGAGAGAGAGAGAGAGAGGCAGAGACATAGGCAGAGGGAGAAGCAGGCTCCATGCACCGGGAGCCCGACGTGGGATTCTATCCCGGGTCTCCAGGATCGCGCCCTGGGCCAAAGGCAGGCGCTAAACCGCTGCGCAACCCAGGGATCCCGATTTTTTTTTTTTTTAAGTGAGGTTTCAGCTTAAGGAGGTTATGTGAGCCTATACACCCAATCATAGCTTTTCCTATAAAAACCACTCAAAATGGTTTTTCTGGCTACACCACCCCAGGCTCCAGTACAAAACTTTGTTTGCCCCCCACCCACCCATCCATCTGTCTCTAGGGGACTCAGGCCCAAAGACTGGCTCTGCAGTCCCGGGGTTAGGCCAGCCAGCAGGCTGTGGTACCCAATTCACAAACACTCTGACAGCCACCTCTAAACTTTCTCCATCCCTTCTCCGTGAGCTACAGCCAGCATTCCCATGGACCTGTGTAAGTCACTATGCCTATGAAATCACAAAAGCACAAAGAAACGTGGGGGTGGACAGTGCATGGAGGAGGTGAGCTAGACAGTAAACTTTTCAAAAGAATTAAAATTGGTTTTTATGTTAATGGAAGTTTTAATTATAACACTGAGGTTTAAAATACAGTATTAGCAGGCCAAAATACCCTAGAGCTTTCTAAGGTTTCTTTAATCAAATCTGGTCACACCTAAATGGGCATCTTTCCGCTTGATTCTCAGCTTCAATCTAACTTTATAACATCTGCTATTATACTATAGGGCAAGTTTAACATAAAATAGGTTCACCATGAAACTGGATGGGTCACCTGAGCACCACATGACATTCTCGTGGGATCACTTGTCTCCAAGGCAGCATCTTGTCAGCCACTAGGATACAATGTTTAAAACTCTGGTTCCCACTAACTAAAGCTGAACAAGAATAAACTATAAAGAGGCTAACTGTATGCAGGAGATGAAAAGAGGAAAAGACTCATGGAAGGCAACGGCGGAGAGACTCCTCCAGGCACACCGAGCAGGTGCAGAGGGCCAGCCCACCTGGGGCTGCCATCAGCAGGCCATGTACCCCTACGAGGCCCAGAGCTGCAGAAAAACACTGCCTCCACTCCCTGCTCTGGTTCTACCCTTCTTTCCTCCAAAAATACCCAGGGTCCAAATAGCTGCTGCTCTCGTCTTTATGTGCTAACACCCTCAGAGGCAGACAAGGGCCCCAGAGTGTATATTTTCCAAAACACAAACCATCCATTCACAAAAGGTCAACAAAGTCAAAAGCTTTAAAAGAAAAATATTGTCTCCCTTCCTTCTTTCCCCCTTTTCCTGCTCTTGCCCATGCAGAACGCTCTCTGAGCCCATAGGTGCTGTAACCCAGGCCCAAGGCTGGGGACTCTGACCTTAAACGGGAAAGGGAGGGGGCACAGAGCTACAGATGAGAACATGGACGGGTCGGCATCAAGAAAGAAAATGCACGTGTGTGGAGAGTGCACTTGTGTTTGCAAGCAGAGCCTTACACACTGGGTCACATGACGAGCAAAGTCCTGGCAGAGCCCATTGCCAAAGTCAACACGTTCTATTCTCCACATTCAGTTTCCTTAAAGTGAGATGCAACAAGACGGGGGACTCACCTGGCCCAAGGCTCAGGACTAGATGCTGGCAATGCAGCTGCAGCTGTGCACACACACATCCACGCAGCTCAGATCCTGCCCTCCCCCACCTCTGGCACTTGCTGGTCCAATCACAGGTCCAGGGACAGGACCCTGCTCTGCTGTGCTTTCTTTTCAAACTTGCTGCCCAAGCTGGCACTTTCTTTGTTCCATCTCTGGATCCCTCGCACTGCTGGGGTGGGGGGGTGGGGGAAGCCCCTCAGTGGCATCAAAAAGAGGGACAGACTGACCCCACTAAACCAAACACTGCAATCTTGAACTCAGAAGAGTGCACATTTCAAACCCCACCACCACCCTTTATTTTACACAAAGGATATCCCAAATTTCTTCTCCCCAGCAGCAATGCAAGTGACAATCAAGATACCTATTCTAGAGTGGAGAAGACACAAAGTTCTTGTCAGGCCCAGCAAGCTGACACCTCTCCAGATATGGCCCCTCCTGCCTCCTTCTTCCTCTCACCAAGATCCAGATGAGCTGCAGGTGGAAATTCCTGTAGCAGACATCCCTAAGCTGCACAGAGCCCCCTTCCCTCTGTGTTACAGGACCCCCTTATATTCCACAAGGCACAGGAGGAAGGGAAGACAGGTGGTGTTCCAGAAAAAAAGTTCAGCTCACCTTATGAGTACCCACTCTAAGAGAGATCCAGGCACTCCTCCTCACCCTCAAATACAAAACAGAGAGGAAATCTCTTTAGCCGGTTTTAAAATTTGATGGTATTAAAAAATAAACACTGGCTCCACAAGAATTTCCATAGTTAAAAATGGAAGGAAAATGATAGCAACTGATAATAAATGGGGTATCACGAACCACAAAAACTCTTCCTGGAACCCAAACAGGTAACTCTACATGCCTGCCTTCCCAGTGTGGTTGAGCCCAGAGGCCCATTCCAGCTAGAAATATCCAGAGGGAAATGACCCTGGCGGCCAGAAGTCCTGGCCGGGGTGCAGATGTGGGTGTGGACTCAGACTTTCCCCTTCTGCTTTGATCTGTCTACTTTCCAAACCCTCTCCCTGTCCCAGGTACATGAATTGTCCCAGCATTCCAAAGTACCCTGGAATAAGAAGACCAAAGTTCAACCAGTCGGCCAGCACTGCTGGGGGAGAGCAAGAGTTTCTGGGGGAAAAGTGTATGAACACACTGTTAATTTTCATATTAACCAAAAAAACACACTTAATGAAATCTCATTTTACTGAGATCTAACATTCTGTACTTTTTATATAGTTTAAGGGGGTGTAGCCAAAGGATATCCCCTAGAACTCTAAATATACAATAAAAACTTATACTCAAAAATTCAGTAAATTATGGCACAATTAGCTATGCATATTTCTTTGAGAATGAAGCAAAGTACGTTTTGTTATCTATTTGTGAACCCTACAAAACCTCTTTGTTAAAAAGGCAAATGAATCAGCAACAGGACCTACAAGTTCCTTAAAATCTGCAAATCCAAGTCTGCATTGCCCACAGGTATGGCAGCAGTAGCAGGAGCTGGAACCCACCTGGCAGCCACATGTGCTGTGACCATGAAGGGCACCTAACAGCCAATGAGCATCGGGCTGGTGGTTGGGTCAGGAAGAACTGCCACTCCTAACATACGAGCTGGGAAGAGATTCTCCGTTTCAATACCAGATAGCAAAAACATTCAAGGTCAGGAGGGGCGTCCTCCAACCTTGCTGCTCAGGTGGGATCCCTGGTGTCGCCAGCACATCAATAGTTGACAGAGGGACACCTGACTCTGTTGTCAGGAAGACTTTCAGTCCCTGTGCTTTTAGGGAAGCAGGACCAAGTGCCAGCCATGTACACCACTCTACAGTGAGCACCACTTGCTCAGGGCACCCAGCTCAGCATCATATCCAGGGACCCTGAGACTATGCCTTACAAGTTCAATGTTTTAGCTGGTCAAAAAGCAACCACTTTTCTATTTTATTTACTTTTTTCTTTTTTTTAAGATTTTATTTATTTATTCATGAGTGACACAGAGAGAGGCAGAGGGAGAAGCAGGCTCCTCGAGGAGAGCCCGATGTAGAACTCGATCCCAGGACTCTGCAGCCACGCCCTGAGCCAAAAGCAGATGCTCAACTACTGAGCCACCCAGGCATCTCCACTTTCCTATTTTAAATAGAGGTGTCCAAGTATAAAATCTATACCTCCACTCATATAAACACTACCTTTATCATTACAACATGTTACTTTCAGAACCTGTTTTGTTTTTAGAAACACCAAAATTCCTGTCTCCCAGCAAGCATGAGTGTACACTCACATGCCACCGGGGGTCAGGGCTGGGTGACAGACAGCTCTTACTCTCTTGTACACACATTCACCTGCTCCTGGTGAGATGGGACCTGCCAAGAGCCATGTCAATCTCAGCACTCCTCTGAAGAGGTCGAGACCCTCTACCTCTACCAAGCAAGATGTTGACAAAGCAAGAATCACACCAACTGTCAGATGAAACAGTTTTGTGCTAAAGAAAGGTTAAAATTAATCTTATAATTTTAAAGTTTAGGTTTTCATGGAGCTTTATTTCCATCAACAGTGCCACTTAATCTTGGAAGAAATCTTTAAGATGGGTGTCACCATTACCCCGTCACAGCAGGGAAGCCCAGGACTGAAGAGAGCCAGGTCAGCCAACCCAACCCACACAGGTTGTTATGGATACTGTAACACAGCCACACCTGGAATAATATCTCAGGGCAGGGCCAGCCCAAAATCTATCCAAACTGGGTGCTTAAATAATTCTCAAGATGGAGACAAGAGCACAGGATGAAATACTCACAGGGCCTACCAAGCCTACCTCTGTCTCAAATCTGATCTAAATGGCTCATATTAAGCAGTCAAAATGAAAATTAAAAATAATGTGAATAATAATGAAAAATTATTAGAGTCCACAAAATTATCCTATTTTTAAAATTCTGCCTTTTTGGGCACCTGGGTAGTTCAGGTCATGATCCCAGAGTCTTGGAATCAAGCCCCATATTGGGTTCTCTGCTCAGCAAGGAGGCTGCTGCTCCCTCTCCCTCTGTCTCTGCCTTCAACTCGTGCTCTCTCTCAAATAAATAAAATCTTTTAAATAGATAGATAGACGACAGATAGATTGACTGATTCTGCCTTTTGATTCCAGGAACGGTCATGAAGGGCAGACCTCACCCACAACTGCTGCAGTCCTGTTTCCTGCTAACACATTTGGGCCACTGGCCTAAGAGGAGACCTCACCATTAATAAGAATCTTTGTATTTATTCAACCGAAACACTAGATTTTTTTAAGACTATTATAATCAGTATTAAGTGAGTATCGGGATGCCTGGGTGGCTCAGCAGTTGAGCGTCTGCCTTTGGCTCAGGGCAAAATCCTGGAGTCCCGGGATCGAGTCCCATTATCAGGCTTCCTGCATGGAGCCTGCTTTTCCCTCTGCCTATGTCTCTGCCTCTCTCTCTGGGTCACTCATGAATAAATAAATAAACTCTTCAAAAAATATATATTATCTGAGTATTTATGATTTCCAAAACTATTAAATGGCATGAGATGCCTTGGGTTATTTTTGTGATGTGGTCAAAAAAGCTAGTCCTTCCTATGTTAGAAAACCTTCTAAAGATTAACGCACCTATTGCTCTCAATCCATCAGACCAACTGGGCTGACCCCAGAATCTGCCAGCAAAGAGTCACTAGTAACTTGTTTTCCTTTAATCAGGAAATATATTATTTTGAATCACCAAATGCTTACTAGAACCTAATTCAGGCAGCACTTCCTTTTTCCTTATTATGAATTAGGACCAATGTTACAGTTTCCAAACAAATGCAGAGGTAAGCTTCCTGTGGGGAGTGGGTTTAGTTCTTTCTCTGACCCCACTACGTCCTTTTCTTTAGGACCTAGTCTCTCAACGGCTGACCCGCTGCCTAGGACAACCAAGCTGAATCCACATGCACGTTCTGGAAAACCACACAGGGGAGCACTCTTCTACAAAGCCCACCAACGACCTCACCTGATCACCAACACCTGCACTGGCTTCTTTCTAACCACTAACCATCCCGCAGATTAAGAGAAGACAATTCCAGGCCTACTGTCAGAGACATCTAAGATTCCTATTCCGTCAAACCTTATCGCCATTCCCAAGGAAATACCTCAGTCAAGTCAAAGAGACCGAGAGGAACCTTCTAAGTGGCTTGATTCAGCGATGGCTGAGATAAAGGACAGGTTCTGTTAGATTAAGGACACTCGTCTAAGGATGTAGCAGGAAAGGTTTCTGTCATGTCTGCTAGGAACAACAAAACAGAATGGATAATGCATCTTTGGACTGTCTGCTTTAAAACACTAATGCCTGACCAAGGTATGAAAAACTAAAATGAATCAAGAGTTTTCTATCATCATCAATGTACTTATTAAAAGAAATAAACTGGGATCCCTGGGTGGTGCAGCGGTTTAGCGCCTGCCTTTGTTTGGCCCAGGGCGCGATCCTGGAGACCCGGGATCGAATCCCACGTCAGGCTCCCGGTGCATGGAGCCTGCTTCTCCCTCTGCCTGTGTCTCTGCCTCTCTCTCTCTCTCTCTGTGACTATCATAAATAAATAAAAATTTATTAAAAAAATACATAAAGTTTAAAAAAAAAATAAATAAATAAACTGCCAACCAATGCAACATATCCCACAAGGAAGGGACTTTGTTCTAGAGCAATAGATGCTTGCTGAGACCTGAGACCAGGGTCCTTAAGGAAGCAGCTCCTCCACCCCTCAAAAAATTTACCAGTAATTTCCAGGAGGAAGCAAGCAATCAGGGCAACCTAGCAAAAGATCCCATTCTTTACCCACCAACCACACAAGCTGGCCTCAAGCTCCTAAGAATCCCACGAATAGTTGCCCAGACACACGGGACACCAGATGAGAGCACAGCCAGGCCTCCTCCACTGCTTCCCCCAGAGGAAGAGGACAATTCTCAGACTAGAAAATCTCTTCTCCATGCCAAATGTTTGTGCAATATGCACAGAGCACAAAACATAGTACTGGGTCCAGACTCCTCCACGGTAGAGCCAATCAGATAGAGAGCTTGAGCAGAAACAAACTTCCTTCACAGCCTAGGCTCCTGGCCTAGATTCTACAGAACCCTGCCACTGGAACACCAGGGAGCTGTTTAATAGCCCACAGCTCACCACCACTGCTCTGACACACCGGCATCCAAAGGAAGTCTAGGACAACATCCAGAACAATCAGCTAGCACAATCAAGCCCCAGGAAGCCAACATGGAAGTCTAGCATTATCTTCTTACCCCTTTTCACAAAGCAGTGAATATAACAAAATATGAACGGCAGTGCAATAAAATATTTACCGATTCCATAGCTGAAAGTCGATGCTGATGAAGACTGTTACATCCAACAAGGCGCGTCCCAGAGCAGAGCTGTGCACATTCTGAAATGAGAGAGCACAATTAGCTTATACATTTTTCCCTCAGTCACTTTGTCCAATTCCAGTCTCTCCATCTGGACCAAATATTCACTCTGCTGCTCCCTTCCTTCAATTCACTTAACTACGGACAACAAAAAAAAGTTGTTAAGATGTGTGCTTGGCTGATTTGGGTTATAAAGGGAAAATAAGCCCATGAAAGGGCTCACACCTAATGATTTGCTTTAGGGCACTATCCAAATGGGAATTAGTTTTCGGTAATTTTTCCTGGAAAGCAGTACCCAGAAGGGCCAGGCTAAGGAAAGAACACTCCGTGGGCCTGTTTCTCTCCCTGGAGATGAGGCTTCTGGACTGGGGGCTTGAAGAGGTCATTCACAGACCTTCCTTCTCCCACGGACCTCAACAGAAACCTCACAATTATGAAGCCTTTGTCAAAGTTACCCATCCTGCCTCATGGATGTTCTATCACACCCACGTGAAAGCCCGAAATCTCCCTCAGGCTTCCAAAGGCCCAGCAATTGCCTCTCTGGCAGCACCCACCACCCCTTGCCCCACTCTGCCCCCACCTGGAGACTCCCACTATAGGAAGTAAACCAAGTGGCCACTGTGGCCTTGCCAGTAAGACGAGCATCACGAAGAAAACTGGCTGAGTAATAACACTGTGTGACCTCCTAGGAGAGCTCTGAGATTTTCAAGAATATAACAAGCCAGTCACAAGAAAGAAAAAAAAAATTTTTGTTCGTGACCCTTTTCCCAGAACCCCATCAAAACATCAGACTTGCTTCCATCTCCAAGCACATCACAGGTCCAGTCAGTAGGGCAATCATACTCATGGACAGGAGGCAGGGAGAAGGCTCCCAGACACGGTGCCCACAGCAAGCAGGGTCCCTCAGTTCTCCCAACATCTATCTACCTGGTCTCCTGACCTGTGCTTGCAGGTGGCTGTGTGTTTGCAAAGACAGAGCAAAGTACTTCTGTCCCTGTATTCCTGTACTAGATTTTTCAAAGCCAGCATGAACTTCAAGGATTATTAAACACAACACAGAAAGAAAGCAGCTTCCAAAACACAGTACTTGGTTTTATTGAAAAGCAACAAGTATGTGGTTAAGCTTTTCGATTTTCTTATAAAGACAGTAAGAGAAAATACAGAATGCATGATGAATGTCCACACTAGGAATACAGCATACTATCCACCATTACAACTTTGAAGAAAACTTGTTCCTAACCCAAGGTTTCTCACACTCAACAGCCCTGACACTTAAGACTAGGCCATCCTCTGTCTCCCGGGCCCTGGAAGAGGATGCTGAGTAGCAGCCCTGGGCCTGCACCCCCTAGATGCCAGCAGCACACTTCCCCAAGCAGGTTGTGACAACCAGAACGTCTCCAGGCCCTGTCACAAGTCCCCCAAAGGGCAAAACCATCTAGGCAGAGAACCAGTGCTATAAATCCAACTGCTACTTGACAAATAAGGAAACCAAATCAGGTTTAGCTGTCTGTGGTCATGCAAGGAACTAAAGGCAGGTTGGAAAGAGAGCCCAGGTCTCCCAAATCCTGGTCTAAAGGTCTTTTTATTCTAAGGGAAAATACTTTAGTAATTAACCAAATTACTTCTGACAAATTAAGAGCATCCAAAATATTTATGCTTTTTGACAAAGTAACCTCATTTCTGGAGAATACACATTGAAGAAATGTTCTAAGACACAAAAAAAGCTTCATGTGGCATACACGTTCACATCAAAACTACAACCACCGATGCAATTATCAAGCTACATTTTCAAACAGAAATGCACTGGACCACATCTTTTACAGTTACCGTAGTTCAAAAAGCATGTTCCCAGCCAAAAAATAAAGAGATCAGTGAAGACTGTGGAGACATGAAAAGCCAGTGTCCAGCACAGCTGGAGAGTCACCAGGAGAGGCAGAGGAAGCATCAACAGATGGGGCAGCTGCCTACCCACATCTGAGGGCAAGGCCACCCTGACATATGGCCTTGCCAAGAATCTATCTAAAACAACAGGGAGATGTTTTCACACCAATGGGACTGGCAATATGGATAGGACAATAATCACAAGTGCTGAGGAAGTCTGATGCATTATGAAAAACAACACAGGTTTTTGAGAAAAACTAGGAAATACTTTTAACATTAATGGTGGTTATCTCTGAATAGGGTAGCAGTACAAGATTTTAAATTTATCTTTCTACTCTTTCATATCTCACCAATTCCTATAATGAGCTGGGTACTATATGAGGGGTAGAGAAAAAGCTTTTTATTTATTTTTTTAAAGATTTTATTTATTTATTTATTCATGAAAGACAGAGAGGCAGAGACACAGGCAGAGGGAGAAGCAGGCTCCACGCAGGGAGCCCGACGTGGGACTCGATCCCGGGTCTCCAGGATCACGCTCTGGGCTGAAGGCTGTGCTAAACCACTGAGCCACGGGGCTGCCCAAGAAAAAGCTTTTTAAAAAACCACAGATGGGGATCCCTGGGTGGCTCAGCAGTTTAGCGCCTGCCTTCAGCCCAGGGTGTGATCCTGGAGACCTGGGATCGAGTCCCATGTTGGGCTCCCTGCGTGGGGCCTGCTCCTCCCTCTGCCTGTGTCTCTCTCTGCCTCTCCCTCTTTCTGTCTCTCATGAATAAATAAGTAAAATATTTTTTAAAAAATTAAAAAATAAAAATAAAAAACCACAGAAAAACAAAACCTTGCAGAGCACATGGGTGGTCAGTCAGGTAAGTGTCTGCCTCTGGCTCAGGTACCGGTCCGGGTCCTGGGACGGAGCCCAGTGGGAGTTTGCATCTCCCTCTCCCATTGCGGCCCCCTTGTTCATGTGCTCTCGTGATGGAGCTAGAGGGCATTATGCTGAGTGAAGTAAGTCAGTCAGAGAAAGACAAATGCCATAGAATTTCATTCATATGTGGAATTTAAGAAACTAAACAAAACAATCATGGGGGGGGGGTGGTAAAAAGATGGAGGCAGACCAACAGTAAGAGTCTTAACTGTAGAGAACCTACTAACGGTGTCGAGGTGGGGTGGGGAGCACAATGGACGGACAGACGATGGGGATGAAGGGATAACACTGGTTGTGAGGAGCACTGGGTGATATATGGATCAAGGAATCACTGAGTTCTACATCTGAAAATAGTAAACGGTATGTTAATTAACTGGTAGATAGACAGTATTTAGAGCCACACACACACACACACACACACAAAATCAAGAAATACTGTGCTATTCACATTAACCAGACTTCCTCTTGCCTCTGCGTCATACTGGCCAGCCTTCCTTTCTCTGCTACGGGACGAGAGACAAGCTGCCTCTGAAGAACCAGGGATTACATCACTGTCCCCAGCACAGAGTCATAACTTGTAAGGACCCTGGACAGATTTTACTACTTCAGGAGTTTTCTCTGAGTCCAAAATTACTAAATGCTTTTTTACCACAGAGAGTCATCCTTCTCCAAGGTAACCCCAAGTTTTAGAAAATTTTACTTAACGTGAACTGTATTTAATTTGCTTCAATTTTTATCAATGAAAGACCTATAATTACTAACCATTATTTCTGATTAGCATAAGATGATCAAATTTTTTTAAACCTATGTTGATACAATCCAACCAATACCAAAGTAATCCCACTATCTTCAGTTGGCCCACACAGCCTTTCTCCAAATTACTGATTTTCATTCTGGATTTAAAGTACTGCACACTGCCGAAGGCTCCTTCAGCCCCCTCCCTTTACCACCTTTCCAAATGTCCTAAATGCCCAGGAATCCAAATCAGCAAAGGCATCATCTTACTGCACAGGCCTTTGCCCATGGGATTAAAACACAATCGACAACAAAAACACACCATCAACCACAGTCCATGTAGACCTCAGGCTGAACAGGAGAGTGTAAACTCAAACCAGTACAGAGCAAGCACCCACATGCCCTGGTTGATTGAACAATTTAATGATGCCAGAGTCCTGGGTGCTGCTCACCCCTAAACAGCCGCAGGACCTGGTGGGTTCCTATATCTTCCTTGCCTGCTGTGCACAGACAAGCAGCAGCGTGCTCCTCCCATGAACGGCTGTGAGCAGGGGAGCACAGGCTGGCTCTTCAGGGACCTATGCGGTGCTGTGGCTTTCCTATTAAGTATACACTTTCCAGGTTGATTCAAACACATTCACAGAGATGGCAATGTCCTGCTGCACTCACAGTGGAGCCCTCAAGTGCCTTCTGGGGACCACATTGAGCTATTAAGGACCACCATCTCTGGGGGGTCAAATACGGCCCAACAAAATCTCCCCAAAGTGTTCACAGCAGTTTTATTCGTAACTACCAAAATCTAGAGTCAGCCCAGATGTCCTTCAGTGGGTGAAGGGTTAAAGTGTGGTCCACGCACAGCACAGAATGGTAGGTACACAGCAATGAGAAGGAAAGAGCTACTGACACACAGCAAGGACTTGGACAGACATGGACAGACAGAACCATGCGGAGCAAAGACAGACAGACACTCCCCGCAGGTTACATTCACACAGCTCCATTTATAGGACATTCTCAGGTGACAAAACTCTAGAAGGGAAGGACAGATCAGGGGTTGCCAGGATCGCAGGTGTGGTTATAAATGGAGAGCAGGAGGATCCCGGTGGCGATGTGCATCCACCATCCAGGAAAACGGGGGCGTCTCAGACCTGTGGACCATGTCCCTATAACGTCTTGGCTGTGACAGCATACTGCAGTTCTGAAAATGTTACCAGGAAAGAAACCAGGCAAAGCATACAAGGGATCGCTCTGTATTTTCTTACAGCATTATGAATCTACAATGATCTCAATTTTTTTTTTAAGTCTAAGATTGGCCATTTCATATGGTCTGACCTAGTATTAGCTCAGTTCACTTAAACCTCACAACTCCCTAAAGTAGAGATCCTTATAACCAAGGCTATAGATGAGAGGTCTGAGGCCCTGCAAGGGGTCCCATGTGAAACGGTGGGGCCAGCACTGGCTCCAGAGTCAGTCACTGTCCCTGAAGTTGGACACATGAATTAAAAGGCACATGGAGTTCTCCTTACAGGTTAAAAAAATCTTCTTAAAATGGGGGTACCCGAGTGGCTTAGTTGGGGAAGCGTCTGACTTCAGCTTAGATCATGATCTTGAGGTCTTGGGATTCAGCCCCAGAGTCAGACTCTGCACTCAGCAGGAAGTCTACTCATCCCTCTGCCCCTCACTCTCCTCATGCTCGTTCTCTCTCTCTCTCTCTCTCTCTAAAATACATAAATAATATATTTACCAAAAAAAAAAAATTCATTACATTCTTAAAATGTAACCTTGGAGAACTTAAGTAGGACACAGCCCTCAGATCTGGCCTTACCTATTTTAAAGTTCTCCTTCAGGGCAGGTAGGACAAACTGAATTCTACCTATACTCAGAGCTACCAACATACTCCCCTGATGGCGTCTCCCGCTTCACTCTGCTGTGGGGCCAGCGCCACCTGCCATCTCAGGTTGGGGCTATCGGCCTGGCCTTGACTGCCTTCCAGGAAACAAGCAGGGGGACCACTAGGATTTTTTGCTTTAGGATGGGTGCTATTTGTTACTGCCTTATTTGCTAGATTGGTAGTCAGAGCCAGCTCAAAGTAATGAAAGCACTTAGCAGATGGCAGATACAAAGGTAAGGTTGGCCAAGACACCACTAGGAAAAGGAATGCCCCTCACAGAGCTTCCGTCCTCGGTTCAGATGCAGAACAAGGGAAGAAAGAAACAGAAAAAAACTGATGTCCCAGGACAATTCTCTTTACATCCCTTATCAGAAGAAAGTGCAAAGTGAATCAATGCAGAATGCAAACAAAGTAGGTGGTTTGCCCCCACGCCCTCAGCTCTGGACAATGGTGCAGGCAGTAATCAACACCACATCCCAACTCACCAAGGTCCAGGGAGAACAGTCTGAAACTCACACTGCTAAATCCAAGGAAATGACAGAAAATGAGTTTTTTAAATAAACAGATACAAAGCCATAAAGGAAATCAGAAAAGGGAAATTCTGTAGACCAGAGACTGGGAAATTCTTGAAAATCAGGAGGATAGAAGCATGAAATCAAACCAGAGAAAGTACTGGGAACATGCCTTGAAAATAGGCCCCTCACAACCACAGCAAATGGACAGGGCTGGGGTGGGCCAAACTAGCTGTCTCATCCCCGGCAGAAGTAATCCAGATTCCACCACCAACCCATCACCCAGTGCTGACTCTCAAGAGCAAGTCCACAGGCTCCTCAGCACCCTCAAGACGATGCACACATGTGTGTGCGCGCGCACACACACACACACACACACACACACATTGAAATCCTGATTAACAAGGGCATCAAACAACTTTTCTGAGGGTCTACATCAGGAAATAGTACCAGTACCTCCAGCTCTTAGCAAAGTCATGGAATTCCAAATCAGCATCATGCTCTAAGGGCAAAACTCAAAAGAAACATGAATATGCTGTTATCTGCTCGTCTTTTGGAATGCATTGCTGACCTCACCATTTTATGATGGGGCCAGGGGCACTGGAAATACAAAGATAACAGGAATCAGGGCGGTTACTGTTCCACTTCATTGGTGTGAAGCTCCAACAAAACGATTGCTGATTTATTTGCAATCTCACACAACACTTATCTGCTCTATTGCTACAAAATGAACAACCTGAGGACAGACTACAGGACACTGGGTACCAGCTTCCCTTCTGTTAAACAGCAACTCAGAATCAGACAGAGCTCCCCTTATTTCACACAAGTGCTCTTTGCAGTGACAGAGCTTAAGAGAAGAGACGAGCCAACCACACCAGGTACACAGATGGGAAACCCAAAGCCACCCTCCAGCAGACACAGCGTAAGCTTGAACTCAAGAAGGCTGTCCAGCTAGAAAACTCACTTTGAAAAAAGGAATATAAAACCGAAAGGATATACAAGACACTGTTGGAGCAAATAAATGAGCAAAGCGAGCAAGGTTACAGGATATAAGATCAATATACAAAATTTGGTTGTATTTCTAATCACTATCAATGAAAAATCTAAAAAGGAAATAGGGCAACACCGTTTACAACAACATCAAAAAGAATGAAGTATTTATGGATACATTTACCCGAAAGAGGTGGAAAACTTGCACATTGAAAACTACAACATACTGCTGAAACAAACTCAAGAAGATCTACATAAGAGGAAAAAAATCCCATGTTCATAACCCCAGGACCTAATGTTAAGATGGCAGCACTCCCCAAAGAGATTGACAGATTCTGACAGAATTATAAATGCTTTCCTTTCAACATCCTATCTACTGCAACTCACAGAACTACAAAAGTTTTCCAGGGTCTTTTTTTTTTTTCCCTAAAAGGGTGATTTTTCAAGTACTAGAGAAACATCCCTCAGACTATCACCCTATAAAACAAAGAGATTAAGATTTGAGAATCCCTAAACCACTTTAAATTATAAAAGTTTAAGATTCCTCAGCGTGAAACATAACATTGTTTCCCTTAAGAATACACCCCTTTCAGGGTGCCTGGCTAGATCAGAAGGTAGAGCATGCCACTCTTGATCTCCAGGTTATGAGTTCTAGTGGCACGCTGGGTATACAGATTACTTAAAATCTTTTTAAAAATACTCCCTTTTCCCTAAATGTACTCTTTTCATTGAGAATATGAACCCACAGCAGTACTTTGTACAGTTTAACCTCTAAAATGCAATGAAGGGGATCCCTGGGTGGCTCAACGGTTTGGCGCCTGCCTTTGGCCCAGGGCGCGATCCTGGAGTCCCGGGATCGAGTCCCATGTCGGGCTCCCAGCATGGAGCCTGCTTCTCCCTCTGCCTCTCTCTCTCTCTCTCTATCATAAATGAGTAAATAAAAAATCTTTAAAAAAATAAAATAAAATAAAATAAAATAAAATAAAATAAAATAAAATAAAATAAAATGAAACAATGTAAGGGGGGAGGGCGGTAAAGAAGGACTTCCAGCCCCCAAGAACTGAAGCAGAAGCAGGCAAGTCTGAGCTGTGACATTCCAGCATTCTGCTGAGTGTGTCCTGTCAAGAGGACAAAGCTCAGGAAGTGTGTGTGGGACAAATGACTTATTATCAGGTGCTCTGCACTGCAAGCCCTACCCCACCCAGCCCTGTGGGGTGTGTCCAGTACCTTGAAGCAGTATATCTCCTGATGCCCAGCCAACAGGAATGAAAGGAATATCCCCAGAACCAACTCAGTTGCTTTCTTAAAACAAACAAAAGGGAATTTACTCTTTATATATCTTTTCCAATTCCTCCCTGGAAACCATCCTGTTAGTTTGTGATGACTGTACTTACGCACCTCGACTTTCTCTCCCATCACAAATGGAGGCCCTGCACCTGCTAGGAGTGGGTGAGGAACAGCAACAAGAAGCCACACACCAGCAAGTCCTTAGAGCCCCATCCAAGGTTTTCAGCAAAGCCTTCCTGGCCCGCAGAGTTCATGTCACCTTCAACACAATCTCTAATTCCAGGAACCCCCACTTTAAGTCTGCTTCCTGGTTAGGAACTGTTTTTACAGATTCTCAAGTAGCAACAATGAAGTACAGAAGACAAAAGCAAGCTGGCCGGAGGACATGCGACCCCACAGACAGCTGCACTTCTGTGTTGTCTGCATGAGCTCTGAGGCATTTCAATGTCTGGAAAGGTTGTGGCACAGGATGGTGGCCCCAACCAGCCCCTGCAGGTCCCCACCACTAACCTCTGTGATGTCCCCCGAGCACCTCACTAACCCTCATGACAACCCTCCCGTAACAGGAAGGGGTAAGAAATCAGGTTCTGAAAGTCTGAATCATATGCCTCAAAATTAGGATCACACTTGGGGCTGTAGTGCTATCACACACACCAGGCACCTGCCATGCCTTCACAGCTCCTGGAGAGAGTCCTCCACAACCTGAAATATTGACATCATGCCAGCACCTATGAGGACCTCACTCACACCTTCAACACCCAGGCCAGTTTCTGTTCATCCTCCATCTACTCCAGAATGTAGCTGATGCTAACCCCCCCACCCAGCCTCTCAGCAGCATCACCCTACCACTGACCCCCTTCCCCAGGGTTCTCTCGGGCAGTCTTAGCTTCTCTTGCTGACTCTACTTCCACTTTGTTCCACAAGCTAGATCTCCCTCCTCCACTTCCTCCTTAAATGGCATTTCCTACATGCTCGCTCTGGGCAATCTTATCTGCCTCTAATAACCATGCTGTTAGATCCCTCCCATTTCTCCAACTCAGAGTTCCCCAGTGAACTCACAAAGTCCAACTATGTAAGAGACACACCTGCAGCCACACATACCTTGCACACGTGGACCTCTACCTTGATTGTGACTGCTGTATTTTCTGCCCTGGTTTAGAGTACCATTGTCTAGAAATCCTCCAAGCCAGAAACCTGTTGTCCCTTTCTCTCTCATGATCAAAAGCCATCTGACAAGTTCTGTCAATTCCAGCTTCTGAACACACTCTCCTCCTTACTGCCCTAACTCCTCCTAAATGAGCAGAATCTCCATTATTTTTTCACTTATGTTATCATGACTTCATTATCTCTACCTCCAATCAAACACACCAACCAACCCATTCACCATATTGCTGAGAAGTGAACTTGGCATGTCTGATTCTCATCTCTCGAGCCTGGTATGGGGTAGAGGGACTGGGCTAACGAGGACTATGCTACTCTTCAAATTTCAAACCCAGAGTAAGAGATATTTTACATCATGATCCAAGACACACACACATGCAAATACACAAGTGAAGGTAAGGCTTCCTAAGACAACACTGCCCTCACTCTGTGCAAAGCACCCCAGTGTTTTCTACTACATCCTAGGCTGCCTGTTGGTTGTGGCTGGTTTTTAAAGTGGGTGCCGCCCACCAAGTAGATCTCACAACCCATCAGTGTGGCAACCCGCTAATGGAAAGCCACAGGAACACAGGCTTTGAATGATGCTGTCCTGGGCTGCCTCCTCAGCAATTTCAAACACCTCCCAGTTTCTGGAAAACAAAGTGTTTCACTCAGAGGAAGCTCCCTCCTCCCCTCTGTACCTGGGCAAGTCCCTGTTCATCCCTCAGCATCATACCTTAGTCCTGACTTCCTGACACTGCCAGTATTCTCCAGCTTTCCTAGAGTGGACAGGTACTGTTCCAGCTTTTTATATCATGCTGCCATCCTAGGAAACCTTCCCCAAATGCCCCTCCGATTCATGCTGCAGCATGACCATTAAGCACTGAGGCCCAATACTACACTCAGGTCTCACAGCACATACACAAACCCAAGACCCACTGTAGAGGAAAGCCTGCCTTCAGAGCTCTCAGGACACATAATCTGCTGGTAAACTGTTAAGCTGGAAGCAAGGCTGCCTCCCAGGGGAGCAGGGCCACAACAGGCTTCTACCCTTTGCATCAGAATCTGTGCCCATTCCAGGCAGCTCACACACATTCTTTGACACACATGAAAATTCATCTCAAATAAACACAGTTGACAGACAAAATCAATGAGAAATTAAGAATACAAAAAGGAAGAAGGCTTCCCATCCAGAACATTTCACTGTAAGATCCAGCTGAGTGAGTGGCCGTGCCTGGTCACCCCGACATCCAGATAATTCATTCTGACACAGCTGGTTCCTCAGAGTTCTCTGATTCTGCATCATCTATAAATCAGTTCACTTCTATATGTCTCCATCTTCTCCTTTCCAGAGTTACCACTTCCTGACAGTGCAGAAACACCTCTGTGTGCAAGGTTCCCTCCACCCTACTGCTATCTACAAAGCTCTCAAAATATATTACTACTAAATGGAAAAGAAATACAACTCACTAGTTCCAGTTCAAGTGAGATGAAGCTCTCAAGTTCAGAGCCCCCTCAAGGAGCCACGAGGGAAAGAGACAGAGACAAGTGAGGTGGGCAGGTGCTCAGCCTGCAAGGACAGCACAGGAACAAACTGGGGAAAGAGCCCCATAAATGAACAGGCTACACCCGGGGCAGCACCACTCCCTGGCTCTTTTTCCTCCACCCACAGTGGCTGAGGGGAGAGACCCACACAGGACCTGGCCTCCAAACACAGAAGCTTCCCAGGATTTAAGACCCCCACTGCCCTGTCCTACTCACTAGATGGAAACCAACAGCCCAAACTTCAAACAGGCCAACAGGCAGCCGAGGCAGAATGCAGCTGCACAGGAGGCATTTGCTAAGTCCCAAAGACAGAAACCACCATTATTTGTCTCCTTTGTGTCTCCACCCCAGAGATACTTCAGTCCGTGTGCCCAGGGGTGAGGATGGTAAAATGTTATTTTTGTGAAATGTATCCCAAGCACATCTAATACATAATCACTGATCTCATCCCACTTTCTGACCCAAACCCCCAATTATGCAGTTGTGGAAACAATCACCAGAAAACACTGTCCCTTAAACTTGAGAATTCTTGTTACCCTTCCCTCCAAAATAAGTTGAAGAGGCCTCGTTTGAGGAAGAGGCCAGAGAAATGACAAGATCCCACAGAAGCCCTGTAAGGCAGGAGTAGCAGGGCGTAGGAGGGGCCAGCATTCCCCCAGCGGGGTGCCCGCAAGTTCACATGACAACGTGAAGGCACAGGCTGCTGGTCTACTGACCAGGCTGCCCCCCAAATCCCATGACAGAGGTCTCCTCAGCCCAAATCTGCTCTGCAGGACAGGATCAAACCCTTCTGTATTCAAGGTCGGAACGTGAACAGGCAAAATCAGACTCATACGGCTGCACCACATACATGATTTCTGAGGAGTAGAATCAAAAATCTTCCAGATTCTGGTGATCATTAATGTGGGAGTTATCTACCAGGGTTTGGGGAGGTTCTCATCCTGAAGATTGCAGCAATGTGCAAGAATGAAGGAGCTGCAGGGGAGGTGCAGGTAAACTCTCAGGTGTGCACAAAGTGTGCCGATTCATGTTCAAGACAGGACATCTGCTGAGAGCCCAGTGTCCACCAACCAACTCACAGTTCATCACCCCTTCCAAAAACCAACATGCTTTCAGTGCTGTCAGTTCAAGGAATAATGTGTCTGTCTCCCTTCAATTTCTATATTTAATTCAATACACTAGCAATGCTCTTCATGTACAAATCTCCTCAAATTTCCTGAAGGACAACTGTGTTCTAACACAGCTAAACTGTTACAATGATGTGTTTTGCTGCCAAGCAGAGAGACACTGGCACATCCACACATACCCTCCCACCAAATAAACAGGAGACACCGAAAGCAAAGGAGGAAATTTTCCATTTTGAAAAGTAAATTTTTCTTCTATTAAAACATGAAAATTCAAGTTTCTTCCCTGTTAGATAAATCCTCATTAACAAGAGAAATTTCAATAGAAAAAGATACAGCGGGGCACCTGGGTGGCTCAGTGGTTGAGCATCTGCCTTCGGCCCAGGGCGTGATCCAGGGATCTTGGGATTGAGTCCTGCATCAGGCTCCCTGCATGGAGCCTGCTTCTCCCTCTGCCTGTGTCTCTGCCTCTCTCTGTGTCTCTCATGAATAAATAAATAAAATATTAAAAAAAGAAAAAAGAAAAAGATACAGCTTTCTAGCAATAAGTATTAAACAGGAACCTCAGATAATGGCTGCCTTGGGTGTTAAGAGAGAACAGAGCAGGACAGTCACCGAGCAAGAGTCTAAAACTAAAGCAGCTGAAAGGGAGGGACTGAAATTGAGACCCAGATGCATGAGCTTCAGGGCAGCCCAAGCCTTCTTTCTAGAGCTACTACCATCAGAGTATTCCTATCAGTGGACTCCCTTCAGAAGTAGAACAAAGAATTATTTTCAACACTGACAACTAAGTGTAGGATACTTGCAAATGAGACAACACTGACCACATATTTGTTTCAATGAAATGATTATAATTATCTTAAGTAATTAGCAAATTGTCAATTGTGACATCCCGAAATAAGAGTTAAATAATAGTACTCCTTTAAAAAGAAGTTATGTTTTACCCTTAGGTGGACTAACTGAACAAAATTCTGAATGTAATGCACATTTATTAATCAAATTTTTTTTAAGATTTTATTTCTTCATGAGACAGAGAGAGAGAGAGAGAGAGAGAGAGAGAGAGGAGAGAGGCAGAGACAGAGGCAGGCTCCATGCAGGGAGCCCGATGTGGTACTCAATCTCAGATCACGCCCTGAGCCAAAGGCAGACGCTCAACCGCCAAGCCACCCAGATGTCCCTTATTAATCATATCTTAAAAGAGATGGGGAGGAGAGGAATGGAAAGTGGGGAAGCTCAAAGTAATTTCATTTAAACCAAAGATGGTAATAGTGGGTAAACTGAGTTCTTGCCCCCAATCTCCTGAAAGGTGACTCCCAAGAAAAGAGTACTATCAACAAAACGAACACCTACCCAAACCTAACTCAACTTGCGTGTTACCATTTTCAAAACAGTAATATAATTAGAGGGGCGCCTGGGTGGCTCAGTGGGTGAAGCGTCTGCCTTCAGCTCGGGCCATGATCCCGGGTCCTGCTCAGTGGGGAGTCTGTTCCTCCTCCTGCTCGTGCACGCTCGCGCACTCTCTCTTTCTCTCCTTCTAAGTAAATAAAATCTTTAGAAAAAAATAAAATACAGGGATGCCTGGGCGGCTCAGCCATTGAGCATCTGCCTTCGGTTCAGGGCATGATCCCGAGGTCCTTTGATCAAGTCCCACATTGGGCTCCCTGCGAGGAGCCTGCTTCTCCCTCTGCCTGTGTCTCTGCCTCTCTGTCTCTCATGAATAAATAAAAAATCATAAATAAATAAATAAATGGAATGGAATGGAATGAAATGAAATGAAAAATAAAAAACACTGGTCAAATATTTTTTTCCTAAAGAACTGTCCATTTATAAATTGAGTGGGAGACAGGACACAACTCTTATTCCATGACCTAAAGAAAATGCTTATCAATCTATCCCACAACAGAGAATAAAAGTGAAAGGCTGCAGAAAATCTTTCAACTATACACCAAAAAAATGGAACACAGTTTTGCCTTCAACACCTGATTCCTTCCCTCTGACGTTTGCAACAACCAGTAGGGCCACAGAGGCTGGCACTGGCCTCCTGCAGCACCCCTGCTCCATGCTGTGGACTTCACCTACACCTCTTCCTCCTCCTGCTCTTTATTCCTCCCCAACCCTCAAACAGCCCCCCAAATCTTGTACCTCAAGTCTGGCATCTCTCATGAGATCCCCACTCCCTCGACACACCTCCAACAAGGGTGTATCCAGCTGGCGTGTCAAGGTCACACACTCAGACCCAGGCCTCCCCAACTCCCTGTCCTGGCCACACCTCCATGCCTCCAGTACATTCACTTCCCCTCTGTGCCCTCTGTACCCTCCTGCAATCTGCCACAGCACTGCACCATCGTGCTGTGGCCTGTGTACTTTCCTGAAGGTCAACATGAAGCAAGCTAAGACCAGAGACCACAGACTCTGATGGCTGGGGCCAAAATTCTAACCCTGCCACTGTATTTACTGGCAATGACTTGCATACATTTTTACAGCCTGTAACATCCTTAATTTTCTCATCTGTAGAAAAAGAAGTTCTTGGACACAACACGTAAAAGGAATATACACAATGCAACTGCATTTCTGGATACCAGCAACAATCAGTTATAACATATAATGAAGACAGGTGACAGTGTCACAAGGATGGATGGGCTGAAGAGTCCTGACACACTTCAAGCACAGCAGGAGACATGGTTCAGGACAGGTTGCACTGCAGGTCAGCTAGCAAAGAGCACTCTACTCAGTAGATGAGGCCTGGCCAACTGGCCAACTGCTACCTACCTGGGAAACTGTGAACACTCCTTATTTCACACCATACACAAAAACCAATGTGGGATAGATTAAAGGCAAAAGTATATAACTTTCAGAAAGCACAGGAAGCTATCTTTATGTCCTCAGGATAGGGAAAAATTGCTTAACCAAGAACTAATGGGTCACGATGCACAGTTTGGAAGACACTGTCCTACAAGTTGGCACAGTCCCTTCAAAAGGATTCATATTTCACTCATCGAGTGGAAGAGTGTTTTCTAGTCATCTTAATGGTAAGTATCACAACAGATTACATTTTTTTTATTATTTATTTTAGTAACCTCTACTAACCTCGAGATCAAGAGTTGCGCTGCATGCTCTTCCGACCCAAGTGCCCCTCACAACAGAATATTATCATAATGCATCAAATGACTCTTCCTTTCACAGATGATTTCTCTGTGGCAGACAATGCTGTTTTATGACATTTTACCCACCATAGAACTTACAAAATTAGAGTCCATCCTCTCAAACCTTCCTGCTTTATCAATTCAGTTTATTCAATATTCTAAATCCTATGCTGTCGTTTCAACAATCTTCACAGAGACACCACCAGAAGTAGATTCCATCTCAAGAAATCACTTTCTTTCCTCCCTCATTAGAAGCAACTTTTCATCTGTTCAAGTTTTATCACAAGGTTGCAGCAATTCGGGCCCATCTTCAGGCTCCATTTCTAATTCTAGTTCTCCTGTTTCCACCACATCTGCAGCTACTTCCCCCACTCAAATCTTGAATCGCTCAAAATCCATGAAAACATTTATCTTGCTGCCCATCCCCATCAGAGCTCATGGATGACCAGGTGTACTGTCAATGAGCAGTAATATTTCTGAAAGGAATTTTTTTTTCTGAGCAGCAGGTCTCAACAGTGGGCTTAAACTATTCAGTAAACCATGTTGTAAACAGATGTGCTGTCATCCAGATTTCACTGTTCCATTTATAGAGTACAGCTCCTAAAGGCCCCAGGATTTGGGGAATGGTCAATGAGCACTGGCTTCAACTTCAAGTCACCAGCTGTATTAGCCCCTCACAAGAAAGTCAGCCTGTCCTCTGAAGCTTGGAAACCAGGCACTGACCTCCCCTCTAGCTGTGACAGTCCTAGATAGCATCTTCTTCCAAAGAAGGCTATTTTGTCAACCGTGGAAATCTGTTCAGTGTAGCCACCTTCAGCAATGATCTCCCCCAGGATCTTCTATACCACTTGCTGAAGCTTCTACATCAGCACTTTCTACATCACCATGCACTTTTGTTACAGAGATGTTCCCCAGGATCTTCTACATCACTTGCTGTAGCTTCTACATCAGCATATGCACTTTCTTCTACATCACCATGTGCTTTTATGTTACAGAGACAGCTTCTTTCCTTAGACCTCATGAACCAGCCTCTCCTAGGTTTAAACTTTACCTCCATCTGCAACTTCCTCACCTCCCTCCACCTTCAGGGAACCCAAGAGTCAGGGCCTTGCCCTGGACTAGGCTCTACCTTATGGGAATGTAGTGGCTGATTCAAGCTTTTATCCAGACCACTAAAACGTTCTCCTATCAGCAATAAGGCTGTTTTGCTTTCCTATCATTTGTGTGTTCACCAGAGTGGCAATTTTAATTTCCTTCAGGAACTTCTACTTTGCATTCAACACTTAACTGTTTGGTGCAAAAAGCTGTTTTTGACCCATCTTGTCTTTTGACATGCCTTTCTAACTAGGCTTAGTCATTTCTAGCTTTTTATCCAAAATGAGACATAGGAGATTCTTCCTCTCACTTAAACCTTTAGGGGCCATTGTAGCTATTTACTGGGCTAATTTCAATATTATTGTGTCTCAGGAAATAAGAATGCCTAAGGAGAGGGAGAGAGATGGGGGACAGGCGGGTTGGTGGAGCTGTCAGAACACACACAGCATTTATCAATTAAGTTCACCAACTTCTATGGGTACGGTTTCTGACACCCCAAAACAATCACAACAGTAAGATCAAAGACTACTGATCACAGATCACCACAAGAAAAAAACATGAAAAAGTTTTGAAATATTGCAAAAATTATCAAAATGTGACAGAGACACAAGTGGGCAAATGCTGTTAGAAACATGGCGGGCGGGGGGGGGGGGTGGGCTTCTCCTCTATTGCCCCTCCCTCTGCTCCTGCTCTCTCGCTCACTCTCTCAAATAAAATCTTTGAAAGGAAGGGGGAGCCTGAGTGGCTCAGTGGTTGAGCATCTGCCTTCAGCTCAGGGTGGGATCCTGGGGTCCTGGGATAGTCTCACATCAGGCTCCTCTGGGACACTGCCTCTCCCTCTGCCTATGTCTCTGATGAATAAATGAATAAAATCTAGGAAAGGAAAAGGAAAAAATTTTTTTAAATGGCACTGGTAGATGTGCTCTACACAGGTTAGCCAAAACCTTCAATTTCTACCAAACACAGTATCTCCAACTACAATAGACAAAGCATGCCTGTATATATAAACTTAAAAGCCAGCAACATTCAGTTAATAGTTTTACTTCTAAGGGGATAAAATCAAACATGGCCTAAAAACTGCACCAAATGAAAAAAAAAAAAAAAAGCAAGTAACAAAGTTCTCCATGTAAAACAGGATTTAGGCATATGCATGAAAAATTAATGGAAAATACAACGTGATATTTAAGATGAAACTGAAAAATACAGGGAACAGCCTCAGCAACAAAGACTGTGAATATAACCGCACAGTCAACAAAGAAATGCCTGTTATATTCTGTACCTACACAGTTCACAGGCAACACCAAAGGTGTTCTAAACAAATCTCTGTAAACCTTAGACCCCTGTAAAATGTTTCCATTCTAAATGATCACATATGGACCTGGCTGCGAGCTAAATGCTAACAAACATAACTCTTTTAGGGTCTAGACTGGATGGCCAGCCTCCAGAAAGGAAGGCTCCACTGCACTCCATACACAGCTTTCTGAACACCCTACCCACATCAGATGGCATTTTGTTTCTCCTCGGTCTGGGAGCTGAGCCACAGTTACCATTTTAACTCCATGATCCATGACTTTACTCTCATGAGGAGACTGCAGAGGGAAGGACTGCATGCCATGGGCAAGGTCTACAACAGTCTCCCTCACTTCTAGCATTGGGTCCCACACCATTCTCCCTGCCTCTTTTTACTCTCTGTTCTTCAAGGGGACAAACAATGCAATGATTCAAACCAACAGGCTTCCTGCGAAGAATTCAGCATGCTGTTACTGAACAATGAACATCTTACAAATATATTCGTATAAAATGTCAGCGTTCCCACAGGGGTGGAGTAAATTTAACAGTAGAGCCACGACAAGAGAACCACCAGACAATGCCAAGTACTAACTAAGGGCCAAAAAAAGTCTCCGCCCCAGCCATGTGGGCACAGCCCCTAAGAGGGCTACAGACACTCCTGGCCCCATTCAGCAGGGGGCAGAACAAGGGGACAACCTCCTCCAGGAGCTGAGAGCTGCACCCAGCCAGTCAGGCGAGAAGAGAGAAGAAATCCATATGACCCAATAATAGGCACACTTGCGACTGTGTTGTAATGTGTGTACTGTAGGCATCTTGGTATGCCTATGTATGTTGAAGCAAAAGGAGAAGAGTTTATTTTAGATCACAGTTAAAATAATAAGTAAGTTTCCTACACTATGTATGTGCTAAAGCTCCCTGGGGGGAGACGCCCTAAAATATTTAAATGAATTTTCATTCTGAAGAGACTAAAGAAATTCTCAAAACAGACTATATTACACAGACATTTTTTTTCAGACCCTGCAAATCTAAGGGCAGAATATATTCTGCCATCCAATTACAAATGCAGTAAAAAAAAAAAAAAAAATTCAATTTCAAAAAAAAAAGTCAAAGATGTACAAACTTGAATTGAAAAAATTAAACCTACCCTGCATAATTAAACACAGGCCTCATGCTGCAATCTTCGTAACCTAGTGTTGCCATAGTGACCCCACAGCGGCAC
Organism: Canis lupus dingo; assembly: GCF_003254725.2. Classification (NCBI taxonomy): domain Eukaryota; kingdom Metazoa; phylum Chordata; class Mammalia; order Carnivora; family Canidae; genus Canis; species Canis lupus. Next base: position 64,234,846 of record NC_064247.1, on the reverse strand, counting down.
CAGCCAATTATAGCCACTCACAGAAAGCTGCCTTCCTGGGTTCTTGGTAAAAACCTTTTCCTCAAGTCATCCAAGATCTGAGCCTGACAGTACATTTGTTGGCAGATTTCAAAACAATCTATTCTAGTTAAACAACTAAAAATTAAGGGTCTAAAAGGTAAAAAGTCTTGCACTGGAAGCAAAATCAAGATCAGTTGTGACCAAGATCCTAGAAATACACTTCCTCAAAGTAAGAAACATTAACTCACCACCATGTGGAGAGTCGGACAGGTCTAAAGAGTCCTTGGTGCGTACAAGTGCAGGAATCACCAAGGACAGGAGCCAAACCAGCATTAACACATGAGGGGAGGGAGAAAGCCCAGCAAAGGCAGGGGTGACACCCACAGGTGTGGCACCTTGGGAAACACACCAGGTGATGTCTATACCCTCCTCACCAAGAACTTGCACCCGGTATTCTACACTATCTTCTACACCGTTTAAAACATAATTAAAAAACATGTTTTGGGATGTGATGGAGTAGTACCTATCTAGGTCACACTTGGGAAGCTCTGTCTCAAAAAGCTGCCTATTAACAAGAGATTAAGATTCTTCATTTCCCCAGAGTTTTGCTCGAAAGTGATCCCAAGTAAAGAAAATTCCGTCACCTTCTCTCTAGAAACAGCTTATCCAGACATATTGCTTTTGTCTGTTTCCATCTTTGTCTCTCAATTCCTTTAAGTTCTAAGCCAAAACAAATCCATTTTTTTACCTAGCTGGCCTGTGTCTTTCAGGAATATTTTAACATGTCTAAGACTCACTTCCTAGACAAGCGTGCAAGTGTCTCAAGGAGGAGATGTGCACAAACATCCAGGCTGGTTCCCAATACAACAGGAATGCTCACAGCAAGACATCCCTGAGCTGCTTCCAGCAGCCTCCACATGCCCCACCCCTACCATCCAGCCCCTCAGGCCACTGTTCTGGACAGCCTCCAGCTGTAACCAGCACTCCTTCCAACTGGCTGTTACTGTCGCTGCCACTGTTATGGAGCACTTCACCACAACATCCAGTCTCTCTGTCTCTTTCATTAGAAAGACAAATATGAATGTTTCCTCTAGCCAGGAAATGTGTCAAACATGAAATATTTGAAATGAGACCTGTTCTGACTCAGCAAAGACAGACAGGTACCTGTACTCCAGGGCATCGGGTGCCCTGCAGCCAGTGAGGAGGTGAAAAACACACAAACACCCCTCCCCTAGCACCACCCTATGTGAGAGTCAACACACAGGTGTGGAAGAATGCCTGCCACACACCCTCCCTGCCTACCTCACATGGAAAATTCTTTAAGCAATACCCTCCCCACCCAGAGGCTACCAAGCCTGTTAAGCACTTTCAACCAGGTTTTGCAAGCAAGAGAAATAAATAAATTTATTAGGGAGAGTGCTTATGGGGAACATTCCTTTTTACATGAGAAGATACACAAATGGAATGAATTGAGGGGAAAAGAGCAAAGACCTATTACCCAGACACATTAAGAAGCAAGTCTGCACCTGTGCTGAGGAATGCCCCCCAAAGGCCCAAACGAGTAGAGTGAACCCACTCTGAGAGTGTGAACAGAACTGTGCCAATGTGTAACCACCCTGTAAGAGAAATGTGCAAGGACAAAGCAACCTGTCAAGCTGGACAGGGGGATACATCTGAGGATCAACCACAAAGTTTTAGTAAAACATTCAAACCTATCAAGGGTGGGACGGAAGTTGATGGAAATTTTAAATATTTATCCAATAGGGGTGGCCTGGGTGGCTCAGTCAATTGAGCTTCCAATTCAATTTCAGCTCAGGTCATGATCTCAGAGTTATGAGATCGAGCCCCACTTCTGGCTCCATGCTGGGCATGGAGCCTGCTTAAGATTTTCTTCCCTCCCCCTCTGCACCTCCCCCAAGTCCCTTTTGCTAAAAAATTAAGTAAATAAATACATAAATATGTAAATATCTTTAATTGATAATAACACGTGGATGTTTTACTAAAATAGTTACATAATTTTTGTGCTCCTGCATACAGTAGTAAAAAGACTCAGGATGATAAATATTGCTGTGCAACAAACTGTTCTGAAAACTTCCACATCAGCAGTAAGCCTAGGTGATGGGCATTAAAGAGGGCACACAATGAAATGAGCCCTGAATGTAATACCGTATGTTGGCAAACTGAATTTAAATTAAAAAAAAAAAAAAGAAAAGAAAAAAGAAAAAAAGAAAATGCTGTGAGCAAAAGAATTTATCAATAAGAAAATAAGTTTCACAGCCAGAGTATGCTCAAGTGCATGAAAGACCTTTGCTGAGCAAAGCAGCTGAACCTGAATACATTCTTTCTTCAGAGGACCTGTTTTGGGGAGGGGTGCAGGCTGGGATCTGCTGTCAGAATCAGCAGCTTCACCGACCACAGAGGCCCAGACTTTTCCACAATACCTGTCCATCCCTGCACTGCACCTAAAATCTGATTCGACCAAGAGCAGCAGAAGAGCCAAATGGTCTTGGCAAGCACACTATAGCTACTGCCTCTTCTCCCAAAAGCAGGAAAAATAAAATGAGGCCAGTAAAAATGAAACTATTATGGACCACTTCGGGGATTTATTCGTATGTAAGATTACTTTTAAAACTTACAAACAGGGCAGCCTGGGTGGCTCAGCGGTCTAGCGCCACCTTCAGCCCAGGGCGTGATCCCGGAGACCGGGGATAGAGTCCCATGTCGGGCTCCCTGCATGGAGCCTGCTTCTTTCTCCCTATGCCTCTCTCTCTCTCTCATGAATAAATAAATAAAATCTTTAAAAAAACAAAAAAAAACAAAAACAAATAAAACTCTTACAAATAGAAATCAATTATGAAGAGCCAATCAACAGACTCTATTCTGTGCTGTCTTCATGAAGCGCATCAGCGACTGGCCTACAGAGAGCCTCTCAGAATCTTCAGAAGGAAAGGAGCCCACAGAGGGCAAGGTCCCAGGGCTGACAGGGACACACACAGCACCACAGCACTGCTAGACCCTGAGCCACTCAGGTCACATGGCATCTACCATGCAACAAGCACCTAGTCCCGCTGGCCTCCCAGGGAAAGGACAAGGCATGGGTGCACAGGCATGCACTTACTGAAGCCCTGTATCTCCCCACAGCAGGCCCAGCTCAGGGGACGCAACAGTCATGGGCTGATTCCTTCCCAGGCCTTATCTGTGCGGCTTGTGTAAGAGGCAAACAGGCTCACTGCAGAGAAGGCAGCAGAGCTGTTGTAACACAAACACAGAGCTAGCCCTGTGATAGGCAGGTGCGAAGTGCTTTACCAATCTGACCTCAATGAACCTTCACAGCACCTCCACATGGGAGATTCCACCATTCAATGCCCAGCTTTCTCAGCAGATAAGGAGACCCAGACACAGTCTTGCTCTGCAACCTCCCGGCCATACGAGCGGCAGGTTCATGACTGCTTCTCACAACAGGAAGGACAGGCAAGCCTACAGATGCGTCTGCAGCACCCACAACTAGACTCAGAGTGCAAACTGACGTAGACCACCACCCAAGACACATGTCCTCTGACACAGAGCGGCAAGAACCTCTTTGGGAGAACACAAGGCCATGCAATGACCCAACTGGACCGGAAGTAGGAAAAGGCACTATACAGATGCTGCCACAGATTCTCTTCCTCCAGCCAGGAAAAGCCAAAAAGAGTAACAAGTATTGTCACCAGGGGAAGCAGCCAGCAGAGCAGAGGAGGACTCCAATAGAGAGCGAGATTGTAGCTCAAGTCCTATCAATGACAGCAAATCCAGGCAGCCTCTGTGCCCTCTGGGGAAACTCAGAGACCATGTCCATGGAGTCCTAGATGCTGCCTCTGGAAGCCACCTCCTACCTTCAAGGACGCCACTATCGGCCTCAGACCCTAATCCCCCAACCCCGTCTGGAACCAGTGCCCCCAACCAATAATCCCCTACCTCCTTCAAACTGTCAGGCTGTTTCAGCTGCTGTACACAGGAGAGAACCACCATGACAAACACAACTCCCTGCCTTACATCTGACTTCTTATTGGGATATCCCAGTACCCTTTTGACTAAAATCGTGGAACAGGTTTATTTTTTTAAGCACAGAAGGATTTTTTAAAAGATTAAAAATGAAAGAGATTTTTAAAAGTCTAGCATAGCATGTATGTTCTTTAACTAATAAACAGCAAAGAGAATATAAAGTTTTGTTTGGTTCCTGAACAGGATCTACTTAAAACCACTGCCTTAAGGAACAATGTCTTTTACAATTTTATACTAATTTCAAAAGAGCCTCTTTCTAACTGCATTTCACACAGGATGTAAGAAATCGACGATCAGCTCCTAGGTGTGTTTTCAAAGAACGGGACAGAGAGGTGAGGGGAAACACCAGAGGATCCCCGGCTGCCCAGACACTCCCTGGCGAGCACTGCCCCCCCCCCCCCACTTGCCCAGTTCTCTGACTGGGAGGCCTTAATGGAGGCTAGTACAGCACTTAGTATGATTTAGAAACATCTAACACAAGAGCCCTGAACAGACTCCTAAAGCTTGGGACAAAATCATGAGCACTGACAAGAAGGAAAAAGCTTACAACATAAACAGAGATGAGGCTCTGCCTGCCAGGCCTGTGAGAGTTTTGAGGTGAAATCCTGCAATTCTTCTGACAGAACCCCTGTATATACACTGGACATCCCTCAAAACGTGGCACAGGTAAAGCCACTCCAAGCACTCCGTTCCCTGCCCCAACAGCACCCACTGAGCACCTTCCCACTAACACTTTCCTGCTTTCCTGCATGTAGTCGACTTCCCCCTGACTCCACTCCAGAGTCCAGGGACTGCTGCCCATGCCCACGGCTTTCCTCTGACCAGCCATGGAGCTCTGGCTAAGCCACCCTCTCTGCACCCGTGGGAAGGATGGCAGCCTCTCCCTGCTGGGCTGGGTCTCAGTTTAGGCTTCCGTGGAGCAAAGAACGGGAGTACTCAACACAAGGCCCAGCCCACAGTCCAGGCCCCACTGATGAGGACGCTGCAAGAGTCACCCCTCTTATCCCCCAGGCTCGGCCTGTGCCACCTCCACATGAAGGGCATGTCCAGCCATCCAGACACAAACCTCCCCCTTCAGCCCCTGTATACATCCAGCACCAACAAACACACCTCCCACCCTTGTGGTGGCTCCCCTCACTGTACTTCACTAAGATAGCATCCTTGGGTGGCCCTCCACCTGCAGGTCCGCCAACTCCCCGGTCTTCACTCCCAGGAGATCCCCTGCATGTTGCTAGCTGAGCCAGCATTTCTGAAGGCCAACAACAGGACCTGAGCTGCAGACCATGGTGCGAGCAAAGGTGGTGAGCCAAATCACAGGAGGTTCGTGCAACCTCACAATCTCTCTTCACGCCTCTGTTCCCTCTGGACTCTCTACAACTCTGAGGTAATGCCCCACCCTGTGTCACAAGTGCCGCCTCTTCTTCCTCCTCCTAAACAAGCTGCATGCAGGCCCTCAGCCATCCTCCACAGCTAACCTGTGGAGCTCACCTCACACCTTCCTGGGACTCCATGGACTGTATGCTTCCTAAGGCCAACCCTCCTGACAAAGCCCACCACCTCCCAGCCACCGTGGGACCCTCACCAGCCATCTCTGCCAGGCTCTCCTTTCTACATCTTGTACCACAAAACAAGTTGTACATCTTCACATGTAAAACATCCTATTACATACCAACCAGTACATACTATGAGAATTATTCTGCAATTGGCTCTCTGGCCTCTCTACCATCCCACTGAGGCACCCTGCAGCCCCTACCACCTCCTAAACAGTCACCCAGACTGTCTCTCCCTGCACTGCTCGACCCTTGGTTCCCTTGCACACTTAGGCACTATTCTGTCCATGTGATCAACTCTTAATACACACCACAGAATCCATGTCAGCAGTCCCTTTCCTGATAATGCATGAGGACTGTCCCTGGGCTGAGGTGATCACTCTTTCCTTAGGCCATCAGTCTGCCTTATGTTCACTTTTTTTTTTTTTTTAAAGATTTTATTTATTTATCCATAGACACAGAGAGAGAGAGGCAGAGACACAGGCAGAGGGAGAAGCAGGCTCCACGCAGGGAGCCCAACGTGGGACTCGATCCCAAGTCTCCAGGATCACACCCTGGGCTGCAGGCGGCACCAAACCGCTGCGCCACAGGGGCTGCCCTTTTTTTTTTTTTAAAGATTTTATTTATATGCCTTATGTTCACTTCTGTGACATGTCTAACATCACCTAACATTTCATCTATCATACAAATGTTACCATTCCCCCATGACAGTGCCATGTCATGTGAAAGCTGGTCACATGAGCCTCTGCTTCTCTCAACTATTCCGAAGGAAGTGGCTATTTCCTCTTGCTTCGGTGGCAGTCCCAGCTGTGACAGGCACTCTTCAGTTATAAAGCAAAGATGCATTTGTTAACAGGGATCATCCTTTTTAGGCTCCATAACGCACCCAGTTGTTGCTTTGCAAGAAATACAGAACTGCGGGGATCCCTGGGTGGCGCAGCAGTTTAGCGCCTGCCTTTGGCCCAGGGCGCGATCCTGGAGACCCGGGATCAAATCCCACATCGGGCTCCTGGTGCACGGAGCCTGCTTCTCCCTCTGCCTGTGCCTCTGCCTCTGTGTGTGTGTGTGACTATCATAAATAAATAAAAATTAAAAAAAAAAAAAAAAGACATACAGAACTGCCTTCATTTGACCAGGGCCAACCATGTATCTCACTGACAGAAATCAAACACTGTGCACACAAGAGCTTTCCATTTCAAGGTTCAATCTCAGTGTAATTTTTCAAAAGACGTTCGAACATCAATTGCACTTAAGATTTTTAGTACCAATAACATACATAACTCACCTAAGCTGACAACAGTGTGAACAGCAATGACCAGGACCACGCAAGGGCCAGGAGCTCTAACTCCTTAGGACTGCTGCCTGCATCCATCAGACATTCCACTTCAGAGCTGTAAAATACCATACCCCTTGGAATCAATGGGAATGACAGCAATAACTGATTTATAAAAATTGTTTTCTCATTTATGGCAAAAGGTTCCTTAAGGGCAGGGCTTGAGTGTCTTGTTTACTTCTGTACCCAGCATCCTAGCCCAGGCCCTGGCATGAATTAGGTATTCAATAAATAGTGGCTGAAAAAATAAAGCAAAATAGAATCTGATGTGATGAAAAGTCCCTTCAAGGTCATTTGAGCCAGGAGTTCTCATACTTTTCTAAACACAATCCATGGTGAGAAATACAATTCACACCCTGATCAGGATACACCACACCCAAGCAAATCAAAAATATTCAGAGACGGGATTTCCATACAGTATGTGTGACACACCAGTGTTTTCTATTCCATTTCCTTAAATTAAAAGAACTGGCAAGACCCACTCTTCTATGCTCTCCACTAGCCCACCCAGCCAATGACTGCCCAATTCACCCATCTGGGTACCATATTCCTAAGTTTTTGCCATACTCATGTACTCACTACACATATCATATTTTCTTTAAACAGAATAGCATTCTTTAGGGGCACCAGGGTGGCTCAGTTGGTTAAAGGTCTGCCTTCAGCTCAGGTTCATCTCAGGGTTCTGGGATTGAGTCACAGATCAGGCTCCCTGCTCAGTGGGGAGCCTGCTTCTCTGCCTACTTATGCTGTCAAATAAATAAATAAAATCTTTAAAAAAAAAAAAAAAACACTCTTCATGTGTTTAAGTAAAAATAAAAAGCTCCCTATCCTAACACCACTATGATGAAAATGAGAACCTTTCATATATAGACACTATCCTGAAATGCACCATTTGCTCCGCCTTCAAAGTTCTGTGCCTCAGCCCCTCCCTGGAAGCAAACCCTATGAGCACTCCCCTATTTCCTCCAGGTGAATGCCTGGCCCCATCCACCTCCCCACCTCGGCAGAGCTCACAGAAAGATACAGAGATACAGAGAAGAATGGAGGTTGGACATTCTTTCACTAGCTACCTTGACACGAGGAGAGCAACAAGCCTCTATGCCCAGCCCATTCAAATCACAACAGCACACGTGTGCACAAGTGTGGCAAGTGCACGCTCACCTATAAGACTCAGCTCAACCCCAGGCTAGGAGTCCTATTACAGTCCTGCGCATCTCCTATTCCTTCCAATGGGCTTCTGGCTGTCTGGTGTCAAGTCTGTGTCCACACCCAGGTACCCAGCATCTCCAGGTCAGGCACTGTTGCCTTTCCTCATGGTGGCCCTAATAACGAAGCACAGGGTCAGACACATAGTGGGCATGACACCCTGCCAAGGGAATGCAGGACAAGCTCATGGCACAGGCCTACTCCCTGACCATTATTAGACACTGCCTGACAGAGGGAATGACCCTGTCACATTCACCCTGGCAAGCAGCAGGCACAGAAACTGAGATGAAAAGGCTACATTTAGGTAGAATACACAAAGAAGAAAGTCTCCTGGGGCACCTCGGTGGCTCAGTTGGCGAAGCATCTGCCTCAGGCTCAGGTCATGATCCCAGGGTCCTGGGATGGGGCCCCACGTCAGGCTCCCAGCTGAGTTGGGGACCTGCTTCTCCCTACCCCCCTGCCATTCCCCTTGCCTGTGCTCTGTGTCAAATAAATAAATACAATCTTAAAAGGAGGAGGAGGAGGAGGAGGAGGAGGAGGAGGAGGAGGAGGAGGAGGAGGAGGAGGAGGGTCTCCAGAAATATTCAATCGCAGGAGGAGGAGGAAAGTCTCCAGAAATATTCAATCGCAGGGGCGCCTGAGTGGCTCAGATGGTTAAGCATCCAACCCTTGATTTCGGCTCAGGTCATGGTCTCAGGGTTATGGGACTGCGCCCCAATCAGGCTCAGGCTCTGTCCTAGGCGGGGAGTCTGCTAGTGATTCTCTTTCCCTCTGCCCCTCCCCGACTCTGCATGCAATGGCTGGCTCGCTCCAAAAAAAAAAAAAAGGAAAGAAAAGAAATTATCAACCACAATCATACATGGTCCAACAATAAAATCAAATACTTTCTTTAAAATTTGAATAGTAAAAGATAAAATAAAATTTGAATAGAAAGGATAAGTTAAATTAATACGAATGCTAGTGTTCTATAAAACACTCTCTGGGATCCCTGGGTGGCGCAGCAGTTTAGCGCCTGCCTTTGGCCCAGGGCACGATCCTGGAGACCCGGGATCAAATCCCACATTGGGCTCCCAGTACATGGAGCCTGCTTCTCCCTCTGCCTATGTCTCTGCCTGCCTCTCTCTCTCTCTCTCTCTCTCTCTCTCTCTCTCTCTCATAAATAATAAAAAAAAAAATTTTTTTAAAAGCAAACAAAAAAATAAAACACTCTCTATGATCTGCCAGAATTCACACTATGGGTTCCAAATCCTGTCAAGGCATTCAAAGTCTTGGCCTAAACAAACCTATTGTGGCACCTGAACACAACTTTCCATTATCCTTAAAAAAAAAAAAAAAAAAACTTACTGTCATATTACTAAAACTCTCAAAGCACAAATCGAAATTTAAAATATAAGCTTTAGGGGCGCCTGGGTGGCTCAGGTAGTTAAGCATCTGCCTTCAGCTCAGGTCATGATCCCAGGGTCCTGGGATCAAGCCCTGCATCAGCTCCCTGCTCAGAGGGGAGTCTGCCTCTCCCTCTGTCCATCCCCCCACCTTGTTCATGCTTGCTCTGTCACTCTCTCAAATAAATAAATAAAATATTAAATATATATATATATATATATATATATATATATATAAGCTTTATATGTAAGTAAGTACAAAAATACCTTTCAGGTAACATTCATGTATCCCATATTAAAAGCAGATATTTACCCATACACACATTCAGTGAATTTAACATTTGCAAGCAAAGATAAATGTCAAACAGTGCTGGCCTTGCAGTCCTAGAAAACCAGCACCGAGCTGAGAGGACTCGTCACCCACCATCTCTGGCATGGTCTGCGTACGAGCAGCACCACTCTCCCCGACCTAATGCCCCAGTGTGCTGGCCCCACTGTCCCTTCATTCACTTCTTATTAGCAGCAATCAACCGGGATAAGCTAGCTTGTTATGTTCTTTGCTATTTCAAATCAGCAAATGAAAGAGAAAATCCAAAAATAGAAACACAGTAATGGAGAGAATGCAGCTATAATGGGGCCGGTGTAAACAAGGTTGGTGATCTACAATTATACACATACACCATGTTGCATTCTTCCATCCTTGTAAAGAGCATGTGTATCTTTTTAAGCACTGTCTCCTGAGCAAGGTTAGTCACAAACTGAAACAGAGGGACAGATGACTTGTTCCAAGTGACACAGACAGGGCAGAGCCAAACTGAGGAGTGCAGTCCCCCTGGCCCCCCAGCTGGGCCTCCCTCCACCACAGGTGCACTCCCCACTTGACACAGGAACATGTCTTCATTGCATGTTTAGTAAAGTGCATTATTTTCCCTTGGATTTCTCATAGAGGTCTAGCCATTTCTGTGTGGAGTATCTGACTTCAAGATTTGTAAACATTTATGCATCTGCCCAATGTGTCATATTTCCCTCCATGTTACAGGGAGAGTAAATGGCTAGAAATACAATGGAACAATTCTGGCTTCATCCCTATTTTCCTTTTTACCCCACGCCCAAAGAATCTATCATGTGCTTAGCTCCGATCCCTCACTGAGAGCGTGACCGAGCACTGAGCCAGCCTAGTCCAGCTCAGATGTCCCCAAAATTCTGGAAGCCAGTTCCACTTAAAGGACATGCCATAAGTTATTTTTAGTCATTAAAATTCAAATACTGGAGCACCTAGGCATCTCAGTCAGTAAAGCATCTGCCTTCCACTAGGGTTCAAGGAGTTCTGGGATCAAGCCCCTCACAACAGGTAGCATGCTTCTCCTTCTCTCCCTGCCCCTCCCCCTACTTATCCTCTCTGGCTCTTTGTCATATAAATAAAAATCTTTTTTAAAACTTTCATAAACTAAGAAATTCCCCCAAAACGTCGTTACATATCCCTTTTTTAAACTTAATCATAAACACAAGAGCCAGACCCATTTTTTAGCTCCACGAAGCACTTTCTTTTTATTTTTGTGTTATTAGTTCTACATAATTTACTGGTAATTCACTGATGAACAGGAAGACAGTACCATCTTCTTGTGCTGAAAGAGTCACAAGTCATCCTAACTTGTGCTCTCTCTCTTCTCCAAGGGAAAACAGCAGGGGTTCTAAGAAAGGATGAAGGTTGATGCTTAAGAACCAGAAGGCGGTGCACACATTAAGAGCTCTACTCTGAGGGCAAGAGAGTCAGTAAAGTTACCCAGGACAATTTACGAATTTTTATAGAAATTTGATGTAGGCACCTCTGGTGGTGCAGCGGTTTAGCACTGCCTGCAGCCCAGGGTGTGATCCTGGAGACCCAGGATCGAGTCCCAAGTCAGGCTCCCTTCATGGAGCCTGCTTCTCCCTCTGCCTGTGTCTCTGCCTCTCTCTCTCTCTCTCTCTATCTCTCATGAAGAAAGGAAAGGAAAAGGAAAAGGAGAAAAGAGAAAAGAAAAAAGAGAAAAGAAAGAAAAAAGAAAAGAGAAGAGAAGAGAAAGAAAAGAAAGAAAAGAAAAGAAAAAAGAAAAGAAAAGAAAAGAAAAAACGAAAAGAAAGAAAAGAAAAGAAAAGAAAAGAAAAGAAAAGAAAAGAAAAGAAAAGAAAAGAAAAGAAAAAAGAAATTTGATGTAGAATGGGGCACCCAGGTGGCTCTGCTGGTTGAGCCTCTGACTCTTGATACCAGCTCAGGTCATGATCTCAGGGTCTTGAGATTGAGCCCTGTGTCAGGCTCAATGCTAGACATAGAGTCTGTTTGAAATTCTCTCCCCCCCCCCCGCCATATGTATAAACATATGAATGTACATATGTGTGCACATATATATACAGGTATGTATATGTATTGAAAACTTGAAATTTATTTTTAAAGAAATTGGAAAAGATAGAGGTGATCAAGTTAATCACTTCATCTTCTTCTTAAAGTTCCTTTATATATCTCAGAGATAAAAGTCATCAGAAAGAAAGTTGGAACATCTGAACGACCCAAAGTATAATTCTGTGCCAAAGAAGCCTGAGAAAATTCCAAAGCATGTGTCAATTCTATAGCACACAACCAACTGCCCTAAAACCTAACAAGCATTAATGCACAAGGGCCAAAGTACATGACATAGCAGAAATAAATCAAAATACATCAGAAATCAGGGACGCCTGGGTGGCTCAGCGGTTGAGCATCTGCCTTCGGCTCAGGGCATGATCCCAGGATCCAGGATCGAGTCCCATATCGAGCTCCCTGGGAGAAGCCTGCTTCTCCCTCTGCCTATGTCTCTGCCCCCCTCCCCTCTCTGTCTCTCATGAATAAATAAATATTTAATATATAAATAAATAAATCAGAAATTATTGCATGACGCTAGTCAGAAAAGTGGAAGCTGACTTATGCAAGGTCCTCACTATTAGTAATACTCTGAATGTCCTCTTGAGATCCAAATGCCAGAGGACAGAAAAATAAAGCCTGTAGGCCAGAAGCGCAATGTCACGCAATATCCTGAAGGCTGATGAACCCCAGAGGTACAGGGGGAGTCCAAGCCAGATCTCACTCCTCTTTAGCCTTTCATTTGAAACTTCCTTGCAAACGTGTGTCAGCACTGCACTCCCACAGGAAGCACCTGCAAAGAGCACCTACCACATGGGAGAACATCCATGCGGTCATCTTCCATCATGTGTGCATCTCAGAGGATGTGAGGCAGGGGTGGGAGAAGAAAGGGCCAGGGACTACCTCAAGTCCTGGTATGTAATCCTCTAAGCAAGGGCCACTACACTTGTAGTTAACATGCTGTTTCCCGCGGTTTACTCCAGACCCACCCCCAGGGGATCTAGCAGTGGGGTGCTGGGCAAGAGTGATGGCAGTGGTGAGCACATCTGTAAGTGAGGAGGAAGTAACCCTGAGCAGAGGCGGCATGGTACAGGGCTGGAGCACATACATGTATGCTGCAATCCTTGACTTTATTATTATTTTTTAATCCCTGACTATATATATATATATAAGATATATATATAATATATATCTTATATATGTATCATATATATATCTTATATATATCATATATATCTTATATATATCCTATATATATCTTATATATATCTTATATATATCCTATATATAGGATATATATACATATATATATAGGATATATATATATATCCTATATATATATCTTGGGACACCTGGGTGGCTCAGTGGTTGAGTGTCTGCCTTTGGCTCAGGTCGTGATCCTGGGATCTGGGATCGAGTCCTGCATCAGGCTCCCTGCCTGCTTCTCCCTCTGCCTGTGTCTCTGCCTCTCTGTGTGTCTATCATGAATAAATAAAATCTTTAAAAAAAAAAAAAACAAAATAAATTTGTGTGTGTGTATGTGTGTGTGTGTGTGAATAAAATCTTGTTCTCTGGGGACAGGGACCCCGGATTCTGTAAGAGGACACAACAGCCCACCCCGGTGGTACTCTCTATAAGGTGAGTAAACACAGGATTGCCAATTTCTGCTGTGAACACCTCAAGGTTGCTCAGAACACAGCAATTTTATAACTGGAGAAGGGAATTTTTCCATTTTGTAAAAAAGTAAACAAAAACGTCAGACTCAGAGACATAATGAAAAAATCACACAGAGGGAGTATGGCTGGCTAGAAGGACAACTTTTACAGTAACAACCAAGCCCACCAGGACCAAACCCACACCTGCTGGTCTAGAAATGTTTAGATCTTCCATTTAAATCTAATAGATCCACATTTAAATTTTTAAAGTTTTATTTTAAGTACCAAATCCCCTCACTTTCATATTTATTGCTGATGAATGCTTACTCATGACCCTACAAAACTCAAATCCTGTCTCATGGTTACCATTCCCAGACTCTCTAAAACCTAGTACTTACATGAGTACTCCTAAACTCCTAATTTCTCTGAATTGTCAGGATAATCTAAATTCTTGAATATCTTCCCAAATACCATTACATCTTACTTAATTAAATATCACCCATAAATTAAGTAGCTTAATATCAGCCATCAACATGACTGCTGAAAACATAAACTTGCTGTGATCTCTAGTCCTGGTTTCTGTACAAAGTCCAGCTGGCTCCCATTCACCATTTCACCAACCATCTATGGCTATTTTCATGGTTCAATGGCAAAGTTGGGTACTCGCAACAGAGACCTATATATGGCCCACAAAGTTCAAAATATTTACTACCTGGCACTTTACAGAGAAAGTATGCTAGCCCCTGGCCAACATGCAAGCCCAAAGCTTTATACACTGGATAATGTGCTGCTGCTTTTAAATGTGTTTAAAGATTTTTATTTTAAAAGTTAACTATAGGGATCCCTGGGTGGCGCCTGCCTTTGGCCCAGGGCGCGATCCTGGAGACCCGGGATCGAATCCCACATCGGGCTCCCGGTGCATGGAGCCTGCTTCTCCCTCTGCCTATGTCTCTGCCTCTCTCTCTTTCTCTCTCTGTGACTATCATAAATAAATAAAAATCTAAAAAAAAAAAAAATTTTTTTTTAAAAAGTTAACTATAAAAAAAAAAATCAAACCCCCAGGGGCGTCTGGCTGGCACAGTCGGTTACGCATGTTACTCTTGGTTTCAGCTCTGGTTCTGATTCTGGGTCCTGGGATCAAGCCCCACGTGGAGTTCGCACTCAGCGTGGAGTTTGCTTCAGATTCTCCCTCTCTCTCTGCCCCTCCCCACTCTCTAAAATAAATAAACAAACAAGTAAATAAATATTTTTTAAAAACCAAAAACCTATAGAGGCAGAAAATAGACTAGTGATTCTCTGGGGCTGAGGACAGGAACAGAAATTAACTATTAACAAGTGTGAGGGATCTTACTGGGGTGACAAAATGTTCTAAAACTGGATTAAGGGTGTTGGTTTCACAATTCAGTAAACTTCACTAAAAATCACTAATTATACATTTTACAGATAACTGTTACAAGCCAAAATGCATTTCCTGGAAACAGTGACTGCCTATCACTAAGGTACCACATAGAAAAAGTGTTACTAACACTGGTACCAGGTACTTCAAAAAGTATGGCCAACCAAAAGGACGCAATAGAGATGTTTTTTAAATAAAACTACAAAGTGTCCTTTCATGAGCATGGATATAAATGGGAAGACATGAAGACAACACAATGTAGAGAGAACATCATTAAATTATCACAGGAGATACAGCCACGTTCCTCTACCATATAGTTATTTACCTGTCCAAAAGAAGAAGGGGAGGGGGGTAGAGGGGGGTGGAGAGAGCCAAATCATAGAACATGTGACTGGGGACAACACTGCTGAGTGACCAGAGTGGGGCTCTGGAGCCAGCTTGCCCAGGGCCAACACCAGTGCTGCCACTCATGGCCTGTGTGACCCTGGGCATGTGGCCCAGCTTCCCTGAGCCTCAATGTACTCACCTGTGCAACAGGGAGAAGAGGCCTGTGCCTCGGGGGTACCAAGATCAAATGAGTTCATCTGGTAAAGCACACAGAACGGCACTGGCACTGCGCTCTGTGTTGGCAACAGTGAGTAGAAATGATATACTCCCTAAACTCACATGGGGAGGGTGCTTTACAAAGAGCCTGCAGGCCGACCACCGGAGCAGATAACAAGAGTGCTCTGATCATCAGAGATGTGAAGAGCTGCTTTTTCAATCACTGAGTGTGAAAAGTCCTGCCCTGCAGGGGCCAGAGATCACGACCTCTGCAGGCCTGCTGCTCAACAGATAAGGCTGAGCACAGATCAACAGAAGAGCCAGTGAGGCCAACCTTTAGTCCAGCATCAAGGCCTGCATCTACAGGTGTAAGAACCTGACTCACAGTTTGCAAATCTTACACGCTGACCCAATAGATAAGAGAACCATAAGAAAAAGCAAGTTCTTAGAACCATACTAAAGCCAGTTAAGGTGGCCCTGGGTGGTTCAGTCGGTTAAGTATCACTCTTAATTTCGGCTCAGGTTGTGATCTCAGGGTCCTAGGATCAGGCTACACAACCAAGACCAGATCTGTGCTCAGCAGGGAGTCCGCTTATCCCTCTGCCCCACCCCCTTGCCTCTTCTGTCTCACTTTTGTGTGTTCTCTAAAAAAAATAGATAAATCCTTTAAAAAAAAAAAAGACCAATGTCATATGATTCCATTTACATGTAATGTCCTGAATAGACAAATTCACACAGAACGAAAGCAGATTTAGTGACTGTGAGCAGGAGCACAAGCAGTGGCTGTTTAATGGGTACAGGATCTCCTTCAGGAAGTGAAAAATCTTCTCAAACTAGATGGTGGCAATGGTTGCACAACAATGTGAAAGCACTAAAGGCTACAGAATTGTACACTTTAAAATAGTTAGCATGGTGAATTTCATGTGCTAAATTTACCTCAATTTTTTCTTAAAAAAAAAATCATGCTGTGGGAATGAGACTCAAAAGAGTACCTCCTGTGTGATTCCATTTATGCAAAATTCTGAAACAGGCAAAACTAACTCAGAACAAAAAAAAATTGGTGATTGCTTAGGGTGAGGCTGGAGCTGGGGGGATGGTGATTAAGTATTACAAAGGGACTTTTGGGGGTAACAGAAATGTTCTAAATCAAAATTTGCTGTCAGTGCCATGGACAAATACAACTCTAAAAACTCACTTAACTGCAGATTTTAGCAGGGGCACTGTTACTGTCTGAAGCATACCTGCACAAATGTCACCAACACACTCACAAGTACCTTAGTGATAATCATAGGAAACACACGAACAGGGAGCTCAGTGAACCATGAGAAACGACACATAAAGGTTTGACAGAGGCCTTCAAAGGACAGAGGCCATGAGCCTCCTGGTGAAAGCCCGTCAGCTATCGTGACCAGTGCAGCTAGGAGCCTGTGAGTGCCAAGTCTGTTGGTGCAGTCACCCTTGGGCTCTCAGTGTGGCACCATTGCTGAGAAGTGACCAAAGGAAGAAAGTGACGATAAAAGAAGTGTTTTCTGAAATTATTAAATTTTTAAAGATTAATCAAAGTAAAATTTAATCCATTATTTTCTTCAAAAGTCCTCTTCTTTCTTCTTGTAATACTTTAGCACACATTTTATGTACTTCAGATACGTGGGTGCCATTTCTTAGGAAGCACAGACTGTACATGAAAAAACTTTTTTTGCAGTGCTTTCATTTACTTTACAGTTCCACTGTAAGGCTAAACATTACCCTGGCATGTTCAAACATCTTCCACTAATCATCTCCAAAGCTGCTGGCTACAAGAACCTGCTTCATTACACAGCAGGTCTTTAAACACAAAAATCCAAATTTGTCTTACCTAAGGTAACAAAACTTGATTTAAATTCTCCAAAAATGAAATAAGCCTACCTTATTTCTTTTTTAAGTGAGTGTATCTTTTATATCCTAAAAATACTTCCAATCTATCCAAAACCATGGCTACAGCACCAGCCCTGACCCATTTGCACCAATCACTGTCTCTAGACTTTCTCTAATCCAGAGTGAACAAAGCAGGGTCTTTGAGACCCAAAACCACCGTCATAATGGTTTAAGAGAAACTGTCTGTCCTCTTCTTGGAGTCAACATTTATTTGCAAGGAGGGTAAAAGTGCTGGTGCTCCAGACAAGTCAAGGCAGAAGCTCCAATCCACCAGAATAGCAGGTACCATGTTCTTCATCACCATCCAATCATAATTTTAAAACATCAGTGTCAAGTGCCTGGGTGGTCAGTCAGTTAAGCATCCAACTGTTACTTTTGGCTCAGGTCATGATCTCAGGATGGTGGGAACGGGTCCCATATTGGGCTTCATGCTAGGCATGGAGCCTGCTTAAGATTCTCTCTCCCCTTGTGCCATCCCCTACCCTCTCCCTTTCTAGATATAGATAGATAGATAGATAGATAGATAGATAGATAGGTAGGTAGGTGGATAGATAAAAGCAAGCCAGGGCACAAGGGTGGCTCAGTCAGTTGAGTGCCCGACTCTTGATTTCAGCACAGGTCATGATTTCGAGCTTGTGGGATTGAGCCCTATGTTGGGCCCCGCACTGCAACACCTGCTTGTGATTCCTGTCCCTCTCTCTTTACCCCTTCCTCCCACTCGTGCTCTTGTGCTCTGTCTAAAAATAAACAAATAAATAAAAGCCTAGCCCACCCCCCAAAATAACAACAAATAAAATACCACTGTCACTGAAGACTGCCCTGGATTAATTAGCAAAAACTAATTTTATTAAATTTTGACACAGGAGTACAAATCCTTTTAATACTCTGTGACAAAACCAAAGAGAGCATAAAGCACACCTGCTGAAGGGCAAAGTACATCAGTTCTCAGGGGCAAAGTATTTGGGTTTGAACTCCAATTTGTTATGGAAAACCCAATTTTACTTGAACAAATGACAAACCGCAGTTATTCAAGTAAACAACTGTTGATATTTGTCAATTATAAAATCTGAGCTTTCAAGCAAAAATATTAAAGTTTCAGGAAATTTCTATCCCAGCTTCCAATTTGACCAAGGTGGAGTAAAAAGGGACTAGATCCACTATTGCCCTTAAACTTGGACAAAAAGTAGGAAACAATGATTTTCAAGACACTGACATCAAGCAACATCCTTGAGATGAAAACCATGCTACAGCCCACTGCACAGGTAGAGGAGACCCAGGCAGGCCATGCCTCCTTAACCAAGAGGGATGACGCTGGGATTCCAGGCAGGCCAGACCAGCTCGACTCTGCAGTGAGAGTGCAGGAGAGACCTGCACAGACATCTGTAAAACCAGCCCTGGACTAAAAGCTGCTCTAGATCTAACAAAGCATGAAATGAGTAACTAAAACAACCAAACTGCTTCAAAGTGGCTTAACTACATCCAAAAACAAAGCCCAAGGATATTTACAGCAATATAAAAATATCCAATGACAAGGTAAAATTAACAATGTCTGGCAAGCCATCAAAACTTATCCAACACACAAAGAAGCAGGAAAATGTGAGCAACAGTAAGGAGAAAGACAAATCCACAGACCAGAAGTGACACAGATAAAACAATTAACAAAGGACATGAGAGCATTCTATATATTCAAGAAGCTAATGATTGTGAGCATACTAATTAGATACATGAAGGTCTAAAAGGAACCCAGGTCACACTTCTTGAAATTAAAACTACAGTATATGAGGTAAAAATTTGAGACAGGGCAGCCCCGGTGGCTCAGTGGTTTAGTGCCACCTCCAGCCCAGGGCCTGATCCTGGAGACCAGGGATCGAGTCCCGTGTCAGGCAGCCTGCGTGGAGCCTGCTTCTCCCTCTGCCTATGTCTCTGCCTCTCTCTCTCTCTCTCTCTGTCTGTCTCTCTGTCTGTCTCTCTGTGTCTCATGAATAAATAAACTTAAAAAAAAAAAAAAGAATCTAATGTTCAGGGGTGTCCAGGTGGCTCAGTGGTTAAACAACTGCCTTTGGCTCAGGGTGTGATCCCAGGGTCCTGGGATCGAGTCCCACATCTAGCTCCCCACAGGGAGCGTGCTTCTCCCTTGGCCTATGTCTCTGCCTCTCTCTGTCTTTCATGAATTGAATAAATAAATAAAATCTTTAAAAAAAAAGAATCTAATAAAGATTAGAAATCTAAGTGGATAAACATCCACTCGGGTGCTATTAATCTTGTGATTAAAAACACTTTTACAACCAAGTGGATTTTTTTTAATTCCATTTATTTATTCATAAGAGACAGAGAGAGAGAGAGGCAGAGAGAGAAGCAGGCTCCGTGCAGGGAGCCCAACGTGGGACTTGATCCCGGGACCCCAGGATCACACCCTGAGCCGAAGGCAGGCGCTCAACCACTGAGCCACCCAGGCAGCCCATCTCAGGGTATTTTTAGCTGATGGGACACTTGGGTCTGTCACAAGCTTCACTTTACAAGCAACCTCATTAGCACCAGCTCAACCATCACAAATACTTCGTCTCCCTGTTATTCCAGAGCAGCGTTTAGCTCACATTTAATTCAAAATTAATTCCTGAAGTTAGCTTGAGTGCATGATGATTGTTATTAAGGAGTAACAGCTTTCTCCATAAGGAAATCATTCATCCCTTCTGTACACATCCATGCATGTGTAGGGGAAGGTGCTTCCTGTCCAGAATGCAATTATGCTAAGATCAATGCTATCAGATCCAGTGCTGGACTATATCCTTTTCATCTTAAAGTGAGAAATATTTTGGAAAGAATATACCCATAACAGTACTGGAAAACAGAATGATATACCAGATCAGATGGACGAATAACCCAAACCAAGAGAAACCGCAGAGCAAACTATACAAAAAAAGAAAGAGCAAAGTCAAAATTGCTGCAAAGCTAAAAGAAAGCTTCAAAAACCGAAATCAATTAATTCAAGCAGTTCCAAATTCATGTCATAAGACCGGGATCAGCAAATGGGGGCCAGGAGGCAAAAATCTGGCTGAATGCCTTTTTTTATATGGTCCACAGTCTATGAATGGTTTTACATATGTACTTGATTGAAAAGGAATATTTTGTAACAAGTGAAAATGACATGAAATTCAAATTTCAGTGTCAATAAATAAAGCTTTATTGGAATACAGCCAAGCTCATTTGTTTATATATAGTCTATGGTCCTTTCCTGAGTTGAACAGGTGGTCCACAAAGTCTAAAATATTTACTGTCTGACCCATCACAGAAAACTTTTGAAAGATGAACTCAAAAAGATAAGTCTGCATCTTGAAAGAGCTACTTAATACTGAGCAGTATGAAAATGTCCAATCCAAACCCTAA
The DNA here is from genome assembly GCF_003254725.2 of Canis lupus dingo. Classification (NCBI taxonomy): domain Eukaryota; kingdom Metazoa; phylum Chordata; class Mammalia; order Carnivora; family Canidae; genus Canis; species Canis lupus. Next base: position 64,214,071 of record NC_064247.1, on the reverse strand, counting down.
CAAATAATTGTGAAATTTCAGACTCCCTCAGATACATAGAAAATCCTGTAAGTTTCCATAAAATCCTAAAAGATTACCTACAAAGGATTATGAATCAGATTGGCCTTAGACTTCCCTCAACATCAGATACCACGTGTCACAGAACAGGGATTGGCAAAATTTTAATGCAAAGGGCAAGAGAGCAGCTGTGTCCCTCTGCTGAACCCAATTCCTGCCCACACACCTCAGTAGAAAGCTTGCAAGGAGAACAGCTGCTCTAGCAGGTGGGTGATCCTAACTCCTCCTCCACGACTCCATAGCAAGACAAAGGAAAATCCCTTGCCCCAAGTATCTGGCAACAACCACATGATTCTTGTTTACTCCCAAGATTTCACGTCTACAGAAAAGCAGCCTACTCAGCTGCAGAGTCACCAGTCACACTCTGAAAAATGTCAGGATGCTGACAACAGGGACCAGAAGAATGAGGTTGTATCAGCATAAACGCAATACCGTGTCTAGAAAAAGATGCTTGTAAAACCTGCCCCACTGGACATAAGGCAGTCCCATCATGTTAATATATGAAGAACACATTCACTCTCCTTTCTCTACTGGCACAATTCTGCTGACAGTTCAATTCTCTGAAGAAGAAATTATTCCCTCATTTATCTAAAACCTGAAAACCTTACTTCTTAACCTCCCTGCTAAGCTTCACTTTGGTCATTAATAAAACAGAAATCGGGACCACACAAGATCATGGGGGGGGGGGGATGTAGAGTACCTGGCATGCATACAATTAACTATCTGACAAACATTAGCATAGTATTGGTTAAAAACTAAATAAATTTTTAAAGCAAATCATACTGACATAGGGTGGGGGTTACCTGCTCTCTAAGATTAGGAAAGCCAGAACAAGTCCTCACTTAACATTCTAATACCAATAAATTCAGCACAAGGCAGGGACCAGATTAGAGGAATGGTGCCTGCACTTACACAAAGCCATGGACAGCTCCTGTTCACACCCACCTGAGGCGTGCATCCCTCCATGCATACACACATGCACACACTCAGATATGCCATCAATCACAGCATCTCAGGATAAGTGAGTGTTTATGAACGTCAGATAAAACTGCATTACCCACTATTCATGTTCTCTAACACTTCACAACACTGTTACCAGGAAACCTAGCAAGGAGGATCTGCTGATTCAGTAAATGTTAACCTGAAAAGGAAAACCAAAATGGAGTTAACTAAACATTTGTTAGGACAGTTACAGCAAAAATGAGAGGATCTCGGTGTAAGCCACTAAGACGGCCATGAGCCACAGTAGACTGTACACAAGGCACAAATTCTTGCTCTTACTTATTATCCACACCTGTGGGTACTGGAATCTACTTCACATCCCACAATCCCAGCGGGCCTTGGGACCTGTTTGGAGCAGCAGAACGAGGCAGAAGTTAAGCTCTGGAGGTCATATGGCTTCTGCTCTTGCTCCTCCACTGTTCCTAGGAACACAGCAGCCACCACTGCATGGGGAGCTCAGGCCTCTCTGCTAGATGATGGCAGGCACATGGCCCAATCACCCACCAGCCAACCAGCTATCAAGACAGTTAAGTGGGTTCTTTTTTTTTTTTTTTTTAATTTATGATAGTCACACAGAGAGAGAGAGAGAGGCAGAGACATAGGCAGAGGGAGAAGCAGGCTCCATGCACCAGGAGCCCGACGTGGAACTCGATCCCAGGTCTCCAGGATCACGCCCTGGGCCAAAGGCAGACGCTAAACCGCTGCACCACCCAGGGATCCCAGCTAAGTGGGTTCTAACTCTAGAAGACAAATTTGGTTTAACAGTCGAAAAACAATGTTATTCACAGTATTAACAAACCAAAAAAGTAGGAATGCCTGGACGGCTTAGGGATTGAGCATCGCCTTCGGCTCAGGGCATGATCCCGTGGATCCAGGATCGAGTCCCACATCAGGCTCCCTGCATGGAGCCTGCTTCTCCCTCTACCTGTGTCTCTGCCTCCTTCTCCCTCTTTCTCTCTGTCTCTCATGAATGAAAAAATAAAATCTTAAAAAAAAAAAAAAAAGTAGGGACATCTGGGTGGCTCAGTTGTTGAGCATCTGCCTTTGGCTCAGGGCCTGATCCCAGGATCCTACACCAAGTCCTGCATCAGGCTCCTTGTGGGGAGCCTGCTTCTCCCTCTGCCTGTGTCTCTGCCTGTCTCTCTCTCTCTGGATCTCTCATGAATAAATAAAATCTTAATAAAATAAAAAATAAAATAAAATAAAATAAAATAAATATTAAAATATTAAAATAACTTAAAAAATAAAATGAAATGAAATAAATAAAATAAAATAATAAAATAAAATAAAATAAAATAAAATAAAATAAATAAAATAAAATAAAATAAAATAAAATAAGAAATGGTTACCTGGGTGGCTCAGTCAGTTAAACACCTGCCTTCAGCTCAGGTCACGATCCCAAGGTTTTGGGATCCAGTCCCACATCAGGCTCCCTGTTCAGCAGGGAGCCTGCTTCTCCCTCTCCCTCTGCCTGCCAACTCCACCTGCCTGTATTCGAGCTCTCTGTCAAATAAATAAATAATATTTTTAATTGTTTTTTTTTCTTTTATTGGATACCTATACTAGTACAAAAATAATCAGAAAAAGTTTAAATACCATTTACAACAGCATTATAATATGAAATGCTTTAGGGATGTGACTAGAGGTGCCTAGGTGGCTCAGTCTGTTAAGCATGACTCTTGATCTCAGCTCAGATCTCGACCTCAGGGTTTTGCGTTTAAGTGCCGTGTTGTGAAAAAAGACGTGTAAGATTCCAACACTCAAAACAGAAGCACTGTTCAGGGAGACTGCATCCACCTACATCAAGTAGAAGGTGTTTTGTGTTCATGGGGGCAGAGGCTCAACAACCTTACCAGGTCAGCTCCCTACAACTAGTCAAAGCCACCCCAATGAAATTCCCAGCAGACTTACCTATATGGTTGTCCAATCATTAATGGAACACTATGTGCTATACTTCAATTAAAAAAAGGAAAAAAAATCCCAGGAGGCTTTTTTGTGCATTTTGACATATTGATTCTAATATTCATATGGAAATCTGGAAGACTTAAGATAACCAAAACAACTCTGAAAAAAGGAAAACCAAGCTTGAAGGACTAGTAGTCCCAGATTTCAAGGCTTATTATAAAGCTACAATCATGGTTACAATGTGCTAGGAGCAAGAACACATAGAGATCAATGGGACATAGAAGAGTCTCTAGAAACAGACCCATCCGTATATGAACAACTGACTTTTGACAAAGACACAAAGGCAACAGGGAAAGAAAAGATTCCATTCATATGAGTTCTAAAAATATAAAACTAGAAAATTTCTAGAAATTTTATAAATTTTATAAAGAAATTCTAGAAAATACAAAGTATTCTACAGTTACAGAAAGTAGACTAGGGCAAGGTAAGGCAGAGTGAAAGGGAGGGATCATGAAGGGGTCCCAAGAAACCTTCTAGGGTGATAGATACATAACTGATTATCTCCACTGTGGTATATACATATGCCAAAAGTTACCATATTGTATACCTTAATAAGTAGTTAATTGTAGGACAATACGTGAATAAAGCTAGTTAAAAAAAAAAAAAAACAGCAAGCATCAAATGTCACCCTCGGCAAAACAAAACAGGAGGAAAATAATAAATAAAATTATTAAAATTATTATTTAGAGCTTATGTACTAATCAGTATGCTAGCTACTTTTTTTTTTTTTTTTTGCTAGCTACTTTAATAGTCATTAGCATATTTTGTCAGGGGAAAAGAAAAAGCCTGGAGAGGCAGACATAATCCCAGTTCTATGATAAAAGCAAGAGAGGGGCATCTGGCTGGCTCAGTCAATGAGTCATTTGACTCTTGATCTTGGGCTCCTCAGTTTGAGCCCCACAACGAGTATAGAGATGAAAGAAAAGAGAAAAAGGATTGGAAGTAATTTGCCCATGGTCATGGGTCATGGTTTATAACCCTGTCTACACTACCCTACAGGAAAGAGGCTGAGGTGGGATGTGCCACAGAGCATGCACACAGCAAAGTGAAAAGAGTGCACATCAATTAAAGTCAAGGTCAGTGGCATAGGAGTCTGAGGACAGGGTTTGTGAGGGACAAGGCTGAGGACATACAGCCACAGAAGTCCTATGTCCAGACTAAACAGTGAGGAAATTGGTTAGTCTGAGGAACTGAGATGAAAAAGGGAATACTCCACCTCAAGAAATCTCAGGAAAGGGGATCCCTGGGTGGCTTAGCAGTTTGGCGCCTGCCTTCAGCCCAGGGCGCATAATCCTGGAGTCCCAGGATCAAGTCCCACATCAGGCTTCCTGCAAGGAGACTGCTTCTCCCTCTGCCTGTGTCTGCCTGCCCCCCACCCCTCTCTCTTTCTCTCTCTCATGAATAAATAAAATCTTTTTTTTTTTAAATGAAATCTCAGGAAAGCATAGAAACCAATTCTTTTCCTCCTGTATTCTAAATTTAAGGAGCACTACTGAACCCCAAAATGGATGCTATTCAGAAATTCCAAAAATTTCCTCACAGCCTGAGAGCAGCTGAACACAACACTGAAAGGGTTATGCACATGAACCCCTGCATCATGACCTCATGCCCCAGGAACATAAACATGAAGCAGGGGATTTAAAGCAGGCCAAGGAAAATCGTGAATTCTGCTCCAGAAGACACAGCTCACCACGCTAAGGAAAGGCATTCTCTATTCGAGGCTGCTCTGTGCAAAAAGGTCAGGCCATGGACAGGGCCTCTGGGACTCGATCCCAGGACCCCAAGATCATGACCTGAGCCAAAGTCATTCACCCAACTGAGCCACCTAATCGCCCCATCCTAATTTTTTTTAAAAACTATATTCACTTTCTGCCAAAGGGTACCTGAGTAGTGAAGTTACTATAATTAGCACTGCTTCCCCCTTAGCAGGCATACATCATTACTCAAGTCAACAAACACACCAATCTCTGTAGAGGCCCCATGTGAGGCCTCCTCCAACTCTGACATTCAGGTGATTTCTTGTAAAGGCACTCCCAACGGAGCAGGAGCACATCAAGACCAAGGACAGAAAGAGAAAATGGCACCACGTTTCAAGGCTCTACATCCAAGAGGACATTTACCAACCTTTTCCTAAAGCTGAAGCTGCTGTAGCTGTGACCACTGAAAGCACCATGTCAACAGTCCCAGGGGCAGAGAGCAAGAGCTACAGGAACTGACAATGGGAGACATGCAAGGGCATGAGCTTGATTCTCCATGTTCCAAATGAGTTACCACCTATGCTCTTATTTCTGCACAAAAATGGAAGAAGGTATCAGCATCTCTAGTTAAGCACAATATTTGGGAGATCTGGACAATTACTACAATAGAGAATCTCAGACTCACACAACAAACCCAGCAGTGAAAGTCAGCAGACTTACTAATACTCAAAGTAAATGAAAAGCAAGGTGGGTCACAATGGCCAGAGACCCAGGGGTCACAGACCCTTTCCCTCTCGGTTCCACTTGGAAGCCTTTGTTAGGCAGGGACACTGTTTCATTAGGCATCCCACCAGGAGTATGCCAACCCCTGTGTTCAGTGCCTGCAGATACAAGCTGCATTTAGTGCAAAGACACCTAAGGATGACTAACACAAAACCATCAATTATTACCATAGAGGGGAGCAGAGGGCATCAAGAGACAAAGGAGAAACTCGCCAAAGGGGGGGGGGGGGGGCCAGAAATCACACACCACAAAGAAACTGAGCCAGGAGATGGAGAAGGTGGACATGGACACTGAGGCCTGAGGGTAAGCGTGCATCGCCAGGGAAAAGTGGGGACAAGGGAGTTCCAGGCAGAAAGTGCACCATTTAAAACCTGGAAGGTGGCAGTTCTCTCTCCAAAGAAGAGAATAACAGAAGTAGATCTTTGTTTGTTTGTTTGTTTTAATATTTTTTTAAAAAATCACTGTGGTGGACGCCTGGGTGGCTCAGTGGTTGAGCCTCTGCCTTCGGCCCCAGGCATGATCTCAGGATCCTGGGATCAGGTCCCACATCGGGCTCCCCACGGGGAGCCTGCTTCTCCCTCTGCCTGTGTCTCTGCCTCTGTCTCTCATGAAAAGATAAATAAAATCTTAATAAATAAATAAAAATAAAAGATAGCTGTGGTAATTTGTGTGGAAACGTCAGGCACCAGCTAGGGCTGCTACGGTCATAAAAGAGAAAGAAGTGGGACCAGCAGTAAGGGGGCGACAGTGGAGACAGACCTAAGTCTGCACACAATGGGAGACGTTCAAGAGTTAGAGTGGTGGGCAGCCCAGTTGGCTCAGAGGTTTAGCGCTGCCTTCAGCCCAGGACATGATCCTGGAGACCCAGGATTGAGTCCCACGTCGGGCTCCCTGCATGGAGCCTGTTTCTCCCTCTGCCTGTGACTCTGCCTCTCTCTCTTTCTCTCTCTCCTGTGTATTCTCATGAATAAATAAATAAAATCTTTAAAAAAAAAAAAAAAAAAGAGAGTGACGAGGGGCACCCAGGTGGCTGTAGTTGAGCATCTGCCTTCAGCTCAGGGAGTGATCCCAGGGTCCTGAGAGCGAGTCCCACATCAGGCTCCCTGCAGTGGGCTTGCTTCTCCTGCTGCTTATGTCTCTGCCTCTCATGAATAAACAAATAAAATCTTTAAAAAAAAAAAAAAAAAAGAGTTAGAGTAACAAGTGTCCAATGCTGTCCAAAAGGCCTCAGACAATACTCCCCACCAAAGGGCCCATCTACCCCACAGAGCCCAGGCTGGAGGACCAGAACATCAGAAAGGCTACAGCAAGCCAACAATTCTGTGTGTACGCCTGGACAGAACCAACCCACAACCTGGAGAACAGAGAAGAGGCAATTTGGCTCACTTGGCTCAAACCAGCATTCCACAAGTCCTGCCCAGCTGGCTCACTGACCACACCCACTGTCTCACCTTCACCACAAACCTGAGAGCCGGGCAGGACAGCTGAGAACAGAAGACATGGGGGAAACCTATCATTAGGCAGCAGGCCACATGCTCTTTGCACCCAAGCTGTGGCCCTTAGTGTCACTTCTGCTCTCACCCACGTAACTGGGCCCAACCACACAGAGAATGGAATGGGTGGTGGGGGGAGACAGTGTTCAGAGGGATGCCACCCCAAGACTGGCACACCACAATCTAGGGACTGAGAGTTCTAAGAAGCACCGATTCCAATGGCACTCCACATGGCAGACAGACCCTAACGTGATCCCAGTGACCTCACCTCTGAGGACCCATACCTTCCCCTAACCTCCGTCACTGCAGTAGAGAGTAGGGGGGACCTGTGACTTGCTTCTAAACAACAGAATATGGCAAAGGGGATAGAATGTCTCCTCCGTGATTAGGTTGCATGTGTGGCAGAGTTAGTGTGTTGGTACTCCCATGATGACATCCTGTTACATAAGACTCAGTCTTAGCCGACTGGAGCACCACACTCTCACTTTGGGCTTGAAAGAGGGTTATAGGGCAAGAAGTGCAGGGGCCTAGAGCAGTCTCCAGATGATAGCACAAAAACAGGGACTTCACAACCACAAGGAAATAAATCCTTCCATCAACCTGAGAGAGCACGGAAGCCAACCACTGCCCACTCTAGCTTCCACAGAGACTACAGTCCCACCTGACACTGGGGTTGTAACCAAGTGAGAGAACCCAGTTCAGGCATGCCCAGACTCCTGACCCACAGAAACCGCAAGGTAATAGACGTGTGTTGCTTTAAGCCGCCACATTTGCGGTCATTTGTTGTGCAGCAATACACACATATTCCATCTGCCCTTTTCTGCCTGCCACCTCCCTCCAGGCACAGAGAGTGAGTGACTGGATCCAGGCCACCAGAAAGTGTGCACAGGCCTCTCAGGCATGAAGTTCAAGAGAAGAACATCAGAACTCTAAGTGTTCTTTACAACCTACAACTCAGATTCTGCCAGCCAAGCTAACTGACCTTGTCACTTCCCAAACTGCTTTATGCAAGGTTTTCTCAATAATTTAACAGAACGCTGCTCTCCAGGGTGAAGTCGGCCACCAACTCTAACCCAAAAACAATGCGTAACAGACTAAGACCCACTGACCTATAATAGTTCACAAAAAAAAATCTAATTTAAAATCTAACTTAAACTTCCAAATCCAAAGATGCTGACAGCCCAGCAGGAAGGGACTGGGTTTTTTTTTGTTTTGTTTTGTTTTTTTATTTATTTATTTATGATAGTCACAGAGAGAGAGAGAGAGAGAGAGAGAGAGAAGCAGAGACACAGGCAGAGGGAGAAGCAGGCTCCATGCACCGGGAGCCCGACGTGGGATTTGATCCCGGGTCTCCAGGATCACGCCCTGGGCCAAAGGCAGGCGCTAAACCGCTGCGCCACCCAGGGATCCCGGGACTGGGTTTTATCTGGCAGCCAAGGCCTTCCTCCTTCTTCAGCAGTGGGCAAGGCATCCCTGCCCTGTCTTCCTGCCCTGCTGGTGCAGGGAGATGAGGATCTCAATTAAGGGTTTGGCAGTGAGGATGTTCCTGTTCACAATTCAGGACAAATTTTAGCATGTCTTATTTAAGTAGTGATTTTCAACAAGCCCTCCTGACTGCTCCCTGGGAGAGGATCTTATAGGACAAGCAGAGAGCCTGAAGAGGTCTTCAAGAGCCAGTGGGGTTATACAGACAAGAGGCACAGGCAGGAAGAAAATCCATGACCACTCAGCCAAAGAACAAAAGCCTCCAGCACTTAAGCTGAAGGGAAAGAAAATCACACCATTCTAATCATCCAGATCCCAATACTCCTGTACTAAACAGGATGAGCTAAGGAGACAACGCAGTCCCTCCCCTGCAAGCCCTGCTGCAGCTGTGGATGGCTGCGGAGCCGCAGAGGGCTACAGCCAGTTAACAGAAAGGCTAACCCAGCACTTGATTAGCACTCACTACCACACTGGCTGTTTCCATAGCAACCAGAAGGAAACTATAAAGCAACTAGCTTTACATGAAAATCATTCTCCATCACAATAAAATGTTACAGTCAGGAAAAGCATTTTGATAAAGAACTAGATAGACACTGACAATGATGCTAATTATTTAGTCACCATCCACAAAACCATTTTTCCTTCTATTTTAAAATAATTTTATATTGTTCACACCAGAAGTCTAAAAGCTATTTTATGAGTTCCAAAATTGCTATCAATAAAGTACGTCAGGTCCTCCACTTTTAAATCAGGAAGAGGCAAAGGCTATCACAAAAGCAATTACATCAAAAACCAAAATTACAACCAAATCAAAATTCTGATCTTTGCTCTAATATCTACATCAAGCTAGAAATGCCCTCTGAAATCTGGAAAGAGATAAGGAACAGCTGAGCAAAACAATGACAAAAAAATAGAAATACACAAATTCTAAGAAAACAATTTTAGCCAATGCCTTGTCACAGCAAACATGAAATCACAAACCCAACTCAGGTCATGTCAACCTATTGTCAAAAAATGCAGTCAAGGGGCACCTGGGTGGCTTATTTGGTTGGGCATCTGCCTTTAGCTCAGGTCATGATCCTGGAGTCCTAGGATCTGAGCCCCACATTGGGCTCTCTGCTCAGTGGGAAGCCTGCTTCTCCCTCTCCCTCTGCTTGCTGCTCTGCCTACTTGTGCTCTCTGTCAAATAAATAAATAAAGTATTTTTTAAAAAATGCAGTCAAATTCAAAAGACCTTGGGGTACCTGGCAGGTTCAGTTGGTGGGGCATGGGACTCAATCTTGGAGTTGCAAATTCCAGCCCCACACTAGGTGTAGTGATGACTTTAAAAAAATAAAATCTTAAGGGGCACCTGAGTAGCTCAGTAGGTTAAGCATCCAAATCTTGGTTTCAGCTCAGGTCATGATCTTGGGGTCGTCAGATTGACCCCTGCATTTGGCCCCATTCTCAGCGGGGAGTCTGCTTAAGATTTTGTCTCTGCCCCTCCCCACCCCCTGCATGCACTCAGTTGTGCTCTCTCAAATAATAAAAATTCTTTAAAATTTTTTTTCAACAGACCTTGTCCTCAACATCCCTAGAACTCTTGCTTGTCACAACACTTAATAACCCTTAATAAAAAATTAAAAAAAAAAAAAACCTTAATAACCCAGCCACAAACAGGAGGTAAAATCAGAACTCTTAACTGGAAAAGTGTTAATATCTCGTTATTCTCAGTTCTTAGCTTGTGTATAGAACAGTAAAGTGATTTGCTTTGTAATGATAAAATGACTATTTACATGTCAACATAAGGAAGAAATACAGACCAAACCTGGCCAAACTGGGAGTAGTGTCTGGACCTTGCCGGCCCACACCTGCTTCTGACCAGACCGGGCAAGCAGGCAGATCCTGACTCAGCAGGGTGTGGATCTCTAAACAGCAGCCGCAGACGCAGCTGAGACCTCCAGCTGCAGGGACTGGGTTGCCCAGAAAGACTCTTCTCCCTGTTCTCACACCCGACTGGAGTAACTGGTTCTTCCAGAAAGAGGCTCTAGCACCTTGATCCTGCCAATGCCACTATGACCACTGCCACTCCATGCACAGACAGGAGAGGGGACTGGTTTTGCCACCAGCCCCTCCCTTCCCCAAAGGCCCACCACCACCCACCTTCTTCCCTGACTCTGTTGGTATTCCTTCCCCAAATCCACTTGTGCTTCTAGAAACTCCTCTGCCTTCAGAGAAGACTGTCCAAGAGATGCCTTCCCCTTCTTCCGGACCCACAACCTTCAGCCAAAAAGTATCCACTGGCTTTGCAGACACTGATCTCCCAGCACTCACATGGTTACATGTTCCTTGGAGTCCAAAGGGCTTCCACCATCATGGAGACAGGCAAACACTACTGTGTACAATTACACATTACAATAATGACAAACTTTAATAAAATTAACTGTGTAACCATTAATATTTTTCAGCCTTTTCTAGACAGAAATAGAGAAATCTCCATAAAATACAACACCCCCTAAACACTAGTCCCCCAATGAATGAAACTTTTCAACCTATTCAGAAAGGATGACTAGTTTGACACTTCTCTCAAAGGTCAGAATTTTACTGCTTTTGACCCAAAGAATGGAGAAAGAAAATAGTTAAATGGTCTTTAGAAATAAATTAAGAGAATGGGATGCCTGGGTGGCTCAGCAGTTTAGTTCCTGGCTTCAGCCCAGAGTGTGATCCCAGAGTCCCAGGATCAAGTCCCACATTGGGATCCCTACATGGAGACTGCTTCTCCCTCTGCCTGTGTTTCTGCCTCTCTCTCTCTCTCATGAATAAATAAATAAAATTTTTTTTAAAAAGGAAGGAAGAAATTAAGAGCATGCATACATAATTGGTGAGCATTAGTCAGCACCACCTCAGCAGAAAGCAATCTAGCAAAATCAAAATGTTAAATACCTGTCACCCTTGACTCAGCAATGCTAGGGATGTAACCTACACCCATGCACAAGGACATTATCCTGTCTGTAAAACAGGGGGAAGAGGCAAATAAAGTAGGTTGTGGCACATTCCTATCACCATGATGAAACAACAGGAGGCAGCTCTGTATCGATTTTTTTTTTAAATAGCCACTTCTTTTTTTTTAAGATATTATTATTGTTGTTGTTGTTATTATTATTATTATTCATGAGAGACAGAGAGAGGCAGAGGGAGAAGCAGGCTCCCTGCAGGGAGCCCGAGCGGGACTCGATCCCAGGACCCTGGGATCATGGCCTGAGCCAAAGGTAGATGCTCAGCCACTGAGCCACCCAGGTGCCCTGCAGCTCTGTATGTATTAATACAGAATATACTCCAAGAGAAAGTACAGAAGAACACGCCTAGTCCGGTGCACCAACCACTTTCTATACACTCACAGGTATGCACATGCAAGGATGACCAAGGTGTACAGAAGCTGCCTCTGGGCTAGCGCTCGAAGGCTGGGGACCTGAGGCCAAAACTCCCCATGCCAGCCAACACAAAGAAAACCACTATTCCCAATGGAAAAAGTAAGCATAAAGATATAAGCAGAACAAAATTAAATGGCATTAAGATAAGAAAATGCATAATTTTAGTTCTCAAAACAGAATCAATCCATACATCACCATGGAGTCATTAACAACCCTAGGTACAGAGACTTCTGTTTTCTCCTATTACTGAAAATTCTAGCCAACCTCTGTCAAAACTTAAGATTTTTACTATTCAAGTTACTTACACTTCTCTATATAACAAGAGTGGGCCAGACCTAAGTCACCAGATGTAAACATCTTGAAGGGTTCTAGAACTCTTTGTCTAGAACCACAATCCTAATGTTTATTGCACTCGCTGGAAAGTAGACATAGGAATACACCCTCTCCCTCCTCCCGTACCATGTCCCCTCCTCACTTCCCGAGGAATCTGGCACTCAGAGAGGCATCAGAAAAGCTGGGGCACAGACCAGACTTGACCTCTGAGTCTCTTTGCAGACCCATCTTACTCTACAGGAAACACACAACATGCACAGACTAGCATACAAGATCTGGCTGGCAATGTAATGTATGGGACCTCACTAAGCTTGGAGCTAATTAAGGGTAAAATAGGAAAAATGGGTGGAAGTCTACTTTGAGCATCTATTAATGAAAACAAGTAGCTTAGGAATGTGAGAAGGGGGATCCCTGGGTGGTCAGCGGTTTAGAGCCTGCCTTCGGCCCAGAGTGTGATCCTGGAGTCCCGGGATCGAGTCCCGCGTCAGGCTTCCTGCATGGAGTCCGCTTCTCCCTCTGCCTCTCTCTCTCTGTGGTTGTTGTGAATAAATGAATAAAATCTTAAAAAGAGAGAGAGAGAGAGAGAGAAAGGGTTTTTTTTTAATTTTAAGATTTTGTTTATTTATTCATGAGAGGAGAGAGAGAGAGAGAGAGAGAGAGAGAGAGAGAGACATGCAGAGACAAAGGGAGAAGCAAGGCCCCCTATAGGGAGCCCAATGTGGGACTCAGTCCCAGAATCCCGGGATCGTGTCCTGAGCCAAAGGCAGATGCTCAACCACTGAGCCACCCAGGTGCCCCAAGAGAAAAAAGTTCTTTAGTCTTGCTTGGTCTTACCTACCCTTAGAAGGACGTAGTTTAGCTTGCTAAATGCACCTGAGCAAATGGATGCAATATGAAACACATAAGCATTACCTGCAAAGTATTTCTCCCATATTTTTTATAAGAACATGTGAACTGTAGAAAAGGTGAGAAATTACCACAGTGCACATGTGCCAGCCCACACACAGACTCAAGGGCTCACACTCCCTCTCCTCTCCATCCACATATCTATGTGAAGCAAAATTATGTCCAACAAAACCACAGAATCATTATCACACATATGTAAACTAACAATTACTAATATCGGGATGCCTGGGTGGCTCGGTGGCTAAGCGCCTGCCTTTGGCTCAGGGCGTGATCCTGGGATCCCAGGATCGAGTCCCACATTGGGCTCCCTGCATGGAGCCTGCTTCTCCCTCTGCCTCTGTCTCTGCCTCTCTCTGTGTGTCTCTCATTAATTTTTTTTTTAAATTACTAATATCATCTTGTATCTAGTTCAAAATTATACAAGTGTTGCCATTTTTTAATTGAGGCATAACTGACATACAACCCAAAACAGTTTTTATTTTTTTTTTTTAATTTTTATTTATTTATGATAGTCACAGAGAGAGAGAGAGAGAGAGGCAGAGACATAGGCAGAGGGAGAAGCAGGCTCCATGCACCAGGAGCCCGATGTGGGATTTGATCCCGGGTCTCCAGGATCGCGCCCTGGGCCAAAGGCAGGCGCCAAACCACTGCGCCACCCAGGGATCCCCAAAACAGTTTTTAAAAGCCATTGTGTTCCCTCCCTCCAAACCAGGATCCAAGCAAGGTTTCCTCATTGCATCTGATCATTAATATAGACCCAGGTTAAACATTTGGTAAGAATACAGATGATGCTATGAATCAGTATTAGTAATGATGAGTTGGATCACCTGATTAATAAGGTAGGGACCACCAAATCTTTCCACTTCTAAAGAAACCCATGACCCTCTGCAACCAAGAAATAATCTATGGGGTGATCCTTCGTCACTATTAACAATCCAAAAGTTTTACTTATGTAGGTAATGTTTAATCTGACTTTAATCAAGCCTTTCAACCAAACTTCCAGTTTACAGGAAACACAGGACAAAGAATAAGTGAAACCACACAAGCAGGAAAAAGCCAGACAACTCAAGAACGCCCTCCCGTGTACAGATGACTGGTCTGGACTCATGAAGAAAAACAAAGCAAGGAGAGTTACTTGACATTAAAAACACTAAAGGCAAGCAAATGAATGGCAAGAAGACATGTATAAGTTAGCTAGGATTCCAGAGCTAGTGGACTGCACAATATAAAAATGACTTCTGAGGTGTAATGTGGTGTTACAGTATGCAGGAGGCAGTCATTTTATAGACATGACTATGAGAGTTAAGTGTCCTAAGGTCTACATTTTACTTTTTATTTTGAGAGAGCGAGCACACGAGGGCAGAGGATCAGAGGGAGAAGCAGACTCCCCAGTGAACCCCTCAGGTGCCCCTATATCTTACTTTCACTGTCAGGCAACAGGACACATGGGAATGCAAGGCAAACATGGCAAATGTTAACAAAGCCTGAATCCAGATGATAGGACATGGGGGTACTGGGTACTCTCACTGCTTCTCCGTATTCCTGAAATGTTTCACAGTACTCTCTTTACTTCTCCATATTTCTGAAAAGGGTGAGGACAGGAGAGAAAACACTGATTTGTTGCTCAAGTTTACTGAACTAATAGGTGCTTACAAAATCAATTAATAAAAGTATTTCATAAGCTAGATATTAAATGATAGAAAATTATTTTTTATTTTGTTAAATATGACAAAGGTAGTATGATCGTGTAAGAAATTAGCCTAAATGACGTTTTTCCAGATCTGTAGTTTGCTTTAAAATACTCCAACAGGGGCACCTAGGTGGGTTCAGCTGGTGAAGCATCTACATTTGGCTCACATGATATCAGGGTCCTGGGATCCAGCCTGGAGCCAGGCTACTGCTCAGTGGGGAGCCTGCTTCTCAGTCTCCCCACCCCTCCTGCTCTCTCTCATAAATAAATAAAACCTTAAAAAAATACCATAAATAAATAAAGCCTTAAAAAAAATAAAATCCTTCAACATAATAATGCAGTGCATGGGTCACTCAGTCAGTGAAGCATCTGCCTTCAGCTCAGGTCATGATCCTGGGGTTCTGGGATGGATCCTCTGCTCAGCAGGGAGTCTTCTCCTGCCTCTCCTCCTTGCTGTGGGCACACACACACATATTTTTTCTCCCTAATGAATTTAAAAATCTTTTAAAAAAATACTTTAACAAAAATAATAATGAAGCAAATAGAGCGAAATGCTAATTGTTAAGTCTAAATGATATACATAGGATGTTCATTTTACTATTCTACTTTTCTGTATTTTATAATACAAAGTCAAAAATGAATGCTCCTTTTAAAAAATGTGTTAGTGGTGCAGCTGCTGTGGAAAACACTTTGGCAGTTCCTCAAAAAGTTAAACATAGAATTACCATATGATCCAGCAATTCCACTTCTGGGTATATCCCCAAAAGAACTGAAAGCAGGAACCTGAAGAGATATTTGTATACCCATGTCCATGGTAGCACCATTTACAATAGTTAACAACCCAAGTGCTCATCAACAGATACACAAAATCAGTACATACACAAAATGGAATACAATTCGGCCTTAAAAAGGAAGAAAATTCTGCTACAACATTGAACCTTTAAATCATGATGCTGGGGCAGCCCAGGTGGCTCAGCGGTTAAGCGCCTGCCTTCAGCCCAGAGGCCTGATCCTGGAGACCTGGGATTGAGTCCCACGTCGGGCTCCCCGCATGGAGCCTGCTTCTCCCTCTGCCTGTGTCTCTGCCTCTCTCCATGTGTCTCTCATGAATGAATAAATAAATAAAATCTTAAAACAAAAATAAAAATAAATAAATCATGATGCTGAATGAAATAAGCCAGACACAAATGGACAAATACTGACGATTCCACTTACATCAAGAACCTAGAGTCACCAAATTCACAGAAAGTACAATGGTGGTTACCAGGAAATGGTGGAAGGGGAAATGGGGAGTTACTATTTAATGGGACAGGGTTTCCATTTGGAGTGATGAAGTTCTGGACATAGACGGGGTGATGGTTCACAATAATGTGAATGTACCCACTGCCACTGAATTAGATGCTGAAAAGTAGTTAAAAGGGTAAATCTTATGTAATGTATATTTTATTACAGTAAAAAAAAATACAAAGAAAGATGGGGAAAGTTTATGAATATACAGATGAAGGTCACAACCCCTAACTCTACACCAGAGAGCACCTGAAGAGAGCTCTAGCTAAAAACAGATACAGGTATCGTCTGCCACAGCTTTTACAAAAGACCTACAGTGGTATTAGTTTTCACTAACCAAAAGAAATCCAAAGAGGATTTTCACTTTTATCAAAGAAAGCAAAAAGCAAAATCAGAATTCAGCGTTGGTTTTGCACGAGCCAAGGTAGCAGCAGCACTCCCAGAAAACAAGAAGGGCCCCACCCAGCTCCTTCCCCAGGAACTACACTCAGAATCTCAGCAGTGGGCAGCCGGGTGGCTCAGCAGGTTAGCCTAAGGTGTGATCCTGGAGACCCGGGATCAAGTCCCACATCGGGCTTCCTGCATGGAGCCTGCTTCTGTCTCTGCCTCTCTCTCCTTCTGTGTCTCTCGTGAATAAATAAATAAAATCTTTAAAAAAAAAAATCTCAGCAGCAAGCCTTCAGAGTTTTGAACTGTATCTTTTAGCATCTGTGCTTTATCTCAATTTATTTTGTGTATCCATTAACAAGAGGCATCCTGAAATATCAGAAAAGCCTCCCAGAGCCTGGGAATGCTCAAAAATTTTTCCATGTAAGTTAATGGTAACTACTTCCTCCCTTTACATCATTTCAGCTTACTTCATAGGAGCATTCTGCTTTCAGACAGGAGGGGAGACTTGTCAAAGGCAAAAATCAACACCATGATGCAGAACCTTTCTGAAATATCCCCTGAAAACCTGGCTAAGTATTACAGAATTTAAGATGAGGATCATGCTTGGGATGTCTGGGTGGCTCAGTAGGTTAAGCATCTGTTTTCAGAGAGGGTCACGATCCTGGGATTGAGCCCCACCACAATGGGCTCTCTGCTGAGCTGGGAGTCTCCTTCTCCCTCTCTCTCTTCCTCTACCCCAGCTCACATTCTCTCAAATAAATAAATAAATCTTAAAAAAAAAAAAAAAAAGAGGGATGCTTCAGTCAGTCTACCTTCAGCTCAGGTCATGCTCTCGGCCCCACACTGGGCTCCTTGCTCCTGGGGCAGCCTGCTTCTCCCTCTCCCTCTGCCCCCTGCTTGTGCTGTCAAATAAATAAATCTCTTAAAAAAAAAAAAAAGATGAGGATAATCTTCTCTTTTTGTTTTTCTGTTTAAGATTTTGATTCATGAGAGATACAAAGAGAGAGGCAAAGACATGGGCAGAGGGAGAAGCAGGCTCCCTGCGGGGAACCCAATGCAGGACTCCATCCCAGGACCCTGGGGATCAGACCTGAGCCAAAGGCAGATGTTCAACCACTGAGCCACCCAGGTGCCCCCAGAACAACCCTTCTCTTAACTAGTTTATTTCTACTACATCTGAAGATACCTTTTTCATTAAACTGACTCACCGGATATCAAGTGCCTACCTATGAGCAAAAAATATCAAAATCTTGATAACGCGGACCTAGAACACTTAAGTCACGCCATTACCCTTTTTTCTCAACACATCGTAATCTGACTTCACTGGATGTTAGAGCTGCAGAGAAGTTATGGGCAGAACGGAGCCAATCATCCTTTCTCTGTCCCTAGTGTGCATGTTTTCTTTCTTTCTTCCAGTTTTCAGAGTACTGGTGATTGCACACCTTTGGATATAATTAATTGTGCTTCATGGAAAAGAGCTCACAGTAAAAGTTTTAGAATTATTAAATACAATAGATACATTTTAATTTTTTTAACATTTTATTTATTTATTCATGAGAGACACAGAGAGAGGCAGAGACATAGCCAGAGGGAGGAGAAGCAGGCTTCCATGTAGGAGGCCAATGTGGGACTCGATCCCAGAATTCCAGAGGCAAAGGCAGACACTCAACCGCTAAGCCACCCAGGCGTCCCAATAGATACATTTTAAATGTCAAAAATTAGACCTTACATTTGTTTCTTGATATGTATTCGGCAATATCCAATTTATTATGGCTTCAAAAAAAATTTAATGGTTTAACATACAGAGTGCTTAATAAGCTGGTTTTGAGTTTTACTTTGTTTTTAAAGATATGTTTGTTTATTTGAAAGAGGGTGAGGGGCAGAATCTTCAAGCATACTCCCTGCTGAGTGCAGAGCTCAACTCTGGGCTCCAGCCCACAAACCATGACATCACGACCTGAGCCAAAACCAAGATACTCAACTGCCTGAGCCACTCAGGCACCCCAAGTTTAACTTTCTCAGGAATGGTTCCTAACCAGTCTTTGCCAGGACACAAAACATCAGTGGGCACAGCTCAGTGGCCTGCTCAGCCAGCCTGGACTTGGGACTGTGGGGGAATAGCACACAGGCCGGCCCTCAGGGATGGCAGGCACAAGCCAAGAAACATCCCCATGACTCAAGAGCTGTGCTTCTATAGCCAGGGTCCAACAAACAGGAGTGCACCTATGAACCATCACCCTAACAGTGTGAATGCAACAACGACAAAGAAAAAAACAAAAAGGAGAGGATAAGTAAAGCCAGATTCTTGGGATGTATTTTTCTACTGAAATCTCTCAGGGACCTGGTGGCTCAGTGGTTGAGCGTCTCCCTCAAGCTCAGGTCCTGGGATTGAGTCCCACATCAGGTTCCCCACAGGGAGCCTGCTTCTCCCTCTGCCTGTGTCTCTGCCTCTCTCTCTGCCTCTCGTAAATAAATAAAATCTTTAAAAAGAAAGAAATCTCTCAAATCTACATAAAACTAAGACATCCTATTCCAAACATCTTAGCAGAAAAGAAAGACCAATACACCATCTCCATCCCACCTGAAAACATTCCCACTTGGCCCACCAAGTCAGCAGACACAATGTCCCAAAGTGACCAGCTCTCAGGCAGGCCTCACAGACTGCCCCCAAGAAGCAACCTGGAGGTCTTTCTCACATAAGTAGTGTCCGTGTACCCTTGAATCCTTGCTGTACTCAACAGTCACACCAGCTGGAGGCTTCCCCCTTGGGACTACACTCTCTCCTCACACCTGATGGCTGGTGGATAACAGTTCTCAGCACATTTCTAACACCATCAACAACAACCAACAGTTTCTTCCTAGGAAATCTGCATCAGGATTTCTCATAAATGAATCTCTATGCTTAATGAAAATCCTTATTCTCATAACTCTCACATCAAAGAACCACATCTCAAGGAAAGGAAACCTTCATTGTTGTCACGTTTTCTGCAATGAGGTAGGATGGAAAACTAAACGTGCACAAACTGAGCCATCCTCCACAGACATACATGGGCCCTATGTGAAATGACCCAAATCAGGTAAACAGCCCATCTTTGAGAAACATATGGACAATGTATTAACCTGCTCCCATAGTCCTTAGGAGTTCTGGGTATCAGGTAACTGACCTCAGGACAGAGTAGTGTCCCTAGAAGAACAAGTATTACCAGGCAGGTCTGTCTCCTGTATAAAACAAATGTGACTTGATATAAAAAATATCTCACTACTCAGAAATGACTTTTCATAAAACTGAGGACTATTTTAAGCAGCCTGAAAAAAACTACTTCCTTAGCCTAATCAACACTTGATGCTCAGTTTTGTATAAATTCAGTTTACAGACTATATCTGACTGTTTACCTTCTAAAGCATAGTCATGTACAGATATACTAACACTCCAGCAACAGACAGGGCAAAAAGCAGAAGTGGTCAGAGGTGGTGAGCCATATGGACTTTAGAGAACTCCAACCAAAGGTGTCAGAAAAATCCACTGGCCTCGCCCTGTTTAGGAGGTTTTTAGATGGCATTTCTAGTACTAAGTAAGCACTGGTGAGGTCTTGCAGTGATCTTTTTTTTTCCCCCAGCTTTATTGAAAAATAATTGACTTACATCTCTGTGTAAGTTTCAGGCATACAGCATGGTGGCTTGTTTAGAGATATTACAGGAGAGGTTCAAGTAGATATCACAAAAAGAGAAAGAAAAAACTCAGGACTTACTCTTAACCACTGTGCTATAGATCACAGAGCAGTGTCTGCTCTCTTCACCATGTCATCCATCACATCCCTAAAACTTATTTATAACTGGAAATTTGTACCTTTTGCCCACCTTTTTCTAGTTCTGCCTCCTGTACTCTGGTAACCACAAGCCTGGTCTCTTTTTCTGAGTTTGGTTTTTGTTTTTGTTTTTTTAGATTCCAAACATAAGTGAGACTATACAGTATTTCTCTTTCTCTGCCTGACTTCACTGAGCACAATGGTTTCAAGGTCCATCCGTGTTGCCATAAATGGAAGATTTCCTCAACTGCTTTACGGATAATATTTCATTGTACATATACAATATAAACCACAACTTCTTTATCCATTCACCCGCCGATGGGACACTTAAGTTGTCTGCCCCTCTTGGCTAATGTAAATAATTCTGCAATGCATGTAGGGTGCAGATATCTTTTCACGTTAGCATTTTCACTTCCTTTGGATATGTTCCTAGAAGTGGGATTGCTAGATCATATGGCAATTCTATTTTTATTTTTGGAGGACCCTCCATACCATTTTCCATAATGGCTGAACCAATTTACATTCCCACTAGCAGTGCACAAGGGTCTTCTCTTCCCCCCAACCACACCAATATGTGTTATCACTCACGTTTTTTTATGATAGCCATTTTAGCAGATGCGAGGCAGTATCTCATTGTTTTGATTTGCATTTCCCTGTTGTCTTTCCCTGTATCTGTTGGCCTTTCATAGATCTTTGGAGAAATGTCTACTCAGGTTCTTTGCCCATTTTTTAACTGCATTATTTGAGTTTGTTTTCTTTTCTTTTGCTATGCAGTTATAGGAGTTTTTATTTTTATTTTTTGTATATTAACCCACCATCAAATATATACTTTGCAAATATTTTCTCCCTTTCCATAAGCTGCCCTTTCATTTTGTTGATGGTTCCCTTAGCTGTGCATGAACTTCTTTTGAAGAAAGCTCCATTGTGCAGCCTGGGTGGCTCAGCAGTTTAGCGCCTACCTTTGGCCCAGGGCGTGAACCTGGAGACCAGGGATCAAGTCCCACGTCAGGCTCCCTGCATGGAGCCTGCTTCTCCCTCTGCCTGTGTCTCTGCCTCTCTCTCTGTCTCTCATGAATGAATAAATAAAATCTTTTAAAAAATAAAAATTAAAAATAAAGAAAGCTCCATGAGTCAAGAGAGGACACAAGCGATATAACATGATGCTAACAAAACATTAACATAAACTCACTAACATCTGGAACAAACTAGACTTTTACATTTTACAACCCAAAGAGTAATTTTTATTGCTTGATTAGATTATAACACTTGAGAAATAGGCCCATACAGGAATGAAAACTTAAAACCACTCAGTTACACCATGCACCTGAAATCATAGCCCTCAAAAGTATCCATGGACAAACAATAACAAGTCAGCCTCACCTAGGGTAAGAACAGCCATGACCTCAAGAGTGCTCCATCCCATCCCCCATCCCTGCTGTGACCGGCACAGTCACCAAACACTGGAGCTAGGGACACCAGTAATTTATAAATCCAGACTGCATTGCTCTGTAGCTTCTAAATGCAGTCTGCTAATCAAGAAAGGACGAGTGGCAAGAAAGACCAAGGAGAGGAGAGGACAGAAGAGGGGAGGGGAGGTAATAGGGGAAGGGAAGAGAGGAGAGGAGTGAAAGAACTGAACCAGTGGCAGAATTAGCTCTGTGACAGTGTTAACTATAAAAAAAAAAATTTCTCTCCATCAAAGAAACTCCAGCTGTCAACCAGTGAAAAGGTAAAATGCAGCAAAGTTACAGAGGGATTGGTATCAAGGGGATTTAGCAGAACTAAGGCAAGTTTAAAAGTAAACAGAAGGAAGTAAACACACCACACACAGGCAGGCCACCCTTGGCCCTGAGGCAACTCCCTTTATTAGCGCCCCGCCCAGGGCACCTGCAATGGTCAGGCTGTCCAAAACATTTACTTTTGCTCTCCATTTATTTCTGCATCTGCAATCAAACTACATTCAATTTAGACTCCTGACAGAAACAGTACAGTCCACAGAGACAGCCACCCAACAGAAAGCTGTCTAAGCCAGATGCCCTGAAATTCACTATTGCTCAAACCAAAGACAGACACTAGGACAAAGCTCTTCTACCCCAGCACATAGTAAATAGTGCTGTAACAGAGCAGGATAAAGCCTACATTTTACCGACTCGAAGTAACTCAGGAATACTCTCACACTACTAAATATGTTTGGCACATGTTTAACATATTAAGTATTTCTTACATGGAATATATTTCCTGATAGGTATTATTCTCTGGCCATAAGCCTCTTTTCTTAAGTCATTAACTTGAAAGATTGAGCTGTCATGCAAATATTAATCAAATACCTATTAATATGTGTATTGATATATGTAAAATACAAAACAAACACAAGTCCAACATAAGTCTAACAAAAACAAAGTACAGGGTGCCTGGCTGGCTCAGTCAGGGGAGCATGTGACTCTTGACCTCAGGGTTTTAACCCTGCCCATGTTACAGTACAGGGTTGTAACCCCTGTACACCATTCTGCGTGTAGAGATTACTCAAAAAATAAAATCGGGGCACCTGGGTGGCTCCATCAGTTAAGCGTGTGACTTTGGCTCAGGTCATGGTCTCAGGGTCCTGGGATTGAGCCCCGTGTCATGCTCAGCATGGAGACTGCTTCTCCCTCTCCCTCTCCTTGTGCTCTTTCTCTCAAATAATAAAACCTTTTAAAAAATAAAATATAATCTTAAAAGAAAAGTCTAACAAAGTATTTGAGCAAGTAACAAGATAGCAAATACCTTCCTTCTATGCTGACTGTACCAGCAGGCTACTTCAGCCTCCCAATCTCTGGCCCCTCCTATATATGAACCCCAAGCTACTATCCCTGGCATGCAGTTTATACTGTCTTAGCCAAGACTCTGTCTTGAACATGAGAGGTCCAGACTCCTGGCCTCTGCCCGTCAGACTGCACCATGAGAACAGGAGCATACAGGTTTCTCACAGGTGCAGAGGTCCCATCGCATCTAGTGTGCCATGCTACAGGCACAAGACCATACCCAAGCCCCCTCCTGCCTCTCTTCCATCACCTCTGTCTCTTCACAAGACTGTCCATCACTTGTATGCCCCATTCCATCTGCTCTGAATCAACTCATCTCTCATTTTCTACCATTTCTATACGAACACATATTAGCAAACCACCACCTCCTCTAAGTCTTCACAACTTGCTTACCCAGCCCACCTGAAGAGCCCCCTCCATTACGAGGCTCCTCAGATCCTCTTAGGAACGTCTTGGACCACACCACCCCCTCTCTGTTGACAGAACCTCCTTCTCTTGCCTACAACACTCCCCCCTCATTGACAGACCTTCCGCCAGGCTCTCCTCACTGCACTTCACTCCCTAGTTACTTCTGTGATAGGCATTTCAGCCACTCCTTTGAGCTTGAGCTTTATTCCTACAACAAATTTTAAATCCCATCATCCATTTCTAATTAGCTGTTTTATATTTTTCCCTGGAAAACAGTGTTCCTACTTTCTGCAATAGTGCCTCTGGTGAGAATTCTTTTAAACCTGCTTATTTGTCCGAAAGTGGAGGGCAGTGGGGTGAAGGACAAACAAGACACGTGGGTGACCTAGCATTCACCTGCCTCCAGGAGCACTGCCACTCTTAGATACCATCCTTCCTCGTGTCGTGACTTCCCACATTCAGGCACAGGTTCTCCCAGAGCCAGTCTGACCTCCATCGGGCCTGTCTACCAGCGTCACACTCGGACACACCACCTCCTGCCACAGAGCAGGGAATACCACCTTCTCAGCAGGCCCAGTCTTACACAACTGGAGTCCAGTCCGTTTTCCCAGCTTTATCTGCTACTATTTTTTTAAGGGCTACATGTTCTAACAGGTCTAGCTGACATTTCCACATTACAGCCTATCTCCCAGTGCTTCCCACAGTCCATGACGGCCTCACCCTGCTTCCTACACACCGATAGCTCACTGATTCTTAAATAACACTTCCTCCAGGACATCTCCCATCCAGACTTCCAAATCAGACAGGCTTTCTCTCCCCTGTGCTCCCTCACCTCCACCCCTGACCCAAGGACCTCTTCTTCCTCCCCAGGCTCAGGGCAGGGCCAGATCTCAGTGCTCCTTGGCATCCCACGCCACATCCTAGCAGCGTGAGCAACAGTGACTACATCAGTGTAACATGGGAAAAGCTAGGTTCACCTGGTCCCGGAAGTCTCCTCCATAAACCAGGTTATTCACTCCACTTGCAAAAAGATACATAATTGTTCTCCTACTACACAGCAGTCCACCTCTGGAAAAGTAATCAGACGTACAGCCCTTTGTAACTGTGCCAAATGGGTGAATGGTTACAAAGATGTAAAAACAAAGACTGTACTTTTCAAAACTGCCAAAGTCATGAAAAACAAGGAAAGACCTGAGAAACTATTACAGACAGGAAGAGACTAAAGAGACATAACTAAATGGAATATAGGATCCTAGAACAGCAAAAGAATGTTAGAAGAAAAATGAGTGAAATCCAAATGAAGACTGGGATTTAATTAATAGTAATGTACAGGGATACCTGGATAGCTCAGTTGGGCATCTGCCTTCAGCTCAGTCATGTTCTCAGGGTCCTGGGATCAAGTCCCACATCAGGCTCCCTGCTCAAAGAGGGTCTGCTTTTCCCTCTCCCTCTGTCCCACCACACCCTGGTACGTTCTCTATTCTCCCAAAATAAATAAATAAAATCTTTAAAAAATAACAATAATAATGTACCAATGTGGACTTCTCAGCTTTGACAACCTCAGCATTGTTATGTGAAATCTTACCATTCAAGAACCTGGATAAAGAATAAAATGGAATTCATCCATTCTATTACTTCTACCATGTGCACCACTTCTGTAAATATAATTATTCCAAAATAAATAAAATAAAATAAAATAAAATAAAATAAAATAAAATAAAATAAAATAAAATAAAATAAAATAAAATAAAATATAAAATAAAATAAAAAAAAGCAAAACCTCATGAAGGACATGTATTCCCACCACACTAACTTCCTATCAATGCAGAGTCTTCCCAAGGCCAAGACAGTTCTGGTGAACTGAGGCAAGCGCACCAGAGCCACCTGCACAATAACTTAATCCAAGCTCAGGTGTTACGACCACATTCATGGAAAATCTAGTGTGGCCAGCTGAACACTGCTCCCAAAGAGTCCCTATTCTAATCCCTGGAACTTGTGGGTATTTTAGGTCACACAGCAAAGGGGAATTAAGGTTGCAGATGGAATTATGTAGTCTAATCAGCAGACAGGGAGTGTATCCTGGATTATCAGGGTGGGCCCAATGTAATCACAAGGGTCCTCAAAAGTGGAAGAGGGTGCAGGAGAGTATAAAGGAGATGTCAGGGATCCCTGGGTGGCGCAGCGGTTTGGCGCCTGCCTTTTTTTGGCCCAGGGCACAATCCTGAAGACCCGGGATCGAATCCCACGTCGGGCTCCCGGTGCATGGAGCCTGCTTCTCCCTCTGCCTATGTCTCTGCCTCTCTCTCTCTCTCGTGACTATCATAAATAAAATAAAAAAATAAATAATAAAAAATAAATAAAAATAAAAAGGAGATGTCACACCGGAAGGTCAGAGATGCAACACTGCTGATGGAGAAAGGGGCCAGAGGCCAAGGAATGTGAACAGCCTCTAAAAGATGAAAGAGGATAGGAAACAGCCTCCCCCCTGGAGCCCTTAGGAGGAACCAGCCCTGCCGACACCCTGATTTTAGCCCAGGGAAATTCACATCAGGCTTCTAATCTACAGAGCTTTAAAATAATAAACCTGTATTGTTTTAAAGCACTAAGTTTGTAGTAAAAGTGAGCAGTGGCACCACTGAAATACAGCAACACAAGCGTTTCTCCAAATTCTGAGGGCATGTTGTCTTCCTCCACCCTTCACATCCTCTTGTGTCACCTCTCTAACATAACATACCTTCCACCATCTTCTGTTCCCCATCTCCCTGGAGCCAACACATTTGGGGACTTCAGAGAAAACTACCTAGGAAAGGGGAAAGGAGTAGGTTAAATAGGACAAAGATGCTTTCCCCAACTAATACTTCACTGTGCCATTCGTCTCTACTTAAATATCTCTTTTCAAAACATTAAAACTACTTCAGCACAGTCGTCTTTTACAAGTCAATCATCTGATGAGAAGCCAAGTTTAGCAGAATCAGATGTAAGCACTTCACTAAACAGAAAGTTCCCAAATAAATTCCATTAAGGTTGCATCTGCTGAAAATTAATCAGTGAAAGCACATATCATTTTTCTAAGCTTCATACTAAAAGACAAAGGACACAATTCAAAGATTACTCAAGCATTGGAGAAAAATTTTCCTACAAGAAAACGTTTTAAGTGTTAGCATATTTAATGTATTAATCGCTAACCTAAGAAACTTCAAATCTCAGATGAACTATTCTCAAAGTAATGGAAATACCCATGAAGGTAATCCAAATCCTCTACCTCTAGCAAAGAAAAAAAATTCACAAAGCCTTGGGACCCCTGGGTGGCTCTGGTTGAGCATCTGCCTTAGATCAGAGCGTGATCCCAGAGTCCTGGGATCGAATCCCCTATTGGGCTCCTTGCATGGAGCCTGCTTCTCCTGTCTCTACCTCTCTCTCTGCCCCTCTCTGTCTCTCCTAAGTAAATAAGTAAAACCTTAAAAAAAAATTTTTTTTCACAAAGCCTACACACTCCTTGAAATGAGAACCACCTGAAGGACTACGGAACACTTAAGACACTGAAGCTTCTTGGCAGTTTAGACCCATAAGGCTGGGCTTTCTTTTTCATCATCCAAAAGGTGAGGTATTTTTTTTTTCTCCTTCTCCTTCTCCTTCTCCTGTGGTCTGCATGTTCTATAATCAGCCAGGCATTTTTGTGGTTTTTTTTGGTTTTTTTTTTTAAAAAAGGGGGAAGCCCGGGTGGCTCAGCAGTTTAGCACCGCCTTCACCCCAGGGTTTGATCCTGGAGACCCAGGATCGAGTTCCATGTCAGGCTCCCTGCATGGAGCCTGCTTCTCCCACTGCCTGCATCTCTGTCTCTCTGTGTCTCTCATGAATAAATAAGAAATCTTTAAAAAAAAAAAAAAAATCCTTCAAGAGTGTTGCTTTGGATTTTCTTGTTGTTGTTGTTTTATTTTTACTTCCTGTTTTACAGGATGTAAAACCACATTTAGAAACGGTGGTGCATGCCAGCAAGGCTTCACCTCTCAAGAGTAATAAGGTTCTTCACTACTTCTCTCACCTTCTCTATTTAAGATAAGTTTACTCAGTTATAGCTATAATGATTTCAAGTTGACATCATCACCCAGAATTAAGTGAAAGTCTTACTTTGCTACATATGAGTGCAGTAGAAAATAAAACAATCAGAACTCTGGCCAAAACCTTAAAAACCAGGGGCACCTGGGTGGCTCTGTGGTTAAGCGTCTGCCTTCAGCTCAGACGATCCCAGCCTTCAGCTCAGTGACTCTGGGGTCCTGAGACTGAGTCCTGCATCCGGCTCCCCGCAGGGAGCCTGCTTCTCCCTCTGCCTATGTCTCTGCCTCTCATGAATAAATCAGAATCTTTACCAAAAAAAAAAAAAAAAAAAAAAAACACTTAAAAACCAAGCACCCTAGGCAAACTTCTCATTACTTAGAAATATTCACTATTCCAGGACATTAGCATTCTAGCTCTGGCGCCTGCCATCAGGAGGAGGGAGGAAAGGGGCACTCTCTATCAATGCCCTGAGAAAAACTATTTGCTACACGTTAGATGAAAACTAACCTCTGATATCACAAAGTTATTAAGCATTTACAGGTTAAATTTCTTCTAGCCATTCTAAAAGGTCACATTTTAGGGCACCTGGGTGGCTCAGCAGTTGAGCATCTGCCTTTGGCTCAGTTTGTGATCCCGGGGTCCAGGGACAGAGTCCCACATCAGACTCCTCATGGGAGCCTGCTTCTCCCTCTACCTGAATCTCTGCCCTTCTCTCTCTCTCTCTCTCTCTCTATCTCTCATGAATAAATAAATTCTTTAAAAAATATAAAATTTAAAAAAAATAAAAAATATAAAATTTAAAAAAAGGTTTTAGAGAGTTAAACAAGTAACTGGAAGGCAGAGGGATTTCATCATTTTTATTTAACCTTGACAAAAAAATTCTGATTTTCAAAATGTTTTATGTTGAGAAAAGGCCAACATTTTTATATAGTGAACCAATGCATACTGGTCTCTTTACAAGTGGAAAAAGAGTGCCTACAGATTTTCAGGATAATAAATAATTCACCGCACAGATGCCAAGGGCAGAGCTGGCAACCTGGGTCTTACCCTCGGCCAGCCAGTAAAGACACTGTAATTCCCACAACCACCTCAACCTAGGTTGGGGGTGGTGGTGTCCAACAAGCCTCGGCCCAGCAACAGAATTTCCAGTCCTTTCAGCCCTTGAAAACTTCAGCTGTATTAATGGGACAGACTTCTTTTATTTTCACACTGAAAACCCACTTAACTCTCTAGTCACTGAACCAACTTCAAACCTGTGGGATTTCTTAAGTTTGAGAATGGTGTCTCTAAATATTTTCAACCACAATCAATTCCCCTTACCCCTTACTGCCTAAAACGTTAAAACCACACAAATTCAGCAGCTATCCAAACCAAAAACTCAAGTGTCTATCACTCAATTATACCCATAATTAGTCTTTTCAAAATCAACCTTTCTGGGGCACCTGGGTGGCTCAGTGGTTGAGCGTCTGCCTTTGGCTCAGGTCATGATCCTGGGGTTCTGGAATCAAGTCCCACATCAGGCTCCCCACAGGGAATCTGCTTCTCCCTCTATGTCTCTGCCTTTCTCTTTCATGAATAAATGAATAAAATCTTACAAAAAAAAAAAAAAAAGGCAACCTTTCTGCCAATTACATAACATTACAAGACATAAGCAGGGGAAAATAACACACAACTCCATTCTGGTGTATTTCCCTCCAGAGAGATTACCTTTTTCTTCATAAGGCAGCCGACTCTTGATCTGGGCTCAGGTCATGAACTCAGGAAAGTGGGATCCAGCCCCTCTTCTGGCTCTGGGTTCAGCAGGGAGTCGGCTTGAGATTCTCTCCCTTTCTCTCAACCTCTTCCCCCACTTGTCCATCTCTCATTCTCTCTCAAAATAAAATAAATAGGGACCCCTGGGTGGTTCAGCAGTAGAGTGTCTGCCTTCGGCCCAGGGGTTATCCTAGAGTCCTGGGATTGAGTCCCACATTGGGTTTCCTGCATGGGGCCTGCTTCTCTTTCTGCTTGTGCCTCTGCCTTTCTCTCTCTGTGTGTCTATCACAAATAAATAAAATCTCTAAAACAAAATTAATGAAATATTTTTAAATTCTAAAATTGGGGTCAGGGCAGCCCAGGTGGCTCAGCGGTTTAGCACTGCCTTCAGCCCAGGGTGTGATCCTGGAGACCCGGGATCGAGTCCCACATCGGGCTCCCTGCATGGAGCCTGCTTCTCCCTCTGCCTGTGTCTCTGCCTCTCTCTCTCTCTGATGAATAAATAAATAAAATCTAAAAATAAAAATAAAAACAAAATTGGGGTCCAAGGGATATTAAGAGGCCACCTCCATTCTGGAGAATTTATATTTGAACAGAATCTGTGGCCTCAAAGCTCAGGAACTTTTTTATTACAATAGCTTGGGAGGTTCAAATAAAAAAAAAAAAAAAAGTAGGATAAAATGCTTAAATTTTCCAAGTACTCCACTATCATAATAAACCACTGCTTAGGGGATCCCTGGGTGGCTCAGTGGTTTAACACCTCCCTTTGGCCCAGGGCGCGATCCTGGAGCCCCGGGATCGAGTCCCACATTGGGCTCCTGGCATGGAGCCTGCCTCTCCCTCTGCCTGTGTCTCTGCCTCTCTCTATGTCTATCATAAATAAATAAAATCTTTAAAAAATAAAAATAAAAAAATAAACCACTGCTTATGTTACAA
The DNA here is from genome assembly GCF_003254725.2 of Canis lupus dingo. NCBI lineage: Eukaryota > Metazoa > Chordata > Mammalia > Carnivora > Canidae > Canis > Canis lupus. The sequence goes on along the minus strand of NC_064247.1, from coordinate 64,183,814 downwards.
GGGGACAGAAGGTGCTTAAAGTTCTAAATGAAATACAGCAGCAGCAAAACTACACTCAGTAAGCCTTCATCTTGGCCCCAAAAGCAGCAGTCCTACTAAAGTGCTTCGAAGGTTTTTTTTTTTTCTTCCCACAAAGACAACTATTCCATTAATTATTTTCCTTTATCTCTTGTGCCATCTGTAAAAGCCATGTCCCACACCTTGACCTAGATTATAAAGGAAACCTTACTTTGAGGACAAATGGGAATGTGGCTGAAATCATCACCTAGCATCATTCCTAGTCAATCAAATAAATCAAAGTTCATGATCCCAAGTGTATCCTTTCAAAATCACTGAAACACTTCCAAAGACAGTCTTTAAACAATTCAACAGATATTTCTGGAGCCAATTCTATGACTACTGTCATACCCTAGACTGGCCCCCTAAGTGATCACAGACCATCCTTTTTTTTTTTTTTTTTAAGATTTTATATATTTATTCATGAGACATACAAAGAGAGAGAGAGAGAGAGAGAGAGAGAATGGCAGATACACAGGCAGAGGGAGAAACAGGGTCCATGCAGGAAGCCTGATGTGGGAGTCGATCCCGGGTCTCCAGGATCATGCCCTGGGCTGAAGTCGGCACTAAACCGCTGAGCCACCGGGGCTGCCCCATCCCTATTTTCATTAAGCATCCAGTCCCTTCTTTCACAGGGACAGATGAAAACCAAGTGTTACCCATTTGATCAATCTTGTTATAAGTTCTATGTGGCTTTAACAAGGTGGGATGGCACATTCCTTGGAAATGATGATTAAGAAGGTTAAGAGAAAGCATTATTTAACTAAGACCCAAAGGCTAAGTGGGAATTGCCTTGTAGATTTGGAGAGGGGAGGATCTGCAGAGGCACCAATGATGGACACACAGCAGGACCCTGGTCCAGAGGATCAGCATGTGTCGAGGTCGTAGGAGAATAAGGCCCACCCATGTCCCAATCTAGGAAATGGTAGGCCAATGTACCCAGAACATCAGGAGTTTATAGAGTGGCAGTGGATCACAGAGGTGGTTTGGCAGGGGAGGGACCATACAACCAGGGTTAGGACCTTACCATAAAAATAACATCTGTAGTTCTGGTACATATATAAAACACTATTTTTAAAAAGTATTAACTGTGGAGGAGGAGCAGAGCAGAGTTAAGCACAGAAGGATAACAAAAACAGACATGGAAACACAGCTCTGTCTGACTTAGCTCAAAAGATACCAAGAATAAGATCCATCCAACAGAAAAGGAGCCACTTCATAACAGAAACGTCTTCATTAGAATTAACAAAGTTGTCTTTAAAGTGAATCATTTCCTAAGCCTTTTAGGCCTTCTGTGCTGATTATTTCTAAATGTCTGAGTTCCAGGAGCTGAGGATTAATACTCTCTCTTTCATATAGCTTTAAGATAAAACTGGAAAAGGTGAAATGCACAAAAATTTCATTTGAAATACAATCAAGAAAACACATACTGAAAATTTTTAAGACAAAAACTTTTAGCATTTGAGTTCAATCTTTTTTAGGAAGTTTATCAAGCAGGCCAAGCTCAACCCCCACAGAGCACGGACTAAACAGCAGTAATAAACTGACACAGCATGCAATCAGACAAGCAATGCATCCTCATTTTCACCTATTAACTAACAAATATCTTGCTATTAAAGAAAGCTCATCCATTACACTTACCACGTGAGGGATGAAGGGACTTACACGAGGTAATGGACAGATCAAAACACTTATTTTGGCAACAAATGCAGATTATGCTCTGAACCAGCATTTACTGACACTGTCTAATTATGTTATTTAATTGATAATGGGCTCATTGCCCATATGTAAAATAACGCCCCTGTTATATTAGATAAAACATAACCCTACTACATCAAATATACTTAAAAAACCAAGGCATACAAAGGTGCTTGAAAAATATTCTCCAATACAAATTTAACTCAATGTGTGGAAAGTTCTACTTGTCACAGTATCCACATTGTAATTACAGCTAACATGACAGCCACTAGTCATAAGCAGCCCATCTGGTTTAGAGAGATGAAAGGCACTGCCAGGGCAATGTGATTAGCATGGCTAGTCCACAGAGGGTCTAGAGAAGAACATCTGACAGGGCAACACAAGTAAGAAAGCAGACACAAAGTGAGAGCTGCAAATGAACTCAAGACTATGTGACATCTTTAAAAACAAACTTCTGGTAAAACTTCTCGATATTCTTTCGCCATTAAAAAATATATTTAGAATTTAAAAACCTCTCAACGTTTCAGATTTAGATCAAATTCAGCAATATTTGGGGGCAGCTGAGAGACACGCACAAAGGACAGAAAAATGTCATAGTTCCTTGGTCTTTGTTTCCTCCCATCCCATTCAGGAGGGCCAGCCTATCACAGGAGATCCGGCTCCTCAACACAAAACTACAGAGAGACCAGCAGCTGAATGGAGGGTGGGGGAGGAAACACCACCATAGGGATCCAATTCAAGGGTCACAATCAAAGTTGAGCAAGATGTTTTTCCTTTTTCTTTTTTTAACTACAGTTTCAAAGTAGTATCACAGCACTTGTGCAATCAGTCTCAAAAGACATAAAACAGAACAAGTCTTCCCAGACAGCAACATTTAGTAAGAGAAATCAAGGTCCCAAAGGCATCAAATACATCGTCTCAGGGTCTCTGATTTAGAACTATTCAAGTTATGCCATTGACTGGGTTTGCACAAACCAAAAATAGCAACTGTGTCAATGGCACTTTTTCCACCAGCAGTATCATGTTACATCGTTTTTGCTGAATGCCTCTCATCAATCCTCCATAGGTACCAAAATATTCTAAGTTTTCCCATTCTACAACTGTGCACACTTTCACTCCTAGGTTGAAATGGAATGTTAAGTGTATTACTCAAATCGCTTTAGAAACTCTCACCTTACAAGAAAGCCCGGAATTTCATTTTTCTACCGGGAAATCTGCAAAACCATCCCGTTCTTGGAATGGGATATAAAACCTCCTATAACCTGTGGAAATCACGAAATCCGGGCATACTGCATACTAACTGGTTTTCAAAGAACAGGGTCCTCCTGGGCCAGCTTCGTCTTCCAAAGTCCCTTCCAAAAAAACCCTGGGAGCCGGGAGACAAGACGAGCTCTCCAAAAGAACAACAAAAGCAGAAAACCTGGTTGGGGCACCAGGAAAAGAGCAGACCTCAAGAAAAACGAGGGCCCGTCCACCTCCCCGCACAGCCAAGACAAGAGATTCAACAGCACAATCCCTCTTTGAGAGGGGACTGAATCCATGTGGCAAGGCCAACCACACACACACACACACACACGCACGCACACACACTCGCACTCGCACTCACAGCTACCGCCCTGCCAGGGGATGATGAAATGAGGAACGGAAATTAACATTTCAGGCAACGTCTCACATTGTTCCTTGAGGCCAAGGACTGCTGTTGCAGCCGCCACCGCCACCGCTTCCCTCCCACCCGCCCCCCGGTCCCGCCTCCCCTCCCCCCGAGACGACACCCCCGCGCCGCTGCCCCGCATTCCTGCCCCTCCGCGGGCCCACGCGCGCCGCCTGCACCCCCGGCGCCCCCACTCTCCCTTCACGACTCGGGCTCGCCCGCCCCCTCCGGCTCGGAGCCCGAGAGCCGCCTGCTCCCGTTTCAAAACAGTGATAATAATAGGGACGCTGGGAATAACAACTACAACCCACAGCGCGGAGGCCCCCGCCCCGGGTCAGAGGTCGGCGCACCCGCACCCCAGGCGCCCGGGGCCCCCGCCCCCCGAGCGCAGCCTCCAGCCCTCGCGGCAGCCCCGGGCCGCCCCGGCCCCCCCGGCGCGCTGCACGGCCGCCGGGCCCCCCGCCCCGCCCGGAGACCCCCGTCTGTCCCCTCGCGGCGGCCCCCGGCGCCCAGCCCCACCCGGAGCCCCACCCGGAGCCCCTCGCGGCCGCCCCCGGGCCCCCCGGCCCATCGGGAGACCCTCGCGGCGGCCCCGAGCCCCCCAGGAGCCCCGGGAGCCCCCCTCGCGGCCACCCGGGCCCCCCAGGCCAGCCCGAAACCGCCAGTCGGGCCCTCACGGCGGCCCAGGCGGCCCAGGCGCCCCAGGAGCCCCCGGAGCCCGCGTCAGCCGCTCACGGCGGCCCGGACCCCCCGGAGCCCCAGGTCGGCCCCTCAGGCCCCCGGGCCCGCCGGCGCCCGTCGCGCTGCTCCGCCCGGAGGGGAGGCCTGCAGGCCGCACGGCGGCCCCGTGCCCCCGCGCCCGCCCCGACCCCCGGCCCGGCCCGCGGCGGCTCTCACCGGCTCCCGGCTGCACTGCTCCGCGGGCTCCGCGGGCTCAGCGGCGGCGCGCGGGCGAGGCCATGCAGCCCCGGCCCGTCTCCCGGCCCGAGCGGGAAGGCGGCGGCGGCGGGCTCCGAGCGCCGGCGAAGCGGCGAGGCCGGCGGGAGGCGAGCCCGCCCCTCGGGCGCGGCCAGGCTCGGGCGGCGCCGCGGCGGCGCGGGCGCTCACTGAAGGGACGTCGGGCCGCGCGCTCGGCGGCGGCGCCTCCCCGCCTGGGGCCCTCGCTCCATCGCGCTCCGGCTCCGCGGCCTCTGGCTCCGGGACCCGGCGGCGGCTGCGGCGGGCGCCGGCCGCATGAGACGCCGCCGCCCATTGGCCCGCCGTATCCGCCTCCGCCATTGGCCCGCTGCGGCCGGGCACAGGGCTGCGCACGTCACGGCGTCGGGGAGGAAGTGCGCCGGCGGGGGTGAAGGGGCGGTGGCAAGAGGGGCCGCGGCGGTGACAGGCCGGGGGCGGGGCCAGGAGGACGTCCGGGGACGGATTGGTCAAGGTCGTGCGTCCCGGGCGCAAGGCACGCTGGGGCAACGAGCAGCTGGATTGGCTGCTGGCGCCGAGGGGAGGGAGGGCCTTTTGTTCTCGGAGGCGACGATTGGTCTCTCCAAATGCCGGAAGCGACGAGGGGGACGGCCGAAAGACGGGGTCTGGCATCCACCGAGCGGGAAGACGAGGTGTCCCGAGGGCGGCCGCGGCGCTCATGCACGGTCCCCGAGCCGCGTCCCCGGGGGACGCGAGTGGCTGTGGCTCCCTGGGTGAGCCGGGCACCTCCTCGGGAGAGTGGCCTGCAAAGTGGGTAAAATGCAGGCTGGCGACCCCACGCTCGTGTCAACCTGCACGGGAGAGTCAGGGGTCAGCACGTAGTGTGACCACGCTCCTCCGTGGGAAGGGTTGAGAGCCACTGACCTTCGCCGGTCACATCCTCCCTACAGGGAATTTGCCTGGGAAACAGTCGGACGAGGTGAAAACGAAGCCGTGTAACAAAAACAGCTGCAAGTGAGAACTGCAGCGGGGAAAGAAGTGCAGGGAGAGGGGAAGTGTCGCCGGGGACAAGGCCCGGGTTGGCGGAGCTCGGGCGGGATCCGAGGACCAGGGGGGGCCCGGGGAGGTGGCTTGAGGAAGAGGCGAGTAAGTCGTGGGAGAATATTCTAGGTCTGCTGCCCAGGATAGCTTATGGCCACACAGGAAGCACCAGAGATGTGGCTAGTCCGAAATGACAGGTGCTGTGAGTATAAAATACACGCCAGGTTCCTTTTTTCTTTCCTTTTTTTTTTTTTAAGATTTTATTTATGTATTCATAAGAGACACACAGAGAGAGGCAGAGTCACAGGCAGAGGGAAAAGCAAGCTCCCTGTAGGGAGCCCGATGCAGGAATCCATGCGGGATCACGGCCTGCCAACCGCTAAGCCACCCAGGCGTCCCAGGTTCCTTTTTTCCTTTAACATTTTACCTATTCAGGGATTCCTGGGTGGCGCAGCGGTTTAGCGCCTGCCTTTGGCCCAGGGCGCGATCCTGGAGACCCGGGATTGAATCCCACGTCGGGCTCCCGGTGCATGGAGCCTGCTTCTCTCTCTGCCTGTGTCTCTGCCTCTCTCTCTCTCTCTCTCTGTGACTATCATAAATAAATTAAAAATTAAAAAAAAAAAAACATTTTACCTATGCATCGGAGAGAGAGCGAGCAGGGGGATGTGCAGAGGGAAAAGCAGATGCCCCAGAGCAAAGAGCCCGAGATCCTGACCTCAGCCGAAGGCAGACGCTTGCCCACTGAGCCACCCCGGCACCCCAAAATACACACCAGATTTCAAAGACTTAGCATGAAGAAGAAGAGAACATAGGATATCTCATGAGTACTTTTTGTATTTATTACATGTGGATAGTCGTTTGGATAATGGCATTAAATATAGTGTGGGAATTAATTATATCTCTTTGTAATCATTGCTACAAGGAAGGTTTTTTCAAGATTTTATGTAGTTTGAGAGAGAGCATGCACGAGGTAGGGAGGGGGTGGGGGCAGAGGAAGAAATAGACTCCCTGCTGAGCAGGGAGCTGACCCCATCAGCCGCCGGGCTCCATCCCAGGACCCTGAGATCATGACCTGAGCTGAAGGCACATGCTTCACTGACCTCACCAGCAGAGCCACCCAGGTGCCCCCCTGCTAGAAAATTTTAAATGATGCCGCAGCTGCATGCTGAGTCCTGGACAAAGGGGCAACCTAACTGGTGTCATTAAGGTAAAGAGAGGTGTGGTGGCTCAAGAGCCAGCATTCAACACACATACCTAAGGCTCTTAAGTTCCACCGTTTGAAGAACTATATTATATATGGGGTGATGGTGGCAGAGGAGGAGGTGCTGTTTAAGTTAATTGGTGAAGAACTCAGATATAATGACTTTTGAAGAGAACCACGGAGTGAAGAAGCAAGGCATGATTTGGGGAAGAGCACCCCAGATGGGATGGGAAGGAGCCCTACAAGCAGAGAGCAGAGTCCAAGCAAATGAGATAAAGGACGTGCCTGAGCAGAGGTCCTGAAGTGGAGTTGGGATCTCACCCAACTGAATGAAAAGGCAAGCCACCAGACTGTCGCGGGAAGATGAACCATGCACGACCTGGCCTCCCATCGAAGGCTTGCTGTGGAGATGACAAGAGCACAGAGAGGGCGGTGTGAAGGAGCAGTGCAATCCACAATCGTGAGACAGTTGGGTCTGAGGCGTGTTTTGAAGATAGAGTTGGCAAGATTCTGTGGGCTCTAAGAGAAAGAGAAGGGTCCAGGATGAAGTAGGCACTGGCCTGAAGGACTCCAATGGAGGTAGACATTTGGGCTCACATACTGAGAGTTCAGTTTCGTACGGTTAGGTCCAAGATGCTTGGGCCTCAGTGTGGATGACAGGTAGGTGGGGGCAAGCAGGTCACAACAGAGCGTGGAAAGATCACTGGGGCAGGTGGGGCCTCCCATGCACACAGGATGTTTAGCCTGCAGGCGACACCTGCCAGTGCAGGGCTTCCATCAGGAGGCACAGGAGCAACATCCTATTTTAGAGCAGCACGGGGGAATCCCTGGGTGGCTCAGCGTTTTAGCGCCTGCCTTTGGCCAAGGGCATGATCCTGGAGTCCCAGGATCGAGTCCCACATCGGGCTCCTGGCAGGGAGCCTGCTTCTCCCTCGGCCTGTGTGTCTGCCTCTCTCTCTGTGTCTCTCATGAATAAATAAATAAATCTTAAAAAAAAAAAAAAAAAAACAGCATGGAGGGTGAGACCATGACAAGAGGCCAAGTGAGAAGCTGTAGCAATAGTTGCCGAGAAGAGAGACACAGGAAGGGGGCTGGGGATGTGGTAAAGATGGCAGACTAGGAAAGCAGGGGCTGGGTGGCCTGAGCCAGGCAGCCAAACAGCCAGCAGGGCCACACCTTCCAGTATTCCCCTGGAAACTAGGAATTAAATTTTTACGGGACATTTCGATAAAAACCATTTGTCAAACATGTGGCCAAACAAAGCACATCAGATCCATAGACTCCTCCTCTTGATTCCCACAGGGAGTTCTGCAGGGCTTCCCAGGGAAGCCTGTTTGTTTTAGCGCAGTTACCTGGACCACCAGGAGATTCTGATGCAGGAAACCCAGTTCCTGCCAAAAGCAGTTACATCGCAGTATGTCTCTGTTCCCCTAAAATCAAAAGAAGCTAATTGTTGATTAAACATAAACCATCAGGGATCCCTGGGTGGCGCAGCGGTTTGGCGCCTGCCTTTGGCCCAGGGCGTGATCCTGGAGACCCGGGATCGAATCCCACGTCAGGCTCCCGGTGCATGGAGCCTGCTTCTCCCTCTGCCTGTGTCCCTGCGCCTCTCTCTCTCTCTGTGACTATCATAAATTTAAAAAAAAAAAAAATTGTGGAGGGAGGGGCACCTGGGTGGCTTAGTGTGTTAAGCACCCAACTCTTTATTTAAAAAAAAAAAAAAAAAAAACATAAACCATCATGCAGAATTCAATAAAATACCAAAAAAAAAAAAAAAAAAACATAAACCGTCAAAAAAAATGAGCCATCATATGTGGCTCTGGAAAACTCTAGTGCCCAGGTGATTCTTGATGCCCTCCCAGAGAAGAAATACTGTGTCCTATGTTTTGCTCCCAGCCCAAGGTACTCGACATGACTCTCCCCCCTCCCCTGGACACCACCCTTCTGCTATGGCCTGGGAGAGTGATGGGGCACCGGTGGGGCCCTTCTCTACCTTACAGAATTGCCAAAGGTCACTGCTAGAAGAGAGTCAGCCCAGCCACCTTGTTTGCTTTCTACTTCCTTTTCTATACAAGTGCAGAAGTGGCCAGAGCAGGGCCACATTCTGACACCTTCCCTCTGTCTCTTTCCTCATTATGATGGGGAAATAACTCATCCGGGTTTAGGCCCAGCCAGCCCACCCCCAGCCCGTGGTCAACCCCAGCTGGCCAGCATTCTTAGCATTAGAATTTGGAACCCCAGCCAGCTTTACAATAAATCATGACATGCTTTCCAGTTACCATAGCTTTGTGATGCACTGCTCTCCCAAACCTCAAGGGAAGGAGGCAAGATTCAGATGTTCCTTGGACCCCTGACCTCAGAACCACCAAAACTACCCCATAATATTTAACTGTATACCTAACCTTTTTATAGTCTACCAGGTCGTTTTGTTTTGTTTCCTTTTATTTTAAAGATTTTTTCTTTTTTGTTGTTGTTGTTGTTGTTGTTGTTTTGTTTTTAAGAAAGCATGCATGTGGGGCGCCTAGGTGGCACAGTGGTTGAGCTTCTGCCTTCAGCTCAGGTGGTGATACTAGGGTTCTGGGTTTGAGTTCAGCATCAGGCTCACTGCCCAGAGCCTGCTTCTCCCTCTACCTGTGTCTCTGCCTCTCTCTGTGTGTCTCTCATGAATAAATAAAATCTTTAAAAATGATAATAAAAAAAATCATGTGTACCCTCATGCAAGTGAGGGGAGGGACAGAAGAAAGAATCCCCAGGTAGACAGACTCCCCACTGAGTTTGGAGCCCACTGCCCATGAGGTCATGACCTGAGCAGAAACCAAGCATCAGTCACTCAACTGAGCCACCCAGGTGCCCCTAGTCTACCAATTTTTATGTAATTTTAAAATCTAAATATATGAGCTATTCTTTTCTTCAATCAGTTTCTCACAAATCCAACTAGAAAGGTTGAGAGTAAAAAATAAGTCTTCCTAAGACTTTTTCCTAGTGAGGGTGTCATAATATTGCATAATGTGTTTTATGTAATGAATGTCAGCTTGCAGAAAGCAAGGAGCTTACTCAGCTGGGAGGTGGATTGTGTACTCATTCAACAAATGCTGGGGTCCCTGCTGTGTTCTGGACAGTGTCACAGCAGGGACAGAACACAAATCTCTGAAACACTTTCATGGCCCAGACAGGATTTCAAAGATGGTCCTGTGGTTCTGCAGCTGGCATATGACATTCCAGAAGCTTTGGTGTGTGGCCATGGTCAGTAAATGACACTACACCCATCTGCAGCCCCTCTCAGTTTATGAAGGGAATCACAGATTTACTACCATAGAGACTTTGCCCTTGGAAATCCCTAGAAACTAGCCCCTGGGAATACAGTTGAGCTTTCCTGGGACAACAGCCCTCTGGCCTGTGCCAGCACTGGGAGTAACCACGATAGTCCATTCAGAACCTTTCACTAATGCTGAATCCAGTGAAGATTTCCTAACAAATTCCCCAAGTCGTCCCCAGAGACTTCAAGATGTCTTTAGCTGAAAAGGTACTCACAAAGGATAATCTTGAAACTAATCTGAGGGCAGCCCCGGTGGTGCAGCAGTTTGGCGCCGCCTGCAGCCTGGGGTGTGATCCTGGAGACCCAGGATCAAGTCCCACATCGGGCTCTCTGCATGAAGCCTACTTCTCCCTCTGCCTGTGTCTCTGCCTCTCTCTCTGTGTGTCTATGAATAAATAAAATCTTTAAAAAAAAAAACTAATCTGAGTAACCTTTTAAAAAAATTTTTTTCAGTAATCTCTATACCCAAGGTGGGACTCGAACTTATTACCCTGAGATCAAGAGTCACACTGCCAACTAAGTCAGCCAGGTGCCCCCATGTTCCCTTTTTAATTTAATGAAACCCATATATATCTTTTTTTTAAATATTTATTTCAGAGAAAGAATGTGTGCTTGAGCAGGTGGAGGGGCAGAGGGAGAGTCCTGAAGCTGACTTTCCACTAAACTGGGAGCCCTATGCCCTACCGGGCTCCATTAGAGGACCCAGTGATTGTGACAGTTTAAATCAAGAGTTGGTTACTCAAATGATTGAGCCACCCAGGAGCCCCAAATTCACAAATCTTTGTTAAAATAATTCTAATGATGTTAGAATAGCCATGATTGACACCATGGGTTCATTCACCAAGTGTGGTCCAGGAGCCCCAGGGGTCCCCCAAGACCCTCTGTGGGGGTCAGCAAAGAGTCTGACAGTTTCGAGGGCATGGCTGCAGGCTGTTGACAGAGGTAGCTGTTCTCAAGAGGGCAATAAAGAGGGCAGCCCGGGTGGCTCAGCGGTTTACCGCTGCCTTAAGTCCAGGGCCTGATCCTGGAGACCTAGGATTAGTCCCGTGTCAGGCTCCCTGCATGGAGTCTGCTTTTCCCTCTGCCTCTCTCTCTCTCTCTCTCTCTCTCCCTCTCTCTCATAAATAAATAAATAAATACAAACCTTGATTTAAAAAAAAAAAGAAGGCAATAAAAGTCACTGGGGTCTGGAAGATTAAGTTACATGTCCCTAGACTCGTTGGAAGGTGTACAAGGTGGGCAGCCCTGATGGCTCAGTGGTCTAGCGCCTGCCTTCGGCCCAGGAGACCCTGGATCGAGTCCCATGTCGGGCTCCCTGCATGGAGCCTGCTTCTCCCTCTGCCTCTCTGTGTGTGTGTGTCTCTCTCATGAATAAATAAATAAAAATTTTAAAATATTTTTTAAAAAAGGAAGGTGTACAAGGTAACAAGGGAGAAAGAAGTAGTCCCATTGAGTAGTAGCACACAGTGTGGACAAATGGTGAAAAGCAGTGAGCCAAGATAGAGAACCACCAGGCTTTTTAGCAGCTTGGGAGCTAACGGATGGCCCCTGGAGCTGTCCTGCAGGTCACTTACGCACCTGCCTGGTGGTGAGCAACAGAGACTTCTGGAGGTAGGTTTGCTCTGCGGTATGACCAGGCCACAGGAACCCAGATGCCAGTCACTCGGCACTTTCCTGGAGAAGGCAGCCTGGGAATGCTCACTCACTCTCCCTCATCAGCTCTCTGGGTGGAGAGGGTGCTTTATGGGTATACATACCTGTCAAAACATGATTACACATACTGGGGACAGCAGAGATGTTCAGTATTATAGGAATTAGCAAATTGTGTCACTGAAACTCAGCTTTGCACCTTTAAAATATTCAGAAAATGAAAGGATAGATGTCATAGGAGTTAAATAAAGAAATGCTACTGGGCGGCTCCTGTGTCTCAGCATTGAATGCTGGAGGTACCCCCCGCCACCACCACCCCCGCAGTGGGCCTGCACATAGCACCTATACTGTCCAGCAAGCATGGCTCCTCGAGCCCACACACCCCAGACCTCCCAGAGAAACGCTTTAGTCCCTTCCTTCTGCCCAGAGGTGGATCATAAACATAGTCTATGGGCTCTGTTTCATTTTGTTTATTCTGTTTACGAAACTGTAACCTCATGTAGGATTGCCTTAGGGCCCAAGTAACAAATGAACTGTCAAACAAAATATGCGTAAAACAGCAGGGACAGAGATGTGGCCAAACCCAAATTGCATGCTTCGATTTCAGGAAAGTTTAAAGCCAAAGCACCCTCCTCTCTACAGATAATTTCCAACTTAACCTGACCAGCTCTAAGGCCTCCTCCAACCAGGGCTGGCTGTGAATTCCAGAAACACAGGATCCTCTGGGGAAAACAGCTAAGTGTACCACAGGGAGGGTCTGGCGCCTCGCTGCAATCTGCTGGTATGTGTCTGTAATATCCAATGATCCGTGGGGGAAGGGGGCTGAAGTGAGACCCGGTTCAAATTCTTTGTAGAAGTGGTCACCTTGCCCTCTGTCAAATCAGCCTGTAAATTACAGTGAAACAGACCCTGCCTGAAACTGTTCCTCTCACACCTGTGCCTGGTGGCTGCTACCCCAGCTGGCTTGTCCTACAGGGGGGCTGGTTGAGTACTCGGCCCTTCTCTAAGCAAGGGCAGTCATGTGCTGCTGACCCCGTGATCATTCGGCCACCAAGATAAACATGAGGCCACCCCAAGCTTTCCTGTGCCTCTGAGAAATGAGCTCCCTGCAACCTGTCTATCCCATTCCCCCCCACCCCCTGCATCCAAGCATATCCTCCTGGTTGGGCTCTTACAAGCCCTGCCCTCCCCCTTCCCCACTTCTGGTCAAAAGGATGTTCATAAAACAGACCAATCAGTCTCCAGCTCAAACTCCTCTACACCCTCCTCCCACTTGAGCATGGAGGCAGGGTCCTCACAGCAGGGGCGGAGCCCCCCCCCCCCGCACACTGTTGCCCACAAGGGTGCTGGTCCCTCCACTTTAGCTCCCGGAAGTCTGCCCTGACCATCTCATCTCATGCTTTCCTCTTCTCACATGCCATGTGCTTTGCTGGTTTGGTTGACTCTTGTTTCTCACTAGGATGGATGCTCACTGAGGACAAGCATCCATTTGTTCACTGCTGTGTCCTCAGCACCAAAGACCCAGAGTGTCTCTTAAGGGAAATTCCATTTTATCCCATAAAAATCTACTTTTTTCTCCAGTTCTTTCATTTTCTGCAACTGCTTTGAGGGCCTCTCACCACCTCCCCCAGAAACTACCCCCACCTGCCCAAGGCACCCCTCCTCCCCTCTTTTCTTCATCTTTGCTTTGGGACCAGTAACAGCTTTGAGGGGGTCTTTCCCTCACCCTTCTTTATCTCATCCTTTCTTTGACCTGTTTTTGTCCTTTCTCTTTTTGTTCTGTGTTACAGAACCTCCGGGAATGAGCTAGCAATCTCTGAGAAGAGGGAGTTGGAAGTTCTAAGTGAACAAAGGCAGGCTGGCAGAAGAGGCAGGGGTGTGTGGGAACATTTGCTTGTCGCTGTGCCTTGTCCAAATTCAGTGCAGTTCATGGGAACTTCTACAGAACACGTCCACCCCTGATCTGCTGAAAGGCTGTAAAAGTCACAGACCTCTAGGGTCCAGGCCCAACCAGCTGGTGGGGACAGAAGGGCACAGAGACCTCGTACTGTCCTCCTTCTGGGGGACAACATGCTCTGTCCAACCCCAAGAAATGGAATCACCCTGCTGACAATTGCTGGCTGTAGATTAGAGTGGAGACACAGCTGATTGATCACAGCCACATCCCAGAAACAATCAAGCAGAGGATCCTATTGGTTACGTGGCACTCCTGTCTGAGGGACCACATACAAAAAGTGAACGCCTTCTTCCTTTGAACATCTTATCATTCACCTAACAAGTAACCCCTGGGGCCAGGGAGATAGCAAGCTAGTAACTTCCAGGAACATCCAGACATAGTCCCTCTTTTCTGGGAGCTGAACCAGACAAGGTTTCTGAACCCACAGTGAAAGGTCAAGGAGGAACCCCAGGGCTCTGGCCAGTGACCACTCCCCATTAGCTAGTGAACCTGGACAGGTGAACCCCAACTTGGACCAATGAAAGCCCCAAATCCCAATGTACATTTGCATCTAAAGAAAGGGATTGGCTCATAATGAGGAATGAAGTGGGGGATCCCACCTACTGTGACTGGAACTAGGGACACAAATTGGCTTATCCCAAGCCTCACCTGCAGCCCTTGTTTCTTTATCTGTGGGCCAGCTTCTCTCCAACCATGGTCAGCTTTCTCCACATGGTGTGAAAGGGCTGACAGGATACTCAATCCATACCTCTACTCCATGATCCCAAAGGCAGAGTCCCTTCTTTCTTCTTCTTCCTTCTTCTTCTTTCTTCCTCTTTTTTAAAATTTTTATTTATTTATGATAGTCACACACAGAGAGAGAGAGAGAGAGGCAGAGACATAGGCAGAGGGAGAAGCAGGCTCCATGTACCGGGAGCCCGACGTGGGATTCGATCCCGGGTCTCCAGGATCGCGCCCTGGGCCAAAGGCAGGCACCAAACCGCTGCGCCACCCAGGGATCCCTCTTCTTCTTCTTTCTTCTTTCTTCTTTCTTCTTCTTCTTCTCCTTCTCCTTTTCTTCTTCTTCTTTTCTTCTTCCTCCTCCTCTTCTTCTTCCTCCTCTTCTTCCTCCTCCTCTTCCTCCTCCTCCTCCTCCTTCTTCTTCTTCTTCTTTTTTTTTTTACCCAGAGTCCAGCAGTGTGGTGTGTGGTGGCCTGACAGGCCCTGGTGTGGGGATGTCAAAGTGGAAATGGCACAGAGATACTGAGAAAGCCCAGAGACAGAAACTGAGATGTGGAGAGATATCAGAAAGCACAATAAAAGAGAGATAGAGAGACAATCGGAGAGGCTGCTGTGTAGACCCACAGAAGACTCCAGAGACACAACGGAGTTGGATAGAGAAAGAGAAATAGAGTTTCTTCTTGGGAGAGAAACTCTTTGAGGGCAGTGGGAAGAGGGGATGCAAGAGGGGATGCAGGACAGGCGAGAAGTCCAGCTCCTCCTCCCAGGGTACCCTGGCATGGGGCAGCGATCAGAGGCTGGGGTCCCCACCAGCCATCCCGTGCAGGGCGCAGCCTGGGGCAGAGTCCCTTCTTCACCTTCAAATAGAAGCTCTAAGGAAGGACCTCATAGGCTGACTCTGTTTCTGAACCAATTAATTTTGGGATGAATGCAGCACTAGGAACGTCTGGGGTCATGTGGCCAGGGGGAGTCAGGATCCAAGGGTTGGGTTTTGCTAAGCAGATGTGAACAACTGACATCTTCCATAATCATCACTGTGGTCAGTAGCCTCCAAGGAAACCCTCAATGACCCTTGCCCCCTGGTATCCACACTCTTGAGCTGTTTCTGCCAAAAGGTACCATGTCACCTGAGAAACCCCATTGAGACTCCATGTGGTGAGGAGCTGACATCTCCCACCAATAGCCATGCGAAGGCATCACCTTGGAAACCCAGCCACTAGCACCAGGAAAGCTTCAAAAGACTGCAGCCCCAGCCATTGATGAACTGAGGAAAACTGAGCCTGAGCCACCTGGTCAACCACACCCAGATTCCCGATCCAGAAAACTGCGCGACACAATGAATATTGTTTTAACTTGCCAAGTGTTAGGGTCATTTGCTCCATATCAACAGATAGCTGATACTATCAACAGAACAGATTAAATGAATGAACTTGATATGTGCTCTCCAGAGCTATGGGAGTTAATATGTAGAGAAGCAGCCCCTGCCCTTTCGGGATGCCCCCTGGACATCAGTCAAAAATCTCACACACATTGGGAATCCCTGGGTGGCTCAGTGGTTTGGCGTCTGCCCAGGGCATGATCGTGGAGTCCTGGGATCGAGTTCCACATCGGGCTTTTTTTTTTTTTTTTTTTTTTATTTATTTATGATAGTTACAGAGAGAGAGAGAGAGGCAGAGACACAGGCAGAGGGAGAAGCAGGCTCCATGCACCGGGAGCCCGACGTGGGATTCGATCCCGAGTCTCCAGGATCGCGCCCTGGGCCAAAGGCAGGCGCCAAACCGCTGCGCCACCCAGGGATCCCCTTTTTTTTTTTTTAATTTATGATAGTCACAGAGAGAGAGAGAGAGAGAGAGAGGCAGAGACACAGGCAGAGGGAGAAGCAGGCTCCATGCACCGGGAGCCCGACGTGGGATTCGATCCCAAGTCTCCAGGATTGCGCCCTGGGCCAAAGGCAGGTACCAAACTGCTGCGCCACCCAGGGATCCCCTACGCATTGGGCTTCTGTGTGGAGCCTGCTTCTCCCTCTGCCTGTGTCTCTGCCTCTGTGTGTGTGTGTGTATGTGTGTGTGTGTCTCATGAATAAATAAATCTTAAAAAAAAATCTCACACACGGCTGTCTTGAGAAACACTGAGGATACAGACATTTAGTCACACACAAATTTCTGTACAGGATTTTGCTAGTAGAAATGGACTTTTTATCCTTTCAAGAACAAAATCTATGATTACAAAATCTTGTACATATGATGACTGAAAGCCAGCTAACAAGTGATATGAGAAGAAATAATTTCCTAAGAAAGATCTCTAGTTCAGAAACAAAATTTACCCAAACTCAAAGAAATGAATGAATTTACTGAGACGTCCTATAAGGGAGTATATCTTATAGAAGATGTCCTAATATTAGCCAACTACCTTATTGTGGATCAGGTCATTCCAAGCTATGCGACGTGGCCTCAGCAGGATGAGCTAGCTGCCCGGCAGGATTACGGAAGCCACAATTACATGGCACAGCCACCTGAGGCCCTCAAAACACAGGCTAAGTGTGGAAGCAACTGTGCTTGAGAAAAGAAAAGAGTTTAGAAGTTTAGTTGCTGGGGGATCCCTGGATGGCTCAGCAGTTTAGCGCCTGCCTTTGGCCCAGGGTGTGATCCTGGATACCCAGGATCGAGTCCCGCATTGGGCTCCCTGCATGGAGCCTGCTTCTCCCTCTGCCTGTGTCTCTGCCTCTCTCTGTCTCTCATTAATAAATAAATAAAATCTTAAAAAAAGAAAGAAAATATAGACATTAAAACCAAAAAGGGCCCAAAAGATCAACTCCTGTGTCAACTGCTAGCATGTCATTCCTACTTTAGAGACAAGGAGGACTTGTCAGGATTCTGAGCGCCAGGACCCCAGGGGTGGGAGTGGGCAGGGGTCTTCCCATAGCGCAGGCTCGAGCACATGCACCTCCTCAGGATTGCTTAGTTCATGGGGAGATGTCCACAGATGGTTAAGGGAAGCCACATGGAACTGTCCTGAGGTACACTGAGTTCAGAGAAAGAAGAAATCTTGCCAGGGATGGATGTGGTGGCGGGGAACGCCTCTGAGGTAAGGGCTGAGGGCTGAGGAAGGTCCTGTGAACCAGCCTGCCTAGGCCTGATGTTTCTAGGGTCTGGGTCACAGGGCACCTGGAGGCCTAAACTAGATCCCTATTGTCCAGGGGACTGAAGCAGGGCAGGTGCAGAGTCACCTGAGGGCCTGGACACAGCCAAGCTCCAGAACAGTTGTTAGATGCATCTAAATAATGCATCCATAATCTCTTCTCCCACAATCTCATTTGCCATGACATCCCAGGAAGAAAAGTCCTGGATGAAAAGAGTTCTGGCCTCATGGGCTGTTCTCAGGTTCTTTTATTGCATGTTATTGTTATGACAGCCCCGTGGGAAACTCAAGGCTGCTATTAGCCTCATTTTGCAGATAATTATAACCCCATTTTACTGTCAAGAAAATTGAGGCTTGGGAACCCAGTAACTTGCTCAAGGTCACAGGCTGAGGGCAGAAGCCAGTGTTCTTCCACCAGAGGCTGGCCCTTTGCCACTGCACTGCTTCTGAGTTGTTGCCAAGAAGTCAGACCACAGTAACAATTTTACTTCAAGTGTTAGTAGGATAGTATCTTACACTCTTCCCAAACATGTTCACATTTCCTCGAGGAGGCTTTGAATCACAAATCCTCTGGACTGGATGATGAGGGCATAGGCCTGAGGATGGGGGGCTAGGCTGTTTCCTGTCAGGGCACATTGCACAAGCTTCGATAAGGTGCAAGAAACCACGCTCTCAGAAGTCTGGTCACAGTCACAGGACTGGTCTGGGTAGAGTGAGGGCAGGACAGCTCTAGCTGGAAGGCACAAAGTGAATGGGACGACTTAACCAGTAGCGTATGGAGGGGGCTGGGGGGCTGGAGAAGAGGAAGATGGTACGAGGACAGGAGAAACAGAGGAAAGGCAGTGAGTCCAGGTGTGTGAGCCACTGGCAGCCTGGGGCCTAGGGGTCACTCTCTCTGCAAACCAACTTCCAGTAACCACCTCTGCAAAAGCACCAGCCACTGAAGAGCTCAACACTCGTAATCAAGTTACTGACGGTAAAAAATGTCCCGAAACTTTTCCAGTTTCTGCAGCAAAGGAAGGAAGGACACACAAATCACAGTACTTGTGTAAGACGAAAGGAATCATGGTGGAGGGTGCAGGCCCAGAAACCAGTCAGACCAGCTCAGAGACTCTGTGCCATCACTTCTTAGCTGCGACCTTCAATGCGTTACTAAACCGCTGAGCCACACAGGCCGCCCCTCGATGCGTTACTTTTAATTTCTGAGGCTGTGTCCTCATCCATAAAATAAGTATTAAAGTACCTCAGAGGGGACACCTGGCTGGCTCAGTGGTTGAGCGTCTGCCTTCAGCTTAGGGTGTGATCCAGGATGGAGTCCCACATTGGGGCCCCTTAAGGAGCCTGCTTCTCCTTCTGCCTAAGTCTCTGTCTCTCTCATGAATAAATAAATAAAAAATAAATCTAAAAAAATAAGTACTTCAGAGTTGTGACTATAAGGGTACCTGATATGGGGCACCTGGTGAAGCGTCTGCCTTGGTTCGCTTCACAACCCCAGGGTCCTGGGATCCAGTCCCATCTCTCCCGCTAAGGCGGGGGTGGGGGTGGGGGTGGAGTCTGCTGCTCCCTCTCTCCCTACCCAGGCCTTGCTTGCGCACGCGCTCTCTCTCTTTCTCTCTTAAAATCTTAAGAGTATCTGCTATGGAGCCGGGCACCAGCTCTTACTAAGATGCCTGTAGGAATTTGTGGAATACAACGTTACCATAACCCTACTCTGGAACATCCACCTAACCTTTCAGTTTTCTAGGAAAGGAGCTTTTCGGCTGGCAGTCAGCAGCTCTTCAGCAGCGTCAAGGCGGAGCCCTCAGGCGCTGGGCCTCAGGCCGCAGGGAAAGGGTGCACAGGTGGAGCAGAGGGGCGGGGGCGCCGACACACTGACTCCAGGCTGCCATCCTAGTCACCGGGGCTGGGCACCACTTCCAGACTTCGTCGTGCCGTTGGCAGAAAGTCACTAGTTACCATGATTATCCGAAAGGAAACACTCTTAGGACAAGGACCCCGGCACCCGAGGGTTCCAGGCCACCCTCCCTCCGCTAAGCCCCAGGCTGGACCCCAGGCCCGACCGCTGCACTTGCAAGGGCGAAGCCCTGCGGTCAAGACACGGACAGATGGACCAGGGTCCCCGGTCCCCAGATGGTCGGGGTCTGGATCCCCGGTGGAGGCTGAGGCCGTGGGGTCGGAGTCCGAGTCCGGGATGGAGACTGAGGCTGGGGTCCGGGTTGAGTCCGGGGTTTGGATCCCGGGTGGTGGCTGAGGCCGGGGTCCCGGACCCCGGTGGCGGTCGGGGTCTGAACGCCGGCTCTCTGGGCTCGTTTCCTCGGGCTCTCCCGCTCCGCCCCGTGACCCTGCGACCTGGCTGCACCTCGCAGGCTGCTAGGAAACACGGGCGGAGCGCGGCAGCGGGTGGACGGCGGGCAACCGGCTTGGGCAGCCCCGACTGCGCAGGCGCCTTTCGCGCGGCCTCCACTGCGCAGGCGCCGCTTCCGGGCCAACATGGCGGCCGCTCTCCTGCTGCTGCGAGCTCTTCGCCCGGGCCCTGCTGTGGGGTCTGGGCGACTGCGGGGCCCCTGCTCTGGCTGGACCCTAGGCCTCTCCCCCGGGGCGGGAAGGAGGTGCCTCCACTTCGTCCACAGGCCTCCGACCCGACTCGTGGGGACCAGAGACCACGCCGAGCAGGTAACCGCCGACCTGGGGTCGGGGACCGCCCATTCCTGCCCCACACGCTGCTGGGCCCTCCCGCAGCCTCACCCCTCATCCCCTCACCACCCCCATCTCCTCACGTCCCCCCCATCCCCTCACCTCTCCCATGCCCTCACCCACGCATCCCCTCACCCCTCCACTCCCTTACCCCTCACCCCCATCCCCTCAGCCCCTCACCCACGCATCCCCTCACCCCTTCATTCCCTCATCCCTTCATTCCCTTACCTCTTATCCCCTCACCCCCATCCCCTCAGCCCCTCAGCCACGCATCCCCTCACCCTCATTCTCTCACCTCTCAGCCCCATCCCCTCACCCCCCTCCCCTCACCCTTTCATTCCCTCATGCCTTCCTTATCCCTTCATTCCCTTACCCCTCATCCCCTCACCCACGCATCCCCCTCACCCCTCATTCTCTCACCCCTCAGCCCCCCATCCCCTCACCCCCATCTCCTCACCCCTTCATTCCCTTACCCCTCATCCCCTCACCCCATCCCCTCACCCAGGCATCCTCTCACCCCTCACCCCCCATCCCCTCACCCCCTATCCCCTCACCCCTTCATTTCCTTACCCCTCGTCCCCTCACGCTCGCATCCCCTCACCCTTCATTCTCTCACCCCTCAGCTCCTCACCCCCAGCCAACACCTAGCCGCGGGTCCCCCCATTCCCCCCACCCCAGGGCAGCCCTGGAAGAGACCCCGCACAGGCCCCAGCCTGCATCTTTCCAGCCCTTTTCTCGTGTATTGATTTTTTTCTGCCCATTTGCTTACTTTCCTAGCGTCTTCAAACTGAATCCAGGGATGCCTGGCCCAATCAGTGGAGCAAGCGGCTAGATCCTCGGGTTATGAGTTCGAGCCCCATCCACGTGGGCTGTAGAGATTACTTAAAAATAAAGTTTTAAAAAATGTTTAAAAACCGAATCCAGTAAGAGTTTGACCGAGAACTATTTGACCATTGGCTCACATACAGACGTTGTGAGGATGATGGTACCTAGCCATCGCTCAAGTGGGAGGACAGTTTTGTATGAGCAGATCTCCCTCAGCTGTCTTAGGTTTGTCTCCTAGCGGAGGGCGTTATGGACCTGGATTAATTGAGCACTCTTTTTTTTTTTTTTTAAAGATATATTTATTATGATAGAGAGAGGCAGAGACACAGGAGGAGGGAGAAGCAGGCTCCATGTCGGGAGCCCGACTCGGGACTCGATCCCGGGACTCCAGGATGGCTCCCTGGGCCAAAGGCAGGCGCCAAACCGCTGAGCCACCCAGGGATCCCCCTAATTGAGCACCCTTAAGTGAGGGCTGTGCTTCAGGATCTGCTCAAGTGACCTCTACCTAGAAACAAGGATCCCAAGCTCTAGTGCCATCTTGGCTGCTTTTTCTTCCAGTCCTTTCTTAGGAGCTTAACATACTTGAGGTCATAATTTATTATTGTTCTTTTTTACCGTAACTTGAAGACCCGTTTGTATTATAGTTCTATTGTAGATCACTGGTTGTTCCTCCCGAGCCTGAACCTGAGGGACGTATAGATGTATTACACTTTTTTCCTTTCTACTTTTAGTTCTATTGAAAAGGAAAATCATAATTAATATTGTCTTTAGTCTGACCCCATGCTTATTCTATGAAAGGAAAGGCTGAAGTAGGAAATTCACATATTGTGGAATCTCCGCAGGCTCCCTCACCAGTGGCTGTAACAGAAGTAAACTTAAGTAACCTGGGTTAAACAAACTGTTTGGATCTGACTTTAGAGAATGACAATTTTTAAATTTTTATATCTTTCAAATTCATGATACTCGTTTATTAGGCCCAGTCTACATTCTGTGTCTACTCCTTATAGGACTCCTGAACTCAGTCATCACTGAGCCAGGTGTAGTAGTTTTAATTAAGTGGGACAATAACTATAGATGAGGAATGTTCTTCCTGTTGCTAACAGGAAATTACATGGAATGTGCTTGCTACCCAAAAACATTGAGCAGGATATTACTTTATTTTTAATATTTTGTTTATTAGAGTGAGAGCGAGCACAAGCGGGGAGCATAGGGAGAAACCTCCCCACTGAGCAGGGAACCTGATGTGGGGCTCCATCCCAGGACCCCAGGATCCTGATCTGAGCTGAAGGCAGACACTTTACCGAATGAGCCACTCAGGCACCCCGGGGTATTACTTTCCTTGATAGCAGGGCAGAGATGAGCTAAGGAAAAAATTAAAAACAAAGAAATAAAACAAATGAAGAAAGTGCCAACAAAGAGATAAAAAAATTAAATTGGATCATTGACCTTGGCATAAAACACAAGTGGGAAAATGCTCATCTTGAAAGCAGAACTTCAGAAAGACAGACTAGTAACCCCCTATAGTTCCTGAAAATGTTCTGCAAGGAGCATTGTCTGGAGAGGTCAGGTGTAAGGGCTCTGGGCCCTCCCTTCCACTTAGCCCTTCCAGGGAGCTGTGATCCTCAGGGCACAGAATGGCAGTCTGCACTCCCTGCCTTTCCTTCTATGTTTCTTTGACTGGCTTCCTTGCATCACTTTTGTTTTGATGTTGAAAGTTTGAAATAATGCTTAGATCATATATCAGGGCAATGTAAACATTATAAATATTTGAGTTCTCAGAGGAGATTTTGCTACAGACTCCAGATTTTCGGTCCACATTGCTCTGGTGTGGTATTAGTGTGATCCATCCTCTGTGTTTTTTGTTTCTTTTCAGAGTTTGCAGCTGTGCCTGCTAACCCCTACCTTTGAAGGGCTCACTGGATTGTTGTTGAGACAGCATCTAGTCCAGAATCCAGTCAGACTCTGGAAACTCTTAGGTGTGTATCTTCTGAAACAGGTGATAGGCACATCCTGTGACATCTATAAATAAATTAGGGTGATATGGCTGGTTTGACACTGAGAAACAAAATCACTCAGAGGAATTTGGCTTCTGTGTAATGTGAGCACTTTAGATGCTCTAAAGTGAAGTTTGCAAAGATAAAGTCTGAATAGGCCACTTGTGCTTATTTGAGTCATCCCCCTCCCTGTATTTTAAATTCTGGCGTATAGCAATAATTGGGCTGCTTACAAGGGTTTCCGTGTTCTCTAGCCAGCTGCAAGAAGGTCTAGTAAGGATCTTCAAAGTGGCTCTGTATGTTTATATCCAGTAGGCAACTACAAATAGGTCACAAGTAATTCATTCTTAACAGTTTCATCATTCAGTGAGATACCATGACATCCTTAGGAGAGATCTTAGGGCAAAAGGACTTAGGACCTTCAGGATTGACACCCGTGATCTTACTTCCCCTCTATCCAGTTGGAATAGGGAGAAGTGTAGTCTTCCAGCTCTTAGAGGACGGTAAGTGGCTTGGTGCCCACATGTGGTCAGGAAGAGCCACTCGGCATCAACTCGCTCATCTTCTGTGTTTGCCCACATAAGGCACCCAGTGGCACACGCTTCACTCTTTAGCTAGCCTGAGCCCTTGTCAAGGGGCATCAAAATGTTCTCATTTGTGGTGCCTTTAACGTTGTGAAGAAACCTACAGCTCTCAGAGTTGGTGAGACACTTTCTTTTCCTTGTTTTTAAAGATTTTATTTATTCAGGAGAGAGAGAGAGAGAGAGAGAGAGAGGCAGAGACATAGGAGGAGAAGCAGGCTCCTCACAGGGAGCCTGATGCAGGACTCGATCCAAGGACACAGGATCATGCCCTGAGCCGAAGGCAGATGCTCAACCACTGAGCTACCCAGGTGTCCCTCTTTCCTCTCCTTTTATTTTTATTTATTTATTTATTTAGTTTTTAAAAGATTTTATTTATTTATTCATGAGAGACACACACGCACACACAGAAAGAGACAGAGACACAGGCAGAGGGAGAAGCAGGCTCCATGCAAGGACCCTGATGTGGGACTTGATCCCGCGTCTCCAGGATCACACCCCGGGCTGTAGGCGGCACTAAACCGCTGCGCCACCAGGGCTGCCCTCTTTCCTCTCCTTTTAAACATTAATTTAATTAGACAGTGGACAAGACAGAGCCTTTCATGTGAGAAGTGTTGTGTCTTGGTGATGGTGGCCACTGGGTTGCTGTTGCTGCTGCACATGTCAAACCACCATGTTGCTCATTTGTTTAAATTCATTTAAAGTGACTGAAAAAAAAATAAAGTGACTGTGTGTATAGAAGGGGTTGTTCTCCACCAAACTCATGAGACTTGCTCAGTATATGGTCATAAGTTTTTTTCCTTTGCATTGCTAATTTGAATTACAAAGGTATTCTGTAGGTTGAAGTAGTTTATTATTCTATAATTAGCAGTTACTATACTAAGAGTGATTACCACAAACTTCTAGATCTTAGGCATGCAGGTTTCAGATGGCTTCTGTTTTGGTTTGGTTATTAAAGAATGCACTCTTCTCCTGATGCTCCCCTGTAGTGACAGATCTTGTTGACATGTTCCCTATTCCTTACAGGTGGCACTCGCTATTTTAACACCTCCAGGATGAAGCAAAAGACTAAGGACAATGATAAATCTAAGGGGAGAACCCCTGAAGATGATGAAGGTATACCTATTTGACTTTCTTAAATAATGGCTACCTTGGCTGTCTTCACATGTGTATTCTGGTCTCAGCAACAGGAAATCTATCTAAGAAGTAGGGTGAACCCAAGGGCGCCTGGGGGGCTCATTCAGTTAGGCATCCAAATTTTGGTTTTGGCTGAGGTCATGACCTCAGGGTCCTGGGATCAAGCCCCACTTCAGTCTCCATGCTCAGTGAGGAGTCTGCTTAAGATTCTCTCTCCCTCTGCCCCTTCTCCCTGCCCTGGCTGTCTCTCAAAAAATTTTTTTAAAAATGTAGAGTGAATCCTGGCACCTGTGTCTCCCTTACCCTAAGCACACCTACCCTCAATCTTTAATGTGATTACTGGATCTTTTCCTGCCTGTCCTTTTAGAGATGTTTCCATCAGCACCTGTGTCCCTTGTCAGGTCCAGACATCTAAAGGCAGGCAGAGTTACTGTTCTCTGCATGGAAAGAGTGAATCTCACATCTGCGTTGTACTCAAGTGTTCTGGGGTTGGGAGGAAGGCACCAGGACACCTTAGTTGAACCCACCCCACACACACTCCTGATTATGTGTTGACTTGAGAAGCAGCCCCCAGAGAAAGGCTGGTACAGTGCATGGTCTTTTTTTTTTTTTTTTTTTTTTTTTAAGATTTTATTTATTTATTCCTGAGAGACACAGAGAGAGAAAGAGAGAGGCAGAGATACAGGCAGAAGGAGAAGCAGGCTCCATGCAGGGAGCCCGATGTGGGACTTGATCCCAGGACCCCAGGATCACACCCCAGGCCAAAGGCAGGCGCTAAACCGCTGAGCCACCCAGGGATCCCTCAGTGCGTGGTCTTGAGCAAGGAGTGGGACATGTCGCTATCCTGTGTGAGTGACCACTCTGTGCCAGTTGGCCCCTGCTATAGCCCCAGTTCACAACAACCTCACTTGAAAATCTTGAGTCTTGGGACACCTGAGTGGCTCAGTGGTTGAGCATCTCCCTTTGGCTCAGGGCTTGATCCTGGAGTCTCAGGATTGACTCCCATATCGGGCTCCTTGCACGGAGCCTGCTTCTCCTGTCTCTGCCTCTTTCTGTGTCTCTCATGAATAAATAAATAAAAATCTTAAAAAAAATCCTGAGTCTCATCTGCTACAGAATTAGGACTCTGATCAGGCAAAGGGGTGATGGGGAAAAAAGGTCAGTTTCAACCAAATTGACCCTAAAGTAAAAGCTGGCTGCTTGGAGCTAATGACAATGGAAACTGCCAACTACAGCAATGTCCGGAGTGTGCTCAGCACTGTACTAAGTGATTTTTTATTTTTATTTTTTTATTTTTAAAAATTTTTTTTAAAAATTTATTATAGTCACACAGAGAGAGAGAGGCAGAGACATAGGCAGAGGGAGAGGCAGGCTCCATGCACCGGGAGCCCGACGTGAGATTCGATCCCAGGTCTCCAGGATCGCGCCCTGGGCCAAAGGCAGGCGCCAAACTGCTGCGCCACCCAGGGATCCCCTGTACTAAGTGATTAATACATCTTTTCAATTAATTCTCTCCCCATAATTGCCCTGGTATTGTCCCCTTTTTATACACGAGGATATCAGATGCCTGTCCTGTGCAGAGTCTCCAGAAGGACACACAGGTAGAGATATGGTTGTCTTGTCAAGGAAATCCCTCATATTTAGGTGCTGATTTTGTTTTGCTTTACTTATTTTATTTTTATTATTATTATTTTTAAAGTAATCTCTATGCCCAAAGGGGGGCTCAAACTCATGACCCTAAGATCGAGAGTTGCACATTCCACCGCCTAAGCCAGCCAGGTGCCCCCACAATTTCCAGCTCTTTAGGAACAGATCTTAGCTCCTGGAAACCTGTGGCCATTGTTTGGGTTCAGTTTAGACATTCCTGATTTCAGGCTTCACAGGGCATCCCTTCTGGCAGTCACTCGTATCTTGCCAAGAGAGCTCCTGGGGAGCTTGGCTCTTCCTCAGAAGGCTTCTGAGTTCAAAGGTTTTCAGGGGTGGAGGATGAGGGTTTGGCACGTCAAAAAATTTATAGGATTTTGAAAAACAAATGCCAGTGAGGGTGATAGTGATAGATATTAAATTTTTTTTCTCCCCTGTGGCACCTGGGTGGCTCAGGGGTTGAGCGTGTGCCTTTGGCTCAGGGTGTAATCATGGGGTCCTGAGATTGAGTCCCACATCGGGCTCCCTGCAGGGAACTTGCTTCTTCCCTTGCCTATGTCTCTGCCTCTCTCAGTGTCTCTCATGAATAAATAAATTAAATCTTAAAAAAAATTTTTGTTTTAAATTTTTTTCTCCCCCCAAATTAATGTGTTGGTCTGGTAATAGGTAGGTAGTTTAATGGAACAAAATAGAAAATCCAGAAGCAGAGTGTGGTTTATCTTAGAATTCATATGTCACTATAGTGGCATTTCACGCAGTAGCAGAAAAGAGGATTGTGTATGAAATGGTTTGGAATAGTTGCTGTTACTTGGGGAGAGACTACATCACATGTACCAAAATAAATTCTGGATAGATTAAATCATTAAATCTAAAAAGCAGAACTATAAAAGAATTATGGAAAAACTTGGGGGAATATTTTGTATCTCAAAATGGGAAAGGCCTTCCTAAGTGAAAGAAAGAATGATGAAGGGTTTTGTGAAGGAAGAGGCAGTGGGTGGAGGGAGGGCTTGCAGCCTGCCTTGCATGTGCGACCCAGTTACTCAGGCACGTGCTTGGTTCTGCTGATAATTCTGATTTCTGAAGGAATGACTGGCTGCTTGGCACACCATAGATGCTGGACTGTGTGCTTACCAAGTGCTCCCTGTCACAGCACCATCAGCCAGTAATGTGCAAGGGATAATAGCAGCAAAAGTCAATGTCAATCCTTCCCTTGCTGCATCACACAGTTGCACACATTTAGTGTGTGTCTCCTCTGCCTTCTTTTTGTGATTTGTCTATTTATTAGTTTCGCCTGGAAGGTCCTATAACCTGACTGCATACAGGAGGCACAGCTCAGTTTCTTATCCTCAGACCTGCTGAGAGTTTTTTTTTTTTTTTTTTTTAAGATTTTTATTTATTTACTTGAGAGCAAGCATGAGTGGGGGAGGTGAGGAGAGGAGAGGGAGAAGCAGAAGCAGAAGCAGACTCCTCAGGGAGTCTGGGAGGGACTCAGAGCAGGGAGCCCAACATGGGGCTCCATCCCAGGACCCTGGGATCATGACTTGAGCAGAAGGCAGACACTTCACCAACTGAGCCACCCACGTGCCCCTGCTGACACTCTTGAATGAAAAGAGCCAATCCCGAAAGATTGTTTACGATATGGTTCCCATTTATAGAACATTCTCCAGGGACAGTTGCAGAGGTGGCAAGCAGATTATGTTGGCAGGGCCTAGGCTCTGGGCAGCCCTCGTGGGATGGAACGCCTGTATATCTTCACTGGCAGTGGATATCTGGTAAAAGTACACAGGATAGGGCGCCTGGCTGGCTCAGTCTGTGGAGCAGGCAAGTCTTGATCTCGGGATTGTGAGTTCAAGCCCCATGCTGGGGGTCGGAGGTTACTTACAAAAAAGAAATATTTTACCCTACTCTCTTTTTAAAAAGTGCACAAAACTAACACACACATAAGAGCACGTGTCAGCTGGAGTGGTCTGCATAGGGCCAGGAGCTGTGTCACTGTCCGGTTTGTAAAAAGTTACTGCTGGGGCTCCCTGGGTGGCTCAGTGGTTTGGCGCCTGCCTTTGGTCCAGGGTGTGATCCTGGAGTCCTGGGATCGAGTCCCATGTCGGGCTCCCGGCATGGAGCCTGCTTCTCCCTCTGCCTGTGTCTCTGCCTCTCTCTCTTTCTCTTTCTCTCTTTCTCTCTCTTTCTCTATGTCTATCATGAATAAATAAATAAAATCTTAAAAAAAAAAAAAGTTACTGCTGGAAGCAACCGGTCAAAGGATAGTTTTTTTTTTTTTTTAATTTTTTTTTTTTATTTATTTATGATAGTCACAGAGAGAGAGAGAGAGGTAGAGACATAGGCAGAGGGAGAAGCAGGCTCCATGCACCGGGAGCCTGACGTGGGACTCGATCCCGGGTCTCCAGGATCGCGCCCTGGGCCAAAGGCAGGCGCCAAACCGCTGCGCCACCCAGGGATCCCCCCAGTTTTTTATTACTGCTTATGAATATGCATAAAATCTACAGTATCGCGAAATAAAAAGTTTAGCTGAAAAAGCAGTTGCTGGAATTTCCAGACAACTTTTATGTTAGTGCCTCATGTCCCTGAGAATTGAGAACACCCTGAGTATGCTGTGGAGTTGCCTCTCCATCTGGGTCAGGACCAGCACCAGATGACTGTTGGATAGAACTGGATTGTCACCGTGATCCTTAGAAGCTTCTCACTGCAGTGCATATGTTCAGGGTTAGTGGGAATAAGTTCTCCTAGAAGGATTTCTGGACTGAAAGCCTGGGGCAGCTCTGGTAGCTGTCTCCCTGGAACTCAGGCGTGTTGGTTACTGACCTATCTACGGGTGGGTGATGCAAGGCACCCTAGTAGTGATAGATGCCATCCCCCTAAGAGAGATTTTTGGCACCAGAGTTTCTGGGAGTTCTGTCCAGTGGGTGGACAGTCGGGTGGCCAGGAGGCAGCAGTGTTTCCTGGGCTTAGTCCTTGGCTCTCTCCAAGCCTGTTCTTTGTGTCAGATGCCAAAGTAGATGTGCACCACAGGGAGCAAAGCACCTGAGGGCTGTCTTCACAGATGCTGTCGGATGCAGTGGAGGAAGGGGGTCTTCCAGGGACAGGAGAGGTCTTCTACATCGAGAGTGATGAGAGACCATTTTCTGGTTAGAATCTGAGGGTCAGATTTTGTTTTATCTCAGACCTCAAACATCTTACTTTCATGTAGCCAATCCTCTGTCTCATACCTGCATCTTCCTTTACCGGTCCTCTTTTGTCTTTCTCAGACTGGCCCTCATAATTTCATTCCTGACCAACGCCACAGATATGTGGGGTTTTTGTCTGCTTTTTTTTTTAAGATTTGTTTTTCAGTAACCTCTACACCCAATGTGAGGCTCAAATCCATGAGTCTGAGATGAAGAGTTGCAGGTTCCACTGACTGAGCCCGCCTGGTGTGTTTTTACATTGGATTTCCTTGGGCTGAAGTTTCAGAAGTACAGTTAGTGAGTTAAGGGAACGGTGTTTTCTGTGGCTTCTGACACACTCAGCCAAATAGCTTTCAGGAGGGCTTATTCATTCATACCCCTTGACAGCGTGTGCAGGGCCAGTTCTCTGCATCTTGTGGGCCTGGGTTAGCGCAAATGGACAAAGCACATGACCAGATATCTGCTGCTGGTACAGCCCTCTCTGTGAGGTCCTATCTGGAGGGGGGTGCCGCTCCATCTCCCTGGTACCCAGGGTGATTTGGGCTCAGAAGCCAGAATATGAGTTCTATTGAAACATGCAAACAGTTATAACCTGACCTCAGTGAACCGTCCTGGAGCTTCAGAGTAGGTTCCACTCTGGGTTGGGACCTCCCTGCTCCTTAGCCTGGAGAGCCCTCTAATAATGAGGTATGCAGTCTCCGGGCCTGGTCAGGCAGACCCTTTTCCCTGAAACAGGCCGACAGGGCCAGTTCCATGTGTGTCAGAACATCTGGCTGGTATTTTTTTTTTTTTTTAAGATTTTATTTGTTTATTCACAAGAGACAGAGAGAGAGGCAGAGACATAGGCAGAGGGAGGAGAAGCAGGCTCCATGCAGGAAGCTCAATGTGGGACTCAATCCCGGAACTCTGGGATCGCCCAGAGCTGAAAGGCTGTCGCTCAGTTACTGAGCCACCCAGGCATCCCTGTCTGGCTGGTTTTTATTTGAAAAGGGTTGGATTTATTTTTTAAAGGTTTTATTTATTTGAGAGAGAAAGAGGAGAGAGAGAGAGAGAGCTCGATCCCAGGACCCCGGGATCATGATCTGAGCCAAAGGCAGATGCTTAACCTACTAAGCCACCCAGGTGCCCCAAAAAAGGTTGGATTTTTGTGAAGGAAGAAGAGGTGTTTATTGTAACCTAAATCCAAGCTGTTGTTTTATTTTGAAATTCTTACAAAAAAGTGCAGAGCTGTCTATTATTTTAAAACCAAGCCAGGGACGCCTGGGTGGCTCAGTGGTTGAGCGTCTGCCTTCAGCTCAGGGCGTGATCCTGGAGACCTGGAATCGAGTCCCACGTCGGGCTCCCTGCATGGAGCCTGCTTCTCTCTATGCCTATGTCTCTACGCCTCTCTCTCTCTCTCTCTCTCTCTCTCTCTCTCTCTCATGAATAAATAAATAAAATATAGTTTTTTAAGATTTTATTTATTCATGAGAGACACAGAGAGAGAGAGAGCGGGGGGCAGAGACACAGGCAGAGGGAGAAGCAGGTTCCATGCATGGAGCCTGATGTGGGACTCAATCCTGGGACTCCAGGATCACTCCCTGAGCTGAAGGCAGACGCTTAACTGCTGAACCACCCAGGCGTCCCAAATAAATAAAATCTTAAAAAAAAAAAATCAATCCATATCTGGGGTTCCTGGCTGACGTGGTGGAACATGTGACTCTTGATCTCAGGTTTGTGGCTTTAAGCCCCACATTGGGTATAGAGATTACTTGAAAAAATAGATGAAACGTTTTTTAAATAAATGAAACCAAGCCATATCTTTTATTTTTATTTTATTTATTTTTTTTATTTATTTACTTATGATAGTCACAGAGAGAGAGAGAGGCAGAGACACAGGCAGAGGGAGAAGCAGGCTCCATGCAGCGGGAGCCCGACGTGGGATTCGATCCTGGGTCTCCAGGATCGCGCCCTGGGCCAAAGGCAGGCGCTAAACCGCTGCGCCACCCAGGGATCCCTAAGCCATATCTTTTAAAAATCATAGATCTGGTTCACATTCTGCAAACAGATGTGTGTGAGTTGTAGAATTGCTGCAAGCCCTTTTCTGTATGGATGTGATGTTGTGGCAGGCAGAGCAGTGAGGAAACTCATTGTTGCCACATAGCCTGCCAGTGGTTTGTGGACTGCAGCCACTGGCCAGGAGCTTGGGGATGTGCGCACAATTTCAGGGTCTCGGATCCTATCTATCATGCAGAGTTTCTGACAGAGAGACTTTCATCCTGCTGATCCAGTGTCACGTGGCTTGCCAACTTGTTTTAGTTGACAGTTGATGACTGTCAACTTTGTTAATTAGAACACAAGACTGAGGGTTAAATAGACTAATAGAAAATTAAATGGTTTCTAAATAATTACCTACTCACCTGAGAACATAAATTTGCTTTCCAAGACAAATGGTACCTTCATTTTGTTGCTTGTTGTTACTATGTGCTATAAATATTAAATTTGCTCTTATAGTCCGGTACCATATCACGTAACACGTGAAATGTGCTTTCACGTTTTCAGAATGATTGCTGACACAGGTTTCTCTGTAAGATTCATTTTGCATTTTTAAGCTGATTTAAAATGCTTTTCAGTTCCTCTAAACTGATAGAGAGGAAGCCAGTGTGTTTGTGGATGGTACACCTGTAGGTAGGGCCGAGGGAAGTGGGTGGATACTGAATTCCAGCTGTGATCTTGTCTTTGGAGAAGTGATCACACGTATAGCTTGAGCTGAGCCCCATGTCTGTGTGGGGCCCTCCTGCTCCTGTAACCAGGTCTCTGCTCTTCCCTGAGTGGATGCTTCTGTCTGTGCAGGCAGGAGAAGTAAATGGTAGAAGCTTTGGTTGTTAAGATATGGCAGGGCTGTCTTGGGCAGGACTGGTGAGGGACTGTACATAATGACAGATCTGATGAGGTCTGGATGGAGTGTTGGGAGGATGGCCCTGACAGTAGTCCAGGCCTCTTGGTGTGTCACTGCAGGTACCTGGTGCTTCTAAGGACTGGGCTGGGCAGGTCAGTGAGGTGATAGGGCACATCATGTAAATGAGATGCAGAGAACACCCTCTATCCTCAGCAGGGCAGGGGCTTATCTGGCTGGTTTGGGAGGAAGACTGTGGCCCAACCTTTGGTGGCTGTAAGCAGGACCCTCCCGTCTGTGCTCTGGCCCTGAGGGAGGTGACTCCTGTGATCCTCAGTGTCCCCCCAGTCCTCCCAGTGGTGGCCATGCTGATTGCTGCTTCTCCCGGTTCCGTATGCCCGGTGCTACTCGCCTGTAATGTCAGCCTTCAGCCTCCATGCGCTACTACCTCCCTGGGTGTCTGTCCCTAAGGTCAGGGGCTGAGTTTCCTGTCTGTCTGCCACCCTCCCCAAGAACTGGGCATGATGCAGTCTATACCCTAAGAAGGGCATGAGTAACTGAATAATGTGATGGGGGGGGGGGGTGGGAATTTAGCTAATGGTTTGGATAAACACTTGGTCTTTGGGAACAATCTTGAATTAAGTGGTCCCCACCATAGGTCCACAGACTAAACTTTTTATTTTTTTATTATTATTATGATTATTTTTTTAGACTAAACTTTTTAAATGTACTATTTTCAAATGAACAGGTTCAGGATAGGTGGCTGTTGGGCAGGGGATGGCAGACTGTGGTAAAATGTGTTTCATTGTTATTAATAACTTGCATGTGTGCCACATACATCCTTCATGATCCTGCCAGGTCAGGGGGTCCAGTGTGCCTGTGGTGGGGGGCGTACTGTGGAGATAGGAAGCTTTTGATTCTGAGTAGACGGGACCTCAGGCAATGGTGTGTGGCTCGAATCACCTGTTGGAAGTTGGCCAGCAGGCTTGGTTGGCCTTCTTGTGGCTGGGCTGTCCTGATGCCCTGCCTGCAGCCTGTGTCTGATGCTCCCCCGGTTGCCCTGCTTGCAGAGGAGAGGAGACGCAAGGAGAGAGAGGACCAGATGTACCGCGAGCGGCTGCGCACTTTGTTTGTCATCGCTGTGGTCATGAGCCTGCTGAACGCACTCAGCACCAGCGGAGGCAACATTTCCTGGAATGATTTTGTCCACGAGATGCTGGCCAAGGGTGAGGTACAGCGCGTGCAGGTGGTGCCGGAGAGCGACGTGGTGGAAGTGTATCTGCACCCTGGAGCTGTGGTGTTCGGGCGGCCTGTGAGTCAGGGCAGAGCTCCTTTTTATTCTGTCCCCACTGCCCTGAGACAAGCTGGAATTGGAGGGGGGGTCTTGGGGGCCTGCAGCTGTGGCCCTGAGGACACCTGGGTCTGTTGCTGGCTGTAGATGAGCACCCAGTGCAGCTTTGGGAGCTGCTGGGGAGTGTCCAGGAGATTCTCTGGGGCACGGTGAGGGTGGCTAAGAGGTGGGGTCAGAGGCCTGTCCCTCAAGAGGAGGGAAGAGCAAGTTAGCAGGACCCCTTCACCTCCCCACCTCAGGTCCCCCGGGAGGCTCCCGAATGCTCACCAGAGGAGGGGTCAGGAAGGTAGGATTTGGTCCCAGGAAGAGGGCTGGGCATCAGGAGTAGGGGCACTGGGCCCCAGAAGCTGACTAAAAACCTGCTGTGGGATTTTTAAACTGTCCTCCTTACCCTGTAACCACACTGCTGGGAGGCCCAGGAAAGATAGTGATGCGAGAATATCTTTTGAAGCATTTTTCCTGATCCTTTTCCCTAGTCATCTCTATAGTGACATTAAGAACTGTTTTATTAGTATTTTATTTTATTATTTTTTTAAGTAGGCTCCACCAGTGTGGAGGCCAGTGTGGGACTTGAACTCATGACCCTGAAATTAAGAGTGGGATGCTTAATCCACTGAGCCACCCAGGCACCCTTATTAGTATTTTTAATCCAGGGTCCCATCAAGGACCATGAATTGTATTTAGTTGTCATGTTTCTGTAGTCTCCTTTTTTTAAATGATGGGAGACTCCTTTTTTAATGATGTCCAATGTGGACTTAACTCCGCTCTGGTGGAGCACGGGTGTACTCTTGGGTGTAGTGCTCTGTCCCTTACAACAGCATCAGGGTTGCTTCAGAGCATGCCCTTTTAATACCCCAGCTCCTGCTTGGGTTCTGGATAGGGCTGAGTGCCAAGCACCTTGTTTGCAGCTGGTTGTCAGTTTACAAGAGCTTGTAACTTAGTTGGGGATGACAGGCTTCTCCCGGCCCTGTGTACTAGGTTACCTGGGTGACCTTGCAGAAGCAAGTGGATGGTCCAGGCCCCAACAAAGAAAAGACATGGGAGTTGATTTGGCTTCTGGAATCAGACATTTTGCTCTTGGCACCTGGCATAAAAAGATCATTGCTAGTTTTTTCTGTTCTATTTACATGGCCAGGCAGGTGTTTGAGTGACAGAGGCATGTGTAAAGTCCAGATCAGGCGTTTAGAGGTCTATTAGGTTATTTAAGCAACTGAGGCTACCAGGTGTTCCCATGCAGACTACGATCAGTGTGTTTTGGCTGGTGGGTACCCCCATCTGCTTCTCCCATCTGGCCTGTGACCCTGTGACATGCAGCCTGGCCAGCCGCTCATTCCACAAGGAATCTTCTGAGGCTCTTAAGAGCAAGAGGAGTATCTGGTTGCTCCATGTAGATTGCACAGTGTATTTAGAAGCTGAGTATGGGACAGCTTAATTCTTTTTTTTTTTTTTTTAATTTTTTCTTTTTAAATTTATTTATTCATGATAGTCACACGGAGAGAGAGAGAGAGGCAGAGACACAGGCAGAGGGAGAAGCAGGCTCCAAGCACCGGGAGCCCGATGTGGGACTCCATCCTGGGTCTCCAGGATCGCGCCCTGGGCCAAAGGCGGGCGCCAAACTGCTGCGCCACCCAGGGATCCCGGGACAGCTTAATTCTAAGAAGCATTTGGACCAGGTCCTTAGGAGAATGATACAGGACTGGTATGATGCTGTCCAGGCCAATGGAGATCATCAGAATGGCCTCTTGCTGGGTGACTCAGGTCAGCTCACAGAAAAGGGATTGGGGGACCCAGTGTGGATGTCTGGCTTGCTATGGAGCCTCCTCTCAGTGAAGCTTGTACCCCTGGAGGAGGCAGTGATGTCACTTCAAGATACTTTACCTGCTCACTCTCCCTGAGCCCTTTCTCTACCCGAGAAAGGTTTACTGAGAAAGAGAGAAATCCACCGCTGAATTTTAGATTTAGCCAACGGTCAAGCAGCAAACCTGTGTTTCTTGTCTTGGTGGGTTGCCTACAACCCAGCAAGTACCTCATGTCTGTCATGTGTCTCTGTGCTCTGCATGCACAGCTGAGGCTGGGTGATGAGTTTAAAGCATAAGGCCCACCCTCCATTTTCTTAAAATGCACCTGTTAGTGAAAGTAGAGCCAGCACATGTGTTGAGAATTTGTTGTCATTGTGATCTGGAAAAGGATTCTGAATGGCAGATAGAGGTTGCTGCCCTCTGGAGCCCTGCAGGGTGTGAATACTGTGTCTAAAGGCTGTCCTCAGCTGACCTGTTTGTCACCTGCACTGCCTCTGCTCTCTGCCCCCAGCGGCTGGCCTTGATGTACCGGATGCAGGTGGCAAACATCGACAGATTTGAGGAGAAGCTCCGAGCTGCTGAAGACATGCTAAATATTGAAGGCAAGGACAGGATTCCGGTTTCCTATAAGCGGACAGGATTCTTTGGAAAGTATGTTGGTCATTGTTTTGGCTCTTGAACTAAACCAGGCTTGTCTTTGTAATGTGATAACAAACCACAAACATCTCACACTGGCTTGGCCTACAGTAAAGCAGCCCTCGTGTGGGAGTGTAAGTGTGTGAGCCAGTGACCACACATGGTGGGGGAGGGGGCGTCCGTGGGCCTGTTGGTGAGTCTTTCACTTTGTTTAGTTGTCTCTGACAGTTCTTAATTCAGCGCATTGTGGGGCTGCCATCTTGTACAAACGGGGAAACAGAAAGGGGAGTAGCAGGGACGTCCAATAGAAATTCTTGCTTCTGGGCAGCCCCCGTGGCTCAGCGGTTTAGCGCCACCTTGAGCTCAGGGCGTGATCCTGGAGACCCGGGATCATGTCCTGCATAGGGTTCCCTGCATGGAGCCTGCTTCTCCCTCTGCCTGTGTCTCTGCCCTGCCCCCCTCATGAATAAATAAATATAAAAAAAAAGGAAAAGAAATTCTTGCTTCTGTGTGGCAGATGGAAATGGGGACCCGGTTAGGCCCCTGGGACCTGCCAGTCTCCCTTAGTGGAGCACAGTAATTCACAAGAGTCCCAGGGGTATTTAACAGCATGCTGGGGCCAACTGGCTGGAACTCATGGGCAGAGGTTCACTGTTGACTCATGGAGATATGCCCACACTCAGAAAATGTGGGATGCCAGTGACTGGCAGGCACTCCTGAAAAATGACAGGTCTCTCCTGAAGGCACAGGGCTCCAGGGCTGGTGTACTGTAGGGAATGGCAGGAGGTATGGCTGGTACCCTAGGGTTTACTTTTTTTACTGCTCTGCTTATTTTGCCTTACAAACCAAAACTGGTGGCCTGCTTTATAATGATAATTATTATTATTTAATTCATGTATTTGAGAGAAAGAGACTGAGAGAGCATGCTTGCATGAGCAGGGGGTGGGGAGGGGCAGGGGCAGGGGCAGAGGCAGGGGCAGAGGCAGAGGCAGAGGGAGAAGCAGGCTCCCTGCTGAGCATATAGACAGACATGGGACTCGATCCCAGGACCCCAGCGTCATGACCTGAGCTGAAGGCAGATGCTTCACCAACTGAGCCATCCAGGAGTTCCTGATGGCCTACTTTTGAAAACAAAATATATCAAACATGAAAATCCGTTCTTGTTGGGCATTATTAAAAGGCTCTAGGTGACAGGGTCAGTGTGTGGGCTCCACCATGGTGAGCTGCTGTCTCTGGCCTTTACATGCTCCATGTGACAATGTGGAAAAAGGATACAAAAAAGAATTGGATAAGGATACCCATTTCACAACCAGTTCTGCATACTTCTCAGAGTGGGAGTTGCTTTTCTCCTCTTTGAAGTATCGGTAACCCCTGACTTTGTGAGTTGCATCTATGAGCTGCCATGACTGCCTCTCTCTCCCGCTAGTGCCCTCTACGCCCTGGGGATGACTGCAGTGGGCCTGGCCATCCTGTGGTATGTGTTCCGTCTCGCTGGAATGACGGGAAGGGAAGGAGGACTCAGTGCTTTTGTAAGTTATGAAAATCCTGTCTCACCAAACCTGTGGTTTTAAGGTTTGTGCTTGTGCTTGCTGAATACACCTCACATATACCACAGAGTAAGTGTACAGTGAAAATTATCTTGTCATGATGGCCAGCCTGGAGCTGTGGCCTGGACAGCTAGGCTGCTTGGCTAACTGGGGGATGTACCTGAGGCCTTTCTCTCCCTGACTCCTGGGACAGCAGAGCCAAGCAAGTGTATAGGCCAGTTTATTCTGCAGTTTTTCAGGAGCTGAGCATGACTTATTTTTTGGTTTCTCCTACTAGCTAAGACACAGAAATTTTTAAAGGTTGTCTTTATGTTTTATTTTATTTAAAGATTTTATTATTTTTTTAAAGTAATCTTTACACCCATGCGAGGCTTGAACTCAAAACCCAAGCATCGCATGCTCTACTGAATGAGCCAGCCAGGCACCCCAAACATTAATATACTTTAAAAGCATTCTCCTGGGTCTTCTGGCTGGCTCAGTCAAAAGAACATGTGATGCTTGATTTTGGGGTCTTGAGTTCAGGACTCGAGTTGAAGGTACAGATTACTTAGAAAAAAAATTCTCCTATTGTGGCTTTTGTTGTCACATGAACTTTCCCTCCATGGCGTGTGGGATATGGCCAGTTAGCCCATCAGCAGAGGTGCCAGGGAGGGACCTGAAATCTGGTTGGAGCAAGTCTGCAGAGGTCACCTCCCTGGGAACCGAGACAGGTTTCTACTGAGACCAGGAGGGTTTTCCTGTCTGTAGCTAAAGACTCACACCCTTTTAATGGTGTTTCATTGTGGGACTGTGTTGTATTTTACTCAGCCAGTTTCACCAGTCTTGTATATTTGGGGCTATTTATTTTTATTGTTGTATTTAAATAGTACTGTGATAAATCCAGTGCACAAGCATCCTTTGGGTGCCCGACCATTGCCTGGTGTGCTTCCTGAGGCAGTGTTCAGCTCAAGTTTGCTCCCCTCACTGAGCGCTTTATCTTGCCTGATGGCTCTCCAGAAATTTACCATCTAACATTTCTACCAAACCTTTCCAGAGCTCAGTGTTATTACATTACTTTTATAATCAGAGTTCCACAGTACTGGGAAAAGTCGTATAGAAAAATATAGTTCATGTGCAAGAGGTGTTAAATTACATAGTTTGTATAGGGGGTGGTTTATGTGGGTTTTTTTTAAAGCCAAATTGCTAGATGCTAGATAATTTTCTGTTAATGATGCACAGTAAACATTTCCCCTTGTAAGCCTGAAAGGTGATGTTAAGTCCCATCTGTCTGAATAAGGGGAGGAGCTGTGGGAGATGAGAGCCTGGGCCAAGGGAAGGCAGGGCCCCAGGGATGCAGGCCCAGCCCGGGGGTGCTTTTCTTCCCCTTTGTGCTAGGAGTGCACAGCACCCTGCCGTTTGTTCTTTCTGCCCAGAATCAGCTTAAAATGGCTCGTTTCACAATTGTGGACGGCAAGATGGGGAAAGGAGTCAGCTTCAAAGATGTAGCAGGAATGCATGAAGCCAAACTAGAAGTCAAAGAGTTTGTGGATTATCTGAAGGTAGGTGCACGTGCCAAGCAGGAGGCAGACATGAGCTCCATTCTTTTTTTTTTAAATGTATCTTTTTTTTTTTTAAGATTTTTTATTTATTTGTTCATAGAGACACAGAGAGAGAGAGAGAGAGAGGCAGAGACACAGGCAGAGGGAGAAGCAGGCACCATGCAGAGAGCCTGACGTGGGACTCAATCCAGGGTCTTCAGGATCACGCCCTAGGCTGCAGGCGGCGCTAAACCGCTGCGCCACAGGGGCTGCCCATGAGCTCCATTCTTGAGGGAAGAATTACACTAGTCAGGCAATGTGTGATGGTGCTTGCTAAGCCAGCAGTGCAGGCTGAGTGTGCAGCTAAACCAGTAGAAGGGCCAAGAGCCCATCACTGACTGCACCATGAGCCATCTGGGACACCTGGTCACTGCCGTAGCTCCCTGCTTTTCTCAGAACCACACAAACCATAGCTGATTAATGACAATACATGAGCTGATCTCCATGTGAGTCCTGTTTTAAAAATTCTCTCTGAAACACCTGTGACTTGTGTCATTATCTGCTGCTTTTCCAGAGCCCAGAGCGATTTCTTCAGCTTGGTGCCAAAGTCCCAAAAGGTGCGCTATTGCTTGGGCCCCCTGGCTGTGGAAAGACACTTCTGGCCAAGGCGGTGGCAACAGAGGCCCAGGTGCCCTTCTTGGCGATGGCAGGCCCAGAGTTTGTGGAGGTCATTGGAGGTTGGTATTGCCCGGGGGGCTGTGGTTTGCCCGACGATTTGTGCAGGATGGCTCTGTCATCACACACCCTTCCTTAGGCGGCCAGATAGATGAAGACATGGGGGACAGAGAAGAATACGTGAAATCTGTGACACATTTATGGAGAGAATTGGGTAGTGATATTCTTTGAAACCACTTCCATGCTTTGCCTGGAGAGTCCAGGGGGGTGAGCATCCACTAGGATGATCCTGTGAGACTTTGTCATCCTCAGTGGGCAGCTCTGGCCCCTGGAATAAGAGTTGGGCTCATCTCCCATTACTTGTCCAACTCCTGGTCCTCTATGTTGCCCTAGGCCTTGGCGCTGCCCGTGTGCGGAGCCTCTTCAAGGAAGCCCGGGCCCGGGCCCCCTGTATTGTATACATTGACGAGATTGATGCTGTGGGCAAGAAGCGCTCTACCACCATGTCTGGCTTCTCCAACACAGAGGAAGAGCAGACACTCAACCAACTTCTGGTGGAAATGGACGGTGGGTGCCCCACACTCCCAGCCTGCTCCTGGGCAGGGGAAGTTTTCTTCTAGATAGACCATGTGACTGGTGTGTATTGTTCTGGAACCTTGCAGTGATGCTCACAGGCATTTCATTTTCCTACAGTCACTGTTTCTCCACCATACCACTGGTCACAGGCACGGGTGTTCTCTGCACTCTCCAGTAGGTAGTAATGAGACCAGGCCAGTTTCAGAGGTGTGTGTGTTACCTTGCTGCACTCAAGAAACACAGGTTTTAATGCTAAAGAGTCAAGGTAATAGTAGCAAAGAAAGGAAAACCTGGAAGCACAAAGGTCAGGGCAGATCATGACACTGTTCTCAGTCTTAGATACACCCAGGGGATTGTATTGTGTGTGTGTCTGCTGCACAGTGAAGTAAAGGTGACATGGGGCACCTGGCTGCCCTAGTCGGTGGACTCCTGATCTTAGGGTTGTGAGTGACATGGAATGGTTTCTTTAAGATTTATAGAGCTAGCGAGAGAGAGAGCATGATGGGAGGAGGGGGTGGGATGGGAGCAGAGTTAGAGAGTATCTGCAACAGACTGCACGCTGAGCACAAAGCCCAACCTATGGCTTGATCTCAGGACCCTGAGATCATGATCTGAGCCGAAACCAAGAGTCAGACACTTAACTCACTGAGCCACCCAGGTGCCCTGAATGGTTTCTCTTTTCACTTACTTTTGTAAGATCTTTTTTTTAATAGTGCATGTTTAATTAATTAATTAATTTTAAAGATTTTATTTACGTATTGGGCACAAGCAGGGATGGAGGGCAGAGGGAGAGGGAGAGAGAATCTCCAATAGACTCCCTCCTGAGCATGGAACCCGACACGGGGGTCAGTCTCACAACCCCAAGATCAGGACCTGAGCTGAAACTAAGAGTCAATGCTTAACCGACTCAGCCACCCCTGTATCCCTATTTATTTATTTTTTTAAAGATTTTATCTTTAAGTAATGTCTGCACCCAACATGAGGCTTAAACTCACAACCCTGAGATCAAGAGTCCCACACTTGACTGACTGAGCCTACCAGGTGCCCCTGTTTTTTATTGTAAAATATACATAACATTTTACCATTTTAACCATTTGTAAATGTTCTCTTTGGTGACATTAAGTACATTCTCATTGTACAGCTGCCGCTGCTGTCCATCTCTAGAACCTTCTCATTTTCCCTGACTGGAACTCTGTTCCCGTTAAACATGAACTCCCCAGCCCCTGGCAGCCACACACTCTCCCCGGGTCTGCGTCTTCTAGGACCCTCATGTGGGTGGACTCCTACACATTTGTCCTTCTCTGCCTCACGCAGCATAACGTCCTCTGGGTTCCTCCACACAGTAGCACGTGTTAGGACTTCCTTTTTTTTTTTTTAAGATTTTATTTATTTATTCATGAGAGAGAGAGAGAGTGGCAGAGACATAGGCAGAGAGAGAAGCAGGCTCCATGCAGGGAGCCTGATGTGGGACTCAATCCCAGGACTCCAGGATTATGCCCTGGGCTAAAGGCAGATATTCAACCACTGAGCCACCCAGGCATCCTAGGACTTCCTTTTCAGGGCTGAATAATACTCCACTGTGTGGCCAGATCCCTTGTGTCTCTCCATTCCCCGCCAACAGTGCCTCGGCTCTTGGAATGATGCTGCCTTCAACTGTGGGCACACAGATGTCCCCTGCGGGCCCAGGGTGTCAGATCCACTTTTAACTTTTCTTCAGTCAGAATTCTATCTCTGTTTTCAGTATTGCAGATGAAGGAGACAATTTTCTTTCAAAGTACTGCTGGTTCTAAGAGAACCACATAGGTGTGTTTGTTTTCCTTTTTGAAGTGCTCCTGCCATTTGGGACGGTGGGTCTTTTGGCAAGTGTGTAGATGCAGAGTTGGATTGTGTGTGAGTAATGATGAACTCTGTTTGAACCTCTCATTTTGAAATCATTTCAGACTTAGGAAGGCATTGCAGAAGCAGTCCATATGTCCCTCCATACCTTCCCCTAAGCTTCCAGGAAGGCTGGCTTGCCCAAGACCAGGGTGTGGGTGTCCTTGAGGATTGCCTCTTGTCCCACAGACATGCCTTTTCTGCTCTGAGGTCCAGTGCAGCCTTCCGTCCTATTGAATTGTCCTGTCACCTTGGTGTCCTTCAGGCTGAGAATGTTTCTACATCTTTGTTTTTGGGACTGGGACACTTTTACAGGCCTTTCCCATTAGAGGATGTCCCCACCACGAGGCCAGCACAGGAAGAGTTCAGCAGTCCCGCACCTGTCATGGTGTACTGCATGGGCACACCTCATCTCTGGTGCTGGGGTTTGCACTGGAGTGGCTGCAGGCAGCAGGGCGAGGCCTGTCCTCAAACTTTCATGTGCAGATCAGATGCAGTGGTAAATTTTGTAAGCTCCGAAAACTCTACAGATTTATTTTATTTATTTATTTATTTTTTTAAGATTTTATTTATTTATTTATTCATAGAGACCGAGAGAGAGAGGCAGAGACACAGGCAGAGGGAGAAGCAGGCATCATACAGAGAGCCTGACGTGGGACTTGATCCAGGGTCTCCAGGATCACGCCGTGGGCTGCAGGCGGCGCTAAACCGCTGTGCCACCGGGGCTGCCCAACTACAGATTTAAAATCAAAGTGTCTTGTCTAATCAGTCTGCAGAAAAGACTGTGTTGTAACATTGTAAGGAGAATAGTGTGCCTCTTGAGCTGTCCTGCAGACCTCTCTGTCCCATCTCTGACCCTGTTGCCTATCACTGTTTGCTTAGGAATTGTTGTAAAGAGCAAGTTTCCAGGGAAGGAAGCTTCCACAGAACTCCATGTCATTAGAAATGTGAATAGAGTGAAGCCCCGGTTCTGAACACAGCTGTGGAGACCCTCACAAGAGAAGCCTATGGGAGCACCTTCAGGCCAGATCCCAGGGAGCCACCAACCCCA
Organism: Canis lupus dingo; assembly: GCF_003254725.2. NCBI lineage: Eukaryota > Metazoa > Chordata > Mammalia > Carnivora > Canidae > Canis > Canis lupus. The sequence continues at coordinate 64,140,511 of NC_064247.1, read as the reverse complement.
CCCTCCGCTTCTGGGGCAGGCACTGTACTGTACCATAGGTTTAAAGTTATCCTCTAGAGTCTCCAACTTCTAGGAAACCACACGGCAGTGTGGATTCCTTTAGACGATCTCTTAATGGTGTGCTTTCACTCTTATGGCTTTGGTGATTGCTTCTGGAGTTGGTTCTGGAGTCCTGCAGAGATTTGTAAGCCCCCCTCCCTCAGATTCTGATCACTAAGTCTCATAGCCCATGGGTGCCCAAGCTTGAGGTCCATCCATCCACTGAGACCAGTACAGTGTGTTTGATGAGCTTCTGCTATCAGAAATACCAGATTTTAATGATGGCTTCTGGTTGTCTGTTTAAAAGAATGGCTAGCCTCTGTGATAACTGAGTAGGCTAGGGAGAACAGGCTATTGGAGATCATCAGATGACCAGTTGGCTGTCCAAGCTTGAAGTGTCCTCAAGTTCACATTTGTCCTTTGGCTTCTGCCGATGCCAGTCTGAGCACTAGACATCAGGCATGCTCCTGGACTGGGAGGGCACTGTGGGGTTCACATCTGCCCCAGTTTCTCCAAGCTCTGATTTTCTGACATGTGCAGTGATGTTAGAGTATGTGACCTCACCTGCAACTCTGTGGCCTTCTGCGTGTGACAGCACGTTATCTTGGGTGATATGAAGGAGGTCCCACACCACTCCCACTCTGAACATGTAGCTCACGGGAAGTAACGTATCTTCTGCTTATTTTGGTTGTTTGCCCTTGAAGACTGAGACTGTATTTTTGGGCAGACTTGAGACCAGGAAGCATTTACTAATTGGCATCTTCCTCTGAGCCAGACTGCTCCACGCTGCCATGAATGGGGGTGCTTCCGGCCCATCACTAGCTAGGGCCCCAGAACTTCTGACTGAAGGCCCTTGTTGGGCTGGGCCAGCAGTGAACAGGTCCCTTTGTGTGCAGACACAGCCGGGCATTCTCAGCCCTTTAGATGTGTCTGAGGAGTCTCTGTTAGTCCTTGTGGAAGGGCACTGCTTGTTCATTGAAGTGCGGAACACGGAGCAGACACTGTGCCAGTTGTGGGAAAAGCTCACCAGGAAGAGAAACCCCCCACTCATGGGTCAGGGAGAGGCTGCGCTAGCAGACAGCCAGGCCGCATGGGATGGGCACCTGTGCAGAGAGCGCTGGGGTTCTCCCAGGCAAGTTATCCATTGACAGTCACCTTTCTCCATTTTCAGCAGCAAAAAGAAGGCTTTGCACCAAGTACCCCTAGAGATGGAAGCCTTCACCTGAGCTTCTGTGTTAGCAGGAATTTATGGGGTCGTGAGATCTAGTCTCACGTGGAGTCATTAGAAAGTTCTAGCTGCCATCCACACGGCCTTTTCCATTTTAATCTGTAATCTGTCTTAAGTTAACTTTTGTAGAAAATGTGAGGGTTTAGTCATGGCTCATTTTTTTGCCTGTGGGTGTCTGGTTGCTCCAGCTCCATGTGTTGAAAAGGCTGTTCCTTCCTGCACTGAATTGCTTTTGTGCCTCTGCCAGCACTTGGCTGGGCATGTCCGAGAGTCTGGGCCCCCTGGTCTGCTGCCCTGGCTGACGAGGCTGCCCCTCTACCACACCACCCTGCCTTCCTCACTCAGCACAGAATCTTAGATGAAGGTGGGGTGGCTCCTTGCACTTTGTTCCTCTCAACTAAAACTGTTGCAGTAATTGTGCTTTCTTTACGTATTCCTTTTTTTTTTTAATACTTTATTTTTCTTTGCGTTTTTTTTTTTTTAAGATTTTATTTATTTATTCATGAGACACAAAAAGAGCGACAGAGACAGGGGGAGAGGCAGGCTCCTCACAGGGAGCCGGAAGTGGGACTTAATCCCTGGTCTGGGATCATACCCTGAGCTGAAGGCAGACACTCAACCGCTGAACCGCCCAGGCATCCCCCAACTTTTTTTTTTAAAGATTTTATTTATTTATTCATTTTCTTTGCATTTTCATGTAATTTTTAGAATAAGCTTGTCCACATCTACCAAAATATCTTGAAGCACACATACATCACAGGAGAGCTAGAATGAAGAATGGTGGCACCGCTGGATGCTAGTGAGAGCGTGGAGAGGTCAGACCCAGGTCTCCCTGAGAACCTAGATGATTCTGATTTGAATAAAACATCCAGGGAGATGTGAGCAGACACACTGCTGGTGAGAGTGTCTCTGGGAGACAAAACCAAACACATCTCCCATCTGACCCAGCCCTAGCAGTCCTGCGTGCTTATCCTGGAGAAATGTTTACACAAAACGTTTACTTATTTGTGGTAGGTAAAAACTGGAAACAAACCAGAAGTCCTCCAGTTTGTGCAGTTTTTTTTTTTTTTAAGATTATATTTATTTATTCACGAGAGACAGGCAGACACACAGGCAGAGGGAGAAGCAGGCTCTCTGAGAGGAGCCCAATGCGAGACTTAATCCCAGCACCCCGGGACCACGACCTAAGCCAAAGGTAGACGCTCAACCACTGAGCCAATCAGACGTCCCAGTGTGTGCAGTTTTTAAACTCGGGTATGTCCTATTATGGTTACCATCAAAGAGTGGAAAGCAGTGAACAACTTACACAGAACTGTTTGGATGGGTCTCGGGATGTGGTGGACCAAAAGGCCAGCCTCAGATGGCTATATGTCATCTGATGCCATTTAGACAAGACCATCAGAGTGACCAGATCCTAGAGATGGAGAACAGACTGTTGGTCCGCCGGCTGCTGTCCTGCAGCCACGGCTTCTACTTTGTCCACATGGTTTCAGTGTATGTGACCAGAAGTCTGCATTTACACAGCCTTGGCATGTGGAAGGAGGACACTTGGGAAGTCTGAGCTGGCAGTCTCAGCACATCCCCCATCCAGGGTTCATTAGAGGAGTGAAGCTGCGTCTACCCCAGGACCCTCCTTCCATGCAGCCTTTTGTGTCTGTGTCAGAGTGTGACTTTTCCTAAAACCACACTGCAGGCATATGGAGCACAGCAGCAGAAGCACTGCATGTGCTGGATGTTGCGTGTTTTTGTTTCCAGGTTATTGTAAAAGTCAGGATTATCTGCTATACTCTCTACTTGACACATGAACGGGACTGGACCTGTCATGGTGTCCTGGCTTGTCACATTCCAGCAAGAATACACAAGCACAGGAGAGTTCCTGAAGATCTCCTTGGGAGTGGGGTGTGGCCTGAGTGTCCCAGGGACTGCTGCTTGGTAACTCAGGTGTCATGTCCCAGGTGAGGTGGGTGCCCCATCCCCACCCCCCACCGCTGTATGCGCTCAGCCAGGCCCCTCTCTGCCGTCGCAGGGTCCTGGGATGGAGTAGATGGCAGTGCTGGGAGGTGGCGGTCACACCGTCAGCCTAAATCTGTAACACTTCTTTTAAATTTCACTTAAGACTTTACAGGTAGTCTTATTATTTTATTTTATTTTATTTTATTTTATTTTATTTTATTTTATTTTATTTTTTTATTTTATTAAGATTTTATTTATTTATTCATGAGAGAGACACACAGAGAGAGGCAGAGACACAGGCAGAGGGAGAAGCAGGCTCCACGCAGGGAACCCGACGTGGGACTCGATCCGGGGTCCCCAGGATCACACCCTAGGCTGAAGGCGGCGCCAAACCACTGAGCCACCCAGGCTGCCCTACAGGTAGTTTTAAATTGTACTTGTCAACATCAGCTCACTAGGGAATTTTTTTTATTAGCAAAGGATAGATCGTGGCATTTTTCTTTGTTTAATTAAGTGGGCTTCACACCCAACATGGGGCTTTGAACTCAAGACCCTGAGATTGAGCATTGCATGCTCTATCAACCAAGCCAGCCAGGTGACTCAATCCCAGGTCTCCAGGATCAGGCCCTGGACTGAAGGCGGCGCTAAACCACTGAGCCACCCGGGCTGCCCTTCCTTTCCTTTCCTCTTTCCTTTCCTTTGTCAGAGATGCAGACAGAGGGAGAAGGAGGATCCCTGCAGGGAGCCTGATGTGAGACTCGATCCCAGGAACCTGGGATCATGCCCTGAGCTGAAGGCAGTTGCTCAATCACCAGGCCACCCAGGTGCCCCTTGTACTTGCTTTTAAATTCCTGTAAGATGGGCAGCCTGGGTGGCTCGGCAATTTAGCGCCTGCATGGAATCTGCTTCTCCCTCTATGTCTCTGCCTCTCTTTCTCTCTGTGTCTCTCATGAATAAATAAAATAAAATCTTTAAAAAAAAAATTCCTGTAAAAAACCCAGGGCCACAAACCCAGGCCACATTCTTGCCACATCACTTTTGCCCAGAGCAGTGCACCCCCCAGGCCTGCTGGGCAGTTACCTAGGAGAAATGCAGTCCCCTAGGGTGCTGTGTGGATGGCAGTACGAGCCTCCATCTGTGTCACTGCCTCTGGGCTGACAGCCTGGGGAGGACAGGCAAATTCTTGCTCTTGTGGAGAATTTGGTCCTAGGTCAGTCCACAACTCATTCAGAGTGACCTGTCTATCCCTTTCTCACGGATCTCAGTGGGTTCAGTCCCATTTGTGTCCTGAAAGGGGCGCTCTACCTGAAAAGCTGTCTGTCCCTCCAGGAATGGGTACCACGGACCATGTCATTGTCCTGGCATCTACCAACCGAGCTGACATTTTGGACAATGCTCTGCTGAGGCCTGGCCGACTGGATCGACATGTCTTCATTGACCTTCCCACACTGCAGGTCTGTGCTCCTGGGAGATGGTCCTTCTGGCACTTGTCTGGCCATACTTTCTTTGGCTTACCACTCTTCCTGTGGTTTTGCAGCTTGTTTTGTTCACCTGTATTTTTCTCTTTATCCCTAAACGTTGGGGCTGAGTTTTATAGCAGAATCCTTGGAGAACCTCAGAATTCTCGTCCTGACCCCCTCGAGTCTATAGATGCTCCATGGGTTTGGAGCATGAGGTATGCTGCTACCATGGGGTGGGTGGTCTCTGAGCACCACCAGCTTCCTCAGGCTTCAGAATGGATGTCTACCTTCTGCTGGCCAGGGCTTTGTAGTGCTCCAGGCAGCAGGAACCAGCAGGCAGTGATGTGCACCCCAACATGAGTGGGGAAAGAATTCGAAGCCTAAGTGTAATGGTTCATGTTCCTGTGCCACCGCCAGCAGTGTTCCTGGGTCTGATACTCAAACCATTTCTGCTCTCTAAGCAGCAGAACAGGGCTCCCCTCTGACTCTGCTTGGGGAACAGCTTTCTATCTGTGTAAGAAACATTCTAGAAATGGAATGTCTAGAAAATAGAGAATGTATCTGAAGCAAATGTTCTACAGAATAACCCTTAGATGCATCATGAACTTCATTCTGTTTCTTTCTTTTATCTTTCATTTGTGAAATGCTGCTTGAGGTCTATACTGGTCTCCTATTTGTAGGTCGGGAGTGACGACAAAGAAAGGGATCTAACAGCCAGTGGCTCCTGTTTGTGGGGCAGGAGTGAGCCCACACTGTGTCCTTTCCCTGCAGGAAAGGCGGGAAATTTTTGAGCATCACCTGAAGAGCCTGAAGCTGACCCAAGCCAGCAGCTTTTATTCCCAGCGTCTGGCGGAGCTGACGCCGGGATTCAGTGGTATGGAAGCTGGTTTTTGTCAGTCCTGAGGATGCAGGCCACCCCCACAGTGCCCTCTACCCCTTGCTCTGGGCTGCACAGCAGTGTAGCCGGGTAGGCGTGAGGTTGTGCACAGAGAGCCAGCAGCAGTAAAAGTAACCATGAGTTTCTTTGCTTTTCCTGCCCAACTTTTGCTAGACCCAACATGGTTCTGCACTGGCCCTGTGCCTGTGCCCCCCATGGGCACTCCAGGCACTGCTGCCTTCAGGACTCTGCACACGGGCTGTTTGGTGCCTTCCCAAAATTGGGCTTAGTGTGCCTGCTGCTCCCTGCCAGGTGATGCCTTCTGAGGCCTTGTGGCTGCGCATGTGTACCACTGCCCTCCTCATAGTCTGTTATTATTGAGTAGAGACATCATAAAGCAAGATGTTTTTTGTATGGCTCTCATTTTAAAGGGTAATATAAACAAAATTCCTTTTATGATTATTATTTCTTCCCTTTGGACTTTTTTTTTTTTTTAATGCCCTTAACTAGAATTCTGTGGATACAGGAGAAGCTAATTTCTTGTGCATCAGTGCACATGAATTACTGGATGGAATGAAACAGCAGGTGCTGCTAAGCTGATAACAGTTGGTCAGTAAAGAGCTTAGAGGTGGCAGAAAGACGAGAACGTGCAAAGAGGATATGCTTTGTGTCTGTTCGCGGGGTGCATGGCTTCAGCCCAGGACACAAGCACCACCTTGTGCCTTCAGCCTCCTGCCCACACTCCCCTCCCCTGCGGACAGGTGCTGACATTGCCAACATCTGTAACGAGGCCGCGCTACACGCTGCAAGAGAAGGCCACACGTCGGTCCACACATTTAACTTCGAGTACGCTGTGGAACGGGTCATTGCCGGTATGAGGGGCATATTTTCAGCGGGGAACCTACATAGACGGTGGGGTGGAGGGAGCCAGGGCTACATGTCACAGGATAGAAGTGGACAGCAAGAATTATTGGACAAGAGCACAGTAGGTAAAGTATTTCTGTTTTTATAAGTCAGGTCCTTATAACATGACTTCTCCTTAGTTTAAATACCAGAAATGTGCTGAAGAGCAGACATACTCTTCAAGTAGAAATACAGAAGGATCTTGCACACCCAGATGTGAGTGGCGCTCAGCCCCTCAGCCGTGGGCAGGGCCTTGGAGCTGGCTGAAGGCCATACAGCACACCATCCCCGTTGAGGGGCCAAGGCCGCTGCTGCCTGGGGACAATCTCCTGAGAGCTCCCCTCGGTGCAGCAACAGGAGGGGTCCTGGCAGTGGGGCAGGGGTTTCTGGCAGTGTTTAACTGTCACCACTCAAAGTCAGGTCCCTGGGTTTCTGTCTGGAGAACGGGACTGAAACTAAGAGTCTCCAGAAGTTTCTGTGGCTCCTTATGTCTTGTCCTTGAGCTGGGTTCCACCCAAGATGCTGAAAAATTTTTTAAAAGATGTCTAGAGGGCAGCCCCAGTGGCGCAGTGGTTTAGCGCCGGCTGCAGCCCAGGGCGTGATCCTGGAGAACCAGGATCGAGTCCCACGTTGGGCTCCCTGCATGGAGCTTGCTTCTCCCTCTGCCTGTGTCTCTGCCTCTCTCTCTCTCTCTCTCTCTCTCTCTCTCTCTCTCTCTCTCTCTGTGTCTCTATGAATAAATAAAATAAAAAATCTTTAACAACAACAACAAAAAAGATGTCTAGAGGCACTAGCCTCGCATGTGGGTGGGGAGCACTCAGCCATGAGCCGTCCCTGCAAGGGGCTTATCCCTGTCATGGTCTAGCTGAGTTAAAATCTGGTACAGATGCCACCAGGCACCCAGGCTGCAGCTTAGGAGTCTGTGTGGACAGAAGAAACTAAAGTGGCTGTTTCTTACTACAAATTTGGTTTCATATAAGCCACTGAGTTTTACGTGGAAATTGATAAACTCACATTAACAATCAAAGCAAGAAAGAAGAAAGTATAGACCAAGCTGCACTGGCCAGAGCAGTGCTTAGACCCAGGGACCTTCTGTTCCCTGCTGGTGTGTCCTGCCTGAGCTAGAGCACTTTTATTTTTTTTTTAAGATTTTTATTTATTTATTCATGAGAGACACAGAGATAGAGAGAGAGGCAGCCTCCATGCAGGGAGCCTGATGTGGAACTCGATCCCAGGACCCCAGGATCACACCCTGGGCTGAAGGCAGGTGGTTAACCGCTGAGCCACCCAGGCTTCCCTGAGCTAGAGCACATTGAGCTCAAGTGAAGCCCACCGTGCAGGGCTGTGGCCTCATGTCTAGATGCTCACGTAACCAGCTCTGGTCTGATTTATAACCTTGCAGTAAATGGAGGTAGATGACTAGTAGCACACACCCAAACCCAGAGCTGATCCAGGCTGTATGAAATGGGGATTTGGGGAGGTGTGGGGAACCTGGGGTGCTGAGTGAAGCCTCCCGAGTAGCACAGACAAGGTAAGTGTACAATTGAGTCACAAGGGGGAAGCGGTCACCTAGCAGGGGGCTGCAGCTTCCAGCTAGTCGGGGGAGAAGCTGCTGCGAAGCCTGGACCTCAGTGGAGACCTCATGTGAACACAGTGGCCCTGTGGGCCCCTGAGGGTGGGTACTTGTAAAGCCTGCAGGGACTAGTTTGCTCACCCTAGCATTCACAGAAGTAGAAACAAACAGAGGCCCTCCAGCACCTCTCCCCCTAATGGGGATCAGTTCTGGGTGTTGGCTCGGGGCGGAGATGCAAGAGGTGAATATCAGGGACAACACTGTTTTGATGACATAGGGTAGACCTCCGTGGGGCCACAGAGAGTACCTGGCATGCTTACAAAGGATCAGCTGTGTGCCCAAACTCAGATCCTCGTGCATTCTTTCAGGGACTGCCAAAAAGAGCAAGATCCTGTCAAAGGAAGAACAGAAGGTGGTTGCATTTCATGAGTCAGGCCATGCCCTGGTGGGCTGGTTGCTGGAGCACACTGAGGCCGTCATGAAGGTAGGTTGTCCGTGTTAGGAGGGTCTGGGGTCTCGGTAGCTCTGAGCCCTACTGGCCCTTGCACAAAGCTGACTGCCTGCCTGTTTTTGCTTGAAGAGAAAGCACAGTGTGAGGTAGACGTGGACAGGAGGTGATGGTACAGGATCTCTTTGCCCAGAAGCAAAGTGCAGGAGATCTTAAGTGGGCTCTAGTTTGGGGCATGACCATTGCAAAGTCACTGGATGACTTGAGGTCTCCCTCTGCCATCTACAGGTAATCTTGGAATTAAGAATTGCCAAGTTTATTGCCATCTTTAAAAGGGTTGATGTAATGACTCCTAACCTTAAAAATAAGTGAGCTTGGTTCACATTAAAAACAGCAGTCTTGGGCAGCCCAGGTGGCTCAGCGGTTTAGCGCCGCCTTCTTCCCAAGGCCTGATCCTGGAGACCCAGGATCGAGTCCCACATTGGGCTCCCTGTGTGGAGCCTGCTTCTCCCTCTGCCTATGTCTCTGCCTCTCTCTCTCTGTCTCTCATGAATAAATAAAAATCTTATAAATAAATAAATGAATGAATGAATGAATGAATGAATGAATGAATAAAAAGACAGCACTCTTGTAGGCATTTGTGAACTTGGAAATTTATTTGTACCCACTGCTAATATCATAAACAACTACCCCCGGGATGTGGGTGCAGACGTAATTGTGCCCTCCACACAGACCTGACATACTGCCTGGAGAAGAGCCCCACAGGTGCTCTGGTTCCACAGTGTGGGGGGGAGCTACAGCACCGCACGTCCCCAGCACCAAACATGGGGACACATGGTGATTGCCGGCCTGCATGTTAGCGTTTCCTGTCCTTAACTTCTTTTCAGGAGAATTAGGTGCAGCCATGTAGGTGGTTAGTCTGCTTGCATCTGACGACACCCAGTTGATCAGGCCAGTCCCTTTTCTACACTCCCCAGAGGGCTGGAAGTCCAGGGTCTGGTGATCTGGGTCAAGCCAAGGCTGAAGAAGGCAGGGTTCAAGACAAATGCTTTAATGCAGTATCTCAAAAAGTAAAATAAAAATTAATATAGAAAAATTCCAAGTGAAGTTTATGTCATAATTTTAAATTTCCTTAAGATTATCACTTCATTTAGTGTCCAAAAGACACATCTGTCAGGATGAGAACCTGCTGCTCAGCAGGGAAGATGGGGCAGTTCCATTTACCGGGCCCACAGTTGTTGACAGGCATTTATGTTGTGACTTGCTACAGTGTTAGATTTGAAGTTTCCTCTCAGATGCCCAGGGCGCTGGGAGCTGGTCCTCCTGCTGCCCCTGAGGCCCCACTTGCTGCTCGTGGGGCAGGTCCTGTTCTGCCAGGGCAGCCCCCTACCCCTGTGTGCACACCTTGGTGTTGGGCCAGTGGGGAGGCAAGGGGAGTCCCCCTTGTCCTTGGTGTCCCCAAGCCAGGATCTCAAGGGACCCAAGCCATGCGATGCACCCACAGCAGCAGGGGGTGACAGGAGGATGGGGAGGGGGCATGTTTGTCCCCCGACTCCTTCTTGGTTGGCTTTACCCAAGAGGCCCTGTCTTTGCTATTGTACTTTAGGGATGCACAAGGAAGACATAGCCCAACAGCATGCATGAGCCATTCTCCCTCAAGGACAGGGTCTCTGTTAACAAAATAGGGCCAGTGCCGATTTGCTTTGACTGCTTTGAAACCCTCCAGTTAAATATGTGTCTGACCTTTCCCCACCTGCATCTTTATTTTTTTTTCTTTTAAAGATTTTATTTATTTATTCAGAGGGAGAGGGAGATGCAGGCTCCATGCAGGGAGCCCGATGTGGGACTCGATCCTGGGTCTCCAGGATCACACCCCAGGCTGCAGGCAGCGCCAAACCGCTGCGCCACCGGGGCTGCCCCCCACCTGCATCTTTAAAGTGTGAATCCTGCCTGCTAACTCAGCCACATGACATTCTACAGGTCTCCATTGCACCACGGACAAATGCAGCACTGGGCTTTGCTCAAATGCTTCCAAGAGACCAGCACCTCTTCACCAAGGAGCAGCTGTTTGAGCGCATGTGCATGGCCTTGGGTGGCCGTGTGTCAGAGACCATCTCCTTCAACAAAGTCACTTCTGGTGAGAATCTGGCCCCTGCAGGAGTTTTCGAAGCACTTTCACACCCACTGTGCCTTTTGCATGGTAGTGGGAGAGGGAATCTGAATAGTAGGATACAAATGTATTTCTGAATGTCAACAAGTGTTCTCAAGCTATTACTTCCCTGGGATGCCCAGACAGGAAGTGGAGATGTGCCTTTCTCATTCCCAGTGACATTGTGGTTCAGCGTGATACGTGAACCTCTGCAAAACTGCTGGGGAAGTGAACCCAGATGTGCATCCCGGTAGTAACTTAGAGTTTGAAGACTTTCAAGGAACAGTAACAGGATACAGCTGTACCCTGGGTCCTCGCTGTCAGGCCCAGGCCTGCGCCAGTGGGGGCCCCAGTGTGCCCTGATTTAGCACTGTCAGGAAAGCAACCCCTTTCTTGACCCCACGCTCCAGGGGCTCAGGACGACCTGAGGAAGGTCACACGCATTGCCTACTCTATGGTGAAGCAGTTTGGGATGGCACCAAGCATTGGACCCATCTCCTTTCCTGAGGTGCAGGAGGGCCTCACAGGCATTGGACGGCGCCCCTTCAGCCAGGGCCTGCAGCAGATGATGGATCATGTGAGTCTATACAATGTGTTGGGCATCAGCTCCATCCTGTCGTATGCTGGGGTTAGGAGGTGGGTCTCTCACATGCTGGCGCCATGCCCACTGCCACACTGAGCTGAGGGCCCAGCTGTGTGGTCCACATCAAAGGCATTCCAATCCTCACCTGCTGAGTGTCTGTTCTTAGGGGAGGACTTGTATGGCTCTTGGTGACATTGTCTGCGATGTGAAACCAGAAAGGAGATAGAACAAATACCTCAAATGATACAGCCAGTGCCCAGTGGTCGCTGCACCTGCAGGACACGCTGCATGCTCCCCATGAGACTGGACCAGGGCAGTGTTTGGGCTGGCGCATGTGTGAGGTGGCTGCAGGCAGGGAGCACAGACATAGGCTTCCCAGCTTCAGGAGCTGGTGGGCTGGCACCTTGAGCAGGGGCATTCCCAGGGGACAGGGTAGGGGCAGGAAATGTTATTGGCAGCTGAGCCCTCCTGGCCACGGTGAGATAAAGGCTGTGTCCCTGACCCTGAGGCTCTCTCATGTGCTCTGGTGCCAGAGTCGGCCACAGGGGATGTTGTGTTTGTTGGCTACCTTCCCCATTACAGATCTGTTGTCTTTCTTTGGCAGGAAGCAAAACTGCTTGTGGCAAAGGCCTATAGGCACACAGAGAAGGTGCTGCAGGACAACCTGGACAAGCTGCAGGCGGTGAGGCTCTGGGTACCAGCCTGTCCCCCCAGAGGGCAGGCAGCCATCACTACACAGTGCTCCTCACAGGAATACACAGAGCCATAGAGAACAGGGCCACTGTGTCTAACCCAGTACAAGTGAACTCTGACATTTCTCATATCTCCTTTTTAGCTTATGAACACGACCAGCCAGTCCGTTCTATGTGGGCAGAGGAACATCAGGTTTCAGTGGTTATCACTATGTGGTCAGCTTCCCTTACTGTTTCCCAGCTCTTAAGTTTTCCTTGGAATTTTATTTTATTTATTTATTTTTTATTTTTAAATAATCTCTGTGCCAAATGTGGGGCTTGGACTCTCAACCCTGAGATCAACAGTCGCACGGTCTGTCAACTAAGCCAGTCCAGTGCCCCTTTCCTGGAATTTTTAAACTGAATTATTTTAAAGTTTACAATCATTTTAGATTTATAGACAAAGCTGCAGACATAGCACGGAGCTCCTTCTACCCTATGCCAGTTTTCTGTATTGTTAAAATCTTCTGTCAACATGGTGCGTTTTCCACGACCTAGTGAATTAGTATTTGTTTTGTTTTGTTTTTAGATTTTTTATTTATTCATGAGAGATGCAGAGAGAGAGAGGGAAGGAGAGGCAGAGACACAGGCAGAAGGAGAAGCAGGCTCCATGCAGAGAGCCCAGTGAGGGACTCGATCCTAGGACTCTGGGATCTGAGCCAAAGGCAGACGCTTAACCACTGAGACACTCAGGTGTTCCTGAACCAGTGTTGATACCTCGTTAACTCAAGCCCACACTGTTTATACTCAATGTCCTTTCCTGTTCCAGGACCCCATATTATGTTTCCTTGTGATTTCTTGTTAGGTTTCCCTGGGCTTGGACTTTGTTACCTGTTGCTGACCACTCTGTCAGCTGTAGGACCAATGGTTTGGTGTGTGTAGAAGGTCTTACACTTGAGATTTGTGGTTCTCATAGACAGACTGGGAAGAGGACTCCTGAAGTGGGCACTTCCCATGTCCCCCGTAGAAGTGGGCAGCTCATCGTTTCCCCACTGCCTCTTACTCCAGTCATGGGAGGCAGCTGCTCCACCAGGCAGGGAATTAAGCATGTTGCCCCCAGGCCAGCAGCACCTGCTTCCTGGGGCTTGTGAGCAGTGCAGAGCTGAGCCAGAATCTGCTGTTAATAAGATCCTGGTACCACACTGTGGCTGCTGCTTGGCAGGACTCAGGCTCCCTGTGTGGGGCCCAGAACATCCTGCCTTTGCCCTATTGGGAGGTTACAGGGCTTAGCAGTGCACCGGAACTGCCCCACGGAGGATGCAGTGGCCCTAGTCAGAGGTGCCTGGGACAGTGTTCCTTGTGGCCATGATGGAGCCATCAGAGATGGATGGGCTGCCGGTGCTGGGTGCATGCGTGCGCGCGCGCGCACACACACACGACCACATCCAGGATGGCAGAGGCTCCCTCCTCACACTTCAACACAAGCACCCCCCCCCCCCCCCCACACACACATATTCCAGCCTCCACTCGCTCTCCCGTGTACAGACACACGCACACATACACCTTGTTTGGGAAAGGAAATCGAAGTTGCCTCAGAAAACAGATTTGGAAGGGAAGCAGAAGAATTAATGAGGCTGGCAGCTGGGAGACCATCTCCAAGGTTGAGACAGGGAGGGATTCTGTGTTCGAGCTGCCTGTGTTCATAGCTTCCTGGGAAAGTGGGCTGCCCCGGGCGTCCGCTCACAGACACCCACCCCCTCCCGGGTGCTCTGCTTTCAGAAGGCTCTTCTGTGTCCCTGTCTGGGACTCATACACTGCCCTGTTTGTTCCCTTAGCTGGCGAATGCTCTGTTGGAGAAGGAAGTGATCAACTATGAGGATATCGAGGCCCTCATCGGTCCGCCACCTCACGGCCCCAAGAAGATGATCGCACCTCAGAGGTGGAGTGAGGCCGAGAGGGAGAAGCAAGACGCTGGGGAGGAGGAGGCACCTCAGCAGCCCCCACTTCGAGGGGATGAGCCATCTTGGCCCAAATAGTTGGACCTCCTCAACTGTGTCTGCGGGAATGTGATGTTCCTGCCAGCCGCAGGAAGGAACTCCTTACTTAGTGCCACCACCCACCCCACCATGCCCGTTTCTCCCAGCCCCCACTGGTCTCTGAAAGGCTTCTGGGATCTATTTATTGGTTTCCCTGCTTGTGAATAGTAAATGTTTCTTCAGGCAATTTAGCTTTTTTGTAAAGCCTTCCCCCACCCATGGGGAGGGTACCAGTGTGCAGGTCCCAGGTCTGACACTGTTATTTTGGGGGTGCTGGGCAGACCAGAGGCAGCACTGCGTTCAGGCTCCCAATAGCTTGTTCTGTCCTCAGCTCCTCTGGCCTCATCAGAATGCTGACAGGATTGGCAATGAAAGGCCCCTCTGAGCTGACTGGCTTGTCCTCCCTTGCTGGGCCCTGCTCTTGTGCTCACACCCCCACAGGGGCAGCACTGGGGACAGGCACTGGGCTCTACAGCATTAAAGCACTGCCACCTGCTGCTTTGTGGACATGAGCATGAGAGCCTTTCCTTGCTGCTCTGGCCCCCAGCACCCCGGCATGGGTAGTGGGGAGACAGACACCTCTGAGACCTGCTATGGTACTTTCTAGTAAATTCTGTGGGCGGAGAGTCCATCTTTGTACCACATGGCCAGCTCTATCTCAACACAGGGTCACATGTTTCAGTTTATAATTTCATCCACATGATAATCTGTTGAAGAGTCCCTTTTGTAGGAATCTGGTGGGTAAAGGCCCTAGGACACACCCTCCTTGCAACAAGTGCAGTGAATTCGGCTCCTTGTCCCCAGGGGCATGCAGCACACACATCCTGTGCACTGACATTGGGAGCCATGGTTTGATTATGGGCACATCCTGACATAATGGGTTGTTCTGTTGCCCATTCCACAATCTGTGCCCTGAGGAAATGGCAGGATGTGGGCAGGTACAGGTCGCAGCTCTGAGAGGGCACTCTTGCCTTTGCCCCAGTTCCCCAAGTTCACTTCCACAGATGAGCATGTGGTTAGGAGGGTTCTGGTCTCTGCCCCAGGGTGGCACCCTCTGTCCTGGACTGTAAATGTGGTCAAGCTCATCCCCCATATACTTTACCATTAAAGTGGCCTTTGGAAAATTGTTTGCTGTTCACCAGAAGATACTTAGGAATCGAATGTAAATGGCAGGAAAAGTGGCCCCTCACTATGGTGGAGACAGGTGGAGCCCGACCCTAGCACTCACTAATGGGAGCAGGCTCCGCCATGCAGTGAGGGAGTCTCACTGTGCTGATTTATAGAAGCAAGTTGTTTGCAAACTTTGGTTCTCCAACTCGTCATAAGTGACATCCCCTCCAGATCGAGTATCTGGTACTCAAGAAGAGTGCCAGAAGTTAAACCTCCTCTTGCTACCTCATCAGGGCCTGAGGCTGCCTCTCACTCTGCCCCTAAAGAGCCTTCTCCAACTGCAGCGTGGAGCAGCCAGACCACACTGGGCCACCTGTGTACTCAACCCTCTGCCCTCCCCTCAGCACAGTGGGTATAAGAGGGCTAAATGTAGCTTCTGGAACTCCCTAAGACAGAGTTTTGTTAGTAAGCTCCACACCCAACTTGGGGCTCGAATTCATGACCTGGAGATCAAGAGTCACATGCTCTTCTGATTGAGCCAACTGGGAGCCCAGTGAACGACACACTTTTTGCTTTTTAAAAGTAAACAGGTATGTTTAACGCAATCATCACAGAAGAGTGAAAAGTTAAAAAATTACCATGTTTTTAAGTAATACAAATTGTTCTCCACTGTAATCTACATTCATCAACATGATTGTTATGCTTATGAAAAGTTTGTTTTGGTCTGATACGCATATTAGTTTCAGATTTACAATATGATTGAACGTTTGTGTTGCAAAACGATCAAAATGAGCCTAGTTAACATCTGTCATGCAGATATTTTCTGTGATGCAACTTTTATTTTTTTTATTATTTTTTTTTTAATTTTTTATTTATGATAGTCACACAGAGAGAGGCAGAGACATAGGCAGAGGGAGAAGCAGGCTCCATGCACCGGGAGCCTGATGTGGGATTCGATCCCGAGTCTCCAGGATCGCGCCCTGGGCCAAAGGCAGGTGCTAAACTGCTGCGCCACCCAGGGATCCCCTCTTAGCAACTTTTAAATAAAAAATTTATGATTATAATGCTAATCTTTCTGCCACGTTTCACAGATGTCAAGTGTTCCTTCAGGTTATAGGAATCTCCTGAGTTATCCTACAGCTGATTTTTGTGTAGGCCATGATTCTGGAAAGCTGAGACACTGGAAAGTTAGGAGTTCTGTGATTAAGTAGTGAGTATGACGTATCCTGTCCTGTTACTAGGCTACTGCTTTTCCAAATTCAACCATCAGCCCATATTTTTATGACATAGCACACTCATTTCTACAGTGTTTTCGGATATAACCCCCCCCCCCACACACACACCCCAAAAACCACTATAAAAATTACTTTGTAGGGACGCCTGGGTATCTCAGGGTTGAGTGTCTGACTTCGGCTCAGGATCTGATCCTGGGATCTGGGATCGAGTCCTGCATCGGGCTCTCTGTAAGGAGTCTGCTTCTCTCTCTCTCATGAATACATAAATCTTTAAAAAAATAAAAATCACTTTGCTATGAAACTGATTTACAAAATCAAGACTGTATGTCTGAGAGGCCTCCAAACACTTGTTGACTGTCTTAAGTGGAATTTCTTTGAAACCAAAACCTACAGCAGCAGCTAGAGGTCACCAGTAAGGTCCAGGTACTGAATGCGCAGGTTCTGCTGAGTAACTGGGGCTCAGTCTTGCAAGGAAATTCTGGGAGGCTGTGTGGAGCATTCTCCCATACCTTCGGGGGTGTTCATCCAGGAATTGCCGGCCACCTTGAGTGCAGTTCCCAGAGGCATGAGCTAGCTACTTCTATGGCCCTGGCATGCCCAAGTCTGGTACAAAAGCCCTGGAGCAAGCTGTGGAATTCTGTGCCCAGGAGGACAAGGCCTGTCCCTATGCTACCAATTATTAAAATGCTTGAGCCAGACACATTTTTGTATTAGAAGGACTCCTGCTTGGGACGCCTGGGTGGCTCAGTTGTTGAGCGTCTACCTTCAGTTCATGGCGTGATGCCGGGGTTCTAGGGTCAAGTCCCACATCGGGCTTCCCACGGGGAGCCTGCTTCTCTGCCTGTCTCTGACTCTGTCTCTCATGAATAAATAAGTAAAATCTTAAAAAAAAAAAAAAAAAGACTCTTGCTTAATAGTTGCCAACAGTTCATTCTGACTTTCCCAACAAGAAAGCCGAGCCTGTCGCCTGAAGGATTTGTCATCAGAACCAGTGTGACCTTATCATTCTGCACCCTTTTCTACCACCCATGCAGGGAGCCCAATGTGGGACTTGATCCCAGGACTCCAAGATCTCGCCCTGTGCCAAAGGCAGAGCTAAACCGCTGAGCCACCCAGGGTTCCCTTTTGCACCCTTTTCTAAGGAAAACAGTGTGTTGACTATTCAAGTATGGGATACTGGAGTCTGCATCTGCAATGCTGTGCGCAGGAGACCAAGATGCTTGAATTACAACGTCACTTTCTTACCGCTAACTTGGTTCTGAGCAGCGTTTCTATTTTCAGACCTCTCTCCCCCAACCAGTGACCCATGGCTGGAACTTAAGTGGAAATGTGGGTCAGGGCAGATGGAAGTGCGCAAGTCTGGGGGTCTGTCCAGAAAGAGAAATTGGGGGCAGGGATAGGAATGTGTGAGATTAGAAGGAACAAGGTACCTGATCCACAATGATCCAGTGAAGGGTGTCTGAGAGAGACATGGGAGGTGCAGCCTAACATCTGACAGGAGAACAAAGACACCGTGCAGGTCAAGGCAAGTGTTTATACAACAACTGTTTTCTCCAGCATCACTCTGCTGCAGTTATGCTGCTGCGATAGAGCGAGTGTGGGCTCAAGCTCCAGTTTCACTAGAAAATCCCTCAGTTTGCGTGACGGCTCAAGGAGGGTTCATCTACTCTCCTCCCTCCTCCTCTCCCGCACTGCTACTTTCCGGGCTCCAAGCACATACCTGGAAGTAGAGCTGTGTTCTGTGGCCCCAACAGTCCATCCTTCCATTTCACAGAGGGAAAAGTGCAAATAAGGTGCCCAACATCCCAAAACTAGTACAAAGGTAGAGCCCAAGGCAACTCCACAGCCACGTTCTTGGGGGCTTGTCGCTGACCCCCCCCCCCCAAGCTTAGCCCCTGTGTGTGTGAAAGCGGCAGACCAGAGAGGTTCACAGACAGGTACCACTTCCAAGTCCAAGAGGGGCCTTCAGGCCCAGCCTGCACGTGCTGATGCTGTCCACAGAGGGGCTACCCTGTCCTAGCTTCCTAACAGGCAGGCTCAGTGCGTCTGCCTGTGCAGACCGCTAGCCCCTTGTATTACACGGTTCTGTGTCCCCAGCCAGACCCTAAAGTCCTCAGTGAATCTCAACCCGATTTTTCTAACATCCCAGGATGTCTCAAAAGAGCAGAAAACTCAGTCCGCAGCTATTCACTCAAGGAAGCACACGGGCCTTCAAACTTCTCATCCTGGGTCACGACGGTCTTCCAACGTCGGTTACATTGTATTAGCGAGAAGCCTCGTGTTTAGGGCGCCGGTGGGAAGGCGGCAGGGTTACTTGGGTGTAGACCTGCCCGCAGCAGAGAGGAGCACAGGGCCCAGGTCACAGAGGTCCATGTGGCTTCTCGGTACGTGTTAGGGCGCTCGTCTCCGCCCAGGTAGCAGGGCAGGGCTCCCGACCCCGGGGGAAGGCACCCGACCTCGGGGAAGGCTCCCGACGCCTCCGCCCAGCGAAGGCAGCTGCGCGGAGCTGCGCAAACACGCCCGTCAAGTCCTCACGCCCCGCGTACAGCTAACACTCCGGAGGAGTCCACTCTGTGTGGACGCACGGGACGCGGAGGCGACGCCCTAGAGTTAGGCGCACGTACCGAGTCCCGTGGCGTGCGGGAGCTAAAGCGCTGCTGCTCTCCTCCGGCCCCGGCGTCCTGACTTAGGGCCACTGAGTCCTACAACAGCCCGCCGTCCGCCAGCAGGGCCCGGCGACCAGAGCGCGGCTGCCGTAGAACGCCATATCTGCGCGGGGCCGCGGGGGTGGCTGGGAGGGTGTGCGCGTCACTTCCGCGATCCCCGATTCTGATTGGCCAGAACGGTTGGCGCTTTTGTGATTGGCCGGACCCAGTACCATCCCAGCATGCTTCGCGCCGCCAGTTCTTTTCCGCTGGCCTGTCTCCCTAGGAGGAGGTGAGTGTGCTATCCCGCGGCCTCCGCTGCCATCCGCTGCCATCGGTGTCGGGCTGCTCCAGGCCCGGCCGCAGAGGGGCTTCGGGCCCGCGCTGCCGACAGGAGAGGGCCGTGGTCCGGGCTCTGGGGGCGAGCGGGCCGGCCGGAGCCCCGACCCTGACTCGCTCCCCGCGCCCGCAGGCCCGTAGGTAGCCGCCATGGCGCCCAGCCGGAATGGCATGATCCTCAAGCCCCACTTCCACAAGGACTGGCAGCGGCGCGTGGCCACGTGGTTCAACCAGCCGGCGCGGAAAATCCGCAGGTGAGCGGCCGTGCGGGGTGTGGGAGGGGCGCCCCCTGACCCCGCACTCCGCACCCCTGACCCCCGCACCCCTGTCCCCGCGCAGACGCAAGGCCCGCCAGGCCAAGGCCCGCCGCATCGCCCCGCGGCCTGCGTCAGGGCCCATCCGGCCGATCGTCCGCTGCCCCACGGTGAGGTACCACACGAAGGTGCGGGCCGGCAGGGGCTTCAGCCTGGAGGAGCTCCGGGTGAGTGCGGGGGCTCGGGGGCCTGTGGGGGGGGCCCGGGGGCCCGCGGGCCAATGATGACAGTCTCCGGAATCGCTGTACTCACGTGATGAAAGTACACTCGAACCCTTTTCCATCTGACGGCCAAGCGCGGCAGGGGCGGGCGGCTCGGGGCGGGGCGGGGCGGGGTGGGGTGGGGGGGCTTCATGGGCCTCTCTATCGGTTAGGTGGCCGGCATTCACAAGAAGGTGGCGCGGACCATTGGCATCTCGGTGGACCCGCGGCGGCGGAACAAGTCCACGGAGTCCCTGCAGGCCAACGTGCAGCGGCTCAAGGAATACCGCTCCAAGCTCATCCTCTTCCCCAGGAAGCCTTCAGCCCCCAAGAAGGGCGACAGCTCAGTGAGTGCCCCCAAACATCCAGAGGTCACAGGCAGGGCGGGAGGCGGAGAAAGACCCTGAGAATTCACTCCCTCAGTGTCTAGAGTGGCAGGAAGTGCACTGCTGCTCCAGGAAACTCCTCTTTTGTGTCTTAACAGGAGCTATCATTTCAGTTTAGTTAGAAGTTAAGCATTTGTTACCGAAAGCGTTTTCTAAAATGCTGTATATGAAGTATGCATTCCTAGGGGAAGATTTCAGAGAGAGATAGATGGTTCGGAGCTAGGTCAGTAGCCTGGGGGCCTGCCTGCACCTAGGGTTCACGTATGGGCGGCTGTGGCACAGGCCTGTGCATCTGCTGTCAGCTGATGGAACAGGGCCCCAGCAGGAAGTGGGACTGGGGTCCTAGGTTACATGCTTGCAGCCCCAGGGCCTTTGAGCTGAACTCAGCCGACTCCCTTCCCCTTAACAAACAGGCTGAAGAACTCAAACTGGCAACACAGCTGACAGGACCAGTCATGCCCATACGGAATGTAAGTAGGGATCCACCATGAATGCTTGGGTTGGGGGGCTTGGTTGCAGGGTGGCAGCCAGGCTGTGTGGAGATGTCTGGGTTTGTGGGAACCTTGCTGTAACTCTGGAGGGAGCATCTTTCCTTCTTCATGGGCTCCTGGAGGGAGGGTCTTGCTTTTATCTCTGGGGACTTCATTGTCTCATACACACTCCTGCTGCTATTCTGAAAGGCCAGGCCACGGGGCATTGTTTGGACGTGTCCGGGGATCCAGCAATTGATTGGGCCCCTGAGGTTCCTGTGGCAAGGGAGGTGGGCTCCCTCTGTCCAAGGTCTCTGTGGTGTGACCTGGTATCCAGCCTCCACTTTCTGCAAACACCTGAGGTGGTTGTGGGGTTATGTCCTAGGGAGCCTCACTGTCATGTCTCCTTGGTGGATTCATAATGGTCTTGAAGCTGAGGGTGGGCATGTGTAGTCTTTACCTCCTCTTGTCAGAGGTTTTGCTGACACAGTCATGGATCCTCCTGCAGACAAAGGTTTGACACACCCTGTGTTCCCCTCCAGGTCTACAAGAAGGAGAAGGCCAGAGTCATCACAGAAGAGGAGAAGAACTTCAAGGCATTTGCCAGCCTCCGCATGGCCCGTGCCAATGCCCGGCTTTTTGGCATCAGGGCAAAAAGGGCCAAGGAAGCTGCAGAACAGGATGTTGAAAAGAAAAAATAAAGTGCTATTGGCAACTCCTGCTGCTTGCTGTCTCCATGTGATGGCGTTCTCCTCTGAGGGGACCTGAGACCTGGCAGGGGTGATGGCACCTTTGCAGGGCAGCACAGTGACTGAATAACATCAGTACCTATCTCGTGCAGGTGTTGCAAGGAGTCCTTGTTAACCAGAGTAGTTTCCAGTTACCTATCTCAGGACTTGGGGCTACATCTTCCCAGACTGGTGTGCACGTCTGCTGTTCTGAATAGCAGTCCCTTCATCCAGGTTTGCAAGGCATGCAGGCTGCCCCAAACCCATCCTCAAGCCACTGTGCCTGCGTGGCGGCTAGGCAGAGCCAGGGTAGCTTCAGTGCCCATCCCAGGGGAAGGCTGGCACTGGAGCAGGGCTTGAGCTGGATCCCTTGTGGCACATGGTGCCCAAGATCCTTTGAAACCAAAGCTGGTTTCTCCACAAATGACACTAAGGTGGGAGCTCCCAGCAGGGCCTGCTGTGATGAGGAGTTGGGAGGGTGTCTGGATGCTTCAGCTGTGCAAGTACAGGTCTTCACTGACCTGACCACTAATGAATGACGTGACTTTGTACCCAGCAGCCACATCACTGGTGTCCTGACCCAGGACCTGTGCTGTCACTTGGGCTTGTTTGGAACCAAAGCCGGAGTAGGTTTTCATCTAATAGATGATTTGAAAGGCTCTTCATTTCTTGTACATCCAAAGCGAACAGTTGAGCTGCTTACTTCCACGCTCTTGTGTGAGGGTCAGCAGAGGTGGAGATTTGAGTTGAGGAGCCTAAGCTCTGTCCCTGACAGTCCTGTGCAGAGGGAATGAACTGGTGCTGCATCTGGATGGCTAGTGGTGGCCATCCTGCCTGGTTTGTGTTGAGAAACCTGGTGAGCTCGACTAAGCTGGACATGGGCTGGGAAGCCCACACCTCTGGGGCAGTGGCCCCTGTGCTCCAGCCTTGGAGTGAAGGGAAGAAACACGGGGGGCCCTTAGATGTTGCTTCACCTTCGCTGTACGTCTTCTGGCATTGTGCCACCAGGACAAAAGGCCTCTGCAGGTGTGCGGAGCATCAGGAACAGGCCAGGCACCTGCTGTTGGTGAGTGCGAGTGTGCTGGAGAAAGGCGGGGTGGGGGACCCCTGTTTTAGGACTCTGTTCATTGGGTTGTCGGTGGCGGTGGCAGCTGTGCTAGATCATCTTGACTAGTCTGATCCCCTGAGTTCCTTCCACTCAGCTCGGCACCCTGGGTGTTTGGGAAGCAAGACGGGCCTGCACCCAGCAGGTGAACTGGATGTGCCATCTGATGAAGCCAGGCAGGAAGTAGGCCTGATCCCATGCACCTGGGCCATGAACCACACTAGAGACAGATTGAGAGTGAACTCCACACCTGGTAGGGATTCAGGTACCCTAGGGGGCTGGAGCCGTCCCCGGCCCTGCCAGCATTGCTCTGTGTGTGTGGCAGCTCCGTGGCAGCACCACCAGGAGGAGGCGTTCCTTTGCCCACTTGCCATTCCCTGGCATTAGGATTCGGGCTCCTGGAAGATTTCCCCTTGAGTCTGGGCAGAACCGTTTCTGGGAGAGGTGGCTCCTGACCCCGCCATGTGTCTCCTGAGGCGGCAGAAACTTGGCCAGCCTTGAGGGAGCAGCCACTTGTGAGGGACACAGCAGTGAGAGGATGGGCCCCTATGCCATCTGGGTGAGGAGCTGAGTTCCGAGGCGGCCTCTGAGAAGCCCCTGAGCAGGGAGCCCAGCTGTGGTCTGCTTTGATTGGGAGTATGATTTTAGCACTAGTGTACGGTGACTGGAAAATGAATACAGGCCCCGATCCCTTTATCCCTGTCTGCCCCTGGGTGGAAGTCCATTAACAGGCGTGGGCTTCCTATGTGGAGAAGCAGGCAGGATCTGACACACAGGTGGTTCCACTTGTTAGCACCATATTCTGGGTTACAGGTGCCTTCTGGGGCCAGATTCCCAAAGTGGGTACGCGGGTGTTGCCAGCAATGCCCTCAGCGGCCAGCAGGGGTGCTTGGGCTTGCGCTGCCCACAAGATGGCTCATGGGGCACATTTCTCTGTTAAAATAGATAAAATTGTATTTTTTAAAGGAAGAATTAACATTAATTTCCATTTGCTTGAAACCGTTGTAAAAAAAAAAAAACAGAAACCGTTGTAATTTAAAGGAAAACTTCAATTGTTTGACATTATTTAGGCTTTTTCCCACTTAACCTCAGTTGGAGCCAGAGAGAAGGTAGAGGTCCGTGTAAAGGGCTAAGGGTTCCTTTCTTGTGTCTCACGTTTGTATTTTCATTTGTAGGTAGTTGTACCCATCGTGTTTTCTCCTATGGTTTCTAGGTGTTCACTTAGTTACATTTTTTCTTTCCTTTTTTACATTTTTAAAAGATTTTATTTATTCATGACAGAGAGAGAGCCAGAGACACAGAGGGAGAGAAGCAGGCTCCATGCAAGGAGCCTGATGTGGGACTCAATCCTGGGTGTCCAGGATCACACCCCAGGCCGAAGGTGGTGCCAAACTGCTGGGCCAGCAGGGCTGCCCATTTTTTATTTTTTCTAAGTTAGAAAAGTCCTCTTTGTTTAAAACGGAGAAGAGAGAAGAGCATAAACAGAAGAGAAAGTTGTCCCTTTCCGCCTCCACCCACCTTCCACACCCCTAGAATGACTTCTGCCCATGATAGGTTACATAAAGTTATGTTCTCATATAGATACCTGGGTCTTGGGGTGGCTGGGTGATGCTGTCAGTGAATCTCAGTGTTTGGTTTTGGGCTTTTTTGTGGGGTTTTTTGTTTTTTTTTTGTTTTTTGTTTTTTTTTTAATCTCAGGGTTGTGAGATCGAGCCCTGCATCAGACTTGGGATTCTCTCTCCCTCTGCCCCCCTTTATGTGCTCTTGTGCTCTCGCTCTACGTAAATAAATCTTTATATATGTTTTTAAAGGTTTTTATTTATTCATGAGAGATACAGAGAGAGAGGCAGAGATACAGGCAGAGGGAGAAGCAGGCTCCATGCAGGGAGCCCGATGTGGGACTTGATCCTGGCCCTGAGCCAAAGGCAGACGCTCAACTGCTGAGCCACCCAGGGATCCTTTTCTAAGTAAATAAATCTTTAAAAAACAAATGAGGGATCCCTGGGTGGCGCAGCGGTTTGGCGCCTGCCTTTGGCCCAGGGCGCGATCCTGGATCGAATCCCACGTCAGGCTCCCGGTGCATGGAGCCTGCTTCTCCCTCTGCCTGTGTCTCTGCCTCTCTCTCTCTCACTGTGTGCCTATCATGAATAAATAAAAATTAAAAAAAAAAAAAAAAAAACGAAACATCGGGGTATTTTGTGTTGTTTTTTGGGGGAGCCTTTTGTTCTTATGAAAGCAAATGGAGGTGCACCTGGCAGGCTCAGTCAGAAGAGTATGTGATTTTTTAAGGATTTTATTTATTTGAGAGAGACGGTGAACAAGAGAAAGAACACAAGCAAAGGGAGAAGCAGACTGCCCGCTTAGTAGAGAGCTCAACACCAGGCTTGGTTCCAGGGTCCCGAGATCATGACCAGAATCGCAGGCAGACGCTTTACTGACTGAGCCACCCTGGTGCCCCTGGAATGCTCTGTTTAAACTTGTATTTTTTTATTTGTTTAGAAGCTAAGGCTATCATGTCATATTTGTTGGCAAATTATCTTTTTTTAAAAGATCTTATTTATTCATGAGAGACACACAGAGAGGCAGAGACACAGGCAGAGGGAGAAGCAGGCTCCATGCAGGGAGCCTGATGCGGGACTCGATCCCGGCCCCGAGCCAAAGGCAGACACTCAACTGCTGAGCCACCCAGGCGTCCCTAAATTATCTTTTTTTTTTTTTTTTTTTGGTTCATCTGTCATGTTCATTTTTCTATTGTGATGTTTGTCATTTTCTTGAATTGCACCAGCTCTTTGCATATTAAGGAAATTTGCCTGTTGTCATATGTTGACAGATTTTTTTTCCAGTTTATTCTTTTCCTTTTGAGTCTTGCTTATATCTTTTTAAAAATCTCTTTTGAAAAGTAGTCTCTGCACCCAACATAGGGCTCGAGCTCATGACCTGGTGATTGATGAAGAGTCAGATGCTCTGCCAACTGAGACAACCAGGCTCCCTGAGCCTTGCTTGTATCTTGAACATGTGGGCTGGAGCTGAAATGAGGTGCTCTCTTTTAAGAGACAATGTGGTATAGTAGGAAGACCACTGCTTGGCCCCTGTAGCGGACATTAGTTATTCTTTTGACTCTTTGGCATCAGAATTCACATTGTGAATTTTTTTTTAGTCTTGGGAGAAGCAGAATTCCATGCTTTTGTAGGAGCTGAAGGCACCTTACTCTCTGCTCCACTTCCTGTAGCAGGCCGGGTCTCCTTAGTGCCGCAGCCTCAGCATCTGCTCCATGGGGGTGGGCATCATCCCCACCAGTTCCAGGGCTTTCCCAGTGTTTGGTCATTTGTGGCTCCATCAGCCACAATCAGTCTTCAGTTGCTCAGACTGACCAGACATATGAGCATGCTGGCCCAGGTTTGGATCTGGGCTGCCTGGCACCGACCAAGGGACTTTCAACAAGCAGCAAGTGCCAACCAAGTGGGGGGAGGGTGTTGGGCCCCAAAGGTAGCAGAGCCTGATAATGGGGCAGACAGATGGGCAGCACGCCAGGGGAGGCAGAAGGTGACATGAAGGGCGAACATTCCCTCAAGTATATCTAGCTCCTACTGTGCACCAGGCATGATCCCTGGCTGCAGGGCAAAGCCGGCCATAGCACAGCCCTGCCTTCACAGGGCTTTCATTCAAGAGGGTCCCAGATACAGGCTCTGGCGGACCCCTCATCCCCTGCTGTAGTGTCCTGCACACATGTCTGCCTCATGGGGCTCTGGGAGGGGACATCAATAATGAAAATAAGGGGGTGCCTCAGGTCTCCGTGGGTGAAAGTCTGCCTTGGGCTCAGGTCAGGATCCTGGGGTCCTGGGATGGAGTCGCACTTTGGGCTCCCTGCTCAGCATGGTGGAGGGGAGGTTCTGCTTCTCCCTCTGACTGCCCTTCCCCCAGTTCATTCTCTCTCTCCCTCTCTCTCTCAAATAAAGTCTAAAAAAAAAGAAAGGGGCCAGGCACAGAATCCCTTGCCAGCAGTGCCTGCCAGCAGTGCCAGCAGCTCCTCTCTCTCCCCTAAGTGTGTCTTCTCCATGTGGTTCTAGGACAGGGTAGAGCAGGGGGTACAGAGTACCTATTGAACACCTACTGCATGCTAGGCCCTGGAGGTGCCCTTAGGTAAACTAGAACCAGAACACAGCAGATTCAAAGCCCATGGGATGGGGAAGGGCTGATGGGGGCAGGGAGCGAGTGCTGGCCAGACAGCCATAGAGGGCCCAGCCCAGGGCTGCCAGCAAGGACCTGTTGCCAGGCTACAGGAGCACTGTCTGGCCGTCCAGGCCCTGGAGAAGGGCCATGGGCATTGGAAGAGTGGACTGGCCTTCCAGAGTCTCAGACCCACTGTCCTGGGAGTGGAGGCCCCTATGCCTCCACCCACCTCCTCGGGGCTGCCCCTCCAGAGTGCTGAGGTCCACTTCTGAAGGACCTGGTCACAGGCACTCGACTGCTGCCAGGGGGCCACGTGGGGCATCAAGTAGGTGTGTGTCAGACCCGGCTCCCTAGTACTCAGCTGCAGGGCTGTGGTTGGCCCCTCCTTTCCATGCCTGTTTTCACTGTTGCAGGGGGACCCCAGATTCCAGAGTGTTGGGGGACAGATAGAAGGCAGCTGAGCACCTGGTTAGTCCTGCCCTGCTGAAAAGTTCCCCAGAACTGGGTCAGTGATGAAAGGGACAGGATACAGAGGCAGTGTCAAAGCACCGTCCAGGTGGCCCTTACCAAGAATATCATCAAAAGCCCCCGGATCAGTCAGGTGGGAAGAAAACCAGGACGTCCATCAGTTGGAGACATCAGCCCTGTGGACCCTGCTCCCACCCTGACCCACACTGCCGTCACTGCCTCAGGGACCTGCGGGCAGCTGTGTCCTCATGGCCCCCTGCTCCTACTCTGGCCCTATGGTCCCTGACTGCTGACCTCATGTCCTGGTCAAATGCTGCCCCTGACATGTGCTTGCTTCCACTTGGACAGAGCGAAGGACATCAGGCTGAGGTTAGGTCACACAGACATTAGATTGTCATAGCTCCTTCTGGGTTCTCCGTCTCCCAATGTCCTCCCGCGCCTTCAGCTCCCCAGCCCTGGGGAAGCAGGACAAGCGCTGAACACAGAAGGTCTCCTGGGTCTGGGAAACTCAGGAGGGGGACAGCTGGTTCTGGACAGCACCTGGACTGTGGCCCTGGGCAGGTGTCCTGGCTGCCCCATCAGACTGATGGCAAAGGGGCTCAGGTGGCCCTGCCCACAGCAAGTGCTCTGTGCCCTCCGAGTTGGCTGTGACTTTTCAGGGGGTGAGGCAATAGCAAAGCCACTGAGACACACTGGGGGTCAGGACGGGCCCAGGAAGGCTTGAGTTCTGCGTTCTGAGTGCAGGAGTGGCA
Source organism: Canis lupus dingo (assembly GCF_003254725.2). NCBI lineage: Eukaryota > Metazoa > Chordata > Mammalia > Carnivora > Canidae > Canis > Canis lupus. The sequence continues at coordinate 64,112,669 of NC_064247.1, read as the reverse complement.
TCTAAGTAGAATCCTAGCTCTGTTCCCACTGTGTGACCTCAGGCAAACCATCACCCTCTCTGAGCTGTGGTCACCTCGTTGACATCACCTGCCTGGCAGGGACTCCAGCAGCCAGGGACTGAACAGGAGATGGCACCAAGGTAAGGGCCATGGTGCCCTTGGAGGTCAGGGCTCCTTGAGCATGAACATGCTAGTGCTCATGCACGTCTGCCTGTGTGTCCACGTCCTGTGTGTGTCTTTGGGGGGTGTGTGTAGAAATGTCCCACCAACCCCTGCCTCAGGCCCAGCTCTCAATGCTGAAATAAGGAGTGGCCCAAGATCCAAGGCCTAGCCAAGACCGCAGGCCTGTGTGCTTCTCCAGTCAGGGTGGCCCTTCTAGGTGTGACTATCTGATTTCTGAAGCAAGATAAATGCCAAATCTTACAGGAAAACAATCGAGAAGGTTGCAGATGTTCTGAGATGAAATTTTTCATCTTTTTCTTGGGAGGAAAGAAATAAAAGAGGAAGGTAGGTTTGCAACCAGCTTACAAAAGGAAGCACTAGCCAGACATATGGAACATATTCCCTTCCTGAAAATCCTGTTGGCACCACCTGCCCCAGCCCTGCTTCTACAGTGTCAACCTCCTGGCTTGCTGGGAGGTGAACTGCATCCTCGGTCCCGATGAGGAGCAAGACCAAGGGGTGGGGTGTGTGGCAGGTGGACCCTCCCCACCCCCGAGGCCCACACACGGGGACTTGCCCTGGGCCTGCAGCATGTCACTCATGCACAGGCCTTGCCTCACTTTCCAGGTACGGGACAGAGGTGCAGAGTGGTTCTGGAAGTTACTTGAGGCCAGTGCTGTGAGGCTAGAGCCCAGGAGCTCCCGGAGGGATGCTGGAGGCTGGTGGAGCCCCCCGTGGCTAGAAACACTAGCTGTTCGAAGCAAGACTGCCTCCTTGTTGCTCTAAAACTTCACGATTTGGAAGCATCGCAAGAGACACATGGGAGTTAGTTTGACACATTAGGAATGGTTGGTTCAGTCAGCTCGTCCCTCAGGTGACCTGGGCTGGCAGGTTCAGGGTAAACAGCTGCAGGGGTGAAGCAGTGGGTGTGGGGTGCCCCTCACTGATGGCGAGACCAGGCCGTGTCAAACATCTTAAAGGAACAGCTAGTGAGTATTTCAGGCCTCCTAGTCATGTGGACTCCGTGTCCCAGCCACTGAGCTCTGTCCTCGGGGCAAAACCAACTGCAGATGATATGTGAGGGACATGATGGATGGCCAGGTGTGTTCCAATTAAACTTTATTTACAAACAGGCAGTTGCCAGACTTGGGGCCTGGAGGGCTGAAGCTCCCTGGCACCCCACTGTAGGCCTACTTTTATTGAGGTAGAAAGTCAGTGTGCTTGGGCTTCTGAGCACCAGGACACCCTAGATAGGGCTCCCGGCAGCAAACATTGGTTCCTCACGGTCCAGGAGGCTGCACGCCGAGGACCAGGGTGCCTGCAGGAGCCTCTCCCTACCCTGCTGCGGCATCCTCAGGTGGAAGGGGCACGGGAGCTCTGGGGGCTCTCCTGGGTCAGGGCAATGATTCCACAGTGCGGGGCAGGATCTCCACATGTGGACTGGAGAGGGCACAAGTATTCCATCGTCGGCTTGAAAGAAGGCCATACAGGCTTGCTCATGACACAAGAAAGCAAGTGGTTACATAGCGCAAAGACTTTGTACCCCCCACTCGTCCCGCAAACGCGTCCTGAGCAGGTGCCAGGGGCCAGATGCCAGGCACAGCCCTGGGGCAGCAGACACGGCTGGGATGGGCCGCCTAATGAACAAGCTGTGGCTCAGATGCTGGAGGCAATAGTGGAGAAGGCTCACGAACAGATGCTCACAGAAACGGGGATAGAAGGCCACCTACCCGCACAGCAGCCGTGTCTGTGGCTGGGCGCTAGAACTTTCCTGCCCACGGGCCCCTCCACATTGTGTGACTCCAACAAGGACCTGTACTCTTCTTTGCCGAACAATAATAACAAAATGTATGAGCGAGGGTCTCGTTCCCGAGGCTGGCCACGGGAGCCGCCCCCCCCCCCCCCCCCCCCCGCTCCACTCATCAATCCCAGGACCCATGTGGGCTAACAGCGAGGAGATAGATGGCTCTACCACCCTGCTGCCTGTTCTGGGGACTTGGGAAGGCCACACGGGCCTAGGCATCACAGACCAGGGTTACAGGGAATCTGCTTTTCTGCGGTTCCTTGCCATGCACGCCGTCTGCCCTGGATCACACTGCAGAGGCAGCCACATCCTGGGAGTCTCCAACTGGAGACCCAGTGGGTCCGTGAAAAATCTCTGGACCTCAGATACTTGAACTCCCAAACTCTGAATTCTCTTTCCTCTCTCTCTGTCAGCGGAAATGTTGCCTGTTACTTCCTGTGGAGTAGCGTGTGTAGGGACTGCACCCACACCTGCAAGCCGTGTGCCCTAGGGCAAGTCACTGAGTTTCTGGGTGTGCCTTTTACTCATCTGTGAAATGGGGCTGTTGTGAGCATCACGTGGCATCACACCCTGCAATCAGCATGCAGTGTGCACAGCGGTGGCAGATCTATTTGCATCAGTTGCAGTGGTCAAGCCTGGAAGTTGAGCCTGGGGGAGCCAGTCGTCTGGGCAAAGCCTCCCGAGGAGACCAAGGAGCCTTCCTGTGTGGGGCCAGGTGCCCAGCTGAGCCCAGCTCCTTGCCCTTATTTCGCACCCTTATCCCCATGGAAGTTCACAGAGGCCAAGGAGCCTCTCCCAGGGTGCAGTTGGGGCAGGTGTCCTGGAGAAGCGGGTGCTGGGAGGCCTGGGGCCCTGTAAGCCCGGGAGCCACCACCACAAGCCACATGCATGGCTGGGAGGCTCAACCCTTTGACCCCTCTCAGTTCTGGGAGGCTGGGGCTGGGATCGATGCAGGGCTAGAGGGCCCACAGGAGCTCCAGACTGGTCCCAACAGAGCAGCTGGCCCTGGTCAGCTGTTTTCCACAGCTGTGTGCACCTGGGCCAGCTTCTGAGGAGTGTTACAGAGGCTGGAGGAAGCAGAATAAGGGGCCGCCGACTGGCCTCACATCCCTCTGTGTCTCACTGTCCCTTGCCTCTGGAGCCAGATGCGTGGACCGTGAGCCCCTGCGCTGGAGTCCAGCTCACTCAGCCAGGCGGCAAGGATTTTCCTTCTGCAAACTGGGCACCTGGTCTGTGCCTTCCAGATGTGCCGGGGCTGCAATCCCGCCATCTCACCGCCAGGGATGCTGTCCGCTCACGGGGACTCCCTGGCGGAGGCAGCCTGACCCATCCCGGAGTATACCTGTCGGGTCCTTATTGGGCCCTCTGACCCCATAATCTTCTGTGGTCCTGGAGGCCAAGGCTGAGCCCTGATCAGCCCGAGGACACAGAACCTAGCACACCAGAGATCCAGTCTCTGCTCCCCTGGTCCTCAGGCCCTCCCTGAGCTCTCTTCTTGTCCCCTGCCCCCTATGGCTTCTGGCCAGGTCTGTGCCCTATTTTTAGGAAAAAATTGGCAAAGAGAATGGGTTGGGAGGCAGTTTCTGCATCTGTTAACACCTCCTCTTCTGCAGAGCTTCCGTCAGGTGTTCCAGGGCAGAGTAGAGTGTTCCCCCCCCTCCACAGAGCTCAGGGCTGCTCCCATCTGGCTGAAGGGCAGAGGTATGGGTGGCAGGGTCCCCATGCACTGCCAGGTTGGGTTCTGACACCCAGGGCAGCGAGGGGCTATCCCTGCTCTTGGACTACAAGTTCTGGGGAAGCGGGGACCTGTCCCTTCATTTCCAGCGCCAGCCTGGGGTGGGGGCGCCCAGCACACATTAGGTGCCTGTGAAATGCCTGTTGATTGAGATGCTGCATCACCATGTGCCCTCGACATGGGGTCCAAGATGTGGGGAGGATCATGGGGATGTGGCGCTGAACTGGGGGTCCAGCTGCCCCCCTCACCTCACCAAGGGACCTGGAAGTTCTGGACCCTTACTGCCAGGCCCTGAGACAGCCAGGAGAGGACGCCGCCCCCACAGCCCATGGGAGTGCACCCAGTCTGGAGGGCGCCAAACCTCTGGGCTCTGGCCTCCCAGGAGGGAGCTTGAACCCTGGGAGCCCCAGGGGGACGCGGGAGCAGAGCTGGCTCAGGCCCCTCCCTGCCCCTGCATGATTCCCCCTCCTCTACCCTCCCCCCATCGCCCCTTCCCCGTCCCCTCCTCGGTCCCCCTCCCCGGCCACCCTTCTGCATTCCCCGCGTGGTGGCGGCCGCGGGAGCCACGTGTGTCGGCGCCCGGCGGGCGTGCAGGGAAGCGCGGCCACGCCTGGCCCGGCCATCATTCCCGAGCGGCGGCGGTGCCGGTGCCCACGGGAGCGGCCCCCCGGTGGTGTGCCCAGCTGAGTCCCCGAGCGCTGGCGCCGGGAGCATGAGCTCGAGCTGGGAGCGCGGGGCGGCGGCGCCCCCCGGAGTGCTGCCCGCGCCCTGCGCCTCCAAGGTGGAGCTGCGGCTGAGCTGCCGGCACCTGCTGGACCGCGACCCGCTCACCAAGTCCGACCCCAGCGTGGTGCTGCTGCTACAGTCCCAGGGCCAGTGGGTGCAGGTAGGGGGGCGACGAGGACCCCCAGACCGAGGTGGGTAGGGTGCAGGGCAGGCTCAAGGCTGGGGTGACCAAGTCTAGAGAATCCGTGTCCAGAAAGGGGGGTGACCAGAGCCCCAGGGAGAGAGAGGGAGCACCAGAGTGGGGGCGCGAGAAGGGTCCCACGTGGGGGTTCGATGCCTGCGTGAGGCACCCAGGCTTGACCGTGCTGGCAAGAGCGCAGAAGGGAGTGGGGGGTGCAGGAGAGAGTGGTGTGGCCGGGGGGAATGCAGAGCTGGCCTGGCCTGGGGGTCCCCCGCTGGCCTGCCAAGTCCTCATCCAGAGGGCAGAGGCACCAGACCTGAGATCCAGGGCAGGGAGCAGGAAGGGGCTGGTGGGGCTGCCGGGGGAGTGGGAAGCGGCTGAGTGAGGCCGGTGCGCTGGAGGAGCTAGAGATTTGGCCCCAACCCCCCTGGAGGGCTCCCAGCCTGTCGCCTGCTCTTCTGCCGTGGCACTGGGAGTCCCCAGCAAGCCCAGAGTGACCGGGCTGGGCTGGGTCAGCTCCACGGACCTGTTTCTCCCTTTGACACCCTCTGGTCTGGGGGGGGGGGGGCGGTCACTGGGGTACCTGTGTGGCCTGCTGCCCCTTGTCACCCCCGGCCCAACCCTCCCTGTGGGCCAGTTGGGTGACAGCTCAGAGGGCTGTGCATCGACAAAGCACTTTGTCTCCTGTGAGATGTGTGCTTCACCTCGCAAGACCAAGAAACGCCTGGTGTGGGCCAGTGAGGTTAGGGTTGGGGCCATGGTGGCATTGAGGGGTCCCTCCCCACGCTCTGGCACGCCCCCTGGCTTTGGTGGCAGTGCAGGGTTCTGGGTGGGGCAGTGGGTGGGGGGAGGACAACCCCCCCTGCACCATGTTCTCTGCTGGGGACCCGGGTTGGGGAGTTGGGCAGGACACGGGGGAGGCAGACACGTTGGCCCCGACCTTTGTGGGGCTGTCTTGGCAGCCCCAGTCTCCAGCTTCTTCAGCCTGGCTCTGCTCCCCCAGGTTGCAACCTCATGCTGTTCCTTGTGGTCTCTTGACCTCCAGCCTCCTGGGCTGCCGAACCCTGTCGGTCACGGACCGCAGAGGCAAAGGGGACACTGCAGCCCAGTGTCTGCGTGGTGGTGGGGACACTGGGAGGATCTGGAGCAGGGCTCTCTGTACCGTAAGCCGCCATTAGCTTCTGCTGCTTGGCCTGAGCTCTGTCTGGTGCAGATGTCCCTCGAGGGGGAACAGACCCTCCATCTGAGGATGTGGGGTTTGTGGACTTTGGAGGGTGGCAGACCTGCCTGCCTAGGCTGGACTGTGCTTTAGGGGCACGGGTTGGCCTATGTTGGAGGAAGAGCTGAACCCAGGAGGAATCTGGACCCCTACCCAGTCTCCCTGCCTGTCTGGCTGCAGGGAGATCTCCACTTGGCTTTGCCCAGCCCAGAATTCTGACCTGGCTCTGCCCTGACTTGGACTGCTTCTGCACAGGACCCCGCTGTTCTCCAAGCCTCCCCGGTTGTGATGGGGATAGAGCAGGCTGTTCTGGGCATGACAAGAGAAGCTGCAGCCTATGGCTAGCCTGGGCTGTGGGCCTTTCTCTCCAGGGGGGCAGGTGCCCAAGGCTCCTGGAAGCCCCCAGCAGCAGGAGGGAGCTGGAATCCTGAGGCCTGGAATGTGGATTGGTGGGGAGGTGGGGGGCCTTCCCAGGGTGCGGCCTGGAGCAAGCCCTCCAGGAGCACCTGAGGGCAGGTGCATGGACTCTGCGGGCCAGAGCTGGGGGCACAGGGCCCTGGGGGGCATCAGTGTGGAAGCTGCTGTCCCATGGGCCTCTCACCCTGGGCTGCTTGCAGGTGGACAGAACAGAAGTGGTCCGGAGCAGCCTGCACCCCGTGTTCTCCAAGGTCTTCACACTTGACTACTACTTTGAGGAGGCACAGAAGCTGCGTTTCGAGGTATATGACACCCATGGACCCAGCAACCTCGGCTGTCAGGATGATGACTTCCTTGGGGGCATGGAGTGTACCTTGGGGCAGGTGGGCATCTGGTCCCCTGGGGAGGGAGGGGTCAGGAGAGCACCCCTGGGCTAACGCTGAGTGCTGGCATGATGGCCTGGGTGGCGTGGGGATGGCCTGATGGAGAAGTGCCTCAGAGGTCCCTCTGGGACGAGCATCCTGCTCTGTCTCCATAGTGACTTCTCTTAAAAATTTCCTATTAGTTTTAAAAAGATGTGATTTTGAATGGGGTAGTGCGTTCATATAATTCAGCGTTTGGAGAGTATGAAAGGCATGTCATGGAATGTCTGCCTCTGGCCTTTTCCTGGACTTTGTGTTCTCATGTGATGAAATGAGTGTATATTTTTTTCTCCGTGTATATATTTTAAAACACAAACTACATACACTGTTCTGCAACTTGCTTTCTTCACTTTCATGGCATAAGAGAGCCGTTCCACCTAGGCACATAGAGGTGTCCTTGCTTCCCCTGCGGCAGACTGACCACCCCGTCCCAGGCTGCGGTCCTCAGGTGATGTCCTGTCCATTAGGTCTTCCATTCACAGCATAGCAAGAGCGCTTGCCCACTGCCACCCAGACAGCCCAGTGCCAGGTGGTGTGCTGAGTGTTCACGCTGCGTATTTCCCTCCCAGCATGTCAGGGGAGGGCTTCTTATTTACTGAGACATAATTTACTTACAATAGAACGTGTAGACCTTAAGGGTGGATATTGATGAGTTTAGGTACCTGTCTACCTGACCATCTCCCGGCTCACACAGAACATTTTATCACCCCATATATCCCCTCCTCTCCAGCCAATTCCTGCTAGTTTCGCCTGTTCTAGAAGTTCCTGTTCACGAATCACACAGTGTGTTCTCATTTGTGTCCGGTTTCTCTTACCCGACATGATGTCTGCATGACTCATCCCCATTGCCGTCTGGTTTGGAGCTGGTGGAGGGTGGATCCCTCTGTCATCCCCATTTTACAGATGACAGCACTGAGATTAAGTAGGGGCACAGCGCAGAGCAGGATTCCACCCAGGTGGCTTCCCACCTGCCCATCTCGAGCCTGGAAGGATAGCATGCACCATGGACACACGTGTAGACACACATGGAGAAATGCACAGACACACATGTATTGACCTGCATGCACAGACCCACATGCACACATGGGCACAAGTCCCTGGCGTGTGTAAATACATGGACACCTACAGAAACACGTATGGGCACACGCATGTCGAGGTAGGCATGGAAACTTTAGACAATGAAAAGTTCCATCAATAAGCGTGCTCTAAGCTGCTCACCAGGCCTGCGTGGCCATCAGGGGAACTGTGGACAGAGCTCAAGGTATGGACACTGGCTGCCAATCCCCGTCGTGTGACATGGAGAAGTCCCTCACCTCTGCCTGAACCTCCAAGCATCAGCCACCTCAGTGGATGGTTCTGGGGATCGAGAGAAGAAAGCACCTATCGACTGTAACTGGTTCACAAACCAGCTACCCCATTTGTCCTGATAGGAGAGCCCCGGAAATGGAGCCTATGGCTGGGGGAACCTGGGGAGACTTGGGCCATAGCCTCCCTCCCCTCGCACTCACACCCTGCAGAGAGCTTTCCCACCCCTGGGCTGTCTGTCTGGACACCAGGGAATGTTCCCATGTGCTTGGACTCTGTCAGCGAGGCAGCCCCTGCTGGGTGTGTGGGTTGGGAATGTCCTGTCTGCTGTGTGGACTTGGCTTCCTCTCATGGTCACCCCAGCTCCAGGAGCTGGGAGGAGGTGGGGCTAGGTGAGTGCTTATGAGCATCAGTGTTGCTGTCTCCATGGTAATAGTGTGTGTCTTCCTTGGCCAGCAGCGGGAGGTGTCCCCCTACGAAGGCATTGAACCTCTGGTAGTGGTGAGGGACTGTCATCATCCATCTCTTCTATAGACCAGGTGCCCCCCACCTCAGTCCTGCCCTCTGGTGAACAGGGGCCACTGGCTGCACACAGCTTCTCTGTGTCAACTCATGGGCCTCAGTTAGGGGTTTGTGGCCAGATGAGGGCAGCATCCCCGTGGGGCCAGGCGGGGGGTGGGTGGGGGAACAGGACGGAGGCACAGGCAGGGTGCAGCACCCGTGAGTATAGTGAATGATGGTCCGTAGGCTGCACGGCCCGGTGGACAGCTGTGGGCGGGTGACTCCAGTCTTGTCTCAACCCCTCTGCCTCCGGCAGCACCTCCCGGGAGTCCAGGCTAGGGCCCAGAACCGCTGGCCTCACGCTGGCAGGCGCTGCTCGAGGCACCTGGCTGCCCTGGGGCTAGGCCGGGGCTGCCCTGGGCTGCTGAGGGACCTGGCCGCATGTTTGCTCCTGCCTGGCTGTGGCACTGCTCTGCCTCCCGCCCCGGGCGTCACTTCCTCTCTGACGTTTCTTCTCCTGACACATGGGGCAGGCAGCTCCAGGAGGCTGTGGAGCTGAGCGCACTGGACAGGGAGAGGCCGTGGGGCCCTGGGTCCTAGGTTTGGAGGAGCCAGGCTGCCCAGGGTGACTGAGGACAGGGGCGGGGTCCCTGGGGACAGGGGCTGACCCTCCCTGACGGTTGTCACTCCCAGATCGTGGCCCAGAAGAAGATGACCCGGGCGCTGCTGCTCAAGTTTGGCAGGAACGCCGGCAAGTCCACCATCACGGTGAGGCCGCCTGCCCTCCTGCCCAGCCCCTCCGCCCTGCGGACCCCCGCCCCTTCCTCCATGCGTCCTGGAGGACAGAGGGGCTGCCTTCGGGCGTCCAGGTGCCTCCCCTGGGCCCGGCCTGCGGAGCTCGGAGCCGTGGCTTCCCCTCCAGGTGATAGCCGAGGACATCTCCGGGAACAACGGCTACGTGGAGCTCTCCTTCAGGGCCCAGAAGCTGGATGATAAGGTGAGGGCAGTGTCTGCAGGGTGGGGGTGGGGGGAAGGTGCTGACAGTGACAGTGACAGCAGCCCTTCCCCCGCTGGAGCCTTCCACTCTGAGGCCGCAGACAGGACTGGCCGCAGGGAGACAAGTGATAGGCTGAGTGAGAAGCGCGTGGAGCCATGTGCCCCAGGCAGGCTGCTCCTGTCACTGCTGCTCCTGTCACTGCCCTCTGCCATGACCCGTGTGCTGGGCCCCTTCCTGAAACACCTGTTGATGGTCATGCTCCCTATGGCAGAGGTGCTTGCGGCCGCATTTTATGATGGGGACATGTGCTCAGGGAGGTGGCCATCCAGACAGCGGAGGACCTGACTCTGAGCCTGGTTCTGTGGCTCCTCACACGGGGTGGGGACACCGAGAGCAGGGATCTGACCCCCTGGCCAGGGGGATGGAAGCCTGGGAGGTCGGCAAGTGGTGCTAGCTGAGGGCGTGCAGACACAGCTGGAGAGAGGGTGGGCCTGGGGATGCAAGTTACAAGGGTACTGGGGAGCCAGTGAAGTCTCTAGAGGGGAGGGCAGGGCCTTGCATCACTCTAAGAGGCTCTTGCCCTCATTTCATAACTAAGGAGATGGAGGCTGAACCCAGCAGAGCTGGGCCGGCTGCTCCCACTCCACTTAGCTAAACATGGCCTCTGCTCCTCCTACAGGACCTCTTCAGCAAGTCGGACCCCTTCCTGGAGCTGTACCGCGTCAACGATGACCAGAGTGAACAGCTGGTGTACCGCACAGAGGTGAGGGGTCCCTGCCTAGCGCCTGACATTTCCCACAGGGCTTTGGGGACAGGAATGAGAAGACAGGGAAAGGATCCATCTCCCTTTCCACAGGATCCAGCAGCCCTGGTGCCCTGCGTCCACCCGCTAGAACCCACCACTGTGTTCTGTTGTCCCTGACTGCAGGTGACACTCAGGGAGAGCACTGAGAGACTGTTTCCTTTTCAGATGCATTAATCTGAATAAACAAAAAGGCTATTTAAAGAAAGAGGGTCCAAGTGGTCCAGGAATGGGGCGGAAGCCTGGTCCTGCCTGGAGCCCAAGCCAGCACTCCCCCACCCCCTACTACCCCCCTCTACTCCTGGCCCCCAGGTAGTGAAGAACAACCTCAGCCCTGCGTGGGAGCCTTTCAAGGTCACCCTGAGCAGTCTGTGCAGCGGCCAAGAGACACGGCCTCTGAAGGTGGGGCAGCATGGGGGGCCGGTGGGGGCGGGGATGGGGACTCCAGGTGGGGGTCCCAGAGGGGCAGGCGGGCTGAGGGGGCCTGGGCTCCCCAGTGCCTCGTCTGGGATTACGACTCCCGTGGAAAGCACGACTTCATCGGGGAGTTCTCCACCACCTATGAGGAGATGCAAAAAGCTTTCGGGGAGGACCAGGTGAGCTGGGGCCCCTCTCCCCCTTCCCCCGAAAACAGGGTGGAAACGGGGTGAAAGCCTAGCTCTGGTCCTTCTGCAAAGGGTTCCCTGGGAGGAGCCACAAGGAGGCAGGTAGGGCACCTGCCGGAGCAGGATTTGCTCTGGAAACTCTTACTACTGGGAAAACCCAAAGAAGATAGGTGGTGACCACGCCTGCCAGGGGCCAGAGCAGGGACAGTAGTCCGCTCGGTACAGCAGCAGAAATGCAGTTCAGGGCTGGGGGTTTTGGGTTTTGTTTTTTTAAAGATTTTATCGATTTATTTGAGAGAGAGGGAGATAAAGCAGGAGCAGGGGGAGGGGCAGGGGGAGAGGGAGAGGCAGGCTCCCCTCCCCACTGAGCAGGGCTCCATCCCAGGACCCCGGGATCACGACCTGAGCTGAAGGCAGACGCTTCACCGACGGAGCCCCCCAGGTGCCCCTGGGCTGGGGTTTGAGGCCTCCCTGCCCCCTTGGGGTGGGTGTTGGGCCCTGGCACTCTGGGGTGGGGGTGTCTGCCTATCCCTGCCCCCCAGGCCCAGTGGGACTGCGTGAACGCCAAATACAAGCAGAAGAAGCGTCATTACAAGAACTCCGGGGTGGTCATCCTGGCAGATCTGAAGGTGAGCTGCGCCCCCTGCCTGCAGACACCCCACTCACCCTCAGTGGGCTGGGGGCTGGCTCCCACCGAAACCGCCCCTCCTGCAAGTCTCCCCATTGTCAGACGGACCCTCAAAGGCCTCCCATCCCAGAGGTCCAGTGGTCCCCAGTAATGGGGAGGGAGGTGAGGAGGGATGGAGGAGAGGAGGTGTCAGAGAAGGGAAGTGGGGGGGTGCTGGGGGTCGGGTGACCCTGGGGGGAGGGCAGCTCCCTGGGGCTCCAGCCTCAGTGCCTGGGTGTGGGGTGCCCCGGGTGGGCCCTGCTGACGCCCCTGCCTGGAAGTTCTACAGGGTTTACTCTTTCCTGGACTACATCATGGGCGGCTGTCAGATCCACTTCACAGTGAGTGCACAGGACCCTGCTCCCCGCCCTGCCGGCAGAACCTGGGGCCCTCCCCATCCTGGATGGGGCGGACAAGCATAAATGGGTACAGTAGGCACTTCTGCAGGGTCTGGAGGTCCTGCACACCCCCTGCCCAGGCTCTGGGTTCTTCAGGGGGCGACTTTTCCGATGCAGATGAAACAGGCACAGAGGGTCTCCCTCGGGAGGGGATGTAGCCAGGACAGACACAGTCACAGAAACCCAGGTGAGGAGAGAACAGAGTGGCCCCTGTTGCTGCCAGGGACAGCACCAGAAGCCACAGGCCCCTGCTGGTGTGGGGCTGGCCTGTAGCTAGAGAGCCTGGTGTCCCTGCCTGTGTGTCACCTCTTTGCTCATTCATGGACGCATGGGGTCATGTCACTCCCCTGAGCAGCAGCCACCATGGTCTGAGGGAAGTGGCCCAGCAGGGGAAGTCCTTGGGGACCCCAGCCCAGGGCTTGTATTCTCAGACCCTGCCTGGGCAGCGTGGCCGCAGAGACGGGATGGACCTGGTCATGGCCTTGGGTCCCTTCTGGCCACCCCTGCCCCGGGCCCAGGACACTGCTGGATGAGCCCAGGGCTCAGTGTGATGGCACTGTGGGCCATGGGCTGGCGTTCCCTGGAGAGGTGCTTGTTTCTGCCTGAGGATACAGGCTTCAGGGTCATTGGTCAGCACTGACGGATGCCCGCTGTCCCCAGGTTCCCCTCTGTCCTCCACCCCAGCAGAGCTGGGCCCTCGGAAGGCCCTGGAACTGCTCTCGTTTGCACCCCTTGGCAAGCAGCTCCCCACGGCTCATTCCCCTACTTGCCGAAGGGGGTTCTGGGTGCCTAGTCCAGCCCAGGTGAGAGAGGGGCCCCCAGCTCATGAGCCCGGGTCTCTGCAGGTGGCCATCGACTTCACAGCCTCCAATGGTGACCCCCGCAACAGCTGCTCCCTGCACTATATCAACCCCTTCCAACCCAACGAGTACCTGCAGGCCCTGGTGGCCGTGGGAGAGATCTGCCAGGACTATGACAGGTGGGGCCTGTCCCTCAGTCCCCAACCTGCCCTCTACCCTCTGCCTTGCCCTGCCCCCCTGACCTGACCTGTCCCCCTGACCCATCCCGTCCACCTGACCCACCTTTCCCCTCTGACCCTCCCTGTCCCCCCCGACCCACCCTGTGCCCCCCACCTGCCCTGTCCCCCTCCATCTTCCCTCTCTCCTGACCTGCTCTGTACCCCCCACCCTCCTTGTCCCCCACCACCCGCCTCTCCCCTTCCCCTTCCTGCCTCCCTGGCCTCCAGCACAGGCTTCGGCCCAGGGGGTGGGCACCATGACTGTATCCACCGACCAGAGGAAGCTGCCCAAGGACGGCTGGCAGTGCCTGGGCCACAGTGGGTGGGGCTCATTCCATGGGCTGGACCCTGGTGTCCTTGTGTGGCTCCTCCCCATGGGTAGTCCATCCCCTGAGGTGAAGCATGAGTCAGAACCCCCATGTGCTACGGTGGGGCTGCCCCTCACGTGTTCTCCTTCACACAAACATGGGGAGCGGTCTGTGGCCCACTTTACAGTTGGGTAAACTAAGATCATGGTGGGGTAGACCCCTCTGTGAGAGGGTGGGTGGCAGAGAGCTGAGGTACCAAAGGCAGGAGGCCGGTCCTTTCCAGGGTCAGGCTGTGGTCCCAGAGCACAGGCTTGGAGAAGGAGGCGGCGGCTCTCCCCACCACTGGAGGCCACTGTCTTCTTCGTGCACTGCCTAAGTGTCCCCCATGTGGTGCGAAGTGGGACTGGGCGCCCAGGAAAGTGTCAGGGTGGGCCTGGTCACACAGGGGTGGAATCGAGCCCCACTCTCTTGGTCCTGGTGGATACCTCCCCAAAGCACCCCCGTCCCTACCCCCGGGAAATCAGGGACCCCTGTGTGATGGGGCCACCTCTCTTCCAGCGACAAGAGATTTTCTGCTTTGGGGTTTGGAGCTCGAATCCCTCCCAAGTATGAGGTAGGAGAGCCTGGGGAGTGGGACCCCAGCCCCTTGTACCTGCTGGGGCCTCCAGGGCCACGCAGCTTCTCCCCAGCAGAGGCTGTCCTGGGTCCTGGGACCCCTTGGCTGCTGGGAACTGGTTCCTATGTAACAGGCAGTGGGCAGGTTGCAGGGACTCTGTGCTTCCTGCCAGAGAGGCTGACCTTGCTCACCTAGCACTAGTGGCCCTGGAGAGCTGAAAAGAAACTGTGTCCCTGTCAGGAGAAGGGGAAGGAGTCTGGAATCTTCCAGTTGCAAAGAGCAGTTCAACTGGCTCAAGTGGAAAAACATAGTGGCAGGAGGGATCTGTTGGTTTAGTGCTACTCAGAAGCCTCAGGCCTGCAGGGGCTGAGGGACAGGTCAGCCTGCCCTCTGTTCCAGGTGACTCCCTCCATGAGACTCTGTCCACACGGGGGCTCCAGGGGCTGCAAACCTACCTACCTCAGTAGGTATGGGGTGGGCGTCCTGGAGGGGTAGCCTAGCTGAAGCCCGTCTGTACCCACCCAGGTGTCCCACGACTTTGCCATCAACTTCAATCCCGAAGACGATGAGTGTGAAGGTAGGGGCCTGAGGTGGGCCTGGGGGGGTGGGGTAGTGAACCCACACCCGGCTCACGCTCCTTCCCCCACAGGAATCCAGGGTGTGGTGGAAGCCTACCAGAACTGCCTGCCCAGGGTACAGCTCTATGGCCCCACCAATGTGGCTCCCATCATCTCCAAGGTGGCCCGCATGGCAGCGGCCGAGGAGCACACTGGGGAGGCCTCCGTAGGTACCTGGGGCAGGTGGTGCAGTGGGAGCCAGTGTACCAGAAGGTGGTGTGTGCCGCTGGGGGACCAGGGCATGGGGGCCGTGGTGTGTGGGCTGGGGCAGGGAGGTCAGGGAGGCTGAGGTGCAGAACTGGGGAGCCCTGGGGATGCAGGAGGGCCCTGAAGCTTCCTCCCCTCTTCTCCCTCCTGGTCCCTCCCTCTCTTCATGTGTGTTTGTTACTACATTACTTCCTTCTGAACCATTTGAGAGTTGGAGCTGGCCTCCTGACACTCCTCTTGCCACAGCGGGGACATTCTGTGCACAAGCACAGCTCTGCTTTCAAGCCCAGGGCCTTGAAGGACACCCCTTCTTATCTCGCCCTTCCCATGTGTCCATGTTTGCCCGTGGCCCTGGATCCGCCTGGGGTCCTGGGCTCTTGACCCACACTGTCCCTCAGCCTTACTCTGTCCTTGTGACTTGCCATTGGCCAGACACCAGCCAACCATCCTCCCATGGCTTGAACTGGCTCTCACCCCGTGTTGGGGCTGCCATACATCCTCACTTTCTCTCCCAGGCCCAGAAGGCCCAGAATCCGAGGGTTGCAGCCTCCTGCCCTGTGACCTTTAATGCTTTGCTGTGTGTTTCCTGATTTCTGTGTGTTCTCTTATATAATCATAGTACAAATACCAATTTCAGGAAATTTAATTTATTTTTATTATTTTTTAAATATTTTATTTATTTATTCATGAGAGGCAGAGAGAGAGAGAGAGAGAGGCAGAGACACAAGCAGAGAGAGAGAAAAGCAGGTTCCATGCAGGGAGCCTGATGTGGGACTTGATCCCAGGTCTCCAGGATCAGGCCCTGGGCTAAAGACAGTGCTAAACTGCTGAGTCCCCCGGGCTGCCCCAGGAAATTTAATTTAGATAGAGTACTTTAATCTATAGGATATATTCCAATATCATTACCTTCCCAGTAATAACTCCATAGCACTATTTAAAAAAAATTTTTTTAAGATTTTATTTATTCATGACAGACACAGAGAGAAAGGCAGAGACACAGGCAGAGGGAGAAGCAGGCTCCACACAAAGAGTCTGAAGTGAGACTAGATCCCTGGACTCCGGGATCATGACCTGAGCCAAAGGCATCTAGATCCTCAACCACTGAGCCACCAGGTGCCCCAGTTCCGTAGCACTATTATTTCTGGCACAGGATCCAGTCAGGATCAGAAATAGCAGGCACCTTCCCATATGACTTTGAAGCAAGTCCCAGACACATAACCATCTCTGAATATCACCGTAAGACTCTAGAAGAGGTGAAATCAAGCCCCAGCGCCATGAGCACACCTGAAAGACCACAGTAACTCTGAGGCATTTAAATATGAATATGAAATATTTAGGTAGCATGCACATGTCCAGCTGATGGTCCTTACCGGCAGAACTGGGGTAAATGGCCCCCAATGGGATTGGTGTATAGCCGCAGGGGAACCTGGGCTGTGTGTCCTGTCGGGTCTCCTGGTCTGGAGTTGGCTGACCCTGCCCTTCAGTGGCATTCAGCGCCCTCTGGTCTGATTCCTGCAAACAGGGGCCAACTTCCCAGGAGGTGGTGGGCGTGTCCCCCGGTCCCTCTCAGTCCTTCCTACCTCCTGGAGCCTCTGTCTTAACCGAGACACTTTTGGGGAGGTTTTTGTGGGCTGTCCAATAACATCCCCCGGAGCAGCGTCGGTACTGTGGGGAGGTGCTGGGTGACCTGGGACCCACTGCCCGTCTCTCTCCGTCCTGAGGGGAAGCAGTGTGACTTCCTGGGACTGGACCACAGTCCACTGCTCCCTGACCCTGGGAGGCCTATGCTCTGTCTGGGAGCCCAGTGTTTGAATATTGGGCACAGCTCCGGGCTGCGAGGTATCCGTGGCACTGGAACTAGTCTGGGTGGCAGGAGGAGGTCCAAGAGCTGGGCTAGGTCCAGCCAGGGGTCCCCAGACTGTCAGTCCTCCTGTGGGTCTGGGGCTCAAGGGGGAGGTGGGGTTGGGGTGGCAGGGGCCTCTTGGCAGAGGTGACCCTGCTGGACTGCCCCTGGCTCCTTGCCCTCAGATGCTGTTGCAGTGCTGGTGCCCACTGGGCCAGGGGCTTCTTTTTTCTCCTCTTTGTTTTCTCTTGTCCAGATTTTCAGTACTGATTTTTAGTAGTTCTGTTTTTATGAGGGGGTTGCTTGCTTTGTTTTGTAAAGATTTTATTTTTTAAGTAATCTACACCCAGTGTGGGGCTTAGACTCACGACCCTGAGATCAAGAGTTGCATGCCCCATCGACCAAACCAGCCACCCAAGGTGTTTTGAGAGAGAGAGAGAGAGAGAGAGAGAGAGAGAGAGAGAGAATGCATTGGGGCTGGGCAGAGGAAGAGAAAGAATCTTTTTTATTTATTTTTTTTTTTTTAAGAGAGAGAATCTTTAGCAGATTCCACTCTAACTGCGGAGCCCAACATGGGGCTGAATCTCAGGTCATGACCTGAGTCAAAATCAAGAGTTTTTGGTTTTTTTTTTAAAGATTTTATTTATTTATTCATGAGAGACCGAGAGAGAGGCAGAGACACAGGCAGAGGGAGAAGCAGGCTCCATGCAGGGAGCCTGACGTGGGACTTGATCCCAGGTCTCTAGGATTACGCCCTGGGCCGAAGGCGGCGCCAAACCACTGAGCCACCCAGGCTGCCCAAAATCAAGAGTTAGATGCTTAACCAACTGAGCCCCAAACTCATTGTTTTTTTTTTTAAGATTTTATTTATTTATTTATTTATTTATTTATTTATTTATTTATTTATTTATGAGAGACACAAAGAGACAGGCAGAGACATAGGCAGAGGGAGAAGCAGGCTCCCTGAGGGGAGCCCTATGCAGGACTCAATCCCAGGACCCCAGGATCATACCCTGAGCCGAAGGCAGACAACCTCTGAGCCACCCAGGTGCCCCTGTTCTTTTTTTTTTTTTCAACAAAGGAAATGGACTCTTCTTTGAAACAAGTCCCAATGTGTCTTTGTGCTGATGTCCTGAGCACTTGGCCAGGCTGGACCAGAGTGTGTCCTCTCTAAATCGTTCCTTGGATCCCAGTGTCCCTTTGGGGTACGGGAGGCCATGTCCACCAAGAGCCCACAGGTTCGTCCTCTGGCCTCAGGCCTGGCTTCAGACCCAGGCTCCACCAGCATCAGCCTGTCCATCTCTAAGAGGCAGAGGCGGGACAGGTTGGGAGACGGAAGCTCAGCACCCAGCACAGAGTGTGCCACAGTACGTGAGCTCCTGATGTATCACGGTTGTGATATATTACACTTTAACAAAACACAATTTCAGAAAAGCCTGAAAACCACCAGCTAGAGATGTCTGCAGTGGGTCCCAGGCTGTCTGGGGGAGGGGAGCTGGTTGGGGCCTGGAGGCTGCCTGGGGGGTGGGTACGGCCCGGAAGGGCCCCCAGGCAGCCCTAAGGGCCCGAGGAAGGGGTGGGGTCCCGTGCACACTCTCTCCCTGTTCCCCCAGCAATACTACATTCTGCTGGTCCTGACCGACGGAGTGGTGACCGACATGGCTGATACGCGGGAGGCCATCGTGCGCGCCTCCCACCTGCCCATGTCCATCATCATCGTGGGGGTGGGCAATGCTGACTTCACGGATATGCAGACCCTGGACGGGGACGATGGTGTCCTGCGCTCCCCCCGGGGCGAGCCCGCGCTCCGTGACATCGTGCAGTTTGTGCCCTTCCGGGAGCTCAAGAGTGTGAGTGCTGGGGAAAGTGGGGGTCAGGGCCTCCACTCAGGCTCCCAGGCAGGAGCAGGACTTCAGCTGCTTTCCAGCATCTACAAACCCGCCCATTTTGAAAATATCGAACCTACTCACAGGAGAGGAGGCAGCTGGTGGGCTCCCCCGAGGCTCTCCAGGCAATTTCAGACCCTCTGTGAGACACACAAAGGACGTTCATGGCCTGTGGACATACTCGTGGGGCTTTATGGGGCCAGGGGAGGGGGCAACCCACCTCCTTCCTGTCTTAGGCTTGCCCTGGGTGTCCGAGGGGTGGCACGACGACCACGTGGGTGCAGGTGCCACTTGGGACAGTGCCTGGAGCCCAGCGAGGCCCCCACCCCATGCCCACAGGTGTGGGGCACTGCAGCCTCGTGTTCTTAGGTCCATATCCCTTACAAAGTCTCACCTGGCCACCAGGAGACTTGCTGGTCAGCTGAGGGACAGGTTCCAGCTCTGCTAGGCGGTGGTGACCACAGCTCCAGGGATGAGGCTGGGATACAATCACCTGGGGGGCAAGAGGGTCGAGAGAGCCCCCAGCTGTAACCATGTTGTCCCCGCTCTGCAGGCATCCCCAGCAGCGCTGGCCAAGTGTGTGCTGGCCGAGGTGCCCAGGCAGGTGGTGGAGTACTACAGCCACAAGGAGCTACCTCCGAGAGGCATCAGCACCCACACCCACGAGGCCTGCCCCCAGAGGCTGGGGCAGCTGGGAGTGCAGCCAGTCTCTGTGTCCAGCACCCTGGAGGTCCCTTAGACACCCCATCTTCCAGAGTCCTCCTGTGCCCACCTGGACCCACCTCTGACCCCCTGTGACCCTGTTGCTTGGGCTAGCCTCCGGGACCCTCAAGGCTGAAGGTTGGACAGATCCAGGCCTGGAGATCCCCGAAACAGGAGCTGACGGTGTGGAGTGTCACGATGGCCCCCATGCCTGGCTCTGCTCCAGCCAGGCGGTGTAGAATGGTGGAGTGGGGAGGCCTGGCAGCTCAGCCCCCAAAACGAGGGGAAGCTTTCGGCGTGGGGTATTCCTGCTTTGCACCTGATCTTCACTGAGGAGGGTCCTGCGTTCCAGTTATGGAGGAAACCTTGAGATGCCCCTAGATGCCCTCGCCCCTGGTCAAGATGCCCCTGGTCAAGATCCCTCTGTGCCCCCTGCCTTCCTCCCCAGGTCTCTGCTCCCTCCAAACTCAGCACCCAGGCCTGTGGAGTCCGCAGGTGGGGCTGAAGCAGAATAAAGTGTCATGTCCATCCTCAAAGCAGTTTGAGCCTTTACTGTGCCCACACTGGCCTCCCCACCCCTGCAGCACAGGACTGCACCCTCTGGAGGGCTGGAGAAGGCAAGCTTGCCCCTTCCCATCCCCCACACTGGGACAGGGAGCCTCTTAGCCTCAGGCCCTCAGGGTCCTTCCTGGACTGAAGGAAAGATCCTCTCAGGAATGTAAGGGTGCCAGGGGGCAGTGCTCCATGGAAGGAAGGGCCAGAGGGTGCCGTGGCTGCCCCCACCCTGAGTGGCCTCCCCTTGGCCTTCTGTGACCCACTGCCTGTAATCAGCATCTGCCAGGCTCCAGTGGGGAGAGGCTGCCAGGCAGGGACGCAGGTGCCTTTAGCCTGCAACTCGGCTTTGCAAGGACCTACCATGCTACACACTGTCAGGGGAGGAAGTACCACACTTCCAAAGCCTCCCAGCCCTGTGGGGTGTGTGTGTGTGTGTGTGTGTGTGTTGGAGGGGGGGCTTCTTATTGAGATTTTCCTGGAAATATCTTGTCTGGGAAAAACAAGCTGTTCTGACCCTGAATCTAGTCCCTCCCATCCACTTGCTCATCCTCCATCCCTCCATCCCTCTATCCACCAATGTATCCATCCATCCACAATTCTATCCATCCACCCATCCATCCATCCACTCTTCCATTCATCCATCCACACTTCCCTCTCCCCATCCAGCCCTCCATCTATCCACCCAACATCCATCTACCCATCCACGTTTCCATCCATCCACCCATCCTCCCTCCCTCCTTCCCTCCCTCCCTCCATTCACCTGTCCATCCAATCATCCATCCATCCATCCACCCGTCCATCCGTCCATCCATCTATCCATCCGTCCATCCACCCATCCACCCACCCACTCTGGAGGCCTATTTTTAGCTCCTGATTCATCTTCTGTTAGGCAAGGATAATGGGCATTGCCATGGTAACCTAGCTACTGCTGAATTCTGGGAGGGCCGATGTTAGTCTCTTTGGGGATGGAGAGGACACAAGAGAATCAGCCTCCTGCATCCATACGGGGAGGCAGCAGGGTTCCAAGATGGGAGGGTGTGTCAGCTGTGTCCTGACCCAACCACTAGCTATGAAGACCCGGCCACAGTTTCAGTGGCAGCAAGATTCAGACCATCCTGAGTTCCATTCAGGAGCAAAGCCAAGGGAAGTTGGCCAATTAAGATCCCAGTGTGGGCAGAAGGCACAGAGGGTCAGCTGAGAAGAATGGGAGGGGGTCCACACACAGCATCAGGAAGAGGCTCTGGGCCAGGGCAAGGCAGGGGGCCTGATGAGCTGGCCCAGAGGAAGGGCCCCTCTGTGGCACTGTTGCCTGAGCAGGGACTGTACTCCCAGAACATGTGGATCAGAGAGGCAGCAGGGGTGGGAGGTCCCCACCTCTACCCTCCACATTGTCCCCCTGCCCTTTCTCTGTGGGCCCACAGGAAGCAGGAGCAGCCAAAGGCAGACTGCCGATGGCACCCTCCTGGACAGGATGAATACAGAAGGCTTGGGTCTGGGGCCAGGCCAGCAGGCAGGCTCGGCTGGGCCCCGGCAGGGGTGTGTGTGGGAGGGCTCCTGGGAGAGGAGGGGTCAGGATGGGGTCACCAGCTCAGCTGTCATGATATGGTGACCGTTACCAGTCAGAGCCCAATCTCTGCCCAGGGCGTAGCTGGCCAATGAGACAGTCCTGGGACTTTTTTTGGCCTTTGGCTTTTCCTCGAGTTCCTCAGCTAGTAGCACGGGAGCCAGGAGCAGCTGGTGACCCCCCCTGCCACCATGTGGGCTGAAACTGCCGGCCAGAAAAATGGCCTGGGAGGCACCTCGTTCTGAGCCAAGACTGAGCTTGTTCTGAGCTAAGACTGGCCAGCTCAGGGAGCCACAAATTTCCTCTCTTCCCAGACCAACTGGTGGTGGGTTTCCACCTCTTGCCACCCAAAGATTCTGGCCCACAGGGATGGCAAGTACTCCCTTCTCACGGAGAAGAAAAGCAAGGCTCCTAACAGTGAAGTGACTTACCCAGGGTCCTACAACTGGCCAGTGGCAGAGGTAGGACCCACCAGCCCCAGGCAATTCCAGGATTTATGTCTTTGGCTACAACACCTTCCATCAAGGAGTGGGATGTATCTGGCTCTGGGCTCTAGCCAGAAAAGCTCTCAGCTGTTGTGGAGACCTGCAGAGCCTCACTCTTGCTCAGAACAGGACAGGACTCGGGTTTTTTCAGCAAGTGGAACTAGAAAGTGTGGACCGAGGACCCAATGGCAGGAGCTACCCTGGGATTGAGTCACTTCAGAAATTGCTCCCCGCCCACTTTTTGGAGTGGTCCCCTTGTCAGAGGTTGGATTTGGGATTTGCAGGCAGCCTGAATGTGCTTCCAATGGCCAGCCACCCAAGCACTGGTCCAGAGTCAGACACCCAAGCTTCCAATAACTGCAAGACCTGGGACAGGTCGCCTCCTCGTCTGCCACATGGGAGTGGATGACTTTAAGTCATGGCCCTAATTCTATGGCAACCTCTGCTATGTTCCTGCTCCTAGACCCTGGGAAGGCTTGGGGTCGTATGTGATCTTCTGAAGCTTGGTCATGAAAATGCCACTCTGCTGTCTCGCTTACTTAAGACACTGGCTCTGGGGACCCAGTTGCCAAGCTACAGAGAAGTCCAAGTAGTCGTCAGAGCTGAGGCCCCGGCCCACCAGGCGTGACTGGGTGGCCACACGAGTGAGACACCGTGAAACGGATGTCACAGTCCTCCAGCCAGCTGAGACCCTGAGCAATCCCCAAGAGAGGGCCTGAGCTAGATGTCCCAGCTAAGCCTCTCCTGTATTCCTGCCCCACAGACATGGTATGAATTCATCCACGTTTGTTGTTCTAAACCACCAAGATGTGGTATAATTTATCCTGCAGCAGCAGATAACTGGTACACTGTCTTTTTTTTTTTTTGGTACACTGTCTTCACAGGGGTCTTGTCAGGGCTGAATGGTGGTGGTGCACAGCGCCTGGCACAAAAGACCAGTTGGTAAATAAATGTTATTTTGCAGAGGAGCATGGCTTCTCCTTCTTACTCTGAGGGACAGTTGTGCCAAAACTCCATCTCTTTGACTGTAAACTTGTCCCCTGCCCCCTGCCCACCTGCCTCCCCCCAGAGCCCGGGCCGGGCCTCAGAAGCCAGCAACTCTAGGTCTGTGTCCACACCTGCGGGTCTGCTCCCACAGTCCCTGAGTCAGCCACACTGGAGGGAGGGGGAGCAGGCAGCTGGGAGCGGGCAGCTGGGCATCAAGACTGTTCTTCCTTCCGCTGCTGAGGACGCGCAGGTGGCACTGTGAGTAAGTGCTTTTAATTGGTGCGGGGGCGCGGGGCTGTGAGACACAGGCACAGGGGCCTGGGCATGGGGGTGGGGGGATGCCGTGGGCGGAACCAGCTTTGCATCCCCCCCCACCGCCTGCCCCCAAGCTGGGGCACCCGGGACCCTTACCTGGCACAGACCCTCTCCCCTGTCAAGGCTGGCAGCGGCTGCCAAGCCCATGGCCAGAGGACTGTAGCATGCGGGGCCTCACCGAGCCTGGCTCCAGTCTTATTGGCTGAATTCCCACGGCCCAGCCCCGAGGCTGGCCCCAGGTGAGCACCATTTCCCAGAGGGGGACAAGCTCAGAGGAGTTCAGCTGCTTGGCCGGTCCCAACAGCTGGGGTGCGGGGCTTGCAGCCCGAATCTCAGGATTCAGAGCCCAGAGCCAGAGCCACCAGGCCTTGCGCTGGATGCATATGTGTGAGTGTGTGCGTGTGCAGGGACGTCTGTGTCCTCGGCTGCCTCACAGAAGCCACTTTCTGGCCCCCCAGGGGCACTGTGGCAGGCTGCACACAGCCTGCTTTCCTCACTGTCCTGAAGCAACACGGAGCAGGCCAGACCAGGCGTGCGGGCTGATGGCCATGGTCCTTAGAGCCCCATGGCCCTACTCTGGGCCCGCAGGGGTCAGAATGGGGTCACCCATGGCCAGGATGAGGGAAACCCGGTAGATTCAATGTCAATCAGTGCTCAGGTTGGACTGAGCTGGATGGGGACCCCTAGAGCATGGCTGGTGTGAGATGAAGGCCTCGTGGGGTCCGACATCTCCCGATGCTGAGGGGGCTTGGGCACAGCCCTCAGGGGGCACATTTCTCACTCATTCACCCAGTGTTGGCTGGGACCCAGCACAGCTCAGGCTCAGTACCACATACTGAGGAGTGGGGGTCCTACCTCAGGGGACCTGAGCTCAGCAGTGCTGCTGTGCCCAAGTGGCTCCTGCTCCCACCCCCGAGGAAGTGGAAATCCAACCCTGCCCTGACCCTGGCTTCCTCCAGGAGCTCCCAGGCTCTCCCAGCCCCCAGGACCTGTGGCTGACCTCGGGCAACCTGCCTGGGCCTCACTTTGGACTGGCTCCAGCAGTGCCCCATGGTGACACAAGGTGGGGGTGCCCAGGTGAAAGGCAGTGACATAGTTTGGACAGCGGTGTCCCTTGCCAGCCCTGAGCCCAAAGTGCTGATATAGGAGCTGGTGGCAGTGTTGGGGCCAAGGAAACAGGGCAGTGCTTGCCAGGAGGGAAGCATGCCTCTTGGAAGGTTGACTGGGATCCTGGCTCCATCCTCTCGTCCTCACCTGGTAGGACAGTAAACATTTCGTAAACACCCACTGTGTGCTGACACTGAGAGCAGAGTGATTTATGTCTATGCAACCGACACGGACAGGCCGGCCTTGAAGATGCCAGGAGGTGGCTGTACCACTGGGTACACTGGGTGCCACTGGGTGGCTGTACGAAGCCAGCAGCTGCCCTGCCTACCGACGGGAGCATCCGGGCCATGGGACACAGATACTGGAGGCACCTGACACTTGCCCTCCCCTCTTCTGTGGTAACAAGGCTCCAGCATTCAACAGGGCACATAGGTGTCCTATAGAGACTACATTTCTCCTGCTGTGAACACCTGACTACATTTTCGCTAATAATGTGAGGGTGAGTGGTTTGTGCTTCAGGGCTTCTTCTCTTCTCCCTCCTGTTGCTTGGATTGAGACGTCATGGCTGGAAGTCAGCAGCCCTCTTAGACACTTGGAAGTGAACTTGGAAGTAGACACCATACAGAGTAGATCAAGAAGATGGGAGGGCCCAGATCCTAGACACAGTCCTGGAATGGCCACGTGTGAATTTCTTGAATGTGAAACAGATATAAACTTGAATGATCCATACAACAGGTTCTTTTTTATTTTTTAAAGATTTTATTTATTTATTCATGAGAGATATATATAGAGAGAAGCAGAGACACAGGCAGAGGGAGAAGCAGGCTCCATGCAGGGAGCCCGACATGGGACTCGATCCCGGGACTCCAGGATCACACCCCGGGCCAAAGGCAGGCCCTAAACCGCTGAGCCACCCAGGGATCCCTACAACAGGTTCTAAAACACTTGCATCAAATAACTTTCTGGAAAATGTCTGCCATCACTGCTATGAGTGATGTTGTAGAAAAAAAGCCTCAGAAGAGGCAGCTGGCTCAGCCTTGGTGATACAGGAAGGCTTCCCTGAGGAGGTGGCATGTAGGTGGAGATCTAAGGAGTGGGAATAGGCAGTCACTTCTGGGGCAGACAGTGACCTCTCAGAGCTGGGGGTGGGGGGTGCAGGACCATCAGAAGCTCCCTTCTGGCTCCTGAATTCCTTGCTTAGTGGTCAGACCCTGCCGTAAGTGGACCTCAGTCATGCCTTCAGGTGTGTTCCAGCAGACTATCTTGTCTTCCTCTGCTTCTGGGTCTTGGACCTCATTACTGAACATATTTTTTTTTTCTTCTAACAAAGGCAGTCTGTGTTCCTTGTAGAAAAAGGTCAAAGTCTTTGCATCCCCGCCGCCCAGAAGCAGGAAGTGCCAATGCCCTATCTGTTTTAAGTGAGACAAAAGAGGCATTGGGCTGGACCTTCTACCAGGCCTCCCACCCTTGGGTTCTTGAGCTGACACCCATGCCTGGCCTCCACTTACCCCTGAAAGCTGATGAGTCTGCCTCCAGAAGGTGAAGCAGGGAGGCTCTGACGGCGCCACTTTGGGCTGGACACCCTCCCCCACAGCAGGGGCCTCACTCACAGAAGCCCCAGGTCTCTCCAGCTGGAGAGGGTCCAGGACAGAGAACCCCCAGAGGGACTGCCAGACCTCACCTTCTCCTTCTATGACCATCTGGTAGATCTGGACACTCGCCCCCAGTCCACACCCAGAGGAACAAGCATATGTATCACCTATACCTGTGAACAAGTATGCAGGGCAAGCCGGCACAGGGGTAGCTCAGGAGGCCATCAACATGACAATGGACCCATAAATTGTGGAAAATCCACAGAGAGGAGCTCTAGACTGCAGCGAAACCAAAGAACTCTGAGACCCTTAAGTAAGACCCGGCAAAGAAGGGAGACATAAGGCAATGCCTACTGTGTGTGGTCCATTTACACGAAGTTCAAGGACAGGAGGTATGAGTGTTAGAAGCACAGGAATGATGTGTCTTGTTCTGGGTATTGAGATATAATGTACAACGTGTGTGTACATTTGCGTGTGGAGGTTACATCTAAGGGAGCAGGTGTTTCTCCCTGCCGGCCCCGGCCTGGCCCTAGGTGCCTGGTTGACGCACTCCTGCCCCTGCCCAGGCCCTCTCAGCCGAGTCAGTGGACTTGCCCACTGACTCCACAGCTGGACCAGCAGAGCCTGGACAGGAACCTATACCTAGATCCTCCTCGGGGAACCTGCAGGAACAGCTGGCAGTGGATGCACTCCTGGAGATTTCAGTTCCAGGATACCTGCTTGTCTGATGCTCCGTGACAGCTCCTGGAGGTCTGAGGCCCTGCGTGGAGGCAACCCAGCTAGTCATGGGCTTGGGGTGTTCATAGGCCACCCTCCCAGGAGGCAGCAGACCAGGGATTCAGCAGTTCTGCCCCTCGTGGCCCGTGTGCACCAGGGAAGCACACACCTGTGGCAGTGTTATGACCCCCTGCTTCGTGGGGGTTTGAAGGTGGCCTCTTGGGACCTAAGCCCTTCATTCCAGGAGAGGCAGTGGGGAAGCTGTGCACTCTTGGCTCTGCTCCACTACCTCCTTCCTGATGTGCAAACCTGGGGTGACCCCTGCCACCATCCTGCACCCCAGCTTCCTGTCTGGGGGATGAGTGTGCTAACAGTGCAGTTTCCAAGGACAAAGTAAGATAGTGTGCTCAAAGCCCTACTAGTGTCTGCTCGGCCTGCTGGGGGCTGAACGCACCCATCTCACCCGGGCCTCCATGGTTCCTCTGGGCTGCGTGGCTATTGTGGTGGCACCACAGCTTAAAGGGGACATTGTCACCGTGCCCTGTCCTGCAGATGAAAGATTGGGGCAGGGGGTGAGTCTCCCTGGAGCCCATAGGCTGACAGTGGGAAGAAGAAAGGTCAGAGGAGGGTTCACAGAGCAGGCACCCACGAATTTTATTGGCAGGCTGGGAGTGCACCCAGCACTGGAGGCCCTGGCTGGGCAGGCCAGGAGGAAGCAGGTGCAGCAGGGGCAGAGAGGTGAGGTCCAGGGCCAGGGTCAGTGGATTGTCCCGGGGAGTGAAGGCCCGAATCACCCATTCTGACTTTGTAGGTGGTCTAAGTCCCATGATACCTGAGGAGGCGACATGTCGGGTGGCCATGGAGACACCGCAGCCAGGCTTTACAGTTCGTTGAGTTGTATCTCCCAAAAGACATGTTCAAGCCCTAACCTCTGGTACCTGTGAATAGGACCTTCTTTGCAAATTAGGGCTTTGTAGATGTGATCAAGGTCAGAGGAGGTCATTAGGGTGAGTGGTGTCCTTAGGGCACGAGGAAAGCACCCACATCATGGTTGGGGTGATGCAGCTGAGGACCAGGATCCTCGTTGACAGCTTTCCGGGAGTGTCACCCTGCTGACCTTGACCCTGGACTTCTGGCCTCCAGGACTGAGAGACCAGACATTTCTGTGTGGTCATTTGTACAGCAGCCTTGGGCCACTCAGGCGCCCAAATCCTCCACCCACTGGAGGCAGATTGGAGGTGATGAAATGGGGGAGCTAGAAACCACCCAGACATTATACGTTACATTTTCTAAAGTAATTTATTTAAAAATAAAGATTCCATAAATGTACTTTGGTTTGATACACTGTTTTCTTGCACCAGACACAGAGGCCTGATGCAGGGTATCTGTTCCCAAGTTCCCGCCCCACTCGGCTCCTCTACCATCTGTCCTGGAGTCCAGGCCCGGACTCGGGAGCCTGAGGTACTGCCCTCGGGAGGGGCCTTCTCAGGATGTGTGATGACGAGACACTGGCCTCCATCAGGTCTCCTGGATGATTTTGATTTACAAACCCCAGCCTTTACTCCAGCTTCCCTGAGACCAATTAGTGTGTAACATTGTACAAACCTAAAGTATACAGTGTGATGATAGGATATGGGTCCATGTTGCAGAATGTTCTCCACAATAAGGGAACACCAGCATCACCTCACAGGACCACCTTCTCTATGTACGATCTACTCTCAGCAGCATTCAAGTACACAGGACAGAGTTGCTCACACTGCAGCCCCCGGGCATACACTAGATCCCCAGAACTTACTCATCTTGTGGCTGGAAACGTGTGCTGTTTGACCAGCATCTCCCCATTGCCAGCAGCCCCAACACATGGCAACCACTGTTCTACTCTCTGTGTTTGAGTATAGTGCTCTTAGATTCTGCATGTAAGTGAGATCGGACAGTGATTATTGTCTCTATCTTATTGCACTTTGCATAATGCCCTTACTGTCTATCCTTTAGTAGAAAAAAAGGGCAAGGCTTCCTGCTTTTTAAAAGGCTGAATAAGGGGATCCCTGGGTAGCTCAGCAGTTTAGCGCCTGCCTTTGGCCCAGGGCGCGATCCTGGAGTCCCAGGATCGAGTCCTGTGTTGGGCTCCCAGCATGGATCCTGCTTCTCCCTCCTCCTGTGTCTCTGCCTCTCTCTCTGTGTCTATCATAAATAGATAAATCTTTAAAATAAAATAAAAGGCTGAATAATATTCAATTTTCTGTATATCTTATTCATCTGTTGGTGGGCACTTTGGTGGCTTCCGCATCTTGGCTATTGAATATGTCACTGACTTCATTTCCTTTGATTAAATACCCAGAGGTGGGGTTCTTACGGTATTTCTATAGATTTTTTGAGGACCCTCCATACTGTTCTCCATGGTGGCTGCACCGGTTTGCATTCCCACCAATAGTGCTTGAGAGTCCCGTTTCCCTAAAGCCTCAAAACTCTCATTATTTCTTGCCTTTTTTTTTTTTTTTTAATGATGACCTATCTAACAGATGTGAAGTGGTATCTCACTGGTTTTGATTTGCATTTCCCTGTTGTCTGGTGATGCTGAGCATCTTTTCATAGGCCTGCTGGCCTTTCATAGATTCTCTTTGGAGGAATTTCTGTTCAGGTTCTTTGTCCATTTTTAAATTGCATTATTTGTTTTTGTTTGCTATTCAGTTATAGGAGTTCTTTATACATTCTGTACATTAACCCCTCACTAGATACATAGTTTGCAAATATTTTCTCCCTTCTGTATGTTGTTGTTTTCTGTTTTGTTAATTGATTCTTTCACTGTACAGAAGCTTTTTAGTTGAATGTGGGCCACTTTGTTTTTGCTTTTATTGCCTGGTCTTTTGATGTCAGATCCAAAGAATTGTTGCCAAGGCTGATACCAAGGAGCTTTTTTTTTTTTCTTTAAAGATTTTCTTTATTTATTCATAAGAAACACACAGAGAGAGGCAGAGACATAGGCAGAGGGAGAAGCAGATTCCCTGTGTGGAGTCTGATGCGGAACTCGATTCCAGGACCCAGGGTTCATGACCTGAGCCAAAGGCAGAAGTTCAACCGCTGAGCTACCTGGGTGCCCCAGAGGGAGATTTTCTCCTCTGTTTTCTTCTGGGAATTCTGTGGTTTCAGGTTTTACATTTAAGTCTTTAATCCATTTTGAGTTAATTTTTGTATGCAGTGTGAGATGGGGGGCCAGTTTCATTCTTAAGCATGTGGCTGTTTGGTTTTCCCAACACTGTTTATGAAGAGACTGTCTTGTCCCCATTGTGCTCCCTCATCAAATATTAGCTGACTCCGTATACATGGGTTTATTTCTGGGCTCTTAATCCTGTTCCATTCATCTATGTGTCTGTCTTTATGCCGAATCACACAGTTGATGACTAGAGCTTTCTAGAGGAGTTTGAGATCAGGAAGTTGGATGCTGTCAGCTTAGTACTCCTTTCTTAGGGTTGCTTTGGCAATTCAGGACCTTTCCTGGTTCCATATGAATTTTAGGGTTGCTTTCTGTATGTGAAAAATATCTTTGGAATTTTGATAGGAACTGCGTTGAATCTGTAGATGGCTTGGGTAGGATGGACATTTGAACAGTATTAATTCTTCTTCTTCTTTTTTTTTTAATAATAAATTTATTTTTTATTGGTGTTCAATTTGCCAACATATAGAATAACACCCAGTGCTCATCCCGTCAAGTGCCCCCCTGAGTGCCCATCACCCATTCACCCCCCCCGCCCTCCTCCCCTTCCACCACCCCTAGTTTGTTTCCCAGAGTTAGGAGTCTTTATGTTCTGTCTCCCTTTCTGATATTTCCTACCCATTTCTTTTCCCTTCCCTTCTATTCCCTTTCACTATTATTTATATTCCCCAAATGGATGAGAACATATAATGTTTGTCCTTCTCCAATTGCCTTATTTCACTCAGCATAATACCCTCCAGTTCCATCCACGTTGAAGCAAATGGTGGGTATTTGTCATTTCTAATGGCTGAGTAATATTCCATTGTATACAAAAACCACATCTGCTTTATCTATTCATCTTTCGATGGACACCGAGGCTCCTTCCACAGTTTGGCTATTGTGGACATTGCTGCTATAAACATCGGGGTGCAGGTGTCCCAGCGTTTCATTGCATCTGCATCTTTGGAGTAAATCCCCAGCAGTATGCAATTGCTGGGTGGTAGGGCGGGTCTATTTTCAACTCTTTGAGGAACCTCCACACAGTTTTCCAGAGTGGCTGCACCATTTCACATTCCCACCAACAGTGTAAGAGGGTTCCCTTTTCTCCGCATCCTCTCCAACATTTGTGGTTTCCTAAAGCACAAGATACCTAGGAATAAATCTAATCAAAGAGGTAAAGGATCTATACCCTAAAAACTATAGAACACTACTGAAAGAAATTGAGGAAGACACAAAGAGATGGAAAAATATTCCATGCTCATGGATTGGCAGAATTAATATTGTCAATGTTACCCAGGGCAATTTACACGTTTAATGCAATCCCTATCAAAATACCATGGACTTTCTTCAGAGAGTTAGAACAAATTATTTTAAGATTTGTGTGGAATCAAAAAAGACCCCGAATAGCCAGGGGAATTTTAAAAAAGAAAACCACAGCTGGGGGCATCACAAAGCCAGATTTCAGGTTGTACTACAAAACTGTGGTCATCAAGACAGTGTGGTACTGGCACAAAAACAGACCCATAGATCAATGGAACAGAATAGAGAATCCAGAAGTGGACCCTCAACTTTATGGTCAACTAATATTCGATAAAGGAGGAAAGACTATCCACTGGAAGAAAGACAGCCTCTTCAATAAATGGTGCTGGGAAAATTGGACATCCACATGCAGAAGAATGAAACTAGACCACTCCCTTGCACCATACACAAAGATAAACTCAAAATGGATGAAAGATCTAAATGTGAGACAAGATTCCATCAAAATCCTAGAGGAGAACACAGGAAACACCCTTTTTGAACTCGGCCACAGTAACTCCTTGCAAGATACATCCACGAAGGCAAGAGAAACAAAAGCAAAAATGAACTATTGGGACTTCATCAAGATAAGAAGCTTTTGCACAGCAAAGGATACAGTCAACAAAACTCAAAGACAACCTACAGAATGGGAGAAGATATTTGCAAATGACGTATCAGATAAAGGGCTAGTTTCCAAGATCTATAAAGAACTTATTAAACTCAGCACCAAAGAAACAAACAATCCAATCATGAAATGGGCAAAAGACATGAACAGAAATCTCACAGAGGAAGACATAGACATGGTCAACACGCACATGAAAAAATGCTCCGCATCACTTGCCATCAGGGAAATACAAATCAAAACCACAATGAGATACCACCTCACACCAGTGAGAATGGGGAAAATTAACAAGTATTAATTCTTCTAAACCATGAACATGGGATAGCTTTCCATTCTTCATGTCTTCTATTACTTTCATCAACATCTCATAGTTTTGGGATGCCTGGGTGGCTCAGCGATTGAGCACCTACCTTCGGCCCAGGGCATGATCCTAGAGTCCCAGGATCGAGTCCCACATTGGGCTCCCTGCATGGAGCCAGCTTCTCCCTCTGCCTATGTCTCTGCCTCTCTCTCTCTCTCTCTCTCTCTCTCTCTCTGTCTCTCATGAATAAATAAATAAAATATTTAAAACAAAACATCTCATAGTTTTTGGTGGTACCATGACACCCAGAGACGCCACCCCTAGTTCCCAGAACTTGTGAATAAATATATTACGTGACATGCAACAAAGAGATCCAGGTGGGCCAGTCTAGTCATATAAGCCCTTACAAGAAAACTCTATCTGGAAGCACAAGGAGCTGAGTGAGATTCGAAGGATGAGAAGGAATGCATGCATGGTTCTGAACACGAAGGAGCAAGGTGACAAGGAGTACAGGTGTCTTTTGGGAGTGGGAGGCCCCTGAAATGGGAGCTCCCAAGAATCAGTCCCGCAGGCCCCACCTTGATTTCCATCTGTGAAGCCTGGAGCAGGGGGATCGGCCAGACTCGTCTCCAGAACCATGACCGAATACATTGCTATTTTCAGCTTCTATGGCTGTGGTCATTGGTGATGGCAGCTACAGAAAACTCATGTACATACCTTTAAAATCATTTTGATATATTTTTTTAAGGTAGGGTCCACGCCCAGTGCAGAATGTAACACAGGGCTTGAACTCACGACCCTGAGATCAAGCCCTGAGCTGAGATCAAGAGTTGAACATTTAACCGACTGAGCTGCCCAAGTGTCTCACAGTCATTTTGGTTTAATCCCTATGAATTTATTACTTATTCAAAACAAAAAGTGAGGGCAGCCCAGGTGGCTCAGCAGTTTAGCGCCGCCTTCAGCTCGGGGTATGATCCTGGAGACCCAGGATTGAATCGCATGTCGGGCTCCCTGCATGGAGCCTGCTTCTCCCTCTGCCTGTGTCTCTACCTCTCTCTCTCCTCTCTGTGTTTCTCATGAATAAATGATAAATAAAATCTTTAAAAAAAAAGTGAAACACAAACATCACAATTTAAGGAGAAATCCTTGGTGAGGGCTGCTACTCTGAGACCCAGCCTAGAGTTGGGACCTCCGCTCACCAGCTGGGACCACCCAGGCACATGGCTCAGCCCACTGCGGGGCGATGGCAACCTCTGGCAGGGGCCTTGCAGGTCATGTAGATGTTAAGGAGGCGATGGGGTTATAACGATGGTAGCAGGGCTGGGGAGGTAGTGTGCACTCTGTTGGCCACAGAAGAAAATAAAACCAGATAACATCTGGCCAGGAGCATTTGGAGACTAATGACAATAATGCATCACAGTATG
This sequence comes from Canis lupus dingo, assembly GCF_003254725.2. Lineage (NCBI taxonomy): Eukaryota > Metazoa > Chordata > Mammalia > Carnivora > Canidae > Canis > Canis lupus. The sequence goes on along the minus strand of NC_064247.1, from coordinate 64,079,376 downwards.
TCTTCAGCTCTGAACTTTCTGCAGTTGGGTAATGGGAGGTTCTGGTTCCTTCCAGCGACTCTGCACCCACCGCAGCCTGGGAGGGCATCCTCCCCTCTCTGGAACCAGAAGCAGAGCCCAGCCAGCCTGGGAGAGGCTCTCTAGGGCATGAGCCAGAAGCACACTGGCTTCCTGCCTGGATGAAGGGGCAGGGCTTGGGTTTGGTGGCTTATCAGCTGTGTGACCTGGCACTGAACCTGGGCCTTAGTTATAAAGTGAAAGTAATAGTATTGTCTATCTCTGTTTGCCCCACTTTCCACAGTTTCTCTGTTTTTTTGTCCTCCTCCATTATTGTTTATTTTGTTATTTAAATGGATGGAGGTTTCCTGCTTCTTCATCTTCTTTTTTTTTTTTTTTTTCCCTGCTTCTTTTCTTGTTCTAGTTTTACCACTCCAGGTTTGGAAATTTTATGTTTTTTTCCTTTTAATAGTTACTTCAGATATTTTATCATTAAGAATTCAATATGTATTCATATCCTAATTCCCATCCTGAACCACTAACATTTTACGATATTTTAACTCTGATCACCTCATTTTAATTTTTGTCAGGAATTCTAGTTGTCTTGTGGTCATTATTAGTATTATCTTATTCAGATAATCCATGTTTGGTTTATCACAACACTGTTTCTTTACTCACCATCCTTCCTGTACCTCAGACTTCTGGAGTCATTTTTCTAAGGGCCTTTTCCCAAAGGACATCCTCTAAAGTTTCTTTTACTAGGGCCCCTGGGTGGTCAGTCCATTATACATCTGACTCATGATTTCAGCTCATGAGATCGAGCCCTGTGTTGGGCATCAGTCTCTGCCCTCAGCAGGGCACCTGCTTCAGATTCTTTCTCCCTCTCCTTCTGCACCTCCCCTCACTCTCTCTAAATAAATAATAAATATGTAAAAAAAATCTTTAAAAAAATAAAACAAAATTTATTTTACTGAAGGTCTATTGATGGCAATTCTCAGTTTGTGTTTATCTGAAAAAACTTTATCATTAATATACCAATTTAATATTAATTAAAATATAACTGCCAGTAGCAGTTTCAGATCAGCATTTTCTCTGAACATTTTAGAGAGCCTTTTCCATTGTCCCTGGATTCCATGGTTGTGGCTGACAAGTCTGTCGCCAGCCCAGTGGTTCCTTCAGGGACAAACAGCCTGTGGATCTGTGGCTTTGTCTTTCATCTCCCTAGGATAGTCTCAGCGATTATCTCTTCAAAATTTTGCCTTTCTTCTATTCTATTATCTTCTTCTGGGATGCCTATTAAGTGGATGTTAGACCTCAGTCTAGCCTTTAATTTTCTTGACTTCTTCATAGCTGAGGTCTCCTTTAGATGGCTACTGCTCGTCATGACCCATATTATTTATTTCTCACATTTGAGGGCCTAGGATGGGCTCACTCATGTACATCCATCACTGGGCACTTGGTTATTGTGAATAACCTGCTATGAATATAGATGTACAAATATCTCTTTGAGATCCTGCTTTAAAGCCTTTTGGATACATACTCAGAATTTCTGGGTCATAAAGTAGTTCTATGTTTAATTTTTTGAGGACCCTCTATTCAGTTTTTCATGGCAGCTGCACTATTTTACAATCCTGGTAGCAGTGCACAGGCTTCCAGTTTCTCCATATCCTCACCAACATTTGTTGTTTCCTGGAGATTTTTTTTTTTTTTTTGGTAGTAGCCATCCTTATGGGTGTGAGATGATGTCTTATTGTGGTTATGATATATACATTTCCCTGTTGACTCCTTTTTTTTTTAAGATTTTATTTATTTATTCTCGAGAGACACAGAGAAGCAGAGACATAGGCAGAAGGAGGAGAAGCAGGCTCCATACAGGGAACCTGATGTGGAACTCGATACCGGGACTCCAGGATCATGCCCTGAACCAAAGGCAGATGCTCAACCACTGAGCCACTCAGGTGTCCCTCCCTGTTGACTCCTGATAGTATCTTTTCATGTGCTTATTGGCCATTTGTAGATTTTATTTGGAGGAATGTCTTTTCAGGTCCTTTTTCCATTTTAAAATCTGATAGGTTTTTCTTTTAAGTTTTTTTGTTGTTAAGGTTTAGGGGTTCTCTGTATGTGCTGGATATCCATTTCTTTCAGATCTGTGATTTGCAAATATTTTCTCCTCTTTGGGGGGGGGCTGTGTTTAACCTGTTGTTAGCGTTTTTGATGCACAACTTTTTAAATTTTCATGAGTCCAGTTTTTCTTTTTTTAAAATATTTTATTTATTCATGAGAGACACAGAGAGACAAAGACATAGGCAGAGGGAGAAGCAGGCTCCCTGCAGGGAACCCAATGCAGGACTCGATCTCAGGATCATGCCCTGAGCCAAAGGCAGATGCTCAACAACTGAGCCACCCAGGTGTCCCAATCTTTGATCCATTTTGAGTTCATCTTTGTATATGGTGTTTGGAAAGGATCTAATTTCATTCTCTTTCATGTGGCTGTTTAATTTTTCCAGAACCATATATTGAAAAGACCATCCTTTTCCCTATTGAATGGTCTTGGCACATTTGACAAAAGTCATTTGACTACACGTGTGAGGGTTTACTTCTGGATTCTCAATTCTATTTCCTTGCTGTATGTGTCTGTCTTTATAAATAAGTTTTTTTATATAAATAAGTTTTGAAGTCAAGAGGTGTGAGTTTTTTCTCCTTTCTCAAGGTTGTTTTAGCTACTTGAGATCCCTCAAGATTTCATATGAATTTTAGGATGAATTTTTCTATTCTACAAAAAAAATGTCATTGGGATCTTCGTAGGAATTGCATTGAATCTGTAGATCACTTTGGGTAGATCAGTGCTGACACTGAACAAATTAAGTCTTGCAATCCATGAATGTGGGACATATATCCATTGACCTAAGTCTCCTTAAGATTTCTTTTTTTTCAGCAATGTTTTGTAGTTTTCATTGTACAACTCTTATTGTTTTGGTTAAATGAATTCCTAAGTATTTTTATGCTATTGTAAATAAAATTATTTTTCTAACTTCCTTTTCAGATTTTTCCTTGTTAGTACATAGAAATATAACTGATTTTTGTGCATTGATGTTGTATCCCGCTACTTTGCTGAACTCATTTATTAGTTCTAAGAGCCAGAAATACATTTTCTCAACTTCCACTTGCCAGATCCAAGGGTTCAATTTTATCTAGTGTTCTCAATTACTGCAAAGTGGAGTGCAGGAGATCCATTCTCTTTGCTTGTCAAAATGCTTTCCCCACCTGTCTCTAGCTCCCTGACCTCCCCTAATCCTCCCTCAGGTTCTAGCTTTCTGCCTCCACCTCTTTGCCTCCCTCTCCCCAGCCCATTTCTCTGGCATTGGAGTCTTTGACTCTCTTTAGCTTTCTGGCACCATGTACTTGGCAACACCTGTACTATGATGACTTCCACATCTTTGTGATAATAAAAGCACCTCTCCTGGAAAAATATTTTTTTAAAAAAGCACCTCTCCTGTTGCTGCCTGGATCTTTGCTAATTGCTACACATACTATCTCATTTAATCCATTCCTCAAACCGTGGGAAGAATATGTTCTTGGCACTACTTTCAAGAGAGGAAACTGACTCATAGGGTGAAAGTTCTGATCCAAGCTCTCACAGCTAGTAAATATTAAAGCTGAGGTTTGAACCCAGGCCTGGGTGACTCACAAGCTGTTTTTGCAATCACTCTGGTTTACTGCCTTTGAGCTGCGGCTCACAAGGCCACATTTCTATATATGCACATCCAACTGCCTAGTGGAGGCTTGTGTGTAGGCATTTCAAACTGATCTCCCAATCTGGTCTATAACAAAAATCATACAATACTTTGGATTTTGCCTTATATCCAATCTTCAAAATTGTGAATATTAATGTCTCTTGCTGCCTTTCACTCTATCCTCTCTTGATCCGGACACCACCTAGAGTATTGCCCCTTCAGGCAGATGCTGTTAGTCCCACCATTTTAGAGGTAAAGGGATGCAGGCAGAAAGCATTTATTGAAAATAACGTTACCCCAACCCTCGAGTCCACACCAGGACAACCAGGCAGCAGGCAGGGAGAGAGCCAACCAAGTAGAGAAAATAGCATGTGCCAAGGTCCTGAGGCAGGGGGTGGAAGTCTATTCAAGGACCTAAGAACAGGTCAAGAGGTGTGGTGCCTCTGGGATGAGGGCCACTCCCCTATAGTCTGTGGTGGGGCCTGAATTACAAGGGACATGGGACAGTGCCTCCAGAGGGCAAGAGGGTCTCTTCTGTCCAGGCCAAGAAAGAGAAGTGGGGCTTTAAATGTTTACACTCAGGGTGCCAGGTTGGTTCAGTCAGTAGAGCACCCGACTTTTGATCTCAGGGTCGTAAGTTCAAACCCCACATTGGGCATAGAGCCTACTTAAAAAGAAATATTTATGCTCAACATTGAACACGTCCCAAACACGAGATAATGTAATAGTGCCAATAAAAGTATTTCAGAAGCATTTATTGACATGGTCCACCAGGGGAGTGTTTGGTCAGAAGACTCTGCTGACAGGGATGAGGTGACCCATAGTCTTATGTCATGACCCCCAGAGCCAACAGCTCATCACAATCCTTCGGGGTGCTGCATGTCTAGGGTTCCTGAGTAGCCTCCACCATCAGTCCCGCCTCTGTACCCTCACACCCTCTAACCCCAGAGGGGAGGACAGGACCCCTGGACACCCTCTGAAACAGTCTAGCCCCCCTCTCAATCCTCCTCATCCTGCTTGGCTGCCCATCCCTGGAAAATTTGGCTTACTCATCAGGCTGGCATGGAAAGTCCCATCTGGAAACTTCTGGAGTTGAAGGTGGGTAGCTGGAATCAGGATGGATTTGGGGTCAAATGATAGAGAGAGTGCAGGGGAGCCTCCAAACACCCCTCCCCTTGTCCCCTGGGTATAGACTCTACTCTAGAGGACAGAAGGGACAGACCCCTGTGGATGAAACAAAAATGTTCTTTCTTGAGGATGATTCACTATGTAGTCCATCTGGATCCCCTTCTCAGCAAGGACAAGGTGTGGTCATTTCAGTAATGAATGGGTTTGATTGATTTCATAGCACACTTCCCTGTCACAAAAATACTGCCTCATGAGGTACTGGTGACGATCCAGCATGGTCATGGGAGGCGGTGGAGATAGGCTTATGGGGCCCACTTCCCCTGGTGGTCTCAATAGAAGAGGGTGGCCATGTGCATACTATCCAAAAACCACAATTTTTTTTTAAAGAGAGAGAGCAAGTGAGAGAGCGCAGGGGTAGAGGTGGAGCAGGGGTGGAGTGACAGAGGGAGAAGGAATCTGAATTCTTTCAGCGTAGAGCCTGACATGGGGCTTCATTTCATGATCGTGAAATCATGACCTGAGCCGAAATCAAGAGTCAGATGCTTAACTGGCTGAGCCACCCAGGTGCCCCTGAAACTGTAATTTTTATATAAACCTAAAAATGTGGTTGTTGTGAATAGTGAGTATGGTAATATCTTTTCATAGTACAAAGAAATCAGTTTTAGGGGCGCCTGGTTGCCTCAGCAGGTAGAGCATGTGACTCTTGATCTTGAGGTTGTGGGTTCCAGCCCTACGTTGAGGGTAGAGTTCATTTAATAAACAAGCAAACAACCAAATGTACAGCTTTAAAAAATTAAAAACTAATCAGTTTTAGCAAGCTGCCCCCAGAGACGTTGCCCAGTGGTAACCACTGTCACTGTGTGCATGTGCTCCAGCTGGGCTGCGTTAGGCAGCCCCCGGCCCTTACCTTCCCTCCTCGTGCAATGGTGTGTGCGTGAACAACGCCTGGAGGTTTTTGCACGTGAGCCTACAGAGAGCGTCCACATTTGTTTAATAGCATGAAGAATACCTGTAGGGTTTTTTTAAAATATTTATTTATTTGTTTATTCACGGAGACACACAGAGAGAGAGAGACAGAGAGAGGCAGAGACACAGGCAGAGGGAAAAAGCAGGCTCCATGCTGGGAGCCTGATGCAGGACTCGATCCTCTGTCTCCAGGATCATGCCCTGGGCTGAAGGCGGCGCTAAACCGCTGAGCCACCCAGGCTGCCCTGTTGGGATTTTTTTTAACCACTCTCCTCTGGGTGGACGCTGGTTCTCTACACTCTTTTGCTGTTAAAATATGATAGGTTATTTCCAAAAGGAATTCAGAAAGTCACTACCCCCTCCCGTGTGCATGACACTCTTCCCCTATACCACAGCTGGCGTGTGACTCGGTTTGACCAACCGGATGTGACAGAAATAAGGCTGTGAGGCTCTAGCAGTTTCAGCCAGTGGCCTGCAGGAGCCTGCTGGGGGGAGGCCCAGCCAGGGCCTTGGTCGCCCAGCCACCCAGCTGAGGCTCGGGACAGAGGAGTGAAGGTGTCTGGGACATTCTAGCACCAGCCAAGCCCCAAAAGGCAGCCCCAGAAATGACCCAGCTGACACCCCAGGAGCAGGAGCGCTAGGCTGGGCCCAGTGGACACATAGGCTCCTGAGGAACAGACTGGAGCGTCGGGGTGGTCTGTTAGATAACAAACAATGTTGCAGCGAATCTCCTCCTACAAACACTCTCTTGCATCTAGTCTTGTATGTATGTGCGGTGTAACATCTGCAGGACACGCTTCCCCATGTGGGGTGCTTGTTCAATGGGCAAACGCAACTTTGATTTCAATTAACCGTTGGGTTTTTGTCAATCATTTTGCAAGAGGAATGGTGTCCTGGCTTAATTTGCCTTTCCCTCATTCTGCATGAGGTCAAGCATTTTAATCAGCCGGCCAAGGGATTTTTTTTTCTGTCATCTTTCATTGGTATCCTTTGTCCACTTTTTAAAATTTTTATTTATTTATGATAGTCACACAGAGAGAGAGAGAGGCAGAGACATAAGCAGAGGGAGAAGCAGGCTCCATGCACCGGGAGCCCGACGTGGGATTCGATCCCGGGTCTCCAGGATCGCGCCCTGGGCCAAAGGCAGGCGCTAAACCGCAGCGCCACCCAGGGATCCCCCTTTGTCCATATTTCTGTTGGACAGCTTCCTTTTTAAAAGTGATTCTAAGGGGCTCCATTGGCTGAGGCTTCAGCTCAGGTCGTGATCTCGGGGTCCTGGGATCAAGTCTTGTGTCAGGCTCCCCACTCAGCGGGGAGCCTGCTTCTCCCTCTCCCCCTGCTAGTGCTCTCTCTCAAATGCATAAATAAAATCTTTAAAAAAAATACTTTAAAGAAAGTGATTCTGAGAACTGCTTCTATACTAGCACTTTGTCTGCTGTGTGCGTTATTACAAATATATTTTCCAGGGGATCCCTGGATGGCTCAGCAGTTTAGCGCCGCCTTCGGCCCAGGGCGTGATCCTGGAGACCCGGGATCGAGTCCCCCATCGGGCTCCCTTGCATAGAGCCTGCTTCTCCCTCTGCCTGTGTCTCTGCCTCTCTCTCTCTCTTTGTCTCTCATGAATAAATAAAATCTTTAAAAATATATATATATATATATATATTTTTCCCCTAGTTTGTCACTGGTCTCTTATCTTCCTGAATGATGTTCTGGCCACTTAGTATTTTGTTCTACACAGGAAAATCTATTTTTCTCTAATGGCTTCTAGACAGTTATTCTGCATGTTCTTCTAGTACTTTCTGATTTTATTTCCATTATTCAAGTCATTGATCTACTCAGTGTTTGTAGAATATGAGGTACAAATTCCAACCTGGGGCAAGCCCCGGTGGCTCAGAGGTTTAGTACCGCCTTTGGCCCAGGGCGTGATCCTGGAGACCCGGGATCGAGTCCCACGTCAGGCTCCCTGTGTGGAGCCTGCTTCTCCCTCTGCCTGTGTCTCTGCCTCTCTCTCTCTGTGTGTCTCATGAGTAAATAAAATCTTTTTTTTAAAGATTTATTTATTCATTCATTCAGAGAGAGTGAAGAGAGGTGAGGGGTGGGGGAGAGTGGGGGTGAGGTCATAGTAATGGGAGTTTGAGGGGATATGTGGTAAAGCAAGGAGGACTGCCTGGGGGTAGGGGACATCTAACTGAGGTTGAGAAGATGAGGATAAGTTGGATTCAGCCAAGTCAGGAGCCGGGAGGGAGTGCTGGGGACCCAGCAGGCTTCCACTCCACTCAGGCTGGATTGGGGGGTGCCTAATGGGGAAGAGCTGGAAATTAGCCTCTCCCACGCAAAAGAGAGAGAGAGAAAAAAAACACGAGCGGTGGGGTAGGGGCCGACAGGGAGAAGGGAGCTGAGTGCAGAGCCTGATGTGGGACTCGAACTCAGGACCCCGGGTTCCTGACCCCAGCCGAAGGCAGATGCTTTCCTGATGGAGCCACCAGGCGCCCCTGCCCCAGCTTTTTTTTTTTTTAAAGATTGTATTTATTTATTCATAGAGACACACAGAGAGAGAGAGAGAGAGAGAGGCAGAGACACAGGCAGAGGGAGAAGCAGGCACCATGCAGAGAGCCTGACGTGGGACTCAATCAAGGATCACGCCCTGGGCAGCAGGCGGCGCTAAACCGCTGGGCCACCGGGGCTGCCCTTGCCCCAGCTTTTAAATGTGGTAGCTTTTTTTTTTTTTTAATTTTATTTATTTATTCATGAGAGACACAGAGAGAGAATGAGAGAGAGAGAGGCAGAGGGAGAAGCAGGCTCCATGCAGGGAGCCCGACGTGGGACTCGATCCTGGGTCTCCAGGATCACACCCTGGGCTGAAGGTGGCGCTAAACCGCTGAGCCACCCAGGCTGTCCTAAATGTGGTAGCTTTTAATAACATATTTTAGTCACACACTTCACATAAACATGGATCATCTAACAGCTTTAGGCCAAAAAGTAGAGGGAGTGCATCTGAATTTCAATGTTTTCATTTCCATATTCTGTAGCTTCTAGCGCTGTCCTAAGGAATGGAACTGATAGAACAGCTTGTCTCTTTACCAAAGCAGACAGCAGTTGGAGCTCTTAGATCAGAGAACATTCAGACCAGAGGAAATGTCATTCTTTTTTTTCCTCTGGGCCTTTTGAGAAACTAGACCTAAATTATAAATGATCTAGGTTGCCGGCTAGCAGCTTCTCTCCGGTACCGTCTTGAGAAGCCAACAAGACCTCCGCGGCCCCTGGAGGGAGCGCGCGGACTCGGGGATCCTGAACAGCAGCTCAGAGTTTTCTTACACATCCTCATTGCCCTGCTTTTCGCCAACTCTTATGGCAAATTCATTGTGGGGGCCCTTCCTGCTTTTTGTCGGTTTCTACTTCCTCACTCACTGTCCCTACCTCTCATTCTCCCCGTGAATGCCATCCCCCTGCACAAGCCCAGTGTAGCGCCCCCCTCCCTCCCCCAGGTCTTCTCCCTGGTGCCCTAGTCATCACTGATTAAAATCCTTCCTGCACACTTTAACCAGTGTCTGGTTGTGTTTGTCTCTGAAATGTGCTTGGCTGGCAGGCTCTGCCATCTGCCTCTGTTTACTCAGGATTTCATCCAGCTGTTTTCATTTTAAGTGGGGCTGGTGGCAGGAAATGCAGCCGACATACATTCTCATTTTTCTCCAACAACCCCTCCTGCAGTGACCAAGCTGGGAAAGGCCCAGCCCCCAAGCTGGCGGTGAGGAAGCCAGGGGCTGCTCAGCACCCTCACTTAGAAGGGAGGAGGGAGGGCCCAGCCCAGTGCTGAGGTATTCTGGAGAAGCAGATATGTTCAGGAAGAATTATTGGGGACAAAAGGTCAAATTTGGCCCCAATGTCCTGGAACAGAATGAAAAGAAACAAACAAAATGTTCCCCAGATGAGCAGAGAGGGGAGGCAAGGCTTCTCTCCAGGTGGTCTGTCTGGGCAGCCTGGCTCTTTGCTCCAGGAGAGAGAGGCTCCTCCTCATCACCCCACACCCCCATCATGACCTCCTGGGCACGGGCTGGCTCACCCCTCTTCTGGGCTGCAGCCTCGGGGAGCGTGGAGAGCCCACTCTGACATGCTAGCATCCCCAACACATGTGCCCTCACTGAGCACCAGTTCCTGCACGTGGATATTCTTGGGGTCACTCCTGCCACTGGGTATCAGGTGTGGGAGTGACTCAGAGCCTCCCCTGTCAGGCCCACCCCTCGCGTTTCCCCACAGAGAGTGGGTCCCTGCCAGCACACGGGGGGTGGGGGGGGGGTGGACATTTGGGTGCGAGGCAGAGACTCTCATGCAGGCCTTTCTACCACTGAGGTATGTGAGACCTTCCGGTTCAGCCGCTCACCGGCCACCACTGACAGACCTGGAGCTGGGCACCCTGGCTGGAGCCCCCGCCTCCTGCCCGCAGGGCTGCTGACTCCCTCCCCCGGGCATCCTGCATCCTGGCCTCTGCTCTTCAGAGTCTACAGACTTGGTTTGATGGGAGGAGCGTGGGGTCTTGTCCCCAGATATGCCCAGGTGTTTCCTTGCCACAACTTAGTGACGGTTTTGGCCGATAGCATGGGCTCCTCCCAGGGGAACAGTCCATAGCCTGTGTGAGACCCTTCTTTGCCTCTGCCCCCCTCCCCTTCCCCACATCCAAAGAGGCAGCACGAGAACGGACCAGACCATCTTCCCCTTCCTGGGCAGAGGCCTGAGAGGACAGGAAGGTGGCTGGGGTGCGGCCTGTGCAGTAGGGAGGTCCCGAGGAGGGGCTGGCCCAGGCCACCAGAGCACCTGGCTGGAGACACGCCCACCTGAGGGGGGTCATTGAGGGTGCTGCTGCCCAGGATGGTGTTGTCCAGAGGGGAAGTGGCAAGAGCATCTCTTCTGCCCCTGGGCCCCACCCAGGCTCAGCAGGGCATGGCTGGGAGACAAGGGACCTCAGAAACAGACAGGATTCTAGAAGGTGGGAGAGCCGTGGTTGGCCCCATCATCTAGAGACAGCAAAAAACTTTGCCTGATGTAGAGTTCCTCCCTACACCCCCTCTTTGCGTCAAAGCCCCTCTGTGCTGTTCTTAGGATGAGGTCCAGGCCTGCCCAGGTTGGCAAGGCCCCTGCTGGCCTCTCCAGCCTGTGCTGCCTGACATCTCTCTGCCTCACATGTTCCGACCTACTCCTTCAGGATTCAGCTGACTGGCTTCTTCCTCCAGGAAGCCTTCCTGTCCTGGAATTCCACCTGCCGGAGAGCAGGGTCCCTGCCCTTCCCACCGTGGAAAGAAGTGTGCTTTTTTTCCATCAGGTGGAAAGGGTTTGTTGAATGAATGAATGAATGAATGAATGTCAAAGCAGCCCACATGTTAGGGTCCATTTTTGGCAGGATGACAAGGGTTGCTTGATTCTCCCAGAAATCTCAGAATGTTCTGCCCTCATGGGGCCAAACCAGATCTTCTTGCAAGGATAACTCACAAAATAGTCAAAATATACTCAGGGCATATTCTTTGTATCTAATGCGCAGACGTTTCCTCCACCTTATCTTGCCATTAGAGGTAAGGAAATATTCTGGAGCATCAAACCCACCGACGCTCTGAGCCCCGCCCCTGCCCGGGGCGTCTGGCTGGTCACTGGGGCCTCCTCCTCTTGGACTGAGCCCAGTCAGCAATGACCCTGAAGACCTCTGCCTTCCGCCTCCCTCTGTGTTCTGCTGGTAATGAGTGTCTCAGAGTTAATTTTATATCCAGCGAAATCATGTTTGAAAGATTATTTATTTTTCAAGGAGCTTGTATTACTTTTCCTTTTCTCATTCATTCTCCTCTTGTGCTCACTTCGGCAGCACATATACATTCTCCTCTTTCCGTGGGCATCACTGTCACAGACACTAGGAGGGACACACTTAAATTCTCTGTGTGCTCACAGCAGGAGCAGAGTCTGGACTCAGGGGACCGAGAGGGGACAGTTGGGTGGGAGCAGGGACATGCCAGGACCAGCTGGGGAGGACACTGCCTGGTGCCTGGGGAGCTTGCAAGTGTCCTCACTGATATGCAGTAGAGCTGTTTTCAGCGGGGAGAGGCGAACTTAATGCATGGGGTCTCCCCTGAGATTCAGAATTGTCATTGGCTGTGTCCAGCCCCGGGGAGGTCTGTGGTGTTTGATGTCATGGGCAGGAGGGGACATCTGCTGCCCCCTGACATGCACAGGTCTCCCAGGCATGCCTCTCTCTGGGCCTCAGCCCCCGTCTATACAAGGACTCCCCGATGAGTCCTGATGGATCCGAATGATGTGTCTAACTAGCACCCACTGGGAAGCAGGTTGCAGGCGTAGTTGCCAGAAGCTGCAGTGGGTGGCCTCTGACGGTGCAATGCAACGAGGGGCTTCCAGCTCCCGGGGGACAGGGCAGGCAGGGGAGGTCCAGATATTCTCCTCCTCTCACACTGTCCTGGGTGATGTCAAAACATGGAATAATGCACAAAGTGCAGCCCCAGAACCCTGTGGTCTGGGCGTGTGCTGTTTGTGCCTGTTTCCAGAGCTGGGAAAGAGGGCGGACAGCACCTGAACAGCCCTCCTGCAGCATTCCTGCAGCGCCCCCCACCCCCTACCCCCATCCCCCGCCCCGTGTCTGCAGGGCTCTCAGAAGTCACCTCCAGGCCACCCCTGCAGGAGCCCAGCCACCAGGGGGCAGCAGCGGAGGGGCAGTGGGGTGGTCAGTGGGGATGGCTGTCACTTGGGGCTCGCCACTCTAAGGAAAACTGGCAGCCCCTGGACTGACCCCTCACCCCTGGCCTGGACCCCGAGTGCCCCCCAGACTCAGCTCAAGCTTAGGGCTTTCGGACACAGAGGTCCCACACACGGTGCTCAAGAGTCCCCAGGCATTTCCACATGATCTTCCCCAAATCTCCAGTGTCATCATCCTGGGCACCATTGTCCTCACCCTACTGTCCAGGGCACGAGGCCAGAGCTCCTGCCCAGCACAGTGACTTTTCCTGCCTCTGCACCTGCATCCTCCTCTCTCCTCCCTGGGACTCCTGACCCTGCTGGGAGTCCAACCATGGACAAGATGGGGGTGCTCATCTACCCCCCATGGACGGAGGGCTCAGGGCGAGCTGGGGGCAGAGGCAGCAGGGACTCTAGGCCCCTCAGGTCACTGTGCAGAGTAGGAGACCTGCTTGACCCCTCGGCGGCCTCTTTTTTGTTTTAATTAATTTGATTTTTCCATTTTCATGTACATGCTAAAATTTTCAAACAGTACAAAAAGTAATAACTTAAAAGTAGAAATTTGTCTCCCTGCCCTGTACCTGGTTCTTCTCCTGAAGGTCAGTGACAGCAATAGATGGGGGCCTCCTGCCCTGTCCCTCACTGAGGGTCTTGCAAGAGGGTCGCCCTGGTGATGTCAGGGCCCCAGGGCAGGCCCAGAGGACACGCTCTGCCACCCAGTGTGGAGCTGGGGGGTGGTCCTCTAGGCAGGCACCTGCGTCTGCCCTTCCCCTGCTCCCCTCTGCCCTCCTGCTCTGCGATGCCCAGAGGACACTCAGCTCTGCCTCCGCCTTCCCTGGAGCACCCCTCCCTTGGACACCCTTGGCCTCTGTCACTGGTCCCCAGGTGGCCCTGCCAGCTCTGCCCCCAGCCTGGATCCCTAGCTCTGTCAGAGCCCCTTGCCCAGCCCCCAGACCGCATCACCGAGGCATGTTCCTCTAGGTCTGGTACGAACCCTTCACTCAGGGCCTGACCAGGAGCTACTCCTGTTCAGAGACAGGTGACTGCGGCACAGCAGGGCAGAGGCGGGCAGGGGTAGGGCAGGGGGGCAGAGGGAGGGCCATCATGGGAAGGGTGGCTGTGCCCCCCATTGGGTCTCCATCCCAGGCTCTGGGCCCTGTCTAGCAGAGTTGTGTCCCTTGCCCCGTGGGTGTCAGGACAGCTTGCTACCTGCTGGGGGAGCCCCCCTGAAGGCATGTGCCCCTAACCCAGCCTCAGATTTCTGAATCCACTTGGTGAAGCCATTCCCCAGTTACCAGTTGGTCCCCAGAGAGATCTTCTTGATTTTGAAAGTCCCCGTGGCTCTGCCAGGAGACATTCTGATCCATGATTGCATGTGATCCTCTAGTAGCTGGAATGTGTGTGTGTGTGTGTGTGTGTGTGTGTGTGTGTAATCACCTGCCTCCCTGCCTCCCATTACACACATGAAACCCAGGGCCCCCAGCCTCTGGGCCAGACAAGGGCCAACCCTGTTCCTATGTCCGAGAGAGGGCATAGAAGGTCCTTCCCGATCCCAGGGCATGAGGGCAGTGGGCAGAGGTTGGGAACTGGAAGAAATGTCTGGGTGGGCATCCTTGGCCCTTGGGTGACAGGCTGCCTGCTGCCTGGGGGCTGCTGAGCCTTTGGGGAGGGTCCCAGGTGAGGTCAATGAGCCTCCCGCTCCCTGCCCTCCTCCCTGGAGCTCAATGCTGCCCACCCACCTGACCTGTGAACACCCTGCATTACTGTCTGGGGGGTCCGCTCCAAGCAGATTCCCGCTGCCCTGGGGCCTGGGGCCCAGCCTGTGGGACAGGAAACCCCCCACCCCTGGGACGGCCAAATGCACCAGCCCGACGGGCCTCCTGCGTGTCTGCACAAACCACAGCCAACTGACATGTGTAAGGCATTAAAGCCCCTGGGTCCCTCTCCTTGCCACGGGTACATTGTGAGGCCCCCGGGGGAATTTGTTTTTAAAGAGGTGGCTTTTTATGTGAGAGGGAAGCTGGCTGGAGAACTCAGGGGAGGGACCAACTTGGAGAAACAAACACAACCCCCCAGCCCTCAGGATCCGGGAGCCGACGCCAGAGGCGCCGAGAGAGCACCCCAGCCTGTCCACGGTGAGTCCTGGGGAGACCGGGAACTGGGTCTGGGGCCAGGGCTCTAAGGCCCTAGGAGGCCTGTCTCCTTCCACCCCTGTTCGGCATCCGGATGAGGCTGAGTTCATTAGTAGGTGCCTGCTGTATGCCCAGGGAGCCTCGGAGTTTGACCTGGGGAGACAGAGGCAAGTTCAGTCATACCAAACAGATGAGTGTGTGAGGGAGAGGAGGAGGAAGGGTCCAGTGAGTGCATTGTGGAGGGGGAGGGGGAGGGGGCCCCAGTGAGTACATTGTGAGTGGGGTGAGCAAAGCCCAGCTGGCTGGGTTTTGGGATTCTTGGGGAATAGTTGGATACCAGCAGAGGAATAAAAAGGTCACTTCTGGGGGCACTGGGGTGGAGCAGTTGGTTAGACATCTGACTCTTGGGGCGCTTGGGTGGCTCAGCAGTTGAGAATCTGCCTTCGGCTCAGGGCATGATCCCGGGGTCCTGGGATCAAGTCTCGCATCAGGCTTCCCACAAGGATCTGCTTCTCCCTCTGCCTGTGTCTCTGCCTCTCTCTCTCTCTCTCTCTCTCTGTGTGTGTCTCTTATGAATAAATAAATAAAATCTTAAAGAAAAAAAAAGCATCTGACTCTTGATTTTGGCTCAGGTCGAAATCTCAGGGTCCTGGGTTCGAGTCCCACCTCATAGGTCATAGGGCTCCGTGTTCAGAGGGGAATACACTTGATGATTCTCTCTCTTCCTCTCCCTCTACCCTACCTCCTGCTCCCTCTCTCTCTCTCTCTCTCTCTCTGTCTCAAATAAAAAGGGTTCACTTCTGGAGTTGGGGAAGTGGTGAGACAAAGCGACAAGGCTGGAGCCCTCCCTTCCCAGCTGAGGCTAAGGGGCCAGCTCCTCATAGGAGCATCTTGGGGAAGTCCCTGAGGGAGGCCCACTGCCATATGGACAGTAGGTCATGAGGCTCAGAGCAGTGGAGGTGGCCAGCAGGTTTCTGTGGTCTCCCCTGGGGAGTAGGGGACAATGCAGGGCCAGGAAGGCTATGGAGAAGCCACCAGCCTGAACACAACTCCCAAAGGTTGGATGGACAAAGATGTTATCTGTGTAGACACTGGGAAGCGAGGCTTTCTGGGGGATAGAGGTCAGTGTGGTGGCCTCCTGGCTGGGCCTGGAAGGTTGAGGGGCTTGAGGACACTCCAGGGCCAGTGTAGCCTGGGAGAAAGGCTGGAGCTGCCCTTGCACCCTGAGTTCTCTCAGGAACACATCACCTGGCCCTGCTCCATCGTCTCTCCAGGCCCACTTGAGGCCATTGCATGCCAGGCTCCATCAGTGGTCACTGGGGCTAAGGGCTGTGCTGCAGGTGCTTGGGCGGGCTATGCGTGCATATGACAGGGCATATGTGCATGTGGTGTGTGATCACATGGATGTGCCTACGTCTGAGTGTGTGTGGGCTTACGAACGGTGTCTCTATGTTTGCACACATCTAGACAGCCGAGTGTGTGTTTGCTTATCACATGTGGAAAAGTATGCATGCGTGTGTCCATCGGTATGTACACATGTCTGCATGCTTGGGTTTGGGGTGTGTCCAGGCATTCTTGTCTGTGATGTTTGTGTCATGTGTGCAAGTGTGTGGGTCATGGGCCGGTGTGTCTGCATGTGTCCACTTGTGGAGATGCAAGGATATGTAGATGTGGATGTGGATGGGGTGTGCACATGCTTGTTACAGGGGCAGGGCATGTTTGCATGCATGTGATGTGTGCGTGTCACTGTGCAGGTATATATGGGATGTGTCACTCTGCTTTCACAGTGTGTGTGTGGGGTGTGAACGCACGCTCATGTGGGAGGTGTGTGGTGGGCTGTGTTGGCATGTTTCTTTTTTTTTTTTTTTATGATAGTCACAGAGAAAGAGGGAGAGACACAGGCAGAGGGAGAAACAGGCTCCATGCACCGGGAGCCCGACGTGGGATTCGATCCCAGGTCTCCAGGATCGCGCCCTGGGCCAAAGGCAGGCGCTAAACCGCTGCGCCACCCAGGGATCCCCTGTTGGCATGTTTCTATGTGTGTGTATATCTCCGTATGTGCTTACTCGTGTACCACAGTGCATGTGTCCTTGAGGGATGCTGGGTCGTGGGTCTTGGGACCTCCATGCTGCTGTGAGCTAGTTGGAGGCACGAGGGCAGGAGAAACTGGTGGGAGGGGCTTCCTTGGGTCCCCTGCCATGATGCAGTTCTGGTGAGCTCCAGCTGGTAATTCATTCCCTGGTGCTGCTACGACAGGGCCTAGAGACTCTCGGCCCCCAAGGTAGCACCCCAGCTGCCTGTGCAGGGGGTTTGCAAGGAGGCTCTGCCCACCAGCTGGGCCATGACCTCTCCCAGGACAGGAAAGCTGTCGGTTTCTGTGTGCGACCTCCCTGTGGCTCAGGCTGAGATGTTCTGTTCCCACGTATTCCTTTTCACTGTGTTCCTTCTGTTTCTGATGCTGACTTCTCAACTAATAACACTCTTCCCTTTATTTAAATAAAAAGAGCTACAATTTAAAGCAAACTACTGAGTGGCTCCCCTGAAAGCAGGGCTTGAGACAAGGATTGGGTGGAGGCCACGTCCATGGGAAATGGCCAGGGGGCCAGGAGGAGAGAAGTGTATGAGAGGGGCCTGGTCAGGGTGGTCTCAGGATATCCTCCCAGGAACTGCTGGCAAGAGCACTGTCCCTGGCTTCCATCCCACGGGTTGAGGACCACCCACAGTCATTATCCAACATCATGTGAGTGAGACTGAGATGAGAAGTGGGCATGAGAGCTTTCTCTTCCCTGAAAGGAAGCAACCCTGGGGCACAGACAGAGTGGCACTCGTGAAGGGCTTCCCAGAGGTCCTATGAGGTTAGGATTCTTCATCCCCATTTCACTGACAAGAAAACAGAAGTCACTGGTCACAGGAAATGGCCAGTGTGTCAGTCCTCTATGCTGTGTAACAAATGATCCCAGGATGTAGCAGCTAGTGCATATGAGCGTGTTGGCACTCTTTTTTCCTGTGGGCTGAGATTTCATCAGCGGCCGGGGGTGGGAGGCAGCCAGTCTCTGACCTCCAGGGTCTGGGCCTCAGCTGGGATCACCTGAAGGCCTGTATCCAGGCTGTGCTAGGGGTGTTGGCAGGTTTCCAGGGGCGAACAGGACAGAGAACACAGAAGTCATGCCTGCCACCACCTACCAGCTGGGAGAGCGAGGCAGGGAGGTCCCAGCAGAGGGGTCAGGGTTCACTGTGAGGACAGCCTACGGGCTGGGAGGCGTTGGTGCAGCTGTCTCTGAGAGATGCAATCTGCCACAGCCAGCGGTTTGAACACTGGACTGATTCTGAAGTGTGTGCTCTTCACGAAGCACTATTTCCACCTCCTTACCTGTCTCCTCATAGTGAGTCCTTAAAAATGAGGGGCCTGGACCAGGCGGGCCCCTGGCTTTCCCTGAAGCACTACGACATGAGGATGTAAAGATGCGTACTGGGTGTAGCCACCACAGCAAGTGGAGGGACTTGGAATGAGAAGAAAATGCTATGAGAAACCTTCATAAGTGCCACACTTGCATCCCCCAGAGATAATGGAAGAGAAGACAAGCATCCCTGTTCTCGTGCATTGGGTAAGAAGAGAATCCAAAAGAACTCACAACATCAGAGAGTGGAGAGCATCCAACAGCAGGCAGATTTCTATTCATTTCTGGGAATGAAAAATAGGATGGAAGAGCCCACCTAGGAAGCCGAGTGAGGAAGATCCATTGGGAATATTTACAGAGAGGGCTGCAGGGGACGGACGGGCAGCCCACCCAGCAGACACCCAAAAGGAACTCCACTCTCATGCTGCAGGGGTAGAGTGAGAAAGATGGCCCCAATCAGCATTGGCTGACTGCCCAACTCACGCTCACCTAAACGCAGGATCCTAGAGCCAGGAGGGGCTTCTCTAAATGTTTGCTTATTTGTTCATTTGTTTGGAAATCAGGGAGGAGTTCTGGCATTGAGGGGTCCCCATCATCACGCTGGCCTCCCTCTGGCTCATTTTACACCAAACCTGAGTGAAGAGCCTGCCTGTTTATACAGCACACCCAGCTTTGGTGTCACTGCCTTCTTAAATGTGAAGTGAAAGAGATGGCCAGTTGGATTGAGGAAATCATGGAAAGGTCCAGATAAACTATGGGGGAAAATGAGTCAGAGGAAACAGATTATCTTCTGGTAAACAGAAGAAAACAGAACCTCTGCTATCAGGCATTGTTTCCATAACAAAAACAGGGTGCTGAGGGGAAGACATCAACAGCAAAAACCCAGGGGACCACTCTTGGGAGATTAAATATGTAATTCCTGAAAGAAAAGATTAAAAGTGCTCAAAGTCAAAACTGAGGCAATCTCTTAGCGCAGAGAATAAAAGCACAAGAAAACCTACAAGAGGAGACCTAAAGGATGGACGCAGGAGGTCCAGCGTTCCTGCGGAGAGCAGTGCCAGAAAGAGGAGAGCGAGCAGTGGTGGGGAAGGAGTGCTAGCGCGCCCCTCTACCACACGCAGACTCCTCACCAGTAGACCCCGATGCTGAGCTAGTGGGATGGAAAACAGCCTCAGAGTAAGACACCCCATGGAAAAACTGCAGAAGGCCCAGGATGAGGAGGTGACTCGGGCCCATTGTGGACAGAAAACACATCCCCTCCCCACAAAGACCCAGGGCTCAGACCTGCACAGGATACCCCATCAACACCTCGGCACAGGCGGACCACAGCCCTCAAGTTCTGAGGGAAGGTGGTTTACCACCCATTAGTACATGTGCAGCAAAACTACTGGCTACTCTTTTCTTTTTTAAAAGGTTTTATTTATTTGAGAGAGAAAGGGAGGGAGCACAAGCAGAGGAAGAAGCAGACTCCCCTCGGAGCAGGGAGCCCGATGCTAGACTTGATCCCAGGACCCCGGGATCATGACTTGAGCCAAAGGCAGACATTTCACCAATAGGAGCCACCCAGATGCCCCTAGAATTTTTTTTTAAAGCTTTTTTTTTTTTTTTTAAGATTTTATTGATTTATTTATTCATGAGAGACACACACAGGGAGAGAGAGACAGAGACACAGGCAGAGGGAGAAGCAGGCTCCTTGCAGGGAGCCTGATGTGGGACCCAATACCGGGTCTCCATCTCCAGGATTACACCCTGGGCTGCAGGCGGCACTAAACCGCTGCGCCACCAGGCTGCCCAGAATTTATTTTTTTTGAAGATTTTATTTATTTATTCATGAGAGACACAGAGAGAGGCAGAGACACAGGCAGAGGGAGAAGCAGGCTCCATGCAGGGAGCCCAATGTGGGACTCGATGCCAGGACCCGGGATCACACCCTGAGCTGAAAGCAGACACTCAACCGCTGAGCCACCCAGGCTTCCCTAGAATTAAGTTTCTTTAAAAATAATTAAAGCCAATGAATTCTGAATTTGAAAATGGAGAGAAGGTCAAAATCAAGGGTGAGGCAGGGTTCAAAGGACAAGCATAGAGTCACATGGGGAGGATAAAGGGATAGAGAATTTGACCCAGAGAGACCATGTACAGACAATGAAATCTGACGTGCGGGTGTCACGGTACTGGAAGGCAGACAAGAAAGGGTTGGGCCCATTATCCGTGTGAGTTCACAAGGATGCCACCGTTCTTGGAGAATGGTACGAGAAAGCACTGTAGACAAGTGAGAAATAAATTAGAATAAATACCTATCTAGAGAGGAGAAAATAAGGAACTTGCTATTGTGAGAGGAATTGAAATAACCTGAAAATTTTGGCAAATGCAAGAAAGAGGGGAGGAGCCTGGAGGTAGGACAAGAAACAGTGGACCCAGCACCACTGCCATTGCACTGGCTTGAACGATCATATTTAAAGACAAACATGTTGGGCAGCCCTGGTGGCTCAGCGGTTTAGCTCTGCCTTCAGCCCAGGACATGATCCTGGAGACCTGGGATCGAGTCCTGCGTCAGGCTCCCTGCATGGAGCCTGCTTCTCCCTCTGCCTGTGTCTCTGCCTCTCTCTCTCTGTGTGTCTCTCATGAATTAATAAATAAATAAATCTTAAAAAAAATAAAAATAAATAAAGAGAAACATGCTCAGATGAGGCTAATAAAATACAATTATGCACTTTTAAGATCCAACTCTAGGGGCACCTGGGTGGCTCAGTGGTTGAGCATCTGCCTTTGGCTCAGGTCATGATCCCGGGGTCCTGGGATCGAGTCCTACATTGGGCTCCTCGCATGCCTTCTTCTCCCTCTGCCTAGGTCTCTGCCTCTCTGTGTCTCTCATGAATAAATAAATAAAATATATTTTTTTTAAAGATCCAACTCTGAAGCAAGAAGGAGAAGAAAATAAAGTTAGAAATAAATAGGAAAATAGGGGGTAGGCACATGTTCATAAAAACAGAGAACGGATTCCAGGAGAGGTTCCCAGAGAAGGGGAGTGGGCAGTGGAAAAGGCAGGTGTGCCGGCACGAGAGCCCGAAATGCCCACGAAGCAGCGTTCAGGTGTCGGGGAGACGGGTCATGGGGGTCGGAGGCAGGTGGCCGTAGAAGCTGTGTGCGTGTCTCCCGCGCAGGGACGTGTGGTTCCAACAGGTCATGCTTCGTCACAGCCCCCCGCCCCCGTGGTCTGCTGAGAGTGCTGGGTGGAGAAGGGCTGCCAACGCTGCACAGGGGCCTTCCTGCTGTCACTTCCACGGGGACAAATGGGCAGAAGTCCAGGCACGGACACACCACTAATGGTGGCAGAGCCAGGGCTGGGACACGACCTCCCTTCTCAGGTCTGTCCTCGGGGGTGCTGGGGACCCAGCGAGGGCTCTGCAGGGCTGGTCTGCTTGAGGGGCCAGTGCTGTCCAGAAGCTGGGGCGTCAAGAACCCAGGAGGGCACAGGGTCTGCGTGCCGCCCCATCCCTGAGAGGGCCCTGAGGACGCAGAGCAGCTGGGGTCTCCCTACCTCACCCACACCCCTCACTAGCCTTCCTGGCCTGGTTCCCTCCCAGTCCTGCTGCCGCCTAGAACCCTGGATGGTGGCCCAGCCTGGGACCAGGATCCTCTGGTTCTGGCAGTGACCACGCACCAGGGGCCCTGAGTGGGCAGCAGGGCTGCAAAACGCTGACGCTCCAGATTTCTGGCCTAAACCCCCAGGTCCAGCCTGCTCTGCAGCCGGGGTCGGGGTGGCCGGGACGCTGAGGGCTGCAGGCCAGGAGCACTAGGTGAGGTGTGGTGGGAGCATCCGGGGCCACATGCCATCTTCCATGCTCACCTGAAGCTATTTTTACAGGCAAATAAAGGGGTGTGGTGACAGTAACAACACGACCACTGGTTGACCACTTACCCTGAGTGGCCTCTCCCAAGCTGCCCTTTCACCGGGGCTCTGGGTAGTCTCTTGGCATCAGCAGCCTCCTTTATGGCCCAACAGCTGCACCCAGCCCACAGGGTCCAGGGCTTTCCATCTGCACCCCCCGCCCCCTTCTCAGGGAAGTGTTGGTTACTGATTGAACACTGGGAGCCTTGAATGGGACGGCTCCTGGCAACAATCAGCCAGACTGAAGACCTCTGCTCTCTCTTCCAGCACACACAGCAGCTCCTTACGGCCTCCGCTGGACCTCGCCGTGCACAGGCCAGCCTGGTGGATTGTGTCATGTGGATCAGCTGGTGGCTCTGGCCCCTGGTGGCCATCTGTGCTGGAGACCGGTTCCGGGATGAGGCTGAGAGGATCATGCGGGGCACACCTGTCATCGACGGGTGAGTGGCCACATGTCCTGGGACTAGGGATCTGGGGCTGCAGGGGCAGGAGCTCATGTGCCCTTGATTTGACAGACCTATCTCTGCTGGGACTCAGTTTCCTTGTGGGGTCTGTTAGGGCTTTCCAAAGCTTCAGCAGGAGTGGAGCAGTTGCAAAGCCCCTGTGGCTCTCAGCAGCACCTGGGGTGTCCTACAACCTGACCCCCCTGTGCCCGTAGGTGCCAGATCCCAGCCTGGAGTGGGTGCTGGGGGTAGAAGATGGTGGCACCTGGCCCTGGGCATGCCTCCAACTAGCCACAAAATCCAAGGGGCCATACTTCCTCACTGGGCCTTTGCTGCTTCACCTGAAGCTGTGGGTAAGGGTGGTGTCTGCCACCAGCCCCCGGGAGGCCTTTCCTGGCCCTTGTGACCCTCCTCTGAGATGTATCCACCTGGGGGTGACTCACCAGGCAAGGGGCCCCTGGGTCACCTCTGTGCTGTCTGCCTAGCATGACCTCACTGGTGTGCTCCCTGACGCACCCACTCCTGCAGACCCCTTCCCATCTTGTTGTGCCTCTGGTGTCACAGCTGCCCCAGCAGAGTTTATGTCCTGCATCTGCACCCACCCTCTCTCCCTGCCCCCACTTCACCTCCACCTCCACCGGGTCACCAGTGAGCCTCTGTCCTGGTTTCCGCCAGCCAAGGTCCAGGCTCAGAGCTGCAGCCAGGGGAGTGTGGGAGATATAAGTTCCAGCTCCGGTCCTTCTGGCTCAAACCCTCCACTCGCCGCGTCTCCCACTGAGCTCAGAGTAGAGCCCAAGTCTGCTTTCAGCCCCCAAGACCCCCCCTGGCCATCCTCACACCCCCAGATGCTCCAGGCAGGTCCCACTGTCCCCGCTTGTCCTCACACCATGCTCCCACTCTCTTCTCCTCCTGAGCTTTGCTCAGGCCACCTTTCCTGACCCCTGTGTGAAATGCCACCTGTGCACACACCACACCCACTCCTGCTTCCCTTCTGCTGCGGTTCCCCTGCCAACCAGCAGACAGCAGGAACTGGACCCCTGTGTGTGCCGCCCAAGAGTGGCCTGTGGCATGCACTAGCACACCCTGGGTGCAGCACCGTTAGGAGGGCACCCGTGTGTGTCTCTGTCTGCTCCCAGCAACTGTTCGGTAAATGCTCCAGTTATTACTATTTGGCAGGTGTTCTGGGCTTTGTTGGACAAAAAACTAAGAAAATGGGCTATGTCATTCTATGGGAAGCCCAGGGAGCTGCGGTGGCCCAAGAGAAAGGAGGTCGTGCACCCCTCCCTCCCTGTAGCTCCTCCTTGGCCCCAGGGTCCCCTCATACATGCTCCGAGGAGGGTGAGGCCAAGTCTCCTCAGAGGCTGCTACCTGGGTACCCCTCCCGCCCTCCCGGGACGGAGCCACCGCTGTCTGGTCGGTGGCCAGCGAATGCGCAGATGCCAAAGGTGTGAGTCAGGGAAGCTGCTCTGCTCCCTGATTCTCAGGGCCAAGGGGTGGCTGGGCACAGAGTGGGGTTCCTGAGGCCCACATGACAGGTGAGTTGGATCCAAGGGCCCAGACAGCCAGGAATGCTCAGGGAACTGGAGTCTGGGGACCTGAGATAGTCCAGAGAGCTACAAAGTGAAGACGAGGCTGACAGGACCAAACCCAACGCTTGGGTATCAGCTACCTGCATTACTCTTGGGGCAAGAGACCCAAGTCGAGAGACATCCAGAGGGAGGCCCGGCGTGGTGTTTCATAATGGTCACGGGCTGCTATAAGCGGCCGTCTCCATCGGCATGCCAGCCAGCAGGAGTGAGCAGGGGACACGGAGGACACGGACTGAGCTACAGCTGTCTGTGAAGGAGAGCTTTCGGAAGCTCCCAAACGGCAGAACTTGTCACATGGCCATACCCGCCATACAGGGGCAAGAAAGTATCTCTATTTCTTTTTTTTTTTAATTTTTATTTATTTATGATAGTTACAGAGAGAGAGAGAGGCAGAGACACAGGCAGAGGGAGAAGCAGGCTCCATGCACCGGGAACCCGACGTGGGACTCGATCCCAGGTCTCCAGGATCGCGCCCTGGGCCAAAGGCAGGCGCCAAACCGCTGCGCCACCCAGGGATCCCTATCTCTATTTCAAATGGCCAAAAATAGGGGTTTCTGTTACTAAGAAAAAGGTGGAGATAAGAAGCCACCAGTAATCTCTCCGACAATAGCTAGCTGTCATTCAAGGGCTGGGACTTGTCACCTGTCCCCTTGGAATGGGACAGGGTCCTCCTGTCACCTCTGAGGACGCTGCCCTGGCCTCACAGATAAGGAGGGTGGATCCAGCAGGGTCTAGAACAGCAGTGTTGACAGCAGGCCGAAGGTGGCCTCTGTTCCCTGCTGTGGGTTCCAGTGAAAGTGCCCCTCCCTCCTGGTGGTTTCCAGGCTGACAGCTAGAGGGTGTGGCAACCTCGGAGGCGGGGATGGGGGGTGGGGTGGGGGGGTGGGGGTAGGGCAAAGTCCTGTGCAAGGCCCTGCCCCGCCCTGCCCCCAGAGGCCCTGGTACTCTGAAGTTTACCTACCCCATCCACCACTCCACCAGCAAAGGCGTCCTGACCACCAGCCCACACCCTGTCCCATCAAAACACAGTTATGACAGGAGCCCCCCAAGAGAGCAGGGGGGGCTTCCAGGGTCTGGGCCCAACTTGCTTTGGAAAAGCTCCACCCAGGGGTGGCTGGCCTGAGGTCCTCATCTACCCTCCCATGTACTCTAAAGTACCAAAGCATCCCCATGTTCCAGGTGGAAAAACTGAGTTGAGAGGTGGGAGGAGGGGTTGGAGATGGGAACTAGATGGGGGGTGAGCCTGGGGCTGCTGGTCCTGGGAGGAGCGGTCTCAAAACCAGGAGTGGCCACCCACATAGGGCAGTGCCCCCTGGGATGGGGCTGGGAGGGCTGGCGAAGCGCCAGGACGAAGGCCCCTTGGCACTGTATTAGGGATCCAGCAGGAGCGCCTTCACAGGTGTCCTGAGTTCCAGACTTCGCTGATTCCAGCGCAGTTTCCAGCTGGCAGGTCTGAGATGGGCCCGAGACTCTGCATTTCCAACCAGCTCCCTGGCCCATGTCTCTTCCGTCTATGCAACCGAGGGAGACCAGGCATCCCAGAGGTCTCTCCTCCTTTGGGCAACTCCTGGTTCTTGGGTCCAGCCCTGTGGGTTCTGCCTTTGTAGCCCAGACCAGCTGCTTACATTCAGCCCCACTCCTTCCCCCTCCCTCCCCGCCCCAGCCTCCCTCCAAAGCACTAGCTCCTATGGCTCCTGGGAAGGCTCAGATGGGCCTCAGTGCTGTGCAAGCATAGAAGGCTGTGCTCGGAAATGGGGCGGGGCTGTCACAGAGCCCCTGATGCCCTGCTCCAGCAGTCACAGGAGGGTGGGGTGGGGTGGGGGAGCCAGGTCTCCAAAGGCAGGCCACACCCACATCCCCGCCCCCTCCCTGCAAGGGGAGGATTTCATCTTGTGCAAATTCTCAGCGTCCCACACCCAGCTACCCAGTGTCACAGACTGTTGGAATTCCTGCCCCTGCTCCTCCCTCTTCCCCAGGAAGGGTCCTCGCAGGGAAGACCTCCCAGAGGTTCTCTCAGCTCCGTTACCTGGCCTGGGTGTGGAGCACCGTGGAGCGGCTAATCTGTGCTTAGGTGTGTTCACACAAGGAGCAGTCTGTCACCCCAGTGGCTGGCTTTTGTTCGGAGGCTTGGAGGCCCCAGGTCCATGGGGCCATCCTGGCTGGCCTCTGAGCCTTTCTCTGGCCTTCCCCAGGCACAACGACCTGCCCTGGCAGCTGCTAACCAGGTTCAACAACCAGCTTCAGGTTGAGGCGGCCAACCTGACGAGTCTCACCCACACACACACCAACATCCCCAAGCTGAAGGCTGGTTTTGTGGGGGGCCAGGTATGGCTCAGCCCAGCCCTACATTTGCCTGTGCTGGGGTCCCTTCACCCCTCCTCTGTGTCCGGGCTATGGCGCAGGTCCTCCCTGGTGGCCGTGGACCTCCTAAGCCCCTTGAAGACACAGGTCTTTGGAAGGGACTTGGAGAGCCACACAGGCCATGGGAGGGCTTCCAAGATGGGAGGGGAGCCCGATGCCCACATGCCTGTGAGGGTGGGACCCAGAGCCTCCCTACTAGCACCTCTCCCCTGTGGCCCCTAGTTCTGGTCCGCATACACACCCTGTGACACCCAGAACAAAGACGCTGTGAAGAGGACACTGGAGCAGATCGATGTCATCCATCGCATGTGCCAGATGTACCCGGAGACCTTTGTGTGTGTCACCAACAGCACAGGTGGGTCCTGGTCCAGCCCCAGCCCTCAACAGAGCAGCTAGAGCTGCCCAGATATGCCTTATGTGGAGGCTCCAGGGACACTCCGCCGCAGTTGGCTCTCCCCACAGGCATCCGGCAGGCCTTCCAGGAGGGGAAGATAGCCAGTCTTGTTGGTGTGGAGGGGGGCCACTCCATAGACAGCAGCCTGGGCGTCCTGCGGACACTCTACCACCTGGGCATGCGGTACATGACTCTCACCCACAGCTGCAACACACCCTGGTAAGTGCGCACAGGAGGGCCCACGGGCCAAACGAGGGTCTGCCTCTCTCCGGCACCTTGCTGTCCTTCAGGGAGTCCTAGGTGTGGGAGGACCAGGATGACTGTTCTGCCCCTGGGATACCTGCTTTCTGCTCTCCCAGGGCTGACAACTGGCTGGTGGACACAGGAGAGGACAAGGGCGAGAGCCAAGGCCTGTCACCCTTTGGCCAGGTGAGGGAGGGCATTCAGCAAAGACCACTGTCACCCTCAGAGAAGTGACCAGGACACAGGGTCCTGTCTCTCAGGCCCTCAGTTCAGTCAGCTGGAGCTAGCAGGGGTTGTCTCAGGGTGGGTGTTCCCTGGAACCTGTGGGTCATCTCCTAGCCATTGAAGAGTTCATTAATACCTGGTCCAGCAAGGCCCTTGCCCAAATCCGCTCCTCCCCATGCCTGGCCTTGTCATGGGGGGCTTCAGTGAACCCTAGAAGGCTGGCTGCTGAGCCTTGTGTCCATGCAGCGTGTGGTGAAGGAGATGAACCGGCTGGGGGTCATCATTGACTTGGCCCACGTGTCTGTGAGCACCATGAAGGATGCCCTTAGTCTGTCCAAGGCTCCCGTCCTCTTCAGCCACTCCTCGGCCTACAGCCTGTGTCAGCACCGGCGCAACGTGCCTGATGATGTACTTCAGCTGGTGGTGAGGGGCTAGGGGACAGGCTGGGGTTGGGGGCCGTCTGCCCTGTTCCCTGGACTGGTCCTGAGGTGCGGTGCTTGCTCTTGGCCCACTGCTCCACCCTTCTCCTAAGCAGAACCAGACAGGTAGCCTGGTGATGGTGAATTTCTACAATGACTACGTTTCCTGCAAAAAGGAGGCCACCCTGTCCCAAGTAGCAGGTAGGCAGATGTGAGTGGCCCCAGGAGCTGAGTAGGGGAGGGCTGCTCCCAGGACCCACACCTGTTGCCTTCTTTGGCAGACCATCTGGATCACATCAAGAAGGTGGCAGGAGCTGGAGCTGTGGGCTTTGGTGGGGACTTTGATGGTGTCTCCAGGTAAGGGGCAAGGCCAGTGTCCTGTGGATGAGATGGGTCATGCCTCCCATAAACATGTTATGAGAGTCTGAAGCTGGAAAGTGTGTAACTGTGACCAGGCAAAGTATGTCTCACTCTAGAAGCCACTCCATTGGGGCCCCCAAGGCCTTGGGATGGGAGCATGGGCAGCTCAGTGATTTGTGGGAAGGTGGACAGGCTTCTGAGGCCCTGACCCCTAGGATGCAGAGCTTGGTTCTCTCTGCCCTCACCTCAGGCTCCCCTTGGGGCTTGAAGACGTGTCCAAGTACCCAGACCTGGTGGCTGAGCTACTCAGGAGGCAGTGGACAGAAGCGGAGGTCAGGGGTGTCCTGGCCAACAACCTGCTCCGGGTTTTCGAGGCAGTGGAACGGGTGAGGAGGGGCAGCTGTGCTTACCCAGCTTTCTCTGCTGGGAGGGAGGGATGCAGGCAGGCAGGCAGGCAGCCCAACCTGTGTCTGTCCCCAGGTGAGTGATCACACACAAACTCCCGAGGAGGAGCCCATCTCCCTGGACAAGCTGCAGGATTCCTGCAGGACCAACTATGGCTACTCAGAGGCCCCCAGCTTCCACCACCAGCCAAGGGTCCTGCTGGCCTCCCTCACCACCGTCCTCCTCGGCCTGTGTCTCCTATGATGCTCTGGGGTCCGGACCTCCTGGGCTCCTACAGCTCTGGGGATACTGTGGCCCTCAGTGCAGAGAGATTCCAGGATGCTGCTCCCCATGCACAAAGCCTGGGCTCTCCTGAGCAGGTACCTGGGCTCACCTGAGGCAGTAGGGCGTGGGCACTTCCAGACTAACACACACTGTACTGTCAATAAAGGCCAACAACCCTTCTGAATCATGAGGATGTGTGTCCCTGGAGGGGGTTTCTGAGCATCCGAGGGCAAATCCTGTGCAAACGGTCCCAGGCTGGACCTGAAGGCACAGGAGTGCCTGCGTCCTGGAAGAGTAGGACCAGAAAGGGCTCAGCCTCTTTGAAAGTGCTCTGCATGGGCTCAAGTCTTTACAAACGCAGTCTAGGCTCCTGGTGCCCCCTTCCCAGGTACACACACACCTGCAGGAAGGCACACCTTTACATGTGTACTCATGCATGTGTACAAAAGCCTATGCTTACGCATACACGTATGCAAACCCCTTCCACATCCTCATGCACACACATGTGCCCACATCCCTCCCCACATCCTCATGCACACACATGTGTTCACATCTGCCCCTTGGCCCTGCTACCCCCTTTCTAGACCAGAGCCTCTGGGAACACCCCATGTGGACAGGCACAGGCTTTAATAGTGAGGGAGGAGCTCCCCTGCCCAGATGCCCTGGGCCCAAAATGCCCGCAAAGGAAGAGCCAGCCCTGCACAGCCCCCACCTGAAACTGGACAGCCCCCCAGCCTCCGTGAGGGTCCCTGCCTCTCATTCCCAGGCTGATCTGACATGACCAGAAGGGACACTGCTGGGTATTTGCTGATCACTTTGGGTCAATTTAACATTCAAGGAAAAAATAGCAAGTAAAGGTTCCTCCCTGATTTGGCCCCATCAGCCACCAGAAAGCCTTCAGGCAGCCACAGGATTTTCTGGCGGAGACTGCTGGAAGGGGCCCTCTGGTGGGTTGCGGAGGTAGCACACCAAATTTGCTACGTGGAAGCATTTTTTTCAAGGTTTGAAATAACCCTCATCACACCAGAGACAGGCCATAGCCGTGGTGCCACCCAGAAACCCATCTGGTCCCAGGCAGCTCTCTGCTATCTACTCTCCATTTGTCCTGCTACAGCTTATTTCCATTTCCGCTCAACCTTGTTCCAAGCTCGAGACCTTTCTTGAGTGAGGGAAATGGGGTGGGGGTGGGGAGACGGGCCACCCCTCCCCTGGCGGGATGCACACGCAGATGTGCGCAGGTGCAAGGGGCCTGGGTGGTGGGGGTGCCTGCCGTGGAGTCCAGGGAACCCTTCTCCAGCCAGTGGGCAAGTGGAGGCCGAGGGGTCCAAATCTAAGCCTCCATCACATTTCATACAAACACCAAATCAAGGCCCAGCAAGATGGGGGCACCCACAATAGAAGAGCAGCAAATCATTGCACCAGGGGGACACAAGGATGTGGGAAGCAGTGTGGATGAGAATGGGAGGCCAAGGAAGGGCCATGCATGGTGTCCTCTGCTCAGCTGGGGGCCAATAGCAGTTCCAAGAGCTTTGTGTAGAGACAAAGGGGCAGGGATTGGGGGGAGGGGGATTGAGGAGAGGCAGGTTCTGCTGCCAGTGAGGAGAGGGGTGGTGAGATTGAGCCTCTTTAGGGTAGACCTGCGTCTGGTCCACACAGAGCAGAAATACCCACAGGTCCGCTCTGACACAGATATAACACAGTAAGTGCAAAGAAGAAACTCTTCCTTCAAACAGAACCACAAATAGGAAATCACCACAAATACTGTTACCAGGAAGATTCACCAAGGAGCACAAGCATCAGGGCCGAGTACAACAGCCCTGTAGGTGACGCTGGCAGTCTTAAAATTGCTCCCCACAAGATACTCCACAGAGGAGGAAAACACAACGTCACAGGGGAGATGCCTGGCCCACACCACCCCCACCCCCACCCGGGGAACAACCGGCAACACCATGCACCTAGCTTCGAGCATGGGGACGCTTGCCAATAGCTGTGACCTCAACGCTCTTGTGTGAAAATGTCACCACAGCCTGAGTGGAAAGGCAGGCTGCCAAATAACTGGCCAGCATGCCTCAAGGCCATCCATGTCAGGGGCCTGGGGGCCTCAAAAGTTTAGCGTCTGACTCTTCATCTCAGCTCTAGTCCTTATCTCAGGGTTGTGGATGGAGCCCCGTGTCAGTCTCTGCGCTGGATGTGGAGCCTGCTTGGGGTTCTCCCTTGCCCTCTCCTCTGCCCCACCTCTGCCTGGCTCACGCACGCTCATTTTCTCTAACCCTTAAGAAAAAAGACCATCCAGGTGACAAAGACAAATGAGAAGGACTGTCCAGGCTGGAAGAACGGAGGCACTGCAAGTAAATAACGTCAGGGTGGTTTCCCGACTTAGCCAGTTACATACAATTAACTAGGAAGTGCACGTGGAGGGTGCTGGTGTACACAAATACATAACTATAAAATCCACACAAGTTGCAACTTTTATGTATGTTTAAAATTATTTCAAGATAAAAACTTAAAAAGAAAACTTAAAACTTCAGATTCCAACTCTGTGGGGTGGGGCCTGAGAACATGCATACCTCATACCACCCACCCCACCTGCTCCTCTGCCAGGTACCACTCGTCGGCCTCTTGCACAGGGGTGGGAGAGCCATATGGAGGGTCCCACCTACAGCTCCCCACTCTACCCAAGGCCACTAAAGCAAAGCCAGACAAAGTTCTCAGGGATCAATGTGTTTACTCACAATAGCATTTTAGGAAAACGGGCAAACATGCCCACTGCTCTTTGATGAGCCACAGCCATGGAGCTTGGTGCCCAGTGGGCACCAGGGCAGTCGGGGTCTTCTCTGAACCCCCAGCATGTGGTGCCCTGAGCGACCACAGCCAGGGAGTAAGGCGAGGCCGGCATTGTGGAAGAAAAGCCAGACAGCACTCTGACCCTCCCTCTGGGGTCTCACATCACAGTCTAGAGTGTCAAGGCTGTTCAAACACAACTGACCACACAGGACACCCAGGGACAACCAAGTCCAGAAGAATCAAATGTAGCAAAGTCATGGTAAAGGTCTCCAACATCTCTGTTCACAAGCGTCACTGGTGTGAGGACAGACTGGGGAGTGGCAGGAAGCCTCTGAGAAGGGCTGGTCAGGCGGTCAGCTGTGCACGGAGCTGGGCCCAGCTCAGTACCAACCATGAAGTTCTCACCAGCTCACACCAATGAGGGGGCTGGGGCCCAGTGTTCCCCATCTGCTGTCTGCTCCTTCTATTTTGGCAATAAAACAAAAAACCCTGGAAGCTTCAAGAAAACAAAGTAAACTTCAAGAAATGAAAAACGGAAACGGCTGCCTGTCCCAGAAAATCACTGGGAGTTGCTGGCTGCTAGCGGCTCAGCTGTGGCTGCCACGGCTACTCCAAAGCTGGCCCTGCTGGGGGCACCTCTCCGAGATCTGGTGACCCCCTCTGGCTTCCAGATTAAACGGTGTGAGCCCACGAGGCAGGAGGGGAGACCAGTCGGGGGGAGGCACCCATTATCTACAGTATAGGGAGGATGAGACACAGACCCAGCACCCCCAGCAGGGGTGTAAGACCCCGTGCTCCTTGCTGGGAGGGACCTCAGTGCACACCCTGAGTTCCCAGAGGACACACAGCACATCCTGTGGGGCCCCAGGCCCTTCCAAGGCAGCGGTGGAATGAAGATGGGTCCCTGCGGGTGGGCCTGCCTGGATTGGAGCATGGCACCTGCTGCTGGGGATCCCTAGTAGGGCTCAGCCAGCTGGCCTCCAGGTGCTTCCTGGCTACCGGAAGCAGCGCTGACCCCAATGGCTGGCCACTAGCAGCACATCTGCCATTACACGGACTCTGAAGGCCCCCGTGGCACACATGGCATCCACTGGTCAGTCCCCGTCAATTTCTCAGAGGGTGGGGGAGAGAGGGGGGCCTGCAGAACCCCAAGCTGGTCAGCCCACAGTCCAGAAATAACCCACAGAAGTCAGAAGTGTGTGCAAACTCACCCACCAGGACACAGAGCCACCATCTACGCTAAGAGGGACAATCCCCAGGCGTGGAGGGAAGGGCCGCACGGCAGGGTGCGCGGAAAGGCAAGAGGCGTGGGGACAGAGATGGGGGCCTCCTCCCCGGCCCTTCCCACACGTCACGGCCAGGGAAGCAGGGCACTGAAGGAGGGCTCGGCTAGTTTCTCAGGGCGGCCAACCTGCAAATCAACGACACAACCCCTATGAGGGCGAGGGCAGAGGTGCCTCAGCACTGCTGTGCACTCCAGCACAAGATCTGGATTGGCATCTTGTACTGGAGACTACAACCCTGTCCTCTTTATCTCAGCTCTGCGAGGCTGTCCTGAGACAGCACAGGAGAAACCTGGGGAACAGCAGTAGAGCAAAGACTTCTTTTCCTACAGTGAACCAGCGACAAGTGTCTGAGTGCCATAGCTGACACATGACACAGACACTGGACAAGGAGCAAGGGAGAGAGGCCCTCAGACGGAGCCTGGACTGGGCCTCGGGCAGGCCCTCCTTGGAAGGAATGGCACCCCTGGGCCAGAGCCCCCCACACAAGCTCTCCTCTCGAGGCTGTATGCGCCTCCTTCCCCCACAACCACAGGGTCAGAGCCCAGGGTGAAGAGCCTAACGTCTGGGGCACTGAGCCCACCTCCTAGACAGCTGGTCCTCTTGGCTGCGCACGGAGCTCTCGCCCACAGCAGAGGCGCCCTCAGGCAGCTGGTTGAGCTGGTCCAGGACCTCCAGGCCGTTCTCCTCAGCGATCTGCATGATGAGGCTATCCACCTGTTCCTGCGGCGTGGTCAGCGTGGTGGCCGAGCTCATGGAGTCCTCCATCACCTGGGGGTCATGTTCTGGGCAGGTGGGTGCAGGCCCTGGGACACCACTGCAGCCACTGCAGTGGCCCCATTTCTGGCCACCCACTTCAACCATGCTTTGGGCTCACTCCCTCCACCCGCACCAGACCACCCCACTACTCTCTCTCAGGGCACTTTCTCCAGCGCTCAGGCCCCTGGGCCTCCCTCTTATCTGCTAGACCTCTGTGTGCTGGTCCAGACCCCACAAGCATCAGGCGCTCTGGAGGTGGCCCCCATAGGGAGACCAGTGGGGGAACGTGTGTGGGGCCAGCCACATAAGCCACCCAAGACCACAGGCCACGTACCGCTGTATGCACATCCAAGTTCTGAACCTGTTGCTCGAACCTGTCCATCACCGCAGAGACCTTCTGCAAGTCCATGGTGCTTAGCGCCCTGTCCAGGGCTTTGGTCACCTGGGCCATGTTCTTGGTCACCTGGCACAGGAGAAAGTGAAGAGATGTCCCCCACCAAAGATGGGCCCTCTGCACTCTCCAGGAAATGCTGTTTGCTAAACAACAGACAGAAGACCCATGCCTTGGCCAGTGAAGAAAAATCTGAGGATGCTTTGTTTTGTCCTTTGGTGCCGCCATTATGGTGTGGAGGGAATCTCCACTTTCACTACCACCGACAGGGTCCTGCACGGCTCCCCCTGCCTAGCCAGGCTCCTCCACTCCGCCATGTGACCCTGGGCACGAGCACTCACCCCCTTCATGGTCACGGCCGTCTGCACCTTGGAGGCCACTGCATCCACACGGGATGCCATACGGAGCCAGTTCACACCTTCATTCTTCTTGCGGATGGCGTTCTCAGCGTACACACGGGCACATTCTACGTTCTTCTGCTGGAGGGCCTGAAATTCAGAAGGAGCGCCAGTTGGGACAACATGGCTGTTTGTCCCACCTCCACCTGACCCGTTCAGGGGCCTGGTCCTGGCTTTTCCTAGGGTGAGACCTGCTAGCTTCGTGCAAATGCAGAAATGCCAGGCCCCTGGCCTGTTCAGGAGCAAGGGTGTCCGGGCAGGGCACCAGACCAGCCATGCTGGGGGCTGCACAGAGAGCTGGCCATGGGACACCACCTCCTGCCCCCACCCCCCCAGGCCTGGCACTCCCTTCAGTCTCTTCAGTGCCTATACCACACGAGCTCACAAAAACCAGAGCAGCAAAGTGGGCAGGGCCGTGAGGACAAAGGAGCCAACTGGACACAGCTCTCTGGTTTTCCTTCTGCCCTGGGGTGAGAGGGTTACCAAACCCTAACCCCAAACCCCAGGAGCCAGTCCACCCATGCAACAGCCAGACGTTCCTACCTGCCTGAGGTATGGGCAGGGTCATTGCAGGGATGGCTGGAAGCCACATCCCATACAGGTTCAGAACTTTGAAAGTGATTAAAGGCTCAGATGTTCAATGAAATAAGGAAAGGCAATGCATGGTCCTTTGGCTCCGGACGCCCTCAGTGGGCAAGGAGGAGCCACCATAGGCCCTAAGCAGGCTCCTGGGAGAACAGCCAGAGTCGTGGGGCATACCTCACACAAAAGGAAGATACCAGAACAATGCAAAAGAAGCAACAGAAACAAGGAACATGAGAACAGCACACGGCCTGGACATGGTGTAACCTCACCTTCTTCACCTTGGCCTGCTCTGCCTTGGAGTCCTTTTCTGCCTTCTTGGCCAGCTTCTCTAGCTGCTTTGCTGTGAACTGAGCAGAAGCAGGACACTCAGGTTAGATGCACGTGGCCTGCCCTTCAGCACCCTCCCTACCCTCCTCAGCACCCCCTGCCCCATACACAGAAGGTGCCCAGCCCGTCAGCATCCTCATGGCCTAGGGCTGCATGGAGGAGGCTCACTGGGTTTCTGAGGCTCAGGGGACAGGAGGGCTGTGAGGGTTTCCTAAAATGTCCTATCCCAGAGCACCATAATCCAAATTCTCCCCTAGAGTGGAAAGTTAAAAAGCCAACTCACACGGGGCACCTGGGTGGCTTAGATGGTTAAGCGTTGGTCTTTGGCTCAGGTTGTGATCTCAAGGTCGTGGGATCAAGCCCCTCCCTGGGCTCCCTGCTCAGTGGAGAGTCTGCTTCTCCCTCTGCCCCCTGCTCATGCTCTCTCTCTCTCTCGTGAATAAATAAAATCTTTTTTTGTAATTTTTAAATTTATTTATGATAGTCACACACAGAGAGAGAGAGGCAGAGACACAGGCAGAGAGAGAAGCAGGCTCCATGCACCGGGAGCCCGACGTGGGATTCGATCCTGGGTCTCCAGGATTGCGCCCCGGGCCAAAGGCAAACCACTGCACCACCCAGGGAATCCCTAAATAAAATCTTTAAAAGAAAAGCTAACTCGGGACACTTGGGTGGCTCAGAGGTTGAGCATCTGCCTTACGCTCAGGGCGTGATCCTGAGGTCCCAGAATCAGGTCCTGCATTGGGCTCCCTGTGGGGAGCCTGCTTCTCCCTCTGCCTATGTCTGTCATGAATAAATAAATAAAATCTAAAAAACAAAACAAAACAAAAAAAAATTAACACAATCACTACTACTTCTGGATCTTCTTTCGTTAAAAGATTTATTTATCCATGAGAGACAGTGATGAGCACAGAAGAACAGAGAGAATCTCAAGCAGACTCTCCACTGAACACAGAGTTGGATGCAAGGCTTGAACTCAGGACCATGGGATCACAATCTGTGCTGAAATCAAGAGTCAGACACTTAACTGACTGAGCCGCCCAGGTGCCTGTACTTACAGATTTTCATCTTTTGGGAAAAAACTCAACAATGTTTCAGGCTACCCCAAGCGGTAATACGGAATTCCCAATGAACATACACCTCAAAGTGTTCTCTTCACAGAACAGTGTGCCTGTGAGGGGCTGCTGGGCAGTGCATGCTCTCGGGCCTGGTCAGAGTGGCCCTGTAGCTCCCCAAAGAGGACTCATTTGATGACCAGGAAGCCCACAGGAGAGAATGCTCAGACAACCCAAGTGATGGGCTCCCTGCTCTGCTCCGCAGGGAGTCAGCCTCTCCCTCTGCTCAAATAAATGATAATAAATTAATTTAAAAAACAGAAAAAGGGGGATCCCTGGATGGCGCAGCGGTTTGGCGCCTGCCTTTGGCCCAGGGCGCGATCCTGGAGACCCGGGATCGAATCCCACGTCGGGCTCCCGGTGCATGGAGCCTGATTCTCCCTCTGCCTGTGTCTCTGCCTCTCTCTCTCTCTGTGACTATCACAAATAAATAAATAAATACCTTAAAAAAAAATTAAAAAAAAAATAAATAAAAAACAGAAAAAGGGATCCCTGGGTGGCGCAGTGGTTTGGCGCCTGCCTTTGGCCCGGGGCACGATCCTGGAGACCCGGGATCGAATCCCACATCGGGCTCCCGGTGCATGGAGCCTGCTTCTCCCTGTGCCTGTGTCTCTGCCCTCTCTCTCTCTCTCTGTGACTATCATAAATAAATAAATAAAAATTAAAAAAAAAAAAAACAGAAAAAAATAACTCATGGGTGTCTCAGTCGGTGAAGCATTTGCCTTCGGCTCAGGTCATGATCCCAGGGTGCCTGGACTGAGTCATGCACTCCAGCATAGAGTCTAGAATCCACCTCCCTGCTCAGCAGGGAGTCTGCTTCTCCCTCTGCCCCTCCCCCCTGCTCATGCATGTGCACATGCTCTCTCTCTCTGTCTCTCAAATTACAAAAAAGAAACAAACCCAAGTGAAAGAGAAACCTTCCAGAATCCCACATAGCTTTCCTGCCGAAACCTGCCTGCTTGGAGGATACCCCGCCCCCACCTAGGACTTTCTGTCACACAGAAGGTGCTTCTTGTCTGCCTACCTCACACTCCTACATTCCTTCAGGGAAAAACCCAGATTTTCCTGACCTGGGAATCTGGCCCTGAGCGCCTTCCACAAGGTGGAAGCTTGTTGAACAAAGTGCCTGGGGTGTCCTGGTGTTCCCTGCCCTTCCTCTCCACTGCAAAGCCAGGGTGATGAGCTACGGTTAGCAGCATGGGCACATCACTCCTGCCCAGTCTTACAGAACTAACCAGGGACGGTTAACTACGGAGGCATTTGAGGGAAATGTGGCAGAAGCTTACCCTGGATTAATTATCAGAGGCATGCTCAGTTGCTCAGAATGCTCTCCTTCAACATGATTTTAACGAACTTAAAAGCACAGATTTAAATGCCTAGTGAAACGTCAAGGGATGCAGCGAACACCCAAGCTTTGTTTCCCAAAGACAGCATGCTCCCTCTCTCGTGGATGAGCCCACACGACCCGATTCTGCTTAGCCCAAGACAAGGAAAGGATTAATATGCCATCAAGCCAACTCAATGACCCCCTGTCTGTCATCAGACTGGAAGAGCACTGTGCAGAATCTTCCGATTTATAATCTGTCCCTCTGAGCACGACAGACACCATTTGTCCTCATTTGCTGACCACCAAGGCAGGGTGGGGGTGAAAGGTCATTCATCACATACCTTCAACTGGAACAGGGTATCTGCAAAGAAAAGAGAGGGTTTGAGGATTTCAACTGTGACAGGTGGCATGTCTAACAAAAAGATAGGGCCACAAAGACCCTCCTAGACAGAAAGAGCTGGAACAGGACGCAGGCACGGATGGGGCCTTCAGGGAGGCAGGAGATGAACGAGGGCACCAGTTCTGCTCCCTTGTCAGCCAGACGGTTTGGGCAAATGTAGAGGCTCCCTAACATTCGACCCTATAGGTAATACCAGGGAGCACTAGCTGACCAAGGGTTAGTGTACAGACATGTGAGGTCATGGACACAGCACATGGCCCACAGTAAAAACCCGAGTGGGTGCTTTGTAATTAAGACAACTTCACAAAGGCCCTTAAGATTCTTTCCTCATGGGCAGCCCTGGTGGTGCAGCGGTTTAGCGCTGCCTGCAGCCCAGGGTGTGATCCTGGAGACCCTGGATCGAGTCCCACGTCAGGCTCTCTGTGTGGAGCCTGCTTCTCCCTCTGCTTCTCCCTCTGCCTGTATCTCTGCCTCTCTCTCTCTGTGTGTCTCTATGAATAAATAAATTAAATAAAAAAAAAAAGATTCTTTCCTCATTTAATAAAGTTCGGTAGTGGGCAATCTAAATTTTATATACTCTTTCTCCCCCAAAGTAAATGAGTTTAATTAGCAAGAAGATGACTCCTCTGATATCAAAGATGTGACCCACAGAGACCAACTTCCATGGCAGCTGGCATGTCTGAGCTTTCAAATCTGGCTTGGGTGCCTTCCTGTCCCTCATGGAAGATTCAAAGAGACTGGAGAGTATAGATAACTCTCCTGACAGCTACACTTGCTACTCACTCACCGAAACTCAAGAGGCAGGAAGATCCAGATTCACGTTTAAACCTCAATTTATTCAGATTTTTAAATGTGAAGAATATCTGAAAGGGTTTCACTAGCCCATAATGAAGAAACAAAATCCTGTATCCAGAGTCAGGGTGCAGAGCGCTCACAAATGCAAATCAAGGTCCCCAGCTGAGAGCCCACTATGGGTTTCAGGGATGGCCTGGTTGTGCCCTGGTCAAGGCCAAAGTCAGCTGTGCAATCTGCAAATCAGACCTAACCTGACACAGGTGGCAGGCAGAGTGCCTTCCACAGGGAAAACAAGGTGTGGCTCCAAGTCTCTAGCTGGCAGTGTGACATAATCACCGTCTCTCCCTGCCTCGGCTTTCTCATCTAGAGTGGCAGGAATAGACTGAATAGCAGAGAGCTGTTAAGACAAAACCTAACCCTCAAAAAAAGTGAAACCGCCAAAAGAAATTCACCCTCCCTCCCGCCCCCCAGAGAGCTGAGAAACTGTGGAGCAAAACCCAACATGTGTGGTGGGGGAGTGCAGGTGGAGTGTGGAGATGTGTGTGGAGGGGTGCAGACAGGTGTGGTGGGGGATGTGGCCTTGGGGGGAGTGCAGACATGTGTCTTCATGGGGTGCGAGGATGTGGACAGGTGTGGGGGTGCGGATATGTGCAGTGGGGGCTGTGGGCTTGGAGGGGTATGGACAGGTGTGGGGTGCAGGGGGTGTGGACAAGTGAGCTGGGGGGTGCAGGGGTGAGGATAGGTGTGCTGGGGGTGTGGACATGTGCAGTGCGGGATGCAGGGGGTGCAGACGTGGGAGGGAGTACTTCATCTTGTCTGAGGCAAGGGATACAGTGTCTTTCCGGACAACGACGTGGTTGTACAGCTCTCTACACTTCCCAAAGGGATCTTCAGAACCTGTGCACCCCAGCAGTCCCCGATCATCCTAGCAAAGGTAGGTACCCGACCGTATGACGCCCCCTTCTGTTCCTGGTGTCCAGAGCGGGGCGGAGCGGGGCACAGGAGGTGCAGCAGGCGGTGGCGCCAACGCTGGGAGCCAGACCTCCAGCTGCGTCCCCGTGTGCAGGAGGGGACATCAAGCTCCCACCGCTAAGAGCTGCTGTCAGGGAGGCCTGGCACACGGCAGGTGCTTTCTGCCTGGGCTCTTCTTACTGTCGTGTAGTGGTATCCTGGGGACGGGGATGCCGTCTGACCTGACCCCCAGGGCCCCAAAGGCCGATGTCTGTCGTCGGTCCAGGAGCTGGGGGTGGGGCGGGGGCTGGACGCTGAGGAGCTTGGGGAAGGGGGTGAGGGTCCGGCATCGAGGGTGAGGATCGGGGTCCGGGGTCTCTGACCGAGGTCCGCGGGGCCCGCCCTCCCCCGACGGGCGGGGTCTCCTACCGTCCATGGCCGGTCCGGCAGCGGCAGGCCCCCCCGAAACGTACTAACAGACTCCCCCGGCAGCCGAGTTGATCGCCCCGACCAGTTCCGCCCCGCGGGAACTTCCGGGGTCGTCCCCACTTCCGGCGCGCGCGGCTCTCGCGAGAGCACGTCGCTGGTCCCGCGGGCGGGAGGCGTTGCCGTGACGACCCGCGCCGCCCGGCTGCGGGAGCCTCTGTGAGTCACTCGGGCTGCGAGCCCGCGGAGGGGCGGGGGGCCGGGGGGCCGGGGGGCCAGGTTTGCCGGCTGGGGCAGTGGGCTCACTTATGGGACTTTCCAAAAGCAAACACAAATCTAGGAAAGGTAACGGAGCGCCGGCGCCTCCCCGCGTACTCGCCCCTGGAGACGCCCGCGCAGCCTCGGGGAGCCGGCAGGGCTGACTCCTCATCCGTGTGTTTCAGGGGAGAAGGGGCGCGGGTACTCCGTGGCGAAGGCTAGGGAGAGGTCGATGGACAGGCAATCTCAGGAACTCGAGAAACCTCCGGACAGCAGGCCTGCAGACAGCTTCCCAGGGAAGAGAGGGGCACCCAAGCGGCTGCGACCTTCCTCGTCCGAAGTGGAAGGTAGGCCGTGCGCGGCGGGGATAGGAGTGCCGGGGGTCGGGGTTAGCCCCGTGCACTGCTGTGGGCACGGCTGCTCCCTCCACGGCCCTTTCGCCGAAGCAGAAGCTCGGAAGGCCACTCGAGTCTGGAGCAGGCGTGTAAGAAGGGCTAGGAGCACCGTGCTGGGGCGCAGGGACCCTAGGGCTTCCACTAGGCGGACAGCCCCATGGCCGGACGCTCGTGGATGGGCAGGAGGGTGAGGCCACAGAAGCAGCGGAGTAGGAAGCCTTTCGTCTGTTTGGCACCTGCCTTGTGGAAATGGAACTGTTAAGTAATAGCAACAAGGGAGGTGTGATGGGGTTGGTGCCTTGGAAACGTTCTCCAGTAGAGGGGACCTGTGGTAGGCCCAATGCTGCCACCGAGGAGGAACTAATGAGGCCCTGGCAGCAGGAATCCCAAAAAGATCCAGGAGGTGGAACCAGCAGACCCTGACCGTGACAAGAATGGTCAGGAGGAATGTGGGCCTGGCGAGGAGAGGGGCAGGCTCAGAGTGAGGCACCTGTGAGCCCTCAAGGGCAGACACCCTTTCAAACGAGGCTCTTGGTCTTGGAAGCAAGGCCTGGACTTCAGATCCTGATGTGTCAACCCTTAAGAGTGGAAGGCTGCAGGAAGGGCCAGAGTCCTGGGGAGGAGATGTGGAGAATGCTAATGCTACCAGTCTGTTGGGAGCTTCTGGCTGCAAGCCACAAAACAGCTAACAAGATATGGTTTCCCTGCTGATGGGTTCAAGGTCTCCCAAATAAAGGATCAGAGAGGGACACTCAGGGTGGCTTGCTCAGCAGCAGGAAGTGATATCAAGGACTGTTTGGGTCTACGCTTTGCCACCCTCAGTATCCACAGTCCCCAGAGAGCTCTAGGTGTCCCATGCAGACATGAGATGCTGCTGTTCTTGCAAGGAAAACCTTCCCCTGCTAGGCCTCACTTGTCCAGCATTGCTAGGATGGACTCAGATGTGAAAATTCTGGTGCTGGACCTCTACCAGTGAGGGCAGGTGTGGGCAGGGAGGGTGCCTGCTGGAGAGGCACAGCATCTGTCACACCCTCATTCCAGAGGGTAGAGACAAGTTGGACTAGAGAAGAAAAATCAGAGAGCAAGAGAGAGGATGGACTTCCAAGAAAGAAGGTGAAGGGTGTGGTTCTTTCATAGAAGGGAACATCCCAGCAATAACAAAGAGCAAGCTACTGACATGCTGCATCATGAAGACGCCCCCAAATCAAGATACTCCAGTGAGAGAAGGCAGACATAAAGACCACAGCTATTAGTATTCCATTTATATGAAATGTCCAGAAAAAGCAAACTGATATAAAGGGAAGCCTAGACTAAGGGTGGGAACAGGGATTAGCCACAAATGGGCAGAAGAGGTCTTCTGAAGGTGACAGAAACGTTCTTAAAACTGGATCAATGGGTGCCCAACTCTGAAAGTTTACTAAAAATCATTGAATGCTATGCTTTAAACCAATGGTACATAAATTATAATGTAACAAAGCTGTTTAAAAAGGTAATAAACAATCTTAAAAAAAAAGATAAAATAGTCAACAGTGTTTTTTTTTTTTTTAAGATTTATTTATTTATTCATGAGAAACACACAGAGAGAGAGAGATAGGCAGAGACACAGGCAGAGGGAGAAGCAGAAGCAGGCTCCATGCAAGGAGCCCGACGTGGGACTCAATCCCGGGCCTCCAGGATCACACCCTGAGCTGCAGGCGGCGCTAAACCGCTGCGCCACCGGGGCTGCCCCAGTCAACAGTGTTAAATGTTGCAAAGAGATTGAGTAAACCCAATCTCTTTGCAACAATGGACGTTGAGGACTCCACTGAATAAGGCAAGCCACTGCTCTTGGTGGCCTTGCAGAGAGCACAATCCAGCAATCAGAAGTGAAGACATACACATGGTCTGCCAAGTAGAACATCTGAATTGGGCAAAAGCATCCCCTCTCACATTTGGGTTTTAAAGCTAAAGAATTTCCCTATTAGATTTGGAAGTTAAAGTTTCCTTCAATTAACCTAATACCATAAAAGTCTTAGAGAAATGGAGAGTCCTGATGAGTCAAACATTCCGTGCATTACATAATTAATAAAAGTAGGTCTTACTACTGTGGGATAGAAATCAGAAAGTTCTTGCTGAGGCTGGGGAGGGGGAGGCTAGCTGACTGGAGGACTCTGTAAGGTGATAGAAAGTTCTGCTGCTTGTTTGGGTGATTAAAAAGGTTCATACAATTGTGAACTCATCGAGCTGAACATTTTAAGAATTGTGCATTTTATCTTGTGTGAATTGTGCATCAAAAAGCATGGAATATACACAAGCT
The DNA here is from genome assembly GCF_003254725.2 of Canis lupus dingo. Lineage (NCBI taxonomy): Eukaryota > Metazoa > Chordata > Mammalia > Carnivora > Canidae > Canis > Canis lupus. Next base: position 64,036,216 of record NC_064247.1, on the reverse strand, counting down.
CTTGTCTCTTAGAACTGCACCCAAAATATTAAAGTACAAATCAATGTGATTAATGGAGGTGGTATCTGAGATTTGCTGTAAAGTGACCATGTATAGTGTGGATGAGGATATTTTCCAAAGACAGCCACAGCTCCTATCCCTCCTGTTCTACCGTGTGGCCTTGATGCTCCTCCCAGCTGGAGTCTCTACCCTCTCTCCTTAAATGGCTGCAAGTTTGACATTTTCTTGTAACCAATAGAATGTGGTGAAAGTGGTTTGAGGCAGGGCCATGGAAGGCGATGCCGTCCTGCCTTGCTCACTGGAACACAGGTTGGTGCTTGGAACCCTGAGCGGCATGCCACATCACGTCACGCTGTGAAGAAGCTCAGCCACCTGGGGAGGCCATGTGGAGGTGCTGCAGTCAGCAGTCCTGGTCTCTAAGCTCTTCCAGCCCGTGTCAGACTTGTGAGTGAACAAACCTTTAGGTGATTCTAGCCCCAGGCCTTTGAGTCTTCCCAGCTGAGCCACAAGACACCATGTAGCAGCAGCATTAGTGACGAGCCCTATGAGTGGCCGTCTCGCATGTCCAGCCTGGTGGAGCCTTCAGAGGACTGCAGCTCCAGACAACATCCAACGTAGCCACCTAGGGACCATAAGTGATAGCTGCCTAGTTAAGCCTATCCTGAATTCCTGACCCTTAAAATTGTGAGAAAATAAAAGCGTGGTTTTAAGCTCCTAGAGTTTGGGGTAAGTTGTTATACAGCAGTAATAACCAGAACAGAGGGTAAGTGCTAGGGCACAGATAAAATTTGATTATGGGTTTTAACTGTGGCCGCTGTGTGATGGGGTATATATATCATCTTGTCTCGATACTTATGTATAACTTAAATTTTTCATTACAAAATCCACATACACATTATAGAGATTAATACACCACAAATTTGCAATAAGCCAGTTCCAAAATGCTGGAAATCCTATTGAGAAAAATACTCCAACTTTTCTACAAATAAATGACAGGAGGGCACCTGGGTGGCTTAGTTAAGTGTCTGACTCTTGATTTAGGCTCAGGTCATGATCTCAGGGTTGTGAGATCAAACTCAGCATCAACAACAGACATTTAGGGAACCCTGGGTGGCGCAGCGGGTTTAGCGCCTGCCTTTGGCCCAGGGCGCGATCCTGGAGATCCAGGATCGAATCCCACGTCGGGCTCCCGGTGCATGGAGCCTGCTTCTTCCTCTGCCTATGTCTCTGCCCCTCTCTCTCTCTCTCTCTCTCTGTGACTATCATAAATAAATAAAAAAATAGAGTTTAAAAAAATATATATACTCTTAGCTTTAAAAAAAAAAACAGACATTTATTTGTCATAATCCTAGAGGCTGAGGAGTCCTACAACCTGGGTGCCATGATTTGGTTCCTGTGAGGACCCATTCTTGGCTTGCAAAAAGCCATCTAATTGCTGTCTTCACATGGCTGAAGAAAGAGGTTTGTGGTCTCTTCTTCCTCCTGTAAGGGCACTGATCCCATCATGGGGGCTCTACTCTGATGATGTCAACCCAACCTGATCTCCCAAAGGCCTCACTTCCAAATACCATTTCATTGGGGATGAGGCCTTCAACATAAGACTTTTGGGTGGATTCAGCCTAGAGCAGAGAGGACTGTACAAAGTTTGAGGGACTAAATACACTGGGAGCCTGGGCTAAGTCATTCTTGAGATAACCAAATTGGATATTAGATAATAAGGAATCAATGGTAGCTTTCTTAGATGTGACAAGGCTATTGTGGTGATGCTAAAACAATCCTTGGTAGAGATTTGTATTGCATTATTTATGGGTAAAATTATATCTGAGATTTGCTTGAAAATACTCAGAAAAAAAACTGAGAAAGAACAAGGTGACAAAATATTGAAATATTGATTGAAGCTCAGTGATGCATATAGGGTACTCATTACACTATTCTATTTTCATGTGTGTCTGAATATTTCCATATTTTTTTGAAGGTAGAGTGTGTTTACTTGCAATAAGTTTTTGGGGAAAAAAAAGAAACTTAAGGAACATTTGTTTATCAGCTACTAAAAATATACTGAATGAAAAAAGCCAAGTTCAAAAGGTCACATGCTGCATGATTCCATTTTTATAATGTTCTCCAAGTGACAAAATGATAGAGATGGGAGAACACAGCAGTCATTGCCAGGGGTCAGAGATGGCAGGGGAGTGGGGAGGTTGCAGGGGGAGAAAGGGGTGGCTATTGAGGTCTCTAGTGAGAAGGAGGTCTGTGGGGTGATGGGATAGTTCTGTATCTTGATCTTAGTGGTGTTTACATGGTACAAAATGACATAGAACACACATTGTGCCAAATCTAGGTCTTGGTGTTGTTATATTGTCCTGTACGTACAGAAAATGTTACCATTGGAACCATTGGGTGAAAATGGGTGAGGGTATATGGGACTTCTCTGTACTTTTGCAACTTTCTGTGAATTTATAACTTTAAAATTAAAAATTCAAAAATGCATCAAATTGGGGTGCCTGGCTCAGTTGGTAGAGCATGTGACTCTTGATCTTGGGGTTGTTTTAACCTCACATTGGGTGTAGTGATTATTTAAAAATAAAATCTTTTAAAAAATGTATCAAAATGTATAATAATTAAAATAACATAGTTAACAGTACAATAGTAGATCAATGAGGGGCTTCTGGGTGGCTCAGTCAGTGAAGCATCTCCCTGAAGCATCTCCCTTCCGCTCAGGTCATGATCCCAGGGTCCTTGGATCAAGCCCCGCATCAGGCTCCCTGCTCAGCAGGAAGTCTGCTTCTCCATCTCCCTCTCCTCTTCTTCTACTCCTCACCCCTGCTTGTGCTCACTCTCAAAATAAAATCTTAAAGAAAATAGATCAATGAAATAGAAAATATGGACAAAAATAAATGCTTACTATGAGTGTATATATGCAATTAGTGTGTAAAAACCCTGCAGCAAATGTTAGTGGCAAAAGGAAGGATTATACAATAAATTATGCTAGGAAAATTGCTTAACATTTTGAGAGAAAGTTCAAGTTGAATTTTAACCTCCTGCCATATGCTCAAATTCCAGATGGGTAAGAATATAAGAAGTGACTACAGGGGCTCCTTGGTGGCTCAGTTGGGTAAGCGTCTGCCTTCACCTCAGGTCATGATCCCAGGGTCCTAGGATTGAGCCCTTTGTCCAGCTCCCTGCTCAGGAGGAGTCTGCTTCTTCTTCTCCCCCTACGCCTCCTGCATCTCATACTCTCTCTCTCTAAATAAAATCTTTTAAAAAAATGTTGGGGATCCCTGGGTGGCTCAGTGGTTTAGTGCCTGCCTCTGGTCCAAGGCGTGATCCTGGAGTCCCGGGATCGAGTCCCACATCAGGCTCCCTGCATGGAGCCTGCTTCTTCCTCTGCCTGTGTCTCTGCCCCCCCACCTCTCTCTGTGTCTCTCATGAATAAATAAATAAAATCTTAAAATAAAAAATTGTTTAAGAAGTTGTCGTGCTGTGAGAAGAGCTGGGAACAACCAACCCCCTGCTAATAGCCAGCAAGAAAATAGGGACTTCAGCCCTTCACCCATAAAGAAATGACTTCAGCCTAGCATCTGGAATAAGTTTGGAAGGCCACGGGTCCAGGTGAGGGTGCAGCCTGGCTGACAGCTGGAACATTGTCTGGACTCTGGACAGAAACTGAGATGATACATGTATATGCTATTCTAAGTTAGCCACTAAATTTGTGGTGGCTTTTTTTTTTTTAAGATTTTATTTATTTATTCATGAGATACAGAAGAGAGAGAGATAGAGACAGAGACACAGGCAGAGGGAGAAGCAGACTCTATGCAGGGAGCCCAATGTGGGACTTGATCCCAGGTCCCCAGGATCACGCCCTGGGCTGAAGGCGGCGCTAAACCACTGGGCCACCGGGGTTGCACTGTGGTGACTTTTAAAGCAGTAACTGAAAAACTAGTACAGGTAGTAGATATCAAGAACCCTAAAAATGAAGTTTTAAAACTCTAAAGAAGTCTTTTTTTGAACTAGAAAACCTCAAAACTGTAAAGATGCTAATTCTCCCTTAATCTATGAAATCAGTGACCACAATCAAAACACCAGAGGTCTTTTTGGGAACTGAGCAAGTTATTCTAAAGTTCACCTAGGAAAATAAAAATGTAAACACAGTAGGTAACTGGAAAATCGAGGTGCAAGAGGGATTGAACACTGACGTGAAAACATGCTGCTACAGTGTGAGCTGCGGAGGACACGCAGTGTCACACATTCGTGTGGGAGTTCATGATAAAGGCACCACGTGGAAGATGTGGAGCAACAAAGGGACATTCGTTCACTCAGTGGTGCTGGGACAACTGAATTGACAACTGAGAAAACAGTATTTTTGTCTCAATCCTTACTTGAATTCTTTATGAATCAAAAAATTAAACATAGAAAGTAAAACAGTTTTTATTGGTTTGGTGTGGAGAACACCCTTTTTCACTCTGACAGACTCTAAGAGCCATAAGGAAAAGACTGATGTGCCTATCTGTCCAAAAAGCAACAAAGAGAAACTGAAAAGCAAGGGGAACCATTTGCAATAAGATCACAAAGGTAAAATCTCCTAACTATACAAAAAGCTCTCACATACAAAAAAGGTCAAAGTACAAAATGAGGAAACAATATGACATGCATTCAAGGAAAATAAATACCACTGGATCATGAACAAGCAAAAGGAGGCTCAACCTCCCCAGGGAAGCTGATGTGACCAGTGGAGACAGGAGCCAATAGTTCCATTTTCATATAACATAGGGCAAGATTTAGCAAATTGACAAGAATTAGGGGAAGGTACAGAGAAGTGTCCTATTTACGGATTCTTAGTGGACATATATATTGATATAATCTTTATGATAAAGTGGCCACATTTACCAAAACCCTTCTAGTAACTTACCCAATAGATAAACCCTCATAAATGTGTAAATATATAAATGCAAGAATGTTAATTATGGCACCACTCGAAAAAGATTAAAATTGGAAGTAACCTACATTTATATTCATTAAAGGGAGCTGGTTATGTACTGGATGGGACCCCAGATAATGGACTACAGGCTGCCACCCCTGTTATGTGCAGATATGGATCTCAGCCATGACATAGTGTGATCCTAAATGCATCAAACTCCACATGCACATATGAAATGTCTGAAAGGAAAAGAATCCTTCCATAGGCAATTTTTAATTATGTATTATTTTTTAAATCAAATATTCATAGATTTTTAGTCAATATATAAAAAGTGTATTAAATTAATACCAAAAATGAACCCTCCAGGGGCACCTGGGTGGCTCAGTCAGTGAAGTGTCTGCCTCTGACTCAGGCCATGATCTTGGGGTCCTGGGATCAAGCCCTACGTCAGGCTCCCTGCTCAGCAGAAAGTCTGCCTCTCCTTTTCCCTCTGCCTCCTCCTCTCCCTGCTCTTTCTCTTTCAAATAAATAAATAAATAAATAAATAAATAAATAAATAAATAATAACTAAATAAAAGTAAATTAAAAAAATTTTTAAAAAGAACCCCCAATTTAAATTAAATGCAAAATATGAAATGCAGTTTTTTACTTCATGACAAAAATACAAAGGACGCTTCCAGTCCTAGTGCAGGCCATGGGTCATTCATTGGTAGTTCAAACAATCAAAGCTGCAGATGCAGCAATGAAGATGGACAGAGCTCTGGGCCCCAGCATCTCCCTCTACTACTCGCCTTGAGCAAATGACCACTCTGTGCCTCAGTTCCTTCATCTGTAAACAGAGGTGATAAGAGGACCTACTTCAGAAAGTTCTGTGGCTTGGTATTCACCATCATTATTATTATAGGCTCAGAATGATGTCTGACACAGAAAGAGCAACTATTCACATGTCGCCAGGTAGCTGGGTTCATGAGGTATTTAAAGTAGGGAACAAAGAACACTGCAAAGCAATAGGACCACCTGCTAGCATTTTGTAACCAATATGTGACACTGATTATTCTAACTCTACCTGCATGCAAATGTGCACAGAGAGAGAAAGACCCCTCTCTGTAGTGCTTGAACAGAAGCCTGAAAGGATGTGACTCCAACCTGGAACCCTGGGGAGCAGGCTGGGAGAGGCAGCAGTGAAAGCCATAAAGGCATTCTGCTTTTGTATTTTGTAACATTTGACAAACTTGGCATTTCACAAGTCCTATGCAATCCTTGCAACCTTAACAAGTTTAAGAAAACGCTGTGGCCAACATCAGAAATGTTCATTCTTGGGTGCCTGGCTGATTCAGTCTGTTGAGTGTCTGACTCTTGGTTTCACCTCAGGTCATGATCTCAGGGTCCTGGGATCCAGCCTCGTGTTGAGCTCCGTGCTCAGCGGGGAGTGTGCTTGAGGATTCTCTCTCCCTTGCCCTCTGCCCATCCCCCAGTTCATATTCACTCTCTATAATAAATAAATCTTTTTTTTTTTAAAAGAAGAAATGTTAATTCTTCAGCATTCTGATTGATAAAATTCTGTACAGAGAGGTTGTCTTTGTTTTGTTTTAGTAGATTTAGAATCCTTTGCAAATTGTGTATCTGAACCTTCAACCCAGTGCTCGCTTCGGCAGCACATATACTAAAATTGAACCTTCAACCCTGAGGCAGACCATGTCTCCTCTTTTCTCTCTGTTCCCTTTTCTTCTATGTCTGTCATACAAGCTGGCTGGCAGCTCAGTCTCTCCACAGTGGATGGTGGAAGTGTGTCTCCCTTTTTCTTCCCTGAAAGAGGGTGTCGAGGATTCACCCCCCTCGTGGCTGAGCTGTCAATCAGTTAAAGCTCTAGAACATTCATGGACTGTTCTGACTGCTTTCAACCTTGCCCACTTCTGTTCCTGAACCACATCTAATTCTTTTGCTCTGGCCCTAACACAGGCATCGTCTGCCTTATAGAAGAGCTTTTCCACAGACATGTTAAATACCTGGATGTTTTCTTCCTTCTAGAGAAACCTGATGTAAAGGTAACGTCGAGCAAGAAGAAATTTGCCATTCCACAGATCATCATCACTAGAGCCTCTAAAGAGACTCTAGCCAGCTACAGTTCCATCGGAAGCGAAGAGCAGAGAACCATTCAGGAGCAGGTTGAATGGGGCCCCTACTACCGACATAGAAACCCCAGTACAGTAGATGCCTATGATTTACAAGAATAAACAAGCACCCCAAATAGTTGGTAATAGTTATTCACTGTGCTCTGAGTCTCAGCAATGATGGCGGAAGGGCCACCCTGCCCTGTGGGAAGCTGCATTTGCCCCTTTGGTAAATGAGGTCCCCGCAGTGGCCACCTTGGTCTTACCTTCCCCAGAGCTGCTGGCAGCTTGCAGAGGGCAAGAGTGACCCTGGCTCAGAGGGTGAACTTGGTGCATCTACCTCTGTTGTAACTGGCCATGCAAGTTGATGAGCCAGAGGCAGGCAGCATCTCTCTCTTGGTGGGCACTTCTGAAGGATTGTGGTGTCAGGACTTGGCAATTATACCGAATGAGATAGATGTCACTCACACTTGGGAAAAAGGCTGGACTCAGGACTTACCTTGAAGGTGTCATGCCCCAGAACAGGAAAGTGCACAAGTCACCCTGTGGGGATCACGGGCTCCTACCTTGATGTTACCTGACCCAGAGTCTTAGAGGATCCAGAAGAATGTAGAATTGGGGTAGGGGCCAGACATGGCACTTAGCACTGTGTCAGTGTCCATATCAGAGCTGCCATGGGAGGATGCCTTTCTGGCTATGGACGGCTCTTCCCTGCTGGCATCCAGTCTCACTGGCAGGCCCAGATCTGATTCTACTCGCTTACAGAATCACTGCAGGAAGGCTCTGTCCTGTCTGCTCTGAGGCCTTCAGTCTGGTAACAGTAAGTTGGTTTCTTTCATTCCCAGAATGGTCGGCAGGCTTTACATCTCTATTGATGAGAATCGTATTCTTTTAGTATTAAACAGTAAAATTGACTTCCAGTTGTGGTATAACCCCAAAAGAATAATGGGTGTTTAATAACACACTATTAACATCATTACTTATATTTCTTTGTATTTATTCCATACATTTACACATCCTGACTCACAACTAAGTATTTACAAAGAAGTCAAGCCCGTACAAACGTGGATCTGAGCCCACTGGTTGAGCGCGACTACCGCCCCGAAAAATTTCCAGGAGCCATTCCATTTCTCTTATTGGACCTAGAGATGATGGCCCTCCTAGCCTTGCCCGGAGTCTTTCCAACGAATAACGTCAACACTACACGAACTCTCATTTCATTATTAGCTAGAAGCTTAGCTCATGAACGAACTGAAAAAGGGCTGGGATGAAGTGAGGAGGAGCCTGTGAACTCCACGTGGTTCATAAGGTGGGACTGACTTGACTTCACATCTCCGGCTGCCCCGGGCCTCCCGGCCTCCTGAGCGCGGCATCACTCACCTGGTCCGCCAGCCCGGGGCCCCCAGCACCTTGGGCTTGGGTCTCCTCCTGGTCCTCATCCGACCCCCAGCACCCCAGCCAGCTCAGGTGCCGGCGCTTAGAACGAAAACGAAGCCCGAAGCGCGGGAGTGCGGGGTTGGGGGGGGGCCGCAAGAACGCAGGACCCCCCCGGCGTTTTGGACGGTTGCCCGGGGAACCGTTGCTAAGGTGGAGATGCCCAGGAAGTGAGCGAGGCGCCTGCGCGGAAGAACGTCGTCTGCGCCTGCGCACACAGGCAGCGAGGGGCTGTGAGGGGGTGCTCTGCGCTCGGCATGGGGGACACGGAGTCAGAGTCGGAGCAGATCCGTCTGAAATGTATCCGTAAGGACGGCTTCTTCACGGTGCCTCCGGAACACAGGGTGCGACGGGAGACCGCTCGGGGTAGTTCTGCCGTTGGCAGGGCGGAGCCGGAACGCCCGGGAGTCGCTTAGTGTCGCGCTAAATCATTGAGGTTTCCGACGCGGGTGGGAACGACAGTCCCAGAGTTCCTCACGGCCGGCGCGGAATCCGGCGGCGGGCGTCCCAGGGGGAGACTGCCCTGGGGGGCGGGCTGTCCTCCGAGGGGCTGCAGTTCTCCGCCGCTGTCCCGCAGCGCCCTCCGGAGGAGGCCCCGCCTCTCGGGAGGGGATTTCCCTGGGGGAAGACTGGCTGGCGGGGTGCCCCCGGGTTCGGGTGGATCGGGCGGCGCCCCACCCGACAGCTTCCGTTGGCGTTGCTGGCGCGAGACCTTGCTTGTGTTACTGTCGTGGAGTCGTTCAGGGGCCCGTCAGAAAGATGGGGAAAGTGCAGCGGAGAGTGTGGGGACGGCAGCTAGGCATACGGTCCGGGCGCCCTGGGAGACCAGGAGGGATCAGGAAGGGACGGCGGCGGAGGGGGTGCCAAGGGCCCCCAAGCAGTCCCCTGGCCACCCTGATACCCAGCCGGTGCTCACCGTGCTCGGTGCGCTGCAGCCCCGGAGCCCAGGGCCCAGATGAGCGCAACCCAGGGGCATCTTCAGGCCAGCAACCTATCAGGATTTCAGAGGAAGAATTGTGTTCAGCTGAGGGAAATGTTTGTAAAGGATATTTGTAGAAAGGTTGGCATTTTTGCTGGGCTAGTAAGTGGGACTGGGATTTTGACACGCAGAGACAAGAGGGGTGGCATGCCATAAATATGCAATGGCAGGAGTGTGAATAGGAAGCACCCAGAGGTTCCCCTGGAGAGAGAATGTGAGGAAGAACCGGTGGGAAGAGAAAGCTGAGGCCAGATCGTGGAAAGGCTCAGTGCAGAGGATTCTGACCTGCTTCCATGGGTGGTAGGAAGAGACCAGAGGCAGCAGGGCCGGAGAGCAGCTGTTAGACTTTGAATCAAGGAGACATGCTCATTCAGTGTACCCACAAATGTATTGCATTATTAAGATTTATTAGGGCATAGACTTTCAGCTAGAACTGAACCCCAAAATACAGTGGCTCAAGTACAGGATTTAGGGGCTCCTGGGTGGCTCAGTCAGTTAAGTGTCCAGCTCTTGATTGCAGCTCAGGTCATGACCTCAGGGTCCTGGGATGGAGCTCAGCACTGGGCTCTGGGCTGGACACGGAGCCTGATCAAAATTCTCTATCCCTCTCCCACTGCCTCTCCCTCTGGCCCTGTGCGTGCACATTTTCTCTCTCTCCAAAAAAAAATAAAAAAATAAATAAATTAAAAAAAAAAAGGACTTTATTTCTCTCTTCCCTGACATTTCCAAGAGAGGCTGGGAATTTCCACAAGGTGAGGCCAGGCACTCAGGTTATCTGTCTTGTAGATCCACTTGTAGCTCGTTCAAATCCCACCCCGCTTCAGGAGCAAAAAGGAGCGGGCAGCAACATCTTCATTTGATCAGGAAGTCCTCTTTCTTGAAGCCCTTGTCCTTTCTGCTCACATCCTATTGGCCGAAATTTATTCAAATGGACATACCTAGCTGCAGGGAGTCTGGGAAATGCGGCCACCAGCTGAGTGGCCATGTGCCATTGGGTGGTGTTGTCTAATTCTAAGAAATACCATGTGGATGTTGGGACAGTCTCTGCCACAGAAGCGTTTCCACTGTGTTCGATGGAAGTTTTGTCTATTTTCAGGGCATAGTTTAGACTGGTGCTCCTCAGTAGTTTTCCTGTGATGGTGAAAATGTTTTCTTTCTCTGGACTCTTGATCTTGGAATTATGAGTTAAAGCTCTACGTTGGGTGTGGAATTTACTTAGAAGAAACAAAAAAGAAATGTTGCTTTTTGAGTCATCCAGTATGGTTACCATGAGCCCTGTGGACTTGTGGAGGGCTACACACGTGGCAGTTGAGGAAATGAAATTTTAATTTAATTTTAACCATATGTGGCCTGTGGTTATTGTTTTTAGACAGCATCCCTCTGGACCATGGGTTTGGAAGGGAAAAGGGTGTCTGTGAAATAGCATTGAGAGGGTCTGATGGCCCAGTAACATCGTCTCTCTTTTCTCCTCTGAAAAGCCCAAGTGTGTGGTTCTCTTTGGCGAGCAAAACATGAGTGAGCAACTTGGTACAAATTAAGTGTGAAATACTTATCTTTAGTTGTCCCTTTAGTTGCCCAATCCTTGCACTGCCAGCACTTCTGTCTTTCAGCTGGGACGGTGCCGGAGTGTGAAGGAGTTTGAGAAGCTGAACCGCATCGGGGAAGGCACCTATGGCATCGTGTGTGAGTGACTGAGATGGGAGCCCTGGGGCTCAGGGGACTGTCCCAGCAGTGGCTATGTCAGGACTGGAAGGGAGTTAACAGCTATTGCTTTAGGGCCAGGGCAAATGTTGTACAAGTGAACTCTCATCCATGGTGTACTTAAAAAATTTCACGCTGTGTTGTGTCAGATTGCCAGAGTGGTTGCAAGTGGAGATAATTGTTATAGCAAAACCTAGGACTTCCAAAAGCAGTCAGGGCTGCAGCTTGTAGTGGCTGTGACCTTGGTGTGCACTCATACCCATGAAGATTTGGAAGCTCTGTGCATTAGCACAGTGCTTCGAGGAGCCTCGTTTGCACAAAACAGGGTTTTTTCCTAACTAACGTATCTTACTTGGTATTAGAACATGGTAAACAGAGGGCAAAGCAGTGGCCTGTGTACTGACGCTAAGGAGGAGAACTTAGGGGGAGCTTGTTCTAACCAGCATCCTGTGCTCCCCAGAGAGCATGTGTCTGGTAGGGCTGGGAGTGCTGCTTGCCCTTATGTCCCTGGGCATCCAGTTATCAAAGAAGAAGAGAAAGGGGCCCTACAGAGTTCAGAATGAGGCCCCTACAAGGCACAGGGGTGTGTGATGCGGGCTTAAGTAAGATTCCATCATGGATGAGTTTTCCTTTCAGATCGGGCCCGGGACACCCTGACAGATGAGATTGTTGCCCTGAAGAAGGTACGGATGGACAAGGAGAAGGATGGTGAGCTCACAGTGGCAGGGGTGGAACGGTGCCAGTTTTCTAAGGCTTCCTCTAGCCCGAACCCCCAGTGCTGAGAGCATCTGTGTGAGGGTTAAGGGGGACCTGTTTCTGGGAGGCTCTAGCCTGGCCCTGCCTGTCGTGTCCTCCTGCCCCACGCTCTGGGTCTTAGCTCCTTTGTACCTTGTGCACTTGATCTTCTTTCTCCGGTGAGTGACCTGTTTTCTGTCTCAGCCCAGCCATCACCCCTCCACCCAGCCCTCCTTGCCTAATTGCACAGGGTGTGCCTCCACACACCCCTGATTTCTAGCCCTAGCACCTCCCTGGCTGTCCATGCAGGCAGGGCCTCACAGTGGACCCCCTCTCATACACAGTAGTCAGTACAGGGAGTCACTGCTTTGTATCATTGAACAAAGGAAGGGTTCAGGTGGGCAGGGCCCTGACAGTAGTAGGGGTCGGGCTCACTGAGCAGGCCAGCTGGCTGCAGGGTCCCTGTGTGCAGGGATGGAGGTTGCTGAGGCCACGTCTGCTTGCAGGGGTCCCCATCAGCAGCCTTCGAGAGATCACACTGCTCCTTCGCCTTCGCCATCCCAATATCGTGGAGCTGAAGGAAGTGGTTGTGGGAACCCACCTGGAGAGGTAGGCTGTCTGCTGGTCCTCTGCACAGGGCCCTACTGAGCCTGCCTTGCCTATCCAGCTCATCCTTCCTGCAACCCCAGGAGGTGCCTTTGGCCTACCTAGGGTGATGTGGAAGGTAGCATGTGTCTTCCCCTTCTCCTTCTAGCATCTTTCTGGTGATGGGTTATTGTGAGCAAGATCTGGCCAGCCTTCTGGAGAATATGCCGACACCCTTCTCTGAGGCCCAGGTACAAGGCTGGGGGCCCTGGAGCAAAGGCACCATCCCAGGTTCTTGTGTAGCTTGTTTGTGCTGTGCACATCTCACCCTAACTGACACTTCCTGCCTGGCATAGGTCAAATGTATTGTGCTACAAGTGCTCCGAGGCCTTCAGTACCTGCACCAGAACTTCATTATCCACAGGTAGGAGGCACCTCGAGACGCATGGGAAGAGTGACTGCCAGTACTGACTGCTGGAGAGGACCAGGCGTTAGTGCAAAACTGTCCCTTGGGGCAGGATCCAGGCCCACACAGCACCCACGTCCCCCCACCTTGCTGTTGAGGGGCTGGGAATGTGTGTAGTCAAGGCTATGAGAAGTCCTACAGTGGACAGTCCCTCCCGGAGGCAGACAGAGTGGGGGACCTTCCCGGCTCAGGGCAGGAGTGTGCAAGCCACGGCTTCTTGTGTCGTGGGGCAGCTGATGCAGCCCTGGGTGGCGAACAGGCATGGGACTGGAAGTTAGGCCTGGGCTTGAGGCCAGGCTCTGCCACTTCCTGAGAAAGGTACTGAGAGCTCTGGCACTGCCAACTGCGGCTTGGCCTTCTGATGCCTGTGATGGAGACAGCCTGGCTGCCCCATAGGGCTCGCGTCTTGGGAACCACTGATGTTCCCTTCCTGTCACAGGGACCTGAAGGTGTCCAACCTGCTCATGACTGATAAGGGCTGTGTGAAGACAGGTGGGTGTGGGGTGCCGCTCTGTGGGACGTGTCTCTGGGAGTGCCCCCTTGGGTGGGGGGTGGCTCAGGCCTTGCCAGCACCCTGGTGCCCACACAGCAGGCAAGGTGGCCGCCATTTGGTGACAGGCTGCCTCTCCTGCCCCTCTGCCTTTGTCACAGCGGATTTCGGCCTGGCCCGGGCCTACAGCATCCCCATGAAGCCAATGACCCCCAAGGTGGTCACACTCTGGTGAGTCCCTCGTGGGGGAGGAAGTTTGGGGGGTCGATTGTGTGGAAGCAGTGGAAGGACCCTGAGGCTCCTCATAGAGCCTGGATCTGAGACAGCTGCCTGAAACTTCAGGGCGCAAGAATGACAGCACGCATGGCCTGGGGGACCACCCTGCCTAAGGCAGCCAGATGCCCAGCCTACTTCCAAGCCCATCCCGGGAAGGGGAGGTCGTGCCTCAGACTTTGGCAGGAGTGGGGTGGGGTATGCAGCTTTATGTAATTATTTCTCACTTAGTTTTTTAAGGAGCAGAACAGGATTGTGGTTAAGAATAGGACATTGAGATCATTCATCTTCTGCTGTCCATCTACCAACCCCATCTGTAGGATGGGCTGACAGGAGACCCCCAGGAGCCACTCAGCAATGCTGAGAGGAAGAGGCGATCTGAGCTGGGCTTGGTGGTCCTGGAGCCCGGGCTATCTCAGGTGCTCAGGAAGGCTGATGGAGGCTCAGCTTACTGCAGGGTGCAAGAGGAAGTACTTCTCCTTGCAGGTACCGAGCCCCTGAACTGCTTTTGGGAACCAGCACGCAGACCACCAGCATCGACATGTGGTAAGAAGCGAACACAGTTCCCAGGGCCCAGGGGAAGGGCTGGGGTAGGTCCCATGGGGGCTGGCTGGAGCAGCAGCAGGGCTGGAGTCTTTGCCAGCCTCCCAGCCCCTGGGGGATGGGGAGTGGATGGGGGTTGGGCTGAAGCCTGGAATCCCAAGAGGAAGCATGAGAACATGGCTTCCACAGAAGAAAGGTCCTCTGGGACCGGGTCATGTCCCATCATGAGCTCCCAAGCTCCACCTTATCCTGACCCCAGCTCACGAGATGTGTGTTGGGCAGCACTTGCCCTCAGCTGAGGTGGCCACGGCGAGCAGGTGTGTGAGGTAAGGCCCGCTCTCCTCTGCAGGGCCATGGGCTGCATCCTGGCAGAGCTGCTGGCCCACAAGCCCCTTCTCCCCGGCACTTCCGAGATCCACCAGGTGGACCTGATAGTACAGCTGCTGGGGACGCCCAGTGAGAACATCTGGCCAGTGAGTGCTCGGTCTCTGCCCTCGTCCTGCCCCCTGCCTGGGCCAGCTCCTGCAGCTTCAAGTCTTGCTTCCTGCAGGGTTTCTCCAGGCTGCCGCTGGTGGGCCAGTACAGCCTGAGGAAGCAGCCCTACAACAACCTCAAACACAAATTCCCGTGGCTCTCAGAGGCCGGCCTGCGCCTGCTCAACTTCCTCTTCATGTATGACCCTAAGAAAAGGTGCTGTGACCTGGCCTGCAGGCAGGAGTGGGGACCCCTCTGACCTGAGCCCTTGAAAAAGATTTTCAGAACCCTGGCCACGCTGCTACAGACATGGGCACAGAGGACCAGGCACCCAGTCTGGGCGGTTCCTGCCTACCTGGCTCATGGAGCCCATTCTGAGTTTCCTGTCTGTTTCTGGGCCCCAGCCCCCTTCTTGCCACTCAGCATTTTTTGTCTGGAACCTTGAATCAGAGGCCATGGAGCTGGGTGGGTGTGAGGGTGACCAGCCTGGGTGGCACCTGCTGTCCTGCTCACGCTGAGGCCTCCTCTTCAGGGCCACAGCCAGAGATGGCTTGGACAGCTCATACTTCAAGGAGAAGCCACTGCGTGAGTCTCCCAGACAGCCCCCAACCCCACTCAGCTCTGCAGGGTGTTTGTCATGTCTTGCCTAGGGTGGGGGGTGGGGGCACAGTCTCACAGGACACCTCCAGCCCCTGTGGGGTGGTTTGGGGGGGCCCTAGGGAGGCAGGTGCTCATGGGCCACACACTGTTCTCTGAGGGGAGCGGAGGGAGATGCAACCTAAGGGCCCCTCATACATGCAGAGTGGGGTTCTCAGACCCAAAACACACTCCTCCCCCATCCCCCTGCCTGCCTAGTGCTGAATAGCTCCCTCCCTGCAGCTTGTGAGCCAGAGCTCATGCCCACCTTCCCCCACCACCGCAACAAGCGGGCCATCCTGGCCACATCTGAGGGCCAGAGCAAGCGCTGTAAGCCGTGACAAGTTGGCAGGAGGTCTGCGATGGACAGCCATGGACTGGGGACGCCTTTGTAATCCAGGCTTGCAGGGCTGCTGACATCTGCTCCTCCCTTGGTTGAGAGCTACCTGCTACTCCTGCTGATTACACCCCTTCCCCAGAAGAGTGGGGAGGGGGACACCCTGAAGGGCTGGCACTCTCATACTGGGCACCTGCTGTCATGTCCTCAGCTGGTAACTCTAACCCTCACTTTCCAGGGGGAAATGCCCACTGGGCCCAGTTCAGTGAGCATTGCTAGCTTGGGATGGACAGACCCCCATGATCGCCTGTGCCCCTCCCACCCCCACCTCCGAGCACCAGGGTCTGTCCGGGTCAGCAAGAGGCTGTGGTGAACAGCCCCCTCAGACCCCAGGTAGGGCTGGCGGCACTCAGGATGGGAAGGAGAGATTGAGCGTGGGTCACATCCCACCTGATGGACTGGGGTCCAAGCCCTGCTGCCCCTGCACTCACACTGAGGCCCAGAGGGGAGAGGATGGGAGTCAGATAAAAAAGATTTTCTAACAGGCATAAGCAGGGTCTGCGTCCTTTAATGAACTTTAACGTCCTGATTTATGTGATATGATGGTGGTTCTCTGAGTCCTGGGGAGAACAGGAAGTGGACTAGATGGTCTAGGGCAGTGTGCCCAGTGAAGAGGGGCCAGCATAGAACATAGGCACCTGTCCCCTGTGGTCCAGGGGGTGAACAGTTCCAGGACCCCTTCCCCCCCAGAGAAAGGGGCTCCACCTGCCTTGGTCTTGAGAGTCTGCCTTAGGTGGCTGCCTACGAGCCTGGCTACTTCTTTACTACTGGATCTGGGGGAGTCCTCTGGTGAAAAGCACGGCCTCCCACCCTGCCTTCCAGAGCCTATGCAGCAGAAAGCCAGCTCCAGGGTGGCTCCTGGGGTGCTGACTGCTCAGAAGCCTGACACTCTACCCGGAAGGGGAGTGACACAGCCCGTCCACTAAGCTGCCCACCTCCTACTTCCTGCTGCCTATTCTCTGGACTTCTTGGGAGCTTCCTCACTCTGCTTTGAGATCAGATCATGTCTTCTCTGTTTGTGGGCCAAACTTTCCGGTTCAGCTGTGAGCAGGGCATATGGGCTGGTTCCAAGCCAGACCTTGGCCTGTTCAGCCCTGGCTTAGGACACCCATAGGCAAGGGGCTAGGCCAGCCATGTACCTGGCAGGGCCTCCAGACTGGTCACACTGGTGCTCAGTGACCCAGAGTCACATGGAGGCCCCCAGGGACACCCCTATGAGGAGAATCTCCCCTGGACACTTGGAGGGAGGCAACACGTTCTGAAGCACAGCTGTAGGGATCGGGTCAAGAGTTCCAGGCTGAGTGCTGGGCCCCTAGAGTGGGATGGGAGGAGTGAAAAAAGAAGAGAGGGCTCTTCGTAGTACAGGCCTCGTGGGGAGACTCCTCCATCGAGCATGTCTGGATATGGGCCTGGATGCTAGGTGCAGGGGGTAGGGAGTTGGCCATCCCAAGGCAGGAGCTTTCTGTGGGAGGCTGGACCCCACTGAGCTGTGCCCAGGAGTCCCCAAGGGGCAGGGTGGCCAGAGGCTTAGGCCCGAGGAGTGATGAGGTCCAGAGAAGCACCACAGAAACTGTCTCTGGAAGGCCTTTGACTCAGGGCCTGGCTGGGCCTAAGGTTGGGCCCTGGTCCCGTCATAGAGCAAGGAGTCCACCTGTGCACGCTGTAGCCAAAGGCGCCGTTGTGTATCACTGAGCAGTGCACGAAGCGCGTGGCCTGGACGGCAGGTGGGCAGGCTGCCACAATGAGCAGCGTGCAGCTGGCGACAGGTGTCACAGCAGAGGGCAGGCAGGGCACCCGGAGCTAGGCAGCTGTGTGCCTGGTAGCCTAGGGCCTGGGGGCTGGGCCCATGCACCAGCTGGGGGCTGGCCCGCCCAGGGCTTCCTGGGGCTTTGGTAACAGCTGCAGCTCCAGGCTGACTTAGCAGCTCTCGTCGCAAGGAGAGGAAGGAGAAGGCGGAAGGCTCCCGCTCCAGCTCCAGCTCCTCCTCCATGGCCCCATAGGGTGGGCTGCTGGCCTGCGGCAGCACCTCAGCCTCCCCCAGAGGCTCCCAGGCCCCGCCCCTGGCACCCCACAGTTTGGCGCTCTGTTCCCAGAGCAGAGGTTGGCAGGCCAGCTCCGGGGGTGGTGAATCGGGGCCTGGGGAGGGCCCGCCGTACAGGCTGGCCTCCTCTGAGCCCTCATCCTCCTGCAGGTCCCGGTATAGGTCCAGCTGGGTCTGGTAGACCGTGGGGGAGCCCCGAGGGGGCAGAGGCGGTGGCTCTTCTTCCCGGGCCAGCCGCTGCTGCAGCCAGGCCACACAGGAGGCCACATCTGCGCTGGCCCGCCGTGCCTGCAGCAGCTCCTCAGCTGGCAGCACGCTGGTGCCCAGCTGTGCGAGCACCTCGCCCAGGATCTCACACTCCAGCCGAAGGGCAAAGCAGCCCAGAGCCACTTGAACCAGTTGGCAGGCAGGTGGTAGGGCAGCCATCATCAGGCGGTGGTTGTCCCTGGGCACATAACCCATCTTCTGGAAGCTCTGTATGAGGAGGTCCTCTGAGAGGGCACCCTTCAGCACGTGCACATAGCCTCCTGAAAAGGTCTGCAGAGGAGGGTCCTGGTCAGCAGCCCAGCTCCCGCAGACCTGACCCACACTCAGGCTCTGTCCTGGCGGTGGCCACGCCCCAGAACCAGGCTGTTCCAGGCTATGCTCACACTTCCTTCAGAAGGGCTTCTCAACAACCACGCTCAGAACCACCCCCCACCCCACCAGAGACCCATTTTTGTAGCTGGGGCAGGCCCAGTGAATAAATCAGAACAAAATAAAGAGCTCCTACGGTAAGAAATTTCACTTTCCCCACAGTGTCCTCCATCTCCTGTCACCCCTGGGGCTTGGCTGAGATTTGGTCAAACAAATAAGGGTGCTTATCTGCTTCAATCAGGTAGCTTCCCCAACAACGTTCTGAACTCCACCTTCCCACTTCCTGTTCTGGAGAGCTTTCCCCCGTTGGGACAGAGGGTTAGCCGTTCATTTTTTCCAACTGTGTAGCATTCCATCACGTAGATGAAACATCCCATGTTTTTTTGGAGGCTCTAATGTGCATCTGGTTTGAGAGCCCAGGGATGCCAGAGGGGAAAGTGCTTTCTAGGCTGCAGTTGTGAGGAACTAGGAGGGTTTCAGGATGATGATCCTGTGTCTCCCCCCCAGTTCTAAAATTCCGTAACTCTGGGATCCTGCCAGCATTCGTCTGCTTATAGCTGATGACGATACCTCCCACAGACTGACCACTACTGTGTGCAAGCACTATACTCAGGGTTTTGCCTTCACCCTCACTACAGACCTTGGACTGGACTCTTCTTGTGTCTGTTTCACAGACAAGGACGAGGCTTCAGAGAGATTAAGTAAGTAACTTGCACAAAGTCACACAGCCAAGAGGAAGCAGAACCAGATCCCCACCAACACTGAAGCCCATCAGCCTGTCTGTTCTGTTCTTGGCTTCCCATGGGGCTGGCCCTTTACGGTGCTTTTCTTGCCCTGTTATCTGAATGAAAAGTCCTAGAACCTCTGACAAGCAGGTGTCCCCATGAGGCAGTAGGCTCCAGAGCACACCTCTTGAGACAGAGGAGTGGAGGAGAGGAGGGTGGGGGGAGAGGGAGAGAGGGAAGGAAGGAGAGAGGGAGAGGGGGAGGGAGGGAGAGAGAGAGAGAGAGAGAGAGAGACTGCTGCTGCCATGACAACCAGTGGAGGTGGACTCGCCCACGTGCCCAATGACATCAGCACCTTTCTACTCTTCCAAATTAGCTTTGAGGGCCAAATGCCTGCCCCCTCCTGCAGGCCAACAGCTCACCCACAGGGGAGACCCATCCAGACCCTGAGGATCTGCAGAGTCTCCAGCCCTTACCGACTTCATAGGGGACACACCCACCTAACGCCCTTCTCTGTAAATGGGATTATGGAAGGATCGGTGACCATGGAACCTCTCATCCGCCCCATGCACCTGTCCTAGGAGTTCTGTGCCACAGGGGCTGTGAGGCCACTTTGAGGGAGGGCAGCGATTCAAGCTTTGAGGAGCAAGGGTCTCCTTGGGAGGCAGGCACCCAGGGTGGGTGGCCTCCACCCATACCATGTTTTCAGCTGCAGGAGTGCCCAGGGGGACCTTGGCCAAGAGCTGCCCCAAAGCACCCAGAACCCCCCCCCCCACGCGGGCACGCTGCGCCCCGCGAGACCCACCGGCTCCGGGGACACCCGCAATGCCCGGTTGCCCACGGCAGCCTCTACCCCCTCGGGCCCGCGCCCTACCTTGATGGTGGTGAACTCCTTCCTCCAGGGCAACAGGTACAGATGCACAGCGGCCAGCTCCAGCAGCTCGAAGGCGCGGGCCAGGCCGCGCAGCGCGGGGGCCAGGTCGGCGCGGCCCCACAGCCCGTCGGAGAGCAGCGCCAGCGCGTCGTCCTGCAGTGCCCCGTGCAGGTCGAAGTCCTCCACCAGGATCTGCCACAGCACCGCGCGCAGCGACGGGTCCCCGCACACGCCCGCGCGCCCACGCCGCAGCTCGCGCTCCAGGCACAGACGGTAGTCCTCGGACAGCGAGCTGCTGCCCATGCTGGCGGGCGGGGGTCCGGCGTCAGGGAGCAGGGCCCGGGGCCCGCCGGCTGCGCGCCCCCCGGGGCCCCCGCCCCGCATCCACATGGCCCCCAGCAGCCGGGAGGCCTCGCAGCGGAGCCCCCCTCCCGGGGCCCGCCCCGCCAGCTGGGTGCCCCTCGGGGACGGGGACCCCCGCCTCGCCCGCCGGGTCGTGCGCCGGGCCTCGCGGAGGGGCCGCTCTACCTGTCGTCCCCGGCGGAGCCCCGTCCTCCCCCTCTCGGCTCGGACCTCCCGGCGGCCGTGCTCTTCCGCCGCCCGCGGCTCCGCCCATCGGTCTGGGCCGTGACGCTCGGGGACGGGGCTTGTGCCGGGCTCCGCCCCTCCGCTCAGGGGGCGGGGGCGGGGGCCGGGCGGGGGCCGGGCGGGGGCCGGGCGGGGGCCGGGCGGGGCCTCGGGCCGCCCGCGGGGCCTCCTCTGCCGCCGCCTCCCACGCCGGCCCGGCCGCCGCACCCGGGCAGCTCCTGGCGGGTCCTGGGCCCGGCCGCGGGCGGGCGCGCGGTGGGCGCTGGAGGAGCGGTGCGTGCCCGCAGCCCCTCCCTCCGAGCTGGGGCCTGGCCGCGCCGGCCACGGCGGAAGCGGGTACTGCTCGCGCGCACGGGAGGGGAACCCAGCAGCCTCAGGTGGGTGGAGCGGCCTCCGGGTCCTTCTGTGGGCTCAGCTTCCTGCTCCCTGACAACATCATCTGGGGGTCCCTGAGGCGGAAGGGGGGGCGGGGGAAAACCCTTCCTAACTAGGCCAGCCTCGCTTCCAGGTGCCTGACCCGTGCGCTAAGCCCACCTGGGTGGAGGATGGATGGGAGAGATTTAGTCCTTGGGGGGTCCTGCTCAAGGCAAGGAAGGTCGTCTTCTGAGACCTTCCTCCCTGGGCAGGCTCTGTTCCTTGATTTCTGGACCCCTAACCTCTCCAGGCCGCTCTATGGATATCGGACCTGTCTGGGCAGTGCCCTGCAGGTGCGTCTTAAGATATTTCAGATGGGACGTTTAGAAAAATATTGTGACCAAGCTGGTGATCTTGACACATGTTGCTGGCCTGCACTCAACGTGGAGGTATTTCACTTACTGTGTCCTGAACCCTGCCCTAGGGCCTCACCAACCCTGAGGACACAGTTAACCTCTGGTCATCTTTTGCTTGTACGCAGAAGGGTTGAGCTTAACCTTCACCACTGAATTCGTGGTGGTCTTCAGATGCGAGGCCTCTGGAATTGATCATCTGAGGCCACAGCCCCCGCTCCCCCAAAGAGAACTGTTAACTGGTGCAGCTGCATTCTTGGTGCAGATTCTGGCAGAGCGTGCAAAATCGTGTCCTCAACTCTATGTAGCTGATGTTCTGCACTCAGTACGTGTTTACCATCTGTCTCTGTTGCCGCATGAGACTCTGGGAGATTGCTCCCAACTGTTGCTTCTACTCTAGGGCGTGTATGTGGCTCTTCCCGGTGTGACATGTGAACCTGGGCAGGTCTTTGCACCTGCTTCCACCTGTAAAATGAAGGTGACATTGTTTGGCTTCCCAGGATAAGTCATTAAAATACCTCGTTGAGATGTTTGCTCTGGGAATCTAGCCATCCTATTGGGGGAGAGCTGGAAGCCACATGGAGAGACCTTGCACTAGACTAAATAATGTCCCCCCAAGTCCATGTCCCCCTAGATCCTGGGAATATGAGCTTATTTAGAAAAAGGTTTTTTGTAGATATAATCAAGTTGAAGTCATGCTGAATTAAGATGGGCCCTAAATCCAATACCTCTGGTGGTGTTATGAGAGTTTAGGGGAGAAGGTCTGTGGTGATGGAGGCAGAGATTGGGGGCCTGCCTACAGTTACCAGCAAGGATTGCAAGGGCCAGGAAGCTGGATGAGGGAAGCAAGGTTTCTGCTCTAGTACTTTGAGGGAGTATGGTCCCATCAGCATCTTGAATTCAGACTTCTGGGTTATAGAACTTTAATAAATTTCTCTGGTTTTATGTGACACAGTTTGTGGCATTGTGTTATGGCAGCCAGAGGAAACTAATGGAGGCCTCACATTCTGTCCTAGAATGTAGTTCTGAGTCCTGAGTCTTGACTGAGGTCCTAGGTGACAAGCATCTACTGTAGACATGTGGACAAAGCTCTAGAGGATTCCAACTCCTGATGTGGGGTCACCCAACCTGGAAGCTGACCCAGCTGATGCTGGGATGCAGAGATAGGCTGTCCCCACTGAATCCTGCCCAAATGGAAGATTCATAAGCAAAGTAAATGACTGCTGTTGTGGTTAAGCCAGTGTGTGTGAGGGGGTGGTGGTCTGTTACACAGCAATCCATGTGGGACCATGTGCATTTACCTTCCCCTCCACCTTCCTGGGAATGGATGCCACACTGCCTGATCCCATCTGTGTACGTGTCCTCTTATGACCTTGGGCTACAACCAGGAACAGGCCCACTAGGTCAGAGGGTCAGTTGGTATTTGCCTTGGCCCAGGACTGCACCTAGTTCTTGAATCTGCTGCCCAGTACACGGCACACTGTGTGCATAGTTTTCAGCTCCTGCACCCCACCTTGCTCGGCTTCACCCAGCTTTTGGGTTTTACCAGTCTAGTGCACGTGAAATTCTACCTTGTTATTGTGTTAATTTGCCTTTCTTGATTTGTAAGGTTTTGAACACTTGTTATGCTAATTATCTTTTTAAAACTTCTTCCTATGGAGGCACATAGGTGGTGCATTCAGTTGGGTGTCTGACTCTTGACTTTGGCTCAGGTCATGATCTCGAGTTGTGAGATCAAGTCTCTCAATGGGCTTCACACTCAGCATGGAGTCTGCTTGAGGATTCTCTTTCTTTCCCTTTGCTCCTCCCCCTCCCCATGCTTGCCTGCTCTCTCTCCCTCTTGCTCTCAAATATTTAAACAAACAAACAAACAAACAAACAAACAAAACCTTCCTCCTTGATAGACTGTTCGTAGCCTTTGCTATTTTTCTTTTTCGGACTGCTGCCTTTTTCTTGTTGATTTGCAGGATTCCCAGGGGGAAGAGTGAATTATTCATACATTTTATGGAGGAGTCATGGGTTCAGAGAGGCTAAAGGACTGTCCCAAAGTCACACAGTAAAAAGCAGCCTAAGCACAGCCTGACAGCAGCGTCTAAAAGAGGGTGCCAAGGAGACAGCTCATCCCCAAAGGTGCGGTCCCCAGTGCAAAGCCAACAGGTACCTCCAACTGTCAGGCTTAGCTGAAGACACTTTCATCCTCCATCTGCTCTATGAAGGGCCCTTTAAAATCCCACCCCTGAGACGTCAGTGCCAAGGCCTGATGCATGGATGTCACCCCCTCTTCCCAGAGTTCTGTGGTTGGCTGGGATTCTCATCCAAGCCTGGGGTAGTCAGAACTCTACACTTAACAGGAACATACCCAGAATGTCAGGGAGCGAAGGGCAGGGCAAGGGTAGGAGACAAAGGCCACACAAGTGTATGTATGGGTGCTGGCTTGTCTGTTCCTGGGGCACTGGTGGGTAGGGGGCCCCAGGCCACAAGAGCACCTGACACATGACAGCTGCCCCAGCCCACTGGGGTCTTGACGACAGGTGTCCATGGCCTCTTGAGTTGGTTTGCTGAGCTCAAACCCAGCTCTGCCATCATGAGGTGCAGCCTAGAGAAGTCACTTCCCCTGTCCATACCTCAGTTCCTCATGGAATTCCTGTGAGGACAGACCTCAGAGGACTTGGAATACTGCTTCATAAGAGCACCCAATAAACACCAACTGCGGGCTGTTTCCTCAGAGCCCTTCCCCAGGGAACCTGCACACCACTCCCCTAACTGGCCCCTGGCATGGCTGGGCCCAAACCACCTGCCTCAGTGGCAACTCAGGTTTGCCAGAGATCCCTCCTTCCCTGGCAGATGCTGCTGCAGCTGGGGCTGGGCTGCTGGCTTTCTCCTCTCTAGGGGAAACACGTATCACGACCCAGGGCACCCCCATGTGTTTCCCACCTAGAGAATGAAGATGCTCTCTGAGCCCTTTGGGTCAAGAGGCCCAGTCACAGGTCCTGCCCAAACTACTAGGCCCTGCAGAGCATGTATTATCTTCAAGGATGCAGCCCTAGGGGGGGTCCCTCTCCTGTTCAGGGGGTGCCTGGGGAGATGGGTTTTGTCCGGGGGTAGACCTTAATGATCTCAGGGACAGTCTGGCTCTGGCTGGTCAGCAGGGGAAGTAGTTGTGCTACTTGTGCCTCCACGTAGCCAATGGAATGGTGAGCAAGAGAGCTATGCAGAATGAGACATCAGTGACCTCTTTATTTTTGGCTGTGTCAATGGCTGCCCGGGGCACGTAACAGTCAGAGTGGACACTGGGCTGTAGGCAGGCACTGATCCTTAGGCTCACACTGACCCAGAAGGGGACATGCGGGGGTGGGAATCAGCCAGGGGTCCAGGAAGGCCAATGCCTACTGCCGAGGTGGGAATGGCTCAGAGGCTCCAGACGTGAGTGGGTACCCTGGGGATGCCTGGGCTCCAGAGGAGAATGGAGTGGTCAATACCCAGTAAGTAAACAGTACAGAAAAAAAAAAAAAAAAAAAAAACAGTATAGTTTCAAGCCACCTGGGCCCCAGGCCTTGGGGTGGGGGCAGGGGATGGGGAGAGGCTCTCATCTTGACTCCACCAAGAAAAGGGATGACACCAGAAGCCAACTATCACCAGAGATGGAAAGGGAGAGAAACCAGACCTGCCCTCTGCCAGGCCCATGGCCCCCTCCCTACTGTGGGGTTGATGGGACTGTGAGGACATGTGCACAGGCCCCAGGGAGCCCACAGCTCTGGTGTTCCTGCTGAGACAAGAAAGGCTCAGGCTGAGACAAGAAAGAGACAGGCCTCGTTCCTAGGAGCTGCTTCAGCTCAGCTCTACTCTCTGAGCAAATGAGGTGCCTCCTCGAGTCCCTGGGGGCGGATGTCAGGGCAGGTGCAGAGCTGCAGAGCCCCAACCCTGCCAGAGCAGGTGCCTCCTGGATGGTCCTCCACTACTTGCCCAGAGCCCCCCGGGGCAGCAGCTCCACGTAGCTCAGGGCACTCTGTAGTGACGTCAGGCAGTAGCCCTCCTCTCCGATCAGGTATCTGAGGTAGGCAGAGGTGGCATCTGTCACCTCCAGGTGAGGCAAGGAGGCCCCTGGCACTTTGGAAGGGGTGTCTGCACTTGTCGGGCAGGACCTGGACACTGAGGCCCCACAGGGATCTGTCAGGGAGGCTGGGCTGGGGGACAGCCCTCTCCTCAGGCAGATGCTGCTCAAGGGATGGGCCCCGGTTCCCGTACACAGTATGCTGAGCAAGGGGTGGTGGGAAAGGGCTGGAAGCACGTGCCCCATACCCCACAAGTGCCTGACTCGGGTGGGGGCTCCTACCCCTCATGGATGAACTCCTCCAAGGCTGCACACTCTGACACCAACTGGGGGAGACCACTTCTCAGCACCACGAAGGACAAGATGGGCAGGAGATCATCGGCACCACTGTTGGGCAGAGGCATGGCTGGCCAGTAGGCTCTGGGGGCCAGTACAGCTGCTCAATCCCCAAAGCCCTGCAGCCCCCAGCTCGGCCTCTAGAGTGCCAGCTGCTCTCCCTGTGCCCCTCCTGCCCACCTGTGTGGGGGTAGTTGGGAGTGGGCTCAGGTCAGCGGCACTGGCAGCCACTACAGGCAGCAAGCCTGTCCCTAAATGGGGACCCTGTGCTGCAAAGCCTGTGGCTGGACAAGGGGAGGCCCCCACAGTGGACATGTGGGGGTGGCCTCAACCTCACAAGCTTGCCCCACAAGCGTGCCCACATCTGGGGAGCAGGGTAAAGGAGGGGATGGCCCATGTCCCAGGCACTCTGCTGATACCTGGCATACTGCACAAGAGGCATCTAGGAAAACTAAAAAGGTACCAAGGGAGGCCCTGCAGGACACGCAGAGCCCTGGTCTGAGGGCTCACAGGGTGGTGGTCTCTGGGAAGAGCACGGGAGCAAAGACTGTGGCTCGAGTATGTTTACCAACCAGGAAGGCCTCACACACTGGGCTCCTCCTCGTGGCCCTGCCCCCACTAACCTGGGTACTAATACCTGCAGAGACATAAAGCTATGTGCAACACCATTCTCCCTGCCTCCTTAGACACACAGAGGAGAGAGGAAGTGTGAGACTGCAGCTGGGACTCAGAAACACTGGCTAACCTACAACTCTTACACCTATAGCTACTCACCCAGAAACCACATGTAAACTGGTGAAGGGGTCCCTCCACCCCACCCTGCAGCTGAGGCCTTATTTCCTGGCCCTGAGGTTGGTGGGGGTGGAGCTCTTCCCTGCTGATCTCACACTCAACTCTGATTTCCACCTGCCTGTTACCTTCAGGCCCTTGGGTGTAGGTAGCTACAATGTTCAAATGACAGGTGTCTTCACTGTAATGCTGGCCCCTGAGGCAGGGTGGCAGTGAGCAGAGCCGCTACAGCTGCTAGGGGGCTACGGGTCTCAAGGGGGGCCAGGACAGGAGGGTACAGGTGACACAGATAGGACCAGGCATCAGAGATCCAGGCAGAGAAGACCCCTGCCTCACCTCAGGAGACTGGGACAGGGATAACTCAGGAACCCCAGGCCTGGGGGGTGGGGGGGTACGCTGTTCACTGAGGCCAGGGCTATTTCCCCGAAGTGTGTACTGAGGCACCAGGCACGTGCTCCTGGGACAAGCAACCCTAAATTTCCCCAAATTATCCAGGTGGTACCTGATGCCTAAGCAGCCCTGCCCAGAGGGGTGGGAATGCATCGGCCATGAGGGCTGGAGCTGCACCCCTCTCCTGGACGATAAGCCCTGCAAAGCTCACTGCAGCTGGGGCCCAGGGGCCTGAATCTAGGTGGGAACCTGCGGCCCCGGTGCTTGGGGCAGGATGGAGGGTTCTCTTTTCCTCCAGGCCTCTGTCTCCCACTTGCTCAGGGCCCACTCACATGGCTGCAGCACCAAGCTGGGGTCTGGCCTCAGGTGCAGCCTCCTGGGCCCGGTAGTAGTCCTCGGCACAGGCGCAGATGACCCGCAGGACCCGCACTGTGGCACAGAAGTGAAACTTCACGAGAGGGCTAAGTGGAGCCAGTCCCAGGACAGCCCTGGGGCCAGGCACCGCCTCCCCCGCCAACCCGCCCCCCCGCCCCACCCCATCACTTGGAGCTAGGCGGAGCTGAGAAGCTCTCTCAGGAAGGTAATGCCCCTCGAACCATGGATGTCCCATGAGACACAGCCCCCATCTGCTAGGAGTAAGGTCTGCAGCTCAGAGGCAGAGACTCTAGGTCACCCTCTGGGATGGCACCTTATCTGAACTTGTTTTCTTTCCCTCCTGTCCTCCCAAACTGCGACCCCCTCACCAATGCACTCCAGCTTCTTCTGGGGGCAGCTCTCCAGAACCAGCAAGCCTAGCTCTTGGGCTGCAGCACAGTAGGGGTAGGCACCAGCTCCTGTGGCCTCCAGGTCCCGGGGGAGAAGCTTCGAGGGTATGCCTATGGCTGCTGGGGGTGCATTCCTGTAGAGTTCCATGCTCCTGCTCAGGGCAGCCTCCCGGAGGCGGTGCACACTCCTGGGGCAGAGACAGGCCAGGCTCAGCTGCCCAGGGGACTCTGCCCCAGAGATGGAGGCAGGGTTAGGGAAAGCAAGCTGTATCTCCTATATCCCCGAGTCACAGGAGGTGGCTGTGGCACCACCTGAGAACCAGAAGCATCTGAGGATGGCCAGCAAAGGGTGGGGAGCAAGGGGAAGGCCCTGTGAGGGGCGGTGCTGGGATCATACCTGTAGAGTGCCAGCAGCAAGGGCCACAGAGGAGAGAAGAAGGGTTCCTCGATGCAGGCTAGGCACCGGTCCTTGGAGGCAGCCGCACTCAGGCCTTCGAAAGCCAGGAGGGTCAGCGAGAGCAGCCTGTCTGCCGGGAGCAGAGCCGGCACAATGGCACTGTGGGGACGGCTGGGCCCTCCAGCCCCAGGCCGGCAGCCCCTGGAGGTCATCCCCAGCCAGCCTGGAGTGTCTGAGGGGGGCCCCATACCTGTCCCCTCCTCTCCCACCCACTGAGAGCCAGGCTCAGTGTGGACAGCACCAGTGTTCTGGCTTGATGGGGAGTGGCTCTGCCTGAATCTCTCCCCTTCAAGTCCCCACTCCTGTATCCATGGGGTCTGGGGCCAGAACACTCTAGAGCTCAAGGATCATGCCTAGCCCCCCTGAGGAGCTAATCAGACAGGCTGGCAAAGGACAGCCTCTTTCTGAGAGTTTGTACTCCATGCTGCGGGGGTAGGAGCTTTAGAAGCACATTTACAACAAGACCTTCAGCCCAGGGACTTGGGAGACCCATTGGGGGATTTTGGAAGGCATGGACCTTGAGAACCAAGGCCCCTCAACTGCTGGGACTCCCTCACTGCTTCTTAGAAAACCCTGGAAGCCTTCTTCCTTGGAAGGTCTTGGGGGTCACCAGCTACCCCAAGTGCCAACCTTTAGTGAATCCACACACTATTCTCAAAATGGAAAAGGCCACTGTCAGCACTAAGCTGGTTGGGAATGACCTGAGTCCAGCCCTGTGGGCCAGCCTGGACCACCTGGTGGCCAGAGGATCTTCCCCAAACAGAAGGCTGGGATGGGGCAGGTCATGCTTCCCCCATGCAGCCCAGTGAGCAGACAACCTGGGATCGGAGACCTCGGGGCCCCTGCCAGCCCCACCTGCTCTCAGAGCAGGGTATGTTCCTGTCTGCTAAACATGGAGTTCTCCTCAGAGAACGGTGGACAGAGAGGGTTCTGCAGATCAAGCCTGGCTGGCCGCCGAGAAGAAGGCCTGCCCTCCCCAGGGCCTATCCTAGGCCTGTGAAAAGCATTTCGCTGGGCACAGGCTTCAGAGTGGGAGCAGCTCCCTTCACCCACCCACCCGTCCTGCAGGCACGCTGGCCCTCACCGATAGCGTTGTGTATGTCCTTCACAGCACTCTTCAGCTGCTCCAGCAGCGGCTCCTTCTTCACCCCTGTTGTTTGGGGCTCAGGTGGCCTCCCATGCCCCCGGCCCCACCCCTCAGAAGTAGCCAAGAAGTGTTCGAGGTCTTCAAAGGAGCTGTCTTTGCCCTGTACAGCCGTGAAGCTGTGCGCCAGGGGTGAGGGAGGCCCCACAGGGCTGCTGTCCAGCCCTCTTTCGGGGGGGCCAGTGTGGGGAGGGGGTGTAGGGGGACTGGCATGGGTGCCATCTGGGGGCCGCGGGGCTGGGCTGGGATCTGCAGGGGATAGCATGCAGTAGAGGCTCTGTGAGGGCCGGAGCCGCCGGCTTCCAGGAGCCAGCAGCCCGTCGGCGTCCGGGGGCAAGGAGCAGCAGCCAGGGGCAGAGGCGGCACCAACAGCGCCCCTGCTCACGATGGGGTACAGCGCCCGGTACACCGCACACTGGAGCTTCTTCAAGAGCTGTGAGATGGGGTGGTCGGGAATGCTGCGAGCACAGGAAGAGGTGTGGGGGCACAGCGCTGTGGCCACGCCCTCACCTACCATCCACCCACCTACAACATGTCCCCACAGGACTTGTGTCGAAGGACCGAGTCTTGCATTGTTTCCTTGTGAGTGAATGTGGCAGATAAAGTCTGACCCACCCTCTGAGAAGATAGAAGAGAGCTGCTGAACGACCGTGAGGAAAGCTGGATGGGACATCTGCCACCCCAGACCATCTGAGGGAGCCCATGTACGCCCTGTATGGCCACCCCTGATCTCCTTTGTCTCTCTCCTTTCTGACCCTTTTGTTTGTCATCAGGGCCAGCAAGGTAGGGGGTCTGAAGGCCCCTGGTACCTGAGTAGGTGGGAGACCAGGCTGGTCACTAGCGACAGGTCCCCTGGGCTCTTCTTGAGCTGGGCCCTCCAGTGCTTGGGCCAGTCCTGCAGGGCAGAAGACTCTGGAGAACATGGCCGGGTCCCTGCGTCCTTCCCAGCCACGGCTGCACCCAGGGAGACCAGTGCCACATGGTCTGTGCCCTCTCTGGGGTGTAGGGAAGACCCAATGGCAACAGGCCCCCGAAACAGCAAACCCACCCCCAGCTCCCAGGACTCACATGGTCTTGCTCGTACTCGAGGATAGCAGCATAGAGGGCCCGCTGCTCCCGCTCCTCCGGGGTCAGGGCAACTTGACTGCAGAACCTCCTGGGGAGAGAGACGAGGCTAGGAGCTTCAGGCTGGGTGGCAGGTGCAGAAGTCCCCACAGTCCTCTCGGCTGTCCCCAGACCAATGGGAGCAAACATACCTGTTGGCTGCCTCCTGGAGCCGTAGCCGGCGCTCCTCCATCTTTCTCTGCAGCTGGGACAGCAGTCAAGGAGGTGTCTGGTGAGGCAGCCCCTACTCACCTGTATGGAATCTCTGGGCGTCCAGGAGATACGGTCAGGAGAGGAGCCCCTGGGTAGTAAGAGGGATCGGATGGACTGTGCAGAGAGGCAGGACAGGAGCACACGTCTTTCAAGCACACGCCTCTCTGAAGCTGGACGAATTCTGTCCCCACCCCACCCCACCCCACCCCCTTCTCCCTCAGCTCAGGACACCAGGTATGGAGGGAAAGGATACTGTCTCCTCCCGAGCTTTGGCGATCACGAGGTTCTCCATCATCTGCCGCTGCAGGGACAGAGTCTAGGAAGGGAAGGAGATAAGGACTGTTCCTCTTCTTCTTCTTTTTTTTTTTTTTTTTTTAAGATTTTATTTATTCATGAGAGACATAGAGAGGCAGAGACATAAGCAGAGGGAGAAGCAGCCTCCATGCAGGGAGCCCAATGTGGGACTCGATCCCAGGACCCCAGGATCACGACCTGAGCCAAAGGCAGATGCTCAACCACTAAGCCACCCAGACGTCCCGCCTGTTCCTCTTCTACCACCAACCCAGACCCTCCCAGGGGCCCGCTCACCAGGGATGTCTTCTGCATGGCCTGGCTGGGGTCCAGGCGGGCCATCCGTGCCTCATAGGCCGCCTTCAACTTCTGATTCTGCAGAGAAGCCTCCTCCAGAGGTGTCAGCTCCCTGCAATAGTGACAAGCTGCTGTCCAGGCTCTAGGAACCCCTGGAATACCTGGAAGCTCTGGTGACCTGAGGACCCTCCCTGACAGTGCCCTGAGACCAGAAGATGAGCAGGTGGTGGTGGGGGCAGGCAGGAAGTGAAAAGGAGGGAGGAGGTCTGGGGTGGACTGGAGACCTGTGCCCTGCTCACCCAGACCAGCAATTGCCAAGACCTCTGATTTTTCAAGAGAAGCTGGACATTGCGCTTTTTTGCAGATTGGTTATACATGTTTGGGAACAATATGAAACTTCTTAAAGGCATCATGTGAGCTAAACAGCTAGATGAGTTTGCCACCATTAAAAAGAGAACATGTCTACTTTGTAGAAACAACCACCAAAAATACAGCCCCCTGCTCAAAAAAAAAAAACTTTTGTCCTCACATATCTTCATGCTTTCCTGGTGGGAGAGGGTCAGTTGTGAGGACCCCAGCTGAGGAGGGAGTTTGTCCTGGGTTGGAAGTCTTGTGCCTGGCCCTGCCCCCAAACTGCACAGGCAAAAGTGAGGTGCTGGGACCCTCTCAGTGGCAGCGGCCCCCAAGGCTTGGCAGCAGGTGGGCCAGGAGGAGCCAGTCCTTGTCTTTCCTAGTGAGGATTCTCGTATCCATGTCTGCGTGTGTTTATCAGTTCTAGAAACTAATACCCTGGGGCGCCCGGGTGGCTCAGTCAGTTGGATGTCTGACTTCGGCTCAGGTCATGATTGGCCCAGGGTCCTGGGATTGAGCTCTGCCTCTGCTCCCTGCTCTGCGGGAGCCTACTTCTCCCTCTCCCTCTGCCTGCCACTCCCCTGCTTGTGCTGCATGCTCTCTCTGTCAAATAGATAAAATCTTTAAAACAGAAAGGAAAAAAAAAAAAGGAACTTATATCCTGTTAGGTCTTCAAATAATGCCTCTCCCATTTTGTTTGCTTTTTTCCAGAACTCCGATATTCCTGTGTTAGATCTTCTCTCTCTCTTTTTTTCCTCCCCTTCTGAGTCATTCTCGGTACCTACTGACCTTTTAACCAATTCACTCATTCTTTCAGCAACTATGTCTACTCTGTTGTTATAAAATCGACCACTCATTTCCTATGCAAGTGTGGACTTTCACTGGAAGATGTAATTTGTTGTTATTGTTTTCTCTTAGTTTTTTAAGATTTTATTTATTCATGAGGGACACAAAGAGAGAGAGAGGCAGGGACACAGGCAGAGGGAGAAGCAGGCTCCATGCAGGGAGCCTGATGTGGGACTCGACCCTGGGTCTCCAGGATCATGCCCTGGGCTGAAGGCAGCGCTAAACCACTGGGCCACCCAGGGATCCCCTTCTTTTAGTCTTTAAAACAATGTTGGCATTATATTTTTCATTTTGTTTTTACTTGGTTCTTCATTTGCTGGGTCAGATTTTATGCGTTTTTGTTCCCTGGAGCTGTTTTCAAACTTCTTTTTTACTTCTGCAAACACAAGGAGTGTGATAGTTTCATGATAACCACACCTGAATACTTCCAAGTCTGTGTCTGCGATTACTCTGTAACTTTCTCATTTCTCTTTCTGTTTATCTCTGTGTGTCATTCATGCACATGCTTTTGTGCAAAGGGGATTTACATTTGTTTTTGTCAAGCAGGTGGCTATTTCCATTCCGCAACCCATTTTAACTACAATCAATCATCATGGTTAGCTCACTTTTCCTGGAATTCAAACCTAGGCTCAGCCCACCTTCCATTTTGCCCCCTCTTACTTCTTAGAACTTTGTGACTCTACCACCTGAAGCTTCTGGAAGATCTCAGGCGGCAGAAACGGAGATAGTTTCCCCCCTTCGTCTGAGTACACCCGGCGATGTCGGCTGGTAGATGGGGGGACAGGAGCAGCCACAGGCATAGCTGGCTTCAGGTGTGTTTTCCCTGAAAGACATATGTCAGCAAGGGGCAGCATGGAGTCCAATGTTCCACACAGATGCAGACTTGCAGGGGGATGCCCCATGAAGATCTGCTGGAGACCCACCAAGCTTGGCAGCTGTGGACTGGGCCCTCTCCAGACACTGCTCAGCCAGTTTCAGCATCTTTGAGGTGTCCGGAGCCACAATTTCTCCACCTTCTGGGGATCAAGAGACAATAAAGTTGATCATTATCACCTTTATTACTCAGTAGATTCTTGCTGAGATAAAAACAAGGACAAGCCTATCTCCCTCCTCATCTCTGACCTCTAGGTCACCATCCCCTCCTTTCTGATTATCTGCCCTGGGTTTACCTCCTGAAGTTGTGTGGGCTCTGCGCTTGGCCTGCCTAACATCTGGCTGTCCTGTTGTCCCAGCGGGACCATCAGAGCCCCCTCTCTCCCTAACCAGGCCTTTTCTCAACAATGGCTTTCCTTGTACTTACAGCTCCTCCAGGTGGGCCTTGCAGTGACCACAGACCATTTCACAGAGATGACTTTGTCACCTGTCTCCTGTCCTCTAGCTCTGCTTGACCCCAGCCCTGGCACATCCGCAGGTCTTCTGTTCTGCATTCCCCTCTCTGGCGATCACTTCTGTCATGTTGAAGGAACTGGACCCCACCAGCCTTAGTTTCCAACCGAAGTAATGTTCCCTTTATAGCCAGCCTCTCACCACATCCTATTTCAGTCATTTGACTCCCAATGAAACTCCCCTCACTCATACCCTCATGTCGAGCCCTTCTCTGAGGGCTCCTTGACCTCTCCAGAACACCCTCCTGGGTACGGCACTGTGCTCTCCTGCGAGGCCTGTCTTGGAGTGCCCAGAGCTCTACTAAGCTCCCTGGCTCCTCACGACCCCGCAGCCCACCCCCCTAAACAACGTGGCCCTATATCCACCAAGGTGCTCAGCACTTCAAGCACAATATGCTCATGCTGGAGCTCTCTCTTCATCCCACACAAGTCGGCTCCTGCCACTCTCTGGGTCACCTTTCTGTACCTCACTGTTTCCCCCCAGCAGTTCAACTCCCCCATCCCACCAGCCAGTGGCTCACCCTCCCCCCTGCAAATCTGTGAGGTCCACCTTTATGTTTATCCTTTTCTAAAAAAAATATGTATTTATTTATTTATTCACGAGAGATACACAGAGAGAGGCAGAGACACAAGCAGAGGGAGAAGCAGGCTCCCGGCAAGGAGCCCGATGTGGGACTCGATCCTGGGATCACACCCAGAGCCAAAGGCAGATGCTCAACTGCTGGACCACCCAGGCGCCCCTATTTTTATCCAATTTTATTTTTTTTTATTTACTCATGAGAGACACAGTGAGGGGCAGAGACACAGGCAGAGAGAAAAGCAGGCCCCCTGTGGGGATCCCAATGCAGGAGTTGATCCCAGGACCCCAGGGTCGCACTCAGAGCCAAAGACACTCAAGCACTGAGCCACATAGGTGTCCCAATCAGGTCCACCTTTAAAGAACATCCTCAAGCCCTACACTCCTTCCATCTCCAAGTGGTTCTACCACTACTGTCCTCACTGTAGTAGCCTCTGGAGGCTCTGCTTCCATGCTGGCCTCTCTCCCACAAAGCCTCTACAAGTTTCCCCTTACACCAGAATGACCCCAATTCCACCCAAGGCCATGACAGCCCCAACTCACCTACTCTTCCTTGTACCCAGTATCCACTCTCATCTCAGGGCCTTTGCACATCCCTGTGCTAAGAGTGTTGCCAGCAGCCCCTGACCTTTCCACAGCTCCCTCCTTCCTGAGCTGGGATTTGATGTCCAGTCTCTGCTTAGGTCCCATCCCTTCCTGCTTCCACATCACACAATGGCAGCTCATGCTTACTTTATGCTCACTCATTCACCTTCTGCTAATGACCAGCAGGTAGGACACAGGACACCCTCAAGCCTGAGACCCACCAAGGGCTAAGCTATTTGTAATTTGTTCAGCACAGGAAAGTCCTGAGGCTGGGAGCTGTACCTTTGGTGGTTTCCACTTCTTCCAGCAGCACCTGGGAGATATAATGGATGCTCCTCAGGTATTCTGTATATGCCTCCTGGGCCCAGAGAAGAGAAATGCCAGGGGTCAGGCCAGTACTGGCAAACGGTTCCAACAGACCTGCCTCATGCCCTTGCGGGAAACAGAGACATGGTGTCTGCTCATCTCTTGAGTTTCACCTGAGCCATCTAGCCTGGGGTTGTTTGCTGCTAGTTCCTGCAGGTCTAGGTCATGCACAAAGAGCACCCCTCTTCTGTTGACCTGAAGGGCACCTATCTCTGCACTCAGGGCCTCTCCCCGGCACAAGAGGCACGGAGATTCTCCTTCAGTGCACCAGGAGAAGCTGCCCTAACCATTGCTATTGTTTTTCACTCTGCAACAAGTTCCCTTCCCATGCAAGTCAGGGGCTCTTAGGGCTTAAATAAAAAATAAAAAATTTCCAGAGAGGTTACTGAGGGAGATGTTGCAAATCTTAGAAATCGCTATGTGGCTTCAGTTGTGGGCAGTCCCTTTCCTGAGCACGCCACCATCCCCCACATGAGACTGCTGCCAGTCTGAACATTTAACATTTAACATGCCAGGGATCTGAACATTTTCAGGGCCTGAGTCCGAGCCTGGTGTCCGGTGGTGGCACCAGTGCCTTCAGGAGCCCCATCTAGGGCTACACCGCCCAGTAAGGGAAATGGGTTCCAGAAAGGACTTCTGACCCATGTGGGCACCTATGGTCCTAGAACACTGGCTCAGAGCAAGCAGCAGGCTGAAGACCTGCTGGGGCTGTGCACAAGGGCTGTCCTCTGGGGCTGTGCATGAGGGTTGTCCTCTGGGGCTGTGCACGGGGCCTGTCCACTGGGGCCGTGCATGAGGGCTGTCTTCCGGGGCTGTCCTCTGGGGCTGTGCATAGGGGCTGTCCACGGAGGCTGTCCTCTGGGGCTGTCTATGGGAGCTGTCATCTGGGACTGTGCGCGGGGGCTGTCCTCTGGGGCTGTCCTCCGGGGCTGTCCACTGGGGCTGTGCATGGGGACCCGGCCTGCTGCTCCACCCCGACAGTGACCCGCCAGTCACAGGCCCACTGCCCGGCCCGCGTCCCCTCCGAACCGGTTCTGCGGGAGACGCGTCGCGGAGCAGCCCAGCGTAGCCTCCCCACGATGCCGTCCCTTGGGGTCTTCCCGGGAAAGCACACATCGCTCAGGAAATCGCTTGCCAAACACATTTCGCAGGGCTGCCTCCAAGCCCCTCGCGAAGCCCCTCGCGAAGCCCCTCTAACCCCGGGCGCTGGGAGCTGTCCAAGGTCACGTCCGCCGCCCACGCCCAGCGCCCCCGAGACCGCGACGGGAGGGGGTCCGAGACGCGCCCACCTCCACCCGGCCCCGCCCCCGCCCCCGCCCCCGCCGCAGGCCCTGCTCCCCTTCCCCTGCCGCCGCCCCCTCCCGCGGCCCTGCCCCGCCTGCCCCGCCCTCGGCCGCCGCCCCCGCCTCGCTTTGTGTCGCCTCACCCGGGGCCGGTTGCCGGTGTCCAGTTCGATGGCCCCGTTGGCCAGCTTCATGGCGCACTGCAGCGGCTTCACCGCGCCGTCCCCGGCCGCAGCGGCCATGGCGCCGGGCGGGGGAAGCCGTGGCTGTGGACGGCTGCGGCGGCGGGGCCGCGGCAGCGGCGGAGCGCCGGACGGGCGGCCGCGAGCCCGGAACACAGTCTGCGCGGGAGCCGGCGCCGCCCGAGCCCTGGACCGCCGGAAGGGGCGGGGCCTGCGCGGCAGCCCTTCCGGCGGCCCGGGTCCGGCCGCTGCTCGCGCGGATCTCCCGGGGCTGGAAGGGTGGCGGCGCTCGCAAGTAGCCTCACGTCGTAGCTGCGAGCGAGTAAGTGTACCAGTCGGCACCTGCACTCCACGTCTGTGACATGCCAAACGCGTGGGCCCTACCGTGCCGCCCCTGCCCCCTCTCCTGGCCTTTCCCCTCGCTGCCCCGCCCCTCCCTCATCGCTCCGCCCCGCTTCCTGGGGGCCGAACGGGGCCGAACGGCGGAGTCGAGCGGAAACGAACAAGCACAGTCCAGCTGAGCTGACGCGCGAGGCTCTGGGCCGAGCAGGACTTAACCCGGTGGAGAGGCCGGGCCCAGCCCACACAGCGGGGCCGAGCTGATCCGAGTGGAGCCGAGCCGGATCGAATAGGGCCGAGCGGAGCCGAGCCGGGGCCGAGCCGAGCCGAGCCGAGCCGAGCGGGGCCGAGCCGAGCGGAGCCGAGCCGGGCCGAGCACCGGGGCCCGGCTGCAGCCTCGGCCGCCGCCATGAAGCGGGACAGGCTGGGTCGCTTCCTGTCGCCTGGGGCGGCGGGGCAGCGCGGGGGCTCCGGCGGCGGTGGCAGCGGCCGGACTCGAGGCCGGCCGGCCCGCAGCGGGCCGAGCGTGGACGAGGCTGCGGCCTTGGTGGCGGCGCGGCTGGGCTGGGGCCTGGCGCGGGCCCGCGGGGACCCGGGCGAGGACGGCGCCGACGAGGCAGGTGGGTCCGGCCGGGCGCTGGCGGGGCGGGGGTCCGTCGGCGGGGACGCGCTGCCCGGGCGCCGTCTGGCCCGGCCGCTGACCCTTTCGTGCCCGCTGTGCGCTCACCGAGGGGTTTGCGCGTAGGGGTGCTGGCTTTGCTGTGCGCTGTGCAGCCTGAGGTCCGCGCCTAACCGGTCTGGGCCTCCGTGGCCTCTTCCTTAGAGCAGAACGGAGCGGGTCGGGTGCCGGAGGCCCTCGCCCGGTAGGTGATGCCCCCGCCCCGGGGACCCTGCTTGCCCGGGGGCCGGGGGTGGCGGCGGGGGCAGCGTCTGCAGACGAGAGGCCGGGGTCGAACCTGGACGGGTCAAGGTCCCCGGCTGCCGGCGCCTTGCTTGGGGCGGACGGCCTGTGCTGCTGCAGTGTCAGGAGCCCGGGAAGGCGCCGATGAACGAATGTGGTGCCTCAGCCGGGCACTGGGCCCGCGCGGGCTGTCTGACCCGGGTCAGCGCGCAGGGCGGTTCGGTTCTCGTGGTGACAGCGTAGCCGCTTCCAGAGCCGTCACCGGGCCTGGTTTTCTGACCGCTCCTCTGCCCCCGCCCCCCTCCGCCCACAGCTTCTCGGTTCTCCGTGACGTGGTGTCATCTTTTCTAATGTCAGACATGTAAGTGAGGTCATGTGGTGTTTGTCTTTTTCTGTCTGACTTCCCTTGGGGCCATACCTCGGCGGTCTATCCGTGTGGTCACACGGGCAGGATTTCCTTCTTTTTTAGGGCTGAGTAATACTCCGTTGTGCGGGGGCACTCGCACCCATCCCACTTTTTTTTTTTGGTCCATTCGTTAACCTATGGACTTCCCTTATTTCCACACCTTGGCTGTCGAAAATGATGTTGCAATGAAAATAGGAGAAAACACTAACTCAAAAGTTTCCTTTGGGTAAATACCCAGAAGTAGAATTGTTGGGTCAAATCGTAGGGTTTTTTTTTTTTTTTAGATTTATTTGTTTATTTTAGAAAGAGGGTGAGTGTGCTCATGAGAGACAGTGAGGGAGCAAGGGGAGGGGCAGAGGCGGAGGCAGAGGGGAAGCTCCCCGCTAAGCAGGCAGTGGACGGTAGGCCCCGGGCAGTGACTGAGATGGTGACCTGAGCTGAAAGAGGCACTTAGGCTACTGCACCACCCAGGTACCCCTGGTAGCTTTATTTTTA
This sequence comes from Canis lupus dingo, assembly GCF_003254725.2. Taxonomy (NCBI): domain Eukaryota; kingdom Metazoa; phylum Chordata; class Mammalia; order Carnivora; family Canidae; genus Canis; species Canis lupus. The sequence goes on along the minus strand of NC_064247.1, from coordinate 63,997,294 downwards.
ATTTTATAAGGGTCCTCCAGCCTGTTTTCAAAGAGACTGTATCAATTGATACAAATTTGCATTCTCACCAAGAGTGCCTAAGGGTTCCCTTTTCTCCATGTCCTCAGACTCACTATTTGTCATCTTTTTGAGAATAGCCATCCTAACAGGTGTGAGGTAATAGCTCATTGTGGTTTTGCATTTCCCTGATGAGCACATATGCACTTGTACTTGTTAGCCATCTGTATGTATGTCTTCTCCTGAAAAATGGCGATTTAGATCTGATGCCTGTTTTTGTTTTAAGATTTTATTTATTTGAGAGAGAGCAAGCAGAGGGAGAGGGAGACAAGCACACTCCTCACTGAGTGTGGACCCCCACATGGGGCTTGATCCCGGGGCTTGATCCCATGGTCCTGAGATCAGGACCTGAGCTAAAACCAGGAGTTGGAGACATAGTCAACTGAGCCACCCAGGTACCCCTGCTGCCTATTTTTTAATTGGATTATGCTTTTGAATTGTATTAGTTCTTTATTTTAGATATTAATCCTTTATCAGATAAATGAGTGGCAAATACTTTTCCAAAATCAGTCGGTTGCCTTTTCATTTTGTTGATGGTTTTCTCTGTAGTGCAGAAGCATTTTACTTTCATGTAGTCCCACTTGTTTATTTTTTGCTTTTGTTGCCTTTGTTTTCAATGTCGAATCCAAAAAAATCATTACTGAGACTGAGGAGAAGGAATATACTTCCAGTGTTTTCTCCTATATACTTCCAGTGTTTTCTCCTAGGAGTTTGTGATTTTAGGTCTCACATTTACATCTTTAATCCACTTGGAGTTTATTTTTATGATTTAAGTTGGGGGCCTCGTTTCATTCTTCTGTTTGTGGCTGTCCAGTTTCCCAACATCATTTATTGAAAAGACTTACCATTTCCCCACAGTATATTCTTGCCTCCTTTGTCATAAATTAATTGACTACACATATGCATGGGTTTATATCTGGGCTCTCTATTCTGTGTCTGTTTTTATGTCAGTACTATACTCTCTTGGTTACTTTAGTTTTGTAATATAGTTCAAAATCAAGAACTGTGATGCTTCTGGCTTTATTCTTCTTTCTCGAGATTGCTTTGGCTGTTTGGAGTCTTTTGTGGTTCTGTATAAATTTTAAGATTGTTCTGTTTCTGTGAAAAATGCCACTGGAATTTGGTCAGAATTGCACTGAATCTGTAGATGACTTAGGGTAGCATGAACATTTTAAGAGTACTCTTCTAATCCACGAACGCAGAATATTCATTTATTTGTGTCAATTTCTTTTGTCACTGTCTTATAGTTGATTTTATATAGGTTTTTCATCTCTTTGGTTAAATTTATTCATAGGTACTTTATTCTTTTTGATGCAGTTGTAAGTGGGATTATTTTCTTAGTTCCTTTTCTCTGGTACTTCATTACTGATTTTATATCCTGCAACGTTACTGAATTTGTTCATTCCTAGAGTCTTTTGGGGAAGTCTTTAGAGTTTTCCATATGTAATACCGTATTGTCTGCACATAGGGATAGTTTTTTTTACTTCTTTTTTTTTTTTTCCTATTTGGATATTTCTTATTTTTCTAGCCTGATTGCTCTGGCTAGGACTTCCAATAGTATATTGAGTAAAAGTGGTGAGAGTGAGCATCCTTATTTTTTAATCTTAGGGAAAGCTTTCTGCTTTGTACTTGTGTGTATAATGTTAGCTATGACATTTATCATGCTGAGGTACATTCTCTCTCTACCCACTTAGTTCAGAGTTTTTATTATGATGAGCATTGAATTTTGTCAGAAACTTTTCTGCATTTATTGAGCTGTTCCTATGATTTGAATCCTTCGTTTTGTTAATATGTATCACATTGATTGGTTTGTGGATGTTGGACCATCGCATCCCTGGAATAAATCCCACTGGATCCTGGTATATGAGTCTTTTAGTGTATTGTTGAATTTGGTTTGCTAATGTTTTCATGAGGGTTTTGCAACTGTATTTGTCAGGGTTATTGGCCTGTAATTTTCATTTCTTGTGGTGTCCTTGTCCTGTTTTGTTATCAGGATAATTGTGGCCTTGTTGTAGAAGCACTTAAAATTCTCTGAAAAGTTTTCTGGACCAGAAGGGCCTACACTGACCACACCTCCCAAAGGCTGTATGTTCAGCTGGGAGCTCAGAGCCAGAGCCCTGCCTTTGGCCCAGATGTGGGTTTGTGTTGAAGAGGTGTATGTGGGGAAGCTCCCTGGAGGGTCTTCTCCACTTGGGGAGCTGGGAGGATAGCAGAGCATGGGCCTCACCTCCCCTGGGCCGTTGCTCGCTTCCTAGGAGCTTGTGTTTTCCTTGCCCTGTGCAACGAGCAGCCTCGCCTGCTGACTTAATGTCCCTGTGCTTGCCCAGGAACAGGCCGGGCTCTTGCCATGGGGCACTGTCGCCTCTGCCATGGGAAGTTCTCCTCACGGAGTCTCCGCAGCATTTCTGGCAGGGCACCTGGGGACAGTTCAGGCAGACCACCTCCAGGGGAGCGAGTTTTCACCAGGGACTTCCAGCATCTGCTGGGGGTGGCCGTCCACCAGGACCCAGCTCTGTCTCAGTTCGTCTGCAAGAACTGCCATGCCCAGTTCTACCAGTGCCATGGCCTCCTCAAGTCCTTCCTGCAGAGAGTCAACGTCTCCCCGACGGGCCACCGGAAGACTTGCACAAAGTAAGCATTCCTCCTCCATTCATTTGGTGGGCTTTCAGGGATCGAGCACCCTGCGTGCTGGGGCTGTTCTAGGCCCCCAGAGTGTGGGGTGGGGGTGTGTGTCTCTGCAATGGGGAGATACCTCCTGCCTGGAGCAGCAGCCATGTGTGAGCACCAGTGTGACTGGTGTGAGGGAGGTGGACAGACGTGCATGAGGATGGTAAGGTCCTCAAAGGGCCCTGAGATGAAGACAGCTCTTGCAAGAGAAGTTTCAGACAGCATGTGGGAGAGGTGGCCTGTGAGAGGGGTCTGGTGAGCCCGGGTCTTGTTCATTGCTAGCCCAACTCACAGCCATCCTGATCCTTTGCAGGGTTGGTGCCCAGCCCCCACCAGGGGCAGAGGAGGGAGCGTGTCTGGGTGAGTGTGCCCCTGGTGTGTGGTGTGTGGGTAGGCTCCAGGTGGGCTGGATGCTGACTGGCCATGGGTATGGCGTCTCTGTGCCTTTCCTCAGTGGACCTGATCACTTCGAGCCCCCAGGGCCTGCGCGACTTGGTGGCATGGGTGCATGGACACGCAGCCAGCTGTGGGGCCCTGCCTAACCTCCAGAGGACACTGTCCTCCGAGTACTGCGGTGTAATCCAAGCTGTGTGGGGCTGTGACCAGGGCCACGACTATACCATGGATGCCGACTCCAGCTGCGGGGCCCTCTTGCTGGACAGTGCATTGGCAGTCAAGTGGACATGGGACAAGGAGATGGCCCCATGGCTCACCCAGCATCGGGGCTCCAACCCCACTGGGGCTGCCCCTCAGAGCTCCCAAGGCAGAGCGACCACAGCTCCAGCCGAGACCGAGACACTGCCCAGCACGGACCTGGCCCAGCCTTCTTCAGATGTCAACCCTGTAGGGCCTGGGCTGGGCCCCCCATCTCAGCCAAGCTTCCCCTCAAGTGGGGCCCCAGGTAGGAAGCTCTTCTGGGCTGTAAGACCAGGATTCCTAGTCTTGAGCCAGGCAGGGCCCTCAGCAGGAAGTGGATGTCTTTATTGTTGTGGGCAGTGGTCATAGTGTTGTATGCAGAGGTTCTGGGACAAATGATGAGGAGTTCCTCCTGGGCATCTGACAGCAGGGAGGAGTTGAGGACCCTATTCCAGCAGTTTCTGTAAAGGCATGCTTGTCTGCCATCTGGTCTTCCTTGCTAAGCCTGCTTGGGGCCAGGGGGCTGAGGGAGGCAGAAGAATGGGGTCCTTGTTGTGGGACATAGGGGAAGAGGGCAGCTGGTACATCTGAGGCTGTTTTGGGACAGCTGCAGGTCATTCCCTGGGTCTCAGCCAGTGTCCCAGTAACATCCCAGTGGGACTCATGTAGACAGGTTCCTCTGCCAACTGGCCAAGAGGAAACACAGGGCCCTTGTTGGGGACCTGATCCCACATTACTGTGGTTAGGGTGTAGCTGTTGATGACTTTATGCTAGGGTGGCTAGGGTGGCTTCCCCCTGGCTTCTCTCAGCCTCCATTTGTGCAACTGTGTGTGCGCGGTACTTGGCTGTTCCTATGTTCAAGCTCTTGGTGGCACTTTTTAAAAATGCATCTACAGAGATGGTTCAGAGAGATAGAGGTACACAAATGCTGGGAAGGGAGAAGGGAATTGTGTCAGAGGGTTCTTAGAACTGCTTGGCCTATTAAACTGTGCGCATGCAATTTTGATAACAATGACTTTTTAAATATCTTGGAACATGCACAAAGCACAGGTCGTCCGTCCTACCCTGAAACGACAGGATCTGAATCTCTAGGAAGGGCTGGGTTTGCTGATGTGGACTGTCGGCTAGAGTTTCTGATGTCTGGTGCTGCCCATGCCTGTGCTAGACATGAGGGTAGCCTGTCTGGCTGTGCAGAGACCTTATGGGGGATGGGACTGGGAGGTGGCTGGGATTTCAGGTGGGAGGACCCCAGGCTCCCAACGGGGAAGGCTCCGTTGTCAGACAGGTACACGCCTCCTTGCCTGCACTCTGTGTTGGTAATAGGAGCCTTGTTCTTTGTTTCTCAGGGCGGTTGGGTGAGAAGCAGGTTCCATCTTCAACCTCGGATGATCGGGTAAAAGACGAGTTCAGTGACCTTTCTGAGGGGTGAGAGAAGAGTGGGTTTAAATAGCCTAAAATTCCTCCTTGGAAAACCAAACTCCGCCAACTTGTGCACTCCCTGCCCGTATCCTGGCCAGGACCCTCTCCTTCTCTCAGTGGGAAGGAGATGAGTGGCCGAGGGTGCTTCCAGGGTTCTTGTTCCTGATGGGGGCCTCCTGGGTCTAGAGGGCCTCTCAGACCTAAGGCATCTGCGAGGGAAACAGGACCAGGGTGGTGTGGAAATTAGAGTCCCATGCTCGCCCCTTTGCTGTTGCTGGCCCGTGTCCTCCAAGGCTGTATGTAGTTTGTACCAGCTGTAGATGATTCTGAAACAGGAAGTCAATCTCTGGTCCTTTGTCATGATATGATCATCACTTGGGTCAGAGGTTCTGCGCAGGAGGACAAATTGCCCAGGAAAGGGCATTACCAGGGACTGTGTTCCTGGGGCCACCTCCTGCTTTTCGGCTGAGAGCCACTAATGGTGGCAGCTACACGCCAGCTGGCCTTCACACCCTTTCCCCATAAGCTGTGGCTGGACTATACATGTACCCTCGTCCACACAAATCGGAGGACAGTATGGTTTTTGGTACAACTCCAGTGGGGTATCTGTGATAAATGACTGAGGTGCCTGGAAGAACCCAAGTGGATGTGCTAAAAACACTCCCAGGACCAGGAGTGGTCACAGGCTGTTCCATAGGCTACTAGCCAGCCTTAGTCTTTCCTGTCCAGACAGGTGGCCACCTGTAAGGGAAGGCCATACATAGGGTACTAGCTTGTCTCTGCTTCCCTATAGACACTGAATAGTTACTCATGTTTTAGGGTAAAGGTTACAGATACGCAGATCATTTTTTGGCCTTTGTGATCTTTGCAATGGCTGATAGCTGACCTGTCAGCTGGATAGGTGTTCACACAGTTCTGGGTATAGGTGACCCCTAGTCTGAAAGTCCACTTCCTCAGAAGCCCACCTCCTTGAGGTCTTGGCGCGCTACCTGGGGCCCCATAGAGTGGTCCTTCCAAAGTTCAGGGTTCTAATGTGAGGGGATTGCGGCTTCTGGGGGATGGTCCAATTTGCTGGACTTCAGTGACTCTGGCCTGACCTTTCTGTTAGGAACCTAGTTCAGAGATTTGGGGATTTTAGGTTTCTGAGACCTTTTTGAGAGAGCTAAAATATGGAGTATGGAGATTTGATGGTGTTTTTAGTTAGGAAGTATCATTGCATCTGTCATGCACCCTAGGCCTTTGCTAAAGGTTCTCTCTTCTTCCCAAGGGACATCCTGAGTGAAGACGAAAATGACAAGAAGCAGAATACCCAGTCCTCAGATGAATCCTTTGAGCCTTACCCAGAAAAGAAGTAAGGGGGGGCAGTCTTGTTGCATGTCCATGGGGTCTGGGAATGGCATCACTGGGTAACCTGGAAACCTATGTCTGCCTGGTAGGGTCACCGGGTAGGAGTAGTGGGGATAGGGAATGGAGGCTCCTGCTTCCCGGGCTGCCCTGTCTCAGCACATGTTTTCTGCTTCTCTTTGGCCTGACCACCCTAGTCCAATGCAGTTTGGCTTCTGAGTGAGCTGGGAGGCGTTTCCTAGTTCAGTGCTGGGACCTGGTCTCAGTCATGTGAGAGTGTGCAGGGTGCCTGTGGATATGATTCAGCCTCATTCTGGGAGCTCCCTGCTTTCCCTTCTGCCAGCCCTGCTCTGCATTGTGGTGGTGTAGTGTCTACCATCTTAGCCTCTGACTTCCTGCAGGAACCTCTACCCCGTTGTTCTTTCTCTTTCTGTGCCAAGGTCTCTGGAGGCTCAGGGACCCAGCCCTGTGGTTGCTCTGGCACAGATTTCGACACCACCCTCTAGTAGATCTGCTTCTGTGGGCTTGTCTCAACCTTCTGTTTTCACAGATTTGTGTTTTCTCTTAGTTAGGATATATGGTCCTGGCAGGGAAGGCTGAGATGTACTTGTGTCTCTTTCTTCCCAGCCTTGTGCCCAGGAACACCCAGAACATCTGCGGTTAGTCACTGTCCCACTTGGGTATTCTTGGGCATTTCACAGTAGAATGAAAACACAGGAGCACCACACCATCAGCCAAGAAAACACAGCAGAAAGATTAAAAAGCAAACCTGACTTCCTTTTTACTTTTGGGTTTTGACATGGCTGTGGAAAGAGAAACAGAAGCCAGGCCCTGTGGAAGGTGACCCACAGGGCCCAGGTGGCAGTGGGCTGGCCACAGCTCTGGGTTCAGCCTTGTGCCCACAGAAACACTCAGACATGGTGGCCGCATGGTTCCTTGGGTGCCACAGTGTGAGTCATACCTGGAGACCTAGGACAGGGCCTCTGAGCAGCCCTGCTCCATGTGACTTTGTTTTAGCAGACATGCCTGTGTGGGCCCTCACCTGGGGGCAGACAAGAAGACACTTAGCAATGTGTGGATTAGGGCACCATGGCTCCAGGAAGAAATGAGAGTCAGGAGCCTGAGTGATCGAGGGGAAGGAAAAGAAACCAAAAAGCAGGGAGTCAGGTGTTGCCAGCATAGCCCTCTGGTGTCTGCGGGGATTTGAACCCCACACCCTTGAGGGACTCACCCAGTGGGGAACCTGCTTTTCCCTCTCCTTCTGCCTGCTGCTTCTTCTGCTTGTGCACTTGTGCTTGCGTGCTGTCAAATAAAATATTTTAAAAAGGAGAGATGTGTAATCTGGTGTGGGAGGGATATGGTGAATCACTGGTCACAGGGTGGTTCTGGGGTGCCTGAGGGTGGAGGCCAGTGAGAAGAGGACACACGGCCAGATATCAAAGAAAAACTGTTAGACAAGGAGAGGAGGAGAAGCCTGAACAGTCCCCGGAAAGGTTCTTTTTAATATACTCTTTAAGGAGGACAACAATTATTTATAATCTGTGTTGTTTTAAGATTTTATTTGTTTGAGAGAGTGCATGTGTGCACAAGCGGAGGCAAAGGCAGAGGAGGGAGAAGCAAACTCCCCCACTGAGCAGGGAGTCTAACTCAGGGCTAGATACCTCAGGTCATGACCTGAGCCGGAGGCAGACGCTTCACCAACTGCGCCATCCAGGAGCTCCTATAATCTGTTTTTTTTTTTTAAATTGTGGTAAAATAAAAAAAAATAAAAATAAAAATAAATAAATTGTGGTAAAATATATATATAAAATTTTACCGTTTTATCATTTTTTAAAAGATTTACATTATTTTTTAGAGAGGGAGCATATGTGAGCAGGCGGAGGGTCAGAGTGAGAGAATCTCGAGCAGACTCCCCACTCAGTGTGGAGCCCAGTACAGGGGCTCTGTCACTCAATCCTGAGACTGCGACCTGCGACAAAATCAAAAGTCTGACATTTGACCGACTGAGCCACCCAGGTGCCCCCATGTTATCATGTTTAGATGTGTAGTTAATTCAGTGGCATTAAGTACATTCATAGTGTTGTGTAACCGTCATCACTGTTTCTAAACTTTTCCTCATCCTAAGCAGTAATGAATCCCCGCCCCCCCCCCCCCCCCCGGGCTCTGGCAGCCACTAATCTAATTTCAGGGTACCTCATTCAAGTGGAAATATGTATTTGTTCTTTTTGATAGGCTTCTTTCAGTTAACATAATGTTTTTTAGATTCATATGTGTTGTAACATGTCTCAGAATTTGGTTCCTTCTATGGCTGAATATATTCTGTTGTATGGATAGACCACAGTTTGTTGATGCATTCATCTGTCATTTCGGGTTGCTTCTGCCTTTTGGCTGTTGGGAATAATGTTATAAGTACTGGCCAACAAATATATGTTGGAGAGGCCCCTGGTGACTCGGTTAAGCACCCAATTCTGGATCTCAGGGTCGGAAGTTTAAGTCCTGCATTGGGCTCTAGGCCCAGTGTAGAGTTTACTTAAAAAAAAAAAAAAAAAAAAAAAAATTATCTGTTTGAGTCTCTGTTTCAGTTCTTTGGGTGTCCCCCGAAGTAGAATTGTTGGGTCATATGGTAGTTCCATGTTTAACTTTTTTTTTTTTTCCATGTTTAACTTTTTGAGAAACTGCCTTATAGTTTTCCATAGCAGCTGCATCATTTTACATTCAACAATGTACAAGGGTTCCAATTTCTCCAAATCTTCAACATTGTTTATTTTCTTTGTTTTTAATTTTGACATGATTTTATTTTGTTTTTTAAAGATTTTACTTACCTGAGAAAGAGCAAGTAAGAGAAAGAGCACAAGTGGTGGGGGGGGGGTGTAGAGGGAGAGGTGAGAAGCAGGCCCCCGCTGACCAGAGACCCTGAAGCAGAGCTCCATCCCAGGACCCCAGGATCATGACGTGAGCCAAAGGTAGATGCTTAACTGACTGAGCCACCCAGGTGGCCCTGTGTTTTTGGTTTTGGGGTTGTTTTTTTGTTTTTTGTTTTTTTGGTTCTTTTTTTTTTAGAGAACGCTTCAGGGGGGCATGTAGAGAGAGAGGAAAGAGAACCTTAAGCAGGCTCCAAGCCCAGTATAGAGCCCTACATAGCCCAGTATAGAGCCCTACCCTGAGACAAAATCAAAGGTCAGATGGTTAACAACCAACTGAGCCTCCCAGGCACCCCATTATTTTGCTTATTTTTAAAGTGAAGTATACTTGACATATGGTGTTAGGTCCAATCATGTTGTGACAAATGGTAAGATCTCATTCTTTTTATGACTGAATTATGTTCTGTTATATACATACCACATCGTCTTTATCCGTTCATCTTGGAGCCCTTGGGTTCCTTCCATGTCCTGGCTATTATAAACAGTGCTGCCATAAACATGGGGGCATGTGTCTTTTTGAATTAGTGTTTTCTTTTTGTTTGGGTAAATACCCAATAGTGGAATTACTGGATCATATTCTATTTCTATTTTAAATTTTATATGAAGTTTTTTATTGTAATTCCAGGATAGTTAACGTACAGTGTCTATTAGTTTCATGTGTATATATTTTTAATTTTTTGTGGAATATCCATACTGCTTTCCATAGTAGCCATTTCCTTTTTTCTAATTTTTAGTATAGTTAAACAGTGTTACCTTAGTTTCAGGCATATGACATAGTGATTCAAACCTGATTTCCTTTTCAGTCGTCATCCTCGGGGTGAAGTGGTATCCCATTGTCATTTTGGTTTTATGTTTATTTGTTTTTAAAGGTTTTATTTATTTATTCATGAGAGACTCAGAGAGGCAGAGACAGGCAGAGGGAGAAGCAGGCTCCGTGGAGAGCCTGATGGGGGGGACTCTATCCCAGGACCCTAGAACCCCAGGACTCTGGGATCACTACCTGAGCCTAAGGCAGACACTCAACCACTGAGCCACCCCATTGTCATGTTGATTTGCAATTCTTTAATGATTAGTGATGATGAGCATCTTTTAACATCTTACTATGTTGAATAGTGGTAGTGAAGAAATGTCTATTTAACTCCTTTGCCCTTTTTTAATTTATTATTTATTATTTTTATTCTTTTTAAAAGATTTTATTTATTTATTCATGAGAGACACACAGAGAGAGAGAGAAAGGCAGAGACACAGGCAGAGGGAGAAGCAGGCTCCATGCAGGGAGCCTGACATGGGACTTGATCCCCTTCTTCAGCATCAGGCCCTGGACTGAAGGTGGCACTAAACTGCTGAGCCACCCGGGCTGCCCTCCTTTGCCCTTTTTAAAAAAATATTAAATGATTTTTTTCTTTACTTTATTTGTGTTAGCCCATTTTTAAATTGGCTTGTTTCATCTTTATGCTATTGAGTTGTAGGGCACATTTTTCTCCTATTCGGTTATCTTTTTCATTCCCTTGATATTTTCCTTTGATGCACATGCAAAAAAAAAATTAAGATTTTGTTAATTTATTTATTTTTAAATTTTTATTTATTTATTCATGAGAGACACACAAAGAGGCAGAGACATAGGAAGAGGGAAAAGCAGGCTACATGTAGGGATCCCAAAGGACGATGCCCGATGTAGGACTCGATCCTGGGACCCTGGGATCATGCCCTGAGCCGAAGGCAGATGCTCAACTGCTGAGCCACCCAGTTGTCCCTCATTTACTTATTTGAAAGAGAGACATAGCAAGAGATACATAGCGAAAGAGACCACAAGTAGAGGGGGCAGGGAGGAGAAGCAGGCTCCCCACCGAGCAGGGAGCCCTACATGAGGCTTGATCCCAGGACCTCAGGATCATGATCTGAGCCAAAGGCAGTCATTCAACTCACTGAGCCACCCACGTGCCCTAGCGCACAAAAATTTTTAATTTTTAGTCCAATTTACTTATGTTGCTTTGCCTTTTTTCTTTTTCTTTTTTTTAAGATTTATTTATTTATTCATTCATTCATTCATGAGAGACACACACACAGAGAGAGAGAGGCAGAGACACAGTCAGAGGGAGAAGCAGGCTCCACGCAGGGAGCCCGTCGTGGGACTCGATCCCGGGTCTCCAGAATCACACCCTGGGCTGCAGGTGGCGCTAAACCGCTGTGCCTACCAAATCTCTATGCCCAACATGGGGCTCAAATTCACAACCCTGAGATCAGGAGTCGCATGCTCTGCTGACTGAGCCCAGCATGCTCTGCTGACTGAGCCCACCAGGCACCCTATGTTCCTTTGCCTTTGATGTCATATTCAAGAAACTGTTGCCAAACACAAGGTCATGTTTTCTTCCAAGAGTTTGATAGTTTTAACTCTTAGGTCTTTGATTCATTTGAGTTAATTTTTATATAGAGAATAAAGTAGGGATCCAGATTCATTCTTTGGCATGTGAACATCCAGGTTTCCCAGCACCATTTGTTGAAGAGATTGTCCTTTCTCCATTGAGTGATCTCGGCACCCTTGTCAAAAATCAATTGATTGTTCTTGTAAGGGTTTATTTTTGGTCTCTCAGTTTTATTGTTAGTCTCTATGTCGGTTTCTGTGTCAGTACCATACTATTTTGATTATTGTAGCTTTATGAGAAATCTTGGAATCAGAAATATGAGTCCTCCAGCTTTGTTTTTCAGACTTATTTAGCTATTTATTATACCTTGAAATTCCATGTGAAGCTTAGGATTGCTTTTTCTGCCAAAAACACCACTGGGATTTTGATAGGGATGGAGTCTGTAGATTGCTTTGGGAGAAATATTGCCATCTTAACAATATTAATCCTGTAACCCATAAACCTGGGATGTTTTCCCACTTATTTAGGTCTTTAATTTGTTTCAGCAGTGTGTTATAGTCTTCAGTATATAAGTCTTTCACTTTCTTGGTTAACTTTATTCCTAAGTATTTTATTCTTCTTGATGCTATTGCAAATGAATTGTTTTTTACTTTTTCTTTTTGCATTGTTCATTGTTAGTGTGTAGAACTGGTTTTTTTGTGTTAATTACATACCCTGCAACTTTGCTGAATTTATTTCTGTGTGTGGATTTTTCAGGGTTTTCTACATATAAGATCATGTCATTTGTGCATAGAGGTGATTTTCTCTTTAATATAGATTATTATATTTTTCTTTTTCTTGCCTAGTTGCTGTGGCTAGAACTTCTAATACTATGTTGAATAGTGGTGGTGAAAACGGACATCTTTGTCTTGTTCCTTATCTTAGGGGAATACCTTCAGTCTTTTACTGTTGAGAAAGATGTTAGCTGTAGACTTGTCCTATAATGCCCTTCTGTATTTGACAGTTTTCCTTAAATGTCTGGATCTAAAAAGGGCATTTCTCTTTATTTTTTAAGATTTTATTTATTTGAGAGATAGCACGAGCAGGGGGCAGAGGCAGGGAGAGAAGCAGATTCCTTGCTGAGTTTGGAGCCCAACACAGGGCTCTGTCCCAGGATCCTGGGATTCTGACCTGAGCGGAAGGGGCAGATACTTCACCAATGCAGCCACCCAGGCACCCCATGTCTCTTTAAATGTTCAGGAGACAGCACAGGGGAGGTTGGTCCTTTGGGGACCTGTCAGACTGAATAAAAGGTCCCCACTGCCCCACCTGGCTCCAGCAGCAGGACTAAGGAGCAGGGATGACAGCTGGCAGAGCACAGAGCTCTATCCCAAAACTACACATCTCCCTTTGAGCCCCTGCGTCGTTGCCATGCACCTCCCATCAGATTCCAGAATTGTGATTCTGATTTTTTTTCCTAGTCTAGTGGTTGGAAGGACTGACCCCTAGGGCTTCCCCACTCCACCATTTAACAGGATGTCTCCAAATAGTGTTTGGTTTTGATGTTTAGGGAGTGAAATTTGAGTCCTGAAAACCCACTACTGTGGCCAGTGTGGTCCCTGTCCCAGCACCTTGCCTTCCCAAGGTGGTTGTACCAACCACCTTTCCAGGGGGTTGAGTTCTGCTGGTTAAGGGTCAATTTGGAGGCCAACCAGTGAGAATTGGGACTGGGGCAGGTTACCACTGAAGCCTGAGGAAAACCCCCAACTCTTCTGTTTGAGGAGAAAAGTGAGAAACACATATGCAGCAGAGATCACAAACATTGCTGAATCTGATTACATATACCTCCCCCTTTTTTTCCCCCTTACAGAGTCTCTGGTAAAAAGAGTGAAAGCAAAGAAGCCAAGAAGTCTGAAGAACCAAAAATTCGAAAGAAACCTGGACCCAAGCCGGGCTGGAAGAACAAGCTCCGCTGTGAGAGGTGAGGGCCTGGGGAGAGGGCTGCCCTGCCTGCTGGGGCAGTGGCTCCATGTGTGCTCTGCATTGCAGGGAGGAGCTGCCCACCATCTACAAGTGCCCTTATCAGGGCTGCACGGCCGTGTACCGAGGGGCTGATGGCATGAAGGTGAGAAGGAGCAGTGCCCCGTGTGTGGCTGACGGGAGGACCAGATGTTTCTATAGAGCTAGGTGTAGAGTTGTACCCAAGGGCTCATGTAAGCCTGGGCAAATAGAGAACTGAGCGGCCACAGGCCAAGAAGTGAGCCAGCACCCACCTGTTGGGTGAAGAATGGTTGGATCTCTCCCTTTGAGAGTGATCAGGGTACTTGTCCTGGCCAAGGCACTCAGGGTTTTGCTGTCCCTTCCGCAGAAGCACATAAAGGAACACCACGAAGAAGTCCGGGAGAGACCCTGCCCCCACCCTGGCTGCAACAAAGTGTTCATGATTGATCGCTACCTGCAGCGCCATGTGAAGCTCATCCACACAGGTATGTGCCCTGCTCTCCCACTCTCATCTGTACAGTCCCCTTGGGTGGCTGATGGGGACTGGACACCCTTCGGAAAGGCCCAGGGCTGCATCTTGGTGCATCAGTGGTTTGAAATGGACCGTGAAGAAATCCCAGTGCCTTTCTGCAAGTTTATTGTGGTGAGGTTGTTTTTATCATTACTTTTAAAACTGTCCTGGAGAGTAGCGTCCCCCTGTTGCCCAGGGCCCAGCATTTCAGGGGGGAGGAGGGAGTCCAGGGTGTGTTGGGTGTGCTCTGCTGTATCCTTCAGACCAGTCTGCAGCAGCTCTCTGCCTGGGAGGGCCGTGTGTGGTCCGAATGTGGTGCATTTTCACTGGCCCTACTCTGGTCTGCTTGTGAAATGACACCTATTGCCATAGCCTTGCCGAACCCCCAGAAAGGGGAACATGGTGTGAGCAGGGGTTTGGGCCTGTCTTCTGAGGGAGGAGGCCTGCTGTGCTGGGATGGGGTATGGGGTACCAGGCTTGGTGTAAGCAAGTTAGGAAGGGAGTGTGGTCCGTACCCTGCTGGTTCCTATGGGTGACCCCGTGCTTATGCTGAGGGGCGGGGGAAGGAAAGGGCACCTGCCAGCTCCTTTGCTCCTGGAGGGGCCTCGCCCTGAGTGTGTTGGCGCTCTGGGATGCCCTCTGTGATGAGGCACTGGGAGTGTCCACGGGCTGTTCACCCACCTTCTCTCCAAGACCTTCTCTCTGTGCCCTCTGGGCCCTCCCTGAGCCAAACCCACTGACCTTTATTTAGACTCCAGGTGTCAAGCCCCCTGGTTACAGGAACTCAGGAAACTCGGCCTCTCGGTCCCTCTGGCGTTCTAGGCCAGTTGCCGTGGGGACTTGTTTTCCCTGTGAGCTGCCATGTGCTGGTCTGTCTCTTGCTCTCCTCCACCAGGGGGGCTCCTTCCTCCTCTCGATCTTCAACTCCAAACTTCACAAACAACTTGGAGTTTGTTGACAGTCTTGAGGGGACCTCTGGGGCATTTGGATGATTTGAGTTATCTAGATAGGTTTGTGGGACGAGGCGAGCCTAGGGCCCTCCTCCTACGCATACGGACCACAACCCTGAGCTCGTGTGTTCATCACAGTTTTGATTCTCCTCTGATTTTGACATAGTCTATATTACATGTGTTAGAAACACAGGTACTACACCTGTGCCTGACCTACATGGCTGCTGCTCTCCTGAATTGCCATCACCCCCTTTAAAAGATCGATGTATTGCATATGTATTTATCCCTCAATAATAATTTGCTTATTTTTGAACTTTGTAAAAATAACTTGTGATTTTTTTTCACCCAGATTTGTCCATTTTTATTGTTGAATCCTATTTGTTGGCTTCACAATGAAACCATTTTCCTATGTCTTTTGCTCTGAGCTTTCTTGGACATGGCCTGACACAGTTCCCTCAAATTGGGTATTAGAGCTGTGTGTCTCAGTCTGGACGCCAGTGGTCAGAACCATTAGCAATTTTTAAAATTTTTTATTTAAATTCAATTTGCCGGGCAGCCCTGGTGGCTCAGCGGTTTGGTGCTGCCTTCAGCCTGGGACGTGATCCTGGAGACCCAGGGTCGAGTCCCACGTCGGGCTCCCTGCATGGAGCCTGCTTCTCCCTCTGCCTGTGTCTCTGCCTCTCTCTGTGTCTCTTGTGAATAAAATCTTAAAAAAAAAAATTGAATTTGCCAAAATTCATTAGCAATTTTTTTAAAACACCAAAGAAGATATACTATCAACTATGAGGGTTCATTGTACTTCGTAGGGGTGAAGCCAGGCTCTGTGGGTATTTGTGGATAAGCAGGTGGGACTTGAAGTGGCAGGAAGAAGCTCATGGCCACCATGCCAGGTGCATGTCCAGTAGAACTGACTGTTCAGTTTTTGTTCAAGAATATAAGAAATTTACTTCCCAAGTGGATATGCCCCTCCCCTACCTTGGACCCAATATGGGGATCATTTCTAGAGCAGTAGTAATCTATGAAGCATTATTGATTGGGCTTCCTCTAAGGATTTTTGCTCCAGTAAATAGATGTAAAGTTTCTCTTTCAGAAAACAAGCTTCAAATGTACACAGTTAATGAAACCCCAGCCAGGTGACATTTTTAAGCAGTTTGGAGCACTTTATTCACAAAAAGTTTTTTTTAATCTCTGAATAAAATGAGGTTTGCTCAGGCCCCTTCATTGGGCCCTGAGTGTAAGGAAACACTATGTCAGGGCACTGTGCTCTACGGGAGTCCTGGGCTTTCCTCGTGCCTGTGCTCACTCCATCTCTGGTCCACAGAGGTGCGGAACTATATCTGTGATGAGTGTGGACAGACCTTCAAGCAGCGGAAGCACCTTCTAGTCCATCAGATGCGCCACTCAGGAGCCAAACCTCTGCAGTAAGTGTGGGTCTGGGCACCTTCTCATGGCCACACTGGTGCCCATGCCCTTGCTCACCTGACCCTGTCCCCCAGGTGTGAAGTCTGTGGGTTCCAGTGCCGGCAGCGGGCATCCCTCAAGTACCACATGACTAAACACAAGGCTGAGACCGAGCTGGACTTTGCCTGTGACCAGTGTGGCCGGCGGTTCGAGAAGGCCCACAACCTCAATGTGCACATGTCCATGGTCCACCCTCTGACGCAGACCCAGGACAAGGCCCTGACCCTGGAGCCAGCACCAGGGCCTGTGGAAGGCCAGGCCGTGAAGCCCGAGCCCACCTGAGTGGAGGTGGTGAACAGGGTGACGACAGTTTCAGTAGTTCCTCATATGCGAACTGATGGCACAGCTTTGCTCGCTCGCTCCCCTGGAGCCCCCATGCTGTACACTCCCCCCACCCCACCCCCCCACCCTGTGTGTCAGGAGGGCATTGATCTGCAGTATGGGGAAGGCGGGCTCAGTATGCAACTCATGTTGCCTTTCTAGCCTCCACTCTGGGACCAGCATTTTCCTACGAATACTGAGTGACTTGGGGCCAGATGGATTTTAAATAACTGATTCCTGTTCCCCACTAAAACAATCAAGGAGATTTGTAATCCACTTTTTAGTGCAAGAGCTCCATGTTATGCTTGTAATAAATTATTTACAAAGGAGCTGGGCTGTGCACTGCGCAGGGTCCAGTCAGAAGAGATGGGGCTCCTGGTAGAGGTCGTCGTCGGATACTGCTTGATGTCTGCTCAGGAGGGCTGCACTCACCTCTGGGTCACAATGTCCACTAGTGGCCAGCAGCTGCAAGAAAATAACTGTGCTCAGCCTAGTGCGGCCCCAGGACACCCAGGGCCAGCAGAGAAGCTGGCAACCATGGCCCTGCAGGTGAGTGGCCACAATGCAAGTGTCTTCAGCACTCTTAATGTTTAAACAGTGATTTGGACTTAAAAGTACACATGCAACTGAGGATCTGGGTGTTACCTCTGCCATGTTTGCAAAGCTCTTTTCTGGGCACCTAGGTATTGATTGCAGCAGAAAGTGACGAGCTTTTATTATCAAGCCTACAGGGTCACCCTAGAGAGAAGACAGGCAGAGCCACAGGTCAGGGGGTATACTGTGAGGGGTCATGATGCACCCCCACCTGCTCACTGTACCACGAGAGTTGGCTGCATGGGTATGTGAGTGGTGTCACCTGCCTGGCCCTGGAGCTCCTGGCTCCTGCCAGCTAGAGCTGAGACTGCACTTGTCTCCCCAGTCACGAAGAGACAGATCAGCTTTAGGTACATGTCGACAGCAACGCGCAGGAAGGCATCTTCCCTGATGAAGGCGTCTTCATCAAAGTAGGAGAGAAGGCTGAAGGTAAGAGAAGAGAGCACATGTCTCTTAAGATCATACAGAAGTGAGTGGCAGCACAGAGCAGCTACTCATCTGAGGAACGAGGTTACAGGCATCTTTCCCATGTGAAGGGAGACTCAAAATGGTCCCACAGGATTGGGGAAGGAGTGACACCCTTTCTCTGACCACACAACCGCCTGGGTGTGAACTCCTTCACTGAGAGAGAGAGATGGTATTAAGTCACCGACCAGAGGAGCAGGGGCACTTACCTGTAGAAGGCAAACGGTAGCAGCCTGATGTATGGATCTGGGGCCAGGCGGAGGAGGACTTGCCCCAGACCACCATCTGCAACCAAAGGAGGAGGTGGGCTCAGGGGACCTCAGGTGCCTGCCTGTGACGAGTGTTGTCCTCATGCCAGGGCGAAGAGGCAGGGAGGCAGATCCCCATAGGACGGCCTAGTGGCACCCTGGGACCCCCCTGTACTCCACTCAACTCTTCTGTGATTTAAAGGAATTTGTACTGCATTTATCCTAGTGGTTTACATACTTGGTGTGAAGATAGACTTCCAAAGAGGAGTTAGTGAACTAAGGCCCAAGGGTGAATACTTAACCCTTGAAAGTTTCTGAAGGAGGACTAAATAAAAGTGGGGACCACAGCCTGCCTCTACTGGGTCACCCATGTTGCTGGTAACTAGGACCTACTCAGGCCAGCCCCTGCTACCAAGTCTCAGGGGCTTCTCACCAGTGTCTGTCAACTGAAAGAGCACCAGCCAGGAGACCTTCCTCTTGTCCAAGCACCTCAGGATCTCAGCACAGATGTCCACAGCCTTCAGGAAGTCAACAGCCTATGGCCCACAGAAGAGACAGGCTGACTATCTGTAGACAGGCTTGCCCTGGGAAGGGGTGTGGCCTCCAGCCCAGAAGGGAGCCTCTGCTCACTTTGTTGAGTCTTGAGTTGTGACTGAGGAATAGGCCAGGGACCCAGGGGTTCTTGCTTCTGCAAGCAGAGGACTCCCAACAAGCCCTTCCAAAGGTTTCAGGGCCTTCCTCCTCCCAGAGACCCTGCCTTACCCAATGGGGTCTTACATGTGGGGTGAGATGTGATGAAAGCAGGCCCATTAAGGAAAAGAAAAACAGGACAACCAGCAGCTACAAATAAAATCAGTACATTTACAACATGAAAATCAGCTAGGCTGTACCCTCAAAGAGTAATTCTAAGTAAGGAATGTCGACATTGTTCTTTGACCGAACATTTATAGGCAGAGGGCATAAATCTTACCCCTAAGTGGATCTTCTCAGGAAGGAAAATTTTCAAGTGATAATTTGAGGATATCTTACTGACTGGGTCATTTTCTATGTGCCTTAAACACAGTTTGAAAGGGGCTGCAAGGGAAAACTGTGCGAGCCATCCCCGGCCCGGCCCAGCCCTGCTCCTGGGCTTCTTGTCCGGAACGGTGTCTAAGATCCCAAGAGATAAATGCACAGGTCCCATGCTGATTTGAGGCCAGAGTCCACCTCCTCCCACCTTCCCTGGAGCGCACCCAGGTTGGCTGGGGTCTCTCTGGATACTTCCCCTCAGCACACACAGGCCTGAGAGGCTTGGAGCCATTGAAATTACCAAAACCTAAAGCAGGCATGTATGTCTGGAGTGACAGGTTGACTTTCTAGTTTACAAATGGTTTAGTTCAGGGAGCGGTGAGGGAAATAAGGCTGTGGGAGAACAGAGAAGGTCCCTGGGGCAGCTGACAGCCCCAGCCTGGGTTGTGGGGAAGATAAAAACAAGCAGAATCAAAAGTTAAACATGTAAAAAAAAAAAAAAAAAAAAAAAAAGGTTAAACATGTATTCCTTCTACCAGTAAACTTGAGAGTCAAATGATACACCACCTATAAACCTGGCAAGTTTTAATTCCTAATAAAAAGTCACAAGAATGCCATACTTCCTATCTGTCCTTGGAAAAGCATGGTTCACTAGACGCACCTCAAGAAACACAGCTGATCTCAACACTGATTAAAAACAAACCTGCTAGAAAGAAGTGAGGGATGCCTGGGTGGCTCTGGTTGAGCATCTGTCTTTGGCTCAGGTCATGATCCTGGGGTTCTGGGATTGAGTTCTGCATCAGGCTCCCTGTGAGGAGCCTGTTTCTCTCTCTGCCTATGTCTCTGCCTCTCTCTCGTCTCTCATGAATAAATAAATAAAATCTTAAAAAAAAAAAAATGAAAATTTCATTTCTTGCCTCCTCGCTTTGGCAGTTGAGCTTCTCCAGCTGGCTCTTGATTCTGGTTTCCTCGGCTTGCTGGATGGCAAAGTGTAGTGCAGCAGCAGAGACCCAGGCTGGGCCAGGCGGCGGGGATGCCAAGTCAGAGGAGAGGCAGCTAGGAGAGAGGGGTCAGCATAGAAGCTCCCAGTCCTTCCTCCTGAAGCTGTCAGGAAGCCAGCCCTATCCAACTTCAGGGGGCAGCAGAAGCAAAGTCTAGGTCCCCAGCTCCCCCTGGCTTCGCAAAGGGACCTACATAGGACCTCTACATACGACCTGTGTCAGCTTCATTGTCGGTTTAGGGTCGTCTCCCGGTTCCCTAACATGCTTCCATGCTATGGATGTGAGGAGGGGGTAGGGTCTGACCCAGACACCTGGTCGTTGGACACAGGACTTTCACCTGGTGTCCATCCACCACTCAGCCCCTGGGCTTCTGGGTACAATCCTCCTACTCAGTCCCTGCTGTGACTGCAGTGATGCTCAGAAAGTTTCCCCAGCACGTTAAAAACAGGGCCAAAAATTAGTGGAATGTAGTGTATTTTGGGTTTCCTTATTTTCTGGGATTCTGAGCGCTCGGGACCCTGCACAGGGATAGGAGGAGGCGGGGTGGGACCAGCTCCTCCTGACTACCTCTAAGGACACGGCTCTCCACTCATCCAGCAGATGCCAGAGACCACCAGCTGGGCAGGCTGGGACCTGCCCCTCAGACACATCCCCATGATGCTGCCACTGCCAGGCCTGTGTGGACCTGAGAGGAGACAAGGGGCAGGTGGGCTGGAGAGCTGGGTGGAGACTTCCTCTTTCACGTGCATCTTGCTCAGCCTGCCCCTAAGGCTTCTGTGTTGCATCGCAGGGGTTCATGGAGGTAACCTAGAGCAGGCCCTACAGAACATCTGTGCTTCCTCCCCTTGTCCCACGTACCTCTTGCCAAATAGCTGGGCCTCCCACAGCCTCTGCAGCTCTTGGGGCAGTGGGCCCTGGAAGCATCTCCTCCACCGGGTATGAAGTTCAGGCTCCAGGCGTGGCCACCATAACTTCCAGAGAGAAAGATCACCAGTGAGCACGTCAGGGGAGGCTAGACTTGGACCCGTCTTCAGTCCTGACAGCCGAGATACAGAACCTCTGAGGGACCACTGGAGACCTGCCTGAGGCTTGCTAACCCCACCAGCTCTGCTCATGTTCGTCTCAAGTACTTGCTTTACAGTTCAGGGCAATCCCACAAGGTACTATCCTCCTCTGTAGAGGACATGATGTTTTACACAATAGCTTTTGCAGTGAATTCCACCCAAATGAACCACAGACTTCAGTGTAAAGCCAAACTGATCAGGGGCTACAGCAGCTCAAGTCCAACTGCTGCTGGGGCTGGAATTCTATATAACACAACTAGGAGAGCTGTGTGCTATCAGGACTTCCAAAAAAGCCAGCAATGCACCCATGGTAACCTCACACCCTCCATGTGAGTATGTCAGGCCAGCAGGGGACTGGGCCTCCTCACTTCTCAAGTCCTGACAGTTGTCTGTCAGGAAACAGGCGTAACCTGAGTTGAGTGCATCTTCAGCCAACGTAGACCCAGAGATACACTCCTTTCCAGCGGGCAAGGCCAGGGAAGTCCGTCTTCCTACCTTCTGGTGGATTCTGTGGACCCCCTGCCCCCATTCCTCATTTTCTCCTAAACAACAAGAACCAGGATGCTGCCCCGGATGCGCCGTGAGAAAGCAGCTACACCTACCAGAGCAGAGGTCACAACTATGGGGCACTCAGTCTGGCATGTAGTCAGGATCAGGTTGGCTGTCAGGGAGGGGTCTCTGCTTTGTGAACAGGTGTTGAGGAGCCCCTGCAGGAGAGAACATGCCAGAAGCTCAGCAGCATATCTGTCCCTGAAAGGCACCACGGCTTCAAAGCACCACTGGGTATGAGGGTCAAGCCCAAGGGGACTGAGCAGGTCATCTGGGAGGTGCAGAGGGCAACAAATTACCCTGAAGAAGTGGACAGTGATGTCGTGGGTCAGGGCACTTCCATGGCAGCAGAAGTTTCTCTGCAAAACAGCACAGACCAGTGAGAAAAGAGCCAACGGGACTGGGGGTGGGGGTGAGGGCAGCATGTGCCGAGAGGCTTTCGCAATGTTCATGGCACCACTGCTGACCACGGATGTGGTTCCTTTGTGCAGCCAGACAGACCCCCCACCAGCCTGCCACAGGCTGGGAGGCATGGGCGGCACTCCCTGATGGCACTGTTGCTGGGATGGCAACTTGCCTCGCCACCTCTGGGTTCTCCATTCTGCCAGCCTGCACAGCCCCTTCTGAGAACTCTGAGGAAGACGGCCTCTGCTGAGAACTGAAAGCTCCTCTCTGCTTTCTGAGTCACCTTGTAAAGCTCTGTGTGACTGAATGGAACCTTACTTCCACCTCTAGTCATATTTGTGCATTTTTTAGAACTGGAAAAACATCTTCAGGGGTAGAAGCTGTTGTGAAGCATGTAGAAGCTGTGCTTATTCCTGGTGACCTCAGTGACCCTGACTGGATGCATGTAGGCTTTCATTTTTCTGGGTAAGATCATGGAGCACCTGACACTGAACAGGGTGTACAATGGAAGAAAGCAGGGCCGACTGGTGGGAATGGCTGTCCTCTCAGCATCACTGGCTTTTGTGTTCCTGAAATGTCAAAACTGCAAAGAAATGGAGATTCTTGGTCTAAAATACTTTTTGGATCTTGATGGCTGAACACTGGGGAAAGCTCCAGGAAAGGACTGAAGCTTTGGGACACCTAGGTGTCTCAGCGGTTGAGCGTCTGCCTTTGGCTCAGGGTGTGATCCCAGTCTGGGGATCGAGTCCCACATCGGGCTCTCTGCATGGAGCCTGCTTCTCCCTCTGCCTGTGTTTCTGCCTCTCTCTGTCCCTCTTATGAATAAATAAAATCTTAAAAAGGGGGGGGGGGGCTGAAGCTTTGGAGGAAGGGAGTTACAGCTGATCTCTGTACCTCACTGGTGGTCACTCTCTTCGCTCCTGGAGCAGGACGCCCGTTCTTTCCCTCAGCAATCTGCTGGTCTGTACACACACTGAAGCAGTGGGCTCCAAGTGACCACAGATGCACCCGTGAATTTTCAAGAGCCAGCCCTCAGTGGTAGACCAACCCCATCCCTGCGTCCTGAGGTTGCTGCCCCACACCTACCAGCTCAGAGTTGACCAAGTGGAAGAATTCAGTGCAGTCAGGGGTGGCCGGCTGTTTGTTCTGGGGGCTGCCAACGAGAATAGATGGGGGCAGACCGAGGAGGATCCTTGCAAAGAGGAGCGCATCAGTGGTGGATGGCACAGCCTAACTTCACTCCCAGAGAGCTCAGACTCAGATCTGTAACAACCCTCCCTGCTTACTCTGGGAACCAGAGTCCCCGCCTGGGGCTGCGTGCTGAGCACTCATGCCTGCAGGGCCCCCTGTCAGCATTCACAGCATCAACTCTAAGAGCCATTCTTAAGTTGCACCTAGGGAGGGTGCACCACAGACTAACATAGCTATGCACCTAGGGAGTTGCACCTAGGGAGGCAAAAGGGTGCACCATAGACTAACATAGCTATGCCCAAGAACTAGGGGATTACATGATCTCACACTCATAAATAAGGAGTAACTGTAACCACACACGGTTTTCCTTATTTCGACATGAATTCTTTAGGCTACATCTTTCAACAATTAATCTCCAGGGTCTGAAGAGGCAGGCATTAATCCAAAGCTTCAGACCCTGCTCTCTCCATGGGAGCCCCAAGGAGAAGATGCAGTCACAGCCTGGGGGTAGGGGCCAGAAACAAATGACCAATGGAAAAGAAAACTCGTGACAAAAGAGACACTCCACACAGCGCCATGGTACCATCTGTACACAAGCAGCTCCTGCTGTCTCTGAAGGCGGGCAGCCACATCCCACCCGCTGGCCAGGGCCTGGAGCCGTCTGCGGAAAACTCTGAAAAGGAAGTGCCCCTGAGAAGGAGAGCACCTCTGGGGTGCTACTGGGCCCTGCTCCAGGTCAGCAGCCATCTCCTGGAAAAAACAAGACCAAAACATTCACATACTTTAATTGCTGGTCCCAGGGGCTTATCCCCAGATGTGAAGCCAGAAAGTCCTCAGAGCTTACTGTCTGCCCCAATCAGGACTCTGAAATGGGGTTGACTGGCTTGGGAGAAAGGTTTCCCAAGAGCTGGGCATGAGTGGGCCAAGCCTTTTAACTTGGAAATCACTGAAAATTTGCAAAAAGAGAGTAAGAATAGGACAAAGAACACCTTTACCAGATTTCCCAAAGCTAATAGTTTATCATTTATCATCTGCTTTTACTAACACGCACAGGTGAATTTCAGACATAAGGCATATACACAGCAGGCACTCAGTAAATGCAGAGGCAGAACAAGCCAAACGCCTGCACTGCAACATCACCTCTGCTGCACTGTCTGCCCTCCCCACTCGCTCTTCCTGCCATAGCCAGGTAGGATGAATGTGAAGGACCAGAGGTCAAGATGAGGGGTTGTGGGGCTGGGAAGTCTCTAGTGGGATGTGTTATTCACTTGTAGGTAAAATTTCCCCAGTGCCCCAGGCCACACCTTCCATGGTCTTGTCACTCCCCACATTCTCTCAATTCAAGCACTTGCAGAACATCAGCAGAAACACCAGCAGGAAGCGTCAAATCCACACACACAATCCTGTCAACGTGGGGCCTCACGTAACGCTTCCAAAGGTAGATTCCCAAGGCACACTGTGGACACGGAAACCTAAGGGAGCCGTGGTCTGCCCTATGACCTCAGAGCCTGCTCTCAGGGTCTGACCTTTATGGCCCTGACTAGACCTGAGGCACTCTGGCTGAAAACTGCACTTTTCACCTCAAAACGACAGCCCCATTTCCACACCCTCTTAAATGCACTTGCTTTGGTGAAGAGAACCCGCCAGCCTGTGGAGGTGCCAGGTGACCCTGTGAAAGAACAGTAACTTAGCCTTCCTTTGCCAAGTAGAGGGCTATTTACGTTATTTCTCAGAGCCTAATATCCACATAGAATAGCCAAGAGCTACAAAAACACAGCAAGCTGTGGATAGCAACCATTTTACTACCAAAGTTGGTATCTTCTCAATTTCCTCTGCTTTCAAATTTTAAATGTCCCTAAGCCTGGAGATGGTCTGGCACCACAGCTTTTGTATCTTGGGGACAGTCACGGGTGAGGTGAACACACTGTCACTCTGGGTCTGGTATATCATATGTATGATGTGACTTTTCATTCTATTGAGCTGCCTTAAGATATTCAATAATAAATATCTTAATAGCAGATGACACAAATGCCATGAAACAGTGAGTTTTATATCTTCTAACTCACCTGCAATCTGGAAAAAATATCCCGATTTCCTGTGCAGCTGAGAACCAAATCAGAATTCTCCAAGCAGTTGTAACTCCTCAAACTGAAACAAAAACACAATAAAAGCCTCCTAAGTATCTCCTGATGTGCAGGGCGTTCCTATTTCTCCTGGCTCCAGAGTGGAGTATTGTCATAGAGCCAGGAGGTCCCAGGGGACCAAATGACACCCAGTCATCAATAAAAAACAAACAAACAAAAAACCCTTCTACAACAATACAGTAGCAACCCCAATCTAGTGACATCTATAAACAATTATGTACCACAACCAAGTGGGATTTATTCTAAGAATGCAAGGTTGGTTCAAAACCCTAAAGTCAACACACCTATCAATAGAATAAAAAAAAAACATGTAAACATCTCAATAAACAGATATTAGACAAAATTTAATACCCTTTCATGATAAAAACACTCAACAAATTTGGAGTAGAAAGAACTTCCTTAATCTGATAAAGGCCATCTATGAAAAACCCGCAGCTTACATCATACTTAATGATGAAAGCTTCCCTCCTAAGATCAGAAATAAAACAAAGTTCTTCTCTTTCACCACTTCCATTCAATACCACTGGAAGTAGTAGCCACAACAGTTTAGCCAGAAAAAGAAATAAAAGGTATCCAGATTGGAAAGGAAAAAGTCAAACCATTTCTATTCACAGATGATATGATCTTGTATACAGAATACCGTAAAGAATCCACAATTAAAAACTATTAAAGCAAACAATTTCACAAAGTAGCAGGACATGCCATCAATATACAAAGATCAGTTGTATTTCTCTATACTAGCAATGAACAAATAATCCAAGCATGGAATTAAGATATTAATTACATTTACAATGGTGTTAGAAAGAATAAAATACCTAAGGATAAATTTAACCAAGAAAGTGCAAGACTTGTACACTGAAAACTATAAAACACTGTTGAAAAAATTATAGAAGACCTAAATAAATGGAAAGATATCCCATGTTCATGGATATAAGATTTGGTATTGTTAAAGTGGTAAAAACTACCTGTAATTATCTACAGATACAATGCAATCACTATCAGATTCCCAACTGTTATGTTGAAACTGACAAATTGACCTTGAAATTCAGATGGAATTGCAAAGGACCCAGAATACCCAAAATGATCTTGGGTGGGGGGGAGGGGGGGAGAAGAAGATTCATTTCCCAATTTAAAACTTCCTACAAATCTACAGTAATCAAAATATTGATATTGGCAATAAGAATAGATGTGTACACCAAAATGAAGAGAGTCCAACAACAAATCTTCACAGGTAGGATTAACTGATTTTTGGCAAAGGTGCCAAGATCATTTATTGGGGAAGGACCATGTCTTCAACAAAACATGCTGGGACAACTGGATATCTACATGCAAAAGAGTGAAGGTCGATCCTTAACTTATTCCATAAAAATTAAATCAAATGGAGCTAAAACAAAAAAATAGATGAACTGAACTTCATCAAAATTTAACATTTTGTGCATCAAAGGACTCCAACAAAGGAGGAAGTGAAAAGATGACTCCTAAAATGGAAGAAAATGTTTCCTTCTCTTATCTGTTAAAGATCTGGGATCCAGAGGGCACTGACGACCCGGGTCTCGCCGGGCCGCGCCTCCTCGGTGGGAGCTCGCCCTGAGCTGCAGAGCGCGTGCGCGCGCGGCCCCACGCCGCGGTGCATCCCGCCCGCTCCGCGGCGCACACTCGCAGTCAGTGGGTGAGCCGGGAGCCACAGAGGTCACCGCGGGGAGGCGGAGCGGGGGCAGCATGGCGGCCTCCTTACGGCTCTGTGCAGCGGCCTCCGGCCTCCGGTATTGGAGCCGCAGGCAGCGCCCGGCCGCGGCCAGCCTTGCAGCGGTATGTTCTAGGTCAATGGCTTCCAAGACTCCAGTTGGATTCATTGGACTGGGCAACATGGGGAATCCAATGGCAAAAAACCTCATGAAACATGGCTATCCACTCATTATTTATGATGTGTTCCCTGATGTATGTAAAGAGTTTCAAGATGCAGGTGAACAGGTAGTGTCTTCCCCAGCAGATGTAGCTGAAAAAGCTGACAGAATTATTGCAATGTTGCCCACCAGTATCAATGCAATAGAAGCTTATTCTGGAGCAAATGGAATTCTAAAAAAAGTGAAGAAAGGCTCACTATTAATAGACTCCAGTACTATTGATCCTGCAGTTTCAAAAGAATTGGCCAAAGAAGTCGAGAAAATGGGAGCAGTTTTCATGGATGCCCCTGTTTCTGGTGGTGTGGGAGCTGCTCGGTCTGGGAACCTCACATTTATGGTGGGAGGAGCCGAAGATGAATTTGCTGCTGCCCAGGAGTTGCTGGGGTGCATGGGCTCCAATGTGGTGTATTGTGGAGCTGTTGGGACCGGGCAGGCTGCAAAGATCTGCAACAACATGCTGTTAGCCATTAGTATGATTGGAACTGCTGAAGCTATGAATCTTGGAATCAGGTTAGGGCTTGACCCAAAACTGTTGGCGAAAATCCTAAATATGAGCTCAGGACGGTGTTGGTCCAGTGACACTTACAATCCCGTACCTGGGGTGATGGATGGAGTTCCATCAGCTAATAACTATCAGGGTGGATTTGGAGCTACGCTCATGGCTAAGGATCTGGGGTTAGCACAAGACTCTGCCACCAGCACGAAGAGCCCAATCCTTCTGGGTAGTCAAGCCCATCAGATCTACAGGATGATGTGTGCAAAGGGTTACTCAAAGAAAGACTTCTCGTCAGTCTTCCAGTTTCTACGAGAGGAAGAGACCTTCTGAGTTTGCCCTTTGGCCGTGCACACTGTTGGAAACTAAACTTTCTGGAGCCTCTGTATAGCTCACTCCACAAGTAAATGGGTTTAATCAAAGGTCACCTGTCTGCTTTTGATTGTCTAGGTCCCAGTAAACCCTAGGATTTTTCACCCATTTTTAACTGCTTATTCTTTTCATCTATTTAGCAAACATGTGTTATCTGAATTTTTTTTTTCCTGTAAGCCACTGATGGTCTCTGCTAACTAGCTGATTAACCTTTTTCAGAAGTTTGATCCCTGAGCACCTTCAACTAAATTGTAGCATACTTCAATCAGGATATTATTTACTCCACTTTACAGATAAAGCCAAGTATTTTTTTAGCAGGATGAAACCTATCTGAAAGAAAAGAAATTGGTGTCGGGGAAAGAGGTAGAAAAAGGGGAAGTATAATGAATTACTACCTGTGTCCCTCAGGAAGTCAGTCCGGTTAACCAAGTGGTGGTATTCTTGCAGTACTGAGGTTACTGATTTTCCAGGAAGTTGATAAAGCCAGAGAACTCTTTGCTGCATGTATTAGAATTTGGACTCTGTTACATTATCTTAGTGTGTCCTTGTTACAACTCCCAATACTCAGCAAACTTGTTTTTTATATTTTTGCTTCCTTATACATTCTTACTACATATTTTTTGACTTCAAAAGAATGACATCTTTAGAACTGTTTCAGAGCCAATGATGATATTTGCTTTAGATAATTATTATGTTATTCTAAATATAACCATATTATTTTGAATTAAAATAAATTTCTATGCTGATAAAAAAAAAAAGATCTGGGATCCAGAATACATAAAGAATTCTTAAAAATCAATAAAAGAACCCAATTATAAAATGGGCAAAAGATGTGACAGTTCTCGAAGAAGATAACACAAATTGTCAACAAGCAATTGAAAAGATGCTCAACATCATTAGCCAGCAGAGAAAAACAAATCAAAACCATAATGGAAAAAAAATTAAAAAACCATAATGAATTATACCACGGCATATCCATTAGGATGGGTATTATCAAAAGAAAACAATAAATATATTTGTGATAATGTGGAAAAATTGGAACCCTCTGATACTGCTGATGAGAATGTAAAATGGCTCAGTTTTGGAAAACAGCCTGGTAATCCCTAAAAAAAGTTATGACACAGCAATCCCATGATTAGGTATATGCCCCCCAAAAATGAAAACACGGGACTACGGAAAAGTCTATACACAAATGTTTATAGCAGGGGCACCTGGGTGGCTCAGATGGTTAAGCGTCTGCCTTTGGCTCAGGTCATAATCCTGGGGTCCTAGGATTGAACCCCATGTCAGGCTCCTTCCTCAGCGGGGAGTCTGCTTCTCCCTCTCCCTCTGCCCCCCCACTCATGTTCTTGGTCTCAAATAAACAAAATCCTTAAAACCCACAAATGTTTGTAGCAGAATTATTCATAATTAATAAGTGAAAACCCAAATGTCCATCAGTTAATAAACACAATGTGCTCCATCCTTCAATGGAATACTATTCAGTAATACAAAGAATGAAGTTCTGATATATGCTACAAGGTAGACTAACCTTGAAAACGTTATCCTGAGTGAGCCTGATATAATGGACCACCACATGTTTGTCTAATTCCATTTATATGAAATGTCTAGGATTGACAACTCCACAGAAAGTAGATTCAGGGTTACCAGGGTTGGAGGGGAATGGAAGGAATGCAGCACACATACTCATTTCTCCCTCCCAAGAGAAAAACAAAGGACAAGAGGACCAGCCCCAACTTCAGCTTGACTGGTACTGTATGTGTTGCTCCCAGCCACTAAGCGCTGCAAGTAAAAAGCCCAGTGCTACTAGTTGTACTGCAATGTAATGTGACTTCTAAGAGTTTTGCAAACTAGGCGGTGTTTACAGATCCTTGTGGAGAACGGAGGGACAGTGGGAAACATAAAGGCACCTGTCCTGCACTGTCTTCAGTAACCACTTGCACAGGCTATGTTTCTTAGGGGGTAACAAGATTTGTTTTCTATGATTTAATATATTACCTAAAATGTGGAAAATGGAATGGATTTTATTCACCATCTTGACACAACAATCATGAAGACAAGGACACTAATACAGACTTGCTCAGCAGGAACACAAACACAGGGAACTCTGCCTCCATGGCAGCCGGCCCACATCCGTGTTTCAGGCACGCTCAATGCCTGCCACCTGCCAGCCCACTTGTTCCCACCCTGATGCCAGGTGACAAAGCAGAAAGACTGGCACTGCCAAATCTATACACAAAGAAAACACATCCGAGAAGCTTACCTTTACTTCGAATAGACTCAGACTTGCTATCAGGATATGTTTAATTGTGTTTTGTATAACACAAAGTAGAGAGAGATAAAAACTTTCTGAGAACTAACAAAATTAAAAGTATGATGCTTTCCGGCATCAGCATTCCTAACCTTTGGCAGAAGTCTATCAGCACGTCGACAAGAACTGTGCACGCTGTCTGCATGTCCCCATCGCAGCCCCCAGCCTCGGAGGGCTTGAGGAGGAAGTGCTCATGGATTGCCCACTGGTGGAAGTCCCACCTGCAACAGCAAATACCAGGACATGTGCTGAGAAGACCTGCAAACCAGTGCTTCCTGTGGACAAAAATGAGCCCAGAGCCAGGAGCACAACAATGGCAGGGGGTTAGATCTGAGGGTTTGGAGGTATAGGAAGGCCCTCTACCACAATCCAGGCCCCCTCAGGGGCCACCTCCCTGGGTCATTATCCCAAGGTCCACCAGCAAAAATGTCCAGAAGATCCTGATGATGTACTAAGTGAAAGCCTCAGCCAGAGAACCACTGACAGAAGGAGCCAAGCCCAAGGAAGATGTTCCATATACCCAGGAGTGGGCAAGGAACAGGTGATAAAGGGCTGGTGCTCCACCCACACCGTCTATACTTGTACGCAACGCATTGGACTGTGACTTGTGCAATTAGAAAAGAAAAGGTCTAAGCACAATTCAACATACAGTGAGCTGGGGGTAAGAAATGCTTCTTATGGATCCTCATACTAGAAATGAATTCCTTCTTTTCCTACTGAAAATAGAACAGGAGGAGAAGGGAAGATAGGGGAGACCCCAGGGCACGCAAACCCTTGCAGAAAGCACTCACGCTGGCACAGACCCGAGGAGGAGGGAAATCTCCATCTTGGAAAAGCAGTGTTTTTTATTTCTACTGGCTCCTTCTACAACCTGACACCACGAGATAGCATCCCACACATGTGAGACGCATCTCTGGCCACACAGGGACAGTGGCTCAGGGCAACTCACGCTGACTCCTGCCCTTGGCTACCCCCTGGGGCTCCTGTGCCACATCAGCTCCCTTCTATCTACAGCACATCCCCTCCCTGACCTCCGCACCACCACGCCCAGGGGCCTGTCAACACCCCACTCTTACGCCCAGAACAGCACATCCCACCTCCTGATGGTCTGAACAGTTGGTGGCAGGACCCACAGGGGCTCAGACTTTGATTTACCACTTGCCAGCCCTCTGCCTGCCCAGCTGGCCACTGTGCTCTTCCCATGCACAAGAGGGAAGCAGGCCAGCCACACCAGCTGGGAACCCTCTCAAGCTCCCCCAGCAGGACCCCGCGGCAGCCCCTTACCACACTTGGCCTTCCCTGCTCTTCTCCCACCCAGGGGATGCACATTTGCTGTTCCTGCAATCCCCACCCTGGGACCGGTTCTCACAGCCCTGTCAGGGGTCCTGAGTGTTCATCCCTATCTCTAACCCATTTTAACTATCTACCTGTTTGTCCTCAGGCCCACTCAGGTGCATACTTGTGTACAGCTGCTTGGCAACAGGGCCCAGGGTGTCAAGGCAGAGGTGCACCGCACTGAGCTTCTATGTACACAAAGGTGCCAAAAAGGCAGGCAAACTGTTTCGTCACAATGCACCTCCAGTTTCAAGAACATTCTAGAAGTGCCTGACAAACAGTAGAAACTCAATGTTTCTTGAATTAAGGAATAAAAGAATGAAACTGCTCATAAGTTGTACGTTAAACTGAACACGGAGAATGTAAGACTCAGACTTTAAGACAATGTAGAAAACCTTATAGCATTTCGAAGGGCAGATCCGGCCCCCCGCCCCCGCCACACACACACACACCACTATTTTAAGATTTTATCTATTTGAGAGAGAGAGAACGTGAGCACAGGGGGTAGGGAGAGTAGGAGACAAGAGGGAGAGGTAGACTCCACACTGAGCGCAGAGCTTGACAGGGCGCAGTCCCATGACCCTGAGATCACAACCTAAGCTGTGATCACAATCAAGAGTCAGATGCTCAACCCACGGAGCCACCCAGGCGCCCCAAGGCAGATCCTTTCAACACTTACCTTTCCATATCTGAAAGAGAATCAAACTCAGGTTGAATTTCTAGTTCCAGCTGTAACCAGTCTCTGTAAGTTAACTGAGAGAAAAGGACCAAATGAACACCATGGTGAGGATGGGACACAGAAATCACAGGTCAGCTTGGTAACTGCTGTCTGTTCTGCTGCTGTCAGACATGACAGCCGAGAGCCACATAGCAAGGCAGGTGTGTCTATACTGCTCTCTATTCTCATGCCGCTTCCTGTTGTCAGACTGGCTGGCACCAAGCCTGACAAAGAATTTGGATATTGCTTTAACACAACCCTGAACGAAGCTAACAAAAACTGTTCAAATGGGTATTTTTAAATTGAATCCTCCAGGAACACCTGGATGGCTCACAGTTGAGCATCTGCCTCTGGCTCAGGGCATGATCCTGGGGTCCTGGGATGAAGTCCTGCATCAGGCTCTCTGCAGGGAGCCTGCTTCTCCCTCTGCCTGTGTGTCGCTCATGAATAAATAAATAAATAAAATCTTCTAAAAAAATAAAAAATAAAAAATAAAAAATAAATTGAATCCTCCAGCACTTGGCCAGATTCTAAATTAACCTGCGGCATCTGCAAACCGTACCACAGCACATAATTTTCTAGTTCACTTGAGTTGGGCAAAGTAACTGAAAAATACACTTGATTTAATAACAAGCTTCAAATATTCAGGATAGCATATTTCTTATTTTTAAATTGTTGGAACGGGGATCCCTGAGTGGCTCAGTGGTTTGGCGCCTGCCTTTGGCCCTGGGCGTGATCCCGGAGTCCCGGGATCGAGTCCCACGTGGGGCTCCCGGCATGGAGCCTGCTTCTTCCTCTGCCTGTGTCTCTGCCTCTCTCTCTCTCGAATAAATAAATAAAATATTTTTTAAAAATAAATAAAATAAAATTGTTGGAACAATTTCACTCATCAACATGGAGTTCTCAAAACCTCCCACTGTCTGTAAAAAAGCACATCACAGAAAGAAGTGTGCAGCATGTACCCTATTTGTAAAGACCAAAGCCAGGCACTATGGAGCAGTTCTTTGGTCAGGAACACACCCATGTATAAGCAAGAGAAACATGTCCGTGATTTCCCAAAGACAGAGGGACAGCAGCCCTCTGAGACACCTAGGCTGCAAGGGTCAGCAAGTTCCCTATAGCATTACTTGTTATGTTAAAGACTGTCACACCTACTCTGGTATAACTGATTAATAAAAGAACTGAATATATAATAAAACAATTGAGAATGTTTTTTCTTTAAAGACAAAAAAAAATAAGCAAACATTCAAGGAATAAATGAAAAGTTATGAAAAAGTAGCAGAGTGGTAACGGAGGCATGTTTGGCTGGAGCAGGCCAAGGCTCCCAGAGACTATGCTCAGAAAAGCCCAACCCCACACTGGAGCCTGGCAGATATGTTAAAATATGCTTTTATTTACCCTTAAAATCTCCCACAAAATGTTAGTGCTGGGGGAAACTGGGCCGAGTAGGAACAATCCTTCCATCTTACTTCTTACAACTATGCATGAATCTGCAGTGATCCCAGTAATGATTTCAATCAGAGCCACTTCTGTGCTGCCGTACTGGTCCAGCATCATCCAGTCAGGCCCACCTGCCTGCCCAACATGTCCTCAGGAAACCCCATGTCTACCTACAAATCCCTATGAGTTAGGACCAGGAGAGGGATAAGGGGCAGTTGGACCTACGTGAAATTCTTTCTCCTGCAACAGTTCCTGGAAGGTTCTCTGTTTCCACAGACAGAGGGCGGCTCTCTGCCAGTCTGCAGAGGGCAGGCACAAGAGCTTCCAGGGAGGGCCGGCTGTGTCCTCCTGAGACAGGGGTCCTCGGGCTTCTGACAGCAGTCTGAATAAAATGAACTGAAACTGAAGAGACAATAAACTGGCTGTGTATGGCAGGGCAGCCTGCAGACCCTATGGGCACCCAGCATTCAGTCACAGAAGGCATTTCTGTGACCAGCCCTGGCTGGAAATCTCAGGGGCCATCTAACTGTGCCAGGGGACTCAACACTGGGAGGTAGAATTGCCAGTTCTGACCTGCCCTCCATGGGACAGTGTGGCCACATACAGTCCTCCAGCAGTCAATGGAATTGCTGGCATCAGTGTTTCCAGTAAAAAGAAAAAACGATGCCAACTGGGTAAGCAAAATCCTGTTGCCACTGGGAGCTGAGACTTTCCCCCATGTTTACTGAGCCACGCACTGCTTGAAGGGGCCTGAAGAGGGCACTGGGACACCCTTCAGAATCAGGCAAGGGGGGACCGGAGGCGTCCCCATGTGGACCACCTCTCATCTTTGTTCCATGCTTCATAATGTTGGCACCTGGGATAAGTTCCTCAACACCTATGATGAGAGCACAGGTATGCCCAAAACCCACTTATCCCATGGGCACAGCCAGGACTTCTGTGGATTCTAACGTGGAGCCTGGAATGAGATCTGCATTTGAACTTCACAAGATGTCCCTTAAAACCCCACCAAAGGAATAACACTGGTTTCCTTTCTAACTTCAACTTCACTTTTGCCACTGAAGGCTTCTGACACACATCTTTAAACTTCTCTGGTCTTAGGGTGCCTAGGTAGTTCAGTGAGTTAAATATCCAACTCTAAATTTTGGCTCAGGTCACGATCTCAGGGTTGTCATATCCAGACCCACTTCGGGCTCCATGCTCAGTTCAGATCTGCTTTAAGGGGCACCTGGGTGGCTCAGCGGTTGAGTGTCTGCCTTCGGCCCAGGGCGTGATGCTGGAGTCCCGGGATCAAGTCCCATATTGGGCTCCCTGCATGGAGCCTGCTTCTCTCTCTGCTTATGTCTCTGCCTCTCTGTGTCTCTCATGAATAAATAAATAAAATCTTAAAAAAAAGAATAAGAATCTGCTTTAAGACTCTCCCTCTGCCCCTCCCCCCACTCATGCTCTCTTTCTCTCTCTCTCTCAATTAAATAAAATCTTTTTTTTTTTTTTTAAAGATTTTATTTATTCATGATAGTCACACACAGAGAGAGAGAGAGAGAGAGAGAGAGGCAGAGACACAGGCAGAGGGAGAAGCAGGCTCCATGCAGGGAGCCTGACGTGGGATTCAATCCTGGGTCTCCAGGATCGCGCCCTGGGCCAAAGGCAGGCGCTAAACCGCTGCGCCACCTAGGGATCCCCCAATTAAATAAAATCTTTAAATTTCACTGTTGATGGGACGCCTGGGTGGCTCAGTGGTTGAGCATCTGCCTTTGGCTCAGGGCATGATCCCAGAGTCCCGCGATTAAGTCCTGCATCGGGCTCCCTGCATGGAGCCTGTTTCTCCTCCCTCTGCCTGTGTCTCTGCCTCTCTGTGTGTCTCTCACAAGTAAATAAATAAAATCTTTAAGAAAAAATAAAAATAAAAAAATAAATTTCTCTGGTGATGAGGGGAGTCTTTCAAGAAAATTCAGAATGATTCTTTAAATAGAAATATATTTTCCATGAATATTTATCTTCTAATACACCTACTTTTATTTTTTTATTTTTTGAAAAGGAGGGACATTTGTAGTTTTTGTTATTTTACACCCCTTCATCCTAACTCTGGGAACAGAAGGAAAGGCATGTTCAGCCCAAGCAGACAGCTAAGGTGGCTCCCAAGACACAGTGTGATAAACAGAGCACAGCTGTCCACAGACACAAGTGAGGAGAGAGCAGAAGGCTGGAGCTTCAGTGGGAAGCCTGTCTGAAACTGGAGACTCGCAGAATGTAGACAAGGAACTGGACAGACCTACCTTTTTCATGAGGGCTGGAGATAAGCAGCTGCACAAAATATCTTTTGACTGGGAAGAAGACTTACATAAGGAGTAAGAAATTGCTGCTGTACAAAATCTGAAAGTAGGAAGCAAAAACAATGTAGAAATGTGATCCATGCAAAATACGGGATGAAATAAAAACAAGTATGAATTTCACAAAAGGACTGCATCCTAAACCAGAGGGTCTGAGGGTTGGTCTCCTGGCCCCCCAGGAACTGGCCCATGTGTCACATGTGTGAGTCTGAGCTCTGTCCACATTCACAACACAGACACAGAAAACACACCAATGGACAGACTGTGCAAGTGAGGGCTTACTTTCACCGCATATGAAGAGCAGTCACAGCCAGAACACAAGGAATTAAGTTAGATGTGACTGGAGCATTACTGATGCATCATCTGAGAGGGTTTCCACTCACTCAAGTCTTAGCAAATCATTCCCTGTTCCTTCTTGAAAGAAGTCCAGAACAGGACAGAAGCAGCCCCAATTTCAAACTCCGCCTCGGGAGGAGCCTCTGCCCACCAAGAACACCCCAATGGGAAGAGGCTGTACCTAGGGCCCAGGAGCGTCAGGAAAGTGTGAGGAAGGAAATGGGACCCACCTTCAGGACTGGATGCCAGTGGTGACTACTGATGTTGACAAAAGCTCCCAGGCTGGGCCACTCTGCCTCCCACTGTGGGGGGCACAAGTGGACCACGGCAAGCACCCTGGTGCTTGTGTCTGCCCACTCGTTACCACCCCTTAAGCTTTCTGTGAGTTGCTCACAAACCGCAATCCCAGGCCCAGCAAACAATTCTCACTGGAGCTTCCTGGCTTCTAGCCTGACCCTCCATCTACTCACCCTGGGACTGCGTAAATCTAGACTCCCAGGGCCCTGCCCACCCTGGGATGCACAGCTGCTCTTGCCCTCACCAGCCCACCTCTCTCCCAGCACCGACCACCCCCATGTGCCATGCTATCAACTTCCCAGCTGCCCCCACACAGAAGGGCAGCACTGGGGCTCCCCCCAGGTGGGTCTGGCCCACAGTGGTGGATAGAGAACTGTGGGGGTGTATATTGGCACAAACTTATAGGATGAAGGGTCTCAAAACCCCTTCAGATGAGTTTCTTTGGACAGTGCAGCTCCATGGGCAGGAACTCACCCCCTAGAAACCCAGCAGCCTCACCAGGGGCACGGATCCGACCAAATGCCAGGAGCTCCCGAGACAAAACCAATAACGCTCACCACAACCCCTGAAGATGGCCCAACAGCATGGAAGGAGGCCTATGGTCTGTTAACGTCTTAGAAAGCAGGTTTTAGGGTAATAGGATCTCATTTATGTAAACAAAGAAACACACACACACACACACACACACACACACACACACACACACACAAATACAACTTAAGACTCTGGAAAGACATATGCCAAATATTAAAGAGTGATTATCTGTGGAGTGTGTTTTTGCCAATGTTACGTGATCAGAATGTTACTTCTGTGGAGTGGAGAGGCACTGCGGAGGGACGGGAGGAACAGCTCACTTGAGACAGAAGAGTGAGGCTTCTGCGGTCCTAAGCGTCAGGAGGCTACTCAAGAACTCTGGAAGGGGGAGGCTCTTCACGGGGGCGGGAGAAGCCACGTGCACCTCAGGGACTGCAGGCCTGCACTCGCCCAGGTGGATGACCAGGGCAGCAAGGCCCAGTACGTGGGAGGCACTCAGACCTGGGCCCTAAAACGGGAAACAATAATCGTACAGGGAGGAGGGCAAAGCCCACTTCCCAGCTGGATGGAGGCAGCAGCCTACCTGGTGACGGAGCAGCTGGCAAAGCCTGGTAAGCACAATGGGTAGAAGCCGGCGTCCACACAGGCTTGTCACGAAGTGAGCAGCCCAGGGGCCCTGCCTGCAGGGGGAGCCACCAAGACCAGCAGTCTGACCAGCCCTGGCCCTGCCCAGCTTTCCCGTGGGGAATGAGCAGGAGGCACAGGGGAGGCCTTGGGAACCGGGCTGTTCCCTAAACAGCAGGGTCTCCTGAACTGATGCCTGACGTCTGCCAGGTGTCCACCTGATAAACATCAGCACTGCCCCTCGCTACCTGGGACCCCCAACCAGGACACAAGTCAGAAGGCAGGACCCAGGGCCTGGGGTCAGAGCTGGACTAGGATGGGTGGCCATGCCCCTCATCATGCAGAACAGGGAGAAGCCCCAGTCCATGAGGGAGACCTGTGCAGAGCACCCAGGCTGCCCAAGCACAGCTCCACACCACCCAGTCGAAACCCCAGGCCTCTACCTGTCTGGAGGGGTGAAGCCATTGGCTGCAATCAGGTTCTGACAAAAAGATGTCAACAGGAGATCCGCGACCTGACAAGAGACAGATGGTCAGAGGGCACAGAGCAACATGCGTGAGCCTGTTTACACCACGGACACAGCAAAGCAGGAGTGTATCTGTGGAAGAAA
Source organism: Canis lupus dingo (assembly GCF_003254725.2). NCBI lineage: Eukaryota > Metazoa > Chordata > Mammalia > Carnivora > Canidae > Canis > Canis lupus. The sequence continues at coordinate 63,958,691 of NC_064247.1, read as the reverse complement.
CCACCACACTGACTGGCACAGAACCCCAGTCCCAAATCCTGCAAGACCTCAGGCCAAGTGTCCCACAGTCCCAGCCATCAAACTTATTGGACAACAGCACCACCACACCTCGTCTATAGGACCAAAGAAGAAATCGTTTGAGGCTTTGGTGCTGCAAATGGCCTCTGCTGCATGTTCTTTAGAAATTTAAAGAGTTTGTCCACAAATAGGCTGGGGCCAAGCAGGCCCAGCACAAGGGTGTCTCCACATACACAGTTCACCTGGCAAGACCCGGGGCTGGAAAAGAGGCTTGTCTGCATCCTGCACTTACCTGTTGGTCCTGCGGCTCCAATTCTGGAGAGAAGATATTGACCTGAACCTGTGATTCCTCAAAGCTGCCATCCTCCTCGCCCAGGCCCAGGGCAGAGCTGAGTCGCTCAGAAACCACCGCCATCTGAGCAGAAAAAACTACAAATGGAGAAACGCGTTTAGATGAACAGGAAAATGCAGGTGATGGCGGCGGACAGGAAAGCCCAATGCGCATCCTTGACGTCCACCTCCCCCCCATATGTAGGGCTGGCTCGGCAGAAGCAGATGGCTGTGGTCAGGCTTAACTACCACACTCTGCCACTGAGCTCTGGCCACAGCTGGCTCAGCCCACGAACATCCATTGCCTATAGCCCTGCCCACAGCAACGTCCTCACCATCATACTGGGTGGGGTCTGTCATCGTGGTTCTGAGCTCTCTTAGCGCAGCTGCAAGCAGTCCCAGGGGTTCTACACAGATGGCTTCCGTCTTTGTTCCCAGGGCAGCATCTGGGGGATAACAGGACACACACACAACTGGACATGGCTTCTCTGTGAAAAGGGCAGACAGAGGCGCCAGGACTCTACAAGGAGCTCACTGCTGCACACTATCCATATCAGAAACTTGTTTACAGGGTGCCTGGGTGGCCTCAATGGTTGAGCACCTGGTTTCAGCTCAGGTCATGATCCTGGGATCCAGCCCTGAGTTAGGCTCCGTGCTGGGCATGGAGTCAGCTTGAGATTCTCTCCCTCCCCCTCCCTCTGCCCCTTCCCACTACTTGCATGTGCTCTAAGGTAAAAAAAAAAAAAAAAAAAAAAAAAAAAGAAAGAAAGAAAAGAAAAATGTTTCTTCAAACGCAATTTTTCTTTTTTTTTTCCTTTTTTTAATGTTAAGCTCTATATACAACATGAGGCTTGAACTTACAACCCTGAGATCAAGTTGCGTGTTCCAATGACTGAGCCAGCCAGGCTCCCCAAACATACAGTTTTCATTACAAAAAGGAAGACACACTATGTATGTTTTAAAAACAAAACAAGGGGATCCCTGGGTAGCTCAGTAGTTTAGCGCCTGCCTTTGGCCCAGGGTGTGGTCCTGGAGTCCCAGGATTGAGTCCCACATCAAGCTCCCTGCATAGAGCCTGCTTCTCCCTCTGTGTCTCTGCCTGTCTCTCTCTGTCTCTCTCATGAATAAATAAAATCTTTTAAAAAAATAAAATAAAATAAAATAAAATAAAATAAAATAAAATAAAATAAAATAAAATAAAATAAAATAAAATAAAATAAAATAAATAAAATAAAATAAAAACAAGTTTGAGGTGTGGTATCACTGGAGAAGACACTGGGTATATGCAGTGAGCCTCACAAGACAAACACCAAGACAAAACCAGAAATCATAAGGCTTTCTGCCAGAAAAAGTAAAGAAAATGTTCTCGAGGCCTCCAGGGCAGGCCAGAGGGCTGAGTTGGTGGGGAGCATGCCTCTCACACAGTGGACACAGCCCTACAGCCTCCCTGGCACCCCTAGCACAGTGGGGAGCTGTGTCAACACTGGTGCAAACAAGTGTGAAACCAGGGACCTTCATTCTTTGCCCTCTCAAGTTTTCTGAGTCTCTGTGCTATGAGAAATTATCCAAGCACATAAAAGGAAGGTTTTTGGCAGACAGAACTACAAAACACCCCCTCATTCAGCCTAGCAGACTCTGCACAAGTCAAAGGACTTAAACCAGCAAACAAACACTACTGTTCACCAAGTGGAGGACAGGCCCTCTTACCATCGCCCTGTTAGCGAAGAGAACGGGAAAGGCAGGAACAGGCCAGCAAGTCTGCACAGTGGCTCCAAGCACCGCTGTATCATGCATGCTGGCACAGACTGGACCTAGGTCTATACCACCGATCCCTAGGAGGTGAGTGATCCCCAACCCAGTATGGAACAATTCAACCATTCAAACAAGTTATCGCAGACCACCCACTACACCCTGCTTCAGAATCAACTCTCTAGGCCTCAAAGCCTGGCCACCTGGTCATCTGAATCAGGACAGCAAACAGAAACCATATCATAGGCTTAAGCAGCACATCAGGGACATGGCCTGTCAGTTAACTTCTCAGGGCGCCTGTGAGCCTGTGACCTGACAAGTGAGGTGGGTCCCTCCTGACATAGCGAGACCAGCACTGGCTGAGGGATCCCCTGCACACCTCCTGACCAGAGAAGCAGAAAGGTACTCATCTCAGGGACAGGGAGACCTATTAACCTTACTTTCCGGCTTCTTCTCTGCGGCACTGGAGCAGGCTTGGCAGTAGGTAGAGTACAGAGACGGGGGTATTTTATCTGCTCTGGATCAGGAGAAAACATGAAAACCACATCAACTATGACTCAAATTAGTTCTCAGGGTTACAATTCCAATAACGATCAAAAAACAAAATGCATGACATAATCTACTACCCATACCTTATAGTATAACCCCATTTTTAGAAAGAAAATAAATTACATGCATGTAATCCAATGGTTCTTACTGTTTCATAATTTGTCATATATAAATACCTGCCAACTGTGGTTGTCACAGGAGAGTGAGATCATAAATGATTTTTTTTAATTTTTAAAATATTTTTTAAATGTATTCATGAGAGACGGAGAGAGAGAGAGAGAGAGAGAGAGGCAGAGACACAAGCAGAGAGAGAAGCAGGCTCCATGCAGGGAGCCTGACGTGGGACTCGATCCTGGGACTCCAGTACCATGCGCTGGACTGAAGGCAGGCGCTAAACTGCTGAGCCACCCAGGGATCCCCTCATAAATGATTTTTACTTCTCTCACTGAAGTTTGGTAATTTTCAAACTTTTAAAATGAACTTCTATTACTTTTAATGAGTAATAATGAGAAAAACACCAATTAATGTCATTAAAAATACACAGAGTTATAGAACAAAGTCCTAAGATAAGGACTCTGCAGGGCATGGACCCCTGGCCAGCACATTCTCATGACACACGGACAAGCCCAGGGACTGGAGCTGTAGAGTCACCTTCAGAGGAGCAGGAGCCACACATGACAGCCCAGGCATGGGACAAAGGCAAGGTGTGGCCTAGAGGACACACAGTCTAGAAACAAGCAATGAGGCGAGAGGCCAGCCCACCCGATGGTGCTGCAAACCCTGACAAGCCAGGAAAGGAGATGATGTGTCCCAGGGTAGGGGTCCCATTGCAGCCCACAGCCAGGCAGAGGACAGCACAACCATAGCCCTAGGACTGGAGAGTCAAAAGTCCTCAGTTTAAGGATTAGAAACCAATGCAAATGAAAAGAGCAAATCTGAGGAAATGGGAGAAATTCACAGAAAAGAGCATTTCAGACATCGCTCATCCTCAGGGAGCTAAAACAATGAAGGAAGGGTCGGGCAGGTAAAGTGGAAGAAATGCCCCAGAAAAAATAACACCCAAACCCCCAAATATGCAAAACATGACTGAGAACAAGTCAGAAGACAATCCTGGCGAAGTGGTAGCAGCAAGAGGAAATCACACAGAAAAAGACCTGCCGGGAAACAAGTTAATAACAGCGTCTGTGTCTGGGCTTTGCTTCTTTGGGGGTACAGAGGCCTGTGAGCATGACATAAACACTATTCTACTTTTATCTCTTCAATTTTTCTTTTTTTTTTTTTTTTCTCTTCAATTTTTCATAACAAAAGATTTAAAAGTATCTGAGAAAATGTCTTAGTGCTGAAGGACGAGTTTTCAGGTCAGAGGGCCCATCTGCAAGGCTGGTCCAACACAGTGAGGAAGAGGAGCCCTCAGCTCCATCTGCCCAGGAATTCATCTAATACTTCTGAACTCACCTGAGATCTAAGAAAAGAGTAGCTGCAACTCTAAAAATACAGTGACCACTTTTTGCAAGGCAGAAGTGAATCAGAGGCCATCTATTGGAAGACAGACCACAGGAAGAGAGCCTCTGGCAGTGGGTTAACTGATGGAGCAGCAGAGCACAACATCAGAACAGTTAGAAGTCCGCTCCCATGTGAGATGTCCCTGCCTGGAAGATGCTCAGTGGCTCAGCAGGGTGGAATCCTGGGTGTGACAAGGGTGGTCTCAGGATCCCTGCGATCATGGGAAGACAGGGGTGTGAATGTGGCACAGTTCCCGGGTTTTGGGGTGGGGAAGTAGGCTGCAATCACTGAGCCCAGGAGCCGGCTCTCAGCTCGGGGTGGCCAGAGACTGAGAACAGAGGGAAGGTTGGCCACGGCTCCTCGAGCAGGAGCCCAGCAATGAGGAGAACCGCCAGGAGACTTTCCTCCCTCCCCCAGGTGGAGCCGCATGGGTATACACCACAGGAGCGTGCAGGGTTTGGAGACTCCAGACAGGGTAGTGTGCCTGAGACAGAAACACTCGGTCCCAGGCTGAGTGAGCAGAGTGCGGACAGGGATTGGGGAGATGAGAGGGATGAACTGCTTTTCCCTGGGGGCCCTGAGCTTGCACTCCAGGGTTGGAGAGTGGGGGCCCACCATTTTCACTTCCCCTCTAGAGCAGCTTGGAAAGCCTTTGGGGAACAAAATCCACCTAGAGCAATTTGGAGCAGGTAAGTTAGCCTGGCAAGGGCAGTGCGATTCCACCCAGAGCAAGGACATCTGAGAATCAAGGCCACAGGCCCCTCCCCAGAAGATAAGCCAGACCCTACAGCCAAGATGGAGTTTACGGATCATAGAGAACTGCTAAACTCCACCACTAGGGGAAAATATTATATAGAATTCATGAGTTCTTTCCCACGATGCTTTAGCCTTTCAATTTTAACCTTTTTTTTTCTTTCCTTTTTCTTTTTTTTTTTTTTTTTTTTAAAGATTTTATTTATTTATTCATAGAGACACAGCTAGAGAGAGAGAGAGGCAGAGACACAGGCAGAGGGAGAAGCAGGCACCATGCAGGGAGCCTGATGTGGGACTCGATCCCGGGTCTCCAGGATCACACCCCGGGCTGCAGGCGGCGCCAAACCGCTACGCCACTGGGGCTGCCCTCTTTCCTTTTTCAATGAATTTCTTTTACCAACTTTTTTTTCACCTTTTAAAATTTTCATTTTTACAGTTACATTATATCCTTTCATAGTATTTTATTTTTGTGTATATATGTTGTTCTTTCTTTTACAATTTTGGGATACAGTTTGTTCTATTTTTTTTAAAAGATTTTATTTATTTATTTGAGAAAGAGAGAGTACAATGAGCCCCCAATAAGGGGTTCAATCCCTGGACCCCGAGATCTAGACCTGAGCCAAAGCCATCCAAGTTCCCCAGCTCCAATATACCTTCTGTCCCTACCTTTTCTCTTCTTGGATCCCAATCATTCTAGTATTGTTTTGCTTTATGGCATCACTTATCTCTTGACTCCTGCCCTGGTGATCCAGTAGCTGTTTATCTCTCTTTCTCAACTTCTTTATTCTCCATTATTTTGTCTTCTAGATCACTAATTCTGTCTTCTGCCTCATTTATCCTAGTAGTCAGAGCCTCCATTTTTTATTGCATCTCATTTAATGGCCTTTTTGATTTCGACTTGATTAGATTTTAGGCTTTTTTCCTCCAGAAAGGGATTCTTCTGGTGTCACACCCAGGATTCCGGTCTTTTTTTTCAAGTCCAACCTGTATCTTTATAATTGTTATTCTGAACTCTAGTTCCCACATCTTACTTATATCCATACTGAATAGGTTCCTGACAGTATCACCTCTTGTTTTCTTTTTTGAGGTGAATTTTTCCATCTTGTTATTCTGTCCAGAGAATAGATGAATGAGAAAAGAAAATACTAAAATGGCAACAATGACCCTAGAAAAATATACGCTAAACAAATCAGAAGAAACCCAAAACAAAACAAACAAAAAATAGAATCAGACAGATGGACAGAAAGAGCAGTACACTGGATCCTTCATGTATTTTAGTCTGTTAGAAAACTGGATCCTGAAATTGTAAAGAAAGAAAAATACGGGATCCCTGGGTGGCGCAGCGGTTTGGCGCCTGCCTTTGGCCCAGGGTGCGATCCTGGAGACCCGGGATCGAATCCCAAGTCGGGCTCCCGGTGCATGGAGCCTGCTTCTCCCTCTGCCTGTGTCTCTGCCTCTCTCTCTCTCTCTGACTGTCATAAATAAATAAAAAAAATATTTAAAAAAAAGAAAAAAAATAAATATGTACAAAAACAAAATTAAGTACAATGAAAGGATAGAATGTAACTAAAAATGAAAATTGAAAGAAAAAAAAAACACAATCAGGTGAACAGAATAGAGCAATACACTATATCCTGAGTATATTTTGGTCAGTTTGTTAGAAAAACTACATCTCAAAATTATTAAGAATGAAAAACATATATATATATAAATTAAATACATTGAAAGGATAGAATGTACTTGTAAAGATGAAATTTAAAAAGACTAACACAGGCAGCCCGGGTGGCTCAGCGGTTTAGTGCCTGCCTTTAGCCCAGGGTGTGATCCTGGAGACCTGGGATGGAGTCCCACGTCAGGCTCCCTGCATGGAGCTTGCTTCTCCCTCTGCCTGTGTGTCTGCCTCTCTCTCTCTCTCTCTCTCTGTGACTCTCATGAATAAATAAATAAAATCTTTATAAAAAAAAAAAAAAAAAGGGATCCCTGGGTGGCGCAGCGGTTTGGCGCCTGCCTTTGGCCCAGGGCGCGATCCTGGAGACCCGGGATCGAATCCCATGTCGGGCTCCCGGTTCATGGAGCCTGCTTCTCCCTCTGCCTGTGTCTCTGCCTCTCTCTCTCTCTCTCTCTGTGACTATCATTAATAAAAAAAATCTCTAAAAAAAAAAAAAAAAAAAAAAGACTAGCAAAAAATAATATGATCAGATAGACAAAGAGAACAGAGTCATACACTAGATTCTTGGTGTATTTTGGTCTGTTTGTTAGAGTAAATTGTATTGGCACCCCTGGGTGGCTCAGTCGGTGAAGTGTCTGCCTTCAGCTCAGGTCATGATCTCAGGGTTCTGGGATTGAGTCCCAAGACGGGCTCCCACTTAGTGGGGAGTCTGCTTCTCCCTCTGCCCACCACCCTGCTTGTGCTCTCTCAAATAAAGAAATAAATAAAATATTTTTTTAAAAAAGGAAGGTATATTGGTGCAAATTATAGCTGAGAACTTCCCTAATATGGGGATTGAAAAAGGCAAAATGAATAAATAGGTCAACACCACTGACATATAATAGTGAAATTTACGAATCTCAGAGACAGAATCCTGAACACAGCTTGGACAAGAGGTCTGTAACCTACAAAGGTAGAAACATTAGACTGACAGCACACCTGTCCGAAGAGACCCAGCAGGCTGGAACGGACTGGCATAATACATTCAGGGTGCTAAATGAGAAAAACATGAAGCCAAGAATACTTAATCCAGCAAGGCTGTCATTCAGAATGAAAGGAGAGACAAAGAGCTTCCACGACAAATAGAAAGTAAAAGAATATGTGATTACTAAACTAGCTTGGCAAGAAATAGTAAAATGGAAACTTTAAGCAAAGAGGGAGCCCAAAAGTAACACAGACCCAGAAAGAAACAATCTACAGAAACAGTGACTTTACTGGTAATACAATGGCACTAAATTAATCTTTCAATAATTACTCTGAATGTAAATGCTCCCATCAAAAGGCACAAAGGGGCAGCCCCGGTGGCGCAGCGGTTTGGCGCCGCCTGCAGTCCAGGATGTGATCCTGGAGACCCGGGATCAAGTCCCACATCGGGCTCCTTGCATGGAGGCTGCTTCTCCCTCTGCCTGTGTCTCTGCCTCTCTCTCTCTCTCTCTCTGTGTCTCTCATGAATGAATAAATAAATAGAATCTTAAAAAAAAAAAAAAAAAGCCACAAGGTATCAGATTGGATAAAAAAGCATTGATATGCTGTTGGCAAGAGACTCATTTTAGACCCAAGGAGACCTCCACATTGAAAGTGTGGGGGTGGAAAACCATTCATCATGCTAACGGCTAACGGACATCAAAAGAAAGCTGGGATGGCAATCCTCATTTTCAGACAAATTAGATACTAAACCAAAGACTGTAATAAGAGATGAAGAAGGACAGTATATCATAACTAAAAGGTCTACCCAACAAGATCTAAACATTGTAAATATTTATCCCCTTAACATGGGAGCAGCCTATTACATAAACCAATTTATAAGAAAATTAAAGAAACCCATCGATAATAATACAGTAATAGTAAAGAACTAAAATACCCCATTCATGGCAAATGACAGATCATCTAAGCAGAAGATCAACAAGGAAACAAGGGCTTTGAATGACACACTGGATCAGATGGACTTCACAGATATGTTCAGAGCATTTCATCCTAAAGCAACAGAATATACATTCTTCTTGGGTGCACACAGAACATTCTCATGTGCACAATAGAATACATACTTGTTCACAAATCAGGTCTCAACTGGTACCTAAAGACTGTGATCATTCCCTGCATATTCTCAGACCACAATGCTTTGAAATTGGAACTCAATCACAAGAGGAAATTTGGAAAGAACTCAAATACATGGAGGCTAAGGAGCATCCTACTAAAGAATGAATGGGTCACCTGGGACATTAGAGAATTTAAAACATTCAGGGAAACAAGTGAAAAAAAACACAACTGTTCAAAACCACTGGGGACACAGCAAAGGTGATCCTAAGAGGGATGTATATAGCAATACAAGCCTTTCTCAAGAAACAAGAAAAGTCTCATATACACAAGTTAACCTTACACCTTAAACAGCTGGAAAAAGAACAGCAAATAAAGCCTAAACCCAGCAAGAGAAGAGAAATAATAAAGAGAAGAGTAAAAATCAATGAAACAGAAACCAAAAGAACAGATGAATGAAATGAGGAGCTCCTGGTTCTTTGAAAGAATTAGTAAGTTGATAAATCCCTGGCCAGACTTATCAAAAAGAAAAGAGAAAGGACCCAAATAAATAAAATCATGAACAAAAGAGGAGAGCTCACAACCAACACCAAACAATACAAACAATTATAAGAACATATTATGATCAACTATATGCCAACAAATTAGGCAATCTGAAAGAAATGGATGCATTTCTAGAGACATATAAATTACCAAAATGGAAACAGGAGAAACAGAAACCCTGAACAGACTCATAACCAGTAAGGAAATTGAATCGGTCATCAAAAGTCTTCCAACAAGTAGGAGTCCAGGCCCAGATGGCATCCCAGGGGAATTCCACCAAACATTTAAGGAAGAAATACCTATTTTTCTGAAGCTGTTTCCAAACATAGAAATAGAAAACTTCCAAACTCTATGAGGACAGCATTACCTTGATGCCAAAACCAGACAAAGACCCATCAAAGAGGAGAATTATAGACCAATATCCCTGATGAATATGGAGGCAAAAATTCTCACCAAGATACTAGCTAATAATAGGATACAGCAGAACATTAAAAGGGTTATTCACCAGAACCAAGTGGAATTTATTCGTGGGCGGCAAGGGTGCTTTAACATCCAGAAATCAACCCATATGATACAGCACATTAATAAAAAAGGACAAGAATAGTATGATTCTCTCAATAGATATAGAAAAAGCATTTGACAAAGTATAGTATCTTTTATTGATTTAAATTCTTCCAGTGTAGGGATAGAGGGAACATACATCAATATTATAAGAGCCATATAAGAAAAGCCCAGAGCGGGAGTACCTGGGTGGCTCAGTGGTTGAGCTTCTGTCTTTGGCTCAGGGTGTGATCCTGGGGTCCTGGGATCGAGTCCTGCACTGGGCTCCCTGTATGAAGCCTGCTTCTCCCTCCACCTATGTCTCTGCCTCTCTCTCTGTGGCTCTCATGAATAAATAAAATCTTATAACACACACACACGTACACACAAGAAAGATAATAAAACACTGAGTTAACAACCAGTTTAAGAACTTATTAGGCACCTGGGTGGCTCAGTCAGTTAAGCATCTGCCTTTGGCTCAAGTCATGATCTCAGGGTCCTGGGATAGAGTCCTGAATCAAACTCTCTGCTCCGTGGAGAGCCTGCCTCATCCTCTCCCTCTCCCCTTCCACTTGCTTGTGCTCTCTCTCATACATGATCTCTCTCTCTCAAAAATAAATAAATAAAATCTTTAAAAAAAAAAAGAAAAAGAAAAGGGCAGAATTAACACTAGCAGGAATTACAAAAAAAGCGAAGGGCAGCTGCGTTTCTCAATCAGTTAAGTGTTCAACTCTTGATCTGAGCTCAGGTCTTGATCTCAGGGTTGTGAGTCGGGTGTGGAGCCTGGTTAAAACATATATACATATATATGTATGCACACACACACACACACATATGTGATAAACAATACTATGTCAATAATTTGAAAATTTAGATGAAATAGATGGTTTTGTAGAAACATATACAACTAACTCAAGAATAAATAAAACACACGACTAAACCAATAACCATTCAAATAAACTAAGTCAGCTGTTAAGAGTCTGCCTCTAGGGGATCCCTGGGTAGCTCAGCAGTTTGGAGCCTGCCTTCGGCCCAGGGAATAATCCCAGCAGTCCTGGGATCGAGTCCTGCATCGGGCTTCCTGCATGGAGCCTGCTTCTCACTCTGCCTGTGTCTCTGCCTCTCTCTTTCTCTCTGTGTGTCTCTCATGAATAAATAAATAAAATCTTAAAAAAAAAAAAAAAAAAACAGACACTAGGAACAGATGACTTTATAGCCAACCTTCACCAAACTAAAAGGTACACAGAATCCTTGCATTACATAGACTGTTTCAGGAGACAGGAAAGAGGTAAGGCTTATAACCTTGAAGTCAAAGCAGCCACGATGAGTAAAAAAATATGAGTCACAGATGCAAAAATCCTATACAAAGGATCAGTAAACCAAATACAACAGTCTATATAATATAAGACATCATTACCAAGCAGACCCTGGGTAGCTCAGCGATTGAGCACCTGCCTTCAGCTCAGGGCGTGATCCTGGAGTCCCAGGACTGAGTCCCACATTGGGCTCCCTGCATGGAGCCTGCCTCTCTCTCTCTCTCTCTCTGTCTCTCATGAATAAATAAATAAAATCTTAAAAGAGATTCAATGAAAGTATAAATTCATGCTAAAAGTCTTTAGCAAATTCACATAGAGGGAACTTTCCTAATATGGTAAAAAGCATATGAAAATATAAAAAGACTACAGCAAATAGAAGTATAGGTAAAACTTTATTTTTTTAAATTTTTTACTTTTAAAGATTTATTTATTTATTCATGAGACACACACACACACACACAGAGGCAGAGACACAGGCAGAGGGAGATGCAGGCTCCGTGCAGAGAGCCCGATGCGGAACTTGATCCCGGGACTCCGGGATCACACCCTGAGCCGAAGGTAGACGCTCAACCATGGAGCCAGCCAGGCGTCCCTAGGTAAAACTTGAGAAGCATTCCAATTTCAGTCAGGAACAAGACAAGATGCTAACTTCTAATCCCTACAATTTCATATTATACCTAAAAAGCCTATCCAATACAATGAGACAAAAATGAGGTATAAAGATCAAAAAGGAAAAGACAAACTGTTATTCTTATAGACAATGCAATTATCTACAAAGAAAATTACCAAGCACCTATTAGAAATAAGTTAAACAGGGTTATTAGATACAGGAGCACCTATACCTCAGCAATAACAATAAATAAATAAATAAATAAGAAAGAAAGAAAGAAAGAAAGAAAGAAAGAAAGAAAGAAAGAAAGAAAGAAAGAAAGAAAGAAAGAAAGAAAATGATACACTTTTAACAACAAAATCTAAGGACCTAGCAGTATAATGAAAAAAAATTTACAAGATAGAAAAATCTATTACTGAAAGGTTTAAATAGATATACTATGTTCATGGAAGGAAAACATTGTTACCATAACAAAGTCAACTATACACAAATTAATCTAGGGGATCCCTGAGTGGCGCAGCGGTTTAGCACCTGCCTTTGGCCCAGGGCGCTATCCTGGAGACCCGGGATCGAATCCCATGTTGGGCTCCCGGTGCATGGAGCCTGCTTCTCCCTCTGCCTATGTCTCTGCCTCTCTCTCTCTCTCCGTGTGACTATCATAAATAAATAAAAATTTAAAAAAAAATTGTTTTTAATTAATCTATAAAATTAAGGAAAACCACTAAAAATTCTGAGTTTTCATGGAGATACATGCAAGGCTGCTCACTGAAGCACTATTAATACATTATATTTCAGGTAACCTGAGAGCTGTTACAGGGATAGATAAGTTAATCAAGGCAGGTATTCTGCAGGCCATGAGGACCTCACTTTCTGCAACAAGGAATTGTAGCCACAGAACAGAACTCAAATCTTTGGTTCAGTGGTGACCCAGAGCCCACAGCCACCAGGGTGAGTGGAAATGCCAACCGCAGAGTGACATAGTGTGATGTGTCCATATATACACATATATTTTTGTAGCTATAAATGTGTAATAAAAAAGCTAAAAATAGGGGATCCTGGTTGGCTCAGTGGCTAAGCATCTGGCTTCGCCTCAGGGAATGAACCAGGTCCTGGGATCGAGTCCCACATCAGGCTCCCTGCGAGGAGCCTGCTTCTCCCTCTGCCTGTGTCTCTGCCTCTCTCTCTCTGTGTCTCTCATGAATAAATAAATAAAATCTTAAAAAAAAAAAAAGAAAAATGATATTCAGAATTAAAGAAATTTTCTTTTTAATATCTTCATAAATTTTGAGCCAATATTTTATCAATAAAAACATATGTGATAAAACACTTTTCTCTACAAAAAAAACACAATTTTTTGCATTTGTCCAAAGCCCTTCTGGAAACACGTGTCCTTGCATACCTCCTCAGGGACTCTATCAAGGCCGCTCTGGAGTCAGGGGTTCTTGGGAGCTGTGGGAGAAGATGTGATGCAAGTCAGACATCTGCTCTCTGCCAACTGGGCACCAAGTCCACGAGCACATGTACTGACCACTCGAGGTGTGAGCAGGGCAGGGAGAAAGTGCGACATGTAGTAGGGTCTCCTGAAGATACTGCAACACAGAAGAGCACGTTTAGAGGCATCACATACTCGGTCAGATGACAGAAACATTAGAACGTCTTCCTGAAAACTATGAGAACATCCATTTCCACAGACAGTCACTGCCATTCACAGGGAGGCACCACATGGGTTGTTTCATTTGTGTCATATGGCTGTGATATTATACCAGGGTTGTTTTGTTTTTGTTTTTTAAAGATTTATTTATTGAGGGCAGCCCCAATGGCCCAGCAGTTTGGCGCTCCCTTCAGCCTGGGGTATGATCCTGGAGAGCTCGGATCAAGTCCCATGTCGGGCTCCCTGCATAGAGCCTACTTCTTCCTCTGCCTGTGTCTCTGCCTCTCTTTCTCTCTGTGGCTGTCTTGAATAAATAAATAAAATCTTAAAAAAAAATTTATTGATTGATTTCAGAGAAAGAGAAAGAGAACAGAGTACACGCATGTGCTGGCAAGCCAGTGAATGGAGGGGGGAGGGCAAAGGGAGATAGAATCTTCAGCAGACTCCCTGCTGAGCATGAAGCCCAACATGGGGCTTGATTCCAGGACCCCAAGATCATGACCTGAGCCAAAACCTAAGAGTTGGACATTCACTGACAGAGCCACCCAGGTGCCCCATACCACAGTTTTTCATTGTTTTGGGACATTTCATGCAAAGGGAAACAACGGGCCTGCATCCCAGGGATCTTGAAGACACTGTGTGAGACACAGCCATGCAACCTGAGTAATTTCAGAAATCCTGGGAGCTAGACTCAGTTCACATTTCTGAAAAGCAATACCTTCAAAAACCTTGCCCACACTGGTAGAATCCAGAGTTCAAGATGTCTCCGGATCACACCAAATTCAACAAAATTCTGCTATTCAGTTTAGTCCTGGCTCCACACTGGTCACCCATGGAGCACTGATGAAAAATCATTATTAAACCATGGGCTCATCTCATCCTTCTGTCTTGGCTCTACTCAACAATATCCATTGGTTTTACCTCAAGAAAATGAATTTTAAAGCAAGGGCTCTTTGAGGTACCACCTCACTACAGGACTTGTGCTGGAACACCTACCCTCAGTCATCCACAAATACAACAGCCACCCTGCTCCCCGCGGCTGAGAATAGACGGGACAGCTCCAGGAAGCATGGCCCTACCTGGCCTCCATGACGGCAACAGGGACTTTCCCCGTGTGTTCAAACACTGCGATGGCCTTCTCCACATCCTGGTGTGCTTGGCTGTGGGGCTGGTTCCACACAGGGAAGATGGGAAAGAACAAAAGATGCGAAAGAAAAGAGACTGAGCAGAGAAGGGTGCCATCAGCCTACCCTGCAGCACAAAGACAACCCTGCCATTTCAAGGTGGACAATATGGTCGCTGCCAACACAGCAAGGGGATATTGCCACAAACCAATAACGAGTCCACAGAAAGGGACCGACTGCTGCTTCAAGGTCTCAGAAAGATCACACCTCAAAAGAGTCACCCCAGGGACCAGTCAACACCTCTGGGAACCTCTGTCACCCCCTGGGCTTGCCCTAGGACAATACAGGGTTCCAAAGAAAAACTCTGAAGTGGGAAGGGGAAGTAACTTAATTTTTGAGAGTTAAAAAAATTATGAAATGACAACATATGAACATATGTTGACAGCAATGTTAATAGACACCAACATTAAATACTTAGAATATTCACCTAATACTTTAATGGCAGCCGTAAGGGCTCTCCAGCCACTCACAACCTTTAAGTAAGAGAGTCTTAAAATGGGCAGCCCAGGTGGCTCAGCAGTCTAGCACCGCCTACGGCCAGGGTATGATCCTGGACACCCAGGATCAAGTCCCATGTCAGGCTCCCTGCATGGAGCCTGCTTCTCTCTCTGCCTGTGTCTGTCCCCCCACCCCCCATGTGTCTTTCATGAATAAATAAAATCTTAAAAAAAAAAAGTCTTAGAATAACATATACACACACTATACCACCATCTGACATTTGGCTTATGTAAATATAGTTAACATTTTTTTTCTGTAATTCTCAGAAATACAGGATCTTTCTCCTGTCCCATTTTAAAGACAGCCTCTGTAATGCAAATCCACATGAATGAAGATCTAAAAGACAGAACTTCCTGCACACACTAAGTTGCTTTGCTCCTGTTCTGAAAATTTAACTCACATCCTCCAGCTATACTAGGAAGAAAAGGCTGAGAGTCCCAGGAAATGAGCCTGTGCTTGGTGAGCACAGGCAAGAGGCCACAGGTGATAGCAGAACCGAGGTGACATTACCTCTGTGACATCCTTGGCTGAAGACAGATCTTCATAGAGGCCCATGTTTTCCACTGAAACCTGCAGAGGAGATGTGGTCAGGAGCATAAGGCCCTGGCCTCTGTGGGGAGAGGCTGAGGAAGCCACTGCTGCAGGGGAGTAGAACGGCGGGGAGGCCAAGACTCACCTTCAGGTCAGCCAGGCGCGTCTTAGCCAGTGTGACATAGTCTGTGAGGAGAGAGCGGTACTTGCTCGGCACCAGCGGTGGGTAGAGAATGTGCACCTGTGGGCAGAGCAGGGTTATGTCAGCCCATGACCTATGGGTGACTTTCTTGGGAAACAGCAACAGCTTGCTTTGGATACTTGTACTCCTGTGGATGGCAGGAGAGTCAAGGATTAGCCAAAGTCCACAGGGGGCTAACGCTAGAGATAAAACAGACAAAAATCACAGCTGAGGGTCTCCAAGTGTACCTGTGCACATTCCTTCAGAAGCGGGCCAGGCAGGCCCCTCCCTGACCCTGGCACCACCTCCCAACCCCACTCCCCTGCCCTCCTCACCCTCCCAAACCCCCCACCCTGTCTCCTACAGCACAAACACAGTGGTGCCCCAGGGAGATGAAGGGTCTAGCCCTCAGGGCAGGCTGGAAGTTTTGAGCTTCACTCAGTGATGATACAGTCTCTAGTCTATGTCCCTTAGGTCACATGTATTCTTTGGAATGTAATACAAATTTCTTAATTACAAAAAGAAGAATCAATTTCCAGTGTCCTACACCCCATAGAATGCTGGGCATCATTATCTAATTAAAAAAGAAAGCTTGCAATAAGGCATCTTTAACCATGAGATTCATACAGCTTTGTTATAAAAAATGCAAATTCTATACAAGGGTGTAATGTTTTCCACCTCTGGAAGGAAATGGCCACAGGCACTTTGGGGTATATTCTGTTGATTCTCCTTCAATATAAAAATACAACATTTTATATGTTAACTAACTGGAATTTAAGTAAAAACTTGAACCTACAAGGGAGGGAGGGAGGGAAAGAAAATATCCATCATTTTAAGAAAACGAACATGGGGCTGTGCCATACGCATATATGCTCCTCCCACCAAGTGGGTGCCAAAGACATCCTTCTATGCCAGCACATAGAACTGTCTCATCCTTGTGGGGGGCTGTGTGTTGTCACCCTCCACTCGACACCAGTGCTCACCAACCACCTCTTAGGGATGGACAAGCGGCTGGTTCCTGGGCACTTTACCATCATAAACATGGTTTCCATGCCGAGTGCACAATCACATCCCTAGCTGGCACGTGTGCATCAGGGAAAACCAGCAGGATGGTGGGCGGTGCCCACCCCTGCCTGAGGCACCTTGGGTGGCTGCTCACCTGCATGTACCTTGGAGCCTCAAAGGGAACGAGGTCTGACAGGAACTTGAAGAGAAAGACCAGTGTCTTCTTGCTGCCACTGTGGAAGCCCCTTGTGCTCCCAAAAGAGGCCTGGAGGGAGAGGCGGGCATGAGGCCAGGTGGCTGGCTCCACAAGGGGCAGCGCCACCCACCCAGGTACATATCACAGAACGGCAGAAACAGAGGCTCAACTGCATCCAAAGGGAAACAGCTGCTTGGCCTCCTGTAATCTCACAATGCCACAGCTCTGCATGCCTCACAACATGGGCTGAAAGTTCATTTAAAACAAAAATAAAGAGACACCTGGGTGGCTCACAGTCAGTGAAGTGTCTGCTTTCAGCTCAAGTCATGACCCCGGCGTCCTAGGATCAAGTCCTGTTTTGGACTCCCTGCTCCATGGAAGCCTGCTTCTCCCTCTCCCTCTTGCCTGCTCGTGCCCGCTCTCTCTCTCAAATAAAGAAAGTTTTTTAATTAAAAATATATTCCTATACAAAACAGTAACTGTGTTATTTTTTTGTGACTCTCAGGAGCACAATGTATTAGCAGCCCTGAAAAGGCCTCTTTCCTAAACAAACACATTCTATATGATGAAGCCACTTCTGAACACATGGTATCACCCAGATCACCCAGACTCTTCTGTGAGGGGACAAGGTCACTGCAGGAGTGGCCAAGAAGGGTCACCCCTCACAACACTGCAGAGAGCCAGGAACTGAGGGTGCCCAGGGAGTGCTAGTAATTTCGGAACGGTTATCAGCCCTGCAGTGCCACTATGAGCCTTTGCCAAGACGACTGAACCCCTAGCCACACACAGCCCTGCCCTGGCCCAGCTCACCAGCAGAGCCACCGCCACTGCATCTGAGGCCCTCAGCACTTGTGCCAAAGTGCACGACATAATTCTTCTAAGAGGTGGTGGTGCAGACACAAAAAGCAACCAGGTAGAGGAGGATAGCAGCTGAGCAGGACCCTAGGCTCACCTCATCCCATGAACACAACTAGATAACTATCAAATTATCCCAAATGCCCCAGAAATCGACCTGAAGACTAGCAGAACAAACTCCACAACACTATAAACCTAGAAATCAACCACAAGAAAAGACGTGGAAAGACCACAAATACATGAGGTAAAACAGGCTACTAAATAATCAGTGGGTCAACCAAGAAGTCAAAGAAGAAAAAAAAAGTTCACAGAAACAAATGAAAATAAAAACACAACAGCCCAAAATCTCCGGGATGTGGAAAAGTGGTTTGAAGTACAAAGTTTATACCAATAAAGGCCCACCTTAAGAAGAAAGGAAAAAAAAAAAAAAGGAAAACCTCAAACAATACAATTTTACTCGCAGAAGAGCTAGAAAAGGAACAACAAACAAAACCTAAAACCAGCAGAAGGAAGGAAATAATAAAGATTAGAGAAGAGGGGCTCCTAGGTGGCTCAGCAGTTGAGCATCTGCTGTCAGCTCAGGGCATGAGCTTGGAGTTCCAGGATCAAGTCCCATGTCGGGCTCCCTGCATGGAGCCTGCTTCTCCCTCTGCCTATGTCTCTGCCTCTCTCTCTGTGTCTGTCTCTCATGAATAAATAAAATCTTTTAATAAATAAATAAGTTGTACTTAAAAAAATTAGAGAAGAAATAAACAATATAGAAACTAAAACAAAAAAGATCAATGAAACCAGGAGCTGGTTCTTTGAAGAAAAAAAAAAAAAGGCAATAAAAATGATTACATCTGTAGCCAGACTTATGAAGAAAAAAAGATAAAGGACCCAAATAAAATCACGAATGAGAGAGAAGTGACAACCAACCACCCCAGAAATACAAACAATTTTAAGACATTATTATGAAAAACTACATGCCAACAAACTGGACAACCTGGAAGAAATGGATAAATTCCTAGGAACACATAACCTGCCAAAACTGAAACAGGAATAAACAGGAAACTTCAACAGACACATAACCAGCAAAGAAATTGAATCAGTCATCAAAAATCTCCCAACAAACAAAAGTCCAGGCCAGATGGCTTCACAAGGGAACTCTACCAAACACTTAAAAAGAGTTAATACCTATTCTTTTCAAACTATTCCAAAAAGATTGAAGGAAAACTTCCAAATTCATTCTATGAAGCCAGCATTACCCTGATACCAAAACTAGATAAAGACTCCACTAAAAAAGAATTATAGGCCAACAGCCCTGATCAACATGGATGCAAAAATCCTCAACAAATACTACCAAACCGAATCTAACAATACATTAAAAAAACCATTCACCACGATCAAGTGGAATTTATTCTGCAGCTGCAAAGGTGGTTCAATATTCACAAATCAATGTGACACATCACATCAATGAGAGAAAGGATAAAAATCACATGACATTTCAATAGATGCAGAAAAAAACATTTGACAAAGCATAGCACCATTCATGACAAAAACCCTCAGCAAAATTAAGTTTAGAGGGAACATACCTCAACATAATAAAGGCTGAAAAACTCACAGCTTACATCATCCTAAAAGGGAAAAGTTGAGAGTCTTTCCCCCTAACACCAGGAACAAGATAAGGATTTCCACTCTCACCATTTTTATTCAACATAGTACTTAGGAAATCAGACCACAAACAGATATGAAAGATATCCAAATCAGTAAGAAAGAAGTAAAACTTTCATTATCTGCAGATGACATACTATATATACAAAACCCAAAAAACTTCACCAAAAAACTACTAGAAGTGATAAATTCAGTAAAGTCACAGGATATGAAATCAACATCCATATTTTTTTAATATTTCTATGCATTAATAATGATGCAGCAGAAAAGGAAATTAAGAAAACAACCCCTTGGGATCCCTGTGTGGCGCAGCGGTTTAGCGCCTGCCTTTGGCCCAGGGCGCGATCCTGGAGACCCAGGATCAAATCCCACGTCAGGCTCCCGGTGTATGGAGCGCTTCTCCCTCTGCCTGTGTCTCTGCCTCTCTCTCTCTCACTGTGTGCCTATCATAAATAAATAAAAAAAAAATTAAAAAAAAAAAAAAAAAAAAAGAAAACAACCCCTTTACAACTGTACCAAAAAACATTAAGATTCCTAGGAATAAACCTAACCAAAGAGGTGAAAGACCTATACCCTGAAAACTATACAACACTAATGAAGGAAACTGAAAAGAACACAAAGAAATGGAAACACATCCCATGAGAATGGACTGGAAGAACAAATATTGTTAAAATACTTAACTATACTACCCAAGGTAATCTACAGATTTAGTGCAATCCCTATCAAAACACCATCAGCATTTTTCACAGAACAAACAATCCTAAAATTTGTATGGAACCTCTAAAGACCCCAAACAGCCAAGGCAACCTTGAACAAAGAACAAAGCTGGAGGCATCATAATTCTGGCCTTCCAAGTTATATTACAAAGCTATAACAATCATGGGATTGTAGGTTCAAGCCCCATGTTGGGTCTAAAAATTACTTAAAAATTTAAAAGTAAAATAAAATCAATTTTAAAAATCTTACAAAGCTGTAGTGATCAAGACAATATGGTACAGGCACAAAAGCAGACAGACAGATGAAGAAAATAGAATAGAAAACCCAGAAATGAGCCCAGAACTCTATGATCAATTTATCTTCAACAAAGCAGGAAAGATTATCCAATGGGAAAAAGAATGTCTCTTCAACAAATGGTACTGGGGAAACTGGACAGCTAAAAGAATGAACCTAGACCACTTTCTTACACCAAACGCAAAAACAAATTCAAAATGGATTAAAGATCTAAATGTGAGATCTTGGGGCAACCTAGGTGGCTCAGCGGTTTAGTGCCACCTTCGGCCCAGGGCCTGATCCTGGAGACCCGGGATCAATGCCCACATCAGGCTCCCTGCATGGAGCCTGCTTCTCCCTCTGCCTGTGTCTCTGCCTCTCTCTCTCTCTTTCTCTCATGAATAAATAAATAAAATCTTTAAAAAATAAATAAATAAATGTGAGATCTTAACCAAGAAAAAAAAAAAAAATCCTAGAAGTGAGCACAAGCAGCAATTTCTCTGACATTGACTGTAGCAACATTTTTCTAGATAAGTCTCCTGAGGTAAGGGAAACAAAAGTAAAAATAAACTACTGGGAATTCATCAAAATAAAAAGCCTCTATAGAGCAAAGTGAACAATCAATACAACTAAAAGGCAACCTACAGAACAAGAGAAGATATGTGTAAATGACATATCCAATAAAGGGCTAGTATCCAAAATACATAAAGAAATTACACAACTCAATACTCCCCCCCCAAAAAAGAGAATCCAATTAAAAAATGGGTAGAAGACATGAATAGACATTTCTCCGAAGACGACATACAAATGGTCAACACACATGAAAAGATGCTCAACATCATTCATCATCAGGAGATACAAGCCAAAACCACAATGAGATACTACCTCACACCTGTCAAAAAAGTTAAAATCAGTCACAAGAAACAACAGGTGTTGCTGAGAATGTCAGAGGCGAGGGAGATGGGGGGATGGGGGAAGAGGCGTTCGGGATTAAGAAGTGTACTTGTCCTGGGCAGCCCAGGTGGCTCAGCAGTTTAGCGCTGCCTTCAGTCCAGAGCCTGATCCTGGAGTCCAGGGATCGAGTCCCACGTCAGGTTCCCTGCATGGAGTCTGCTTCTCTCTCTGCCTGTGTCTCTGCCTCTCTCTCTCTCTCTCTGTGTGTCTCTCATGAATAAATAAATAAAATCTTAGGGGATCCCTGGGCAGCGCAGCGGTTTAGCGCCTGCCTTTGGCCCAGGGCGCGATCCTGGAGATCTGGGATCGAATCCCACGTCGGGCTCCAGGTGCACGGAGCCTGCTTCTCCCTCTGCCTGTGTCTCTGCCTCTCTGTGTGTGTGTGACTATCATAATTAAATAAAAAATCTTAAAAAGATAAATAAATAAATAAAAAATAAAATAAAAATAAATAAATAAAATCATAAAAAAAAAAAAATAGATGGGGATCCCTGGGTGGCGCAGCGGTTTGGCGCCTGCCTTTGGCCCAGGGCGCGATCCTGGAGACCCGGGATTGAATCCCACATCAGGCTCCCAGTGCATGGAGCCTGCTTCTCCCTCTGCCTGTGTCTCTGCCTCTCTCTCTCTCTCTCTCTCTCTCTGTGACTATCATAAATAAATGAATAAATTAATTAATTAATTAATTTTAAAAAAATGAAAAGAAGTGTACTTGTCCTCAGTGCCAGATGATTAAAATAAAAACTAAAAAACAAAAAAACAACAAAGGCCACCAGATGACAAGAAAACCGCCCCACATCACCATTTCAGCTCCCACTCAAGTACAAGGGCAGCATTTCCCTCCCTCTAATCTGTCTACATGGAAGGATTAGTGATTCATTGTAACATCCACTCAAGAGGGAGCCTTGAGCATCCCAGGTGGCTCAGCAGTTTAGGGCCATCTTCAGCCCAGGGCGTGATCCTGGAGACCCGGAATAGAGTCCAACGTCGGGCTCCCTGCATGGAGCCTGCTTCTCCCTCTGCCTGTCTCTGCCTCTGTCTCTCATGAATAAATAAATAAATAAATCTTAAAAAGAAAAAAAGTGGGAGCCTCAATGACATCCTGGAAACAGGAATACAAACAAGCTCCTAGGGGGGATGCACAGTTTATTTGAAGTATTTACATCAATAATCTAAAGTAACAGACAGATTCCCCAGATCTGCAACAGCCTTTAGTGTCACTCCAGGAAAGACAGTTATTTTCATTAGAAAAATTACATCTAAGCACACCGTGACGAGCTAAGAACCATAATTCATGACCCCAAGGGGCTCAAATTTAAAATCATGTTGGTCTATTTACATTAATATTCTTAAAAATAAAGATTAAAACAATCTTCAAATACTAAACATCTATCAAACTCACCCAACCATTCACTTAACTTGGGTGCATTTTCTATAAATTATATTTCAATAAAGTTAATTTAAAAGGTAAAAGAAAAAAACAAAATAAAAAACCCCATCACCAACAGCACTTCTGAAGCACTCCTGTCCTTATGTCACCCAGGGAACTGAGCAAAAAAAAACCAGGACTGGGGTACACCTTGCTTATGACCAAATCACCTAGGCACACAGCTCTTGGCAGACACAGGAAATAGGCCAGCTCTGTGTGACCGCCAAGGGTACCCAGGCTGTGGACATGTGTGTCCAGCAGGGGCCCCTGGGCCCATTGCTGGGGGAACACAGGGCTGAGAAGCAGCAGCTCCACAGAATAAAGGAATAAAGAAAGAACACCACAACCACCTGTCCTGTACCGATGGCCCAGCAGGCAGAGGCTGGGCCAGGGCAGGCTACCACACTGGCGGTACAGGTGCAGCCACCCTCAGAACTAGAATAAGGTTGGCTCCCCACAAAGAAGCAATAACTACACCTCCCTGGTGGTGTGGCAGGAAAACCCAAAACCTGTACAGAGAATTAGACAACTTTTTCCACGACAGATTTATATACACCCAACGTTCCAAGTTGATGTCTAGAAGACACCAGCTCAGAAGTGGGACTGCAGTGGGTCTGTGAACATCTGCACAAACGTCCCAAGAACATGGATATGGCAGAAACAGAGAGGAGACCCCAGGAAGCTGAGGAGCACTCCCCTGGGACGCAATACATGGTGCAGGCAGTAGCAGTCACATTTGTTCTCACACTTTCCTGACGGCACTCGCTGCCTCAGAGACCTGATGGCGTGGGCAATGTGTTAATGAGGGGAGCAGCCAGACCCTGGACAAGGTAGCACAGAGCCCCAGGGGGAGGCTGAGAGGAATAGCCCTGACCCACAGAATGCGTTTGTAGCAAGGATGGCAATCAGGGTCCTGGCAATGACTGCCAAGAGGTAGCTCACCTGGAACCAGTCTGCATAGGATGGGAACACAGAGGGGCCCTCCAGTGCAGCCTGACGCACAACCAGGAACGCAGTGACCATGCTGTCCAGGTCGCAGCTCTCGAATGCACGGGCCAATAATCGAGTGACCCAATCTAGGAGGGAATCTCTGGTCATGGCTGGCAGACCATGACATGCAGTAAAATAAAATGCATACATTCTGCTGGAGGTAGAGCGTGCCAGTTAGGAGGATATACATGCCCCCTGCCACATGCAAGAGACTGGATAATAAGCAACCAGAGCAGCCAAATGCCAACTACATGAGGCTCTGGCAAGCAGTGCTGGCACCACAGGTGGATGACGGGCCCAGATGAGGAGACATGGGGCTCCCAACCAAGTGTACCTTGAACCAACTGCTGTGCTTCAGGTGAGCAGATCACCAGCGTAGACACACAGGAGAGTACGTGCTGCCAGTTCACTTCATGTGTTCCCAGAACTTCTTCTAAGTGTCCAATCAACTCCTCTGGACTAAGCATCACAAAGAGCTGAAACAAAAGTTCCCCAACCTGGCTGTCAAAACAAGCCACTCAACAGGCAGTTGGCTCCCCGCATCCACCCCACTTTGCAGCAGACACAACACAGAGTCCAAACCGTGACACTTCTGCCCTTGTCAGTGTGGGCAAGGAGGGATTCTCCTCTCAAGGAGAAGATGTTTTGTAAGTTCAGTCTGGGACCCCAGGGGTCCAGGTGTGGATGGCTGTGTCTGAGGAGCCTCCTGGCTTTTCTCTCCCCAGACTGGGAGCCACAGAGCCCTGTGGAAACAGTGCCACTCAGCACAGGAGCAGCAGGTCTTAACACTGCACGACACCCACCCTGCGGTACAGACTGCTGAGCAGAGGGTGTGTCTTTGCAAAGCTCCAATCTCTCTGCAATCGAACAGCATCAGAAACTTCATTCAGGAATAAAAACAGACAAAAATGCTAAGTCAGTAATCATGAAAAACTAGGCTATGTTTCAATGTCAAAAAAACTACCTTGTTTTAATGTGCATTCCCCCCCCCCCCCCCCCCCCCCCAGTTATTAGCAAACATCTGTTTGTGAACCATCTTCTGTTACCAAGTATGTTTTTGGCCAATTCCTTGCTGCTAATCCTTTACCATATTTGCTCTATTTTCTAATCCATCAATTAGTTTAATTTTGCTGCTTTTAAACTTTAGCTGTCGATAAGCAATCAGCAATGACGCTGCAAAGCCTGTGTGTGGTTGGAGTGGGCACTGACACCTACCCAAGCCCCTCAGGAGGTGCAATACAGCACCTGCCAAAAGCTTCCATGTGGGCTGCCTGAGGACCCTGCCTGGGCCACCATGCTGCACACACACAAAGCCTAGTAGGTAAGGTGTTCATTTCAGCTCCTGAGCAATTGTGAGCATGTGCCATCAACCCAAGGACACTCACTGGGATCCAACATGGCATCAACCACTCCTGAGAAGAGCCTACAACTATGGTGGACCCTTGAACAGTGTGGGTCCACTTACATGCAGTGTTTTCCTGATACATACAGGACAGCTATGTAAATGTATTCTCTTCCTTATCATGTCTGAATATTATTTTCTTTTGTCCAGCTGACTCATTCTAAGAACACAGTACACAGTACATGTTGCATACAAAATATGTATGTTCGCCGAGTGCTGTCACCAGGAGGGCTATTAGTAGTTAGGTTATGGAAAGTCAAAGCTATATGCAGATTTTCAACTGCACCAGAGGTCAGGGTCCCCCACCCACACATCATCCAGGGACAAACTGTACATAAGAAAATGTTTATGGGGCAGCCCCGGTGGCTCAGCGGTTTGGCGCCGCCTTCAGCCCAGGGTGTGATCCTGGAGACCCGGGATCGAGTCCCGCGCCGGGCTCCCTGCATGGAGCCTGCTTCTCCCACTGCCTGTGTCTCTGCTTCTCTCTCCTCTCTGTGTATTCCCATGAACAAATAAATAAAATCTTTAAAAATAAACTTTAAAAAAAAAAGAAAATGTTTGTGATACAGAATTTATTCTAACAACCTAGGAATTCAGTCTAATACCTAGATTTTCAACATCTATTGAGAAAATACCACAAGAAAGGTCACACGTTAAATATATTCCTATTTTAATGAAGATATGGCTAACAGTTCTCCTTCCCATACTTCTTTAATTCTGAGTGTTCTTTATGAGAATGTGTACTTTCAAATGGAAGGGTATCTGATGGTAGTGGGTCCTCGATGATCTCAGCTGTGTCTGGGGCCCACGCTCCCATGAGGGTCCCCAGAACCCACCTTTCAGCACAGGCTTATGGGTTAGCACCTGAGTCAGAGTATGACTGAAGAATCTCTTTGGACAATCTGTTGACATCATTCTGCCAAACGTGTGTCCACAAAACATGCCAAACCTGCAAACACAGCATTGAGAGGTGCTCAGGGAGAGAGGCCCTCCAGGATCCCAGCAGCACTGACAGTGTCACACACACACACACACACACCATCAACAACTCCTCAAAGACTACTGTCCAGCAAGGCGGTACAGACCTCAAGGCCCCTAACTCTCAGCTAAAGGGATGCACAGGCTTGCCCAACATGCCACAGACTTCAAGACCAATAAGAACGGAGTTGCCAAAAAAAAAAAAAAAAAAGAAAGAAAGGAGTTGCCCATGGATTAGAGAAGCCGGAAAGGGAAGGCTGGGCCAGTCCACAGCAACCTCTAAACCTCACAAAGCCTCAGTCTCCCCATCTGTGAAATGGGTATCAGTGGCAGCAGGGCAACACCCATGCTTGCACAAAGCACCTGGCACACAGAGGCACTCAGATGTCAGTGACATCCCGTGACACGATAAGGAAGGAAGGACAATGGGCAGGTCATCACTGATGGGTCAGGAGGGACACAGGGTGTCAGGGCTTCTTGACAGTGGGGTGCCGAGGGCACTTCTGTGTGCCAGAGTCAGAGTCACCAACAGTTCAACCCATTCCTCAGAAAGAAAACCCCAGGGAGAAGAATAGCCCAGTCACATGAGCCATGAGGAGACACCAGGCAGGAGGAGTGCTGCTGGCCCTCCTTGGGGACAGAACCAGGATGAAAACCCCCATGTGCCAGGAGGGCAGCCACCCAGACCAGTCTGGTTTTATTGTAAATACTGACAAATAAGCAACTTAAAAAGAGGGGCTCTAGGGTGGCACAGTCAGCTAGGTGTGTGACTAGTTTTGGCCCAGGTCATGAGATGCAGCCCTGCGTTGGGCTCCGTGCTCAGTGGAAACTCTGCTTGGAACTCTCTCCCTCTTCCTCTGCCCGTCCCCACCGTGCTCACTCACTCTCTCAAATAGATAAATCATTTTTATTTATTTATTTATTTTTATTTATGATAGTCACACAGAGAGAGAGAGAGAGGCAGAGACATAGGCAGAGGGAGAAGCAGGCTCCATGCACCGGGAGCCCGACGTGGGATTCGATCCCGGGTCGCCAGGATCACGCCCTGGGCCAAAGGCAGGCGCCAAACCGCTGCGCCACCCAGGGATACCTTAAAAAAGGAAACTTAAAAAGGAAAAAACATATCTAGTCATGATCTGACTCTCAGGACATAAGCTCGAGCAATGCAGTCAGGCGTGTTACAAAAACACAGAAAATTTAGGAAACAAAGCAGTATTGCATCAACAGTTGCAGTGAAGTACAGAATTGGACAGTATGTCTAGGATCACTAGAGTACTGACAGGAGCAAAGCCACGTTTGCAAGGCCTGAGGATGCTAGAAAACTTCCCCGGTTTCCCCGGCCAGTCTCATCCCACATCACTGTGAAGCAAACCCAATACCCCAACGACCAGTCCCAGCATGTACCTCCAAGAGCCACAGAGAGAGAAAGCTAACATAGTGAGTATAAGTGCCGACCTTGGGGGGCACAGAAGACTCAGTGGGGAGAGAGGGCATGGGGGGCAGGCACGAGGAGAGAGCCCACACAGGGACAAGGTCGCTTCCAGGGAGCCATGGGTAGAACAAGGGGCACATCACAACCCGTAGGAATCTGGGCTCAGACCAGAAGTGCAGACCCCGAGGTGAGAGAGGATTCACACAGAAAGGAGGCCTGCCTCCTGCCTCATCTTCAGAGGGAACAGGCAGACCACAGGGCTTCTAGGGCTTTCCAGCGATCATTCTCACAGGATGTCGTCACTATGGCAGAACGTATGTTCAGGAATCAGCCACTGATACTTCAGGAGTGTTTCAAATACATAGGACCTTTAAGACAGTAGGCACCACCCCATAAACATGACTAGCAGGCCTGCCCCCAGGACATACCAGCACTTCACCGCCTTGTACACTGGGGATTCATCCTGCAGGCCAGTGGCCAAAGCCTCGAGAGCAACTGAGGACAGATGGTGGGAAGAGAAAACACATCAGCTCAGCATCAAAGTCCATCAAAAATGATCCCTGACCAAGTATCACCAGACAAATCAGGTAATGATTTCCAAATAACAGACCTTGTAGCCCTTCTAAGCGCCCCAAAGGTACAAGTCCTCCAAGCATCCTAAAGGTACCAAAGACTCAAGCCTTTTAAAGCAATGGAAACACAGAGACAGTAAACCACTTCCCTAATTCACCGTTAAACTGGTTATCATTTACAGCCCTGGAGATTAAATGCATAGCCACCAAGAACTAAAACCCAGGAGAAGCAGTAGAGGCTAAGTTCAGGTGAATACTTGAAGTGGAAAGGCAGGAAACCCTGAGAATCCCTAATAAGCAAACTAGCTCTTGCCCAGTCTGGAGAATACAGCACATGACTCACAGATCAGCATCCTCCGAAGCACCGCAATGGCGAGCTGTCAAAATAGAACACAAGAGTCACTGTCACTCACCTCCGTGCATCACCCAAGCAAACCAGCGGTCACCCCACGGGAAAATGAGAAAGTGCCTCCACACGGTACCCCGAACTAGGGAGACTCTGCCAGTGAAAAGGCAGACTTTCTGGAAGAATCCACTGCGATCCCCAGGACCTCTCTCAGCATGGCCCAGGGCCCTGACCACACAGTGCTGGCCTCCCACAGCCCCTGCAGGGTTCACGGGGTTGGTGCAGAAGTTCTGCTGCTACAAAGCTCTCTTCTCTCTTCCCTCAGATTCTGGGCTGTGGTAAACGCCTTCACCCTTAAGAACCATGCAAACTAGAACACGGCAGGGGATGCTTCTGCTTTGTTCCACTTCCTCACGCCCGCCAGACGCGGGGAATGACAGTACTCATGAAGCACCCCAGGAAAGTAACAGAACAAATTTCCTATCAAACCTTATAGACTGAAATGTGGGGCCAATGGTCCAGGAACTTCCACTTCTGTAATGAGCCAATTCCAGACTCTTCATTTACTTTTCCTCATACCTGCGCCATCCGTTCAGGCTCCATGTTTCTTCTTGGATCTGAGCTTTTCTGAAATCCTCTCAAAACAAACAATTGCACAAAATCTGAAAACCACAAAACCCAATTATTCAGATGCACTGTGGTCTCCAAACAGTTGTGGATCATGCTGACTACCTGCTTCCCAACAACTGGAAGGGTGAGGACCCATATCAGCCCATCCCACTCCCCATCCCACACACAAAGCGAACCAACCCAAACCCTGCCTGGACCACACTCGGCTTCTTGCCACTCTATGTGAAAGGGAAATACTTATAATCAATCAAGTTTATGGGAAGGATTTTTCTCTTAAAACAAAGTAGTATCTGGGGCACCTAGCTGCCACTGTTGGAAACATGTGACTCTTGATCTTGGAGTTAAGTCTGAACCCCACGGTGCCTGGGTAAACCATCTGCCTTCAGCTCAGGTCATGATCCCAGGGTCCTGGGATCGAGTCCCCATTGGGCTCCCTGCTCAGTGGGGAGTCTGCTTCTCCCTCTTCCACTCCCCCTCCTTGTGCTGTCAAATAAATAAATGAAATCTTAAAAAAAAAAAAAAAAGTCTAATCCCCATGGTGGATATAGAGATTATTTTTATTTATTTTAAAGATTTTATTTATTTATTCATGAGAGACACAGAGAGATGCAGAGAGAGAGGCAGAGACACAGGCAGAGGAAGAAGCAGGCTCCATGCAGGGAGCCCAACATGGGTCTCGATCCTGGGCCTCCAGGATCAGGCCCTGGGCTGAAGGTGGCGCTAAACCGCTGAGCCACCAGGATTGCCCTAGAGATTACTTTAAACAAAAAGGAGCAAGTGGTTTGGCACCTGCCTTTGGCCCAGGGCGGGATCCTGGAGTCCCGGGATTGAGTCCCGCATCAGGCTCCCAGCATGGAGCCTGCTTCTACCTCTGCCTGTGTCTCTGCCTCTCTCTCTCTATCATGAATAAATAAAATCTTAAAAAAATAAATAAAAATAAAATAAACAAAAAGAAGCATCTAGGGCAGCCCCGGTGGCTCAATGGTTTAGCGCCACCTTCAGCCCAGGGCGGGATCCTGGAGACCCGGGATCAAGTCCACGTCGGGCTCCCTGCATGGAGCCTACTTCTCCCTCTGCCTGTGTCTCTGCCTCTATGTCTCTCATGAATAAATAAATAAAATCTACAAAAAAAACAAAAGGAGCATCTAAGGTCCTCACACGGATTGTCTCTCCAGCCAATCTCCTAAACAATGTAAGGGCTGTTGTACAAGGACCCAGAAACATATTCTGGGGAACAAGGCAGGAAACTATCTGAGCCCATACTACAGGATTCAGGAACCGTAAGGAACTCATATTCATCACCAAGAAAGTTGTAGGAAAAAGGAACACATCTTTTGCAACGTAAAAAAATTCATTAAAAAGATAAAATAAAAAATAAGTGAAAAGATTCATAAGCTAACTGTAATGAACATTCCACTTCTCATCTAATATTTTATTTGTAGATTTCATTTTTTTTTTAATTTTTTTTTAATTTTTATTTTATTTATTTATGATAGGCACACAGTGAGAGAGAGAGAGAGAAAGAGGCAGAGACATAGGCAGAGGGAGAAGCAGGCTCCATGCACCGGGAGCCCGATGTGGGATTCGATCCTGGGTCTCCAGGATCGCGCCCTGGGCCAAAGGCAGGCGCTAAACCGCTGCGCCACCCAGGGATCCCTGTAGATTTCATTCTTGAGGTATTACTGGCAATGGCAAGAATCTGCTGGCTCAGAGAAGAGCCAGCGACAAGGCCCACTCTAAGGGAGGCACCCAGAAAAACGCAAGTGGGACAAAAGGATAGTCACTCTGAGCTGCTGCCCAAGATGGCATGGCGCTTCTGCCCTCTCCCTGAATCTGACGTTTAGATCAAGCCGTGAGCTCGGCACACTTGCCAGGTAATACTTTCCTTCTCCTGGGCACCTTTTAAAATAACCACTTAGAGCTTGAGCTCACAAAAGGTCCGTGACCTCAGGCGCGACCACCTTCTAAGGAACAGGTGCTTGCTGTCTATCTCCCACTTGCTTGTGAGCTTTCCTGCTCATTTTACCCCCTTTTCTGGGATCTGAAAGTAACAAATTCCTATGACTTGATTTCCTTTCCCCGAGTGGACTGAAGCTGCACATCCAATCAACATGGCTCTAGAGGTTTTCACTTCCCCAGAGTGGGAGCTCAGATGCTGCAGAAGCTACCTGCCAACCCCATGTGGGTAGCTTGTGCCTCCCAATTCAGCAGGTCATAGTCTGCATATTTTAAACATACCAGCTATAGGCCCCAAACACAGTGGGTCAACAGACTGACTTTATTAAAGCGTGCACATTGTTCAAGCGCAAGCTGATACAGGCACCAGGTCCAGATTGGGCTGGTTTTGTTCCAAGTTCCCACATGAGTGATGTGGGGCTGTCCTGTTTCTCAGACTGTCACAGCAAAAAGTATTCCCACAGATCTACACTTTGCCCGTGAACCTGTCCCTGGTGTGAACTTACCAGAAAGCATAGCCTGGGCGATGTCTGTGTCCTGCGTGGACACTTCCATCTGCTCACACAGAAGGCACAGGTCCCTGAAGAGCCACGCCACTATGGCCTGTGTGTCAGCATGACTAGGGACAAAGCACACTGCTCACCATCACTCCATCATCTATCAGGCCCTTTTCTTCCACGTTCATTTCACTAGAAAGCCTGAGCACTGAGAACCAGCTGGCAGCCATCTGAGCCATTCCCAGAAGTCACAACAGGGCCTGCTGACACATGAGCGGTGTCAGGGAGACCACTACTGACATTAAAAATAATCATCATCAAAAAGCTTATTTGGAGTAGCTAACTACTACTCAAGGGGGGTGGGGGGGAAGTTCAGTAAGAGTAAAATAACAAAATAGCAGCAGTTTCAGGACACCTGGGTGACTCAGAAGGTGAGCATCTGCGTTTCGCTCAGGTCATGAACCCACAGTCCTGGAACAGAGTTCCTCTCCCACTGCCTCTCCCCACTGCTCATGCTCTCTCAAATAAAATCTTTTAAGAAAACCTTTTTCGGGGATCCGTGGGTGGCTCAGCAGTTTAGCACCTGCCTTTGACCCAGGGTGTGATCCTGGAGTCCCAGGATCGAGTCCCACTTCGGGCTCCCTGCATGGAGCCTGCTTCTCCCTCTGCCTGTGTCTCTGCTTCTCTCTGTCTCTCATGAATAAATAAATAAAATCTTAAAAAAAAAATTTTTTTTCTAGAAAGTTTATTTTTATTTTTGTTTTTTTTTTGTAAACTCTATACCCGACATTGGGCTTGAACTCACAACCCTGAAATCAAGAGTTCATGCTCTTCCAACTGAGCCAGGCAGGTGCCCCTTTTCTAAATTTTTTTTCTTAATTTTGTTTTTAAGATTTTATTTATTTATTCATGAGAAACACAGAGAGAGAGAGGCAGAGACACAGGCAGAGGGAGAAGCAGGCTCCAAGCAAGGAGCCTGATATGGGACTCAAACCTGGGAATCCGGGATCACACCCCGAGCCAAAGGCAGGTGCTCAACCGCTGAGCCACTCAGGCATCCCTAATTATTTTTTTTTAATTTTATTGATTGAGAGAGAGACAGAAATAGCACAAGCGGAGGGCGAGGCAAAGAGAGAGAGAAGCAGACTCTCTGCTGAGCAGAGGAGCCTGACCTGGGGCTCAATCTTAAGACCCTCAGACCATGACCCAACCCGAAGTTAGACACTTAATCGACTAAACCACCCAGGTGCCTAATTTTTAAAAATATTTTATCATAGGGGCACGTGGCTGGCTCAGGTAGTATGAGCCAGCATATGACTCTTGATCTCAGGACTGTGAGTTCAAGTCCCAACTGGGTGTAGAGATTACTTAAAAATAAAATCTTTAAAAAAAAAAAATTTATCCCATAATATCTTATACAAAGAAAATATTTCAAGTTTGTGCATGACAAAGACTTGGATCATAATAATGTTCTCTTCAAATAATGAAGTAAGAGGGATGTCTGGGTGGCTCAGCGGTTGAGCATCTGCCTTCGGCTCAGGGTGTGATCCTGGAGTCCCGGAATCAAGTCCCACATCGGGCTCCCTGCATGGAGCCTCCTTCTCTCTCTGCCTATGTCTCTGCCTCTCTCTCTCTGTCTGTCTCTCATAAATAAAAATCTTAAAAATCTTTAAAAAGGAAGGAAGGAAGGAAGGAAGGAAGGAAGGAAGGAAGGAAGGAAGGAAGGAAGGGAGAGAAGGGGGAGAGAGAGAGAGAGAGAGAGAGAGAGAGAGAGAGAGAAAGAAAGAAAGAAAGAAAGAAAGAAAGAAAGAAAGAGAAAGAAAAGGAGGAGGGAGGGAGGGAGGGAGGGAGGGAAGGAGGGAGGAAGAAGAAAGAAGAAGAAGAAAGAAGAAAGAAGAAAGAAAAGAAAAGAAAAGAAAAGAAAAGAAAAGAAAAGAAAAGAAAAAAGAAAAGGAAGGGGAAGGGGAAGAAAGAAAAGAAAAGAAAAGAAAAGAAAAGAAAAGAAAAGAAAAGAAAAGAAAAGAAAGAAAGAAAAGAAAAAGAAAAGAAAAGAAAAGAAAAAAGAAAAGAAAAGAAAAAAGAAAAGAAAAGAAAAGAAAAGAAAAAAAAGAGAAAAAAGGAAGGGGAAGGGGAAGAGGAAGGGGAAGAAAGAAAAAAGAAAGAAAAGAAAAGAAAAGAAAAGAAAAGAAAAGAAAAGAAAAGAAAAGAAAAGAAAAGAAAAATCTTAAAAAAAAAAAAAAAGGGGGGGATGCCTGGGTAGCTCAGCAGTTGGGCGCCTGTCTTCAGCTCAGGTCATGATCCTGGGATCTGGGATCGAGTCCCACATCGGGCTCCCTGTGAGGAGCCTGCTTCTCCCTCTGCCTGTGTCTCTGCCTCTCTCTCTGTGTCTTTCATGAATAAATAAATAAATCTTTAAAAAAAAAAAAAGAAAAAGAAGGAAGATAATCTCTCAGTTATTTTTGGCTTTGATATATAAATAAGTCATAATACACTAGATTACGAAAAAGAAGTCATATATTACTAAGGTAATGTTAAATTCTCAATGATACACTACCTTTCCAACAGCTCCTGGAGGCTCACAATGTTTTGTACGTGAAGATGCCACACAGCTTCAAGCAACAAAAAATTCTGAAGAAAAAAATAGTACTATGAGTCCTTCATGCACACATTTTCCTACAAAATGTGTAGCCTGTACACTATTAAAAATTAAGTGGAGTAGGGGGATCCCTGGGTGGCTCAGTGGTTTAGTGCCTGCCATTGGCTCAGGGCGTGATCCTGGAGTCCCGGGATCAAATCCCACGTCGGGCTCCCTGCATGGAGCCTGCTTCTCCCTCTGCCTGTCTGTCTGTCTGTCTCTCTCTCTGTCTCTCATGAATAAATAGATAAATAAAATCTTTAAAAAAAAAATTAAGTGAGTAACAAGCACAACCTAAGGCACATACTCGATCGCTTTGACTAAAAACTCACCAAGTCTTCAGACACTCATTAGCATCTTTCATCTCTCCACCTGCCAGCATCCTGCCCAGGCTCTAAGATAACCTGCTTCTAGGACTTTCTCCACTGTGGCCGAAATGAGATTCCAAAATGTAAACTGGACATGTCAATCTCTTCTCTGGAACTCCGTGGTGGCTTTTGGCAGTTTCCAGAACAAGTTCAGACTCTTGGACTCAGCACAGGAGCACTGTAACCATGTTTGTGTCTCTCTTATTCTCCTACCCCAGCGAGGTCCTCCCTTTGGAAGCTCGGACACCCTTGCCCCCAGGACATCTTGCTCAAGTCAGCTCTATGCCCCAATGCCTACTTTGTCCTGTTCTTCACCCAATATGGCACTCTTCCTTCACATGCCATGCGCCTGCCAGTACTCTTAAAAAGCCTCTTGTAGGACCCTCCGACCCCCTGCTCTTGCCTGGACACCTGTGGACCTTAAGTTCTTTCAACTATTCAAATATCTATAAACCTACTGAATTCAAAATGCTTCATAGAAGAATAAAAATAATTTTTCATATTATAATTTTCTAGAGTACTACCATGGAAAATTATTCATAATTATACATAAGAAGAAAGAACGTGGGCAGCCTTGGTGGCGCAGAGGTTTAGCGCCGCCTGCAGCCCAGGGTGTGATCCTGGAGACCCAAGATCGAGTCCCACGTCAGGCTCCATGCATGGAGCCTGCTTCTCCCTCTGCCTGTGTCTCTGCCTCTCTCTCTCTGTGTCTCTCATGAATAAATAAACAAAATCTTAAAAAAAAAAAAAAAAAAAAAAGAAGAAGAAGAGAAGAACATGTTTCTGTGGTACATTCTAACAAATACTACTAATGATGGGTGAATATTGGCAAATATGGTAATTAAAGGTACTTCTTTACCACCCATAGAGGCATTTGCTAAATGCTTTTTCCCCCCCGACTCTGTGATTAATGAGATGCTTAAGAATCCCTAAGATCTCCCTCTGCCTGTGTCTCTGCCTCTCTCTGTGTCTCTCATGAATGAATAAAATCTTAAAAAAAAAAAAAATTCTTAAGAACACATCGGGACCCTACTGTCTTTTCAAATCAACAGAACACGGCTTGAGAAACCTCTAGAGTCAGAATTACAATGTCAAATTTACCTGTACTTCCCGTAGTTCTTGACAGAAGGAGAAACGAGAGAACATACTATGTGCTAATAAATACTGAGCCACCTCCAACACAGAAGACAGTTTCTTCTGAAAAGAGAGATTAAATCTTTAAAAAAAAAAAAAAAGCAAATACCTGAAACAACATTATAGAAATGTCCTATTTTCCCAAATAGCTTAAAGTAATGAGTAAGCACAGTTAGTTAATCACCGTGTCTTACCCTTTGCTCTGCGTTCAGCAGAACCCTGTGGGTGGGTTCACCATTAGAACTACAGATCTGCATGATGCTGGAGGCAACTGTCTGGCTGGACAGCACGGCCACTGGGACACCCAGTCTCGAGGCTTGATCTCGTAAAGCAGAGCCTTAAAGACAGAATAGACATTTTCCTTAAGAAGACATCCAGATGGCCGACATAGGTAAATATGCTCAACACCATTCATTCATCATCAGTGAAGTGCTATTCAAAGCACAAGGAGATGTCACCTCACAGCTTTCACAATGGCTAGTCTCAAAAACATACAAAGCAAACTGTTGGCAAGGATGTGGAAAAAAAGAACCCTTGTGTGATGTTGGTGGGAATGAAAACTGATGCAGCCACTGTGGAAAACAGTATGGAAGTTTCTCAAAAATTACGGGTGCCTGGGTGGCTCCATGGTGGAGCGTCTGCCTTCAGCTCAGGGCGTAATCCCGGGGTCCTGGGATCGAGCCCCACATCAAGTTCCCTTCATGGAGCCTGCTTCTCCCTCTGCCTGTGCCTCTGCCTCTCCCTCTCTGTGTCTCTCTCATGAATAAATAAAATATTTAATAAATAAATAAATAAATAAAATCTTTAAAAAAATTAAAACCAGAATTATTATATGATCCAGTAATTCTACTACCCAAAGAAAACACCTTTAACGGGGATCCCTGGGTGGCGCAGCGGTTTGGCGCCTGCCTTTGGTCCAGGGCGCAATCCTGGAGACCCGGGATCGAATCCCACGTTGGGCTCCGGGTGCATGGAGCCTGCTTCTCCCTCTGCCTATGTCTCTGCCTCTCTCTCTCTGTGACTATCATAAATAAATAAAAATTAAAAAAAAATTAAAAAAAAAAAACAAATTAATGAATTAGTTGATATGTTTCTGAAATGATAGTCATTTCGTAATAAAAATGTGAATGGCCAGAAAGTAACTTATTTTTTTGTTATCCCCAAAAAACTTCCCCAATCTCATATCCTCACAATGAAATATCCTGAAATATTCTTAAACCTAGAAATATCCTTCTGTCAATGAGGTACTTGTTATGTCCCATGTTTTTCCAAGGGACACTTTGGTTCCTCCTGCTTCTCAGTCCTACGTTGAGTCAAATATTGTTTGAGTCAAACACTGTTTTTAAATAACAACTTCAGGGATCCCTGGGTGGCGCAGCGGTTTGGCGCCTGCTTTTGGCCCAGGGCGCGATCCTGGAGACCCGGGATCAAATCCCACATCGGGCTCCCGGTGCATGGAGCCTGCTTCTCCCTCTGCCTGTGTCTCTGCCTCTCTCTCTCTCTCTCTCTGTGACTGACTGACTGACTGACTGACTAAATAAATAAATAAATAAATAAATAAATAAATACATACTTACTTACTTACTTACTTACTTACTTACTTACTTACTTACTTCAGGGGCAGCCCAGGTGGCGCAGCGGTTTAGCGCCGCCTGCAGCCCGGGGTGTGATCCTGGAGACCCAGGATCGAGTCCCACATCGGGCTCCCTGCCTGGAGCCTGCTTCTCCCTCTGCCTGTGTCTCTGCCTCTCTCTCTCTCTCTCTCTCTCTCTCTGTGCCTCTCATGAATAAATAAGTAAAACTTTTGAAAAAAGTAAAATTGGGCAGCCCGGGTGGCCCAGCGCCACCTTCAGCCCAGGGCGAGATCCTGGAGACCTGGGATCAAGTCCCACGTCAGGCTTCCTGCATGGAGCCTGCTTCTCCCTCTGCCTGTGTCTCTGCCTCTCTCTCTCTCTCTCTCTCTCTCTCTCTCTCTCCTCTCTGTGTAATAAAATAAATAAAATCTTTTAAAAAAATGTAAATTAATAAAAATAAAAAAGTAAAATAAAATAAAAGCAAATCAAGGTCACCTTACATAAGGCTCCTCCATAACTCCATTTATTAGGGAAAATGAGCTCTTACCTATGAATGAACTAGAAAGATTAGCAGAGGCCTCGGGATCACCCAACTGATTGAGACACAGTGTTTTACATGCTGGACCTTCTACCTGGAAACCAAACACAAAGAACTCTCTTTGTAAAACTCAAGCTGTGTGAGCATAGAAACAATCTGTGTATAGAACACTTGCTCACTGCACTATTCTCAAATATTTTGAGGTAGACATTTTTAAAGTGAAAGCTACCAAAGTTTTTTTGAGAAAAACTAAATTCACTCTGAACTTACTGATCTCTCCAAAGAGAAATAAATGCTCCCCATCTCTTTCCTGCCCTGCCCTGCCAACATTTAACGGATGCTCCTACCAGATACTCCTGAGGCTTTTCTCAGGCGTCTCCACGAAGATGACGCTGTGGCGGGGGGGGGGGGCAAAACCCCCAACTGAAATCTGCTTTCAGAGGCCAAACCGGTGCCCTCTTACCTCAAGCAGAAGGTCGTCCAGGTTCAGGTGGCGTCTCAGGAGGTGCACGGCCGAGTCCTGCAGCCTGTGCCCCCTCCCGGGGCCGCGCAGCTGCCTCTCGACCCGTCCCGCTGGGGGGAAAGCAGTTCACAATAGGACAGCAGCCCTGAGGAGCCCTGTGCAGGGACGCGGCCACGTTCCCGCCCCGAGGTCATGCACCAGGGGACGCGTGAACCCGGAAAGCCCCACCCCACCCCCACCTGAGGCGCAGCTCATGGAACGACGGACCTGCAGGTCCCCAGGGTCCAGCTAAGGAGAGACGGAGGCACTGTCAACGGGACAGAGCACACTGGCCCGTGGGGGTCCGGGGCAGGAAAGGGCACGTGGGGGGAAGCTGGGGACACCCAAGTGCGCTCTGGGTCAGCGAGCAGCGCCGCACGAACGCCAGGAATCCCGGGGGCCCAGCTGTCGTCCCTGGGTGTCGCTCCTGGACGCCTGGGCTCCACTCTCACGTGCCCACCTCTCCTACCGCCCCCGGCGTCCGCTGCGCCCTGCCGGGCCCCGCAGCGGGGGAGAGCCCGAGACCGCGGGACCAGGGGCCTGGCGCCCGGCGGCGGAGGCTGGGGCGGCGCGGGATCTCAGGGCCCGGCCCCAGCGCCCTCTTACCCAGCAGCTCGGCCCACGTCCTCCTGCGGCTTCCCGAACTGGAGCCCGACGCGGCATCCTGCGTCCGCAAGTCCGACATGGCGGGAACTCAGCATTCCCTCAGCTGCTCGGGGCAACCGGCCCGCGCTGCCTCCCCGTTGGCTGCGGCCCGCGCGGCCTCCCCATTGGCTGGCGCCTCCCAGGTCCCACCCCCTTGGGCTGGAGGCCACGCGCCGCGGCCATCTTGGGGGTGGCGTGTGGCGCCATGTTGGTGGTGGCAAAAGCCCGGGAGGAAGGTGTGGGAGTCCTGCACAAAGGACAAGATTGCGGTTGGCGGTGTGGATGCAGAGTGGCGTCGAGTGCCAGAAAACCGGAATCCTTGTGCATTATTCCTGCGTATAAGGACTGAGAGTTGGTCATGAAGAAACAAGCCTACAAAGCTAGAACCGGGAAGACGCTAAAACGCGCGGGCCGGGCCTGGTTCGTCTGTTGGGAGTCGGTTCGGTCCCCGCGGGGACTGCGGCAGGATGACCCTCCGCCCCTGCGGACACAGGCCGCGGCCAGCGACACTGACTTTAACTAAGTGTAAACGGTTGCAGGTGCCTCCCGAGAGCCGCCCACCTGCCCAGGTGTCCCAGGTGTTGAGACTCCAGGCGGCGGGCCCTCTGCGGAGGTGGTGTCTTTTGTGGTGTCTTTCCCTCGATGCTGTGCCTGTAAGATTCATCCACGTTGTGCTGCGCTGCAGTTGGTTTGTTTTCATGGCTGTGTACTATTCCACTGGATACATAAACATATGCACATAAGTGATAACTTACAAAACCTATTTTCTGTGCATTATGATGTTTTCACATCTTAAAAAGCCTTTCTGGCTGGGGAGAGACTCGCTGACTTTAGAGATGATGAAAGGCCCACAGGAGCATGCCCTCTAGAAGACTACCCGCCCCAGAGCCAGAGCTCCTCCATCTGGCTCCAATCCCAGGAGGCAGTATTCTTCTGCCTAATCATCCATGGCCAGGTGCCAGGCAACTGAGGACCACTCCTGTAGCCCAGAGCCCACCCAAATTGTTCAGACTACCCTCTCCGAGCTGTTTACACTGCCTAGCCTAGCCTTCCCTGAGAAAACCACAATAAAGACCTTGATGGAAAGCTTGCTGTCCCTCCTGCCTTATTTCCTGTGTCTAAGACTGGGGGACATAATAAACTTTGTGTGTGGGGGGGGGGGTTGGTCTGTTTTTTAAAGATTTTATTTATTTATTCATGAGAGACAGAGAGGCAAGAGACACAGGCA
Organism: Canis lupus dingo; assembly: GCF_003254725.2. Taxonomy (NCBI): domain Eukaryota; kingdom Metazoa; phylum Chordata; class Mammalia; order Carnivora; family Canidae; genus Canis; species Canis lupus. Next base: position 63,918,487 of record NC_064247.1, on the reverse strand, counting down.
GACGGAGAAGCAGGCTCCCTGCAAGGAGCCCAATGTGGGACTCGATCCTGAATCCCAAGATCACGCCCTGAGCCGAAAGCAGATGCTCAACTGCTAAGCTACCCAGGTGTCCCAATAAACTCAGTTTTTTTTTTAATTTTTATTTATTTATGATAGTCACACAGAGAGAGAGAGAGAGAGAGAGAGAGGCAGAGACACAGGCAGAGGGAGAAGCAGGCTCCATGCACCGGGAGCCCGATGTGGGATTCGATCCCGGGACTCCAGGATCGCGCCCTGGGCCAAAGGCAGGCGCCAAACCACTGCGCCACCCAGGGATCCCTAAACTTGGTTTTTAACTGAGTCTCTCTGTGTCTTCTCTTGTGACCATTTCACAAGATTTTTTTTTTCCCAGCTAAGGCTAGGGCAACTTAAGGTTAGGATTGATACCTCCAAGCCTGGTTGACACAGCATGGGGCTGGGGAGCCAGCAGTGGACAGAGGGCTGTAGGGTTTTCACATCGGTGAACCATGGGGTGGGGTGAGTAGACTAATGCTGGCTCATTCCTGTTGATAATGAATTGTAGAAAGCCAATCAAATAATGACTCAAGGCTTTCTTGTCACCTCAAATTGAAAGAACACATCTAGATTTGTTTCAACAGACTTTACCATATATCATGTTTATGCATATATGAAAAAACATAAGTGAGAAATGCATTGAAGGTATCCTGAGCTCTAACTTCAGAAGAAGGGTGAAGAAGAAAATCTGCTCAGTTATCCTGAGTAGAAAAACCCAGTTCTTCCTTCCTATGTGAACCTTACCCCTGAGTATGTCTTCTGCCTCTGGTCCCCAAATGCGTGGGGATTTTAACCTCAAGCAATTCTCTGTGACACCAGCTGGGTGTACTACAACTGAACTCAGTTCTGGTTTTTTTTTGTTTTTGTTTTTGTTTTTAAGATTTATTTATTTATTTATGAAAAACACAGAAGGAGAGAGAGAGGCAGAGACACAGGAGGAGGGAGAAGCAGGCTCCATGCTGGGAGCCCAACGTGGCACTCAATCCTGGGTCTCCAGGATCGTGCCCTGGGCCAAAGGCAGGTGCCAAACCACTGAGCCACCCAGGGATCCCCCTGAACTCAGTTCTGACACTATTTATTGGGAGACAGTGTCAGATCCCATAGGTAAAGGACTCAGTTTTGGCAGTCAGCCCCCCACTTCAGATGCCAGTTCCAAATAGTTGGTCCTCAGATCACCAACAATGTCTGTCAACAAATCAGGGGTTTCCAGGGGCTCTCACGACCCCCTCCTCAGATTTCATTAATTTGCCAGAGTAGCTCACAGAAGTCAGGGAAACACATTACCAGATTATTTTTTTTTATAATTTTAGCTTTTTTTAAAAAAGATTTTATATATTTATTCATGAGATACAGAGAGAGAGAGAGAGGCAGAGACACAGGCAGAGGGAGAAGCAGGCTCCATGCAGGGAGCCTGACGTGGGACTCGATCCTGGATCTCCAGGATCACGCCCTGGGCTGAAGGTGGCGTTAAACCGCTGGGCCACTGGGCTGCCCCATTTACCAGATTATTAAAGGCTGTGAAAGGGGCACCTGGGGGTTCAGTCAGTGAAGCATCTGCCTTCGACTCATGGCCTTGATCCTGGTGTCCTGGGATCCAGCCCCATATTGAGCTCCCTACTCAGCAGGGAGTCTGCTTCTCCCTTTCCCTTGGACCCTAACTTGTGCTCACTCACTCTCTCAAATAAAATCTCTTAAGAAAAAAAAAAAAAAAGCTGTAATAAAGGATACAGGTAAGCAGCCAGATGAAGAGATACACAGGGTGAGGCCCAGGGGAATTCTAAGCACAGGCTATCTGCCTTCATGGAATTGGGGCGCATCATCCTCCAGGTATTCTGTTTGCCAGCCTGGAAACTCTCTGAACACTCGACTTTTGGGATTTTACAGAGGCTTCATGACAAAGGCGTGATTGATCATTAGCTCCATTTCCAGCCCCTCTTCCCTCTCTGGAGGACAGGGACAGAGCCAAAAATTCCAAGCTTCTAATCATTACTTGGTCTTTCTGGTGACCAGCCAAGCCACCCGGGGACCCACACAGAGTCACCTCATTAGAATCAAAGATGCTCCTCGTGTTCTTTTTTTTTTTTTTAAGATTTTATTTATTTATTCATGAGAGACACAGAGAGAGGCAGAGACAGAGGCAGAGGGAGAAGCAGGCTCCTTGAGGAGAGCCAGATGTGGAACTCGATCCCCAGACCCCAGGATCACAACCTGAGCCAGAGGGAGACACTCAACCACTGAGACACCCAGGCATCCCACTCCTAGTGTTCTTATCACTTAGGAATGTACAAGGATTTCAGGAGCTCTGACCTGGGACCAGGGAGCAGAGCCCAATATGTATTTTGTATCAACTCACAGAGGGTTAGAAGAGCTGAATCATCATTCAGCTGAGTCTCAACATCCAGATTTTCACAGAATATCATCCTGTCAGCCATAATTTGTGATGCCGGAGGCCCTCAAAGAGCGCCCACTGACAATTCCTGGATTGTCTTCCAAACCACTGGAAACCACCTACATTCACATTTGTGTGCAGGCTACAACCACCCTGCAGAACTATTGCCAGGCCCAACCCAGACCCGGAGCTGTTCAATTTGGGATCAATGCCCACAAGACCCCATGGAGGGTGATAAAAGCTGGGCAACATGTGACTTGTGCTGTGGGTTGCAAGACATGACCACAAATTCTCCTTCACCATCAAGAGGTGGGGGTGGGGTCTAGGGCAGCCCGGGGGCTCAGCGGTTTAACGTCACCATCAGCCCAGGGCGTGATCCTGGAGACCCAGAATCGAGTCCCACATCAGGCTCCCTGCATGGATCCTGCTTCTCCCTCTGCTTGTGTCTCTGTGTCTCTCATGAATAAATAAACAGCATCTTAAAATAATAATAGTAATAATAATACTGAATATTGCCTCAGGTCCTGCATGGAGGATGGCGACCCTCCCCCACCCCCTCCCTTCTCAGGAGTGATACCCAGGAAAACAGGAAGATCTGAGTGGGAGTCATGCTCACTCACTATAGCCCAGGGGTGGAACCCTCCCCACTTCTCAACATAAATCCAAACCCCTAACATTGCAAGCATCAGAGCAGGTGTCCACTCACCACTTCTCAGGAACAGCAAAGGAAGGAGATGCATGATCTTCGTTGTTTCTTTTTTTTTTTTTTTAAGATTTTATTTATTGGGGGATCCCTGGGTGGCGCAGCAGTTTGGCGCCTGCCTTTGGCCCAGGGCCTGATCCTGGAGACCCGGGATCGAGTCCCACATCGGGTTCCTGGTGCATGGAGCCTGCTTCTCCCTCTGCCTATGTCTCTGAGCCTCTCTCTCTCTCTCTGTGTGTGACTATCATAAATAAATAAAAATTAAAAAAAAAAAGATTTTATTTATTGGGACGCCTGGGTGGCTCAGCGGTTGACCATCCATCCGCCTTTGGCCCAGGGCGTGATACTGGAGTCCTGGGATCAAGTCCCACATCGGGCTCCCTGCATGGAGCCTGTTTCTCCTCCCTCTTCCTGTGTCTCTGCCTGTCTCTTTGTGTGCATGTGTGTCTCATGAGAGGCAGAGACACAGGAAGAGGGAGGATAAGCAGGCTCTATGCAAAGAGCCCGATGTGGGACTTGATCCCGGGACTCCAGGATTAACCCCTGAGCCCAGGATCATGCCCTGAGCCAAAGGCGGACACTCAACCGCTGAGCCACCCAGGTGCCCTGATCTTCGTTGTTTCAAACATGGAAAGGACGTTCCCCCACAATTACAAACGTAGTGAGCACATGCTCACTGATGAATGACACTAAAGGAGCAGAGGAACACTGACCCGTCCACAGTCACACCCTGGGACAGTCACCGTGAATGTTTTACTGCACAGCTTTGAAGAAAGCTTTCTGCCTTGCAAATACTTTTTTTTTTTTTTAACAGCTGCTTTATACTCTTTTTTTTTTTTTTTTTTGTCCACAGTAACTCATGGACATCTCTGTCAACGGAGCTATCACCCCCTCTTAAATCCTTTTGCTTCACAGTGTTGTGTTGTGGTGCCCTCACTGATTGCTGAGTAGGTGAGTCTTTCCCCTGGCCCCTTTGAGGACTACAGGTTTGTTTTTATTGCCTTAGGATAAAATGCCACATAGCAAACTTTCTGGGTCAAGACCACACATACATTGTTACTTGCTTTTTACTTTGTGACCATATAAGGTCCTTACTGAGTGAAAATTCAGGTGTGCAATAGAAATACTGTGTTCCAAATCCAGCGACTTTGTTGCAGGGTTCCTGACTCAGGTGCCTGCAAGTACCCTCAGGAAATCCTGGGATTCCAGGATACAGAATATTAAAAATGTTTATTTGACAGACTAGAGTCTGTCAAGGTTTGATAAAATCCTTTTTTATTACCTTACTCAGGAAATTCTTTTTTCATTAAAGGTTTTATTTATTTATTCATGAGAGACACTGAGAGAGAGGCAGAGACAGGCAGAGGGAGAAGCAGGCTACCTGAGGAGCCCGATGTGGGACTTGATCCCAGGACCCCGGGATCATGACCTGAGCCGAAGGCAGATGCTCAACTGCTGAGCCACCTAGGCACCCCACTCAGGAAATTCTTTACAAAAACTGGCCTTTCTTTCCTCCCTCCCTATTTTTCTTTCACTTTGAGTACATGATGCTACAGGTTGCTGCTGTTCGGTGGCACAGCCTTGCTCCATGCTAAGGCATGAGCATATCCCACCCTACCCCCCTATACAGTGAAGTAAGTGGCCCTAGAAAGATCTGTCCATGTTCTAACTGGCTTTCTGTGAAGATGACTAACCTTACTGGGAATTGGGTCTTTGTAGATCTTTAGTTAAGGATCCTGAGATGAGCTTGTCCTGGATTATCGAGGTGGGTCCTAACCCACTGAGAGCAGTCCCTCCATCACTGACATGGCCCTATATGTCAGGACACTGTCTAGCACTTAGAAATGGATCCATAGGAATGCCTGGGTGGCTCAGCAGTTGAGCATCTGCCTTTGGCTCAGGGTGTGATCCCTAAGTCCTGGGACTGAGTCCCACATTGGGCTCCCTACATGGAGCCTGCTTCTCTCTCTGCCTCTCTCTCTCTGTGTTTCTCATGAATAAAGAAATAAAATCTTAAAAAAAAAAAAAAAAAAAAGAGGGATGCCTGGGTGGCTCAATGGTTGGACGCCTCCGTTCAGACCAGGGCCCAGTGCGTGATCCTGGAGTCCCGGAATCAAGTCCTGCATCGGGCTTCCTGCATGGAGCCTGCTTGTCCCTCTGCCTATGTCTCTGCCTCTCTCTCTCTCTGTGTCTCTCATGAATAAATAAGTAGAATCTTTTTTATAAAAGGATCCATAAACACTTGTTTAATTGAGTAATTTTTGTTTAAAGAATCTGTTGTTCGGGCAGCCCCGGTGGCCCAGAGGTTTAGCGCCACCTTCGGTCTAGGGTGTGATCCTGGAGACCCTGGATCGAGTCCCATGTCAGGCTCCCTGCATGGAGCCTGCTTCTCCCTCTGCCTGTGTCTCTGCCTCTCTCTCTCTCTCTGTCTCTCTGTCTCTCATGAATAAATAAAATCTTTAAAAAAAAAAAAAAAGGAATCTGTTGTTCCAATTTTACCCTAACAAGAGAAATGGAAGTTAGGCCACTCTTCACCCATCAGAGATTCAAAAGTTTAATCATATGCTGATGCTGTGAGCGTAGGGAAATAGATACATTAGCATTACCACTGGGAAAGTAAACTGGCACAGCCTCTGTGAGGGCTGCTTGAATAATAATTATCAAAATACTGAGTTTATATATCCTTCAACCCAGCAAGTCTGTTTCCTAGGATTTATACTGAACATGCGTAAAAGTGTGAATGTCAACTATATGTCCACAGAGTCCAAGGTACTTGGGACAGCAGCAGTTCAACCAACGATATCTTCACCATCACAAGCCTGTGCTAAGTATGAGGTTATTCAGTCAAGACTGGAACAACCTACATGCCCAGCAGATGGGGATCTTATGGTGCCCCACTAAGGGACATTCTGTAGTAAAGAAGGACACAGACACCCTGCACACTGGTTTCCCTCACTGGTGAGTGAAAAAGCATAGCACAGGACAGGGTGTAAAATAAGTCTTTCTGTGTGAGAAGGAGATGATATATTTGTAATAAGACTGTATGCAGGGTCAGCATGTAGTGGAAGATTTCTCAATTTATAACTTTGCATACCTTTGAACATCAAACCAGTCAAATTAGCCAACACCAATTTGCACAGTTATTTCTGTGTTCTTACAAATTTCAGGGCCCACACAGCCCTTTGAAGCTCATCCCACCAGCAAGATCACTTGTCAGCTGTGATGTAAAACTTCCTTTACTCCAGGCTGTGAGGAAGACAGGATACCAGAAAAAGGATCATACAGCAACTAGTGTCTGAGTAATACATTTGGAAAGTCATGGATTCATTTTTAACCATCCTGTATTACCTGTTCAAACATGAATCAATTCAAACTTTGTAAAGGACTTCAAATGTCTTCAATAGGAAGCAAACAGTGTCCTCAAGTACGTCCCTACTCTTGATATCCTCTCCTTGTCCTATGTCACACAGAACAGCCCTGCCTGCTGTCCTCTCCACTTTCCATGACCTTCTAGGGTTCCCTCTTGTTCCCTTGGCAGGGCTCTGGAACTTCAGTATCCCGTCCCATGCTGTGGATTTCCTCCTTCCACCCTCTCCCCCTGTTCAGACTCAACTATGTGTAACCGCAGTGTCTTGAAGAATGCCCAGTCTCAGGGCCCTTCCTTGGACCTGTCCTGTGCTCCATTTCAGAGATCAACCATGGCCTGGCTCTATCTGGCATCCCTTGGGATACATAGCCTTTATCATTATCCCAAAATAAACCTAATGTACAAAACCATGGCCTCTTGAATTTCAGCTTTTCCTCTTGGACCCTTAAGCCCTGCCTGGCTGCAAGGAGCATGACAAAGAGGGCATTCAGGGGCCTCTGAATCATGGCAACAGGGGGCCTGGATGCTCACTGCCCTCAATGTGCATGGGTCCCTTGAGAGAAGCTGACCTGCTTTTTAATCTGAAGTAGAATGAATAAGGTGGGGGCAGAGAAAACCTTTGCATTCCATCACCACAGGTGAAGTGGTTCTGCTTGTGCCTGGGGGAGTACACTGGTCTCTAATCTCAAATTGTCTTTATTATTAAACCAAATTGCCCATGTACCTGACTTGCTCTGAACTTTGTCTCAAAACACTCAGAGCATTCTTATGACGTCATCTTGGGCCCTGGAGCCCTGAACTGCTCTCCTGGAATGATGTAACTGTAGTCCACAGCCCACCAGTGAATCCAGCACTGAATTATGTTTTTGAACCCCATCAGGAGCCTAAAATTAGGACCCTATAGCTTTTGTGTCTGCAAAGATGCTCAGAGGTATAATTTCTAGAGCTTTTTAATCTATGGCCATCTGCAGTTATGAGCCACCCACCCCTCTGATTGCATTTGCCATGGTATGGGCATGATCTACACATGGTTTCCTCAAAGCATCCAACACAGACTACGGGAAAAAACAACATAATTGGTGGGGCTCCTGGCTCACATAAAGCACTGTAGCTCCTACCCACCTACAGAGACTGTGTTTCTTTGTGTGCTGTTTCCACTGAGAAGGGGTGGGGAGGGATCTGGGTGGATTTTCCACTAGTCCCTCCCAAGCAGAAGGCATCAATGCCCAGTGCTCACCAAATATGTGTGAACAAACGGCTTGCACCACAAGATGAATATTTGGGAGCATCTTTGCTAATGTGATAAAGTCATGAAGTAATTCTCTAATTCCAATTGGTGGTTAGTCAATATACTCAACCTTTCTATCCTGTCCTAAAGCACAGCAGCCTATAGTGACTGACGATGTCCCTTCCCCAAGATTCTACATCTACTGGAAATGAAGAATAAAGAATGTGTTTTTAGGAGTAGGCTACAGGTGATCCCTTAACTATCAAAATTACCTTCATCCAAAGCTTTCCAAGTTGAGTTAATGATCGACCACAATCAATTTCTATTGTTCTCAGTTGAAACTCTTTTTAAATAGCTGGAAATATGTGGCTTTATTTAAATTTATTTATTTAAATCCAAGTGGCAAGTTCCAGTTATGGAAGGGCTAACATTTCTTTGATTCTGATGTTCTGTGGACAGATAGCTAAATGTTTTAACTCTGGAGCCACTTTCACCTCAAATAAACCCCAGTTCCCATCTTAACCAGGAGCTGCTCAGCTTATGGTAAAAAGCAGGTATATGTTCTTTCCCTTGGTGCATGTAGCCCAGATGAGGATCAGTTTACCCACGAGTTCATTCTGAAGTCATGAGCCCTCCGTGGGACTTAAAATATGCATTAGACTTTTTTTTAAAAAGATTTTATTTATTTATTCATGATGCATTAGACTTTTTTTAACTTTTTTAAAAAATTATTTTTTATTTTTATTGATAGTCACACACAGAGAGAGAGAGAGGCAGAGATATAGGCAGAGGGAGAAGCAGGCTCCATGCACCGGGAGCCCGACGTGGGATTCGATCCCGGGTCTCCAGGACCGCACCCTGGGCCAAAGGCAGGCGCTAAACCACTGCGCCACCCAGGGATCCCCTGCATTAGACTTTTTAATCAAAAGTATGAGTTGGAAAAAAAAAAAAAAAAGTAGGAGTTGGGCTTGGTACTCTTCCACAGGAAGGAAATGAGGAAATAGTTATCTTGACTTTGACTTGTGACTAAGAGGTAGAACTTGTCACTGTACCTAGAGTTCCCACCAACCAGGTCAGAAGCTAGTTGCATCTAGTTGCCTAGAGTCCTGGGAAAATTTGATCAGGTTTCTCTTCTAGTGGATTCATGCATCATTTTTTTTTAAGATTTTATTTATTCATGAGAGACACACGGAGAGAGGCAGAGACACAGGCAGAGGGAGAAGCAGGCTCCTCGTAAGGAGCCCAATGTGGGACTTGATCATGGGACCGGGATCATGCCCTGAGCCAAAGGCAGACGCTCAACTGCTGAGCCACTCAGGCGTCCTCATGCATCATTTCTGATTCTAAGCTTAAAAGTGGCTCTTAGGCTCCCAGTCTACAATGTTGGAATCCCTCTCACTGCAACCACCACCCTTACACCATGTGGGGCTTCCTCCACACTGTAGGCCCATTTCTATGTCTCATCTGGTACTTTCTGCGGGATGGGGTGGTGGTGGTGGTAAATGACCTAAGAGGAGAACAGGTACAGTTTCTTTCTTTTACGTTTTTAAAAATTTAAATTCAATTTGCCTACATGTAGACAGTACAGTTTCTACAAACATCTAGAGAGCTGAAGAATGCTTCTGCTTCCTCATTTTGGTCATGGGGACAAATTTTCAGATGTCAAGAGGTAAGTACTCTTTTGGTGTATCGATTAGGTTTACTTTCCATTATGCTATTTTGAATAATCAAAGCTTTGTAAATCTTATAATTTAAAAATAAATTACTTAAGAACAAAAAAAAAAGGAACACAAATGAAATAAGTAGACCTAACTTTTATAATTTTCAGTAAAATCTCCATGTTCTGAATCTTGCTGGCTAATGTCTTGGAAGGTACATGGGGAAATCCCTGAAAAAGTTATTAATCCCAGATCAGAAAGGATATTGTACTCTTAACGTGGGTGAACTCAAGGGCCACTGGTCAGCCAGGTGTGAGTCATCATCTCCATGAGCCCCCTCACCAAGGCCCATGCTCGTTGAATGAGATCCTAAAACCGTGTGGTCAATTAGGGAAATGTGAGGTCCTTTGAAGAATAGGGAAGGAACTTCTTGCTACCACCCAAGCAGCTTCCAATTATGGTGATTATCACCTTCTGCTCTGCTCAGTTGCATGGAAGGGTGCCCCTCCTAAGAATGCTCCAACTATGCAGGACAGCAGGGGTGAACCAGCCTACAGTAGAAGCAATGACTCTAGTTTCTGAGGAACTGGTGATGAGACTTACATGACCTGAGGTGTTGTGAATGGAAGTCTTTATTCTCCTGGAATCTGAAAGCAGAAACCACCCCTGTGTGGGCCCATCAGGAGCCTCACTGCACTGGGGGAGGACAGTTCTCAGAGCACATACACCTGGCGTTGTGTGACTGAGGAACTTTCCTAAACCACCGTATAGATGCTATTACTTCTCCACAGATAAGACTCTTCACAGGTTTCTTACTGCTGTCCTAAGGTAGACTTTGAAATTTTTCACTTACCTCTATTAATCACCACCGGGGTGGGGGTGGGGGTAAGAAGTAAAGATCTGACAGGGAAGATTAACCTGAGTCCTAGGTTCTTTGCACAATTTATACAGCAGATACCCTACCTCCCCCACCTCCTGGTCTCTGTTTCCTCCCACAAAGCACCAAATGCTGTTATTTTGACTGTGTAACGCTTGGAGAACTGAAAGTTGCCCAGCTATTGAATATAAAGACTTTGGCACAATTTGTCTTTATCAAATTCCTGTTTGAAGATTAACAATCCGGATGGGACCATCTGACAGTAGGGCCCCAGGTGACAGCCTATGCCCTATGCCAAATCCTCATCCCCTTTCCTCAAGGTGAAATGGCCACCTGGTTTCTATATTCCGTTGCTTGTCATCACCAGGGAACTTGGAAAGACCTGCCACGGAATCTCCTGCTCCTCCTCCCCGCCCCCTTCCCAGGGATCCAGGTTTGGGACCAACTGCCTCACTGCCATTTATCTTCCAGGCGCATTCTGGCTCTGCTATTCTGATCCGATACAACTATGGCTCAAAAGGTCTTGGGATCTGCCTGAATAAAGTTACCCATATGCTTGGCTGCCTGGAATGAAGGCACACATTCAAAAGGGGAGTGTTGCATGACACTGGTGAATGATGCTGCCGTTTACTTTCCACAGAGAGCTCGAGCATTTAATTCAGACACGGGTCTCCTGCTGGACAGGGTCCTTCATCAAGTGCTTCACAGCGCTGGGTCTCCCTGGCTCACATTACCCGAGAGTAAGTGACCTCCTGAGGTCACCTTGCCAGCGGCCCATCGCACCCCCCCCTCCCCGCGCGCCACTACAGGTATCTGCCTGTGAGCTGGGGGTGGGGGTGGAGGGGTCCGCAGGCCTCTGGACTCCCTCCAGCAGCCCAGCAACAAACGTGCCCCAGGCCCCGCAATCACTGCAGTGTCTTCGGCGGGGTGCCGGTTACACCCGCTGAGAGAGCCTCGGGAGCGCGCCTCCCTTCGGCCGGGATCCCAGCCTCCCCCCAGCCTGCCTCTCCCCTACCCCGCGCCTCTCCCCCCTCCGCCCCGCCCGGCGCCCTCCCAGCTTCCCTCCGCTCGGCGTCCGCAGCGCAGACCCGCTCCACTCCCTCGGGTCCCTCCTTTCCCCTCCCCCATCCCCTCCCCCTCCCCCTCCCGCCCCGCCCTCACCTGCGGCCGCTCGCAGGGGCGGGGCCGCCCGAGGATGACAAAGCAGCGGCCGGCGGCGCGGGACCCGCCCCCCTGCGCTGGGCGGGTGCGTCGGCCGCCCCGGCGCGGCTGTTATGGAAACGGGCAGGGCGCGCAGGAGGCGATAATGGGGCGGCCATGGCCGGGGCCGGCAGGTGCAGCACGGACGCTGCCGGGGCGCCGGGGGCCGGGGGCGCCGGGCGGCCGGAGCCGGGGGAGCTGTCCCTGGAGGAGGTGCTGAAGGCCTACGAGCAGCCCATCAACGAGGAGCAGGCGTGGGCCGTGTGCTTCCAGGGCTGCCGCGGGCTGCGGGGCGCGCCGGGTGGAGGGCGGCGCATCCGGGACACGGCGGACATCCTCCTGCGGCGGGACGGCTCGGTCAGCGCGCGGCGGGAGCCGGGAGCCGCGGGTGAGGCCGGCGGGGGTGTGCGGTGTAGGGTGCGCGGGCCGCGACCCTCCGCTCCCCTCCCCTACCTTCTGTCCCAGCCCTCCGCTACCCTCCCCTTCCCTCCCTTCCCCTGTCCTTGCCCTCCTCGGCCTTACCCCTGCTCTCCCGACCCTCCCCTCCGTTCGGCCCCTCCCCTCCGCTCCCCTCTTCTCTCCCCCTCTCCCTCTGCTGGGCCTGGAGTGGAGCCCCCATTCTGCGCCCTCCTCCCATCCTGGAACCGGCAGCCCTTCCACACCCTCCCTATCCTGAACCTGGAAGTCCCATGCTTCTCCCCATCCTTCTCTTTCTCACCCGGTCTAGGATACCCCCTCCCTTTTCTGGAACCCTTCCCTAACCATCCGTCTCTTAATGTCTGCTGTCACTTGGGCATGTTTTCCTCAAGGGAGAAGGATTTTGGTTTTTGATGGCTGAGTACCTTCAGCAGACCCAATTCTGCCTCTCTTATCCCCAGTTCTCCCCACCTGGGGCTAGTTCCTTCTGCTTTGGGGGTGTGTAGCCCTAGTCTTTTTAATCCAGTGATTCATGATGTGGAATGCTCATTGCATTGATAACTGCAGATGCCTTAGGCTGCAAAGGAACAAGTGTCCTCTTGAAGCTTTTTTTCGTGGGAATGAGAGTGGGAAGAGGGGGCTGTGTCTCCCTTGGAATCCCTGCAAATTCACCAGTTGCCTGGGTTTAATAGCAAGAAGAATGTGTAAGATTTGGGGGACAGCCTGCTTGATCTTCTATGCTTAATCACCAACAAGAACAAATAATCCTTTGAAAGATATTTGAAGTCTACTCAAAATAGTGAGTTTAAGTGATTTTATCCTCTTTCTTAGAAAAAAAGAAAGTATTTTCTTTCCTGGAGAACTGGAGTGCTAGTCTGGAGCATATGCTGATATTAACCCTGTGGGGAAGCACAAAGGCTCTGTGTACTGGCAGAGAGCGGGGCCTTCTCCAGCCCTGAGAACGGTGGTTCGCAGAGGTCCTTACAGGCTGGTTTCCATCCCTGCTGTGGTGACAGGGAGGCCCTGTCAGGGCCCTGCTTTGCTCTGGGACATTTGCACGTTTCTGCATTTCACACAAAAAGCTCCAACATATTTGACAGATGAATAAGAGTTGGTACAGACATAGTATTATTCCGATTTTATACTCCGTGAAGCTGAGACTCACGCTTTCTCAGAGTTACACAGCAAGAGGATTTCGATTCAGCCTCAGATTCTTGCTGCCTGTGTGCAAGGTCTTCACAGGTGGGATGGGAGCATCTCCCCGGGGGGGCCTAGATGCTGCATATTTACAAAGAGCTTGTTTCCTGCAGCTGTATTTTCCTGTCTGTGCCACTCCGTATCCCTGGAGATGACAATATAACCCAAGATCTGGCTCCTGGCACCACGTAGTGGGATAGGACTGTAGGGACCTGCCTGATCTGGCCCTCTGATTTTAAAGATGGGAAAACTGAGGCACAGAGGGCTAGCTGGTTAAGACTCATGGCCCTGCATCTCTCTAACTGGGGTGTGTGTGGCAAGCCATGTTTACTTTCTTTCTTTCTTTTTTTAAGATTTCATTTATTTATTTGACAGAGGGATAGAGTCCGCACAAGTGGGGGTGCTGAGAGAGGGAGAAGCAGGCTCCATCTCAGGACCTTGAGGTCATGACCTAAGCCAAAGGCAGATTCTTCACCTGCTGACAAGCGCCCCGTCAAGCTGTGTTTCTTACTGGTACTCTTTTTTTTTTTTTTTTTTTTAAGATTTTATTTATTTATTCATGATAGTCACAGAGAGAGAGAGGCAGAGACACAGGCAGAGGGAGAAGCAGGCTCCATGCACCGGGAGCCCGACGTGGGATTCGATCCCGGGTCTCCAGGATCGCGCCCTGGGCCAAAGGCAGGCGCCAAACCGCTGCGCCACCCAGGGATCCCTCTTACTGGTACTCTTAACAAGCACCTTGAGGGCTGTCCAAAGTATTGGTGGTCAGTGGGTCTTCTCTAGTCCCCAGGAGACTCTGCTTCTTGCTGCCTCCACACCCACAGCCTGACCGGAAGTCTGTGTTGGGCTTTAAAGCTAACACGTGGCCACTCCATGACTCCATGGTGATTTACAAGCCGGGGACGTCAGGGAGCCCAATTTCATTTTCCATTCAGTATGATCTTTGGTTTCTGTTCATAAACACGTCTCATAAAGGTGGTTGAGGTTTATGACTTGCTACCTCTTTAAAGATTAAGAAAAATAGGCACCTGGTGGCTCAGTGGGTTAGGTGACTCTTACTCTCAGCTCAGGTCTTGATCTTGGGTTGGTGAGTTCAAGCTCCATATTTGGGTTCCATGCAAGTCATGGAACCTACTTAAAAAAAAAAAAGATTAAGAAAAATATATTACCCTGAACTCTCTCTTCACTTCTGTTGAGCTTTCATGAATCAGCTGAAACATTAGTCCCTCAAAGTGTCTCCCCCAGCATTTCTCCAGGACTCAAATGAGTGGTAAATTCTTGAAGGATGTATATTTATTTCTTGCCATGAATAGCAATTGGGAAAATCAGGATCATTTAACCTTGCCTCTCCTGGGCTCTCAGGACAAAGTTCTGGTAAACCTAGCATCAAGTAAATTTTAAAATAAGTGTATAGAAATCAACAAAACTAAGCCACATTTGGGGGAATGACTAATATCCTAGCATACCAGGTGTAGTATGTCTCTCCTTTTCCAGCTAAGTGCAGAAAAAGTCCTCGCCTCCATTCTGAAGACGTATAACTACTTGGAAGCCCACTCTTTTTTTTTTTTTTTTAAGTGGGGAAAATGTGTTAATATGTGAAGTTATTTTTGAGAGGCCATTATTAAAACCTTTTCATGGGGAAGGGTTACTTTTTTTTTTTTTTTAATTGAGGTGAGAAACTCAGTCAGGCATCACAGTGAATGCCTGTACACAGCCGTTGCCTGAGGCAAAGCTAATTCCCTAAATACAGCGTGGTCAACGATCGATCCATCTATTGATCGGGTGACCCTGCAATGCTTTCAGGACATTGTCCTCTTGGTGCCCTCCTGGGCAGTTCACCCCAGGAGACTGCTTCTCAGTGCCGTGTTTGGCTGTCCCCTTGACGGAAAGACCACCTGCCCTTCTGCTGGTGAAACATTTCTCCAGGCACCAGCGCTACAGATGACCAAGGAAACCCCCTTGGGCAGGCAGCAGCTAGACATTAGTGTTGACAAAAGTGTGTCCGAGATGAGGGTGAGCTCATTATCTCCCACCTTTCCCATCCTGCTTGTGCTGATTTACACACTGTCCTACTTTTTTTTTTTTTATGCCATAACTTTTCACAGACCCTACTCTTCAGCTTGGGTACCTCATGTGAGCTGTCCACCAGACCCCACCTGCCCCTCTAGCCCCTCCAGCCTCTTCCTGTTCCTTCTCTGTAGGGTTCAGAAGCCAGGTGCCCCCATGGCCCCCAAAGCACTGGCACCTGTCCGCAGGCTAAGCCTCTTCAAGTGGCTCACCGCTGCACAGACCCAAGGCCTTCTCAACTCAACTCATTTTCAGCCCTGAGTTTCAAGCACAGAAATGACTAGTAGTCTGTCCTGCATTGGATGGCGGTGTCCTGTGTCATGAGTTCCATGGGGCCCAGAATTCTTTTTTTCACCTCAGCCCAGTGGCTAGAGAAATAGCATTGCTAAGGAGCAGGCTTTGGCATCTCACCAGTGGCCCGGTCCTCCTCCATAAACTGGGATGATGGTAGCATGTGCTTGAGGAGGGGTGAAGACCAGTGAGGGAGCATCAGTACAGAGCCCTGGGCCCAGGAAGTATGTATGTGCACAGACACAACACCCACACGCACACAGATGCCCACACAGACATACAGATGCACACAGACACACACGCACACATGCCCACATAGACATACAGATGCACACAAACATGCATGCACACAGATGCCCACACAGACATACAGAGGCACACACACATGCACATGTACATGGGTCTACCTGCCCCATTGTAGATGTTCTCTCAGGTCCCCTGGCCCTGTGTACCCTCTCCCAGGAACTGAATGGGGTCCATGGCCACCAGGAATGGCTGTGGGCCATTGGTGTTCTAGGAGGCCCTGTTAGTCCTGTGGCCCCAGCTGGTGAAGCTGAACTTGCTGGGTCTCAGTGGGAGGTCCCCTTTTCAGTGACTGAGGACTGCCTTTTTAGCTTGCCTGTAGTTTTGTTGATGGCTCTCCACACAGATGAACTTGCAGATGAATGTTGATGGGCACTGTCCAGCGATGGTGTCCCCCTGACATGCTAGGGAGAAGTGAGAGCTGCTTGGAAGGATGAAATCCTGCTTCTGGAGCAGAGAATATTCCCCTCTTGGCAAATCTCACAGAATATTTCTGGTTGAAATATTTTCTTTCAGTCAGGTCCTGCTCATATAACTTTTATTCTGGGTTCTTGACTCCTCACCAATGCTGCCCCAGCAAGAATGACACCCATTCTTGCTGTCACGTGGGATCCTTGGCGCTCTGGGGCTTTTTTTTTTTTTTTTTTTTTTTTGCTTTTGTGGCATCTTGGGAGGGTCACCCAGTCAAGACGTAGCATAGAGATGAAGCCAAGCCACCCAGGGAACTGGAGGGCACTTTGCTTTACAATCCAGGGTGACAGCAGCTGATGTTTTCAGGCCCTTGCAAGGATGTGCTGGGGGCAGTAATGGGCTTACTTTTGTTTACAGCCTTGACACTGTTAGGATCCCCATTGTGCAGATGAGAAGACTGAGGTTCCCAGAGCAAGGATCCAATGGGGGACCAGCTGGGCTCCAGCCCTGTGCTCCCCCCTCCCGCGCCCCCCCCCCCCCCCGGCATGGGGCAGCATTGGGTACCACAGGAATGGCAACAGTCTCCTGCTCCAGGGGGCACCTCACCCAGACCTACCTTTGGAAGCAGCACCTTCAGGGTTACATGCATGGGTGCTCACAGAATTTTTGGCTGCAGTCCTAGGAACAGGAAGGAGTTCTGCTGGGTGCACTTGCCTAGGGTCCCTGTGTACATTTCTTGATGATGTAAAACCTCATCCACAGAAACATCCACATACTTCCTTGTATGTGGAGTAGGGGCCAGTGGGCATGGTGAGGTTCCTGGTTCTGCGTGCAAGGGGAGGGTGTGGGCCCTGGGAGGATGCCCTTCTGGGTGTGACTGTGTGAGGCAGATAGCATTCCTGATTTCTTTTCACCTCTGAGCAGAGATTATCTCCAGGCATTCCCCAAAAAGACGTCTGTGAGATGCTACAGCCTGGGGTTGGCTGCCACAGATGACCAGGATAAGCTTAGTCTGTGTGGCTGCTTTGGCCCAATACCCACCCAGCTGTTTGCAGGTTCTGCCCTGTGCTTTCAGGAGAGGCTGCAACTCTCAAGAAGGTGTCCTTGGGGTCCCTGTGCACCTGCAGATTGGCTCATGAGGGATACAGCCCCAGTGTCTCTGCTACCTTCAGGGCCCTGATCACCCCCACCATGGAGGTCTTCACAAAGAAGGGGTTCTCTGTCTCCTGTGATGGAATCAATTGTCTTTTCAGTTGGGCACCAGGGGGTGACCTGTGGGGGCAGAAAGTATTTGAGTGGCTCCCACAAAGGAAGCATTGTGACACTGGTTGGTCTGGTCCTGGGATGTGGCCATTTAAACAAATATGCCAGTGAGTATCAGCTGCAGGAAGGCTCTAGAGTTTCTCTCTCATCCTGTTCGATTCCTCAGAGGGAGTTTGGCCTCCAGTAAGGACCCAGTCAAGGAGGAAGCCTGCCTGGAAGTGGCAACCTGGGGATGAGGCCGATCAGCATGGGCAGAGTTCCGGGTACCTCTCCTTGTCTTTAGCTCTGCCTGCAATCACCACTTGTTCAGTGTTCACATTTGGGTGTACTCAAAGAGACAAAGTGGTACTCCTGAAACCAATATTGCACTGTATGTTAACTAACTAGAATCTAAGTAAAAATTTGGAAAGAAAAAGATGCAAGACATAAGAGTTTAGAAGCAGGGTGTAAGAGTTTCCTTTGGCTACAGTAAACAATTTACACAAAGTCACTACTTAAAACAACACACATTTATTTTGTTACAGTCAGAATGGTCAAAATCCAGGATAATCTCTTTGCCTTAAGGTCAGCTGGTGAGCAAGTTTACTTCCATCTGCTATCCCAGTTCCCCTTCCAAGAGTAGGTAGGCCCTATGAAAAGTTTTGGTATCAAAACTTTTGAGGTAACATAACATGTCCACAGGTCCTGGCAATTGGAACATAGACAGTTTGGGGGCCATTGTTCTGCCCATAATGAAGGGGAAAGAGTTACATGGGTAGAATGAACACTCTTCCTACCACCTGGTTTCTTCCTATCAACAATATCAGAACATGGACTCTGGAGTTAAAGTTCTACCTAATGCTTTACTGGGGCTCTTCTCACCCTGGAGTCCACTGGTGGGCATGTTAAATACAGGTTCTTGGATTGCTGGGTCCCATCCTGATAAGCCTGATTCTGCCCAGGTCTGGGGTGGCCCTAAGAATCTGCGATTCTGACAAGTTCCTAGTAATGCTAATGCTGCTGGTTCCAGAACCACTCTGACCACCAATCTACTGTCTGTGGATTCTACACACCACACCCTAAGAAGAGGTCACCCACCTCTTATTGGAAACACCTCCAGGGCCAGGACCCATTCCATCTTCAGGTGACTAGAATGGCCCCAGTGAAGGGAAGAACTATTGGTCCCGGTGTTGGCTCCAGAGCAAGGCTATATGGATTGGATCTCAGCCAGGTGACTTTGGGCTAAGTTTCTCACCCTCTCTGGGCTGCATTTAGGGCCAATGGTGGGGACTACATGAGATGGGCCCCCAAAAGTACTCAGGAGGTTCAAGTGAGTCATCCTTAGCCAGGGGGGAGGAGTCCTCAGAAGGGAATGCGTCCTTTCAAGCCTGCTACCTGTCTGCCATGACTATCGGTGGGGGCTTTCTGGGGTAATCTCCAGGATACCCTAGCAGACGCTGGGTGTAAAAGTTCTGTAGGAGCAGAGGAGCACTGACCTTTCCCTTACTAGAACTTGGTGAAAATGCAGAAGGTTGACAGTATTATTGCTTGGAGTGTGGGGAGTCTCTGACGCATTTCCTGGTCTTGGGTCTCCCCTGGAATTGATTCAAGTCATGGCGGTCCTAGATTCTTGCTGCAGGGGAGGAAATCACACCCTGTGGGTGGTGTGTGAGTGGATGGAGAAGCAGCCTGATGTCAGCCATGGCTGTGGAGAAGAGCAGTTCTGGAAGCGAGATCCAGGAGGAAGAGCCTGCCACCAACTTCTGAAGGCATCTGCCCCACTGAGCTCTCCCCTTGTTTGCTGAACACACACACAACTTCCCGGATTTGAGTAGGCGCTTTCCCCTTAGCTTGGGTTTGCTACCAGCTCACTTCTAGAAGCCAATGCTTGATCTCAGACATTACTTAAGTTTTAAAGTTGTTTCTTGACAGTGAAACAAGCATTTATTGAAGCATTTACTAGATGCCAGACACTACATGGTTTTTGTTTTGTTTTGTTTTTTAAGAATTTATTTGTAAGTAATCTCTATGCCTTACAGTGTGGGGCTCAGACTCAACCCTGAAACCAAGAGTCACATGTTCTTCCAGTGGAGCCGGCTGGGTGCCCCTGGTTTTGTTTAATCTTTACAACAACCTGTGTGGTAGGTGATACCCGTCCTGTATAAAGACTCTGAGGAACCTATTGTGTCACTTTTGGGTCCATGTTTGCTCCAGACCATGAGCTCCTGCCCTGGATTGTGGGAGAGCAAGGCGGACACTGCGCTCTTGCTCATTCTCACACTTGCACAAAAATTAATTTCTTGATGCCATAGCACATGTTCCAAATTCAGCAAGTGTAAAGGGAAACTGTTGGAGTCTCCTGCCAGCCTTCTCATAATAGGAGCAGACTTAGTGGACGTGTTTTATGTCTATACCAGCGTGCAGGTTCATACAGCTCCTTCTCAATACGGGGGCTGCCCTCTGCTCTTCCCCTTAATAGGGAGCTCAGTTTGTCTCATTACAAAGGATACCTCCTCCTTTTTAGGGGCTGCCTGGTGCCCCCTCCTGCAATGTCCCCACATATCTTCTGTGGATATCTGTGTGTCCAATGGTTCACTGGTACGAAGGGCATTCCTGTGAGTGACGGGCTCAGTTACCCTGCCATGTGGGACAGACCGGCTTACTCAAGGCAAACAGGGATGAAGTTCTGAGAGATGTTGCAGGTTGCCTTCCTTGGGATTGTTGCCATTCCCCACCAGCACTGAGGGGGGCCCTGCAGGGGCCTTGGACTGTCCACCCTGCCTCTTAGCCACAGAGGTGTTCCTGAGAACTCAGCCAGAGGAGCAGAGACAGGAGCTACCTGGGCTCAAGCTAGAACCCCTACCCCTTTGTCATCTGTGTGCATTGTTGGTAATTAAGAACCCTATGGTGCCCGGCAGCCTGGGGGAGCCTAGTGGAACCAGTGCTGTAGCCTCCCCACACCCCTGCACGTGTGTGGTCTCCTCGGGGGTTGAAGAGGGGAATCCCTGGCTCCCCCATGACTGTTCCCTGTCCTGGCACCAAGCCTAAAGAGAGTCACAGGCAGGGTGACTGTGGGCTGAGCCTGGTCGGGAGGTCTGATGGCCCCATGGATGATATCATCATGGTGATCACAGCTGTCCACATCTTCACCGGATACTGTGTCCTAGGAGGTATCTGCGTCTGCTCCCCCACGTGTCTGTTGAGGTAACCTTGTGAGTTAGGTTGGGCAGGTATTGTCTCCATCTGTGGGTGAGGAAAGGAGGTCAGAGAGGCGAAACCCTCAAGGTCGTGACCACACATAGGTAGGGGTCTGGCCTAAACTGCACTTCTCCTTCCCTATGCTCCCCACCCAGGCACAGAGGGGTGAGGCTGTCAGACCACTGTCCTCCTACCACCTACCCCACCTGCTGGGTAGGGGGAAGCACTTCCTCTGGGAGCTTCCACTACAAAGTCCAAATCATCTTTCATCTTATACTAGCGGGGCATGTCCTCATTTCCTTTTTTTTTTTTATGTCATCATTTCCAAGAAAACTCCCTAGTGTCTTGATTTCTCCTCATTTGTTATTTTTTTAATTTTTTAAAAATTTTTAAAAAATTTTTTATTTATGATAGTCACACACACACACAGAGAGAGGCAGAAACACAGGCAGAGGGAGAAGCAGGCTCCATGCACCGGGAGCCCGACGTGGGACTCGATCCCGGGTCTCCAGGATCGCGCCCTGGGCCAAAGGCAGGCGCTAAACCGCTGCGCCACCCAGGGTTCCCTCATTTGTTATTTTATACACAAGACATCACAGTGGCTTTTCTTTCCCAGTACATCTTGGCAATGATGTTCTTCCTTACAGGGGGAGAGAAGCACCCAGTGGAGGGGCAGCCCCCCATCAATGTGATCTTTTTTTTTTTTTTAAAGATATATTTATTTATTTATTCATGAGAGATACAGAGAGAGAGAGAGAGAGAGGCAGAGACACAGGCAGAGGGAGAAGCAGGCTCCATGCAGGAAGCCCGATGTGGGACCTGATCCCGGGTCTCCAGGATCACGCCCTGAGCCAAAGGCAGACGCTCAACCCCTGAGCCACCCAGGTGTCCCCCATCAATGTGATCTTGATGGACCAGTGAGAATGCTTCCATCCTACCTGCCTCCATCTACTTCTGTCTGGGTCTCTCTACTTTCCCTCTAAGACTTTTTTATCTTTTTTTAATTTTTATTTTATTTTTAAGATTTATTTAGTTATGAGAGACACAGAGAGAGGCAGAGACACAGGCAGAGGGAGAAGCAGTCTGCACGTAGGGAGCCCGATGCGGAACTCAATCCCGGGTCCCCAGGGTCACATCCTGGGCCCAAGGCAGGCGCCAAACCGCTGAGCCACCCTAGGATCCCCTAAAACTGTTTTAAAAAAGCAGAAAGTCGTTTGCATAATCCCGTGTGACCATCCTGGCAACAAAGTTACTGTAGCTCAAGTTAGGACTCTGCACTTTGGGGTCTGGCATTGCTTGCTGGGGGCTCCGCCTCTGTCGTTTATTGGCTCAATGGTTTTGTGTGACATTCTGCACTGCCTGAGCCTCGGTTTCTTTGCCTGTGAAGAGGGAGTCATGGTACCAACCTGCATAAGGTCATTGTGAATTGAACCCATTATAAGTCATGTATTACTTTTGTAGCAAAGAGCTGGGCACAATCTCTGCCCTTAAGGGGTAGCTTGCTCCTCAAAACCCAAAGACCCCCAAGTCCTTGCAACTTGAAATATAGGTAGATTAACGAACACTTATTTTTGTTAACATATAGACTGTTTAAACCAGGGACATATGCGTTAAAATTATTCCAACCAGAAGGCTTCCTGTTGACCAGAGGACTGTGCGGTACTTAGTACGTAAAGGGTATTGAGAGGCTGTCTGACTCCCTCCCTTTCTTGGTCCTCAGGATAACTCAGGACACTGGCTGCTTCCAGGGAGTATCTTTGTTCTGAGTCTGATTTCTTCCACTTTCCATTGTCTTGATCTAGTCACAGCTACGGACTTGCATTGAATGCTCAAACATGGGCCACAGTATACTGCTTGCTGCTCACTTTCAACTTCCCTTATGTTCGGAGTAGATTGTTTTCCATTATTTTAATGGATCAGCCCAACACAAACTCCCTTTATCTTTGGCAATCTCCCTAGCTCTTAATGGCATTTTGAAAATATTTGCAGAGTTAGCAGGTTCACTTAGCAGAGATTTCATGGTTTATGTTTTTTTTTTTTTATGCCCTACCTCATTCCAAAAAGAAGGCGACTCAGGTTCACCCCTTAGCACAGGTTCTACTTGGATGCTTAATTCAAGGAAGGCTGTAGAAGTAGGTGGGTTTTCTGTGTCTCATCCAGCCTGGCATCTTGGGAGACCCCGGCGGCGGTGTGAGGGAGCAGCTGAAGCAGATTTTAGGGTTCCATGGTACATGGCCTCATCTGGGACCACCACTTACTAGCTGTGATACTTTAGGGCAAATTAGCTTATCTTTCTGAGCCTCTTTCTTCATCTGTGAAATGGGTAACAAAACCACCTATCTCCTAGGTGGTATATGGGTTACAATGAGTGAGCACTTTTAAACATGTTAATTCAGTGCCCTGTTTAATAATAAACATGATAAAATGCATACTGCCTAATGTATATTCAACCCAGAGATTCTGACTCTCTGATGGAGGCACCGACAGTTTGGGGGCAGATCTCCCAGTCTACAGATGGTGGCCAGATGCTGACTCCACTCAGCTCTTAGGAACTCCAGAGCAAAATCTGTTATTTCCCGGGTCTCTCATTTGACTCTGCTGTGATTTGGGGGCACATGGGTTCAGATTGTGAATTTTAGAGCATGAGGTCTTTCATCAAACAAGACTTAACTGACCTGCTTTCTCCTCATTCCCTCCTCACTCTAGCACCAACCATGCTTCCCCAGGGGAGAGTTGGCTGCTCCACTCTGAGGGGTCACTTTGGGGTGTGACTGGTATGTGGGGTGTAGGCAGGGGCTGTATCATTCTCCTGGCCACTGTACCTGGATGTCCAGCCCAAAGATGGATCCTCAAGTATCTTCCCAAATGACTGGCAGCTTGGCTTGTTTAAGCTTTCTGGTGTTCCACTGGAGCCTCTGGGGGCTACACTGTGTGTTCCTCAGAGGGAAGGTGGGTGGGTGGCCCTATTCGTCAGGGCTTGGGGATGCTGAGGCATGTCTTGACTGCCTGTTATCTCCTCTTGCAGAGTCCACAATGATGGTGTTGTCACCAGCCAGCTCAGAAGCCCAGGTACCTTTAAAATAATTTTTAAATTTACTTAATACACATTAAAAGTAACATATGTCATATAATGTAAATTAAAAAGCATGCAAAGTTACATAATTGTTTCCACGTGGTAGGACACAGATAAAATACTCAAAGGGCTTCATTGAAGGGACGTGATGAAGAGAGTGGGCAGGTGAGGATGCCCACTGGGGTGGTGTAGAATCTGACATGCCCTGGAGGGCCTGAAGCGGGGGTGGGGGTGACGGGACCCCACCTCACTCTCCCCTTCCACCCCCAAGCTCCTGGCATTGTCTCCCACTGAGCAGAGGGAGGGAGCACAGGTGATGTGGTCTGTGGGGTTGGCCTGCTGCGCACACAGTGTCAGTCAGAGGGTGGGTCTGGGGGGCCAAACAGGAAAACCAGCTTGTGACCAATGTCCAGGAACCCCCATCCCACCCACAATTAAAATCTCACCAATGTCTCCCTGTCCCATCCACCTGCCCCCAGGAATTTGTTCTGAATTTAATGTTTATCATTCCACTGCCTTTAAGAAAGCTTTATGCAAATATGTATTTATATATCGAACATAGTGTTACACCAGGGTAGCAGGGTGGTCACAGGCCAAAAAAGGCCATATAGTCTGTTGTGGAGAATTTTATCTTATTTTTTTATTTTTATTTTTAAAAATATTTTATTAATTTATTCATGATAGACATAGAGAGAGGCAGAGACAGGCAGAGAGAGAAGCAGGCTCCATGTGGGGAGCCTGACTTGGGACTTGACCCCAGGTCTCTAGGATCGCACCCCGGGGCCAAAGGCAGGCGCTAAACCACTGAGCCACCCAGGGATCCCTGTTGTGGAGAATTTTAAAACAATAATAAAATCATCCCAGAGTTTTCCTGCTTTTCCTTATTACTACATGCTGGCAGTTAATAATGTTGATGATAAGACACCCTTCCCAGCAGCATACTGCCTAAGACTGTCCAGAGCTCTATGAAGTGGTACTGTTGCTCTAGGTTGCTTTCTGTAATTCACTTCAGGGAAAAAAAAAAAAATGTTTTCAAGACTCCTCTCCATTTCTGACCTGCCTTTCTTTGCCCACTGAGAGTATTCTGGATACTTTTGTTTACCCAAAGCCCGGGAACATTCCCTTGCCTTTCAGACAGTGCTCCCAGGGCTGTCCCTCTTGCCCAGAGTGGAATGTGCATCTACCATCTACCACTCCAAAGGAGACCTGTTATCAATTTTGAAAGTATTTATAAGGAACTTTGTGGGGGGGGGGGGTCCAATCTGGACTCTTGTGCTCGGAGGCCCCCACAAATTAACCTGAGAGCCTCACCCCAGGAACTATGGCAGGAGGCCACTTGTCATATTAACCTAGATTCTTGCTACTGGCACCCAGCTAAAACTGTAAAACTATCCTGCAGCTTCAGCCGCTTCTCTCTGTGAGGCTTTCAGTTTGCAGGCTGCTCAGTTCTTGCAACACTATGGGCAGGGAGGGGTTGGAGGTTCTGAGACTCTGGCTGGCTGCCCAGATTTTTCCTTATGGGAAAGAACAGGCTCTTTGCCTTTCAGGGAGAGTTTCCAGTGTCTGCTGGAGCACAGAGAAGCTTTTAACGGTGCAGTTATCAGATAAGAGGCTCATGTTGGAGTTAACCCTTTAACTGTTGTGGTGCTAGTTCAGGCCAGCTACCAGAAGAAAGGGAGAGGCACGGGTGGGTTTGGGTGCTGCTCTGTGATGCGCTAGAGCAGGGGGTTTCCTGCGTGGCCTGTCTGTCCTGTTCCACGTGCAGCCTCCAATGGAGAGACCAGGACAGAGCTGCCCCTGGGTCAGCAGGGCCTGTGGAGTAGAGAGGGGGCATGATTGCTCCCACCATCTCCTTCCTGGCATCTACCTCTGGGCCAGGGAAGAATTCACTGGGAATTTGTGTGAACCATGGTTCTTGCCAGCCCAGCAGTCCTGATGGCTATGTGGGTTCTCTCTGGAGATCCTACTGCCCCAGGAGACTCCACCGGGCACTGGCCTTATGCCCTCTGACTCATGATTTGGGGTTGTGACCCTTGCCTGCCTAAAGCAGAGATAAAACCGCCTCCAAGGGTGGACTGGGGTTTTGTTGACTTTAGGCTGGAACTTTGCTCTATTGGAGTCCTTGCTCTTTGTAAGCAGGTCCACCCCTCTGCCGGTGTGGCCCCTCCAGGCTCAAGCATTTCTGCAAGATAGAGAAGGCTGTCTTGTGCCTATCCCCTGCTTAACACTGATTTTCTCCATATTGTCTTTCAGCTCTGCTCAGGCTAGCCCCCCCACCCCCACCCCGGGGTTGTTTTTTTTTTACATACAAGGCTTCAAGTGGTGGCAATGTAGGAAATGAGAGGAGAGGCCAGAGGCCTCTAAGATCCACCAGGCTGGGGGTGGAAGGTGAGGGCGTGGCTCTGTTTGCCACAAAGCAGCCTCCCACCTTGCAATAGGCTTAGAGCACAGGCTGCGGGCAGAGTGGAGTCCCAAGTCCAGCTCTGCCAGCTGCTAGCTGTGGTCAGGTAACCTGAGGTTCGGTGCCTTCCTCCTCTACCTGCAAACCAGAGGTTATCTCTTGGGTTGTCCTATACTTAAGCAGCAAAAGGGTCCCAGTAGTTAATGAGATGAGGCGTGCTATTGTAATTTTGTATCATTGTCATAAAGGGGAAATGTCAAAATATGAAAGCCAAGCAAACTGGAAGCAGATCCTAGGGAGTTATCCATATTTCCTCTGTGTTCAGCTGCACGTGCCTCTTCCCTGTGTGAGCAGATTGGACCTTTCCAGGACTGTATTGCTGTGAGGGAATGTTAGGTGCAGATGGCAGGTGAACAGATAATGAGTAGAGTGGCGGTATTTTGCAGATGTTCTCTAGAGAACGCAGATTCCCAGTTAATGGTAGTCCATGAAACTAGTGGTTTCTACCAAGTAAAATTGAGAAAATGCTGAGTTAAAAGGTCTCTCTCTCACAAAACTCAAAGGTTTTTTAACGTGGCTAATATACTTTCAAAAGAAATCATAATGGAGAACTTCAAGCCTATGTAAAGTAAATAACAGCATAGTGGACCTCACACCTGGCTGGGTACCAACAGCTACCCTTAGACTTGTCCCTGGGTAGCGCCACCTGCTCCCTGCCCCCACTCAGGTGCCATCACTTTTTTATTTTCTTCTTTTTCGGGTTAAATTTACATACATTGAATGTACATGGAGTTTAAAATATTTTTAAGTGAGAGAATGTCATTTTTTTAGTTCAAGTGTCTGTACTTTATCATGTGTAGCTAACAATTCCAGCATGCTAGTCTTTCTCCTCTGACTTAAAATAAACAATTATGTTACTTTAAAAGCTAATGTTTAATTCAGTTGACTGTCCTTTGAAATCACATTTATTGGGGTATGCTTTATATTCAGTGAGCTTCTGTGTTCCTTCCAATCTCTATCTCAACCCTTGGCTTGGAACCACTGATCTGCCTTTCATGGCTATAGCTTAGACTTATCTTGCCTAGAGTTTTGTATAAACGAAAACATGCAGCAAGGAGACTTTGGCTTCATCACTCTGTGTTCACTGTGTGTTTAAGATGAGTGCATGCAGTTTGATCCTTTGCACTGCTGCCTGGTATCCCACTGTAAGGATGGGTCACCTTTGTTTATCATCTACCAGTTGAAGACATTTGGACATGTCAGGTTTGTCCTGTGGGCATTCCAGGAGAAGTCATGGGTGGGATGTATGTATGTCTTTCCTTTTTCTTGGTTAGATATCCGGGAGAGGAGTTTACCACTTCATGTGGTAAAACCATGTTTGACCATAAGAACTTGCTGAGCTGTTTTCCACAGTGGCTGTGCTGTTTAGGGAGCATCGTGTGCATTCTGTGATGTGTCTGGTTGGCTCACAGTATATACCCTCTGGATGGGGAGCAAGCTGTTGCCATCTGACAGAAGCCGTGTGCTGTACTTTCATCTCAGGAAGTTCTCTTGTTTTGTTGTTGTTGTTTTTTTTAAAGATTTTATTTATTTATTCATGAGAGACAGAGACAGAGACACAGGCAGAGGGAGAAGCAGGCTTCATGCAGGGAGCCCAATGTGGGACTGGATCCTGGGTCTCCAGGATCACACCCTGGGCCAAAGGCAGGCGCTAAACCGCTGAGCGACCCAGGGATCCCCAGCAAGTTCTCTTGTAATTGGTGGGGCTGCTGTCCCTCTCCGGGCTGGATCCTTTGCAGGCTACTCCCTACCCCCCATGACACTCTGGCTCCTGGTCCCACAGATGGTGCAGTCACTGGGCTTTGCCATCTACCGCGCACTGGACTGGGGTCTGGATGACAGTGAGGAGCGAGAGCTCAGCCCACAGCTGGAGCAGCTCATCGACCTCATGGCCAACAATGACTGTGAGGACAGCAGCTGTGGGGCTGCCGATGAGGGCTATGGGGGCCCGGAGGAGGAAGAAGAGGCCGATGGTGGCCCCCGTGCCGTGCGCACCTTTGCCCAGGCCATGCGGCTGTGTGCGGCACGCCTGACAGACCCCCGCGGTGCACAGGCCCACTACCAGGCGGTGTGCCGGGCGCTCTTTGTGGAGACGCTGGAGCTGCGGGCCTTCCTCGCCAGGGTCCGTGAGGCCAAGGAGGTGAGTGCACAGGGATGTGCAGGGGGGAGGGGGTGAGTACATTGAGGGCTCCCTGGAGGCCAAGCAGGGCAGGCATGGGCCAGGTGGAGCATGTGGAAGGGGAGCAGGGCACTGGGTGTGGTATGAGCAGTTGGGAGGGGCCACAGGTAAAGAGGACTTGGCATCTGTCCTGCCCCATCCCCCCACTTCCCCATGTGTTGGTACCTCTGTCTCCAATAGGAAGTGGAAATCCTCAGCTCAGGACTAGGAGTAGCCTAGGCTTGCTGTCTGCACTCTTTGTGGGCACTGCTCCAAATGCTTTGCAGGTTTTACCTTAACCCTGAGCCTACTTCTTAGCCCATTTGCCCAGGAAGGAGCTGAAGTTCATGGACATTAAGTTACAGGCTCTCAGCCTCTTGGCCCCAGGACCCCCCAGGTCCCCATGTTTACATCTCCAGCAAGGCCTGGGTGTCCTTTCCCCACTGGTTCCTTCTGGACACAGGAGCTAAAGGCTCCTTGCTGTAGGTCCATGCCCACAGGTTCTCACTGTGCTTGGAGTTTTGGGGAGGTAGGAAATGCAGTGACAGGATCGCTCCACCACTCTTTTTACAGATAAGCAAAGACAGGTTCTGAAAGGTGTCCCTTGCCCCAAGTGTGAGTTAGTATAGGCAGACTGCAGTCTTCCCAGGGCTGTCCTGTCTCTTCATGGTCCCAGAATTACTAGCTGGAAGTCTTTCTTCAATCTCCCATCTTCTCCCTTGGAGGGGGCTGGCATACTTCCTTGAAGCAAGGGGTCTTGGAACAGGGACTTCTGCCTCCCATCCGCAGCCACAGATGACAAAATGCAGACTTTGTAGAGGGCCAGGGAATCTGCTTCACCCATTCTTGGTTAAATGGAAGAAGGTGTTTTTTGGAATTGGCTGATGCTGGTCCCTGGTTCTACCCTGACCAGCTTCCCTGAACCTGTGGGTCTGAGTAGACTCTCAGGATTGTTCTGATTGATAGAGCCTGTGACCCAGCACAGGATAAGTCAGTGACACTGCTTGAGCCATTGAGCCCTCATCTACAACCCCAAGGGAGGTGTGGTTGCTCTGCCCATTCCTTGTTTCCCCTTCCCACTTCTTGGCATCTTGGAGATGTTCTTCTAATGTTCTAATTAGTGGATGGTCTTAATTCTTTTGTTTTTCTTGCTCTGAAGTCATCTGTTCTGTTACTGAGATCAATTCCTTATCCAGACAATGGAAGCTCTTTCTTTAGCAGGAGCAAACCATTCTAGACTTCCAAGTAATTGACCCAGGAGATGTCCAGGGAATGGGTAGTGACAGGGAGTGAGAAGAGGGTCTGTCAGCGACACACTTCTGGGCTGGCATTTTAGGAAGAGACACTGTGCTCAAGGACAGGTATAGAAACTCCAGGAGGGGTGAGAGACCCACCCTTCATGCCCTTTGCCCACAGGAACTGCCAGATCACACACAGGTCTATTTTTAGAATCAGCCAGATCACACCCCATGTGCTGCTCCAAGACTTGGCAGCATTTTCTAGAGCATCCCAAAGCAGTTTAGCAAGTAACTTGGGGTGAAACCAGGGTAACCGGTTCTGTCCTAGGTAATGGGGGTGGGGGGAGGTGGTGAAGTGGGAGCTGTGTGCTAAAGGTTAGATGCTTCTCCAGGGTAGGGGACTTGATGGGAACAGTCTCCAGCTGCTGTCATGATCCAGGACAATAAAGGCAATGAATCTAGCAGCCTCTTGCCAAATTCTCAGCAAAGAACAGTTACCTAACAATCCTTGGTGTTCTCCTTTGGCCCTCACCATGATGACAGCATTTTCTCTCCTTCAAGAAATACAAACCTGTGTCTGTTTCCCAGGACTTGCCGTGTAACTCATCCATCTACCCATCCACCCACCCATGCATTCATTCATTTATTCATCCATTCAACCATTGTTTGAGACCTAGCATCTGTCATGTTGTGCTAGAAGCCAGGAGTACTCAAGTGAGAAAAAAACAGAAACATATACGTGGTTCTGGCTTCATGGAGCCAGTAGTCCAGACAATAATCAGAGAAGCAGATAAATGTAAAACTGCCATGGGGATCATGTGTCAAGAAGCAAGCATGGGTATTCTAAGAGGGTGGGTGTGCATGTGCCTGGGCAAAGAGGCTGAGGTATTCCTGAGGAAGCACCTGGAGAGCTGGGTCTGAAGAAAGACTGGGAGCTCTTCACAGATGACAGAGGGCTTCCCCCTGTATCCCCTCTCTGGGTTGTGTAAGTCATCTGAGAGAAGGGTACAGGAGATTCTGTATGGGTGCTAGGTGTGTGTCACGCTCTCACCCCTGCCCTTGACCAGGAGGAGCTGCCAGATACTTGATGGGACACAAAGTATCCCACATGGTTCCAAGACTAATGGAGTTGTTTCCTTAGATCTTTCTGAGCCCAAGCCTTGACCAGAAATGCCCACTCATCCCTTTTTAGCTGGTGGAATAGTAGCCAATGTGTTGAGGAAATGTCCCCAGATGGACAGACCAGCAGGGACCCATTTCCCCATGACTCCCATTCTCTTACCTTCTCCTGGACCAACAGATGCTGCAGAAGCTCCGGGAGGATGAGCTGCAAGCAGAGAAGCCCCTGGCAGAGCTTGACAACCTAGGACACACAGACTGGGTAAGACATGGCTTCTCTCCTAACCTGGGACACAGGGTGCAGCCCCCCAACCTGGGGTTTGTGCCAGGGCCTTTGGGAACCCTGCTGGGTCTAAGGGCCTTTTTTGTCTTCTTGGGGGCCCAGGCCCGACTCTGGGTCCAGCTCATGAGGGAGCTCCGCCATGGAGTGAAGCTCAAGAAAGTTCAGGAGCAGGAATTTAACCCCTTGCCCACCGAGTTCCAGCTCACCCCTTTCGAGATGCTGATGCAGGACATCCGTGCCCGGAACTACAAGCTACGCAAGGTCATGGTGAGCTGGTAGGGAGAGGAGCCTGCCTCCGAGCCTTCTGCTCACCGGTGGTTCTGGAGCCCCCGCTCTGTGTGTGGCCACTGAGCTGGGTTTTCAGATGTGCACAGGCAGATATGGCCCTGATTTACCTGGCTCACTTGACACAGTGTGACATGAAGGACATGGTATGACATGAGGGACAAGATGTGACACCAGGAATGGAGTGTGACATGAGGGATGCAGTGTGACACCAGGGATGCAGCATGACATCAGGGACGTGGTGTGACATGAAGGGCGGGGTGTGACACCAGGGACGTGGTGTGACATCAGGGATGCAGTGTGACAAGGGCAGACAGAAGAGATGTGTGGAGGATTCTGGAGGACCAGTAGCAGGAGCTGAAATTGTGGGATTGTCTCATTTTATGCTCACATAGGCCTTCTGTGTACTGGCTTCACTTTGCAAATGTTAAATGTGTGAGTTCATTTTGTTCTTAGAACAAGTGAGTGAGAGGAGTGCCACTGACCTTCATTTCCACAGGAAGGACCTGAGATGTAGGGAAGCTAGCAGTTGTGTCATAGCTGCCTTGTCCCTGCCATGCAGCCTCTGCAGGGAAGGATGGTGTGAGGACCAGCCCAGCTCCTGCCCTCAGCCTTAGCTGCCTCCCATCCTCCCCTACAGGTCGATGGAGACATCCCTCCCAGGGTGAAGAAGGATGCCCATGAACTCATCCTGGACTTCATCCGCTCCCGCCCTCCACTGAAACAGGTACCAGCTATGTGGGGCCCCTACTCTTGGTCTTCCCTCCCCAAGGTCAGAGTGGCATCTCTACCAGTGGAAGTGGCTGGAAGGTAGATTCTGAGATGGACCTGGGGGCCCCGGGAGTACACAGGTCACCTTCTAGTCTGCCCCCTAGTGTGCCAGCTCCTGACAGGCCTGGCTGTGCCAGCAGGGTTCCTCCCCACTCCAGTGTGTCCATGGCACAGCCCCACTGCCCTTCCTTCCTGGAGCTGCCATACTCCCTCCAGGTCTCAGAGAGAAGGCTTCGCCCCTTACCTCAAAAGCAGAGGACCCTGCATGAGAAGATCCTGGAGGAGATCAAGCAGGAGCGGAGGCTGCGCCCAGTGGGAGGCCAATGCTGGGGTGGCCGGGGTGAGCATAGAACCCCTCCCCCTGCCCACCTTCCCTCCATCACTTCTCCCTTCCTGCTCCGTCCCCACCTCCTCACTTTCCTATCCTGCCCCACCTCTCTGCCTCCACCAGGGTTTGGCTCTCTGCCCTGCATCCTCAATGCCTGTTCTGGGGATTCCAAATCCACTTCCTGCATCAACCTGTCCATCACGGATGCCGGGAACAACAGTCAGCGCCCACGGCCCCGGGTCTTGCTCAAGGCGCCTACCTTGGCTGAGATGGAGGAGATGAACACATCTGAGGTCAGAGCCCATGGGTTCCTGGAAAGAGGCCAGGGAGGAGGAGGAGGGGCAAGTGAGAAGGGCTGAGTAAAGCCAGTGTGTAGCATTCAGCTGTGGACATCCATTGCTCAGGGCTGAGGGCAGCACTCTTCTTTGGAGCTGGTGTTCTGCTGTGGGGCTGGGTCTGCCCTGAGACCAAACATGGTGGGACTTGGGAACACTTCCCCATTTGGTGGCTCAGACAGGTGACTGTAACAGTGACCTTGGGCCACCTATTCCCATAGCACAAAAAGGGCTGGAATGTACATGCTCCATCATTGGACTTGGGAAGCTAAGCAGCCCCCTGGCTTATGTGAAAAGCCAATGTGTCTCAGTGTGATTCCCCCCCCCCCCCCCCCCCCCCCCCCCGTCCTCCAATCATGTCATCACTGCACTTAGAGCCCAGGGAAACCAGGGGTGGTAGCTATCTCAGTGGGCTACACCTGACACCAGACCTGTCATCTCTAGGACTTTCCACAGGCCTCAGGGAAGGGTTTGGTTTTTGAGGTCCTTGCCTTCCACTGTCTAGAGGATAGTCAGGCTGGGCAGTGAGTAGAGGATGGCCCCATGGTGTCAGTGGGCCCAGCAGCAGCCCCCTGCCAGTCCAGGGACAGACAGGAGGTGCTGGCATGCTGGGTGATCAGGGCTGAGTCTGGTGTGTCCACAGGAGGAAGAATCTCCATGTGGGGAGGTGACACTGAAACGGGACCGCTCTTTCTCAGAGCATGACCTGGTCCAGCTACGGAGTGAAGTGGCCTCTAGCCTGCAGCCAGCCACTCAGCCCCAAGGAGGGTTGGAATCATCCCGGCCCCGTGCAGGCAGTGTGCATTCCTGGAGGCCAAGCACCCAGGAACAAGGCAAGTGATGCCTCTCACCCCCTCCTCCCTTGACTGTGTCATGTGTGGGCACCATGTCCTGTCTTCCTGAGCAGGTAGCTCCCAGAAGGCACAGGGAGCTCACGTCTGCATGAAGGATGTTTAAAGGTCAAACCCAGACTTATCTTATTGCCTCAGGCAGGCATCCTCCACTTTTTTTTTTTAAAGATTTATTTATTTATTCATGATAGACAGAGAGAGAGAGAGAGAGGCAGAGACACAGGAAGACGGAGAAGCAGGCTCCATGCCGGGAGCCTGACGCGGGACTCGATCCCGGGTCTCCAGGACCACGCCCTGGACCAAAGGCAGGCGCTAAACCACTGATCCACCCAGGGATCCCCAGCATCCTCCACTTTTTACACTTTAAAACATTCTTATTAAATTAGTAATCCACATTTTTGTAAAATACTTTTTAAAAACTTCAGATTCTAGTATTGAGAGATAATTACTATTAATATATTGGATATGAAAAGAAAAATGGGCAGATGGAGGACGGATTGATGGATGATGGGTATATAGATGGATGGATGGTGGATGGATGATAGAAGGATAGATGAATGGATGGATAGGTGGATTATAGATGGATTATGGGTGGATAGATGAATGATAGAAGGACAGATGACTGATGGATGGATAATGGGTGGATGTCAGATGGGTGATGGGTGGATGGATGGATGGATGAATAGATAGATGATGAGTAGATGGATGGTTGGATGATGGGTGGATAAGCAGGTGGATAAACAAATAGATGGATGGGTAAGGTGATTGACAGATCTTTCTAGTGTTTTTTTTTTCCCCTGTCAATTAAAACATGTCTGCAATGAACCAGATGAACTATGCAGCACTTACCACTCTAGAACCTGACTTGTCATCAGCTGCTTTCCCTGTTGTTCAGCACAAAGGTCAAAACAACTGGCCATATGGCATGCATTAGTCCCACTGCTGTAAGGGCTGTGCTCCCCAGGTGCTGACAGGACATGGAGTTGTCATCTGCCCCCTCCCCTACCACTTCCTATCAGACATGGCCAGACCACCCTCTCTGCCCTCAGGGCTACCTTGAGCCATGCTTTCTTGCCACTTTCAGCGAGGTCCCATTCAGTAGCTGACTCACTTTCTGGAGTGAAGAGGTCCAGACAGGCCAGGCCAGTTCCATACCTCACTGTCCCCCTACAACTCTCCTTAGACTCAGATCCCCTGTGGTGGAAATGAATCTGCCTCTTTCTCCTCCGTCCCTTTCTGCTGAAGGGCATTGAGTGATTCTTAAGAAGGATGCAGTCTTCCTGGGAGACAGGCACCATCTGCTTTCACTGTTGGCTGCTATGGGACTCCCAGCATTGGCCCATTAACAGGGATCAAATATGGGGCCCACCGCACATACCTGCCCCTTGTGTGGTTGACATGCTGTCTACCTGTCCTGCTTCCCCACTGCCGGGCCAGCCTTTCCATCACTCCTGGACACAGCCCTCCCACACCACAGTTTCTGCTGAGTTGTCTTCATAGGGCTTCTGTGCTTTTGCCTCAGCTTCCTTCCCTGTGAGAGTCCAAGCCCAGCCTGACTCCAGCTCCCTACCACCCAGTGACCTAGACTCAGCAGAGGACAAGCCAGCAGCTTCTGCGGCCCCAGACACCAATCACCTGTGGCTGGTGAGTGACAGAGGCCTTGTTGTCCATGGTGACTGGATGGGGCATCTCCCCGGGACAAGGCCTAGCAGGATTGGGGCAGCTCCTTTAGACAGTGTGGCTAGGTCTGCTCTAGAGCCACCAAATCTGGGGCAGTGGTGCTGTTACCTTTTGGGCCTTCTGAACACTGCAGCCCCCAGTCAAAACCGGACCTTCCTAAGGGGACAGAGGGCATGGGAAGTTCTTGCTTCTGTCTCTGAGGGTTAAGGCCGATGAGAAGCTGGAGCCCCCCCCCAAAAAAAAAAAAAAAAAAAAGAAGCTGGAGCCCCGCGTCTGAAGGCAGTGAGCTGTGACAGAGCACCTTATAGGGCCAAGATCTCGACTCTGCTCCTGCATTGCTTACCTTCCTCAGCTGTGAGTTTTGTTGTCTGAAGTGGAATTGTGAAGGGCTGACAGCTGCTGGTATTGGATCTGAGCCTTGGGGTATGATGTCATCAAAGGGATGACAGTGGTGCATCCGGAGGTCACTGGTGGTATCATCGCCCTTTCCTTGAAATTTGTCAAGAGGCTCAAATGAGAACAGATGTTAAAATGCTTTGAAAAGTGCTATGTAAATGTAAGGCAGTATTAGTAATGATATTCCCACTAAATCATGTGTTAGCTATTGCTGCATTAAAAATTATCCCAAAACTTAAAAGTGCAAAAAACAAATTTTTATTATCTCACAGTTTGAGGGTCAGGAATCCAGAGGTGGCTCAGGCCTCCTTGGGGGTTACACTGGAACGTGGCCTCTCACATGGACTGCCCCAGGGCTCTTGAGTGTTCTTAGGAAGTGGCATCAGGCTCCCCCAGGGCTCATGGTCTGAGAGACACCAAGTCTCAGAAGTGACTCCTTGTTATTTCCACTTTAATCTGTTCATTACAATTGAGTCACTAAGTACATTCTCAGGGGAGGAGAACTAAGGCGCCCCCCTCCACTTTGGTGAGGAACCAGAACCAAATTTTTTACTTCTTTTCTTGCGTTTGAAGTATTCCTCGATGACATCTTCAGCCTCTTTGTCCTAGCCCTTAACCACCACACACAACCAACCACTTTATGGGGTTTTCCCTGTCAGTTTTATAGAGGCCCCCCCATCTCCCTAATTTCTCATTGTCATCAACCTATTAATTAGGTTGACTTTGTGATCAGCACAAAGCACCCCCACCAACTTAACATGCAGGCTCATCATAGTTGAGTGATACAAGTGCACAGTGTTGGGTTTGGCTAGTGTCTAAGGCTGTGGCAGCTTCACAAATTCCACGTGCTGAGCCATTGTGGATGAGGGTGGTCCCCAGCCCCTTTTGGGAGGCAGTATTAATGTCCATAACACCTCCAGCAGCAATACCTTCCTTGGCCATAGTGCTGGAATGTGGGTAAGCTGAATTTTGGGTGTATGTGAGCCTCCACGTAACTCAGGGGCAACTGGGAAAGAGGAAGGCTCACTTCTGCTGCTGCTGCTTCTTTTTTTTTTTTTTTTAAGATTTTGTTTATTTATTCATGAGAGACACAGAGAGAGAGGCAGAGACACAGGCAGAGGGAGAAGCAGGCTCCATGCAGGGAGCCTAATGCGGGACTCGATCCTGGGACTCCAGGATCAGGCCCTGGGCTGAAGGCGGTGCTAAACCACTGAGCCATCCAGGCTGCCCCAAGCTAACATTTTAAATTTGGGGTGTTGGGCATTGCGCTAAGGGCTTTATGTGTTATCTCAATGGAGCTGGAATACAACTCCACATTCTAGGAGAGGAGCTGGATTTGAGAGGTCGAGCTCCACACTAACCTCCATGGAAGGAAAGGCAGAACAAGGTATACTCACCATGGTGGCCTAAAGAGGTAGGCGGTTGTGGAGGTAGGACACATGCCACCTAGAGATGGGCCGACACAGGCAGGAGGTGCCTAGGGCCTTCCGCTGCCAGGGAGGAGAGACCTTTGTGAAGGGTTCCAAGAAGAGAAGATGTGGGGCAGGAGACCCTGGCTGATTCTGATTGGCTGTGGTATTGTGTGCAGGTGAGGGACAAGGTTGGAGTCTGGAGAGCACTGTGAACACTGCTGGGGTAGCTGGAGGGGATGTGGTCATCCATGGGCTGGGGCCAGGTCCCGAGAAACCTTGCTTGCTGTTGTAGGAATCCATGGGAGAAGTCATGAGAAGCTTATGTGGCTCCCAGGGATAGAGGAGCTGAAGAATGGGGTGTTTTAGGAGGTTGCTAGGCTTGGGTAGTCTGAGGCCATGGACTCCAGAGTCCTCAGAAAAGAGAGAAGCTTGTGGATAGACTCCCAAGTAGCCTCATTCCTTAAGGCCTGAGGAGCACCCACCTCTTGACCCTTCCGTCCCCAGGAGTTCAGCCACCCTGTGGAGAGCCTTGCTCTGACTGTGGAGGAGGTGATGGATGTACGCCGCGTGCTGGTGAAGGCTGAGATGGAGAAGTTCCTGCAGGACAAGGAGCTTGTCAGCAGTCTGAAGAAGGGGAAGGTAAGCTGGACTGAATCCCAGCTGGCTTCTTCACCATGCAGAACTAACTAATCTGGGTCTTTTCTTACAGATTTGCTGCTGCTGCCGAACCAAGTTCCCGCTGTTCTCTTGGCCACCCACCTGTCTCTTTTGCAAGAGGTGAGCCTCTGTAAGCACCCTGGCTGTGAATTAACATGGGAGGAGGAGGTAAGAGTCTCTGAGCCAGCACTGTCCAGTAGAACTTCCTGTGCTTGTGGGGATGTTCTATCATGTGTCATGGCCTAGTGCCTAACATGGCCTAACATGATTTTAATTTTTTATTTAGTTTTAATAGCTAAGGGGCTCCCACTTTCAGCAAAGATGGGGTAACAGGCATGTCAAAAAGCAAGAAAACACAATCCATGGCAGAAATATCTATCAAAATCACCCAGAACTGACACAGATGTTAGAATTAGTAGATACAGACATTACAAGGTTTGAACTGCATTTTTTTTTAAGTTTTTTTAATTAATTCATAAGAGACACACACAGAGAGACAGAGAGAGGCAGAGACACAGGCAGAGGGAGAAGCAGGCTTCCCACAAGGAGCCTGATATATTGGACTCAATCCCGGGTCCCGGGATCACGCCCTGAGCCAAAGGCAGTTGCTCAACCACTGAGCCACTCAGGCATCCCTTGAACTGCATTTCATATGTTCAAAAAGTTACAGGCAAGAAAGATTTGGAGAAGACACAAACTTCTAGACATGAAAACCACGATATTTGGATGAATATTTGGAATTACAGTGGATGAGATTATCGGCAGATTGAACATTCAGAATAATGTGTGGAAGAAAAAAATTAGTGGACTCAGAGACAAAGCAATAGAAACTATCTAAAGTGAAAACACTGAGAGAAAAAATAACTTAAAAAATGAAATGGTGTCAGTGAGCTGTCAGATAATGTTAAGTCTAATACAGATGTAATTAAAGCTTCCCAAGGAAAAGGAGAGGGGACAGAAAAAGTATTATAGTTAAAAATGTGTTTCAAATTTGATGAAAAATATACACTCATAAGAAACTCAATCTCAAACAAAAGGAATCTGAGTACAATTATACCAAGGCACCTATTAATCAAATTGATCAAAACCATTACAAAGAGAAATTCTTTTTTCTTTTAAGATTTTATTTATTTATTTGACAGAGAGCAAGGGGAAGAGCAGAAGGAGAGGGACAAGCAGGCTCCCTGCTGAGCATGGACCCCAGCGTGGGGCTCGATCCCATGACCCTGAGACCATGGCCTGAGCCAAAATCAAGAGTTAGATGTTGGGGCACCTGGGTGGCTCAATGGTTGAGCATCTGCCTTCGGCTCAGGGCATGATCCTGGGGTCCTGGGATCAAATCCCATAGCAGGCTCCTTGCAGGGAGCCTGTTTCTCCCTCTGCCTTCGTCTCTGCCTCTTTCTTTGTGTCTCTCATGAATAAATATATCTTTAAAAAAAAAAAAGAAGAAAGAGAGATAGAGAGACTAGATGCTTAACGTACTGCACCATGCAGGTGCCCCAAGAGAAATTCTTAAAATCAGCCAGCAAATAAAGACATATAGATGACAGACAAGAGTGGTTGCAGGCTTCTCACTGAAATAACGTGAACAAGAAGAGCATTTTTGAAGGACTGAAAAACTGTCAATCTAGAATCCAATACCCAGCAAGAATATGCTTCAAAAACAAAGACAAAAAGTAAAAACATCTCCAGAAATACAAAAACCAAAAGAATTCTTCACAGTAGACCCACACTAAAACAAATGTTCAATGAGGTCCTTCACATAGAAGGAAAATGAGTCCAGCTGGAAACCTGAATCTATGCAAAGAAATAGCACCAGAAGTAGCAACTACTAACATAAAAGGTTATTTTCTTATAACTCTTTCTAAGGTAAATCAAGATCCAGTACCAACAGGGTGAAATTCAGTGTCTGGTATCCAATAAATGATTACTAGGCAGGCCAAAAATTTAACAGCAGTGTATTAGAGGATTTATAACATAACTATAAGTAAAAGCTATCATAACAATGGCATTGCATTCAGGCCAAGGATGGGATCCGAAGTGTGCTGTTGGAGGTTTCTTAAACTCTACCGGAAGACTGTAGGCTATGATGTTACAGAAGTACAGTATAAGTCTGAAAGCAACCACTATAATAACAAAGCAGAGGAATAGCATGCAATCATAAAAAAAAAAGTTGATTAATACAGAAGGCAGAAAAAGGAAAAGGGAACAAAGAACACATAGGGCAAAAAGAAAACAAAAAGCAGAATGACAGTCCTCAACCCTGCCGTGTCATAGTTACCTTAACTGTAAAAGGCCTGAACAAGAGGACTAGAAGGTAGTGTCCCAGGCTGAATTATGAAAGCAAGACTATCTGCTGCCTGCAACACATGTACTTGACATAAAGAGACACTGATTGGTTAGGAGAATGGAGAAGATATGCCATGCCAATACTAGTCAAAAGATAGATGATGTATTAATTTCAATGTAGATGGCAAAGAATATGACCAGAGATAGAGGCATTTCTGTCATAACATTAATGGAGGAAAGTAACTTCTAAACACTTGACATACCTAACAACAGAAGTAAAAAATACAAGGAGTAAGAATCTGATATAGTTGTAAAGAAAAATAGATAAATCCATTGTTATAATTACAGAGTCAATAGTTTTCTCTCAACAACTGATAAAACTTGTAGACAGAAAAATATTAAGGATATAGAAGACTTGAACACTACCAACCAATTTGATCTGACATTCATAGAACACTACACCCAGCCTCAGCATTAAGTACTCCTTCTCAAGTACACACAGAACATTTCTAATATAGACCATATTCTGGGTCATTAAACAAGTCTCATAAATGTAGAAGGACTCAAGTCATGGAAAGTAAGTTCCCTGACCACAGTGAAATAAAATTAACCCAGACGTTTCTAGATGGCAAACCAAGTATAAAAATATCCTTGCAAGGGCAGCCTGGCTGGCTCAGCGGTTTAGCGCCACCTTCAGCCCAGGGTGTGATCCTGGAGACCCAGGATCCCTGCATGGAGCCTGTTTCTCCCTCTGCCTGTGTCTCTGCCTCTCTCTGTGTGTCTTTCATGAATAAATAAATAAATAAAATCTGGGATCCCTGGGTGGCACAGCGGTTTAGCGCCTGCCTTTGGCCCAGGGCACGATCCTGGAGACCTGGGATCGAGTCCCACATCGGGCTCCCTGCATGGAGCCTGCTTCTCCCTCTGCCTGTGACTCTGCCTTTCTCTCTCTCTCTGTGTGACTATCGTAAATAAAAATAAATAAATAAAAATAAAATAAAACAAAATCTTTAAAAAATAAAATAAAATGAAATGTTCATGCAAGATGACATCGTCCCTTGTTTTAAAAAATGGATTTGGCGCAAAAAAAAAAAAAAAAATGGATTTGGACAATTTGTCCCCTGACAGATTTACCTTTACTTTTACCTTTACAGAATAGTACATATCATACCCCATTTCATTTATTTTTATTTTATGTGTAAATGTGTGTCTTTGTCAGTCACACTTAGAGAGATCTGGAGGTGGGAAACGGGTCTGCAGGGATTGCCTCTGAGGATGGGCTTTACACGGCAGGACTCTTGGGTCTCTATTGCAGTTTTCTTAATATCAGAGTTTTTACAAGAACGTGTTCATTTTTGAAATCAGGAATGGAGAATAAAAAGATGTTAATCACTGCTTAAAACAGAGTGGCCCCTCTGGCTCTGATGGGGCTTCTGTGGTTGGGAGTGTTGGGCTCACACAGGTATAGAGGGCATGAAACTCCCCAGACTAAATGGTCCACAGAAAGAGCTGTGAGGGGCAGAAATACTTGAGATGTACAGCTAATTAAAAAGAAAAGCAAGATTTGGGGATAAAATAAATACTGAAGTAACTGGGGATCAAGCAGAGGGCAAGGACAGTTTGACTGGCAGGACCTGTTCCTCTGTGGCCTCTTCCCAGCTGACCCTACTGCCCTTCCTCTTTCCCTTCCAGGGCTGTCTGCACTTCCTGTAGCATAAAGGTAAGGATCATCTGGGGTCTGAGGTGTCCTGTGGCTGATCTGGCTTGTCAGGAGGGGCAGCTGGGGAGCTGAGGGGGGACAGAGGTTCTGTCTCCTACAAGCTGGTCACACACAGATGAGCCACCTTGTCCATCTCCTTCCTCCACAAGCAACCCATTCCTATACTTTCTAAGACTGTATAGTTTTTATTTTTATTATTATTTTTTACAGTGGGAGAGAGAGGATTTTAAGCAGACAACCCACTAAGCACAGAGTGGGATGTGGGGCTTGATCCCACAATCCTGAGATCATGACCTGAGCCAAAATCAAGAGTCAGGCCCTTAACCAACTGAGCCACCCAGGCGCTCCAAGACTATATGGTTTTTAAAGACCCTTGTAGGTGTTTGTGTTTTTTTAATGTTTTTTTAACATTCCATGTTAGCAGGCTGAAAAGAAAACCCTTCACTTCTCCTCTAAAAGTCCTATATTCTGACACAATTTCCTTGAATGTTTTTGGAAAGGTTCTTGTGGTGTCTGTGTACATGCAGGTGTATAGATACAGAAACATAATCACATTTGGAACTGTATCATCCTGTTACACCTCAGCCTAGAAACAAGGGCCTCCTGCAGAGGAAGAGTGACCACTATGATCTTCACTCCTTTTTATTGTTTCACCGCTGAGAAACCTCTACCTCTTTGACATGAAGAATTTACTGCATATAGGACATGATGCTAGACTGTGTGTGGTGCAAGTACCTGTCTAGATGGGCAGAAGTTGTGGTTGGGTTAGGGTAACAAGCAGGGGTGGGCACATGCCTTCAGAGAGCCCACATCAGACATTGCCAGGGTGTCATGCAGGCCCAGAGCATGCGGCTGTTGATGGGTGTGTCTGTCGGGGGGGTCCACCTCTCCCTCTGTGTGTTGTAGATGAAGATGCCTTCTAAGAAGTTTGCACACATTCCCGTCTACACGCTGGGCTTTGAGAGTCCTCGGAGGGTGTCAACTACCAAACCTACACCAAGCCAGAGAAGAGATGCCTTCCAGTGTGTTCCTTTACCCTTTGCTGATGTGGTCAGGCGTTGACAGTAATACAAAAGCTGGGGTGGGTGGGATGGTTTGCTAGGACACTCCCAGGACACGGAAATCCAAAGCACTTGTCTAGAAAGAGATACCTCAGGGGGGTCTTGGGGACTAAGTAGTAGGAGATGGGAATTGAACTCCTAGCAGACCCCAGGATTCCAGCTAACTCTTGAGGAAAAGCTTTTGCTGTGGGGAAATATGGCAGGTGGGACTTCCCTGATGGCTCTGTCCTGTTTCAGATCCCTGCAGGGGCCCCAGTGGCAGAGTGTGGAGGAGGCGTTCCCACACATCTATACCCACGGCTGTATCCGCAAGGATGTTTGCAGCGACTGCACCAGCTTTGTGGCAGACGTGGTGCGCTCTAGCCGCAAGAGTGTGGATGCACTCAACACCACGCCTCGCCGTACCCGCCAGACGCAGTCCCTCTACATCCCTAACACCTGGACTCTCAACTTCAAGTGATGGCTCTCAGCCTTACTGGACCACCCAGCCAGAGACATTTCAAGGAGGCCAGACGTCTGGGGAGGAGCCAGGCTAGGCCTGGACATGGCTGAGAAACTCCCCATTCTGGGGCATAGCCGCTAGCCTGCCCTCCTGAGTGTGCATGTACATATATATATACATATATAGATACATTTATATAATATATACACACAGCCTATATATTTATATACATGTCTCCTGGCCCCAGAGTTTATTTAGGGTCAGGCTCACTCCAGGACCCTCCCTGGGGGAGGCAATTTCCTTTTGGGAGTCCTTGGGTGGGGTACAGGATGGGGCAGGAATGGGTTTTCTCAGGAAGGACAGCAGTGGATTCTAGATAATAGGGCTCTGAAAGACCCTACCCCTGTATTTGTTCTCTTCTCCATCCCAAGGATGAGAACACAGCAGCTTCCCCTCCCTAGGTGGATGTCCAGACTGGGACAGGACACCTTGGTCCCCAGGTAGGCAGGAGCACTCTGCTGGCCTCTGTGCTCTGAGCAGAACCTGGCCTGCAGACACAGCCAGGAAGACCGTCAGTGGATAGATACTCTCTTGGCAC
The DNA here is from genome assembly GCF_003254725.2 of Canis lupus dingo. NCBI lineage: Eukaryota > Metazoa > Chordata > Mammalia > Carnivora > Canidae > Canis > Canis lupus. The sequence continues at coordinate 63,874,728 of NC_064247.1, read as the reverse complement.
CATCTCACCCTTCCAATTGGAAGGTCCAAGGCCAAGCTCACTCCTTGCCCCCTACCCAGCATCCATTCCCCAGCCATCTGCCACATCTGGCTGGTATTGCTGTCCTCACAGACTCAGAGGTCCAGAGATGGTGCTGGTTCCGGGGCCCTGGTGATGCTGGTGGTCCTGGTCCAGGGAGAAACTCTGTAAATTTGTACACACGGCTGCTCTTGGCCTAATAAAGGTGGTCTTACAGCCTTCTGTCTGGGATGTGGACTGAGGACTATTGAGCCACAGTGGTGGGCACATTCTCAGAAGCTGGGCTCTGAGGGGTCACCTGCCCTCTGGTGCACATTCAGGATGCCCACCATGACAGGAGGGTGCTCAGGCCCACTCCTGTCCATGATGCCCAACTTCATCATCTGGCCATCTTGGTCTCACGGCTGGCAGGGCTCCATGTGGCTCAGCCTGATGCCTACAAATTGCCAGCCTGGCCCTTTGGCCTCCTCCCCAGATTCCTATTCCTATTCTCTGGGGAGATGATTCCCTTAGGGTTTGCAGGGTAGGGGCAACTCTGCTCTTCAGGAGACTGGATGGAAAAGCACCTACATGCTCTGCCTGCCACATGCATCTGGGAGGTGGCTTCTGTTGTCATCTCACAGGTAAGGAAATCGAGTTCAAGAGAGGAAGGAATTTGGCCAAAGGTACATAGCTCACATGGGACTTCAATGCAGGTCTATCAGATGCCAGGCTCTAACTCCCTGCCATATGGACAGGGGCCTGGAGGAGGCCCTGAGGGACGGGACTTGTAACAGATGGGCCTGCAGGAGAGGGTCCTTCATCAGCTGGGGTCCATGACATTCAATTATACCAAATTACAATAGCCAATAAAAACAGCCAGCTTCCAACACTTTTGGGCACTTCATGGGCAAGGAATATTTTTACTCTTATTTAAAAATGAGAAGCAAAGTGGCGCCTGGATGGCTCAGTCAGTTAAGTGTCTGACTCTTTTTTTTTTTTTTTTCAAAGTATGGTTTTTTTTTTTTTTTAATTTTTATTAATTATTTATGATAGTCACAGAGAGAGAGGCAGAGACACAGGCAGAGGGAGAGGCAGGCTCCATGCACCGGGAGCCCGACGTGGGATTCGATCCTGAGTCTCCAGGATCGCGCCCTGGGCCAAAGGCAGGCGCCAAACCGCTGCGCCACCCAGGGATCCCAAGTGTCTGACTCTTGATTACAGCTCAGGTTATGATCTCAGAGTCAGGAGATGGAACCCTGAATTGGGCTCCCTGCTTAGGGTTCTCTCTCCTTCTGCTCCCCTCTCCCTCTCTTAAAAGAAAGAGAGAAAGCAGACTCAGAAAGCGTAAAGATTTGTTCCTGGTCACACAGCCAGCAATGTGTGACCCACCATGGGCATGTGCTTCTGGGAGGTGAACACTGTTGTCGTTGTTTTAATTACATGGGTGAGGAAGTCGGGTGGGCCTGCCAATAGGATCAGGCCCACATTCCCAACAGTGAGAAACCAGTGTTCTATTCCACATAGGAATACTTGGAAATTAAAAACCCATCCTGGGGGTAGCCCCAGTGGCGCAGCGGCTTAGCGCCACCTGCAGCCCGGGGTCTGATCCTGGAGACTGGGGATCGAGTCCCACGTCGGGCTCCCTGCATGGAGCCTGCTTCTCCCTCTGCCTGTGTCTCTGCCTCTTTCTCTCTTTCTATGTGTGTCTCTCATGAATAAATAAATAAAATCTTAAAAAAAAAATAAACCTATCCTGGGACAGCTGGGTGGAGCTGCGAAGGGCCCACATAAAAGCTTGAAGGTGATGTTGGAAGGGTGCTTCCACTTTGTCTCGGGGTTCGCCTTCTGCTGACCCTAAGTACTGAAAGCTATGCAGTCAGCCCAGTGAACCAAGCCTACCCTAATTTACATTGTGACAAATGGAGATCACTTTGTTTAGAACTGAATGGTTTACAACCAAACTCCTGAGGGCCACGCCGGTTACAACCAAACTCCTAAGGGCCACGCGGGCCTTCAGTGGTACAGGGAGAACTTCAAGTGGGCCTGATGTTGCATCTCTCAGCATCACATGACTGCTCTCTTGTGGAAGGCAAAGGAGGCAACTCCAGGTTGAGACTCCCCAAGTTTTCATCCACAGGTGAGGCAAGAAATCTGCATAAATTGGTCACACACTTTAGGGGTGACACCAAATCTATTTAACAACTAGCCCGGCCTTGGACAAATAGAATGGACAAGAGAGCGGCGTCCTGGGGGGGTTCCACCTGTGCTGAGCATAGCTCTTTAACAGGATTATGGGAGGTAGGGAGGGTAAATTCCAGGGGACTACAAGGGTATGGCTGGAGAGGATGAGGCATGTGGGGAACTAGAGACAGCAGCTACGTCAGGCGATGTGAAGTAATGCAAGAGCCTGATGACCAGTACAGGCCGACAGACCAGCCAGGCACACCTGTGTGCACACACCCTCTCCCTGTGTCTGGAGACTCAGTTCCCAATTGGGGTGGGCATACCTACTTCCCAGGATAGAAGGATTAGTACAGTGCCATCCCCACACTCAAGGCTGCCCTCTCCTCTATTCTAGCACACACCAGAGCCTCTCCCTCCTGCATTTGGGCCTCTGCGGTGTAGGCCTGCATATTTTAATCCTCTAAATAAAGAGTTTTTAAGAAATATCAATGCCTGACCCCATCTCAGAATTTCTAGGGATGGGTCCTTGATCTTTATTGTACAAATCTCCCCAGGAGGTTTTGAAACACAGGGAGGGTGGCGAGCCTCCACCTCAGACCACGGATTCCCATACCCCAGAGATGGGGAGAGTCACCTGAGACGCATTCACGACGACAAAAGGCAAACTCCCAGTCCGGCCCCTAACACTGGAAGATTTCCAGAAATCTGCAGCTTTGGGAGGGTCCTGGGTTTTGACGTGTTTACTCTCAGGAAGGAGAGAAGGTCCCCCAGGCAGCCACGGAGGCGGGCTCCGTGCCGCCCAGCTGTCACCTGCGCACCGCCACAGGTGCACCGTGCCCTGCGCGCATCCCCTCCTCACGGAGCCCCAGCTGAGCTTCCTCCCGCCCGGCGAGCCCGCTCTCGGACAGCAGGGTCTAGGTCCCGGTGTAGACGGCTCGGAGTCCATGTGGCCCCGACATCCGTCGCGGACACGCCTTAGGAAGGCCAGCTGTGGGTACCCAGCGCGGCCGCCGCGGGAGGGATGGCCGCGTGGTGGCGCCCACCTCGCGCGAGACTTCGTCTGGACAAGCCCGCACCTTCTTTGATGCCCCCGGTGACGGAGAGGAAGTTCCGGAGAACCTCAACGCGCAGACGTGACACGCCAGCCTCGCGCCAGCGCGCCGTAAGTGCGCAGGCGCGCCAGCCGTCCTCTTTTCTGCTCTTCCTTCTCCCGGTCTCCAGACGTCAGCGGCCGTTGGGTCCTATGTCGCGCCGGGCCCTCCGGAGGCTGAGGGGGGAACAGCGCGGCCAGGAGCCCCTCGGGCCCGGCGCCCTGCAGTTTGTCCTCCACGATGACGATGATGCGGAAGAAGAAGGTCCAAAGCGGGGTCCAGGTGGCCGGCGCTCCCGGGGCGCAGGCAAGGAGGGCGTCTGCGTCAACAACCGGTTCGAGCTGGTGAGGAACCGGGCTGCCGGGGGTGGGGGCGGTGGGAGGGGGCCGTGGGAGGGGCGGGGCCCTGATGTCACGGGGGCGGGGCGACTCGTGGTCTGGGCTGCAGCTGGGCGGGGCCACATCGGCGGGTGGGGCGGGCGGTGTGGTGGGCGGAGCTACGTTGGTTCGGGCTGCAGCGTGGAGGCCGGGCGTTGCGTGTCTGGGCTGCCGCGGAGTGGGCGTGGTCGTGACGCCTTGGGGGCGGGTCCGCAACCTGTGGTCGGGGTCTCAGGTCTCAGGCTTTGGGGGGCGTTCGCTTTAGCTTAGGGTGGGGCGCTGCGTCCAGGGAGCACTTGGGGGTCCGGGCCCCTATAGACCATCTCGTCCCCTGCTCGCGCCCCGGGGCTGAGTGTTCTGCTTGCTTCTCGCTGCGTCCCCTGAGCAGGTAGATGGTGGATGTGAAGTGAAGGAGTAAACGCCCCCTGGGGATTCTTCAGCTGGCCACAGTCAGTATCTGGGCTTGTGCGTGCATCGTTTTCGCCTGGCTTTTCTGACCTCCCTGTGCGGGCAGTGTCCACGGTGTGCCCGACTGGTTGAACAAGCAGCAGGAGGTCTGAAGGTGATGGGGAAACCAGCGACTCTTCTTTAGCTCGTTCTTGGTCTTGGATTGCACCCAACTTTAGGTAAAGTTGACAAGTTAGGAGCCTATCATAGATGACAGAGAATGTGGGTGGGCTTCCAGTTCTGGAGTTTGGTTCCAAGATTATCGACCTCCCCTCCAAGGTGAGAGACGGCCTTGCGGTGGAGTCTGGGGTGGAGGTGGGACCAGGCCCTTTCTTCAGATTCCCTGCAGTCTCCTTTTTCCTGTTCTGATCCTGAAACCAGAAGCAACTTCCTCCTTTCTACCCTGTTTATTGTCATGCTTCCTTTCTTTTTTGACATTTTTATCATAAAAAGATTCAAACATGTACAAAAACAAGAGTAGTATTAACCTTCCTGTGCTTATCTCTCAACTCCCACAATTGAACACACAGCAGGCTGTCTCCTCAGTATTCCTATCACATCCTGTGTTCTTAAATTTGCCAGTCATTTTTCTGATTTCTCTCAAAACACCCAAGTCTTCTCCCCCATCTCACTTGTTCTTATCAGTTTGTGCTGTATTCGGCCATCTCCAAGGACGTTTGATTGTGTTGTGCTTCCTCTTTCCCATATGCCCCACATTTGTCATCTTTAACAGCCATAGCTTTTCTTTGGAGGACATTTACACATTCCAGGCACTGCTGTTGTACCACAGGATTCTCATAGTCTGGGAAGGAGGTCATATTGTCCTTGTGAAACGAGGTAGTCAGTGACACCTGCAGAGTAAATCCAGGCTTTCTGACTTAAAACTTGTACTCTTGACTATGTTTTTTTTTTTTTTTTAAGATTTTTATTTTATTTATTCATGAGAGACACAGAGATAGAGAAAGAGAGAGGCAGAGACACAGGCAGAGGGAGAAGCAGGCTCCATGCAGGGAGCCTGATGTGGGACTCGATCCCTGGTCTCCAGGATCAGGCCCTGGGCTAAAGGCAGCACTAAACCTCTGAGCCACCCGGGCTGCCCTACTCTTTGACTATGTTATGGTTTTTGTCTCCAAAGCAATTTTTTTTTTAAGATTTTATTTATTTATTCATGAGAGACACACAGAGGCAGAGACACAGGCAGAGGGAGAAGCAGGCTCCATGCAGGGAGCCCACTGCAGGACTCGATCCCAGGATCAAGGGATCATGCCCTGAGCCAAAGGCAGATGCTCAACCGTTGAGCCACCCAGGTGTCCCTGAAGCAAATGTTTTTAATGTTCCTGTTGAAGAAGAAAAGAGAGTAAATGGACAGGGGGGTGGGCAGAGTGTTTGCAAGAAGTGGAAAAAGTGTGAAGAGAGGGGTTACATGTGAAGGGAAAGAAAGAATACTGATGTGGACCCCCCCATGAGATCATGTCAGTGGGACTCACGGTCTGTACCTGTTCAGGATTCTGCTGTCTGTGTGTTCCCCTGTCACCAGCTCAGGTGTCCTGGTCTCGGGATTCATACATCCAGCTCAACATTTGTCCCTTTTTAGACCTTTCACAGATCTGTCAAACCCAGAGTGTCCAAATGTTAACTGCCTTTGCTGCCTCCTCCAGCTTTCCCTGTCTTGGTAGAGGGCATTTCCATTTTGCCTCTTGTCCATGCTGCAATGTGAAGGCATCCCTGAACTGCTTTTTTTCTCTCACAATCTACACAAACCTGGGCCACCCTGTGGCAGTTCCAGGTGCAGCCTGTGGTTCGAATCATCACCGTCCTTATACTCAGTCCTGCTGCTCCTCTTGTTCCTTTGCAGTCTGAACACAGCAAGCACAGTGACCCTGTTCGGCATGTGTCTGTCCTCAACCCTCCTTTCTTTATAACCCCCCCAACGGTCCCATGAGCTCTTCTACCTCGTTCCTTTATAATCTTGCTTACTGTGCTCTGGCCATGGTGATCTGTCCTCCTTGCCATCTCCTCTGCCTTTAACACCTGTATTTAGGTGTCATGTGGCTCACTCCTTCTTCCTCAAGTTTTGGTCAGATACCACTTTCTCAGTCTTGCTTCCCCTTCCTACCTGCTTTAATTTTTTTTTTTAAATAAAGATTTTTTGGGGGATTCCTGGGTGGCTCAGCGGTTTGGCGCCTGCCTTTGGTCCAGGGCATGATCCTGGAGTCCCGGGATCAAGTTCCGCGTCGGGCTCCCGGCATGGAGCCTGCTTCTCCCTCCTCCTGTGTCTCTGCCTCTCTCTCTCTCCCTCTCCCTCTCTCTCTCTCTCTCTCTCTCTGTCTGTCATAAATAAACAAATCTTTAAAAAAAATAAAGATTTTATTTATCTGTTCATGGGAGACACACACAGAGAGAGGCAGAGACACAGGTAGAGGGAGAAGCAGAACTCCATGCAGGGAGCCCAATGTGGGACTCATTCCTAGGTCTCCAGGATCACACCCTGGGCCGAAGGCAGCACTAAACCGCTGAACCACCCAGCCTGCACCCTACCTGCTTTAAAAATACTCTTACCTTACCTCAGGGCACCTATGTCAGGTGGCTGCAGGTGGCTCAGTCCGGTAAGCATCTTACTTTTGATCTCAACTCAGATCCTGATCTCAGGGTCACGAGATTGAGCCCCATGTCCTCAGACTCTGTGCTCTGCAGAGAGTCTGCCTGAAGATTTTTTTTCTCCCTCCGCCTCTTTCTCTGCACTCACTCTCTAAAATAAATATATCCTTAAAAAAAAAAAAAGTACAGTTACCCCCTTATTCCCATTCCCCTTCTCTTCTTTCTCATTTTTCCCTCCTCCCTACTGAAGTATAAGCTTCTTGGGAGTAGAGATTTTGCTATTGCCTATCGTGTTTCCGCCACCCTGTGTCTGGCACCCAGATATGCAGAAAAGTTACTGCATGAGTCAGCATTTCCTCTAAGAGGACCAGCAGGTATTGTCTCCAGCCAGAATGTTTGCATACAGGCTTTGGAGTCAGAAGGACCCAGATTTGAATCCTGGCTCCATCTCTTCAGAGCTGTAAGAATGTAGATAAGATACAGTCTTACTTCATGGGGTTGTCATGAGTGATACATGAATTAACATGTATAGCCTTTAGCCCAAGCTGGGCATATAGTCAACACTCAGCAAATACAGATACTAAAAGCCAAGTGAAGGGTGCAATAGAACTTAAGTAGAAACGTGACCCTAAGTTGTTTACTTAGAAACATTTCCAGGGACCAGCAATGCTATCCTACGGAGAAGAAAGAGCAGAGAGAAGCTCTCCTTTGTTAGTTTATGAATTTATTCTCATGACAGGCTCTTGGGTGAGTTTTTTTGGCCTTAGAATAGAAGTTTTTCCTATTTCATTCAGAGTAGTTTTTAAAAACCAGCTTTATTGAAGTGTAATTTGTACATGATAAATGCATCTGTTTTAAATGTATAGTTCAGGTTTTGCAGCATAACATACTGTGCAGCCTTTGAAGATGATGTAGAATAGAATTCAGTATTTGGGGAGTCAAGAACTACTTTGACTATCTGTTAAAAACCCATAAACACACTTTTAAAAGATTAAAAAAAAAATCAGATTTTAAAACACTGAGAAATTTTCCCTCTAAATGAGGAAGATCAGTATTTTATAAAGAATTGCATTTAGGAGATCCCTGGGTGGCTCAGCGGTTTGGCGCCTGCCTTCGGCCCAGGGCATGATCCTGGAGTCCCAGGATCGAGTCCTGCGTCAGGCTCCTTGCATGGAGCCTGCTTCTCCCTCTGCCTGTGTCTCTGCCTCTCTCTCTCTCTCTCTCTCTCTCTCTCTCTCTCTCTCATGAATGAATAAATAAAATCTTAAAAAAAAAAAAAAAAAGAATTACATTTAGCCTGTAAGCAACTCTAGGGCTGGGGACACTCAACCCCATGCAGTTGAAAATCTGCACATAACTTTTCATTCCCCCGAGCTTAACTGCTAATAGCTATTTATTGGAAGCCTTATTGATAACATAGAAATCTATTAACATGTATTTTGTATGTTATATATATTATATACTCTTGAAGCTGCAGAAAAAATGTTATTAAGAAAATCATATGGGGGAGCACCTGGGTGGCTCAGTCAGTTAAGCGTTTGACTTGATTTTGGCTCAAGTCATGATCTCAGGGTCGTGGGATCGAGCCCTCCACCAGACTCTGTGCTGGGCATGGATCCTGCTTACGATTCTCTTTTCATTTGCCTCGTGCTAACCTCCGGTGGGGTCGGGGGTAAGAAAATCATAAGAAAGAAGATACATTTACAATACTGTGCTGTATTTATTTTTTAAAAAATTTATACGTAAATTCACATGCATAGTTCAAACCTCTTGTTCAAGGGTCAACTGTATGTGCATATGTCTGTCTGTTTTTAGGTACAATATAATGGCCATTCTCTGAAAACAATTGCAATAAATCTGAATTGTAAAATTATTAGTTTTTTAAAGATTTTATTTTTTATTTTTATTTTGAAAGATTTTATTTATTCATCAGAGACACAGAGAGAGAGAGAGAGAGGCAGAGACATAGGCAGAGGGAAAAGCAGGCTTCGTGCAAGGAGCCCGACTCAGGACTCCATCCCAGGACTCCAGGATCATGCCCTGGGCCGAAGGCAGGCGCCAAACCACTGGGCCACCCAGGGATCCCTGAATTGTAAAATTAAATAAACCAAACTTCATCCAGAATAAGTCTCAGTGATTAGGATGCTCGTTTTTTTGTTAGTTTTTAGAGATTTTATTTATTTATGAGAGACAGAGAGAGAGAGAGGCAGAGACACAGGCAGAAGGAGAAGCAGGCTCTCTGCAAGGAGCCCGATGTGGGACTTGATCCCACATCCCAGGAGTACACCCTGAGCCGAAGGCAGAAGCTCAACCACTGAGCCACCCAGGCATCCCCAGGATTCTCTTGTTTGGCTGGAATAAGGACTTGAAATTGTACAGTGATCTTTGACTTGGCAGCATGTGTGTCATCTTTGCTTTCCAGTTTATTTGGACCCTTTGTTTTAATGGCAGCAAGCGTAGAAATCTTGGATTCACATTCACAAAAACATTTAATAACAGATGGTGTTAGAACTCTAGTAGCTTTTTTTTTTTTTTTTTACCGGTCATGGGCACATTTGGTCAAGTATTAACCATAATTTTCTAAGATTCTTTTTTTTTTTTTAAGATTTTATTTATTCATGAGAGACACACACACACAGAGAGAGAGAGAGAGAGAGGAGCAGAGACACAGGCAGAGGGAGAAGCAGGCTCCATGCAGGGAGCCAGATGCGGGACTCGATCCTGGGTCTCCAGGATCACACCCCGAGCCAATGGCAGGCACTAAACCACTGAGCCACCCAGGGATCCCCTTCTAAGATTCTTCAAATTAAAGTTATGTTACATCATTTCTTTTGTCCTCACATCTGTAAGATTATCTTTAGCAAAATTAGTATCTCTTAATGCTGCTGTGAGTGAGGAAAGAATTAAGAATCCATATTCCAACTGTGTAATTATTTGAACAGTAGAAAAAAAGTTTGCGGTGGTTCTAGATATCTGCTGGATGTATAGACAGATGCATAAGGCTTTTGAAAAGCCCGAAGCAGGATGAACATAAGGAAAACCACAGCAAGGCAAATCATGATCAAATTGTTGAAGCCAGTGGTGAATTAAAATCATAAAAGTAGTTGGAAAAGAGACACATTATCTACAGTGAAATAGTGATATGAATGATCCTGACTTACTAGATACAGAGCAAACCAGAAGGCAATGGAGCAACATTTCTGCAGTGCTAATAGAAAAAATGTAACCTGGCATTCTATTCCCAGTGAAATATTTTTCAAACATGAGCGTGAAATTAAAAAAACGATAACTGGGTAGCCCCGGTGGCTCAGCGGTTTAGCACCGCCTTCAGCCCAGGGCATGATCCTGGAGATCCAGGATCAAGTCCCACATCAGGTTCCCTGCATGGAGCTTGCCTCTCCCTCTGCCTGGGTCTCTGCCCCCCTCTCTCCCTCCTCTCTCTCTCTCTGTCTCTTGTCAATAAATAAATAAAATTAAAAACAAACAAAAACAACAATAACCATGAATGTGAAGTAAAGATACTTTCATTTTTTTTTAAATTTTTATTTATTTATGATAGAGAGAGAGAGGCAGAGACATAGGCAGAGGGAGAAGCAGGCTCCATGCACCGGGAGCCCGACGTGGGACTCGATCCCAGGTCTCCAGGATCGCGCCCTGAGCCAAAGGCAGGCGCTAAACCTCTGCGCCACCCAGGGATCCCGTAAAGATATTTTCAAATAGACAAAGGTTAAGAAAATTCATTGCCAGAGTCATACTAAAGAAATATTAGGGCAGCCCTGGTGGCTCAGTGGTTTAGCACCTTCAGCCCGGGGTGTGTTCCTGGAGACCTGGAATCGAGTCCCACGTCGGGTTCCCTGCATGGAGCCTGCTTTTCCCTCTGCCTGTGTCTCTGCCTCTCTCTCTCTCTCTCTGTGTGTCTCTCATGAATAAATGGATAAAATATTTATTTTTTTTAAAGATTTATTTATTTATTTATGATAGACAGAGAGAGAGAGAGAGGCAGAGACACAGGCAGAGGGAGAAGCAGGCTCCATGCCGGGAGCCCGACACAGAACTCCATCCTGGGACTCCAGCATCGCGCCCTGGGCCAAAGGCAGGTGCCAAACTGCTGAGCCACCCAAGGATCCCCGGATAAAATCTTTAAAAGAAAAAGAAAGAAATATTAAAGGAAATTCTTCATTCTGAAAGAATATAGTGCCAGGTGGAAATATGGATGAATGTGAAGGAGTGAGGAATGCTGGAAATGTTAAATATTAGGGTAAATATATAATGTTCCCTAGTTTTTAAATTTCTTTAGAAGAAGTTTGGCTCTTTAAAGTGAAAGTAATAGTGTGTTATTGGGTTTACAACACACCAAAGTAGAATGTATGGCAGTAATTGTCCTAAGAATGGAGGGAAATGTAAGCATGCTGCTGTAAAGGTCTTATATTTTTATATGAAATAACACGAGATGCATAAAAGATGCTTATTGTAAGCTTACAGCAAGTACTGAAAATAGAAAGCAGACACAGTCGGAGGTTGGCATAAATGTAGACAAATAGATCAACACAACAGAATCGAGAATTCAGAAATGGGTTTATGCTTATATAGTCAATTGATTTTTTTTTTTTTTCAAAAGCAATTCCATGAGGAAGGTAAAATCTCTGTAACAAATGATGCTACAATAACTGTATGGAGAAAAATGAACTTCAATCCATACAGTCCCCTCACACAAAGCATACTCAAAATGGACCTTGGATCTCCACATTAAAGCTATAATGCTTTTAGAATAAAGTGTTGGAAAATATCCATATGACGGAGGTAGGCCAAGACTTCTTAGACTAGGTCCAGGAAGCACTAATTAATCCTAAGAAGATTGAGAAAGTAGACTTCATCAAAACTTAAAACTTTCATGCCCATCAGAAGATGTAGCTAAAAATATGAATAGGCAAGCCACACACTGGGAGGAAAAGATCACAAGACATCTATGACAAAGGATTTGTATCCAGAACATGTCTGAACAGCTCTTACAAGTCAGTAAGAAGTCAGCCCAATTTTTCATTGTGCAGAAGATTGGAACAGGCACTTCACAAAGGGCTGGCTGATACACACTTGAAAGAATATTCAACAATAGTCAAAAGGTAAATGTAAATTAAAATTTATAAAACTGTGCCATTGTATACTCACTAGAGTGGCCATATTAGAAATACTGATAATGCCAAAAGAGGCACCTGGGTAGCTCAATTGGTTAAGCATCTGACTTCTGCTCAGGTCATGATCCTAGTGTCCTGGGATCAAGTCTCAAGTCCAGCTCTCCTCACTGGGGAATCTGCTGCTTCCTCTGCTCCTGCCCCCACTCATTCTATCTCCATCTCTTTCGCTCTCTCAAATAAACTCTTCAAAAAAAAAAAAAAAAGGAGGGACACCTGGTGGCTCAGCGGTTGAGCGTCTGCCTTTGGATCAGGGCATGATCCCGGGTTTCCAGGGATCTTGTCCCTCATTAGGCTCCCTGCAAAGAGCCTGCTTCTCCCTCTGCCTGTGTCTCTGCCTCTCTGTGTCTCATGAATAAATGAAATAAAATGTTTTTTAAAAAGATTTTTATTTGCTTATTCATCAGAGACACACAGAGACAGGAGAAGCAGGCTCTATGCAAGGAGCCCGATATGGGACTCAGTCCCGGGACTCCAGGGTCACACCCTGAGCGGAAGGCAACTGCTCAACTGCTGAGCCACCCAAGCGTACCAAAATCTTAAAAAAAAAAATTTTTTTAAGGAAATACTGATAATGCCAAATGGTGAGCACATGGAGCAAGCAGAGCTCTCTGGGAGCAATATAAAGTTGTACAACCACTTTGGAAATAGATCTGACAATTCAGCATAAACCTTATACTTTATAACCCAGTTACTCAACTTCTATATACTTATCCCTGAAACTTCTACATAAATGTTCAAAAGCAGCTTTCATTCAAACAGCCCCAAATGGAAAGCCACTTAAATGACTTCTGCCAGACAGTTAAGCTAATGTGGCATATCCATACAAAGGCATACTGATGACCAGTAGTACAGGTACCAACAGGATAGGCCTCAGAACAGTGTTTTGTGTGAATGAAGCTAAACATGAAAGAAGACATGTTCTGGTTCTTTCTGCATGAAGCTCTAGGACAGGCATAAGCCAACTATGGTGGAAGAAATCTTAGCACCTGAAGTCAGCAGAAAATAATAATTGGGGGTGTTACTGTGGTATATGTTTCGGGGGTAATGGAAGTATATTATATCTTGGTAAGAGTATGGGTTACACACCTATGCATATGCCAAAACTCATATTGTATCTCCATTTAAAGATAAGTAAATTATACCTTGGTTCCTCCTCTCCTCCAAAAAATGGTAAAACTCATGCCCAGTGTTTATTGTTCCTCAAGACTTGTCCTGTAGAATAGCAGAGAATGTATGTGTAGTGAACAAAAACCCCTTGAAATTCTTACCCATTTGAGAACTTGAAACTGATGAAAATGACAGCTTTTGGATAGCAAATAAGATTTTACTGGGACTATTGGATAGAGTCTTTGAGTGCTTTTGCGTGCTGATAGAGATAGCAATGAAGCATGCACTATCAGCAACTCTTAAAAGGCACAAAGCTAAGTATGTCATCAGAGGGCTCCATGTGTGGGTGCACAGAGCCAGAACATTGCAGGTGAAGTGTAGCTTGGCATAGAGCTTATGAATTTGAATTTCTCTAAACACCTCAAGCTTCCAAAAGGGACTCAAGAAATAAGATCGTATGGGACAGCTGGCCTAGTTGGTGGAGCATGTGACTCTTGATCTAGAGGTCTTGAGTTCCAGCTCCACGCTGGGTGTAGAAATTACTTAAGAAGGAAAGTAGACATGACTTAATAAAGTAAACCAGCAGGGAACCTGGGTGGCTTAGTTAAGCATCTGCTTTCGGCTTAGGTCAAGATCCCAGTATCCTGGGATTGAGTCGAGTCTTGCAACTGGTGCCCTGCTCTGCAGAGAGCCTGCTTCTCCCTCTGCCTCTGCCTGTTGTTCCTCCTGCTTGTGCTCTCTGTCAAGTAAATAAATAAAATCTTTCAGAAATATCTTTTTTTACTTTTTTAATTTTTTTTTATTTTTTTTATTTTTTTATTTATGATAGTCACAGAGAGAGAAAGAGAGGCAGAGACACAGGCAGAGAGAGAAGCAGGCTCCATGCACCGGGAGCCCGATGTGGGATTCGATCCCGGGTCTCCGGAATCGCGCCCTGGGCCAAAGGCAGGCGCCAAACCGCTGCGCCACCCAGGGATCCCTTTTTTTACTTTTTAAAAAGATTTTAATTTTTTTATTCACGACAGACACACAGAAAGAGGGGCAGAGACACAGGAGAGGGAGAAGCAGGCTCCATACAGGGAGCCTGACGTGGGACTTGATCCTGGGTCTCTAGGATCATACCCAGGGCTGAAGGCGGTGCTAAACCACTGGGCCACCAGGGCTGCCCTCAGAAATCTCTCTCTCTCTTTTTTTTTTTTTTTTGATTAAAAAAATAAAAGTAAACCAGTAGGGTACCTGGCTGGCTCAGTCAGTTAAACATCCGACTCTTAATTTTGGCTCAGGTTGTGATCTCAGGGTCATGAAATTGAGCCTTGAGTTGGGCTGTGTGACTACTGGAGAGTCTGCCTGAGAGTCTCTCTCCTTCTTCCTCTGCTCCTCCCCCCTAGCATGCACTTGCTCACCCTCTAATAAATCGTTTTTTTTTTTAAAAAAGTAAACCAGCACTCAGCTTCGTTGGAGGCATTGGAGGTATCATTTGGTTGCATGCTGGAGAAAGTATGGGTGCCAATTCTCTCATAAACCCCCATTGTTTAGAGGAAATGTCCCAGGAGGCCTCATTCCAGCTTCCCCCCTTTGCTCCTGAATCTAAACTACCCAGACCACAGCTGAGCCCCTGGCTTTACAATGGTGCTACTCAAAAGAAAGCATCCACAATAGGAATTGCCATAGTTATTAGTCAGGTTGGGACAGATGCTATTTTGGTAGAATTCCAGCATTTTTGAATCGGATATGGATTTATAGATAGACAAGCATGACATACTCCTGAGTTGTGTCCTTGCCACATGGAGATCTCCATCGGTGAAGAAAGAAAGCAAAAGAAAGGATGCAAAAACTTGTTCCTTTCTTTTCTTTGATACTTTCCAAACTGAGACAGTAGGTCCAAAGAGAATCTGAAAAATCACCAGGTAGAGTATGATCTTAGTTAAAAAAAAAAAAAAAAAAAAAAAAACCAAAAAAAAAAACTTAGGGTTTTGGGGGTAAAAGTAGATCTTGTTTTTATTTTACAGCTTTTTATTTTTCAGATGTCCTAAATTGAACATACAGTTTTATTTATTTTTGGACCTCAGTGCACTAGATGGGGTCCTTCCTGTCTGGTTTATGAAACATAGTTGTTTTTATTCCGTGTTGGACTCTTTTGTTTACTTTTTCATGGACTGGGTGAAGGGCCAGAAACGTGACCTGTACTCACCCCTGCCCCTCTCTCACTTCCAGAGTGTGTGTGCATGCCCGTGCACCATTCATTCCTTTTCACTGCTATATCAGGTTCTGTTGTGTGAGTTACTTTTATTAGGGAAGAGTTTCTCAGTAAGTCACTCCTTAGGTACCTTTTCTTCTCCTCAGTCCTTTTGCTGTCGGTTACTGTAGATGAGCTGAGCTAGAGTTCCCAGTGGCTAAATAGATAGTTGTATTTACAAATCTTTGCCCTGGGGCAGTGTTCAGGAAGGGAGGTGAGTTGTAATGTTTGGGAACTCTTATGAAGTCAGCTCTTAAGACAGAGACACCATGGAGCCACACAGTGCCTCCGTGTTTTCTGGGGTTCACTGACTAAAATGACCCTGAACGTGTCTCCCTGCCACACCTCTGCCCTGCTTTCCATCTCTGATGTAGTTCAGTATCACCATTTAATATGTGGCCAGGATACACCGAACATCCTTTTGTCTCTCATGTGTTCTTCCAGATAAACATCGAAGACCTTGAGGAGGGACCTGTGCTGAATGGGGAGAGATCCGATTGTCTGCTTACAGATGCTGTGGTGTCAGGGAACAAAAGGAGATCTCAGAGTGGAAGTGCAGACACCAAGAAAGCTGGTGAAGCAGCTGACAAAGCAGTGCCCCCAGAGCAGGTAGGTATGGGGACCAGGAGGTGCCCACCACACACGTGCACACACACACACACACACACCCTCTGCTGTCACTTTCTGAGTTCTAGTTACCCCCAAATTCTCTTGGGACCTCAGATAAGATTTGCAGGAAATCCTCGAGATTGGTTGTGGGCATCAAGGGGACCACATACAGGGTCCCCTAGACAAGTTTCCTTGACACATGACTTGCCTCCACACTTTGGGAGGGTCTTCTTCTATTCCACAGGGTGTCTGTTCTTTGTGATTGTGTGTCTGGAGCTCTGGTCAGGTGGACAGGCCTTTGGGTGGGCATGCCTTGAAGAAATGTTAGTGAATGTTAGTGAAATGTTAGTCAAGTTAGTTTTGGGTTATGGCTGGGGTGCATGCTTGTTTACTCAGCAAGTACTTCTTACAAACTTTCTGGGTTCTAGAGACAGGTCTGCCTTCCAGGGGCCTCTGGTTGGGAGTGTGACAAGTGGGTGGACACGTGCATAGGGGCACCTGACTGAGCTTGAGGTGGTGGAGGCATTACACTGCAAGGAAGGAAAGCACTAGGTGAAGGCACAAGAGATTGAGGCAGAGGCATCATGTGTGTTGGGGGGTGGGGACAGTGCAGTACAAGGGGACCTGGTCCCCCAGGTAGCTAAGTGTGCCAGGAAGAGTGGTTGGCAAAGTGAAAGATGAGAGCAGAGGGCAGGTGGGTGCCCTCTTAGGCCCTCTTGAGGTCGTGGGAAGCCCTGGGTCCTGTCTAGAAGTAGGGGAGAAAGTCGGAGGGAGGACCAGAGATGCAGGCCAGTGAGAGGTACTTGTTGGAGAAATAGGTGAGTTCACAGGACATTCAGGGTGGGAGGGAGGGGATGCCAAGCCTTGGTTCCCATGTCCCTCTCTAGCTTGTTGCTTTAGTTGTCAGACTGAAGATTTTATTGTCTCTTTCCCTTGACTAAAATGTGCTTCTTTTTTTAGTCTAATATAAGTGGTAAACTCCGAAAGAAGAAAAAGAAACAGAAAAATAAGAAAAACACTACAGGAGAAATTTTGGTATGTGCTTTCAGCTGTTTCTCAAGATGAAGTTAGAACCAATTCATTTTTATTTGATATTTTGATTCCTTACCATTAGGATATAATTCAGAGGTTGGGGAAAGTCACTTGACAAATTTTGCTTATGTTTGTTCATGTTGTTTCATGAGGGTTAGACCTCACTCTGTGCTTTCCATTTTCTGGCAACCATCTGAAATGACGTCCTTTGGACAGCACAGTCCTTTCTCAGTCCACTGCCCCTGTGCCCTGACCTTTTTCTAGTGCTGATGGGCTAATTTGATGTTGACATGTAAGCATCCAGATATAGCCTGTGTCAGAAAATCTGTTTCTTTCTTTTTTTTTTTTTTAAATTTTTTAAAATTTATTTATTTATGATAGTCACACACAGAGAGAGAGAGAGAGGCACAGACACAGGCAGAGGGAGAAGCAGGCTCCATGCACCGGGAGCCCGATGTGGGACTCTATCCCGGGTCTCCAGGATCGCGCCCTGGGCCAAAGGCAGGCGCCAAACCGCTGCGCCACCCAGGGATCCCAGAAAATCTGTTTCATTGATGATTCACTGTCTGGTTCTGTGTGTCCTGTCACTGGTAGTTACAGTCATGAGTTCCACCTGAAGAAGTGAGGTGAGCAGTATAGGCATGTAACTTGTTATTTCAAGAGTTCTTCTGGTTCTGCAATCACGCGAATTCTGAACTTCCTCTAATGAAGCATTTCTTCTTTTTTTCTGAATATATGTGCAGTATGTAGTGTTTGGATTATGAACTGTCAGGAAGTAAATACAGTATAATGCTAGTTCTCTGTAAAAATCATTTTGTTAAAAAAATCATTTAGTTGTTGATTGTTATGATGTTTAAAGTCAGTGTAGTTATTAATATGTTGTTCTGGGGCTTTTAGGAAAATGGACTGGAAGATATTGACCGCATCTTGGAGAGGATTGAGGACAGCAGTGGTTTAAACCGCCCAGGCCCGCCTCCCCTGAGCTCGAAGAAGCATGTCTTGTATGTGGAGCACAGGTACAGCCCCTCTCCCTCCTGGCTGAGACTTTGTGAGAGGAAAAATCATACTAAAAGAAAGAAGAAAACTTACTGTATTTAAAAGTGATGTAGGTTTATGGCCAAACATTTAGGCAATAGGAGCAAGGAAAAAGAAGTAAAAGAGAAATCCAAGGACCTGTCACCTAGGTTTATGTATCTGGGACTGTTTTTTTCTTGAACGATATTGAAGAAAGATGTCACTCTGTGATAAATGATTCCTCTCTTGTCCTAGTAGATGCTTCTTCCTGAGTCACACCTTGATCTAGTTTATGGGTCTGAGACTGCTCTGACTTGGCCCCAGCACTGGCCGCCTATGCTTCCGGCCAATGTGGTTTGGGAGAACGTGGGCCAGCCAGTTGTCTTTCATGTCAGAATAGCTGTTCTCCCTGGTGGGTTTTATGTGACCTTTCAGAATTCCCAGAATCATTATAGAAGAACTCAATTTCATTTTTCTTTGTAAAATTTTCAATTCTCTAGACACTTGAATCCAGACACAGAACTGAAAAGGTATTTTGGTGCTCGAGCTGTCCTGGGGGAACAAAGGTAAGATCAACACTGGCTGTGTTCTCAGAGAAGGGAGGGTGCATTCCCAAGGCCAGTTAAACCCCTGGGGAGGGATGAGGAGGATAGGTAAGGCGCTTTGCCAAATGAAAGCCTGAGGATTTCTGGTTCTGAGGAATCTCAGGGGTCAGGGAGAAGTTGACATTTGACCTTTTCAATGACTGTTGGGCTCTCACCCTCACACTGCCTCTCCTAGCATGTGACTCATAATTTTACAAAGATTCTGTAAGTCCTAAAGTTTTGAGCTGAAATCTTGACCAAGTTAATTTTTTTCTCAATCAGCAGCAAAACCAACATGGGGTTTAGATTCTGGGATAAGTTTGATCTTTGTCAGTTTAACAGTTTTTAATGGTTGGCACCATGTGGTCAACACAATGAGAATGCTCTGAGCATGAGGATCTATTTGCAGGATTTTCTGTAGGAGTTGGGGGTGTTTAGCTGTCTGGACACTCCAGCATGGAGTCCCAGTTCTGACCAGGAGCTTCCACACTAGCAGAAGCTTTGTCTTTTCTGGATGTATAATTAAATGCTTGTTATGAAAAAAAAAGATGAGGTAAGGGGCACCTGGGTGACTCATTTGGTAGGGCACCTGACTCTTATTTTCAGCTCAGGTCATGATCTTTGGGGTCCTGGGATCTGGCCCCACACTAGGCTCTGCATTCATTGGGGAGTCTTCTTGTCCTTCTGTCCCTTCCTCCTAACCTGTGCATGCTCTTTCCCTCTCAAAATCTTTTTTAAAAAAAAAAGGCTATTTATTTTTAAAGATTTTATTTATTTATTAATGAAAAACCCAGAGAGAGGCAGAGACATAGGCAGAGGGAGGAAAAGCAGGCTCCATGCAGGAGCCCGAAGCGGGACTAGATCCCGGAACTCCGGGACCACGTCCTGAGCCCAAGGCAGATGCCCAACCGCTGAGCCACCCAGGCATCCCAAAATTGAGGCAATTTAGAAGGAGAATTGTCTCCTTTGACACCTCCGCCTGCCAAAGATAACCATTCAGGACAGCTTGCTGCACCTGTGTGGGGTCCTCTGCACACACATCTTGTTCCCCGGCACCACAGAGTTTTGCTGGCGTGTCACACCACCCAGTTCTGCATGGCTAGGTTCTAGGCACCATTTTCCACACCCTGGTATACAAGGGGAATGCGCTTACCCTAGGGGACAGGTGTTGGCTGTAGTCTCCCTGCATCTGTGTGGTCATTTCTAGTGAAATTGCGTGGCAGCAGGTATTCCCATTTGCATTACCTCCAAGTTGTTCCACTGCCCTCCAAGCACCTATGTGCCTCAATCCACCAGCCATCTGTTTCTTCTTCTTTGAGCTGTCGTAGAGTTAGGAGTTCTAGATTCTGTCTAACGTGTAGATGGAGGACTTTTTTTCTTTGCGAATGGTTTTTGCTTTTATCTTTGGTGTTAAGTTATTCAGGACACAGGGTTTTGGACTTTATGTCTTCTTTTGGAATATTGATGAAAAACATTTTCACATTTAAAACATTCCTCTGGGTCACCTGGACTATCTTGGGCTGGATGTTGTGCCTGTCCTCACCAGCTCCACTTGTTTGCTTCTGCTTGGCCCACCTTTGCCATCGCTTCACACTTCTGCCTTGTCTTGTTTCTGTGCAAATCATAGTTCATAGTAATTATATTTGTTTTTCTAGTACTATTTTACTTCTAGAATATTGATTTCCTTAAAACTAAGTCCCACCGGGACACCTGGGTGGCTCAGCGGTTGAGTGAGTGTCTGTCTTCAGCTCAGGGCCTGGTCCTGGTTCAGGGATTGAGTCCCACATCCGGCTCCCCGCAGGGAGCCTGCTTCTCCCCCTCTACCTGTGTCTCTGCCTCTCTCTGTTTCTCTCACGAATAAATAAATAAAATCTTAAAAAAAAAAAAAAAAAACTAAGTCCCACCAAAGGCTTCCCTGAGAAGCCACGGTTCCCTGTCTCCTTCATTCCTTAGCCTGCACGAAGATAGACTTAGTGTGTTTCTGGTTGTCCTTCCTGGTGGCTGCTTCAGAATCTGCAGATGTCATGTGCTCGGCTTTCTCTGACAGTCTCCATGACACAAATACTGGGCATGCTCATCCTCCCGCTGCTCTGCTCATCTCTGCCCTCCTCAGTGCCTCCTCCCGCCACCTCCCTGTATTCTGTATGTTCTTTACGGACAGCTTATTGCAGGGCTGGGCTAGCCTTGGGGTTCCTTAGATCACACAAGTCTGAACATCCAATTTTCCTTTTTTTTTTTTTTTTTTTTTTTTTTTTTTTTTCAATTTTCCTTTTTATACACTACCAAGCTCCCGGTCAGAACTGGACTCTGTACTGGAGCGTCCAGAAAGCTTGAACACCCCCACCTCCTACAGAAAGTCCTGCAAACAGACTCTCATGCTCTGAGCATTTCTCACTGTGTCTACCATGTGGTGCTAACCATTAAGAACTGTTAAACTGACAAAGATCAAACTTATCCCAGAATCTAAACCTCATGTTGGTTTTGTTTTGCTGATTGAGAAGCAAAAATCTGGCTAAAGTTTCAGGGCTAGCAGCTCAAACTTGAAGAGGGAAAAATGAGTTTTCTTCAGATTTTGGCCATGGTTTTCAGGTACCATGTGTTTTCTTTTTTTTTTTTTTTTTACCATGTGTTTTCTCCTGCAGTTTTGCCTTCTTGTTGGAAAAGAAATACACTTTTTTATCCTGTTCCTAAAACAGGCCAGAGTCTTACTCAAGTTTTCTTTCTTTTTCTTTTTTTTAAGATTTAATTTATTTATTCATGAGAAACACAGAGAGAGAGGCAGAGACATAGGCAGAGGGAGAAGCAGGCTCCCTGTTGGGGAGCCTGATGTGGGTGGGACTCCATCTCAGGACCCCAGGATCATGACCTGAGCCAGCCACTCAATCACCGAGACTCCTAGGCATCCCAAATATTTTTTCTTAATGAAGTGGTTCAGATTATCAAGAAAGTATAAAGAAGAATGTACACATGTTCACATGTCTGTTACTCAGCTTAAGAAACAAAGCATCAGTGATGGCACAGAAACCCTTCTTTGCAACTACAGCTTTCAGGGGGTGATGTGGCACCTGTGGAAGAGACTCCTGGATCACAGAGGTGGAGCACATGGCTGAGGGGAAAGAGCAGTTCATGCACAGCATCTCAGGAGAGGGACCTCCCTCCTCTGCTGCCCACTTGTGCCTCTGTCTTGCTAGTTATCACTCAGAAGTGTGTTGACGTCAGTGTACTGATAGACCCTGCCAGTTCTCTTCATGGTTACCGTTATTCCCTTTTCAAAATGTATTGTTAAATTGGTGGTGTCTTGAGATAGGGGAGAGGACCCACCTTATGACAGACCTGCCCTTCATCCTCTTTGCTCAGCTGGCATCACATTTGTGCAGCCTGGCCCACAGGGAAGCCAGCTCACTTGAGTCCGCCGGGTCCCTACACATTTGCTTTCCTCCTGGTCTTTATTTTTAGTTTTCAATTTTTGTTTCCTTTTTATCTGTATTTCCTGCCATTTTGCTGGACTGTAAATTTGCTGGGTTTTTTTTTTCTTTCTCTGGTGGTTTGGTTATTTAGATTATACAGTTTCTAGTTTTGTCTGGCAGTGGTTCCTTTTTTTTTTTTTTTTTTTTTTCTGGCAATGCTTCTGTTGTGTTGTTGACACCATTTGCTTTCTGTCCTGGTCACGCTGGTGGAAGTACCACCACTCTTCCCCTCCCTTCTCTTCCCCACAGTTTTGTTTCCATAGTCCCTGCAGAGATCAAGCAGTGAAGGTGAAGCTGTGACCATGTCTTTTCTTCCTAGGCCAAGGCAGAGGCAGCGTGTGTACCCCAAGTGTACATGGCTGACGACCCCTAAGAGCACCTGGCCACGGTACACCAAACCAGGTGAGGGGCTGCGTGGTTTATGCAGAGCCAATGTACCGGGGAGGACAGAGGACCCCCCTCTCCCGCCCCCCACACCAGCTGCATGTTTTCTCAAGTACGTTTTCATGCAGCTTTTTTCTTTTTTCCTGTGGATACTGTCTCATAGGAAGCAACCAACTTCATTTTTCAAGTGTGATATTTTATATTTTGTTGCCAATTAGTAAGTACAAATAATTTACAGAAAAACAGCAACAGTGCAGAAAGGTTTGGGGTGTGGAGTAAATGCCCCATTAGAGGCACTTGGCGTCTGAGAACCCTTGGATCGTGGGGCCCGACTGGGGTGGGACCAAGGGTAGAGGCAGGGGCCCCCACCATGACGGAAGCATGTGACGGCCCCGCCCTGCCCCCGTGTTTGTGGGGTTCTGTGTGGTTCCCTCGTGCTGGTAGTGAGGACATGGGAAGCCCTAGGTTCTGGTGGGTGTCTTGTTTCCGCTGTCTTTCACCCCCGCTTTGCTTCCCAGAGGCCCCTGAGCCAGGGCAGATGAGGGCTCCTCAGCTCTGTAGTGCTGCAGGCCTTGGCCTTTGGTGGGGCCGTCAGGAGGGTAGCCTGGAACCACTCACTTATTTCATGAAGCTCCTGAAGGTTCCTCAGAAGAATCTGGTACAAAGAGAAAAGACTTTCACTCGTGGTTATAGATCACCATCACCATGGATGCCTGGCTGCAGCCCTGCATGATCTCCCATGCCCACCTGGGTCTGGGCTCTGCCCAGTGTTTAAGCCTAGCCAGATGAGAGGCGGATGGCTCCATGTGTGTCCTCACCTCTATTGTCCTGGGATGATGATGATCCAGGCACACCCATGGGGGAAGAAACACCTTCATAGGAAAAATGTAGGCAGAATGTGGTGCTCATGTGGACCAAGCCACGAGCAGTCAGCCCCAGGCACCCTGGAAAAGGAGACACTGATGGGGACTCATGTCTAATATGCACAGAGACTCCTCATCAGGAACACTGATGCTGCACTCTCCTCAGGTCTGTCAATGCGCCTGCTGGAGTCCAAGAAAGGCCTCTCCTCCTTTGCATTTGAGCATAGTGAGGAGTACCAGCAGACTCAGCACAAGTTCCTGGCTGCCGTGGAGTCCATGGAGCCCAACAACATTGTGGTGCGTGTGTCCCCTAGAGAGTTCTCACCAGCCTGCACCCTCCCTTCAGTTATCCAGGCTGCCCCGGGCCTGCATCCCAGCCTGTGGTCGCTCAACCCAAAGTTGTCCTTGTCCTTTCTTTCTGTTCCTCTGACCCTCACTGTGTGCCTGGGTCACGGGGGCTGGGGGCCATGGCAAGGTGCTTCTCAGGACTTGCCACCTCTCCCAAGGGCTGTTTAGGGGAGTGGTGGTAGAGGGTGAAGGTGGAGATCCCACCACAGGGGTGGTCAGTGACTCATCTGAGCAGTGGTGATGAGCTTAGTTTGAGGTGAAGGTATTGTGGGTGTCACCCTTTGTGACATTTTCCCAAGGTTTAAATGACTGAAGGAAAGCCCTGCCTAGGGCTGGTACTTTGCTGCCTGCTGTCCAGGGGTCTCCACGTACAGCCCCATCCATTGTCCCTCTTTCCTCCCAGGTTCTGCTCCAGACTAGCCCATACCACGTTGACTCACTTCTGCAGCTCAGCGATGCCTGCCGCTTTCAGGAGGATCAGGAGATGGCCCGAGACCTCGTAGGTAAGAGCCTCCATGGGCCCGCCGCCCTGCTGTGCCTCGGAACCCACGCACAGCTCTGCTGGAGGAGGATAGGTGCTGCCTTGTAAGGTGACAGCAGGTACACAGGGGTTTGCCAGGACTTTTTTTTTTTTTTTTTTTTTTTTTTGAGAGGAAAGGGGAGAGAGAGGTGGGGGGAGGGGCAGAGGAAAAGAGAGAATCTCAAGTAGGCTCTGTACTGGGCCCACTCGGGGCTCAATCTCATGACCCTGACTGAGATCATGACCTGAGCTAAAACCAAGAGTCTGATGCTTAGGTTCCCCTTTTGGATACGATTCATATACTATATAACTTTGCTGTTAAGAGCATACAATTGATTCATTGGTGTTTAGTTTATTGTCAGAGTTGTACAGTTCCATCACCACCAAATCTGGGAAAATTATGTTAACTTACAAAAGAATCCCTGCCCATAACCTGAGACCACCCTACCTCCAGCCCCTGGCAACCCCAAGTCTGCTTCCTGTTTCTGTGCATTTGCCTGTTACGGACATTTCCTGTGAGTGGATTCCTGTGACATGTCTACCTGGCTTCTGTAATTTACCACAATGTCTTCAAGGGTCACTCCTTTCACGGCTACCTGATGCTCCTTAGTGTGGACAGACCATATTTTGTTTATCTACAAGCACTTGGGGGACACTTAGGTGGTTTCCACATCTTGGATCAAGTGAATGAGCTGCTATGGACGTGTGTATGTGGGTTTTGTGAGGCCATGTGTTTGTGGCACTTTCAAAATCCTTGCTGTGTTACCTTCTTCCTTTGAGAGCTTTCTTTGTGAGCCGTAGGGGGTTAGGGTTGCATCCACAGTGGCCATGACACCTTCCCCTGGTGTTTGTGTGGCCCTCAGAGAGAGCGCTGTACAGCATGGAGTGTGCCTTCCACCCCTTGTTCAGCCTCACCAGCGGGACCTGCCGGCTGGATTACCGCAGACCTGAGAACAGGTGGGTTTCATGGATGACAGGTGTGTCAAGGTGTGTCCAAGGTGTCACACTATGTGAGTGCCTTTATAGGTGTCATTGAAGCAGGTGGCAGGGGACTGTCCCCGATATGTCCTGCCCACTAGCTCACACAAGGGCATCTTGTGTTGTGTTTACAACTTGAATGCAGGAGGGCTGAGTTCAAGGACAGATGGATGGGGCAAGCCTGGTGTTCCCTTTGTCCTTGTTAGAAGTGAGTCTGACAAGCCACTTCATTATGATAGGGTCTGTAGTTGTGTTTACTTGTACGCATGGACAAAAGGATCTGTGCCCTGTGAGTTTAGAATACTCTGGAACGCTTTGTGGGAGCCAAACATGCCAATTCCTAAATCATTGAGCTACTTGAACTCAGCCTGATCCTGTTCCCTGCACCTGCACTGAGCGGTCATACTTGCTTGATGTTCTGTTCTCACAGATGCACCTCCTGCCCCAGAGCCCCACTCTGGCACCAGCCCTCACTAATGGAGGCCTGAACAGTCTTACCCACTGGATTCCTGCCCTCAGCCTGGCCTTCAAGGCCCCCCCGGGCGGTGGGGCGGCATCCTTGGTCCCGGTGCCCTGCTCACCCTCTTCTGGCCTCAAGCGTCCTTGGTCATCTCCAGCACTGGATGTTCTCCACACCTTGTCAGTCAGCCTGGAACCCAGGACTTGCTGACCATCACCCCCCGCTCGCACCCAGCACAGATTGTCTGGGTTTTTTTGTGTTTGTTTTGTCTCTCCAATTAAATTTTTCATTCTTGGAGATAGGTTATAAAATACCAGCATCTGTAGGCACTAGCAGAGTTGGTGGTCATTGATAAAAATAATAGTCCACCAGGATGATTCAAGTCACAAACTTGATGCATCCAGCTGCAGTGCCACTGGCAGCTACTGAGATTTGAGGGTAAATTCAGATGGTAATTACAGTAGGAGATGTGGACTCTGTTCTCTGAAATTATAAACAGTAAAGGAAGAAAGCTAAGTTTGTTTTTCTCTACATGGATACACATATAACTGCAAACAACAAGCAGAGCATCGCCTTCTCTGCAGACACAGGGGGACACTCGCGAACATTCACGGTGATTAGGCCACACAGGAAGTGCCGGCGCAGCCAGTGAGCAGAGGGTGGACTCGGTGCTGGACGAGGCTTCCAGGCAGTGCGGCTCTGTGCCTGCTGCTGCTCTCATTCACGAGGAACTGTCTTGGATCTAGGAGCTTCTACCTGGCCCTCTACAAGCAGATGAGCTTCCTGGAGAAGCGAGGCTGCCCACGCACTGCGCTGGAGTTCTGCAAGCTCATCTTGAGGTAAGCGCCCATCGCTGCCACCTGTGTGTCGTCTGCGGCCTCAAGCTAGCGGATGTCCACACCAGCCCACTCTGCACTTTGTCTCCCTCTGCCTGTTTGCTGCCTCTGGAAGCCTGGAGCCTGATGAGGACCCCCTGTGCATGCTGCTGCTCATCGATCACCTAGCCTTACGGGCACGCAACTACGAGTACCTGATCCGCCTCTTCCAGGAATGGGAGGTGGGTGTGAACATGATGTCACATGGGGCCGAGTCTCCCTCTCTTGTCTTAGGCCAGAGTCTGTGCGCTCCAGGGGAGTCCTGCAACACCATGGAGAGGGTCTGGGCAGATCCATATGCTCCTTCCTTGCTCCCTGCTCATATGTGCGCACACCAGCTGCTGGGGGTGGGGATGGGGGTGGGCCATAGGGAATGACGCACATTCGGGAGCTTGTGTGCTGGGTGGGTTCATGTGGACACATGCAGGTGGGGTCTGCCTCCAGCCTGATACTGAGGCTTAGACTAGGCATAGAAAAGAGTCATTAGTGATTTTCATAATGCTTGCCTTTGAAGTGATGCTATTTTAGTTATTTGGGTTAAATGTAACAGTAGTAACATTTGTTTTATCTGTTTTCTTTTTAATTGAGCTGCTAGGAAATGTGTGTTCCTGTTAGATGGCTCTTGAGTGTGTGTGAGCCTGACTACCTCCAGTGGGGTGGGGGTGGTGGGTAGAGAAATAGCAACTTGTTATCTTTTTGTGTAATTGAGAAATGAAAGAAGTCAAACCACATGGAGAGGTCACCTACATAAATCATTTTGGACTGTCACTTGGCTGATTTGCTGAGGAGTCCTGCTTCTGGGACCTAGTTTACAGAAGTTCCTGGAGCCTTCAGAATGCAGCTGCAGGGAGCACCCCCTCCCTCCACAGTGGGTCTGCAGAAGAATGTTTGTGGTAGCCTGTAAGGTTCCATAACTGTGTAGGCCACAGTTCCACTTCAGTGGAGAAAACATGGCATGTCGTTTGTTACATACACACAGAGAAAGGCAAGCTGAGTGCTCGGCCATGTCAGCTGATGTTGATGAGGTCCTGGCAAGAGCAGGGATGGTCCTCATTGCCAACCAGACTTTCTGAGTTCTCCAGTGTGACACTGCAGCCTGAGGTTGGGTGCTTTTCTGTGACCCCACCCAACTTCGCCTGCCCCAGGTCCTTCCACTCTTCCCTGTCAATTCTCTACAACCCCCTACCCCCAAACCCTGGTCCAGGGCCTTTTGACTTGTCTCCTGCCAATAGAAAGCCTCCAGATGCAACATGAAGTGATTTTTATGCCAACAGAACACTTGTGTGCTCATCACAGGGGCTCCTTGGGTGACTTCAGAGTGTCTGTGAATTGTGCATCTTTTGTCTTTGCTGTGTCAAAACTCCAGATTTTGTTTCTCCATCTCTGAAGGCTCATCGGAACCTGTCTCAGCTCCCAAATTTTGCCTTCTCTGTGCCATTGGCCTATTTCCTGCTGAGTCAGCAAGCAGACCTCCCTGAGCAGGAGCTCAACTCTGCAAGGGAGCAGGCCTCTCTCCTGATCCGACAGGCACTCACCATGTTCCCTGGAGGTTGGTACATCCTAGCAGCCCCTGCAGACATGGTTGGGCCCCCGCACACACGTAGTCATGGTTTGAAAGCTGAAAATGAATCAGAACTGACTTTGGTGTCCAAGTGTCTCAGGGTTTTAGGATAATAAAAGGTGTTTTGATATTGACTGTTTAAGAAAAACTTTCTCTCTGAAGATGGAGTGTTTTCTAGAAAGAGGGACATGAGCTGCTAGATGTTAGCAGAACTGTGCAGAAGGGGCCCAGTCTGCAAATTAGGCATTATATTCTCATCCTCAAATCCTATTTCTTACTGAGTTGAAGAACTTAGAGGCCAGGTTGTCCTGGGATTGCACAGAGGCCCTTCCAAGCATCCCTGTGCTCCCTGGAGGCTGGTGTCCTCGTGGAGATGGAGTCCTGTGGGCTGATCTCAGTGCTAACGAGATCAGAGAAGAGCCTGCTGGTACATCAGGGAACTGGTGGACTTGGGTCCTCTTACCACTTGCAGTTTCACAGAGGATTATGTGCCTGGGATAGGCTATGTGGCTCATGTACACCATCCTCACCCCCATGAGCCTGTTGCATCCCTGGCCAGGCAGAGGAGGCAGCCAAGATCCCCACTTTTAGGGCTCACATCCTAGGGCAGGGAGGCAGACCAGGGAATGAGATGAGAAGGACCGTAGATGAGGTGGTGCTAAGTGCTAGGGAGAAAACAGAGCTGAGCATGTAGACAAGGGTGGTGGAGGTCTGAGGAGGCAGCCAGGGCAGGGCTGAGGCCGGTGTCACTCAGGGTTCCCACCCTACAGCGTGCTCAGTATCTGCTGGTACATCTGGGCTTGACCCCCATTCTGTGCACACACAGAGCTGCCTGTGGTGTTTTCATACGACCTGGGGTGGTCCTCCTGCACACTGAGCTGCCCTGGAAAGTCCCTCAGACGATAGGGTTCTCCGGGTGCTATGACTGTGGGGAAGCCGCAGCTGCTCAGAGCCTGTCTCTGCCCAAGGCCTGAACCCCGTGAGCCTGTAGGTGGAATGCGTGTGATCTCAGTGGTTGGAACGCCTTGTGCACGTGCTTGGGGGGGGTCATGGGTGCGACCCTTCAGATGCAGATGGGGCTGCTGGGAGGCAGCAGTACAGACAACCCCCTCCAAGGTGGCAGAGGCCCCTTGGGGGCTGGCGTGGGTACCCTGGCCTCACCCCGGTGTCACCCTGCCTTTGGGGGCCCCTGCTTCCTCCTGCAGTCCTCCTACCTTTGCTTGAGTACTGCAGCGTGCGGCCAGATGCCGCTGTCGCCACTCACCGCTTCTTTGGACCGGATGCTGAGATAAGGTAAAGACTGGGATGGGCCCCAAGAGAACAGTGCCCGCCCACGTGTGGGTCATGGGGGTGCCCCTAGGAGCAGAGCCCGGGAACCATTTTCATGAGGTTGGCTGTCACTGCTCTCTCCTCCCACCAGGAGGGTCTTGCCAGGTGCTCTCTACAGGTGACCTTTGTGGCCAGACTCTTCTCCCACTGAGGAGGGCTGTGTGCCATGTCTACATGGGGCATTGCCTCCTGGTTAGACACCGAGCTGGTCAGCGTGTAAGCAGCCCACAGCCCAAAGCACCAACCTTCCTGAGGGGAGTGGACAGGGTGTGGGGCCCACTGTGCTGGCACCTGCAGGCTGGAATTAGCATCGGTACAGTCATTAGTGTGGTTCACACGTCTGTATGTGCACGGACTACCTTACCAGGTGTCTTACAAAAAATAAAGGAAAACATGCAGTGTGGGAACCAGCCGCCTTCAGACCCTGTTCGTAAACCATCATGGTTCCTGCCTATTTTTGTGTGTGAGCAGACGTGCATGTTGTTTTTCCATGTTCTGTTTCTATTGAAGACCTCATATTTATTAAAATACATGTCTTTCTATGGAAGCAAATGCTAAAGTGTCCCACCACTGGGCACTGGCACATCCCAGTTTGGCAGCCCCTCTGCGCCACCTCCTCTGGCCCCAGGCTGCTGGACAGGCCCACACGCTCCCCACAGGTGCAGGTGGGTGCATGGAGGCCGTGCCCTAGCGGGCTCTGCTTACAGGCCCCACTCTCCCACAGCCAACCCCCTGCCCTGAGCCAGCTGGTGAGCCTGTACCTCGGAAGGTCACACTTCCTCTGGAAGGAGCCCGCCACCATGAGCTGGCTGGAGGAGAACGTTCGTGAGGTTCTGCAGGCGGTGGACTCTGGAGACCCTGCGGTGGAAGCGTGTGAGAGCAGGTGGGCCTGGAGGTGACAGGGCAGCGGTTAGCCTGATGCCCATCTGCTCGGGGGTGGCTGTCTCACATGTGGCATCAGGGCCGGGGTGGCTCTCGTCCATATGCTGCCCCTTTTCTCTGTGGGCTCTAGACGGAAGGTGCTCTACCAGCGTGCGCCCAGAAATATCCACCGCCACGTGGTCCTGTCCGAGGTCAAGGAAGCTGTTGCTGCCCTCCCCCCGGTAAGGGAGCTTTGTAACATTTGGGGCCCCTCCCCTCACACCTGGAGTTTTGAGAGGTGGGATTATGCTCCTGACTGGCCCAGCCGCTGTGGGGGCCCTGGAGCCAGCGGCCTAGAGCACTGACGTGTGAGATGCTGGCACAGGAGATCACAAAGTTCTCTTCCTTCCCTACTGCACATGGGCCATCTGAGTGGGGCAGAGTGAGTGTCCTGGTGGAAGAAAGGCTGTCCCCCACTCCTTCACCCAGTTTCTCAGTACAGTAGACACAGCCTCGCAACCAAGGACCACTTCTATCAGACTGACGGGACTCCTTGCAGAAAAGCCAGTCCAGGCTGGAATCGCCTGAAAGTCTGCTGGGGGAAGGCCAGGACTCACGACGGTTCTGTTTCCCTTTCTGAAGGATGTGACCACGCAGTCTGTGATGGGGTTCGACCCTCTGCCTCCTTTGGACACCATCTACTCCTACGTGAGACCAGAGAGGTACCTCTCCATCTCCCGCTTTGTGCCTTTGCTTGTATAGCTCTGAGTCAGTGCTTGAGGGCTCACTGGGACTCCCGGCCTTCTGCAGACACAAGCCCTCCAAGGACATTGTGCTTTGGGGTCATGGGTAGGCTTTTCTTGGCTATGTTCTGCGCTTACGCGATGTAGGAGCCTTTTTCGATCAGATTGTAGAGCAGATGTTGGAGGTAACACTGTGAAGTGAGAGTAAGACACCACCTCTACCCTCATGGAATATGCAGTACAGTGGGGAGATATATTCATTATAGAATCTAGAAATTAATGTAAGATCAAAACTGCATTAAGAAACCGCTGATACTTTAAAAAAAGAAAGAAAGAAACTGCCGGTACATATGATTCTCAGAGGAAGCCATGGTCAGTGAAGTATGAAGGAATAATATATCTTTGCCAAGGAAAGAGGGAGAGAATGCTGGTATTCCAGAAGAGTCAGCATGTGCAAAGGCCCTGTATAAGAAACACAGCACAAGGAGAGCGTATTCCAAGAGCTGAAAGGAGCCCATGTGGCCAAGCCAGAAGAGCTATAGTAAGGGCACAGCAGAGCCAAGTCTGCAGCGGATTTGTGGATGGCGTTTAGCCTTGGGTCATGGGAAAGCTGCTTTTTTTCTTTTCTTCTAGCCTTAAAAGCTAAGCGATTGCCTTACCATGAGGCTGTTAGCACCGCACTGTAGATCTGAAAGTCACAGGCAGATTTTCCCATTTCAGAAAGTGTGCTTTTCAGACCTCTCAGACACATTATGTAGGATAAAGGAGTTTTTCTTAACTGAATTACATTCTAAAAGTTGGACTGTGTGCTTCTGGGGAACCAGTGCCCAGTTAAATTCTCAGAATGTTTGAGGGGACACGAATTTTTAATGTTGTTAGGTTCACACAAAAAGCTAACTTGCTGGACATTTAGCCCTGAGGAGTGGTTAAAGGGCCGTGCCAACCTGAGGCCATCTGTCCTTAAATGTCCAATGGAGGGCAGCCCAGGTGGCTCAGTGGTTTAGCGCCACCTTCGGCCCAGGGCATGATCCTGGAGATTCAGGATCGAGTCCCACGTTGGCCTCTCTGCATGGAGCCTGCTCCTCCCTCTGCCTGTGTCTCTGCCTCTCTCATTCTCTCTCTCTCATGAATTAAAAAAAAAAAAAAAAAAAAAAATCTTAAAAGAAAAAAAAAAATGTCCAATGGAGCTGGGCTGCAGCACCAAGTCCTACCAGGAGGGTCCTCCCCAGCACACGCATCTTCTCTTCACATGACCCCTTTGCACCCGTGCATGGCTTTTCTCAAAAGCAAGCCACCTGTGCCATGGCAGGTGACCCTCTGCTGTCTGCTCAGCTCAGCCGGCCAGGTCTGCAAGGACCCGCCCCCTCTGGAAGGCCTGAGCTGGTGCCCAGCTGCTGCTTGAGTTGCGGTGGTGTGTATATCCCCGCTGCCAAGGGCAGAGTGTACTGTGTGCTTCCTGACTTTCCTCCCTCCTTTTTCAGGCTGAGTCCCGTCAGCCATGGAAACACAATTGCACTCTTCTTCCGGTCCCTGTTGCCTAATTACACTATGGAGGTATGTGAGCATGTCTTGGCCCCTCTCTGTCACATGGGTTCAGGGAGGGCTGTGGGCTGTGCATGTCTAGAGGCTTTACTGACTCCAGCAGCCTGCTCAGGAGACTGGGACATGCCTACCTGAGACTGTAGCCGCCACCTTGGCCCTGCTCTGGGGCCTGGCCTTGTCAGTCACATGTTTGGGTTAGGAGCTTCTTCCTGACAGGGTCCTAGGCCAGCTGGGTTGGGAGCAGTGGGCCTCAGAGCCCAGGACAACCCCTGCTCATCCGAGTCTCATTGCTGCAGGGGGAGAGGCTGGAGGATGGAGGGGCTGGGGGTCTGAACCACAACCAAGGCTTGAACAGGCTGATGCTGGCCGTACGAGACATGATGGCCAACTTCCACTTCCACGACGTGGAGGCAGCTCGCGAGGACAACCCCGAGGGGGATGGGGAGTGGGACTGAGCCCGCGTAGATGCCACGCCCCAATGCTGTACAATTATGTTCCTGATTGCTGTTCTGGTCGGAATTGACCAGTACCCTGGAGTAGAAATGCTGTGTTGTCCGCTTGCCTCCTTTGTGTCTCCTATAAATGTGAATGGGTTACGCTCCGTGCAGCATGAGCTCTTCTTTCCTGGGGCTGGAGTTCCTGCCCAATGTGAGGCAGGTGGGTGCTAGATCTGCATAGCCCCTGAGCTGTCCCAGGAGAGGACATGACCCACCCTCACACACAGCCAAGCCCAAGCCGCATGTGAACTCTCTCCATGGCCACCCTGCCCCCCATATTTTGGGGCACAGAGTAGAGAAGGCCCCACTGGTTTCCAGTGCAACATCTCTGCTGAGACCACAGAGACATGCTTCCATTGGGAACTTGGAACAGGCTGGCCAGGGGCAGGGGGTGCTGACACTGGAGTCCTTGGCCGGGGCATTACACCAATGCAGAATCCCAGTGATTTTATCGGGAAACTTCAGGGCAGGAGTTGGAGGGAGATGGAGGGAGGCCGAGAGGTGGACCTTGGAAAGGATGTCCTGCCAGCTCTGGGGAGTGTGTGTAGCAGGGGTTAGGGTACATTTGATGGGGGAGGGGGAGAACAATGAGGTGAATAGAGCATGGAGGAGGGCTCATCACCTGGGGCAAGTCCTGGCCTACTTGACAGCTCAGTACCACACAACCCTGCCAGTCTGTCGGATGCCCTCCCTGCCCTGCCCTCCATCCCTATAGGTAGCCCACAGCTGGGAGAGAGGGAGGGAGCACATGCTGCTTACATGCTCTGGGCCAAGATCAGGTCTGCTGAGCATTGGTATAGAGGCCCTTCTCCCAGGAGGTCCCACACAGCATTCTAGACAGTGACATGGAATCACCTGTTGGGGGAGATCTGTTAAGTTATCCTGTCCGAAGTTCCCAGCTAGGGAACTCCCAGCATCTGGGAGTTAACAGAAGCCTCTGCTCTGAACGCCCATGGTAAGAACGGTGCCCTGCAGATATGTTGATGTTGGTCAGTTACTACCCATGCTTAATTCCTTGTCACCATAACTGGATTTGCTGGGTGGGATTGGGTATGATTGAGATAATCCCAGACTATCCTAGATCTACATGTCTCCCACTAGGGTATCCTGCGATAAGCTTCAGCCAACAGGATAGGAGTCTACTGGGTTCCCCCAGAAAGGGGTTGGTCCTCTGATAATGACAGGCAAGCAAGAAGAACTTGGTACTCTGCATCATCCAGCCTTAAATACAACCAGATGGGATTGTGATATCCGGAGCTGCAGCAGCCATTTTACGATCAGGAGTTGCTGACCCTCAAAATGAAGAGCCAGTGTCCTAGAGATAGGCAAAGAGAGGCTGGGCCCAGACTGGTGAAACTGCTCACTTCTGGGCCTGCTGTCCCAAGAGATTATTAAATCATCAGTGCTCAGCTAAACCTCTTGGGTTAGGTCATTACTTGTAGCTCTGTTTCCATGGAGATGAAAAGACAGCCACCTTTTTCAAATCTGAACATCTGCTCTGAAGGCTTGCCTTGCCACCCAGTGTCCAGGCAAAGGTGAATTGGCTCTTCCCAGGCCTCCTGCTGCCCGTGGACAGATTGCTAATAGTTTATGCTCTTTCCCACCAAGTCAGGCCCTACCTCAGGGTCTTTAGGGCAGACACCACAGGTAGGGCACACAAGGTGTTCCCCTCACTGAGTTCAAAGACTTCATGGTGACTCAGCTCTGGGCTGGGTCTTCCTGAGATCCCACGATGACAAGATCCAGGAGGAGCGAGCTGTATACCCCACATGGCTGCTGGGGGGGGTGGAGGGTAGGAGGGCTGCTGTGTCTCCTGACTGGCCCTGGGAGGACCTCCATGAAGGAAGCAGGGCCTCCTGGTGTGGCCATGGCTAGACACTGATCTCACTGGTCTCTGCAGTGAGAGGCCATTTACACTTCAGCTCCCACATGAAGGTCATTTACACATTGAATGCTCCCATGTTGCGGGCCTCGTGTGCAACTGGCACTCAACTGTTCTTGGTAGTGGAGACAGCCACTGAGCGACTCTTGTTCTCTCAGCCTCCTCACAGATGGGTCAGGCCCATCCTCTCATGTTGATACCCTCTCATGTCCACCACCTGTCTCCTGGCCCTTCTCCGTGTCTCCCAGGAGCACTAGAGATCAAGTTGATAGAATTGGCCTTCAGATGATCTGTGATTTCATTTAGACATTTCCCTCATAACCATAACTAATCACGAAGTTGAGTGTCTTCTTCCCAAGAAGTCCCCAACGGGCACATCAGAACCAGATGGGGAGTCTCGAGGCCTCACCAGGAAGAGGTTATCCAGTTCTCACGCTCTTTGAAGTCTCATGCGGGGGCGGGGGGGGTGGGCACATCCGTCTCAAAGGCCTCATTTATGGAGCTGGAAATACCGTCCCTGCAGTGTGCTGACACAGGAGCTGGGGGCGAGGTGCCCCCTCTAGAGGGAAGGTGGTCCTTGGTGATGGACAGCTGTGGTGCTAGTCCCAGGACCCTTTGCTCCCTCTGGGGTTCTCCCATCAGGACAACAGAATGGGAAGATGCCAAGTCCACAAAAGGCAAAAAGCTGGAAGGGGAAGCTCAGTGTGTGGGCCTATCCTGTGGCTGGTGCCTGTGGGTGTGGGTTGTCTTCATCTCCTATAGGGGGAGGCGGGGGTGGTGCTCGTGTCCTGTCAGCAACAGAGGAACAAGTCCACTCCATGTCACCATGTGGACACACTTGGCCTATGTCCACCATAAGATGGGACAGGAACAGCCAGCAAGTACTGTCTGTAACAGACGGGAGATTCCCAGTGTGGTCTGTATTCTTGAAGACCGCTACACACACCACAAGGATATCTGAGTGCAAAGAAAGGCACAACCTGAATTCTAAAATAGGTAAAATTGGCAGCCCTGGTGGCTTAGCAGTTTAGCGCCGCCTTCAGCCCAGGGTGTGATCCTGGAGACCCGAGATCGAGTCCCACGTTGGGCTCCTGGCATGGAGCCTGTTTCTCCCTCTGCCTGTGTCTCTGCCTCCCTCTCTCTCTCTCCCTCTCTCCCTCTCTCTCTGATGAATAAATAAATAAAATCTTAAAAAAAATTTTTTTAAGTTTTTTAAAAATTAAAAAAATAAAATAGGTAAAATGAACCAGTGGTCAGGGAATGACTCCCAGGGTGAGCGGATGCCCTAGGTGTTCTCGGGTAATTCACATTTTATTTTTTGGTCTGGATGCTGCTTTCCTGGCTGTTAAGGTTGGGACATCCACTAACCTGCATATTTACAGTTTGTGTACTTTTATGTATGATGTACTTCAATAAGAAGCACCGTCCAAGGGGGGGAAGCCGCCTTGCTGAGCGATGCAGATGTAAGGGATGATATTTATGAGTGGTTATGACTGTGTGATCACACATGTGGGTGTGCTGGCATCAGAGTGGATGAGAGAGTGGGCTTGAACAGGAATGTCACAGATGACACTGCAGACACTGCAACCACCCTCCCAGCTTCCTCTTACGTCTCCTGCACCACCACCACCACCTCTACCCCCGCCACCTCCATCACCTCCACCACCTTCAACTCTATCTCCGCCACCACCACCAAGCCAGTCCCTTGCCTTTCTTGTTGCCTCAGGTTTTCTCCACCTACCAACAAATAGATCTCCGCCCCCCCCACCCCCGCCAGCCTCCACAGAGGAGAAATCACAAAATCACAGTCTTTAGTGAGAAAGTGCTGGGAGTAGGTGCCCACAGGCCACTCTTAGCTTCCCTGTGGCTTGCTCAGTACACCATGTGGCTGGAGACCCGAGGTTTGCCCTTGAAGTGGTTTCTTATGCAGAGGAAGTGGTGGCTGTCGGGGTCCTCCCCCTCCCCCACTGTAGGATGAGGCAGAGCAAGGGCCTGACCCTGACGTGACCAGGATGCCCTCCAGCAGGGCTCAGTGAAGGGGGTGGGGGTCCTCAGGAGCAGGGGCTGCCCTTAGTGTCTAACATGAGGTAGGGAGTTAGGGGTTCAAGCTGGGGATGAGTGGTCAGCAGCCAGTGACTGTATCTAGGCAGGGTGGCATCAGGTGGGTGGTCAGAGATCAGACAGTTCCCAAGAGGAGGTGCTGTTTGCAGTATATTTAGGGAACCCCACATAGGCAGACACTGGGAGCGGAGCCAGGTGAGGGGGCACACATCCAGCTGAGCCCCAGCGTCCAACGTCCTTGGAGCCAGGATAGCCCTGGGTGCCATTTGTGCTGCCTGGAGGGTGCAGTGGGTTCTCTCCGATGCATGCATCCCGGGTGCACGCCCATCACGTGGCCACCTCAGGAGGAGGGGCTCCGGAGCCTTTAAAGATGTGGAGAAAGGCTTCATTCTTTCTGGAGTGGGACCTCAGCCCCCTCCAGGCCTGGGAAAGCGGGAGCCCTGAGCCGCCATGAGGCAGCAAGAAGATAGAAACGTACGTCTGAACCTGAGCAACTGCCCCTCCATGGAAGAGGTGGGGAGGTGGGCTGAGGGTCGAGGGGTCCAAAGAGACTAGAGGGTTGGGGTCCGGGCTGGGAAGCGACTGCTCTGTCAGGAAGCTGGACTCTCTCTGGCTGGGTCATTGCTGAGCTGACACTTGTACAGACCGGGAGAGGGCAAATGTGAGGGCGGCCCTGGAGGACAGACAGGCCCTGCTGGTGGCACCATGAGCTGAGCAAGACACCTGAGAGCGAGGACCCTGCTCTGCTCCCTGCTGGGACCATGTCTGGGCAGGGCCCCCAGAGAAGGCTGCTGGGCTCTCTCAATGGCACCTCCCCAGCCACCCCTCACTTCGAGCTGGCTGCCAACCAGACCGGGCCCCGGTGCCTGGAGGTGTCCATTCCCGACGGGCTGTTCCTCAGCCTGGGGCTGGTGAGCGTTGTGGAAAATGTGCTGGTGGTGGCCGCCATTGCCAAGAACCGCAACCTGCACTCGCCCATGTATTACTTCATCGGTTGCCTGGCTGTGTCCGACCTGCTGGTGAGCGTGAGCAATGTGCTGGAGACGGCCGTCATGCTGCTGGTGGCGGCAGGCGCCTTGGCTGCTCAGGCTGCTGTGGTGCAGCAGCTGGACGACATCATTGACGTGCTCATCTGTGGTTCCATGGTATCCAGCCTCTGCTTCCTGGGCGCCATTGCCGTGGACCGCTACCTCTCCATCTTCTACGCGCTGCGATACCACAGCATCGTCACACTCCCGCGGGCGTGGCGGGCCATCTCCGCTATCTGGGTGGCTAGCGTCCTCTCCAGCACGCTCTTCATTGCCTACTACAATCACACGGCCGTCCTGCTTTGTCTTGTCAGCTTCTTTGTAGCCATGCTGGTGCTCATGGCAGTGCTGTACGTCCACATGCTTGCCCGCGCCTGCCAGCACGCCCGAGGTATTGCCCGGCTCCATAAGAGGCAGCACTTCATCCCCCAGGGCTTTGGCCTCAAGGGCGCTGCCACACTCACTATCCTGCTGGGCATTTTCTTTCTCTGCTGGGGCCCCTTCTTCTTGCACCTCTCACTCATGGTCCTCTGCCCTCAACACCCCATCTGTGGCTGCGTCTTTCAGAACTTCAACCTCTTCCTCACCCTCATCATCTGCAACTCCATCATTGACCCCTTCATCTACGCCTTCCGCAGCCAGGAGCTCCGAAAGACTCTCCAAGAGGTAGTGCTATGTTCCTGGTGAGGCTGCAGGCTTGAGGCCAGGGTGCTGGGCAGAGGGGGGTGGTGATTGATACCCATGTGACTGGGGCAGTCACTTGCAGAAAAGGACAGATGAGCTGATCTGTGGTGTGGTGGATGCATGGACCCTCTGGGGCCAGAGAAAGGAATAAACAAAAATCTCCAGGAGTTGCTGTGGAGAATGGAGGAGGCTGGGGAGATGGTGGGGCCACAGACACGAGAGCCAGGTCCGGGACTACTGGACAGCATCTCTGGCTGCTCCTGGAGAGTTCCTTCTCCACCCAGGGACCAGGCAAGGCCTGCACACACCCACCTTTGCTGCCAGGTCTGGAGATTTGGGCCCCTGCCCGTTGGGATGTGAAGTCTCAGTGTTGGTAGCATGACAAGTACTGCTCTCGGGAAGGCCTCCAGGAAAAGGACTTTGTGACCAGCCAGTCCTCACAGGACTGCTTCGGGAAGAAGTGAGCTCCTGTTGCAGGCACAGGGACTGTCTACAGGAGCTGCAGTGGAGGGTAGGGCTGATCTAAAGTCCACTGGTAACCAGAGAGCTGGTGACCCAACTGTGTGCACATGCACCGCATGTACCCACCAGACAGTGTTGGTCAGTGCCTGCTCAGGCCAAGGCAGAGGTCATCAGCCCGAATCAGTGACTGGTGCCCAGGGTCTCAGGGCTGGGAAGCTGGGAAGCAGTCTGGTAATAAATGCTGTGTCTGGTGCAGACACATCACCATCCGCTTTGCGTCCTTTGGGAAATTGCTTGCAACTGGAGGGGCGGGGCGGGGGGGCAAGGGCGGGGTTGAGGGTGATGAACAGGGAGCTGTGAATCCCAGAAACCAGGGTGGGTCTGCCTAGCTGAAGAAGCCACAGCCCCAGAGCACCTGAATGCCTGAGCCCTTGCCCAAGGAGAGAGTGTAGGGGTCCCCTGATCACACCCACTCTGGGCCTGTGTCTTAGTTTTCTCTTCCTGGTGTAAACCCCAGCTCAGAACAACCAGAGTCAGAAGCAGCAGGAATGGTATCCCTGGGTGGCTCAGCGGTTTAGCACCTGCCTTTGGCCCAGGGTGATCCTGGACCCACATCGGGATCCTGCAGGGAGCCTGTTTCTCCCTCTGCCTATGTCTCTGCCTCTCTCTCTGTCTCTCTGTCTCTCTCTCTCTCTATCATGAATAAATAAAGAATCTTAAAAAAAGAAAAAAACAGGAACAGCAGCTGCCCCCACCCCACCCCCGCCCCCCAGTCACCTCCAAGGTGACATGACTCAGCACTGTCCAGGCTGCCCTTGATGGCAGCAGAAGCAGGACCACCATGACCCATATGTGACCTCCATGTCTGTTCTGAGGAACACAGCAGGGCCCCCAGGGTGTGCCAGGGGTTGGGGGCTGCTTTCCCCCACGACTGCCCTCCTGGGAGAGGGAGGTCAGTGCTCAGCCAGCTCTGGGAAGTGTTCGAGGCGAGGCCTCCCAGAATGGAGTGGGACTGTCCAAGTCCAAGCCGTGAAGGAGTGCACGTCGGGTAAACTGTGCTGCCTGTTGCCGGAAGCCCTTGGGTCCTCCTTCTGTGACAAACCTGGGTTTCTCATGGAAGAGCCCACCTGGTTTCCTCCACAGATACTGAGTGTACAGTCGACCCCCTTCCTGATACAGGTTCGGCAGTGGCAAGGGTGATGGTATCAGCCAATTTGAAGGCAGGTCTAGTAATGCCTAAAGTCTTCTGCAGCCTCTGGCCAACCACCCCCAGCACTGCCCCAGCCAGCCTCCACCTACGCTGGCAGCTTCAGCCCAGACTGCTGGCCTCAATGCCAGGAGCTGGTTCCCGGCAGGGCCAGCCTTTGCTGGGAGACAAGACAGTGAGTCAGCCTTGAACCTGGCACCAGAGCCCTCTGGGGATGGAGAGAGAACTGGCCTGGCTCACTGCCATCACGCAGGGAGGCAGGGCATGTGGGTAATGGGTCTTGGATGCTGCAAAGCTTCTTCCTTTGCTCAGACAGGGAGGTGCAGCCAGCTCCGGGGAAGAGCCAAATGCTCACCAAGGACCCCCTGAATGGGGACAGGGAGTGGCCCCAGGCAGTGGAAGCCAACCACAGAAAGCCACATCATGGACACATTGTGGGGGAGGGGTGTCTCTTGAGAACAAAAGACCCATTTCTAGACTAGCCAAACTGGAGAGCTTGGGGGACGGGGGAAGAGGGGCTTGTGCACGACCACACCCTGTCAACGCACTCTTGAGGAGCCCAGACACAGACACATCACAGGCCTATTCAGCCAACAGCTTGTGGAACACCCATGCACTCTGAGACCCTTCCTGGGAGAATTTCTTACTCAACTATCAGAAGGACCTTGTTATAAGGTCATTTCACTACAGAGTCTGGCCCCAGAAGAATAGTAAGCCAGTGGTATATGTATGTGTAACATAACATCTGTACTGCATGTCCACTTCATCCCCTTTCTCTTCTGACCAGTGGACTCCCTTTCCCAGTTTTTTTTCTCCAAGAATCCCCCCCATCTCTGCCTTATGCACACACCATCTCACTACATAGCCCCTACCACCAATGTTGTGTTGGCCTCACTTGGACCAAAAGTCCAGGAGTACAGGTGACATCAGGAAGTGAATCAGACAGAAACCACTGCCCACCATCCCACACCCTGCCAGTCCCTCACCTGGCTTGTGTCCTTCCGATAATTCCTGACATCAATATTCACTGAGCAGCGATTACACACCAGGCACTGTGCCTCGCTGGGGTACAAAGCCTCCCCCTGCGCAAGGTCCATTTGGAATCTCATGAAAGCCCCTGAGGGAGGAGGGGCAGGTGGCATCCCCCCACTGCAGGGAAGGACGGGGAAGTTCACAGCTGCCATTGTAATCGACCGTCCTTCTGACTCCGCGTTTCTGAGCCCTGCTCCATGCTTTCTTCTGGAGGGTTCAGTGTCTGCTGCAGCCTCTTCCTGCCTCTCCCACCCCTAAGGGACCCAGCAAAGCTCAGGGTACCTCGTTCGTCCCTTTATGCCACAAGACAGGGAGCTGAGAGGGAGAGGCGTCCTTTTGGATGGAACATGGGGTTGGTCCCTGAGCGGGTGTGGGGAAGAAAGACTGTCTGCAAAGCCGCGGGGTGGGGCTGCCGCAGCGGTGGGACCCGGGAGGGAAGTCTGGGCGGGGTCCGAGAGCCAAGAGGGGCTTCTATTGTCCTCCCAGGAGCCCGCCAGCCCCTCCCCTCGGTGTGCGGGGTGGGGCCCAGACTCCCGCCCCCCACGGGCCCCCCGGACCCGGGTGGCGGCGGGAGGAGGCGCCGCATCGCGCTGCCGGGCGGGGATGCGCGGTGCTGATGCTGCAGGCCGGTGCCGCATTCTGCGGCGGCGTCCCCCGATTGGCCGCGCGCGGTGACGCCAGGCCGGGCGCTGCGGGGGGGCCCAGCCTATAAGAGCGGGCGGCGGGGGCGGCCGACCCTCCGCAGCCAGCCCCGACCCGTCCGCGCGTGTCCCGCAGCCGCCCGCCACACGCACCGAGCATGAGGGAGATCGTGCACATCCAGGCCGGCCAGTGCGGCAACCAGATCGGAGCCAAGGTGAGGACGCGCGCCGCCTCCGTCCCCTCCCCCGCCCCAGGCTCGGTCCCCGACACCGGCACGCGACCCGCGTCCCCACCCAGAGCCGCGCTTACCACCGCGAAGCCGAGAACAAAGGGACGAGCCGGGGTGATCCCGGCCCTGCCACGTCCACACCGCCTGCCCTCTGTTTCTGCTCGGGTTAGCTCAGGCCTGCAGGAGCGCAGCCCAAGTCGGCGACTAAGCTCCATCCACAGCGGCTGCAGCTGCGGGGACGGTTTGGGCGTGGCCCTCTTCTTGGGGTCGCAACTCAGCCT
This sequence comes from Canis lupus dingo, assembly GCF_003254725.2. Classification (NCBI taxonomy): domain Eukaryota; kingdom Metazoa; phylum Chordata; class Mammalia; order Carnivora; family Canidae; genus Canis; species Canis lupus. Next base: position 63,832,321 of record NC_064247.1, on the reverse strand, counting down.
TGAGCGAGATGGGTGGGGTGGGCAGGTGTGGGTGGGACACCCCCTTCAAAGCCGAAATGATTCCATCTGCCCTGCTCCCGCTCCCCCCACCAACAGGATGCCCTCCAAGTGGCCAGAACCCCCCCACACAGGCCCCCAAACATACAGTTTGGAACCTCGGCTTCCTGACCCCACCCTGTTCCTTTGTTGGGGGAGGGGTTGGGCCCAGACTCGGGGTGACCTTGGCCCAGGACTGGACTCTCCCTCTGCTCAGCCCCGCCTGGACAAACGCCCGGTGGGGTTGGACAGCGCCCACTCAGGGACCATGGAGTCAGGGTGGGTTGTGGGAACAAAGCTGGGCTCTGGAATGGAGAGCTGCATCACCCTGCGGCTCCTCCCCTCCATTGTTAGCCTTCATCGGAGACCTTGGGACTAAGGGGATGAGAAGGTGGTATCATTCCCCACTGGAACCTAGGAGACAGTTGTCACGTCCCCAAGTCCAAGGAGATTATTTCTTGCCCAAGGTCACACAGCAAGTGTGACCAAAGAGCCATGCTATCTTCCAGAGCTCTCGTCCCTGCAGACGTCCAGCCCAGGGCTCAGGCTGGGTGGGTGGGGCCTGCTGCCCACTGGGACACTCCACAGAACAAAATGGGGGACCCCAGGGGTGGCTTTGTCAGGACCAAGGCCAGGGACCCAGGGTGCAGTGGTGCAGGGCGAGTTTCCCAAAGGAGGCAGTGGGAGGAGACAAGTCTTGGAGGGGAAGGGGCCAAGGAAGGGATTCCTCTGGAGGCTGTTGCCATGGAAACCAGGCAAGAACAAAAAGCTAATTACAACCCGGCTGGGGCAGCCTCGTGGCTGATATGTAAATTGCAACTTCTCTAGGGTGGAGGCGACTTGGATGGGGTGGAGGGGTGGTACCAGGGAGACTCCCTAATCACCCGAAGAAACAGCTGTGCCTGCCCCAGAAAGGGGGCTGGGAGAGGGGGAGGCCGGGGGGGGATGATGGCCTCAAATCAAATCAGGGCTCCTGGGGCAGTCACTGACAGCTGCCCTGGCCAGGTGGGAGGGGCGGGGGGCTCATTAATGTGGTCACAGGGGCCAGGCCTGCCCTGAACATCTGCTCCTCAGAGGGTCAGGGGTCACTGGGGGAGGGAGGGCAGCCCTGAGTTCAGCCTGAGCCTAGCGGAGTCATGATCTGTTTATACACCCATCCTTTCTGTGGCCCGGACAGACACATATCAAGCAAAGGCAAGTCCACGCCCGGAGCTGTAGCTGGGCTAGGGCTAGGGGTAGGGGTAGTGGGAGGGAGGTGGCAGGAGGAGGAGGGAAGAGGGCAGGGGCCATAGCCTGAATGCTGGACATGTGTCCTCAGCTGAGATTTTTTTTCCTCCTTCTTAGAGTTGTGGCCTCATGGGTTTGCTAATTATTTTTATTCCTTTTGGGTTGATTTTCTTATTTTATGTTGTTTTAAAAATTAATGTCTGATCCTTTCTAACAATGAAACCAGAGAGAGGTGGATTTTGTGGGGGGAGGAATTGTTTCTTTCTTTTCCACCTCTGCCTTTTTTGGCCGACCAATGACAGCAGTTGAGCTTTTTCCTTCTGGACTCCTTGTCCTGGAAAGTCTTCAGAGACCAAACTCAAAGAAAATGCTGAAAGCTGGGGCCAGGCCCAGCAGATGCTGACATCTGCCCTGTGGAGGGGCAGTTCATTAACCATTTCTGTTTACTGATCCCATATTGGCTGTGGGCTTTCTGGTGAGGGGAGAGAGCAAACCTTGACATCCCATCACCAGCAGCAGCTGACAGGGGTGAGGGTGGGGGTGGGGTGGGGGTGGGGCTGCTGCTCTGCTTGCTGGACCTGGAGCGGTGCCTGGCACAGTTGCGCCTGCTCTAGCGAGGGCCCTGGCTGTGGAAGGATGGAGAGAGGTCAGGGCGAGAACACACCTCTCCTGAGAGGCAGTTTGACATCGATCGCTACTGATTGAGCACTGTGCCAGATGCTTTAGGCGCCATCACCTCACGGGGAGGCAGCGAGAGGAGGTATCGCCCTTCCCCCAGGGGTCGTTCCGGGAAGTGGAGGCACCGCCCAGCAAGGATAGGGCAGGAGTCTGAGTCTAGGTCTGCACGGATACATCAGGATGGGCGGGGCCTCCCACCCCCCACCCGCCACCCGCCACCCGCCACCTCACCGTCGCCACCAAACTGGCGGATGAATCCGGGGACCTCGGCCTTCCCCTCTGGGTGCAGGACCTTCCAGGAGCCTTTGTCTGCGCCCCCTTCTCTCGGCCGCTGGGCGGAGCTTCGGAGGGGCGGGCCCTGGCGCTGACCGCCAATGCGGGGAGGGATTTCCTGATTTCCTTGCACCCGCCTCCTAACTGGGTCAGAGTAGCGCTGGTTGTGCTCGGGGCGGGGAGAGACATCAAGGTCCTGAAAGGGTCCAACTGCCATGAGTTAGCAAGCCCTCAACTTGCCTTGGCAGACGCCTCCGTGGCCCCCGAGCAGGGACGCGGCAAAGGATCAGCACTGCGGACAGCGCCGGGGGGGCGCGTGGGTCGGTCATAGCAGCGGAGCTCAGACCGGGTAGTTTTCTCAACTGTAGTGGTGGTCATAGTTGTTTCTTATTTAATCTACAAAATTGTATTCTTTATTTATTATTACGTAATATATTTTACTAATAAGATAATTGATTAATTTAAAAAAAGATTTTATTTATTTATTTATTCATGAGAGACACAGAGAGAGGCAGAGACACAGACAGAGAAGCAGGCTCTTTGCAGGGAGCCTGATGCGGGACTCCATCCCAGGATGTAGGATCACGCCCTGAGCCAAAGGCAGACGCTCAAACACTGAGCCACCCAGGCGTCCCAAGATAATTATTTTATTTTATTTTATTTTATTTTATTTTATTTTATTTTAAGATTTTATTTATTTATTCATGAGACACACACACACACACACAGAGGCAGAGACACAGGCAGAGGGAGAAGCAGGCTCCCTGCGGGGAGCCTGATGTGGGACTCTATCCGATCCCGGGTCTCCAGGATCACTTCCTGGGCCAAAGGCAGGCGCTAAACCACTGAGCCACCATGGATCCCCCAAGATATTTTTACTAGTTTTAACTACAAAAGCAATTATTAATATATTCTTCTAAAAAGTTGCAGATAAAGTCAAAGTGCCCATTTAGCCACCATATGCCTCTAGGTCCTGCTCTCCTAGGGGACAATTTTGCTTTCCATTCTTCCAAGCTGTTTTCTGTGCATGTGCACCTATACATCTTTATACAAAAATGTAAAATCTTTTTGAGGTCCCCTGTTTTACTTTACATATAATTATCCAATGTGCCTTTCCCTCAAGGATGTGTCTTGGGGGTGTGCTCATATCATATTTTACTGCACCACAGTATCCCAAAATATATTGACTTTTCAAAACTTTTATTTTTGGGACGCCTGGGTAGTTCAGTGGTTGAGCATCTGCCCTCAGCTCAGGTTGCGATCTTGGAGTACTGGGATCAAGTCCCACATCAGGCTCCCTTCATGGAGCCTGCTTCTCCATCTACGTCTCTGCCTCTTTCTCTCTGTGTCTCTCATGAATAAGTAAAATCTTTTTAAAAATAAAACTTATTTTTGTTATCTGTGCATATGGCTTTACAGATTTAAATAGCATCTAACCTTTTAACTCAATGAAGCCAACATTTGCTGAATGCATTGAGACTTGTGCTAACCCCTTAATGTGGGTACTATTATCATGTCCACTTTACAGATGAGAAAACTGAGGTCCCAGGAGGTAGAGTCACTGGCACACATCAACTGGTGCTGGGATCTGGTCCATCACCTCCTGGAAGACCATGCCTTCCATAGATGCATTTTCTTTCTTTCTTTTTTTTTTTTTCCATAGATGCATTTTCAATAACTTTCTGTAGATCTGTTGATGGTAGGGTAACTGAATCACTCTCTCCTGGCCCTATACTTGCTGTCTTGAACTCATCACTCCTCTACATGGGCTACGGTGTCCCTGAAACCAGAGATTTGTGGGTGTCCCAGAGCTCTGGGGACCAAGCCCCTGGCTCCCATGCAGGCCTTAGGCTGAGGAGGCCATAGGGATCCAAGTAGTGGTAGGAAGCTCTGATCAGGCCCTGAATGCCTCAGTGACATTTCTGTGTGTTTATTTTTCCTAATTACAAAATTATCACACACTGTGTAAAAAGAACAGTTAACAATGACAAAACAGAGAATAAATCCAGCCCCTCCCTTCACTGAAATGACCTCTGATAACAGCCTCTCTGGATGAATTGCCAAGACTTTTCTATGCATTTTATAATAATAACAATACCTGCCCATATCAGAATTTTAATTTTTTACTTATTAAAAATTTTTTTCTTAATTCATTTGAGAGAGACAGAAAGAGTGAGCGAGAGCACCAGCAGAAGGAGGGTCAGAGGGAGAGGGAGAAGCAGACTCCCCACTGAGCAGGGGGCCCAACTTGGGAATCAATCCCAGGACCCCTGGATCACGACCTGAGCCAAAGGCAAACACTTAACCGATTGGGCCACCCAGATGTCCCTATCAGAGTTTTTAAACATATTTTTAGCTAATCTCTTTGTTTAGAAATTAACATTTGACAGGGGTGCGTGGGTGGCTCAGTCAGTTGGCAGTCTGCCTAAAGCTCAGGTCATGATCCAGGGGTCTTGTGATTGAGCCCCACATCCGGCTCCCTGCTCAATGAGGAGCCTGCTTCTCCCTCTCCCTCTGCCGTTCCCCCCACTCCTGCTCTCTGGTTCTCTCTATTTCTCTGTCAAATAAATAAAGTCTTAAAAAAAAGAAATTAACGTGACAATTCCAAAAGAGTCAAAGGGTATATAGTGAAAAGAACTTTCCCCCAACCCAGACCCACATTCCAAGGCCCAGGTCCCTGGAACAGATCTCTGTGTGCCTGTTAGAGACATCTATATTTAGATAAATATGTGCAAACTGGGTTCTAATTGCTTTTTTCACTCAGCTGTCTTTTTGCCAGCACATGACTCACATGTAAAGGCTTGTTATTTCTTGAGGCCTTCATATCATTCATCTTTTGAAAGTCACTCCAACCCTGAGGAACAAAGAGGAGGGGCACTGGAAAGTCACACAGCGTGTGACTCCTGACTCTCCTTGTATGGGCCCACTGTGCTTCACAACGGTTTGGCAATGCCCTTTGGGTGAAGGCCGAGCTCTGTGAAGCCTTCCCTTCACCCAGGGGGTACGTCTTTACATATATGCACACGTTCACATGCTTCCTGCTAAGACTTGTTCTCACTATCAGGCCTATTGAACAGATGAGGACACAGAGTGCCTCCAGGACCCACTCAGGGTCCGACAGCTGGAAAGAGGTGGTCCAGCTCCTGTAGGGTGAGTGGTAGCAGGTAGTGGAGAGAGTAAGCCCTGGGAGTCAGGGCTATGCCAGGTCTTTGCAGGCAGGCTGGGGGGCCCCAGGCAAGTCATTCCCCATGCAGGCCCCTGTGATTCCCACTGGCTGAGGCTGATGAGGTACTGAACACTGCCAGACCCTGTTTCTAGACATCCCATGCCCTGACACTGAGGGACATGTGTATCCTGGACTCTCTCTGTCCCTTGCCTTCTGTGTACCTCCATTCCTTCATCTGAAAAGAGAGAATAAAGAAAACCACCCCAAGAGAGTGTTTATTACTAACCCCTCATGGAGGAGTGGACCAAAGGCCCCTGGTTAGCAAAGGCAGAGCTGAGTCTGGAGGAACCAGGTCCATGTCAGCTGAGCCCTGAACCACACTGAGAGCTCCAGGCACCATGAACATGCAAACAGTGGATGCATATTGACTATCACAATTTTCTGAGAGATGACAGAGCTTGGGCCCTTCTCTGAGGTTACTCAAAGGGGCTAGTGCAAACTTTGAGTCCAGGCCCCTGATTTTACACTCAGGGCTGAGTTCATGGGAGGGAAAGGGCCTGGCGGGGGTCATGAGCACTTGCTGACCCTTCCTTTCCCCCCTGCAGTTCTGGGAAGTCATCAGTGATGAGCACGGTATAGACCCCAGTGGCAACTATGTGGGCGACTCAGACCTGCAGCTGGAACGCATCAGCGTCTACTACAACGAGGCCTCTTGTGAGCTCCCACCTTACCCCCATGCTTCCTCTGGGAGGAGGGGGGAGGGCTTCTTGACTGTGGGGTCTCAGCATCTCTGCCCTCCTCACAAAACAAAGATGAAGAACCCTAGAAACTGCCATTGGAGTGAGAGTCAAATATGTATAATGCTCAGCAGAGTCCAGGAGGCCCCTTAGGAAGCCCGGGGAGGGTCTAGAGTAGGGACCATTTAGCAATTAGTATAAAACAATGTCCATAGTGAACTGGAGAAATATTCACCTGCCCACATGGATGTAGGATGTGGTCCCCATTTCATGCATGGTTCCAGCCTCTCTGACCCCAGAGAGTCTGAGTGCTTATGGTGACAGCATGACTCTGGCAGGCTGAGCAGGATTTAGAGGGCAAGAGAATTGCGACTGCCTGCAGGCCCCTGACCTTCTGTGACCCACATAACCCACCCTTTCCCTCTAGCTCATAAGTATGTGCCTCGGGCCATTCTGGTGGACCTTGAGCCCGGAACCATGGACAGCGTCCGGTCTGGGGCCTTTGGGCATCTTTTCAGGCCTGACAACTTCATCTTTGGTAAGTCTCCCCTGTCCCACACTCTGATGCAGACCCCATCACAGGCAGATCCAAAACAGCAGAAACAGCAGGGCAAAGTCACTCCTTAGCAAGACAAAAGTGACCTTTCCAGTTTGCATTTGGCAACAGAGGCTCCAAGAAAGGGTTCTGTGCAGGGAATATAAACCACTTGTATTTCATTGTGTAAAACAGAGAATTAAGTTTATAGGACTGTTACAGAACTTTCAGGACAGGAGTCAGTCTCCAGAGGACTCAAATTCATGGGCATGCAACACTGCTGTGATCAAGATGGCCTCACCCCATTTCTGTCTCCCAGAGCTCAACACCCCAAGTGATGGGCAAAAATCCCCATTCACACTCCAAGCTGCAAGGGATTCTGGGGGTCATAGTTTACACTCCCAGCACGGCTAGCCAGAGGGTGGGTGGGCTGGAGGGGAGGGCTGACAGACTCATCCAGGAGCCCCTAGGGAGGCAGAGCAGGAGCTACCACTCCAGGTTCTCAATTCCTGTGTAGAGCCCTTAACATTGGGCATCCCCATGTCACGGAGCTTCCACAGTTGCTCTCTTTGATGGCATGTTCAGGCAGGCACTATAGGTCCCTCTCCTGCTTCCCCCTAACCTGTCCTCACCTACAGGTCAGAGTGGGGCTGGCAACAATTGGGCCAAAGGTCACTACACGGAGGGCGCAGAGCTGGTGGACTCAGTCCTGGATGTGGTGCGGAAGGAGTGTGAGAATTGCGACTGCCTGCAGGGCTTCCAGCTGACCCACTCGCTCGGCGGGGGCACAGGGTCCGGGATGGGCACACTGCTCATCAGCAAGGTGCGCGAGGAGTACCCCGACCGCATCATGAACACCTTCAGTGTGGTGCCCTCCCCCAAGGTGTCGGACACAGTGGTGGAGCCCTACAACGCCACGCTGTCCATCCACCAGCTGGTGGAGAACACGGACGAGACCTACTGCATCGACAATGAGGCTTTGTACGACATCTGCTTCCGCACTCTCAAGCTGGCCACGCCCACCTACGGTGACCTCAACCACCTGGTGTCGGCCACCATGAGCGGCGTCACTACTTCTCTCCGCTTCCCCGGCCAGCTCAATGCTGACCTGCGCAAGCTGGCCGTGAATATGGTGCCCTTCCCCCGCCTGCACTTCTTCATGCCCGGCTTTGCCCCACTCACCGCGAGGGGCAGCCAGCAGTACCGCGCGCTCACGGTGCCCGAGCTCACTCAGCAGATGTTCGACGCCAAGAACATGATGGCTGCCTGTGACCCCCGCCACGGCCGCTACCTGACCGTGGCCACCGTCTTCCGCGGGCGCATGTCCATGAAGGAGGTGGACGAGCAGATGCTGGCCATCCAGAGCAAGAACAGCAGCTACTTCGTCGAGTGGATCCCCAACAACGTGAAGGTGGCCGTGTGTGACATCCCACCCCGGGGGCTCAAGATGTCCTCCACCTTCATCGGCAACAGCACGGCCATCCAGGAGCTGTTCAAGCGCATCTCGGAGCAGTTCACAGCCATGTTCCGGCGCAAGGCCTTCCTGCACTGGTACACGGGCGAGGGCATGGACGAGATGGAGTTCACTGAGGCCGAGAGCAACATGAACGACCTGGTGTCCGAGTACCAGCAGTACCAGGACGCCACGGCCGAGGAGGAGGGCGAGATGTACGAAGATGACGAGGAGGAGTCCGAGGCTCAGGGCCCCAAGTGAAGCGGGAGGGGCAGAGCCAGGCTGTCGCTGTGGCCCAGAGGCCTGTCCCCCAGAGCCACGTCGCCACTGACACCGCCCCGAGCCTTGCCCCCACCAGCTCTGGCCACAGCGCCCTAGGGCTCCCGAGTGTTTGTCCTCCAGTATTTACGGCATCCCCACCCCACGTGAGTCCTGTTTTCCCACCATAGGTCAGCTCCATCGTGTCTGCTTTATTTGTCAGCTCCAGGCCTGTTTTATGGTTTGTTTTGTTTTTTGTTTTTACTGGTTTGTGTTTATATTTTGGGGGGGAATACTTAATAAATTTATTGCTGTCAGATATCCCTGCCTGGTCCTGGAGATTTCTTTTTATTCTGGAAAGTTGGGTCTAGAGGGGTCAGCAGGGGCAGATAGGGAGGCCCAGGCTGGGGAACGGTCATTGTCTCCCAGGCTGGTCGCCGACGCAGGCCTGTGTGTACAGCCTGCGGGTTCTGAAGGCACAGCTGCTGTGGAGCTTCCGGAAGTGGGGTCCTGGACACGGGCCATGAGTGGATGAAGCCTCATTCTAGAACCACAGGTGTAGCTTGCTCTTGACTTGAAAACTATCCCTAGTCTCCCATAGGGAGACACACACTCCAGAGCATTCCTCTGGTTTATCTGTATGCTGCACGTTAGAGGAAGGCAGTGGAGACTCAAATGGGAGGTTGGAAGGGAGGACCCTGAACACTCCCTAGAAAAAAATGTGGTGTGTTGTAGAGTTGGGTTTTGGGCCCTGGGAAGGGGCTGGAGGGGGTCAGTGAGCTGTGGCCACAACACAGGCAAACCCCAGCACACCCCGGGTAGGAAGCCATGTGAGGGCTCCATACGTCCCCTGGTGACATTCCTGTGGCTGTAGGGCTCCCAGTGTGGGACTGCAGGGGTGGGCTCCTGGAAGGGACCCACCATTACTGTGTATAGAGTTGGACTTCTCCATTCAGCCTTCCCACACCCCATTCTTCAAAGCTAGGGGTTTCATCAATCCTAGCTCCACCTGGAACATAAAAGGGGCTTCAGTGCAGGCAGCAGCACCCTGGCTCCTGGCTCTTTTATCTAGATATTTGTGCAGAAGAAAGCCAAAGAGACCACTGGCCCCTGATGTAGGCTAGGGAACTAAAGCCCCCAAAAGGGTCCAAGTCTCAGGCTTTTGCCCTGACACAGGCTGGGCTTTGAAGTCTCTGGGGTCCCCTGAGCAGCAGAGAAGCACATTCTAAGAGCCAATGCTTCTGGGCACCTGCTGTGCTTGGTCAGCTCCAAGCATTTCACATTTGGAAATGTGTGTCTCCTTAAGAGCTGTGTGTCTCCATCCCACACATGCAGTGACTGGGTCACAGTGTATATGACTGATGAGGCCACATGGTGAGTGGGAATTTGCGCCCTGCTCTGGGTCACAGCAGCTGGGTCCTCATCACCAAGAAAGGGTTAGATTGCAGGAGAGTCTCCTCCATCACATCCCAGGGCTACACAGGGCTGCAGGCCTCCACACTGTGGTAGGGAGTGGTGCCCACAGCTCACATTCTCAAGGCTTCTGGACCCAAAAAGGGTTGAGACACCTGCCCAGTGTTGACAAGAGCCCCTGCAGCTCCTGACATTCACAGATGCTCCTTCTGGGTCCCAGATCCACTGTCTTAACTGGGTCTTCTCCTGAGGGCGCAATACATATACCTCATTTAACCTTCACAGTGATGCTGCAAGGTACACATCATTGTCATCCACATCCTACAGGCAAAGAAATGGAGGCTGAGAGAAGTGAGGGCATTTGCCAGTTGGCAAGTGGCAGAGCCAGGTGTCCAGCCCAAGATTGTACACCTCTCCATTTGGCTTAAAATAGTCAAAAATTTTACTTCCCTCCCAAGCACTGGCACCCACCAATACATCATCTTTGCTCATGTCACTCAGATGAGGCTGGCCTTCCTGGGCCACTCTGCCTTTGTGGAGTTGACTGTGGGGCCAATCCCCTTGATCCTTCTCCCAAGGTCCACAATCCAACTTAGTATGAATGTGTGGTGTACATTTTGGTGGGGACTATATTGGTGGGGATGTGAGGAGGTGGAAGGGTGGCAGCCCAGCACCTCTAGCCCCCTAGCCCATTTCTGCTGCCCCCCAGAGTCCATCTCTGCTTCCCCTAAGAGTCCGTCTCTGCTTCCCCCCCAGAGTCCATCTCTGCTCCCCCCCAGAGCCCATCTCTACTCCCCCCCAGAATCCATCTCTGCTGGCCCCCAGAGTCCATCTCTTGCCCCCCAGAGTTCTGTAGTAGGGACCTCATGCTTTCTTTCCCAGCCCACTCTTCTCTCCTCCAGCTGGTTCTCCCCTGAGCCTCCAGCTTTACTTTCTTATGAGGAGTAACATAGGTCTCTGCTGTTTTGCACCATTGTATCTTCACTTCTCATTGCCTCCATTTCAGAAATTGTGGGACAGACCTCAAGTCAGTCCTGTGTGCTACATGAGTTCCTGACCCACAATATCCCTAAGCATAATGAAATTGCTGCTTTATGGCACTGAACTTCAGAGTGGTTTGTTATATAGCAACTGAAAATAGGAACACACATGGGGAGTGGCTAGAACAGCATGTGACCCATAATAAAGGCCATGAATGTTTGCTCTTAAATGTATCCACTATTATTAGCAAAGGGAATTTGTTTACAGAGATGCATGGGCATGAGGGTGCAGGTAAGCTCAGCTCAGTGACTGCTGAGTCCTGCTTGAACCTTCTAACAGGGCTCTGACTGGCCCAGCACCAGCACTATCCAGTGTGGACGACACCTTTGGCTGGCATTCGGGACAGCCACTTCATTGGCTGCTTTGCCCTCAGCTCCATCTGTCCATTTCAGCCTAGGTGAAGGGCCAAGGGTGTCCAGACCTGGGCACACTCCCAGCTTTCATGAGGGAGAAGCCTCAACCCTTCCTGACCCTCTGCCTGGTCCCCTACAGGGAGTGTTCAGGGGCAAGGAGATGACTTTAGACTGCCAGAGCAAATACAAGATGCCCAGTTGAATTGGAAGTTTAGATAAATGACAAATAATGTTCCACTTGGGAGCATGATTATAGGAAGCAATTATGCCTCAGTTGCTAAATCCAAGAATCTTAGCCTAGATCCTGCCAGCAGCCCTGCAGCTAAGCCTTACCTGGGGGCCAGGTGGCCTTGAGCTCTTCACCCACTCACTTGCTCTTCGTGTGACCCTATGAAGCAGGTGCTTACAGATGGAGAAAGTGAGGCAGGAGACAAGTGAAACTGCTCCAGAGCATCCAGATGCCAGTGGCAGGACCACAATTTGAATGGAGGAGGTCGGGGCTGAGTCGTCACCATCCACCCACCCTGGGGACAGCACAGCAGCCTGAGAAGGGCATGGTGGGAGGGACAAAAAAAAGTGGCCTTCACCACTGCTCCTTGTGTCCAGGTCACTTCCCCTCTGAAGAAGAGCACTTTTCCCAGCTGCAAAGATCAAGTCCATGCTTGCCTTGCTTAGATAATAACAAATGAGAGTGTACACATACTGGAAGCTGATGAAGTCCACCTTTAGAAATTAGCAGATGCAGCTGTCGTTGCCACTGGGAGTGTGGAGTGGAACGGGGCAGGGGTTTGCCCAAATAAGGGATGAACCAGGCTTATATGGGATTCGGAGTGAGGTAGAGCTGAATGGAAGCCAAGCCACAGTGGCTGAGTGTGAAGATATCCACTTCTGACCAAGACATGGAACTTGACCAGAATCCTGTTTCCGGGGGAAGTACAGAGTTACAGTAGATATGGGGAATTGGTATGGCAGCTCATACTGAGGCTTCTCTGAGTCATACTCCAGGCAGGAGCTGGACACCGTTGCCATTAGTTGATTGCAAACACTGTTTCTCACAGTCTGTGAGTTTCAAAAGCAAGGTTTCTCAACATTGTACCTGCTATGGAATCAATGTTTGTGTCCTGTCCCCCATATTCATATGTTGAGGTTCTAATCCTTAATATGATGGTATTAGAAGGTGGGGCCTTTGGGAGGTGATTAGGTCATGAGGGTAGAGGGTCATGCATGGGATTAGTGCCCTAATAAAAGAGACCATAGAGAGCTCCATCATCCCTCCCACTATGTGAGGACACCTGGAGAAAATGCCATCTGCAGCCCACGAGAGCACCCGAGCATGTACCCTGGTTGCATCTCACCAGCACCCAGCGATGCTGACAGTGTCCTGGACTTCCAGCCTCCAGAACTGTGAGAAATGACTTTCTGTTTTTCATAAGTCACTCAGCTTGTGGTACTTTGTTATAGCAGCTTGAACAAACTTAGAGCACCCTTAATGATAATTTATAAAAGCCATTTTTACAGGTTCACCACGCTTGATCTGTGATAAGTGCTCAATGAGATGATGCCACTTACCGCTCCTGGCAGCATCATAATTTCATACTCACTCTCCATCTGAGTGAACTGAGGCTCTCTGAGCTTACTGGCCAGCAAGCTCATCACCAGGGGCCCCAAGGATTATGGGCATCACACAGCAGGACTCTGTTGGCAACATTCCAGACTCTGAATTTGGAGATTCCAACACAGCAATGGATAGGCTGTGCTACTCCACTGAATAGGCTGCTGCTACTCCACTGAAGCCAAACATGAGTGGTCAGATATGGAGTAGGACTTCCTGGTCCTGGAGACAATATGGAATGCTTCCATGCATTTTCTATCTCCTCTGATTGTGTTTGGAGGAGGACTGGACTCTTATCCAGCAAGAACCATTTGTAAGGTCAACCTTAGAGTTTCTCTCCAGGATTCCTCCACTTTCCAGTGCCCATCATATATTTAACATCTTTCTAGTAGCCCTGGGGAACACTTCAGTTTTCCAGTATGGCATGATTGTCATAGGAAAATCATAGAACAAAAATTAACAAAAAGAGAAAATGCTAGAGTCACCCATGGTTGTGGTAACACTGGCTACTGGTCAGCATTCCACAGAGAGAGGGGGAATGTCCAGACGTATGGCCCTGGACTGGTCTCTGGCTGTGCTCCTGGCTGCAGAGTGTTGGGGGTGAGGCAACAGGAGATTTCTTATGTGGCCTTTACTATGTTGAGCTAATTTCTATCTATTCCTATTTTTTGGAGTTTCTATTTTTTTTACTTTAACATTTTTTAATTTATTTCAGAGATAGTGAGACACACACACACACACAGAGAGAGAGAGAGAGAGAGAGCACATGAGCATGTGGAGGGGTAAGAAGGAGAAGCAGACTCCCTGCTGAGCAGGAAGCCCATTGTTGGGCTGGATCCCAGGACTCTGAGATCATAACCTGAGCTGAAAGTAGACACTTAATCAACTGAGCCACCCAGGTGCTCCTGGAGTTTTTAATATGATGGGGTATTGAATTTTATCAATACTTTTTCTATATCTATTGAGATGATCCTGTGATTTTTATCTTTAACAAGTAGTGTTGGGAAATGGGATATCTATATTCAAATTATTAAAATTAGACACTTATCTTACACCATACACACTGAAAAGATTAAAAACTTAAATATAAGACCTGAAACTATAAAACTCTTAGAAGATAACATAAGGGAGAATCTTCATGACATTGGCCTTGGCAATGATTTCATGGATGTGACTCCAAATGCACAGGCAACAAAAGCAAAAAGAGACAAGTTTTCATTAAACCAGAAAGCTTCTGCCTAGCAAAAGAAATAACAGAGTGGAAAGTTAATCTATGCAACTGAAGGAAATATTTGCAAACCATTTATTAGGTAAGTGGTTAATTTCCAAAATATATAAGGAATTTTGACAACTCAATAGCAAAAAACAACTTGATGAAAAAATAGAGGACTTGAATATACCAGTTCTCATTAAGGAGATGTACAAATTGCCACGGTGTATACAAAAAGCTGGCCAGCTTAGTTGGAAGGGCATGCTACTCTTGATCTTGGAGTTTTGAGTTTGAGCCCCACATTGGGTGCAGAGATTACATACATACATACATACATACATACATACATACATAAAATTTTAAAAAAGGATGCTCAATGTTACCAATCATGAGGGAAATGCAAATCAAAACCACAACAAAATACCATTTCATACCTGTTAGAATGGCTATTAGCAGAAAAATAAAAGACAAGTGTCAAAGCTGGAATCTTTGCACATTGTTTATGGGAATGCAAAATGGTGCCACTCTGGAGAACAGTATGGGGGCTACTCAATAAAATGAAAAATAGAGCTGGGATCCCTGGGTGGCTTGGCGGCAAAAGCGTCTGCCTTCAGCTCAGGGCATGATCCTGGAGTCCTGGGATCGAGTCCCACATCAGGCTCCCTGCATTGGAGCCTGCTTCTCCCTTTGCCTATGTCTCTGCCTCTCTCTGTGTGTCTCTCATGAATAAATAAATAAAATCTTTAAAAAAAAAAAAGAAAAATAGAGCTATCATATGATCCAGCAATCCCCCTTCTGGGTATTTATCTAAAATAATTGACATGGGGATCTCAAAGAGATATTAGTACTCCCACGTTAGTACTCCCACGTTCCTTGCAGCACTAGTCACAATAGCCAAGATATGGAAACAAAGTAAATGTTGGTTGACAGATGAATGGATAAAGAATATTTGATAGATACATCCAACAGAATACTGTCAGCCTCATAAAAGAAGGAAATCTTACAATATGCAACAACATGGGTGAACCTTAAGGACATTATGCTAAATGAAATAAGCCAGACTTGGAAAGACAAACTGCGTAATACCACTCATGTGAGTTACCCAAATTGTCAAAACTCACAGAAGCAAAGAGCAGGATGGTGGTTTCCAGGGACAGGGGGAAGGGAGGGACTCTAGTCAATGAGTACAGTTTCAGTTATGTGAAATTAATAAGTTCTAGAGATCTACTATACAAAATTGTGCCTATAGTTAGCAATCCTCTATGGTATACTTAAAAATCTGTTGGGGAATCCCCGGGTGGCTCAGCAGTTTAGCGTCTGCCTTTGGTCCAGAGTGTGATCCTGGAGTCCCGGGATCGAGTCCCGTGTCAGGCTCCTGGCATGAAGCCTGCTTCTCCTTCTGCCTGTGTCTCTGCCTCTCTCTTTCTATCATGAATAATAAAAAAAAATTTTAAAAATCTGTTAAGTGTGTATATCTCATGTTAAGTGTACTTACCACAATAAAATAAGATTTAAAATTTAAAAAAAATTGTGATGCCTGGGTGGCTCAATAGTTGAACGTCTGCCTTTGGCTCAGGCTGTGATCCCGGAGTCCAGGATCAAGTCCTGCATCAGGCTCCCCTGGCTTATCCCTCTGCCTATGGCTCTGCCTCTCTCTGTGTGTATCTCTCATGAATAAGTAAATAAAATCTTAAAAAAAATAATGCCACTACTTTGCTCAAAATCCTCTATGGAGAGACTGACTGCTGACATCAAATGTTTGTGATGATATGGAGGGACCAGAATGTTCACACCAATGGGAGTGTGAAACAAGCACAACTACCATGGGAAAAAGTTTTACAGGTTCCTAGGAAGTTAAACAAACACTGACCATATGATCTAGCCATTTCACGCATAAGTATTTACCAAGGAGAAATTAAAGCACATTTCCACACAGACTTGTACACAAATGTTTATAGTAGCTTCTTCATAATAGCAAACAGTGAAAACAGCACAGATGTTCATCAACAGGTGAATGGATAAACCAACTGTGGTCCATCCACACCATGGGATCCTATTAGCAATGAGAATAAACTGACACCTGACACCTGCTACAATATGGATGAGCCTCAAAATATTATGCTGAGGGCAGCCCGGGTGGCTCGGTGGTTTAGTGCCGCCTCAAGCCCATGGCCTGGTCCTGGAGATCCGGGATCAAGTCCCTCGTCGGGTTCCCTGCATGGAGCCTGCTTCTCCCTCTGCCTGTGTTTCTGCCTCTCTCTGTCTCTCATGAGTAAATAAATAAAATCTTTAAAAAAATAAAAAAATTTAAAAAATATTATGCTGAGTAAAAGAAGCCAAACAAAAGAAGAGTACATATGATAAGATACCATCTCTGTAAAATTCTGGAATGTAATGCAACGCAGTGACCAAAAACAGATCAGTGGTTGCCTGGGGATAGAGGTGGGGATAGGGAGGGAAGATTGCATTAGGGGATGAGGAAACACTGGAGGATGATGGATAGGTTTATTATCTTAGTTACAGTCACAGTTTCTTAGGTGTATGCATATGTCAAAACTTATCGGATTGTATATTTATACATGTGCAGTTTAGTGTATGTCCATTTATTGAAGTACTTCAATAAAGCTTCTAATGCCTCCCACCTTGGCATAAATCAAAGTCAATGTGTTTATAAATGCTACAGCTTTGCCTCTCACTTCACCTTTTACCAGGCTCCCACTTTTACCAAGCTCAGGCCACCAAGACCTGCTTTCTGTTCTACAGGCACACTGGGCTCTTTCAGTTCCTCAAGGGTTCGCCCTTGTGGTTTTCCTCTGGATGCTTTCCCACAGCTCTTCTGCGGTTCTCACCTTCTTACCCTTTGGGTCTTAAACTGAGCATGGTGTCCTTCTCCCCTGATTTTATCCACTACCTTATCACCTTCTTCCTTCCTTCCTTCCTTCCTTCCTTCCTTCCTTCCTTCCTTCCTTCCTTCCTTCCTTCTTTCTTTCTTTCTTTCTTTCTCCTTTCTTTCTTCTTTTTAAAATATTTTATTTATTTATTCATGAGAGACACACACAGAGAGAGGCAGAGACATAGACAGAGGAAAAAAGCAGGCTCCATGCGGGAAGCCTGATGTGGAACTCCATCCCGGGACTCCAGGCCAAAATCGGCGCTAAACCGCTGAGCCATTGGGGCTGCCCTATTTCTTTTTCTCTTATACCTCATCACATCTTATTAACTTGCATCTTTCCATATAGTCAGTCTGGCTCCTTGAGTCCTGGGACCTTGTCTGTCTTCTCACCACTGTGTCACAGGACCTGAGCCAAGCCTGGTGCAGCACTCATTCAGTTGGACAGTTGGTGCTAACACACATCTGTGGAGTGGGCCACCCGCCAGGTGAAACCTTCTTCCTCTCAGGGACTCAGGGACTTATCCCTTCCTCAGTCCATTTAAGGATGCACTTACTTCGTGCAGGCACTGTTCTAGGCAAGAAGCGTGAAGAAAGTAAACAAAACTTTTACCTGTAGCCCTTGGTTTCTAGTGGGAGGAGGGGTGATGGCAGCGACAGACAAGTAAAATTGTATGAGACAGGGTATCAGGCAGTGGTGAGGATCATAGAGAGAAACAAAGCAGGGGCATGGCACATCTGGAAAGCAGTAATAATATCGGCTACTTCAGACACAGGCTTCTCCAATGTCCCCCTAACTCATTCTCCCCTGACCTGATTGTGCCTCAGTTTCCTCCTTTGTAAAATGGGATGGAGTGACAGCACTCCCCTTCCTCACCAGCTGTGAATACCACGTAGGGCCGCGTGGTTGAGCACCAGCAGCTGTTGTTTGCACCGCGATTCCCTCTTCCCTTTTCTCCCCCTCCTATCACCCCCAACCACTGGGCTTATATTTATTTATTTATTTTTAAAGATTTTATTTATTTATTAGAGACAGAGAGAGAGAGAGAGGCAGAGACACAGGCAGAGGGAGAAGCAGGCTCCATGCAGGGAGCCCGACGCGGGACTCGATCCCGGGACCCCAGGATCACGCCCTGGGCCCAAGGCAGGCACCAAACCGCTGAGCCACCCAGGGATCCCTCCCACTGGGCTTTTAAAAAAGAAATTAAATACCACCATTTCTTCTTAAGTGTTGTGGTTTCGGTTTAAAGCACGGCTTTTATGATTACAGAAAATGCAGACAACGCAGTCGCCCGCCGCGCGGTCCTTGACACCCATTTCCCGGAGCGGGACGTGGAGGCCGCCGGGCGCGGGGCGGGGCACGCGGACTCCGGCCCCCCGCTTGCCATGAGCCTCCGGGCCGCAGGCGGCAGCAGCGAGCGGCGGGCCGGATACAATGTAGCGAGGGCGGCGGGCGGGTTACAATGTAGCTAGGGCGGCGGCGGTCAGGTGAGCGGCGGAGGGGGGGATCTGGGCGGGCCAGGTGAGGGGCGGGGGTGCTGGGGGTGGAGGGAGCCCCTCCCGCAGCTCGGGACTCCCCCTCCCTCCACCCCCGTCCCGAGGGCGCGGGGGAGGAGCGACCGCCGGAGCGGGGTTCCGACTGCTGGGTCAGCGCGCCCACGTCCCGGGCCTCACGGGCACTGGGGGCACTGCTGACCGGAGCTGGCCCCCGCGCTCGGGCAGGTGTAGGACCCTCCCTGCCCGCGTCCGGCCGTCAGCTTGCGCTGTCCGCAGGTCCGCGAGGCCCGCGCCGGCTCCCCCGGGTGTGCACCTCGGGGAAGGCCGGGCCTCAGTGTCCTCACCTGTGGAGTGGCCGGGCAGGGGGCAAGGGGCCTGTCCCTATGCGGAGCGGGGCGCTCAGGGTCCCAGGAGGGTGTGCCTGTTGTCAGCGAAGTGCGGGAGGTGTCTCTTAGGGGTGGCTCCTCGCGGACCCGGGGCCACTCTGCCGGGCTTCAGTGGCAAATACTCTTAGAGGGCAGTGCCCCTGCGCCTGCTCCCTGCAGGGTCCGGCCAGGCCTCCTTCCAGGGATGAAGAACAGGATGTACCTTCTCCCCTGCCCTCTCCCGGGGGAATTCTAGGGACCTCCAATTGTGTCCGGGGTGATAATAGAACCTGTTTGGTGGCTGTACCCCAGGCAGGACTCTGGAGGCGAGTTTAGTGCATCAGGAGTGCTTCTGCGCTTCAGCGTGGGATCTTTCAGTGCCTCGAGATCTTGGGCTTTATTCTGAGGTTCCCTTGCATTGCTAAGTTGTCTTGTCCTCCCCTCATTTCCCCTGCCGGAGAAAGGTCCTCTCTAGAGGAGGGCAGAGGCTGGTTAGTGGGTTTCCTTCATTCCTCCTAGAGACCAAGCCTGAATCTGAGCACAGGGCTCTCTGGGAGTTGGACCTGGTGGAGCAGCTGGGGGCCGATCAAAGTCAGCTGTTGTGAGCTGCATCCCGTGGGCTTTTGTGTTGGGACACCACTTGTCTGCCCTCAGAAGCCTGAGCAAGTATGATTCTCCAACTTGGCAGGTTAGAGGCTGAGGCTGAGAGAGGTCAGATGACCATGTATTCATTCATCCATGGCCTCTGTGCCAGGCCTGGAGCTGGAAGGCACTGCCCATAAGGAAATGCCTGAAAGATGCTTTTTCCAGGGGAGTGTCCAGCCCAGAGGAAAGCTGTTGGGAAGAGCAGAAGTATTCTTTCCTTTGACCTCCTCTGGCCATATTTTAAAATGCTGGGAAGTTTCTTTGGGTTTGGGCTGGTCATCATGTGATGACAGTTATAGTTTGCTTAGCAGCAGCTCTGGGCTATGGGCTTCCCGGACATACTTAGTCCTTCTACCCACCCCAGGAGGTAGGTATTCTCCCTTATTTGTGGGTAAGGGAATAGGGTCACATAGCTCATCACTGGGAGACCCAGAATTTAAATCATGGCTATCTGATTCTTTTTTTTTTTAATTTTTATTTATTTATGATAGTCACACACACAGAGAGAGAGAGAGAGAGAGGCAGAGACATAGGCAGAGGAAGAAGCAGGCTCCATGCACCGGGAGCCCGACGTGGGATTCGATCCCGGGTCTCCAGGATCGCGCCCTGGGCCAAAGGCAGGTGCTAAACTGCTGCGCCACCCAGGGATCCCGGCTATCTGATTCTTAATAACATTAGTAACAATGATAATAGTAAGCTGTACCTGATATTTATTGAATGCATACTGTGTGCTGGCCAGGATACTAGGAACTTTGTATTAACTAATTTAATCTTCATAATAACCATATACAGTGGGTAAAATTATTACCCCCATTTGAAACATGAGAAATCGAAAGCAAAGAAGGGTTTAGGCATTTGCCCAAGACCATACATGTCAGCTAGGAGCTGTTAGAGCTGGGATTTGAATAGCACCAATTCATTTTATTACCACAGTGCTCTTGGGGTGATCAGTCAGGATTTGTTTCGGATGTAGGAGATAGAAACCCCTCTCCTAGTAATAGTGGTTTAAACAGAAGTTTATTTCTATCTCACTTGAATGAAGCTTGGGGTGAAGCAGCTCAGGGCTTCTATGTCAACCCCAATGTGGCTACTACAGCTCCACCCATTACATCTGCCTCCCAGGTGGCAAGAAGTAGGAAAAGCTGAAGAGGGGCAGTGACTCCTTTGAAGAATTCCCACCGATCTTTCTGTTTAAATTCCATTGGTCTTAACATAGTCGTATGACCACATCTAAGTTTAGGGAGGGAAATTGCGATCAGACAAAAATCCAGCGCCCCCCCCCCCCCTTTCTCAGTCAAAGAATTAAAAACAGATCTCTTTTTTCTATCTCAGCTGGATAGTTGTCTAAAAAGTAAATGCAGGTTTTATTGAGGACTCTTGCAGTTGGGGAAAAGAGACCTCAGTGTGGGACTGAGTTCAACTTGGAATACAGCTTGGGCAAGCGGGAATTTATAGCCAAAGAGCAGGGTAAAATCAGTGGGGGGAAACATCAGGGGTCAGGGATGGGGAATCTGGCTAAACTGACCTAACCAGATCTCTGGTGAGGGCATGCCAGGGTGATCAGATGTCACCCTCAGCACATTTGAGGGTGACCAGGTTATCAAGGTGGAGGTCTCTTGCTAAACAGATACAGCAGAGTTTTTGCTAGGATTGGATTTCACAGGAAGGGCACAGATGGGCCTAGGAGAAGGTTCAGGAGCCTGACTACAGTCTGGTTAGGCAAAGAATCTTTGTTGCCACTGGAGAAGATGGGGGTGAGTGAATACTGACATGGCTGGATCTATCCTATAATCGGGGTGCTTCCCAGGACACTGTGGCATGTGCCGTTTGGAGAGGCACTGGTTCAGGGCCCAGCCACCCTGAGTGAGTGACCCAAAGCTGCCAGGTAATAAGAAAGAGGAGACTAGAGCCCAAGGCACCTGTGTCCTCTCCTGTGGCGATCCAGGAGCAGCCAGTCAATGGGTGCTGGGTCCTACCAGACGAACTCCCCACCCACATCCCCACCACAGATGCCAAACAGGTAAGACAGGTCCTACAGTTAGTGTGGGAGCTTCTGACCCAGATGCAGAGCATCCAGCACTGGTCAGGGGTGGGGATGACTCTTGTCAAGGCTGTCCCATCTGGGATCAGTTCTCTTTCCTATGGAGGGGGTGCAGATAGGAGTCATAGGATTGTCTTTGATAATTACAAATTATTTTAGACCAAATAGGCACAGAGAAAACATAACTAATACCTGACCCTTACTACAAAGCTTTAAAAAAAAATCTGACGTCCTCTGAACTCATGTCACCCTGGAGGCAGAGAGGCTAAGGAATCTGGTCCAGTTCATTGAGTGGGAGGACCTGGGATACGAACCACTGCCCCAGTCAAAGCCCCTTTATCCTTGTCAGGAGCCATCTGCCCTGTGTGTTCTGTAGTTCGCTGAGCTCTAGGGAGGGGAGAGAAGTGCCAGGTGGTGAGCTAAGCATTCCCTCTTTCCTGGGATCCTAAGGTATGGGGCCATGCCCTGGCTCAGGCCAATAGAGCATCAGTGGTAATCCAGGCCAGTGAGGTGTCATTCTGGCCTACATGATGATTAAGGAGCATTCATGGAGTCTTCTCCACATTCCAGCAGAGATGTAGAGCTTGTTGGGGCACCAGGAGGATGGTCCCTGCCCAAGGCCACAGTGCAGGAAGCAGAGCAGGTCCGGATCCTGGCTTTGGCTCCGGAGTGTCCAGTACTTTGACCACTGGCTGTCATCACTGATGGTTCTGCTCAGCGGCTATAGTTTTGGGGAGCTCTGACAGAAAAGGAGCACTTCTGGTCGGGGCTGGAAGCAAGAAACCGAGTCCTAGGAGGTGTTGATTCATGGGAGCAGCCAAGCTTTTCCTTCTCAGCAGGGAGGGCATGGCTGGACTGGGGCTGAGTGAGGTATCTGGGGCCTCCCTGTGCTGGGAGGTAGGGAGCTGAGGTTCCAGACTGGTGGGGGACCCTAGGGTAGGTCATGTCCCTCTCCTAGCTCTGTTTGCTCCATCTGCGTGCCCTGAGTGGGCTGCTGTTCCTGAAGAGATGTTACCAGTGAGGGGCTGGGTGACAGGCTGAGCTGCTTTGCAGATGGGCAGAGGATGATGGCTGTGGTGTGGGGGTGTTCTAATGGGACTCTCCTGGGGAAGTGAAGGAGGTTGGTCATCCCCTCTGAAACCCTAGGACCTCAGAAAGGAGATGGGAATGCCGTGAGTCTAGGAGCTGGATGCTCATTTCTGCCTTCCTCTTGCCCTGCAGGTGGGATGCTATGGAATATGATGAGAAGCTGGCCCGGTTCCGGCAGGCCCACCTCAACCCTTTCAACAAGGAGATTGGGCCAAGGCAGCATGAGCAGAGGGCCAGTGAGGAGACCTCAGAAGTCGCTTCTGAAGGTGGGTGCTGGGGGGAGGCCTGAGTGGGCAGTATGACCCCTCACTTGGGCCCCCCCATCCTGTGTTCCTCATTCCTCCCATGGACAGTGCTGGCTTTCTCAAATAGCTGGATACCTTGCTGGCCACTTCTCTTTTCTCCTCGGCACAAACCGCCTGTTCTGTAGTTTACTTACTTCTGTCACCCCATTAGAACACGCACTCAGGTCAGGAGGGTGTGAGCTCTAAGAACTGCAGATGGAGTCAACAGAAGGCATTCAGGGTGCATGCAGAGATCTCCTAGAGTCCACACAGGCACGCAGGAATTCTTCCCACAACTACCCAGCAGCCTTGAATCCATATATGCATACATGAGGTATGTTTGCAATTAGGATGTTTCTGGAGTGCTTGGGTGGCTTAGTCAGTTGGGTGTCTGACTTGGGCTCAGGTCATGATCCCAGAGTCCTGGGATGGAACTGTGTGTTGGGCTCTGCACTCAGTAGGGAGTCAGCTTATGCCTCTCCCTCTTCCCCCACTCATGCTCCCTTTCTCTCTCTTTCTTTCTAAGATTTTATTTACTCATTTGACAGAGAATGAGAGAGAAAGAAAGCACAAGCAGACAGAGCAAGAGGCATAGGGAGAGGGAGAAACAGGATCCCTGCCAAGCAGAGAGCCCGATGTAGGGCTTGATTATAGGACATTGGGATCATGACCCAAACCAAAGGCAGACATTTAACTGACTGAACCACCCAGACACCCTCTCTCTCAAATAAATAAATAAAATCTTAAAAAAAAAAAAAAAGAAAGAAATTGAGATATTTCTCTACTACTGTTCTGTGGGCCTCTCATAGCACCATGGGTATCCACTTCATCTTCTTGGTTTCTTTCTTTTTTTTTTTTTTTTTATTTTTTATTTATTTTTTTTTCTTGGTTTCTTTCTTTTCTTTTTTTAAATTTTGGTTTTATTTTATTATTTTTTTAATTTTTGGTTTTAGATTTATTTTTTCTATCTCATCTTTTTGAATCTCTCTCTCTCTCTCTGTCTTTAAAGATTTTATTAAAAAAATAAAAAAATAAAAAAATAAAGATTTTATTGATTTATTCATGAGAGACAGAGTGAGGGAGGCAGAGACAGAAGCAGGCTCCCTGCAGGGAACCAGATGTGGGACTTGATCCCAGGACTGTGGGATCAGGCCCTGAGCCCAAGGCAGACTCTTAACCACTGAGCCACCCAGGTATCCTGGCTCTCTCTTATTTGTGCAGGCTCTGGGTTCCTTTGCAAATGCAAACAGGGCAGATACCAGGGCAGGGCTGGCTCTCCTTAGCATCTCCAGTAGGCTTTTCCTATCCACTATGGTCCTTCCCACTCCAACGTACTCCTGGGGAAAGGCAGGTTGATTGTTCTTCCTCTCTTTACTGCTTACCACCCTATGCCCACTCCAGAGGCCCTGCCTGAGCTGCCCCCTGGAGAGCCAGAATTCTGCTGCACTGAGCGAGTGATGGATCTTGGCTTATCTGAGGACCACTTCTCCCGCCCTGTGGTAAGGTTTGGTCCTGGGGTAGGAGGGGTACTGGGTGAGCCCCAAGGCAAGAGGAGCCAGCCATTTCCTTATCACCCTATCCTCAGGCAGCAGGACCAGTCCACCTCAGCTGGGGCTCCTGGGAAATCCTATAGCTGCAGCAGGGTGAGGGAAGGAGGGTGGCCTCCTCACTCTCATCTGTTCAATTTTTGTTCCATGGAAACTTTTTCTTTTTTCAGTTAAAGGCTCCAAAATTTTATTTTTAAAAAGTTTGAAAATGTTTTAGTTTTGTGCAAAGTATCTTTTTTTTTTTGTGCAAAGTATCTTCAACTTTTACTTGAGAGAAACATAGTAACATTCTAATGTAACCAAAATCAAAAAAGATTCACTCAGAAGCCCATATTTCTCATTTACTTTTCATTTTGTATTTGTGTTTTGTATTTTCATTAAAATTTTTTTGAGCCCCTCCTACAGGCCACACACCAAACTCCAAGAGTAAAGGTGTCACCATCTCTTTGCTTGGTCTCCTGGAGGAGGAGGGTGGCTCCCGTGGGCAGCTCTGTCCCTTTCCTGGGGTGAGATCAGCCTCAGTTCCCCAGCTTAGACTTGAGCCTGTCTTCCTTCCCAAGTGACAGCAGTATCCTGAACCTAGGGCCTCTGTTGGGTCCTGGCCCTGAGTCTTTATGAGTTGCTGGTGCTAGGGGTGGATGGGTGCATGCGGGCATCTCTGGGGCTTTGTGATCAAGCTGGAGGCCACTTCCTCTCCTTCGTGACAGGCAAATTGTCATTTCCCCAGCTTTCATTTCAAGAGGAAGCTCTGTAGAAGTGAGCAAAATAGCATAGCCAGAAAGGTGATTGGATTTCTAAAATAAGGAAGTTGTGTTTTGAAAAACATCCTGAATTAGGTTTTCAGAGGCCTGTGAGTGGACAGGTCCATGGGGGGCAGGTGGTACGGGGTGGTTCCTACCTTATTCTTAACTTTCCTGGACTTTGAACAAGTCCTCAGTCCCTTCTCACTGGGCTTAAGTTTCTTCATCTAGGCAAGGGAGGAGTGGGGAGGTCTGCTGTGGGGTTGACCTCCACATGGAGAGCATGCAAAGTAGCCATCTGATGCTGTCACCTGCCAACCTGGGCAGGGTCTGTTCCTGGCTTCTGACATCCAGCAGCTGCGGCAGGCTATCGAGGAATGCAAGCAGGTGATTCTGGAGCTGCCTGAACACTCAGAGAAGCAGAAGGATGCCGTAGTTAGGCTCATACACCTCCGGCTGAAGCTCCAGGAGCTGAAGGTGGGTGCTGGCCTACTCTACCATGGAGGCCACTGGAACAATGTGAGGATGTAGAAGTCTCCCATTCTAGGGGCTGAGGAGCTGAGGTAGAAAGCACCCAGAAAGGGAGGGGCAGAAGTAGGCCTTTACCCCATGTGCAGGCTCTTTCTCTGTGAGTCTCATCTCCATTGGCCAGTCCTGGGCACATGCCCATCCACTAGCTCAAGTAAGTGAGGCATGTCCTACCTTGAGCCTCATGACCTAGAGTGTATGTGGGGTGGCTTCCTGAGTGTTTCACGAAGGAGACAATAGTAAGGGTAATGGATCCTGGAGGCCCAAACCCACAGGTGTACCTGATGCAGTCCTTGGGCATGTACTCTGTATCTTGGCTGCCACTGTGTCCCTGTACTGACTTATGAGTCTTTGGGAATTTAGAAAGTAGAATATTCATTAGGGTACAAATAAGGCTTTAGTAACAAAGACACCCCAAAGTATAGTGGCTTCAAGGAATCACATGTGTACTTTTATTCATGTGGAGATCTCACAGGTGATGGAGGGTTCATACGGCAGCTCACAGTGTTGCGGATCCTGGGCCCTTTGTGTTTGTTGCTTTGCCAGTCCTCATGGAGAATCCAAGATGGCCCCATGGAACCTCTGGGTCTATACATAGCAGAAGAAAAGCTGGGAGGGGAGAGAAGGCCATACCACTCCTGCTCACACACCCTTGGCCTTTACATAGGCCCAGGCCAGTAGTGCGGTGCCGGGAAAGCAAGTCTGTCATCTGCATCGTCCAGGCCTGCCTGGGGAGTTCTGTTGCTAAAGGGAATGGGGGGTGTGACATTGGGGGAAACTCACAATATTTGCTATAAATGGTACCTGGAAGAAAAGGAAAGGAGTTGCAACAGGCTCACCTGTGACCCCTCCCTGGGCCTCTCCCCAGGACCCCAATGAAGATGAGCCCAATATCCGAGTCCTCCTGGAGCACCGTTTCTACAAGGAGAAGAGCAAGAGTGTCAAGCAAACCTGTGACAAGTGTAACACCATTATCTGGGGACTCATTCAGACCTGGTACACGTGCACAGGTGGGCCAAGACCCAGGCCCACTTCGGCTGTCTGGGCAGTCCTGGTCCCCAGGGCAGGACAGAGACCTTGCAGCTCTGCTCCCTCATCTGGCTTCTGGTTGGGTGAATTCTCTGCAGTGGACTCAGTATTTACTGAGCATTATGGAGTACCTGGGATAAAACAAGGGACAAAAGACTCTTTATGAGGCTCACATCCACATTTGCCTTTCTAGGATGGTGGCTGCAAGCCACATGTGGCTATTCAAATTTATGTTTAAACTAGTTAAAATAAATAGCTATTTAGCTCCTTAGTTGTACTGTCTCAATGGCTACATGAAGCTGGTGGCCACCATATTGGACAGTGCAAAGAGAATATTTCTATTTTTGCAGAGACTTCCTGTGGATGGTACTGTTCCGAATGAGCACACTGAATATAGACAATACAGTGCATTGAAGAAAAATAAGGAAAGGGAATAACATGAGTCAGGGAATGTGATGGGTATGGATTTAGGATGGAATGAAAAGGCATCATGTGACATTCAAGCAAAACTTGCAAGTCAGGGTTTAAGCCAGGAGTATATCTGGGGAAGAATGCTCCCATGGGGGAGTTCTCTGCAAATGCCCTGTGGCTGATGTGTGTCCAGTGTCTTCAGTGTGGACCAGAGAGAAGTGTGGCTGGGGCACTTCATCTGAGAGAAGCATGGTAGAGGTGGGCTCAGAAGTGGCCATGGGCTTTTCTGATAAGTGCACTGGGGGCCACCAGTTGATGCTGGACATGCCTAGGTTTCAAAAGAATCACTCTGGCTGCTGAGCTGAGCATGAAGGAAGGAGTGCAGAGGTACACGGGGAGGATGACAGCCCTCTGATCAGGGTGGAGCTGTATGGGGTGAGAAGGGTGCAAGACAGATATGAAAGGGAGGTTGAGATGACATTGCAATGTTTAGTCTCGGCAGGTGCAAAGATGAAGTCACTGAAGTCTGAGGTGGGGAAAACCACCAGGTGGGAGGTAGGCTTGTTAAGGAAGAGCGAGAATTTCATTTCGACAGAGTGAGTTTGATGCCCTTGTGGCATCCAGGTGGGAATGGCAGGTAGTTTGGGGTTGAGGAGGAAGGCCTGCATGC
This sequence comes from Canis lupus dingo, assembly GCF_003254725.2. Classification (NCBI taxonomy): domain Eukaryota; kingdom Metazoa; phylum Chordata; class Mammalia; order Carnivora; family Canidae; genus Canis; species Canis lupus. The sequence goes on along the minus strand of NC_064247.1, from coordinate 63,804,593 downwards.
ACTCCCAGGGCAAGGCTTGGGATGGAGACTGAGGAGGTCTTTGAAGTTCTCAGACCTACAGTGGGGTCTGGAGAAACTCTCAGATTAATGTGGGAATTGGGGGAGAGCTGAAGGCCAGTCTGGGCTGTAGGATGCCCCCCACTCTGAGAGGCACACTGTTGGTCTTCCCACTCCAGGATGTTATTACCGATGTCACAGCAAGTGCTTGAACCTTATCTCCAAGCCCTGTGTGCGCTCCAAAGTCAGCCACCAAGCCGAATATGAGCTGAACATCTGCCCCGAGACAGGGCTGGACAGCCAAGATTACCGTTGCGCAGAGTGCCGGGCACCCATCTCTCTGCGTGAGTGCCCCAGGAATGAGTGGGGGGAGGGGGGAGGGAGGGGGCTTTGGGCAGGTGTGAGAAAAATGGATAAATCAGACAGCGAGGGACAGCTGGGCTCCTGTGGATGGTGTCCTGTTCTCTTGGGAAGTGACAGGAGGCTGCTGCTGCTGGCACCTTTTCACTTCCCACTCAAGCAGACAGAGGTTCCAGCCCAGGTCACTTAGGAGGACCCACAGGGCTGGCCTACACTCAGCCTCCTGTGTGGCTCCATTGTCACAGAGAGCCCATCTAGACAGGAAAAATTGCACAATATCACTTACATGCCACGTGTCAGACCTTCTTCCAGAGATTCAGTAATTTTAATTCATGGGGTCCTCTCAGCAGTTCTATGGTGGGGGTCCTATTTTGTCCTGTTTACTGATGACAAAACTGAGGGTAACGTGGTGTCCTGATTTGCTTCAGGTCTTGTGGCCAAAAGAGGTTGCGTCAGGTCTGGAGGGTGGAACCTCCCAGATGGGTGGCTCCCCCCAACCATGTTTTCTATGCATTATGTCAGAGACCCTGAAGGCAGCCTCAACTTTGTAATGACCCGTCCCTTCTCCAGGGGGCGTGCCCAGTGAGGCCCGGCAGTGTGACTATACGGGCCAGTACTACTGCAGCCATTGCCACTGGAATGACCTGGCTGTCATCCCTGCAAGAGTCGTGCACAACTGGGACTTTGAGCCACGCAAGGCAAGGGCAGGAGAGCACGGGGCAAGAGCTGGTACTCAGGCTGGGGGGGAATTGGTGTGGGAGCGGGGGGAGATGTAGCCCCAAGGACGGAGAGCCAGTGCTCAGGCCTGCCTTAGGTTGGGGGGGAGCATGGTTCTGGGGGGTCATGTGTGTTGTGCTGGAAGTGCCACTCCATCATGTCTCCCCAGGTGTCCCGCTGTAGCATGCGCTACCTGGCACTGATGGTGTCTCGGCCAGTTCTCAGGCTCCGGGAGATCAACCCTCTGCTGTTCAACTATGTGGAGGAGCTGGTAGAGATCCGGGTGAGGCTGAAGAGGGCAGGGGTGAGGGTGGACCCTACTCTCCCCATGTGTCCTGGGAGCAGAGATGCCACCTGCTAAGGTTCAGTGGGGCCCCTTAGCTGTCCTTAGAGCTACAGACACTAGAGCAATGTCCAGTCAAGATATGATACTAGGCCCAGAGGCAATTTGAAAGTTTCTAGTAGCCACATTAAAAAAGTAAAAAGCAGGGAAAGTTAATTTTAATATACAAAAGATTATTTCAACATAATCAACATACAACATTATTAAGATGTATGACATTCTTTCTCTTTCTTGGACCACATGTTTGAGGATAAACGCTCCTCGGGGTTCATTAGCCTGGAAGCTGTGGTTCGAACTGGAGCTTGGCTGGAGCTCTCAGATCTGGCACCATCCTGGGGGATGGGAAGTCACCTCCTGTCCCCTCGTGACTTGGAGTGCCAGCCCCCTTGGCCACCCAGACATGCCACCTGGCTGAGAATGCCTACCTGCCCCTCTTGTCCGTAGAAGCTGCGCCAGGACATCCTGCTTATGAAGCCATACTTCATTACTTGCAAGGAGGCCATGGAGGCACGTCTGCTCCTGCAGGTCAGGCCACTGGCCCAGAGTGGGCGCTGGAAATCCAGGGTGGGAAGGGCAAAGGGGAAACAGAGAGTCAGGGCTGTGAGGACACGCTGCTCCCAAGACTTTTTCCGATGACTTTAGCTTGTGTTGTGCTTTAGCATAGTGTCTCCCATACTCTGTCCCAAGGGACACTAGGTCTTCAGTAAGCACACAGGCATTCTGTTCACAGAAGTGTTTTCTGATGACATCACCGAGGAAAGCGGGTATCACTCTGCAGAGCCCTTACCTGGATCTCCACACAGTGGACACACAAGGCACAGTTCCGCCCTGGCAGGATTGACCACACTTCTCAAGGCTCACCTATTTATTTGTTCAACAAGTGTTCATGGGTATTCACTGTTCTAGATCCTAGGGAGCAGGGAACGAAACAGGCAGGAATCCTCATCCTCACCTCAGGGAGCACTCTGCAGGTGGGAAAGAAGCATAAATGGGGAGGTGAGGTATGTGGGCAAGATAAAGCAGAGAAAGGAGGTGGTAAACGGGGGCAGGGTTGGGAAGAGGTATGACATGCTGGGCTGAGCTGGGGTGTGCACAATGTGTTGGGAGCAGCAAGGTGGCTGGCCAAGCAGCAGCGTGGCTAGGGGAGCACCATGGAAGGCATAGAGACCGCCACTATCTGTTGCTTCCATGAGCGCCCTGAGGCCTGGACGATGGGTAGGCAGTGGAAGGGGCCCTCACCCAGTGTTTGGGGTCACGGTTGCTGGGACCCGCAGCTCCAGGACCGGCAACATTTTGTGGAGAACGATGAGATGTACTCCATCCAGGACCTGCTGGACGCGCACACAGGCCGCCTCGGCTGCTCGCTCACGGAGACCCACACACTCTTCGCCAAGCACATCAAGCTGGATTGTGAGGTGTGCCCCCTGCTGCAGACTGGGGGGTATCTCTCTGCTCCCAGTCCCGAGGGCAGGGAGGGTGTTAGGTGCCCTTGGAGCAGGCACTGACCTGCCCTCCACTCTCTGCTGTTACCCCCAGCGCTGTCAGGCCAAGGGCTTTGTGTGTGAGCTCTGCAGAGAGGGTGACGTACTGTTCCCGTTTGACAGCCACACATCTGTGTGCACCGAGTGCTCTGCCGTCTTCCACAGGTGAGTGTGGCTCTCACCCTCCCTCAGGCCAGGCCTGGGAGCTCCCTGCCACAGCGGGAAGGAGGGTGAGGGAGGCCTTTGGGTGTCAGTCCTTGCTGCCTTGATCCTAATATGGGCTTAGACCCTGGTGTGTATAAGAGTAAATTTGAAGTTCTGCTGGGAACAAGCACCCATGGGGCTGGGTGGTGCTGCAGGTGTGCACATGGAGGCTGACCGGCTTCCCTTCTCCATCCACCCTGAGGTGTAGCAGCAGCCAGAGGTTCTGAAACTTTCTAGTTCCTGGCACCCTCAGTGTCTCAGAGATTTTCTTCGAACATCCCTAGGCCAAAAGAAATACCTAAAGTTATTATTAAGTACTTAGGTTCAAACAACTTAAGCATTTATGACGAAAAGACTTAGTGGATGTTTGGAAAAAATAATTTAATTCTTAAATAAGTACAATTACTAATAGGTGTGTGCCTGCTGGGCCTTGCATGGCATCTCACACTGGACTCAGATGGGTACCTCCCATTTCTGTCCCTGTGGATTTTTGTCTGGCACTTGCTGTTTGTCCTAGCAACCATGGACGTTGCAGACCTGGGGCTGCTGTCAAGGAAAGGACTGTGGCAAAAACTAATGCTCCAAATGTGGGTTCTGTTGAGCAGCAGTGTGTGTGCTGACAGATGTCAAGTACTGTTGTGTCCCTTCAAAACTATAATAGACCCCAGGACCCTGTGCACCCCCAGTGCCTCAGGTGGAGACTTCTATGCAGCAGTGGTAAGAGCAGATACAGAGGTCGAGAGTCTGAGAGCTCCAAGCAGAAGTCACATGGTAACCAGCTAGCTGCCGTGCACCCTGTAGGGGGTCTGCACTGAGGCACTGGGTCACAGACCTGGGTGCACCTGGGTGCAGACTTGGTTTCTGCCCTCTGGTAGAAACTACCTCATCAAGTTTCCCCATCTGTAGAAAGGGGATAGAAGGGCCTGGTTCATGAAGCCTGTGAAGGCTCAGTGGTAGAAATTTACATGCAGAGCCCAGACCCTTGCTGGGACTGACTCCATTCTCCCTGTCCCCAGGGACTGCTACTATGACAACTCCACCACGTGTCCCAAATGTGCTCGGCTCACCTTGCGGAAGCAGTCACTCTTCCAGGAGCCTGGTCCAGATGTGGATGCCTAGAATAACAGGCACCCTTTCCAGGCCTATCTGGCATCCGAGCTGCTGGTCATAGCCAAAGTCAAGGTGTTTCTTGTGTTCTGGAGACCCCTAGGGTACAGTCCCTGGACTTGTCCCCTGTGCTGGGCCAGAGGGGTGTACGTGGCACCATGAGGACCATCATCCTTCTCCCAGGCACTTGTTGGGACTTGTGGAAGTCTTGTCTGTTTCTTTCCTGAGTGTGCTGCTGTGAAGGCTGCAGGGCTCCATAAGCAGGGAAGTGTGGAAAGGTTTCTCACCCAACCCTGTGGGGGCCTTGGCCACCTTGAAAACCCTTGTGGGCTTTGGGGGAGTGGCTGACAGGCCCTGGGAATGCTGGCTGCATACACCCAGCGTTAGCCTGTTTTACCTACAGTGGATGGTTTGGATCTACCTGAAGGCCCCTGTCCCCTTAGCCTTGTATTTGGGGACTTCTAGTTGTCCCTGGCTAGGGTTGTTCATGACTGTCTCCTGAGAGCCCTGTTCCTGTCTCTTGAGGGCCTCTCTCTCTGGGTTTTCCTCCAACAGGGCCAGTCCAGTTCTGTACAACATGGAGGGAAGTGAGCTGTGAAGCTCTTCCTCCTGGGTGGACCAGCCACTGTTCCTACCTTTGCTCTGCCAGCTTACTATGGTGCTCCAGGCTAGGTGGCTGGGGGTCCAGTTGTAAGAAGCTGGGCCCTTTCCCAGTTTGGAGCAGGGTCTGGGGAGGTTCTAGGTTAGCCAACAGGGTTGGCTTTCTATAGTAGGCCTATTTGCCTGAGGAACTCCATGCTGCTGCCACAGTGCCTGTGGCAGACTCTGGACAGCTCAGAAACCACCAGCCAGTGGTCTTTTGTTTGGGAGTCTGAGGTCAGGCACTGGGAATATTTGCTCAAGGGAACTTTGGGCCGGAGTCCCAGAGGCTGTGCAGGAAGAGTGGGGCATGGGATGTGGAAGGTTCTGTACACCAGCTGACAAATGGAATCCCTGGACAGAGGACGAGCACCCACAGCTCTTCACTGGGGGAGCCACAGTCAGCCTCGGTATTTGCAGAGATGCTTTGTGTTTCAGAGACCCTGCCGTTGAGGGGGAGGCCTGTGGGAAGAGGACGCTTCAGGATGTGGCTTTCCAGTCTCTTGTGCCCTCTTTCCCAGACTGTGCTTGGCTGTTGATGTGCATGGTTGATACACATAGGTGGTGGTGGTGGAACATAGCCATTTGGATATCCATCACCTTCGACCGGGAAGCCCAAGAGGTGAGGTCTCAGCCAGCAGAAAGATCAGCTTAGCTTGCTGGCCGATGAGAAGGGTAGATAAAGACAGTGTCACCTCCTCCTCACTTCTCTGCATCAGAAAGGCCTCTTGCTGTGTGTTCTCATCTGCCTTGGGGTAACAGTGAGAACAAGCACTGGTGAAGTTGTGTCAATGACAGGTCCCCACCCTGCTTCCCCATCTCCTCTTCAGAGCTGAAGAGGAGCTTAAGGGCCAAATGCCCTTTTCCTACACCTCTAGATCTGCACATTTATCACCACTGCATTACATTTCTGTCATAAGGATATTGGCCATTCCCGAATTTACTGTGTAATGAACATCACATTATTGCAGTTATAATCACTGTGTCCACAGATAGTGTTAATATGCTGGTGTCTGCTGGACAAAGAGTTAGCTCCCTTTTAAACTACTCCCATTTCCTCCTCCCCAATATCTCCACCTACCCTTTCTGAATGACAGTCTTTAAACAAAATCATGTGTGGGTCTTGGAGTCCACAGCCTGGTACAAGAACCCACCAAAGAACCAGTTTGCATGGTCAACACTTCACAGAAGAGAAGCAAGGCACATCCAGCTGTAATGATGCCGCAGCCGCTGTCTCATTAAATCTGTGTTCTCTAGACTCTGGTTTGTGTGGTGAATTGGGGACAAGGCAGGGTTTGTTGACATGCAGACCAGTTGCAGGCTTAGGCAGAGCCCATAGTCGTCTTCCTCATCTAGTGGAGTCAAATGTAATCTGTTTTGGGGAGGAGTTCTTGTTGGGTATCAGACAGAGGGCTAAGTGTGTGGATTCCCCTCAGCTCCATTTCTATGAATGATGAAAACATACCCTGTGGGGTGTTTAGGCTCTAGGAAGCATTGAGCACTGAGCCTGGCATGCAGAGAATGCTCAGTACACAGAAATTGTGTCTTCTAGAGTCCTCAATGTGGAAGAATTATCTCATCAACCCAATGCAATCATCGAGAAACTGGGCTAGTCATGCAAGTCACAGGTTCAGCTCCTAGCAGCCTCTTTCACAAGCTATATCCAAAAAAGGGCCCTAACTGCAACTCAAGACCATTCCCATGTTCTTCAGAACTATAACTGCCCCCCTCCCAAATTATATTCAAGCCCCTGTATATGTACATTCTTTGTAGAATCATGATTACAGTTATGACCAGGATCTCAAAGGGGCCATGACCCAGGGAACATAAGGAATCTTCTCCTTTAGAAAGTGTCTTTATACATCATCCACACCCGGTTGCAATTCAGGTAGGCCGACAGACTGCAACCCTATGTCTAAAGAAACCAGAGAGTTCTGTTGGGGTATGAGCAGAAGGGAGGGAGGGATGATGTGGGAGGGCTGTTTGTGGGCCTGGTGCCAGCATGTTTGAGCACATACCTCCAACTACAAATAACTGTAAAGCTACACTTTGGATACTCGATAGAAGATGAAGTATGTTTTCCCTCCCTTTCAGGTGATTCAATAATATTTTCACTATTTATATTTTGACAAATACAGGCTTACAGAATTATTGCAAAAACATTCTCATTGGGCAGCCCCGGTGGTGCAGTGGTTTAGTGCCGCCTGCAGCCCAGGGCATGATCCTGGAGACCCTGGATCGAGTCCCACGTCAGGCTCTCTGCGTGGAGCCTGCTTCTCTCTCTGCCTCTCTCTCTCTGTGTCTCTATGAATAAATAAATAAAATCTTAAAAAAAACATTCCCATTTACTCATCTCCTGGATTCCCTAAATATTAACATTTGCCACGTTTGCTATATTCTTTCTCCACATATGCATATTTCTTTTTCTGAGCCATTTGGCAGTAAGTTGCAGAGATGATGCCCCTTTCCCTCTAAATACTTGGTGGTGGTGGAACCATGGCCACGGTTCAATTATGACTGGAAATTAACACTGGCATGATATAGAATCTACAACAAAACTTATTCAAATTTTACCAGTCAGCTGCTATGAATATTTAGCTGTCTTTAATTTGGAAGGGTGCATGATATGGACACCTTTAAAAAAAAAACACAAGCTAATTGAAGGATATCCTTGAATGTGGATTTTTCTGATAGGATTCAGGCTTTGTACTTTGGGTGGGAATTCCCTAAAAGCGATGCTGTGTCCTCAGTGCATCATCTGTCCCTTTCCTGGAGATGCTGGCTTTGATCCACTAGTCTCCTGTGTCCTTTTGACATGTTCCTGTCATTCTTTAAGCACTGTTTACCTTCTAGCATACTAAACTGTTCTTGGTTTCTCTTGCACTTTCCCAGTCCTAGTCCTGAAACTGTCCATTTCTTCAAGGAGCCCTAATACCTGTTAGTGGAGAATGGTATTCAGATACCAGATATGGTCGTGTGGTATGCTCATTACTAGTGGGCTGTTACTGCTTCTAGGTCCTTTTAATAGAAAGCTAGAAAACAGTATCTGACTCTCCAGAAACATCTTAAAAACCATAAGTTCACATTGATATTTCCAATTTCAAAGCAACACCACAAGGTTCTTTCCCTTTTTCATATTTGTAATTCCCTTCCTGACAGAAACCTGGCTCTATTTCCATAAATATTTGCTCAATCCTAGAACACACAGAAAGTCCCTTCCGCATTGCTAACCTATGCCTCTGTGTAAAAGCAGCTTACTAACTAGAGTTTAATAATTGTCTAGAGTTCTTTTTTGTCGTCAGCGTGAGGGCATACAATCAAAACTCGAGTGTCAAAATGGACTTCGATGTTTCTTCCTTGTCACTGTGGGTGTGTGGTATCTGTGAAATATGGTTCCATTCATATACTCCATTTTGGCTTATTTATCTTTTTTACTTTTGTGATATATTAACATGGTTTCCAATGCCAGAACTTTACCAAAGGCCAGGGTGCATAGCTGACTCAGTTGGTAGAACATACGACTCTGATCTTAGGGTTTTGAGTTCAAGTCCCTCATTGAATGTAGAGATTACCTAAAAATAAAATCTTTTTCTTTTTTTTTTAAAGATTTATTTATTCATGAGACACACACACACATACACACACACACACACACACACACACACACAGAGGCAGAGACACAGGCAGAGGAAGGAGCAGGCTCCATGAAGGGAGCTCGACGCGGGACTGGATCCTGGGTCTCCAGGATCAGGCCCTGGGCTGAAGGCGGCGCTAAACTGCTGAGCCATTGGGGCTGCTTTATTTATTTATTTATTTATTTATTTATTTATTTTTAAGATTTTCTCCATTTATTTATTTGAGAGCGAGCACAAGAGGGGGAGAGGGATAGAGGGAGTAGGAGAGGTAGGCTCCCTATTGAGCAGGGAACCGGACACAGGGCCCAAACCCAGGATCCCAGGACCATGACTGGAACCGAAGGCAGACACTTAACCAACTGAATCACCTAGGTGCCCCTTAAAAAGAAAATCTTAAAAATAACAACAAAACTTTACAAAAGGCCTGTCAAATATCTTCCTCCACACCTCCTCCTATTCCTTTCTCCTTTTCACTCCTCTCCCCTACTGGGAAACCAATCTCTTTAGTCTCTTGCTTCTCTTTCCTGTGTTTCTTTTTGCAAAAATGAGTAAGATATATATTTTCTTATTTTCTTTTCCCCATTCTTTCTTTTTTTTTTTTTTAAGATTTTATTTATTTATTTATTCATGAAAGACACACAGAGAGAGAGAGAGAGAGAGAGGCAGAGACACAGGCAGAGGGAGAAGCAGGCTCCATGCAGGAAGCCTGATGTGGGACTCGATCCTGGGACTCCAGGATCAAGCCCTGGGCCAAAGGCAGGCGCTAAACCGCTGAGCCACCCAGGGATTCCCCTCCCCATTCTTTCTTCCACAAAAATGGCAGCATACTATTCTTTTGCATGTTGCTTTTTTCAATAGTATACCCTGGAAGCCATTCCCCATCAGTTCTTCCTCTTATTACTGTTATCATCATTTACATCTAGATTATATAGTCCATTGTGCATAATAGCCATTTCATATTTGAACACTCTTCTATAGATGAATAATCAGGCTGTCTCCTCACTTTTGCAATTACAAACAAGGATGCAACAAATAATCTGTACACATGTATTTTCTTTTGTTGGAGGAGTATCTTCAGGGTACAATCCTAAAAGTGGGATTGTTAGATCAAAAGGAATCTATTTTTTATTATGAGTATCTAGTGCCCCTCCATAAGGGTTGTACCAATTTGCATTCCTATCAGCAATGCATGAGGTGCTTGTTACCCTAGAGCTTCACCAACAGAATGTGTAGTCATACTTTCTGATTATTTGCCAATCTCATTAGTGAGACGTTATCTGTGTAGCTTTTTTTTTTTTTTAAAGACTTTATTTATTCATGACAGAGAGAGAGAGAGGGAGAGAGGCAGAGGGAGAAGACACATGCAGGGACCCCATGTGGGACTTGATCTCAGGACTCCAGGATCACACCCAGGGATCCCTCTGTGTAGCTTTAATTTGCATTTCTCTAATTATGAATGAGGCTGAACATCTTTTCAGGTTCTAAGGTATTTATTTATGAATTATATCCTTTGTCCTTTTCTCTTGGTGTTTTTTTCTTAATCCTTTTTTAAAGATTTTATTTATTTATGACGGGGGGAGGGTGGGGCAGAGAGAAGCAGGCTCCATGCAGGGAGCCCCACGCGGGACTTGATCCTGGGTCTCCAGGATCACGCCCTGGCTGAAGGTGGCGCTAAACTGCTGAGCCACCTGGCCTGCCCTTTCTCTTCTTAATCCTAAGAGCTCTTCACCTATCTGGGGTATTAGCCCATTATCTGTGAGATGTTGCAAATATTTTCTTCCAGTTTGTCAATTTCTTTTGACCTTATTTGTAGTGATATTCCCCCATGGAAAAAGTTCTTTTGTTACATTTTAATGCAGTCAAATTGATTAACTTTTTAAAATTTCATCTGGGTTTTATGTCAGAAAATTTCCCAGCAGCCAGATCAAAGAGGTGTTCATCTATGTGTTTTGTAGTATTTGTATGGCTTCAAAGTTTACTTTTGGGTCCCTGACCTGTTTGTTTATTCTTATGTATCCTATGAAGCATGAATCTAATTTTACCTTTTTCTAAACGATTAACCAGTTGTCTTGCACCACTAAAAAAAAAATTCTGGGCTTCCTATCTTATTCTACAGGTCTGACTACTGCACTGATTTAATCACAGCAGTTTTATAGTTTGTTTTAATGTCTAGATGAGCTAGTCTCCTCCTTACAGTTTTCTCCTTTTAAAGAATTTTCCGGGCAGCCCCGGTGGCGCAGTGGTTTGGCGCTGCCTGCAGCCTGAGGTGTGATCCTGGAGACCCAGGATGGAGTCCGATGTCGGGCTCCCGGCATGGAGCCTGCTTCTCCCTCTGACTGTGTCTCTGCCTCTCTTTCTCTCTCTCTCTGGGTCTCTACGAATAAATAAATAAAATCTTAAAAAAAAAATAAAGAAATCTTCCTGGATATGCCTGCATGTAAATATTCTAAAAACACTATTTAATTGAAATTTTAATGACAAAATTTGATACTCTCAAGTGTCAAAATGAAAATACCAGAGAAACAGTTTCCAGGGATGTGAAGCACCTGGAAATAGGCTTGGCTGGGCCTCATCCCTTGAGGTCATCTTTTTTACTTCCAGCTTTATTTTGATGAATGTTTGGTTACACACACTGAAAAAGAGAGTTGCTTTGAGCGCCGCTAAGAGAGTTGCTTTGAGCGCCGCTTTTTCTCCTTGTACAGTTCCCTGTAGCAGTTTATTGCATCATTGATTGCTCTCGAAACTTGCATTTTCCATTCCTCATTGGGGCTGTTACTGGTAAGGACTTGCAAGCCTGCCTCGAAATGTGAAAAGGCTGTTGACAGCTCTCCTGTGGTTAGTTGGCGCAGGGCAGGTGGAACATCTTCACTCTCCTCCTCTCCTTTAGGCTCCTGTTCCAGTTGCATCAGCTCCTCATTTGAGAGATCTTCCTCGTGGGACCTCAGCAACTGGTCCACATCAGCTTCTACAACCTCTTCAAAAGCCACATTCCTGGCGAGGGTCACAATGTTTTGTTGAAGCTGTGCAATGTCATCTGTTTGGGAAACACTATGGAACTGAACACACTCAGGCCAAATCTTCTTCCACACACTGTTCATTGTTGCTGGTCTGAGCTCCTCCCAAGCTACTGCAATGTTGTCTATGGCATCCAAGATACTGTACTTACTCCAAAACTCCCTGATCATGGCTGTATCTTCTCCATCTGTTGCTTCTAGGATGTGCTCAAAAGTTCTTCTCAAGTAATGAGCTTTGAAGGTAGAGGCTATGCCTTGACCCATGGGCTGGATTGAGTCAGCTGTACTGTCATGAAGATATTCCACTCTTACATTATCAGACAGATCACTCAAATTTACTGGGTGGCATGGTGCATTGTCTAGGATGAGCAATGCTTTATTGGTGAGATTATTCTGGGCACAGTATTTTTCAACAGCAGGGCAAAAAAAGTATGTGAACCATTCCTGAAAGATGCTCCTGGTCACCCACGCCTTTTTGTTTGAGCGCCAAATCACAGGCAAATTGGGCTTGGAGTACCCTTTCAGAGCCTTGGGATTTTCCAAGTGGTACACCAATAAGGGTTTCAGCTTAAAGTCCCCAGCTGCATTGCCACCAAGAAGCAGCATCAAGCGATCTTTGGAAGATTTAAAGCCTGGCTCAGCTTTCTCTTCCATAGAAATAAACATTCCCTCTGGCATTCTCTTCCAATAAAGCCCTGTCTCATCTACATTAAAAACTTGCTGAGAGGTGTACTCACCTTCTTCAATGATGCTTCTCAGCATTTCTGGATATACATCCTTGTTTCCAGGAGCTGCACTGTTCATCTTGAAGTGGAGCAGACAATGGCGCTCCTTGAATCTCACAAACCACCCTTTACTTGCACTAAACTTTTCTGTTTGAGAGCTTCCACCTCTTTCACGCTGTAAGTCATCAAACAAACTCTTAGCCTTCTCCTGTATAATGGTGACACTCAGGGGCACATTCCTCTGGCTCTGGTCTTCAAGCCACACGTGCAGCAGGCGCTCCATGGTCTCCATGAGTGCACTTCGATGGCGTGTCAACCGAGAGGCTCTCAAGGGAGTAGCTATTTGTGAGTTCGCTTTGATTTTTTCTTTATTATCTCGGATTGTGGCTACCGTCGAGACAGCAAGGCCTAAGGCTTTTGCGATCTGGCTGAGCTTTTCACCCACTTCAAATCGTCTTAACACTTCCAATTTTAGGTCGAGGGTAATTGCTTTCCGTTCCCTTTTGGTACCTGGGATGACCGATGCATTTAGGGACCTTTTCCCAGGCATCTTTGCCACCAAGCTGTAATAAAATCACAGCAGTCTCACGTGCAAGAAGGCCCGTAGCTACAATACGCTCCCTTGCAAAACCTGGGAGAAAAACCGGGGCTGCCAGGAGGCGCAGGCAGGAGACGTGAGAAGGTCACCAAAGGCCGTCCTGGCCCCCTTTCTCAGAAACGGTGTCTTATTCCCGATTCGAAAGCAGACAGCATGGGCCTCTGATGTCAGAGTTCCCAACCCCCGACAGCACATCTGCGGGAACATTAAAAGCGGCGTGGGTCGCCGTGATCCAGAAAAACAACAAAACCCCGTGAAGGGGCGACAACGCTGCAGAGCACACACCGGGTCGCTGTCTTTGTGGAGGAGGCGCAGGAAAGCGGCAGTTCCGCCGGTGGGCGGCTCCTGAGGGGCACCGCAGCCGGCGGGCGGAGGGGGGCGGCGTCCGGGCGGGGCGGCCGGTTGGGGCGGGGGACGGAGCACTTCCGTGAGCCGCTTCGCTTGGAGGACCCGGGAGATGTGTCCTTGGCGGTGCCCGACTTAAAGGAGGTGTGGGGGCGCTGGGTATCCTCGCGGCATCTAGCCCGCGGCGGCCGCCGGGGGTTCTGTGCTGTAGGGAAGACCGCGCGCGTGTTCCGATCCCTAAAAAGTCCGAGGCTGCGGCGGATAGTCACAGAGCGGTCCCCAGCCGGCGCCGCGTCCTTACTGCGCACGCGCGACGCCGCCGGAGCCCGCGGGGACCCCCTCGGAGACCCCCTCGGAGACCCCCTCGGGGGTGTGGCGCCACTAGGAAGGGTTTGTCGCTGTTTTGCGCGTGCGCGCGCCCGAGCGCCGGAGCTGCATGAGGTCTGGGGCCGGGCGTGTCTCATCGGCTGGTGGCGGCGCCAGGGCCCCTGGTCGTGCTCTGGAGATGCGGCGGTGGCCCGGGAGGCGGCAGGACGGCCAGGACAGGCGCGAGGGCCCTGGGAACAGCCCGGCAGGTGAGCGGGGAGGTTCTGCCCGCGGGTGTCGGGCGGCGGGGGCGGGGGCGGCGGCGGCGGCGGGGGCGGGGGCTGCGCTGGGCGCCGCCATGACGCCATCCGGGTGCGCCGGCTGTCGCGCGGTAGGGGCCGGGGGTGCATCCCCTCTCCGCCGGGCGGCCCCGGGACACGGTGCGCGGCCCCCCGCCCCCGAGTCCCTGCTCTTCTCCCGTCGGCCTCCCGTGCCCTGCGCCGTGCGGGCCCCCTTTCTCGCCTCCTTTCGCCGCTCTCCGCAGAGCCCCGCACCGAGCGACTTGGTCCGAGTCGCCCTGCGCCTGCCGCCCGCCGTGTGTTCCGGGCGCCTGGTGTTCGGCCGCAAGCCCGGACCAGATCTGATAACGGACGGGGATCCCTGACGCGGCTTTCGTTTGCGGACCTCACTTCCCACCACTCTCATAACCGCGGATACTGCCTGAGGGCTTCCGTGCCAAGGGCTTTACAAGAATTGTCTCTTTTTAAGTCTTAAAACTGTCCTGCAGGAAAGCGCTGCTATAGCCCTGTTTTATAGAAAAGGAAATGTAAGTCCAGAACTGGCCAGGGACGCCCCTCACCTTGCAGTTCTGGTCCGTCCTGCTCCAGTGCCTTCACTTTTAAATACTTATGTGTTGTATACCTTCCTTGGGGTTAGATACTAAGAAATAGAATCCCATGTTTTATGGCTCTATTTTTTCCTTTTTTTTTTTTTTTAAAGATGTACTTATTTTAGAGAGAGTACAGCAAGGGGAGAGGCAGAGGGAGATAATCTTCAAGCGGACTCCCAGCTGAGCGGACAGGGTGAGTCAGGGCTCCATCTCAGGACGGGTGAGATTCTGACCTGAGCCACCCAGGTGCCCCTGTACTATTTCTGTATTGATTGATACATCCCAGGATGCAGTGATCCCATTGCCTTAATTTTTTTCTACTGCACAAATGTGGAGTTTCTGAATTTCGATCCAAGAAAAGTACCTTTGTTTTCAGACAGTAGTGAGAGAGGCAGGATTCTATGGATTCATTTTCTGTCTTGTCTTCAGTAAGGAACTTTTCTCTTTCATCCCTTTTCATTTTGGAGATGGTGCCAGTCAGTTTTGTTTCTAGAAATATGGATGAAAACAGAGCCTTTCACCTGTGGCACCTCAGCTTTGCAGAAGGCTGTTCTGGTTGTTAACACACAGTGGAAGTCAGATGGTACAGCAGTCACTGAACTTCCATGGGCCTCTGGTTTTAATTAAGAAGGAACTTGGATGATCTTTGAGGTTTTTTCCCCCCCCCCCCCCCCCAGACTGAGTCATTCATCTGTTGAGAATCAACAAGCTGGCGATATCATGGTGAACAGGACAGGCAAGAGCTCAGCCCTGTGGGCTGCTCTCTTGTATTTATAAGCTGAGGGGGGGGCTTGCAAAAGCTGGAGAAGCTGTCATAAATCTGCTTTATAGTTAAAAGATGTACCCTAGAGGTTAACACTCCTCAAGGGAAGCTTATGTTCCGGAAGCTTCCCTGCAGTTATTTTCTTATTTGGTGATCTTGCTACGCTATCCCTGCTGTGCAAGAGGAGAATGAGACAACAAACAAGTCATGGCACATTAGGTGGTTCTATGAGGTGTGAAGGATAAGGAAGCAGAACAAGGGAAGTAGAAAATGAAGAGAAGGGAATGGAGAAGGATATATGCCAGTTATTTTAGGTGGGCTAGTTGAGTGCTGGAGGAAGTGAGTGGTTGGAGTAGGTTCAATCTTGCCAGCAGATTGAATAGCCAGTGCCTGGTGGATTTGCATTTATGTGAATTTGAGACCCCAGGATAACCTGATTGATAATCAGACTGGAAGAAAAGGAGGGTGGCACTTTGCCTGTTGAAGGGAATCTTGCTGTGACCAACCTCACATCTTGGCTTTCATATGCAAAGACCAATTTAAAAAGCTCATCTAAACCAAACACCAGAACAGATGGTAGACTGTCTTGGAGTGCTGCATCTGACCTGATGTGGTTTGCTAACCCAAATCAGAAAAGGATTAAGTCATAAATTGAAATAAGAGAATTGGATGTTTTATCAAGTTTCGGAGGCCTGAACAGCAGTACCTAGCACCTCTAAGACTGTAGGCCACGAGCACTGCCTTCTCTGGGGTGGTGCTGCAGAAACCTTGGGAGGTTTGGTTTTTCCTCAGACACCTCCAGCTCCCACTTGTGTTACTTCAGGCACTCAGCTCTCTAAACTTCTCCACCTTTGCAGTGAGCATAGTAACACCTACCTTCTTAGGACAGATGGTGAGGATTGGAGGAGGTGACAGAGGAGCATCTACTCAGCTGGTGCACCCCCCCCCCCCCCCCCGCTGTTTATCTTAGTCTAGGTTTCCTGTTACAGCAACACGCCTTCATGATGTCTTCAAGGTTTTATAATTCCTTCCACATCAGGCTCTGGTCCTGTTATACAGGGTGACATGTTGCAGCAGGGAAGTTTCATTTATGGTGCAGAAGTTCTAGGATCTTCATCACCCTTACTGACTGCATTTCCTTTCTTTAAATCTTTTTTTTTTTAACTTTTATTTATTTATGATAGTCACACAGAGAGAGAGAGAGAGAGGCAGAGACACAGGCAGAGGGAGAAGCAGGCTCCATGCACCGGGAGCCCGACGTGGGATTCGATCCCGGGTCTCCAGGATCGCGCCCTGGGCCAAAGACAGGCGCCAAAACCGCTGCGCCACCCAGGGATCCCTGCATTTCCTTTCTGAGCTTCCCTGTTTTGTTTGTATTTTGTTTCTCCCTGTTTTTTTTTCCCCCCCAGAATGAATGAATGAATTTATTTAGAGAATGAGTGGGAGGAGGGGCAGAGGCAGAGGAGAGAGAATCTCAAGCAGACTCTGCTGAGCACAGATGCAAGACTCAGTCCCAGGACCCTGAGATCATGAGCCGAATATAAGAGTTGGATGCTTATCCAACTAAGCCAGCCAGGTGCCCCTTTCTTTTGTTTGTTTTCTTTCTAACGGCTTTTGACCCATAACAGTGAAAAACCTAACTTGCTCTGTCCTTAACTGGTGTTAAATATTGTTAGCTTATGGGGAAAAAACGGCATTTTCTTCTTTGAGGATTGAAGAAAATACTGGATCTGGAAAAGTGCTTGCCTTCTTTGGCTGATCAAAGATAAATTATAGTATCGTTTGGTTTTGAAATTTCACAGGGCTTAATCTTAGAATCATGTTTGTTTTTGAGGCTGTAGTAGTTTCAGTGACCAAAATTGCCTGAGGCAAAAAATGGTTGTAGAATTGGAGGAGGGGAGGTATTGACAGCAATAGCTGTAAAAACTCTTTATGAGTTTCTGCGGTGAATTTAGTTCCCGTTTGTCCTTTTTGAATCATATTTTAATGGGATGTTTAAGCGGATAAATAAAGGCAACAAGTTTACACTTCAGGCCATATCCTTGTCCCTTCCCACCTCTAATACTGCTATAAGAAAACGCCCCATCAAATTGCAGAAAAGGCTAATCCTCTCTCCCCTTTCAGTGCCTCCAGGGGATTGCATTCAGCCGCTGGCTCTTCTGGGGAAGACAGACATCATTTTCTCAGTGGCTATGTTCAAAACCACCCAAAGGTAGGTATTTTTTTCCTACATTCATTAGTATAATGGTCACTGGAACTGAGTGAGCCTTTCTCAGTGTTTCCTCCATAGCAGGGGAACCAGGGGACAGGGTGTGTGTTGACTCAGGATGCCCTATGCATCCCCCTTGTTTGCCTTCCATTTTGAGCCACACTTTAAGCTTCCCATTTCTGGATCACTACACCTTCCCATTTCTGGATCTCCATGTCTTTATGGTTTTGATATGACTGTGGAAGAGAAACTCTTTCAGAAGGAGGTTTCTAGGTGAATCTGTGTTTCTACACATTTGAATGCAAGCCAAGCTGAGCCTCATGTTTGGAAAGTAGAACAGGAATGATGTGCAGGATGCACTTAGCTTGAAGCACATCTGCCCCTCATAGCAGAATTTAGGAGTGTGCTCACTTCTCTCTGTCTCTTTGGAGACTCTGTGATGAGGCTTGTAAGTACATGTTGTTTGCACAAAGCATGAAGTCAGGAAAGAAAACTGGTTTCTCTCTTATTCTCTTTCCTGATCTGACAGTATGGCTGTTTATGTGCATGTGATGTGTGCCTTTACAGTGCTAGAGCCTCATCATTTTGTCCTTAAGGGTTTGAGAAATTCTTTAAGAGTAGAAGAAACAGAGACTTAGAAAAACCAATAACTCTAAGAAGAGGTACTAAGGTCCATTTGACAAATCAGACTTTCAAAGTTTTATGTTTTTTAGACATTCACTACTTTTGGGATTAGTCTCCTTGGGAGGTGACAGCAGGCAGGCCAGTGTGTGTGTGGTGTTGGCATCCTCTTTCCTCTGCATATCATGGCCATCTTCTGCCTCACAGTTTGTTAATGTGGACTGGTGAAGTATTTATCAGGTGTGTTTCTTCTATGAAATGTCCAAGCAAGGAATAGGAAGAGACCCATAGAAGTGTGTTAGGAGGTTTGTTTACATGCCTCACTACAATAGAACAGTTCTTCTGCAAAGCTTATGCAGATTTCCACTCTCCTGTAATATTTTTGTCCCTTCCTGGGTCACCTAGGCCTTTGAGCTTCCATGGCTTTTGTTTGGGTTGTTGGAATGGCATGCACGTGAAGGGACAGGACTATGGCTTGTTGGTCCTAGGACTTGCTGGGCTTCTTGCTCAGCCCCTTCCATTTGCTGTTGTTGACTTACTTTGGAGAAACATGGCCATGGATGGATCACTGCCTCAAAAGCCTCTATGAGACCATTTTTCAAGTTTTGAGTTAGTTTCCTAGATTCATATGGAAATCTTGTTTGTATCTTCCACACTCAGTACTCCATTTCTGGTCATTAATGTGTATATGTGCTGCGATGGGGATGGGGGTTGGGGGAGGGGTGGTTTCCCTGCCATGCATTTTTGGGACTCCAGCAGGGTGTCCCATAGTTTAACCCAGTTCTGACACTATATACCTGGAATTAGCATCAGATTCCACAGACCCACTCTATCCTGAAAGACTGCCTCTACTCCCCCATTCCCCCATACCCTCCCTTCAGATGCCAGTTCCATGTCCAGGGTGTCACCTGTGCTTCTGTCCAGCTGTAAATTGGTGGTTCCCACAACCCCCTCTCCTTGAGTTCAATTGATTTGCTAGAGCGACTCATAGAACGCAGGAAACCAATGTACTCACTAAATTACCAAATTACAAAGGATATTAAAGGATATGAACAAACAGCCAGATGAAGAAATGTGAAGGGTGAGGTCTGGAAGGGTCCTCAGTAAAGGACCTTTTGTCCTCTTGAAATTTGGCATAGAATGTGAGTGCATTCTTGTCCACCAGCCTAGAAGCGCTCCAAATCTTGTTCTTTTGGATTTATATGGAGGCTTCGTTGTATAGGCATGATTGATTAAATCATTGACGATTGGTCATTAATTCGGCCTCCAGCCCCCTCCTTTCCCCTCCCCTGATGTTAGGAGTGGTGATGAAAGTTCTAACCCTCTAATTACTTGGTTCTCCTGGCAACCGGCCTCCATCCTTAGAGGTTTTCCGAAAGTCCCCTCATTAACACAAAACTCAAATGTGGTTGAAAGAGTTTTGTTATGAATAAGGACAAAATGTCCCTTTACTACCTAGGGAATTCCAAGGGCTATTGGAGGCCTGGACCAGGAGGGCCAAATGTATACTTCCTAGAAATGGAATATCACAGCGGTCAAACAAAGCTAAATGCCTGGTAGAAACCGTGATAACAATTACTCGCTTTCGTTCCTCCCCTTGTCATTTTTGTATGTGCTAAAAAGCACCTCTTAGAAATTTTAACTGGAAATGCACTTGAGATAGTTACATGGGGAGGGGAGTTTTTCTTTGGATATGTACAGCTTTCTAGGACTGTTCAAGCCTCCTGATCCTCAGATTATACTTGGAGGAAATGGGCCATTTAATCCTAGGTGGACATGTCCTGAATCAGACCCATCTCCTCCC
The DNA here is from genome assembly GCF_003254725.2 of Canis lupus dingo. Taxonomy (NCBI): domain Eukaryota; kingdom Metazoa; phylum Chordata; class Mammalia; order Carnivora; family Canidae; genus Canis; species Canis lupus. The sequence goes on along the minus strand of NC_064247.1, from coordinate 63,784,836 downwards.
ATACATATTTTGCACCTGACAGAAGAGTGGGGTTGGGGTCTTCAAGGGTGTTTATGGGGCTGGATTCAGTCATCTAGTCTATGGGTCACAATATTCTAAGGACAAGGGGGGATCATGCCCAAGAGTGGGTGACATGCATTATGGTTTTCTTGGGAAGCTGAACCTTTGTAGATAATCCACCTGTGTGAGCCTGTCTCATTGCTTGCTTCCTTCCTTTGCCCCATTTACTGGCATGGAAAGGTGCTCGTTCCATAACAGGAAGGAGATTTGCTAGTAGGCTCAGGTTTCAAGCCAGAAAGGTGAAATTTGAAGAATTTTACATGTATTGGAAGCTACTTCTCAGCGATATCTGTTTTTTCCTCCAAAAGGGTGAGTTATGCAGGGCAGAGTATTTGACAGCATCAGAAGTAAGAGTGTACAAAGTTAAGTGCCAGCTATGTAAAAGTAATGCCTCCAGGATCCCTGGGTGGCGCAGTGGTTTGGCGTCTGCCTTTGGCCCAGGGCGCGATCCTGGAGACCCGGGATCGAATCCCACATCGGGCTCCCAGTGCATGGAGCCTGCTTCTCCCTCTGCCTATGTCTCTGCCTCTCTCTCTCTCTCTCTCTCTCTCTCTTTCTCTGACTATCATAAATAAATAAATTAAAAAAAAAAAAAAGTAATGCCTCCTGGGTCATGCCTGGCATGTATATACCAGTTGCTGGTGATTTTGTGGAGATTTAATTGTTTTAAAATTTCTTCGTGTCTGGGACTGTCTGGGTTGACATGGTCTGGCAGTCTCCACCACTCTGAGCTGTGCCCTGACCTGAGAAGGGCACAGCAGGCTTTCCTCCTACCCTACAGGGTGAGGTGATGCTATGTTTCAGCCTCTTTCTTTCCTGTCCCCTCTTTACCTCCAGAAGACTCCAGTAGTAGGAAAGTGTATGTTGGGAGGCATTTTTCTGTTCTCTGAATCCTCTTTTTCTGGGAAATTGTAATTACTGTTTTCTCAGGTCAGACTTTGTTTTCTCTTAGGAACTGGTGAGCCAAAGGAATGCTGGACCTGGAGCAGATGGAGGCAAGAGAGGGGAAAGCAGAGAGACTTTGCCTGGTAGAGACAGATACAGAAGGTTTGTGGACATCTGAGGACCAGACCCAGTCAACCTGTCACTTCCCCAAGGTCCTACTTGGTTTGGAGCAAGCTGATTCGAAGATCCTGAGAAATGAATTCAACTTAAAAAATATGGCGATAAGAGATAACCCCAGAAATGTGGGCTCTTTGAGGGTATTCTGCTTCTCCTGGGTGGTCTGGTGAGCAGCTGCTTTTGATGTATTCATATATATCACGTGGACGCCTTTCCTCTCAAGGGCTGGCTTTGGTTTCACCACACACAGAGGCCGCATGGTGGAATGTGAGGAGGGAGCATTTGGAGAGATGATGTCTTTCATAATATCTGAAAAAGGAAATCACTGTTTGATAAAGGAACCACCCTTATTTAACCATAAAATGTGTTCTCTTCTCCCACAGAGGGAGTTCCCTTGGGATGACAAAGGTGTCCACAATCTGGCTGCTTTGGGGGCAGGTATTGGCATGGGGTTTTCCTACTTCTATTTTTGAGATTCTGGGAAGGAAATCACCTGGAAGCACTTGCCATAGTATTACCTGGTGAGAGGTCTAGGGACAAAAATTTATAATCTGTCTACCCCGGAAGGAGCTGGTACATGTGATGATGTGCCCATGCATGTGGTCTGCAAGCTTAGATCCTTAGCAGTCCCAACCTTGGGATACGGATAAGACACAGTTTTACTTTTTCTAGTAAACGAGGTCATGCTCACTTTCTTGCTGAGTGAGCATCCCATTAGTATCATGGCTTAACTTTAATATTCATTAGATTTTTTCTTTTAAGGCTTAGCTCTGTTTATCTTTAAATTATTATTTTTTAAGATTTTATTTATTTATTCATGAGAGACACACAGAGAGAGAGAGGGAGGGAGGGAGTGGCAGAGACACAGGCAGAGGGAGAAGCAGGCTCCATGCAGGGAGCCTGACATGGGACTCGATCCCAGGACTCCAGGATCAGGCCCTTGACTGAAGATGGTGCTAAACCACTGAGCCACCTGGGCTGCCCTTTATCTTTAAATTCTAATCTGATATCTGACTTAAAGTTTTCCTCCTAATGTAGTCCCACCCTGCTGGCTGACCCTGAGCAGGGCAGGACCATCAATATCAGGCTCTGTGTTGTGCTGACAGGGCCTTCCTGGCTTGTCCTTGTGAGTAGTTGAAGTTGGGAGAAGTGTTCCTCAGGCTTGAGTGTAAACTCCTATAGGAGCAGAGGACTTGCTCACTGTTTGCCCGTTACCCTAGGTAGCATACTGTTAAGATCTGGGCCTCCTTCTGTATGATGATGTTTGTAGAAACCCATGGTTTCCCACCAGGGTCTATGGCTGAGGCCATCGTTTTCTGCCCACATGTCTGTCCTCAGAGAGGCCCTTGCTCACTACAGGGAAGGGGAATGGCTGCTGCCAGCCTTGTCTCCCGAGGACCTGCCTTCTGAAGGAGAGGGAAAGGGTAAGACAGGGATCCTCCTGTGTCTGCATTCTGGACAGATCCCAGAGTCCCCTCGAGGTCTGTTTATTTTAAAGCATAGCCTGGAGGAGCCCTGAAGGATGAAGTGTTCCGTCCCTGTCTCACCTCATGTGGCTCTGTGCTTGGTCCCTGTGGGACACAGTGTTGGCAGACTCTTCCCTGGCTCAGACCAAGCACCTGATTCAATGCACTTAGGGAACTTTCATGAATGCTGCACTGTCTCCCGGCCCCCTCCTGAGTTGTTGGGAGATCACTTGATGACATCTTAGGGTGTCCCAGAAATACGTAAACTTGAGTGCAGCCACTCCTGAGCCTTTGATGCATTTCCAAGTCCATGGCCTGGAACAGATAGCCCTTTGTTAGGGTCTTATTTGGGAATAAAAAGCTACAATATCTTGAAACTTAAGTAGCAATCTTTGTTTTAAAATAGCTTAGCTGGGACGCCTGGGTGGCTCAGTGGTTAAGCATTTGTCTTTGGCCCTGTCTTTGGCTCCCGGGTCCCTGGATCGAGTCCCGTATCAGGCTCTCAGGCTCTCTGCAGGGAGGCTGCTTCTCCCTTTGCCTCTGTCTCTGCCTCTCTGTGTCTCTCATGAATAAATAAGTAAATCTTTAAAAAAATATTTGGGAAATAAATAAAAGTATAAAGAAGGAACTCGCCATCCTGCACTAAGCAAGTTTGAGTGTTTACTGTGGCCCTTCCTTTCCTGTTTTGAATGCATCAATGTGTGCTCCTTCATACCCTGTATCTCTGGCTTCCCTATGTTCCCAGGAGATAGTGGACTGTGTTGGAAAAAATAAGACAGGTCACCTGGGCTGTGATCCAGAAAACAAGAGATTAGAACATGATAGAAGCTGTGAGGATGCCCCCAGCTCTTGTCTCATTAACGTGAGAGTTGTTGGAGTCTTGCCATCTGGGGATTCTTTTGCAGAAGAGAAGCTGAGATGTTCAGTTTTGTTTCGTTTCGTTTCTTTCTTTCAATATTTTATTTATTTGAGTGCACTAGCTAGAGTGCACCAGCAGTGTGGGGGGGAGGGTCAGAGGGAAAGGGAGAAGCAGGCAGGAAACCTAATGCAGGACTCCATCCCAGGACCCTGGAATCATGACTGGAGCTGAAGGCAGATGCTTCATCGACTCAGACACCCTAGTGTCCCTGCCTTTTGGATTTTTTTTTTAAAGATTTTATTTATTTATTCATGAGAGACAGAGAAGTAGGCTCCATGTAGGGATCCTGATGTGGGACTCGATCCTAGGACCATGCCCCTAGCCAAAGGCAGATGTTCAACCGCTGAGCCACCCAGGCATCCCTGTCTTTTGGATTTTAAGACAGTGTGCAATCTTAATGTCTGGATATACCAAATTTTAATTCCTGAATTGGAATAAAGTTCAGTTCCTGAATTGGTTTCTGTTTATTACAAAATAGATATATAATATACCAAATTTTAATTCCTGAATTGGAATAAAATTCAGTTTCTGAATTGGTTTCTGTTTATTAAAATGGAAATAGGTTCATACCCCAGGCTAAAAGTGTTCAGGTTAATAGGAAAACAAAACAGATCTGTTCTGCAGACTGTAGGCTGAGATAGAGCTGAAGTCTATGCTTGTAGAACGTGACTCGGCATGGAGGCCTGTGGTTTGTTGCCGAATGCCCTCTGTGTTATCTCTGCTGTTCTGGTATCTTTTTTTCTTAGGTGGACTGGCCGGAAGTCGTTAACAGTTGGTGTGTGTGTCATCCATCCCTGGCACTGGGATGGCATCTGAGGTGAGGGGTAGTTCAAGGCTGAATGTTTCTGCCATAGGGTTTTGGGGGTTTTTTTCCATGTAAGGTGTAATTTTTTGTTTTTTCAGAAGAATGCCTCTCCTGGTTTCACTACCCAATAGCAACCCGTGTGAAGGTGATCATTTACCATGTTGGTATGTATCAGTAGCAGTGCTCCAGGTAGGACATAATCCCTGTGTATAGAACTCTTAACTGATTCAGTTTTGTCTCAAAACTGTGATGTGAGAACCATGAGCCAAGATGTAGGGGGGAACAATACGAGGACAAAGTTTTTGGAGCTTGTTATACTTTTTTTTTTTTTTTTTAAACATATTTTTTTAATTTTTATTTATTTATGATAGTCACAGAGAGAGAGAGAGAGAGAGCGAGGCAGAGACATAGGCAGAGGGAGAAGCAGGCTCCATGCACTGGGAGCCCGACGTGGGATTCGATCCCGGGTCTCCAGGATCGTGCCCTGGACCAAAGGCAGGCGCCAAACCGCTGCGCCACCCAGGAATCCCGCTTGTTATACTTTTATCCAAAACCTAAAGCCTGCAGCTTTGTGGGGCCAGGACAGAGGCTCCACTCAGGCTTTGCTGGAAGAGCACCCGGGGAGAGGGGCAGTAGCTGTGGGGGAGGGCAGCCTTAGGCTGCCCTCACATCTTGGTTTCTGCAGAATTTTGTGTGGTTTAATAGCAGCACCGTTGACACCTTTGAGCAGAACCTGGATACTGTTCACTGGGAGCTGGGCATCGTTCCCCCCAAGCAGGCATCAATGGTCTACACCACTGAGAGCGACAGGTAAGTGGCAGGGGCTCCAATCTGGGGCACCTGGATCCGAACGCAGAACGTTTCAGTGCTTAACCAGTTTAGGAGTGTGCTTCCTTTGAGCATATTGTAGGCATCTGCTAATTAACAACGTATAGTAAAAAAATAAATCTGTTCTGTTGTTTTTGAGGAAAGAATTGATTAGGAAAACATTTGGCGAGGCAGCCTTAAAAAAATAATAGGCTAGGTAGGGCTTAGCTGTAAGGAGGCTGTATTGGGTCTGCTGGGTAGCCATCCTCCCCACACCACAGGCCAATTCCAGGTGAAATTGGACAGATAGATGTATGTGGGATGAGAACCTCGGGGTTGGAGGAAGGCTGAATGCTGTGTCCAGGCTCTGACATGTTTGTTTTTTAAGATTACTTATTTGAGAGAAAGAGAGCACCTGCATGAGTGGTGGTAGGGACAGAGAGTGAGGGAACAGGCCAAGCCGACTGGCCTGACTTGGGACTAATTTGGGGCCTGATCCCAGGACCCTGAGATCACGACCTGAGGTGAAGTCAGCCACTTTGCCGACTGAACCATCCAGGTGCTCCCAGGCTTTGGCACATTTTAAAAAAAAATTTTTATTTATTTATGATAGTCACAGAGAGAGAGAGAGAGAGAGAGAGGCAGAGACATAGGCAGAGGGAGAAGCAGGCTCCATGCCGGGAGCCCGACGTGGGATTCGATCCCGGGTCTCCAGGATCGCGCCCTGGGCCAAAGGCAGGCGCTAAACCACTGCGCCACCCAGGGATCCCACTTTGGCACATTTTTAAAGAAAACTAATTCCTTGTATAACAAAACTAGAGTTGAGAGTAGTCTGCTTGTCATAGCCCTTCTCTCAAGGGAACTGAAAATGGTTTCCTTGGATCTTCTAGCTCTTGTTTGCGAAGCCTGGCACCTACACTTCTTTTAGTGGGCATCCTTCTCTATGCTGTGAGGAGAGGCCCAATGGGGGCTGGGTGTGGCGAGCGTGGAGGGGCCCCCTCTTCAGTTCTGGGGAGACAACTACCAGGGTCTTGAAGAACGATGTGGATGTGTAGTTTGCAGATGCAGGTGGTGTAAAGAGACCAAGTTGGGAGATTATGGAATTTGTGAATTTCCTGAAGAATGAATCCCAAGCAGTATCAGGACTTAAGAACCAGAATTCCAAATGTATTTATTTATTTATTTTTTAAATTTATTCATGAGAGTTACACACACAGAGAGGCCAAAGACATAGGCAGAGGGAGAAGAAGCAGGCTCCATGTAGGGAGCCTGATGTGGGACTCGATCCCGGGACATAGGGATCACTCCCTGAGCCAAAGGCAGATGCTCAACCGCTGAGCCACCCAGTCGTCCCCCAAAGGTATTGATTTCAGAAAATATCATAGTGCTCTGAACTCCAGGTCCAGGCCAGAGATCACCATGGTTTAGTGTGGACCATTATGAGACCACTTAGCTTTTTGTACAGATTGTGTATTTTATTTTATTTTATTTTATTTTATTTTATTTTATTTTATTTTATTTATTTATTTATTTTAAGATTTTATTTTTTATTTATTCATGAGAGACACAGCGAGAGAGAGGCAGAGACACAGGCAGAGGGAGAAGCAGGCCCCATGCAGGGAGCCTGATGTGGGACTCGATCCCCGGTCTCCAGGATCACGCCCTGGGCTGCAGGCGGCGCTAAACCGCTGCGCCACCGGGGCTGCCCCAGATTGTATATTTTATTAATCAAGAAGAAGTAGCGTTTGCCAGGGCAGAATGGTGAAGATCCTCTTATCAGATTGAAACCACAGTGAGTTTACTTTTTTGAACTGTGGGACTGTAGAGCCCTAAAAATAGTACAGACCCATGTGAGACGTGTGTTTGGTCACTGAAAGCACAAGCTCATGCCTTTCGTTTAGAGGGTAGTCTTTCCTTCTAATTTAGTTCCAGTGATCAGACTCTTCTGTTAAGTGTCCTGCATAAAAACCTCTTGTTGTCTACAGTTTGTTCCTCTGAATGAAGTGAGAACTTAGAAGCAAAGCAAACTGAGTGGAGAACCTTCTATATTTTTATGATTTTTTTCTTACTCTTGGAGTTTTCTCACCTACTCACATTGACAGTTTTTTGTTTTGTTTTTAGCTATTTTCCTTTATTGCTTTATTTTCTAAAGCCTTCAACTTAGTTTTTGAAGGAGCAGCCTTTTTCTTGCTCCCTTTTTATTAGTTTACATAATGTTAAATTACATAATTAAAACAGCAAATACTTGCATAAACAGGTTTGGGGTCAGATACAACTGCTTCATGGTAAACCCTTGATCCTGTTGGGGATAGAGGTGTAGTGTGGGTGTGGGTTAAGCTGTTCTATAAGAGGAAATGGAGCCATAGTAATTCTGACTGTGGGATCTATCTATTGGTCCCTTTCTATGTCATGGACCCTCTGAAGGCCTGACAAACTGGGAGTCCTTTTCCCAGAAGGATTTGCATCTTAGAACATTGACTCACAGACCCATCAGTCATCCCTGGACCATGGACCAGCTGAAGAGCTCCTAGAATAGACTGTGCTTAGTGCACAGACCTTGCAGGAGCTCTTGCTTTCTTCAGCTATTCCCTGTAGGGTGGTTGCCACTGAACAGTTTATTCTGCATAATAGCAACAAGTTAGGGACCACTGTGAGCCTGGGGACTAGAGATGGGTGGTGCCGTTTCTGTTCTGTAGTCTGATGAGTGTTAGCTAGAAAGGTGTGTGTGTGTGCACTCGCGTGTGAGACAGAGGTAGGGGTTGCTCTTGGGCTCTCAGTTGGAGATTGACCAGCACCCACCCCAGTTGCCATTCACCTGGGCTTTACAGTTGGGTGCTACAGGGGGCTTGTATGTACTGGGAAAGGTGGGTATGATAAACAGTAGGCAGGGCAGGCAGGTCACCTGAAGTGTGACTGCCCCCCCCCCACCGGCTGGTTGTGGGCTGGGGTGGGGGTGGGGGCTCTCTCTGTCATTCTGTGTGGTGCTAAGGATATCAGGGACCATATGGCTTTTTAGCTCCTCCTGGGTATGAAGTTCGATGACTTAGTAAAGTGATCTATATAGTATATGTGGACATATGTACCCAGGATTCCACTGCTTCCTCATCTATAAGAATTGGCTGTGTGTGTGATCGGTCACACAACTGGTGATGGATCCACGGTGAATCCCACATCTGTATTCATGGAGACGTGGAGTCTAACACCATTTTGTGAGTTTGAGTTTTGTGACTCCCTCTCCCCTACCTTTTTGTGAGTATTTTGTTTTTGTTTTTAAAGACTTAAACAAAAAACAAACCTATGGTCTCCTTTGAGATAATTAGATGCTAACCCACACCCTTCACTAGAGATGGGATAATAGATGCTCGCTGCTTTATTTTTTTATTTTTAAAAGATTTTATTTATTCCTGAGAGACACAGAGAGAGGGGCAGAAACATAGGTAGAAGGAGAAGCAGGCTCCCTGAGGGGAGCCCAACGTGGGACTCAATCCCAGGACCCTGGGATTATGCCCTGAGCCAAAGGCTAACCACTGAGCAACCCAGGCGTCCCAATGCTCTCTGCTTTAAATCTCTTTTCAATTTTCAGGCGTAATGGTAATCCATAAAATGAACATTGAGGTGTGTTACCAGAATGTGAATTGGTGATTTTAAACCTTAAGCCAGGATAGGAAAGGGCAAGTCACAGACAGGGAAACATGGTGCCAATGACCACAGGTAGGCAATGCCTGTTCAGCAGATGAAGCACACGGGTCAGCGTTTCTGTTGTTGAGACCAGCTAGCTGTGAAGCTGTACAGACTGACTGTGGCCTAAGATCTGAGGGATTGGGGGGAGTGTGAATTGGTGTCAATATTTTGTAGAGCAGTTTGACAGCAACTTAAAATAGACATTCAGACCCTTTGATCCAGCAAGCCCTCATCCTGGGAGCTTTTGTGAAGAAATAACCTGCTTAGCTGAATGGGCTTTCATATGTCTATAGTGTTTGAACTCTTTATGGTCAGAATGCATTTATTTTCTAAGCAGAAAATATTGAAAAGAAAACCTCAGACTATGGTGCATCATCTTAGGGATTCTTGTTAGTGATGCCTAGAAGTCACCTTTTTTTTTTTTTAAATTTTTTTTTAAAACAATTTTATTTGTTTATTCACGAGAGACACAGACAGAGAGGCAGAGACACAGGCAGAGAGAGAAGCAGGCTCCATGCAGGGAGCCCGACGTGGGACTCGACCCCGAGTCTCCAGGATCATGCCGTGGGCTGAAGGTGGTGCTAAACCGCTGAGCCACCCAGGTTGCCCCACCTGTTTAAATAGAAAATGGGACTCTTTTGGGGTTCTATCTGTCCAGGAGTCCCCTTTCTGTTTCAGTGAGCCATGCTCACTGGTCCTTCTGGTACTGGCAAAACGCTTCTTGCCAAAGCAACTGCAGGGGAGACCAAAGTGTCTTTCATCACTGTGAGTGGGTCAGAGCTCTTCAGAATGTTTGTTGGTGTTGGGCCAGTAAGGGTAGGTGGCTGCTTGCCCTTGAGTCAGCCCCAGGTTTTGTGTGGACCCTGGCAACATGCCACGAATGTCAGATAAGCTTTGGGTTGCAGAGGAAAGACTTGGGTCACACTCATTTTTGTCTTCATACCAGAAACAAAACCAACTCTCTGTGGATTGCTATTTCAGTTTCATGACATGTTTGCAATGGCTAAAAAAAAATGCTCCTTGTATCTTATTCATTGATGAAATTGATGCAGTTGGCAGGATGTGAGGCCAAGGGTACTTTAGAGGCCAGAGCAAGCAGGAGAGCATACTGAACTAGATGCTTGTAGAGATGGATGGTGAGTGGATGCCACCAACAACTGCTGAGAGCAGGCTTGTGTTGTCAGCACTGCCAGAACTCATGTGACCCTCCTCCAGCCTTTTGTTTCTGTAAACTCCCTGGGTGAGAATCCCTGATGGTTCGATTTTTAGGAAGGCTGCTTTCAGGCAGACTTAGTGAAGAAAGCTATGTCAGATCAACACAGGACCCCAGTACTCAATGATAAGATGAGGGGCCAATGCACCCCACCCCTGCCCTACCATCAGAAGGGCTTAGCAGAGATGCGGTGGTGAGGTCCTCTTGGGGAGTGGACCAGGTAGATGGGAGCTCCTCCATCCCTCCTAGCATAGGATAAAACCTGTGCTCCTTCCTCTCTGAGCCTCTCTTCTGCTGCCATCCCTGACCCAGAATCTCATGGGTGCCCAGGCCCACTTCATGTACCAAAATAGCTCTTTTACCTCCCAGTTAAGACTTTTTCTCAGTGATTCCAGCTGAGTGTGTCTGATAGCTTGTTAGATCTGCTGAGGCTTTAATGGAAACATCTAGGCGTTGATGCCAATTTTCCAGTTTGGAGAAGCTTTCACTGGGCCTGTGGAAAGTTTTGATCTTCATTTTGGGGTTGCCAAAGAGTACCCTGGGTTTGGTGATTGACTAGGAGGACTCCCAGGACCTCAGGTGTGGTCGTACTCCCAACTGTGACAAATGACAGACACAGAGCAAATTCTGCATAGGGCAGGGTGCAGTCCAGGGAAGTCGGCTGCAGCTTCTTTTTTTTAATTTTTTTTATTTTTTTAATTTTTTTTTGGCTGCAGCTTCTTTGAGGAGGAGGCAGGAGGGCACTGATGCCCCTGGTGTTGAGCTGTGACAACACGTGGGCGTATGGCTGACCACAGTTTTCCCTGGGGGCTGGTCACGTGGCACAATTTGCCTAGTATGTACCAAAATCCCAGCCTTCCAGGAGGAAGGCAGGTGCTCAGCATAAACCACACTGTTTGCAGAAATAGTTTAGGCATAGAGAGCCCTTCTTATTGAGGAACAGTGGCGACCCTCCTCAGTCTCCCAGAGTCATTTGAGGGCTGCCTTGGAAGCAGACCCTGAGAGGATGAATAATTAGGTCTTCTGTGTTAGTTTTTTCTTATTCAGACCAAAACATTTCCAAAACTTTCTATTATACTTAGTATTCAACAGTGATTCTAATTAGATATCATTCTGTTCTGATATCTTAAAGCGTTGATGGGGAGAACATTCTGAGAGTGAGGGGGTGGGAGCACCACCCCTTCCTCTGTTGGGCATCCCTGTTCTCTGCAGCCCTGACTGCCCTTGACCAGTCCAGCTCCCTGGGCCCTGTGAGTCCAGCGGAGCTGAGTCAATGGAGATCCCGACAGATGGCTGGGGAACTGACACAGTGCGGCCAGTGGGAGGTCTCCTTGCTCCCTAGGGCAGGGGGGGAGGGTGTATGAGGTAGTCCAGGCAGTCAGGCATCAGTGATGAATAAAGATGGCAGTCTACACCCTGAGACCAGGTCATGGAGATCCCAGTTAGCTGAGGAATGTCTGATTATTCTGATGGACATGTGTCTCAGCCAGAGCAGTGAGGTCTGTGAGAACCAGAGCCACTAGTGTGCTATTTGGTTCCTGCCTGTGAAGGGTCGAAGATAAGGGGCTATCAGCCAGCCCTGGGCATGAACGTCTGCCCCACTAAGGAACCTCTGCAGTCATTTTGGAGTAAGCAAAAGAAGTGCAGAGCCAGGGCAGGGCTGCTCAGGGTGGCCAGTGGACCCGGAAGGATAGGCAGGTGTGCAGAAAGAGGACATGTTCTCAGGACCTTAGGAGGAGAGCTAGGTAGGAACACAGTCCTGTCCTAGTGGACACCAGCCTGAGCCCTCTCCTTGGGCTCACTTGCTTCTCATGTCCAGGGTTCAACTCTTCATGAACATTGTGGTGCTGGCTGGCATAAACTGCCCTGACATCCTCTACCCAGCCCTTATACAGCCTGGCCAGTTTGACTGCCTGATTTACATGGGCGAATATGCCTGTCACTTTGGCATTCAGGGTTGGGTCTTCATGTCCTTGTGTTAAAGATCAGGTTAGGGATCCCTGGGTGGCGCAGCGGTTTGGCGCCTGCCTTTGGCCCAGGGCGCGATCCTGGAGACCCGGGATCGAATCCCACATCGGGCTCCCGGTGCATGGAGCCTGCTTCTCCCTCTGCCTATGTCTCTGCCTCTCTCTCTCTCTCTGTGACTATCATGAATAAATAAATAAAATCTTAAAAAAAAAAAAAAAGATCAGCTTAGATCATTATCTGTGTATTTGGAGGCAATTTCTTTTGATCAGGCTCCTACAGCAGTTAATGTTAACAACATTTTGAGAAAGTGGAAGCTCACGAATGCCCTTGGTTGTTGCCAGTCCCTGTCTCCTGGCGATCCACTTTTGGGAGTAACAGATGTGTCTGGGCCCGCAGAAACGTCACTTCAGTCCATACAGGTTGGAGTGATGTGACAGATCGTATTCTTCACTTCTTGTTTTGGTGAAGTGTTAAAGAACAGAAGAGCTCACCTTCACCTTTTACTTGGACAGTGGGCATCTGCATCTTTGCTGGCATTTTCCATTTGTGAGAAGGCACCCATTCTGTGTGGACTTGCCTGCTGCCCAGGGTGGTTCTTGTCTTGCTCTCTGTCAGGTTACAGCCCTGGGAACGAGTTTGAGGTTGGTCGGTGGCAGCATAGTCAGGAAGGTGTTTTACGCATTCAAGAGCTGAGTGTACATAACATTTGGGGTATTTCTGTCATTGCTCCCTGGCTCTAGTCGAATAACTGAGTGTGAAAGACATAGCTGGGAGAGTGCCTAAAGCCTCAGACTGTCCTTGTAGATTTTGCGAAGTGGCATTAGGTGACCCTGTTCTGGCCATCTGTGTCTCTCTCTTGATAGGCCCCCCCATCATCACAGGCAGGTCCACTATCTTCACGGTCTACCTGCACCCACTGAAGCTGGATGAGAGCCTCTGTAAGGACACCTGGGCAAGAAAGCTCACGGCACTCCCTTTGGGCTTCACGGGTGAGTGTTGGCCAGGCTCGCTCTAGCCGGGCCCTGGATGGGAGGTACATATGATTGGTGGATGGTTTCTGCTTGTGCTGCTCAGTCCTGGCAAGTGTCCACCTTTGTCTTTAGAACTTTGAATCTGTTGAGGCAAATCAAAGGCCTCAGAGAGGATTAGCCCCAAAGTGGATCTGTACCCATTTGAATTTCTAGTTTAATTCCGTTTAAATGTGGTAAGTTTTCACTGCAGAGACTTAACTAACGTCTGAGGACAGACCTACTGAAGTGAAGAGCTGTGCTACATTTTATTGGCTTGGGCTTGAGCTCCCAGTATGGGATCTTTCTTTGCTTTTCTCTTTTCTTTGTGATAAAAACCCAAGGTCCTGTGCTAGGAAACTTGTTTCCCTACCAGGGTGGTTTAAACACTGGCAGTTTAGGCTTTTCCTGGCAGCTTCTTGCCCAGCAGCCCTTTGGAGGTCTCATGATGACTCTGATGAGCTGTTGGCCACTGCTTCTGGAGGATTCTGCTGTGTACGGTGCTGCCATCTCCCCATGTCCTGCCCAGTGCTGGGCAAGGGCTGGGGGTCAGATCACACACGGGAGTGTATATTTGTCGGCTACAGGGTGATGAGTGAGGCGTTCTCACCCGATCCAGCTGGTACCTGAAGGACCTGGTCTGTTTCCTGCCAAGAATGCGCTTTCTGCTCTCTTCCTTTGTGACTCCTACATCCACTTATCAAAGTTAAGAAACTAGAATAGGCCTCCCAGACTCTGTTCTTCCCAGGTTAACATTAGAGGCTGCCCATCAGCAGGGATGACTCGGTGGGATGATCCTGAACTCCCCAGCCTCAGCCCCCATGGGGTCCTGAGGAGGCTGCTTCATGGGACTGCCCTCTTGTCTCAGGCTGAGCCCATGGATCCTGCTGTCCCTGAGAGGCAGATGCAGCCTTTGTGAATGTCAGCATTGCAAGGATAGAAAATGGTTTGTCTTCACACACAGAAATGTACACGGGATTCTTTTTTTTTTTTTTAATTTTTTATTTATTTATGATAGTCACAGAGAGAGAGAGAGGCAGAGACATAGGCAGAGGGAGAAGCAGGCTCCATGCACCGGGAGCCTGATGTGGGATTCGATCCAGGGTCTCCAGGATCGCACCCTGGGCCAAAGGCAGGCGCCAAACCTCTGCGCCACCCAGGGATCCCCACGGGATTCTTAAACTAAAAAAACTTTTGACACTTTTTTAAGAGCCACAAAAGTAAGCATTAACTGTGGCACTCTGATGGTTCTCTCCCTATCCAGCCCTCCTCTCCATGTGTGTGGCAGGCCCCTATGTGGGCGATCCAGGCATGGATCCAGGAATAAACCTGGTGTTCCTTAGAAACCTGACGTGTAAAGTTCTCTTTTGCCATTTTTGCTCATTCTTGGCACTATAATGTAGTAATGAAAGTGAAAGAGAAAAGGGCATTTTAAAACTTGGCTAATGAGTCAATGAAAAATGATAAAGTAGGGGGATCCCTGGGTGGCTCAGCAGTTTAGTGCCTGCCTTCGGCCCAGGGCATGACCCTGGAGTCCCGGGATCGAGTCCCATGTCGGGCTCCCTGCGTGGAGCCTGCTTCTCTCTCTACCTCTCTCTCTCTCTGTGTCTCTCATGAATAAGTAAATAAAATCTTTAAAAAAATATATGACAAAATATGCAAAGAAATGATAAGTGGTTCATTCACAGGAAAAAATGGACAAAAGGGGGCAGCCCGGGTGGCTCAACGGTTTAGCGCCACCTTCAGCCCAGGGCCTGATCCTGGAGACCTGGGATCGAGTCCCATGTCAGGCTCCCTGCATGGAGCCTGCTTCTCTCTCTGACTGTCTCTGCCTCTCTCTCTCTCTCTGTGTGTGTCTCTCACACACATCTTTAGAAAAAAAATGGACAAAAGCTGTCCCCAAGGTAGCACAGATGTTAGACTTAGTAGGACGAAGACTTAATGTCCGCTCTCATAAATGGACCAGTAGAACAAAATCCAGAGTGCAAATTGCAGATGCAAGCCTGTATGTACATATTTGCAGAGCTGATTTTTGTCAGGGATGTGAAGACCATTCAATGGGGGAAGGACAGTCTCTTCAACAGAAAATACTGGGACAATGAAATTGGACCCTTGCACTTTTTGAGTTAACTCAAAATGGGTAAAAGACCTGAATTTGAGAGCTAGAACTATATGGTGCTTACAAGAAACCATGGGAGGCCAGATCTTCAGGACTTTGGACTTGGTAGTGGTTCCTTAAATACGACACAAGAAGCACAAACAATAAGTGGAAAAAAAAATTGGACTTACGAAATTAAAATCTTTTGTGTATCAAAGGATACCGTTGAATAAAAAGACAGTGTACAAAAAAAAAAAAAGGTAGTGTACAGAATGGAAGAAAATATTTGGAAATCATGCATCTGATAAGGATTTAGAATCCAGAACATAGAACCCAATTTAAAAATGGGCAAATGGACATTTTTCCAGAGATAGTATACAGATGACCAAAAAGCACACAAAAAAATGCTGAATGTTGTTATTAATTAGGAAAATGCAAATCAAAACTACAACAAGATAGCACTTCACACCCACCAGGACAGCTATAAAAGACAAAAAGGAGTTGGTAGGGACATAGTATAGAGACACAGGACCCCTAATACGTTGCTGGTAGGAGTATAAAATAGGCTGTGAAAGTCAGTTTGGTTGTTCTTCAGAAAGTAAAATACAGAGTTATCATATGACTCAGCAATTCCACTCCCGAAGAGAATTAAAAACATGTCCATACAAAGACTTGTACATGAATGTTCACAGCAGTGTCATTCACAATAGCCAAAAGGTAGAAACAACCCAGATATACATCAGTGCATAAACGGGTAAACCAAAGGTGTATACATATAATGAAATATTATTCAGCCATAAAAGAAGTGAAGTATTGATAACATGCTGCAATATGGATGAACCTCCAGATGTTATACCAAGTGAAAGAAGCCACACACAAAAGGCTTTGTACAGTGTGATTCCATTTATGTGAAATGTCCCTAACAGGCAGATCCAAGGAGATAGTATAAGAGTGGTTGGCTAGGATGAGTACTGGAATTAACCACATCAGGCAAAGGGTATCTCTTTCCTTCCCTCCCCTCCCTCCCTCCCTCCCTCCCTCCCTCCCTCCCTCCCTCCCTCCTTCCTTCCCTCCTTCCTTCCTTCCCTCCCTCCCTCCCTGCCTCCCTCCCTCCCTCCCTCCCTCCCTTCCTCCCTTCCTTTTAGAGATGTATTTATTTGAGAGAGAGAGTGTGCACAAGCAGAGGGAGCGGCAGGCAGAGGGAGAGGGAGAAGCGAGCTCCCTGCTGAGCAAGGAGCCAAATGCAGGGCTGGACCTCAGGACCCTGGGATCATGATCTGTACCTAAGGTAGGCTCTTATCTGACTGAGCCACCCAGGCGCCCCAGGCACAGAGTATTTTATATAGATGATGGAAGTGTCTGAAACTAGGGTGCTAATCACATAACTTGATAAATTTACTAGAAGTCTTTGAAATATAGAAGATGGGTAGGTTTTATGTTAAATAAATCCTACCTCAATAAGTTGCATAACCAAAAAACTGGCCCAAAACAGTGGTGATTGACAAAGCCGTTCCCTAGTTTGGCTCTGGTTTCTGTAGTGGAGCTTTTCTTGTAATACACAGTCCCGGGCACTGATGTCCACAGTGTTTCATTTCCTGGGTCAGGTGCTGACATTTCTAGTGTCTGCAACAAAGCAGCCCTGATTGTCACCCACCACCTGAGTCCTTGTGTTCAGGAGAAGCACTTTGAGCAGGCCTTTGAGAGGGTCATTGTTGGTGAGCAGGGCAGTCCTGGAGAGGTGGAGGGCCTTCTAGCTCTCAGCTTTGGCAGGCTCACCTTGGGGCCCAGCTTTACTTTAGGAGACAAGAACCACAGACAGCTTTCCAAACCAAAATTTGAGACTCCGGAATCTGCCAGCAGCTTTCATTCTCTGTGTAGAGCTACATTTAGAATCTCAGACAGATGGGGCCTCTGGGGCAGTGGATCAGGTCCTGGTTTGAAATGCTGATTGCAGACCAGAGGTGAGGGGTTCCCTAGGATCTTCCTTGTGGAAGCCACGAGGACAGTCCTCTGAAGGTAGGGGTTACTGATCTGCATGTTTCAGCACAGCAATGGCTCCCTGGCCTCCTGGCTTCAGCTCAGCAGTTTAGGGAGCTGCAGTTAGCAAGTTAGGGTCTCTGGAGTACCCTCCTGGGGACAGAGATCAGGAAGGTGTTCCTGTGGCCAGTGGCTGCTGTTCATGGTCAGCTCCATGGCTGTGAGAACCAATAGCAGGTTAACAGTGCTAACCGTTTGTCTTTAATGAAATATAACATGTATAGACAAGTGTGGAGTGTTGGGTAGCCCAAGATGTCACCACAGCTTCTAGAGGGCTGTCCTGGCAGCAGTGGTAAAGCTGGGCCCAGGGTGAGTTGTTGTTACTGTTTCTGCGTACTGATAACTGCCTGTAAGCTATGGTGTAGGAGGGCACTGGGAATCACTCCTGGGCTCCAAGCTTCTGGTGTCACTTAGCAAGCCACAGAACATACCTAATCATGCTGGTTGAAAACAAGCCTCCTAAAGCTGTCTGCTGCGTGCAGATGCATCAGATCTTTACAGTTGGGCGGTAGGGTTTCTACAGAGCAGAAGGCAGCATAATGTCTGGTGTGGAAAGACAGGCACCAAAGTGGGCCTGAGCCGCATCTGTGGAGCAGATAGACTGTGAGTCTGTACTGGCTGAGCAGAAGCTCCAACCAGCCCCCAACTTTCCCTGAGTGGAGGGTGGGGATTTGCACCCACTTCCCAGCTGTCCATTTCTCCTCTGCCTTTCACTGGCCTGGGAATTTGATGTGTAGGCCTTGAGAAGATGCAGGTCCTGCAGCTCAGTGAGAAGGCGACCGTGACCTACCACAAGGCCGGACATGCTGTGGTGGGCTGGTTCCTAGAGCATGTGAACCCTCTGCTGAATATTGATCTCTCGACCCTTGGCTTCCAGGCCTGGGTGTTTACCTTCCCCAGGTGACTGTGTGGCCTGTGGTTGTGTGGACACAATACATTCAGTGGCAGCCCTTTTACTTTTCAATGAACGTAATGGTTTGGAATTTGGTTCAGAAGATTGCTCAGGGGTGTGTAGCAAAGTGCATGTGGGGGTGTTGGTTCCAGGTAGGATCTGGATGTCAGCCACCTGACACTTTTCCTCACTCCTAAGCTTTGGACCCAACAGCATGGCTCTTCCAGAACTTCTTTGGGACTGATAGGATGGAGGTGGTTTCCATGTTAATCTTTGGGGTGACCCCACCCAGACCCACCTAATCCTGGGTGGGCCCTAGGGATCTCCTCTCCTCCCATGCCCTTGTGACCAGTGGTCATAGTAGGACGAATTGGTCTAGGATGTTCCAGGGGTGAGATCTGGAGGGGGCGGGGGCAGGAGCATTGTGTGGGGATTGACCAGGGCACTGCCTGCCTGTATCTTACAGCATCTGTCACTATAGCTCCAGGGCAAGGGGCTCGGCTACGTCCAGTGCTTGCCCAGGGAGCAATATCTGTACACGTGGGAGCAACTGTTTGACTGCATGTGCACTATGCTGGAGGGAGGGTGGCTGAACAGCTGTTTTTTGGGCACATCATCACAGGGGCCCAGGATGACTTGAGGAAGGTCGCCCAGAGCGCCTATTCCCAGGTAAAGGGCAGCCATCCTAGTGGGGGGCTCTGCATGGCTTACCCCCAGCTCCCTACTTCCCGATTGTGCAGTTTGGGATCAGCAAAAAGCTGGGCCAGGTGTCCTTTGACTTCCCCCAACAAGACGAGATGATGGTGGAGAAGCCATACATTGAAGCCACTGCCCAGCTCATTGATAAGGAGGTACAGCACTTCATCAGCCCTGCCTCTGAGTAGACACTGGACCTGCTGACCTGGTGCTGAGAGCAGGTGGACAAGGTGAGTGGGGTGCTTGGGGCACTCCCATCTTCAGGATGTTTGGGGGTCTGGGGTTTGTCTTAGCAGTGCCTGCTGTTCTGGAAACAGCAGAGTGACCGGCAGCTGTGACTTCTAGATGGGCAGGCAGCTGCTGGAGAAGGCAGACTGGTGGGGCTGCTGGGGCCTCTGATGCCTTCTATGGGTTTGGTTGGTCTTAGAGCATGGAAGGGCCCAGCCAGGGAGCTGGAGTTCGGACTGGACACCTAGGGCTCAGTGGTGACATCCCTGTTTGCTCTCCAGCTCACCGCCTGCCTCCCAGAGTCACGAGAGTCACTCCAGTAGAGAAGTGTCAGCCACTGTCTTCGGGCTGGTGAGTGGGTAGATGTCTAGTTGCTCCACCCAGCTGCTCCTTGGGGCATCCTGGAATGGGGTGGGGGTTGGGGAGGTAAGGGGGTGGCTCCACTTGCTGTCCCCTACGACCTCTCCTCTCTGCTTGGCCAAGACCAGACACTGGGATTTGTTTAAAAATTTCTGTATCATTTGTTATGTTTGCCTCAAAAATAGAATTTCCAATGTGGGACAAGCACTTTCAACTTCCATTGTAAAATGTGCTATTATTGAATTTTTTACATCTTCAGAGCTCACCCTGTCATGAAGTCTGCACTAAACCTAGCCTTTGTTAGCTGAGCTGCTTGGGGACTGGCCAGGGTCCTGTCTTTGAGGCTCCCTCTGCCGGAGGTGAGGGTGGTGTGTGGTGTCCAGAACCTGGGGACCTGTTCGGTTTGAGGCTTGGTGCATCCCCTCTCTGGGATCCAGGGCATACCTCAGCACACTTGGATGCTCCCCAACCCCTACTGTTTTCTGCCTTGGATACCCTTGTGCTCATTACCCCCCTGAGTTTCCTCAGCTCTTTCCTTCACCCCCTCCCCCTGTTTGGGCCACCTGGGCACACTCTTAAACAGGCTTTGAGTCAGTTCCTGGGCCCAGGGATGGAGACCTGGTCTAGAATCTTTCATTAGGGAGGCTCATGCATCCCTCCACAGAGCCGAGTGGTGGGAACTGCCTGGCATGGGGCCCAGGGCCTGGTTTCTGAGCCTCTTATTTCATGGGTAATTAAAATGATTGGGGTTTTGGCCTCACCCTTGGCCTTCTCACAGGCTTTACTTGCTGGCTCCCTTCTTAAGCAAGCTGCTGCTCTGGACCTAGAGCTTCCTGGGAACCTGTCTGGGCTGAGATGACTTGCCAGAGTGTACCTTGTGCCTTTTTGGGCTGGGGGTGGGGGGTGAGGGACAGGACCTTTACTTTCCTAAGGACTAGAAATCCAGGGCACTTGTTCCTGAGACATAACCCAAATAAGCAGCACAGAGGAGCCCCCAGTGGCTTCCACTGGAGAAAGACAAGAGCAGGAGTTTGTCTCCTAGGGTAGCCAACCCCCGCCCCCACCACATACTCCTGAGCTCTGGTGTCACCTAGAAAGGAAGAGACTGGTTGGGCCATAGGAAGAAGTGAGATTTTAATCCGATGTTTTGTAAATAAGCTCTGCAGAAGGAAGGAAGCCATAGCTGGAAGGCTGGAGATTGGGGAGGGTGACCCTGGTGGGTGGGGTCGGTGGGGCACGCAGCTGCCCTTATAGGGTTTGATTTTAAGTGAACTTCTGGGTGATGCCTGCTGGGGTGCCCCTTGAGTTGATGCTCATCGTGTACAGGCAGCAGGCAGTGTCCCCCAGCATTTCTGAGGCCTGTTTTCTCATTGGGGAACTTGCCTTGAGCTGTGCACAGTGGGCCTACGGGATGCCCAGGGCTTCTACAGAAGAGCAGGTTTTTCTTTCCTAGAAATATTTGAGTGGGGAATGGGTCAGGGCAGGTTGGCCTGGGGACCAAAAGCAAACTTACACATTTATTTTAAAACTGTTTTTGGACTTGCTGTCAGACCAGAGCCTGTTTAGTCCTTTAGGTCATAAAGAGCAGCATTGGGAGCAGCTGAGCCTGGTGCCCTTAAGTTGGAGGCTAGGGGCTGTGCCAGGGTTCCCTTGTGTTCCTAGTCTCCCTTCGGCAGCTTTACCCCAGGCCACGACGCCAGCCAGGGGCACAGACCTAGGACCGTGCATGCCTTTGTGTGCATTTGCATGACAGGCTGTGGAGATGTGTCCCAGGCAAGGGCAAAGCCGACATGCCCACTCCCCCTACAGTCTGAGGGTTGTGCCTATTTGGTGTTTGAGCCAAGGACGGTGGGCCCGGCTGTCACACAGGAAACAAGACAAGCAGGGTCTTCGGGCCTGGGGGTGACCCTGGTGCCAGCAATGCTCCTGGGTGGCAGAAAGAGGCGACATTGTTCAGTACTGACCCTCCCTACCCATATACTTTGCTGGATAGCAGAGCATCCCATGGGCTGGAGCATCGTGTGGCCATTCCCAGACCAGAACCCTGAGGACCCTTGGGGACTTTGCAGAGAAGCTCTCTCTGGCTTAGGTTCCCCTCACCCTGCACCCACTCGGGAATCTTGCAGCTGACAAGAGCACCAGTCCTGCAGGCAGAAGTTTCCAAGAGGCCTAGGCCACTCCCACCTCATCCTCAGATGCTGTCGTCCCTGATCCAGGGATAAGAAAGGAGCAGTACATAAGGCCACTGGGCTGTGCTTGTGCTAGGGTGCCCCGAGAACCTGACCCAGAGCCACATGGGGTGGGCAGAGTGTCCATGGGGTCAGAATTGTCCAGATTTGCACTGCCTTGGCCCCAGGGCCAGCCGGCCTAGTCCTCCTTGGGCCTCTCCACGGTGAGAAATGTGTCCACAATTGCTGGCTGGCGCTCCGGGTCACCAAGCGGTTGCTTCTCTCGGTTCTGCTCAGCCCTGGTTCGTGTCCAGGATGGGGAGCGCAGACAGCCAGCCCGGGGCAGTGGGTGCAGGCCTGACGGGAACATGGGGATCAGGTCACTCCTGTAGCTACTGGGCTGGGCCTGTGTGTGCATGCCTGGCTACACAGTAGGGGCTCCTGGGGACTTAGGAAACACAGATGCCAGGCCACCAGCAACATGGATGTGTAGGTCTGGGTGTAACCTGGGCAAAAGCTCTTCTGATGCCCAAGGAGGGTCCCTGTGCAGCTGAGACCCCACCCTGTGTATGAGCCTGGTCCACAACAGCCAACCGCTCCCTTGCCCTCCCAGGGTGCTGGCTCTACAGGACTGGGATCTGACCCCTCCCTTCCCACCCCCTACCTGCACAAGGTATGGAGAGGGAGAGAAGGTTGCTGGGGCCCCATCCTCCGTAAGCTGCCTTGCCATTTCTGGGGCCCTCGGGGTCTTGGGCGCCCAAGGGGAAACTAAGTCATGGTTGAGCTTTGGGGCCAGGGCTAACTTATTATTAAATTCACATGTAGTAAATTTTGCCTTTGATGGGACTGTGACTTTGGCCTTTTGTTGGCACTTGGAAAGGAAAATCGAGGAAAACAGAAGAAAGATCCCTTAAAGTTGGGCAAATAGGATGGTACAGTGACAAATGCCAATGTTGACGCGTGTGAGAAACAATTATTTTCAAAAATAGGGGTTGTGGAGAGCTGCCTGTGATGGGCTTGGGCCCCAGGACCGCCCCATACCACTTGCCGTGCCCCAGCATCAGCCCACCTGCTGGCGATTCACTGGCCAGGCTCTCGTCGTCTGAGTCAGCAAAGACCTCCGCCAGCTCCTGGTCGGACATGTCAGTCAGCTCAGTGAGGTCCAGGAGGTCAAAGTGCACCTCCAGGGAGGAGACACTGCTCAGGGGCTCTGTTGGGAGGGGCGGGGGCAGGGGGAGGAGGGGAGCTCGTCATGGGCACGGTCTGTCCACTTGAGGAGGAACTAGAGCTTTGGGTGAAGTCCTGAGAGATCAGGATAAGATGGGGTAGACCAGACCCCCATCTGCTCTCCACACTAAAGACTAAGTGCCTTCTGTGGTCTCGCATTTTGCAGATGGTACAGCCAAGGCCCACAGAACCAGAGCTGTAAGGTCTCAGCAGCAGCAGCAGCACCCACCTCCACACGCCTGTCGGTGTGTTTGAACAGGATATGGACCCCACCCTCCATTTCCCAGGGTGCTCCTGGTCTCTGTGGAGCATGTGCCGGGCAGATCAGCTGTACTTACGCCTTCTCTCTGTGACCTGTAGGAGCCCCGGGGCTGGTATTGGGATGCCAACCTCTTCCTCGGCTGCGGGCGAGTGGCAGCTGTCCCCTGTCCCATGGGCCACGGTGCCCAGGGCTGCCTGTGGCACCTCAACCTCCTTAACTATTTCTGCAACAAAGACAGAAGGTGTTACCTGGGAGGAGAGAGGTAGGTGAGGAAGACCTGAGTGCTTAGCTCAGTGAACCCTCCTTTGTCACTCTGGACTGTAACCAGGTTGCCTGAGGAAGCCTTGGCCCAGATACCAGATGAGGGCCACTGCGTGGTGGCCTCGTAATGTGGATGAAGGAGAAGGTGTCCGATACTGTCATCTATCTCTACTTTTAGGTCCAACCAAGGGTCCAGTGGTCACTCTTGCATTTCCTTGACTTTGGGGTCCTTGTGATCCAGAATGGCCCCTACTTGCTTGTCTGACCTTTGGAAGGACTTCTTCTTCTTTTTTTTTTTTTTAAGATTAAAAAAAAAAAATTATTCATGAGAGACACAGAGAGAGAGAGGCAGAGACACAGGCAGAGGGAGAAGCAGGCTCCCTGCAGGGAGCCCAATGTGGGACTTGATCCTGGGACTGTGAGATCAAGCCCTGAGCTGAAGGCAGACGCTCAACCAATGAGCCACTCAGGCATCCCCAGTGGATGGATTTCTTATAAAAACCTATGTTGTTCTGTTTGAGTGCAAAATAATTTATTTTCATAGTAAAAGAGACTGGGGGATATTCCTCCAGGTTTTTTCTATGCAGTTTATTTTTAAAAGATGTAATTGCTTATGTTTGGTGATTTTTTTTTTTTCTTTTTTCTTTTTCAGTTGAGAGCAGGAGGTCCTGTGGGCAATCTGCTTGGTAGAGACTGGCACTCAGAGATGGGACCCCTCCCCCTTCTAGCACCAACCCCAACCCTTGTTGTTTGGGCCAACATCTTGTCCTCTTAGCTCACATCGCTCCATCCAAATCTATCAGTTCCTCCAGAATGTTTCAGATCCCTTGGTTCCCTCAGTGTCCCCATTGGGCAACCAGTGTTGACAGCTGCTTGCTAGGGGTGGGTTTCTCCTCAACAGTGCAGTCAGCAGCCAGGATACCAGCCAGGTCCTGTGTCTAAAGAGTCTCCAGCTCAGGGGGATAATAAACCATCCATTCACAGCTGTAGAGCTGGCTAGGCAGCATCTGGCCTCCTCTAGGAGGGTACCACCTTCCCTGGGAGGTGTGGCTAAGGGAAGATGGGCCTGGGGACCCGCCCATGCTATGTCATCACGTGGGGTTTGGGGCTGACCAGGTTGGATGGGGGCTCAGACAATCTGGTTTCCACCTCTCTGATGCATTTGGAATGGGGCTTCTGAGTATCCTTGGAGGGTAGAGTTACACCCACTAGTGTCCTGGCCCGCCCAGCCCAGCAAAGATACCTTTCCACCCAAAGGGCATGAGAGATGTAATTCAGAACTTGCTCTGACCTGGGGTGAGGAGGGACGCCTGCCTTGAGCTTCTGACCAACTGTCTGAGAATACCTGTCAAGAGTCGTCAAGGAGCTTTTCCTCTGTGGGACACTGCTTTGTTTCCTTGAGTGGGGAAGTACAGCACCCTGGTCCCTCTGAGGGTGTATGATGGGCTCATATCACGCTGGCCTATGCTGTCCTAATTCTGAGACCCTTCCATACACATGGCTCGTGGTGATAGGTGAAGCAGGGGGACAGTGGTAGGGGATGCATATCATCAGGACTTTGGCTGCTACTCTGAGTGAGCTGGGAGAAGGTGCTGAAGGATTTTAAGCTGAATAGGACAATATCTATTTCCATTTTTTTATGAGATGCAGGTTAGGTGGAAGTTCATTGTTGAGACAGTACAGGTTGAGGGACAAGCATCATTATAGATGTTGGGGTCCAGGGGTCTCAGACAGACTAGCCTGTTGGACTAACTATAAGAAGCACATTTTGACAAATGTCAACATCCTTGAAAGAGCAAAGGATCTACTGCCAATGGCATCATAGAGTCAACAGAATATAGGAGCCCTGAGTGTTTGAAGTCACCGGGTGTTTAGTCTTTTATTCCTTTCCATCTCACTTGGCAGTGGTCTATACTCTGTAAACTGTGGGTCCCTGGTCTGTGTCAGAGCTACAGGGTGGAGAGAAAAAGCCGAAGATGGAATTTTTGTTTTCAAGGACACCAATCTTTTGTCTGGAAGAATGTGATAAGGATTAAGAGTCACATGCCAGGGCAGAAGATGCCAGGGACAGAGGAGGTTCTGAGCCCCCAGGGAGGAGCATGGATTGATGTTGGCATGTAAAGCCATTGTAGAAGATGGCTTAGTGGTTCCTCCATTACTACATGTAGAGAGTCACCACACAACCCAGCAGTTCCACTCCTATGCTTACACCAGGAGAACTGAAAGCACCGATCCACACACACAATTTGCATGTGAATGTTCATTGAAGTATTATTCACAGTAGTCAAAAGTGGAATTAAAGCCAAATGTCCATGAACGGATGATGGATAAACAAAATGTGGTCCTTCCACACAAAGGGATATTATTCAGCCATAAGAAAAGAAAGCACTAATACAGGCTGCACCATGCTTTGAAAACATGGTAACTGCAAGAAGCCAGTCACAAAAGGCCATGTATTATAATATTTATATAAAATGTCCAGAATGGGCAAATCCATAGAGTAGAAAAGTAGATTAGAAAAGACATAGACAAAAAAAAAAAAAAAAGAAAAGAAAAGACATAGACAGTAGATAGACCATGGTTTCCAAGAGCTGGGGTATGTGTGGAATAGGGGATGACTAATGTGTATGGGGTTGCTTTTCAGATTAATGAAAATATTCTAAAAGTAGAGGTGGTTTCACAATTTTGAAAATATACTAAAAACACTGAACTGTGTGCTTTAAAGTGATTTTTATGATAAATCCAAAATGGAAACAAAGATTGAATTTGGATGGAATTAAAGAGCAAATCCAAAAAAATAGAAATAAAAAAATAAAGAGCAAATCCAAGAGAACTTACGACCTCAACTAGCATTTGCTGTGCACCTACTATGTGCCAAGCACCAGGCTTAAAGGCTGGGGGTGGGCAAGAGGAGTATGATCTCTAGGACCTAGGCTGGGTCCTGGCACACAGTAGGTACACCATAAATGTTTGCTGAATGAACAAGCCCAAGACCGCATCCCATAGTTTCTAAGTAGCTGTCCATGGATGAGACCCACAGCTCTTCCTGGGGTGTGAGACGGGTGATCACAGAGGCAGGCATGGGGTGGGGGTACTTGGTGTCAGGCTGAGCAGTAGCTTGGTGGGCTTAGGGGCACCTGAGGCCAGTGTGTGGGGTAGCAACACCGTGATTCTCAGCTCACTGCAGCCCCCATCAAGCCCCTGCAGGGGGCACTGCTGCCCTGACCTGTGCAGGTAGCAAAATAGTGCCCCGTGGTGACTGCGGTTGGGTTACCACAGTTCTGCCCCCAGCACTGATGGCTGACGTAAGTGGATATGATAGGGTTACCTTGTGCTAGGCTGCTGACCTATTTTCTGGCACATTTGTGTGAGAACTTGGCCCAAATCTTGAGTTCCCTGCTGTGTGTCCTGGGCCTTGCCCTGAGCATTGAGGAGATGCTCTGAATGAACAGATGAACAAATTCATGAAGCAAATAAATGATTATCACATATGACAAAATGGCAGTGGGGAGGGAGAGATGGGCACCTGTACCCCATTTCCCTAGCCCCTTGTCCTTGGACTGCAAGGATGCCAGGGGGCCCTGGCAAGGCACAGCCTTCTGAGCACAAGGCCGTGGCCTTTCTCCTTGTGGCTGTTTGGACGGGCTTGGAATTGGCTGGGACCAGAACCTTGGTTTACCAAAGACCCCAGTTGGGGACCCTTCAAGAAGTGTACCGCCTCCCTTCTCATCTCCATGTCTGCAAACTTTGGTATTTAAGAAATTATTTTGTTTAGGTGCAAAAATGGGATTTTCATTATGCTCTACGAAAACCTTATCTTTTAGAGATATTTTCAGAAATAATAGATGAAATAATAATGTCAGATGACAACTACACATTACTACTGAAGGGAGGTTGGTGGTGGTCTGGTTGAGCAGACTAGGAGGTGACACACGGAGCTTTATTGCCCTGTTCTACTTTTGTGTGTGCTCCACATGGTCCAAAATAAAGTTTTCAAAAGTCAGTGAACTGAGAGAATGACAGTCACAGGCACCCATACATGACCTCGTGAGATCCCAGACAATGGAGATCACCAGGCCACTGTGTAGGCAGGAATTGGCTCTGGAGCATAGGAATATGAGCCCTCAGTGTGGCCTCAGCTGTGTTCCCACCCCTAGTCCTGCACAGAGTAGGCACCTGATAAATACATATCTGTATGGAATAGGTGAGATTCAGAACCTGGAGGATCATAAGGCCCCTCTCCCAAATGCCTTCCCTCCCTGTTGCACTCAGGGCTCCCACAGTCCTGCAGGGGAAGTGAATCTGTCCCCACTGACACAAGTGGACGTGGAAACTGAGGGCCAAGCTGCTTTGCCCACAGTCTCACAACTCTGGTCCCCAGCCTTTGCCTTCCAAACCTTTCCCCTCAGGTCCCCACAAAGCTGCCACTGGGAAGTTCTGGGGCCTGGGGTCAATGGCAAGAAAGAGCTGGATCCCTTAAACAAATGACAAAACAAAGAAAACCCACACCCAGCAGCTCTGGGTGTGTCTGCTGGTGTTTGCAGGGTGGGTGACAGAGGGCCCTCAGCTGTCTGGGCTGCACCTGCCCAACTCAGACTGCAGACACAGCAGCGGGTGGGCCCATTGCTTCAGGACACCCCCCCTGGGGCCATCCCTTTGGGCTCCAGATGAGGTCGCTGATGCAGCGAGGGTCCCTCCGCAGGTCCCTGTGTGGTCAAGAGCGGCTCCCGGCTCCCGGCTCCCGGGGATGGGACCTCTAGGAAACCCATGATGCATCTGGGGCCTAACCAGGCCGGTGGAGGCGCCGATGGCGCCCGAACACTCCGCCTGAAAGGACTCTAGAGGTGGAGGTTCCTACAGTTTTCCTCCCTGTACCAGCTGCCGCCCTGCCCGAGCCAGACTCCAAAGAGGGGCGACCTAGGTAGAATCTCAAACAGTCACCGAGGGCTGACAGGGGCTTCGGGGAGGCTTCCCTCCGTGCACACCTGCCCTCCCAGAGGTGAGCGCCCCTGGACCGCGCCCAGGCCGACAACCCCTGCCGCTTGGGGCAGGCCCCCCTCAGGCCACGCCGGTGCAACGCCCCCTTCCCCCAGGCCCTGTCCCAGCGCGGTGCCCTGCAGGATCCCATCCCGGCGGCGGCCTCCCTGCCCTAGCCCCCGGCGAACAAAGCAGACGCGCGGCCCCGGAGGGCAGCGTCGACCCCCACGCCTCGCGGAGCGGCCCCCAATCTACGGCCCAGACACGCCCCATGCCCTGGCCCCCGGAGCCCCGGCTCTGCTGGTTTGGGGTTCAGCACGAAACTCTGGGCCAACCACCCCGGAGCGCGCCTGGCGGCTGCCGGGGCCCAAACCGCAGAGGACAAGGGGGCGGGGACGTGATGTGTGCGCCCCCCGCCTAAAGCGGGGGCCGTTCCCGGGAGGTGCCCGGCCTGGCTCCCCCGGCGGCAGGCCCGGCTCAAGTCGGAGCTACCGGAGGGTCTCGTGCGGCCCCCGGGAGCGGCCGGTGAGTGGGCCGGCGGGGGGGGGGGGGGGGGTGCGGGGGAGGGGCTGCGGCTGGCTGCGGGGAAGACGCAGCTCGCGGACTCCTGCGGACTTGGGGCCGCACTCACCTCCCGGGCCGGCGCCCTCCGGGGGCTCCATGCGGCCGGCGGGGTCTGGGAGGGGCGCGGGCGGCGGCGGCGTCACCCAGCCCGGGCGCCCCTGCAGCTGCGGCGGCGACTCGGCCCCAGCTCCCGGCGCAGCGCATCGGGGCAGCAGCCGGGGGGCCGCGGCGGCAGGGAGGAGCCCGCGGGGCGGGGCGCGCAGCTGCTCCGGGGCCCGGGTTCCCCCTAGCATCCTCCCCCCCCAGCCCCGCAGCACAGGTGCGGCCCCGCCCCGCTCCGCGCGCGCCCCCTGCCGGCCCAGGCCCTGCGGACCACCTCTCCCTCGGACCTCCCGGTCCCCGGCTCGGCCTGGTGCCTTCTGCGCCCCCAAAGCGCTCACTCCTCCTGCGGCTGCGCCAACTTTCTTCCATTTGTTCACTCCCAGATATTTATGGGGTGCCAGCTACGGCCGGCTCCTCGAGGGCCAGTGGAGCTCCGGGAGGCACAGAGGAGAAGCCAAGGCAGCGCCCACACCCTTGGCCCCCATGCAAAGAATTGCCGATTGTGATTAATCCTATGAGGAACACTGGGGGTGGGGGTGGGCAAGGGTTTAATGGAGAGGCCAGAGCGTGGCGGGGGGGGGGGGGGGGGCGAGGAATGGGAGGTAGGGAGATGGGAGCGGGCAGCGAGAGCGCCCCGGGAGGGAAGGCAGGGTCTGGGCGCGCTGAGAACACCAAACACAAGCCCCTGAAATGCGTCCCTGTGCCAAGTTCTTTGTGCACAGTATCTCAGTGATACCCCCAGAGATCCCAGGAAGACGGTGTCCTGGTTTTCCAGGTGACGAAGTTGAGGACAGACAGGGTAGGTAAGCTGACCAAGGTTGCACAGCCAGGTCTGGAAGCCAGAGGTATGAATCCAAGCCCAAAGACTGCACTTTTATAAAAACAAACCAAACCAAAGAAAAACATCGGGGGGAGAGAAAGAGTTTGTTCCCAATTGGGAGTAAAAAAGGCCCACAGAGGAGGGAGGTGGGTATGAGTTTGGTGTTCACAGGAAAGGTACCCTCTCAAAGGCGGGTGGTCCATCCAGCTTCAGCCAACCAAGGCCCTCACTGCTTAGCTAGACTCCAATCATATACAACCCACAGCTTTTAAGACTGTCAATCACAGAGGCTAATAGTTCTCATTTTTCTTTAGTTCACAAAATAAATGAAAACAAAAACTGCAATCTGCAACCTTCTAAAATGATTTCATGACTCACTAGAACTAGCCCTTGTTATGAGCCACGCCTCCCTGCTACATTAAAAGGTGGAGAGAATGGCCTCTCAGGGAAAAAACTGAGTTATAGGATGGGTGGTGGGGACATAGCAAGCCAGTGAGTGCCTTGGGAAATTGGGACAGTTGGGTGGGCACTGGCTGTTCAGAGTCAGCTGGGGTGGCAGATTGTATTTCCCAGGATGGCCAGATCAGTGTCTCTGATTCCACTTCCAGAACCTTCTACTCCCATCAAGACACTCCTTCTTCTATACCCCTTTTGTTTGAACCTGGGCAAGGCTTGTGACTGCTCTGGCCAATAGAGTGTGGCAGAAATGATGTTATGGGACTTCTAAAGTTGGGTCATAAGGGGGATTCAGCTCTCCCCCAGAAAGCCCCCCTGGAAACTGGCCACTTTATGTGAGGAAGCCCAGGCCACTCAGCAGGCCATCTGTGTGTGAATGTTCTGGCCAACAATAACCATTAGGCCAGACTTGTGTCTCTCAGCCAATAGGCAGACCTGAGACCTCGCCTTTGAGCCACCCCTCTGGGGACAGTTTGTGGAGCTGAAGTGAGCTGTCCCCAAAGAGTCCTGGCAGAGTTGTAAATCCATGAGCAAAAGAGATATTGTCACTGTATTAAACCACTACTTTTTGAGGGTGACCTGTTATGCAATCATAGTAACTGTAATTGCAATTGTTTAATGATTATTCCCATGTGAGAGATGAATAGGTGGTTACAGAGGGAGTTTTGTCAAAGGCAATCCCAGCTGGTGAGCAGCAGGTGATCTGACTCCGGAGGCCAGTGTTTTATTTATTTTTAACTTTTCATTAAGAACACTTTCAAACAAAAGGAGAGAGAATAGCATGATTAACCTGCATGTACCCATCACACCATCACCCAGATTCAATAGTTACCAACTCAAGGCTCATCTTGTTTCCTCCCTACTATCAATCACCTTCCTCCACTGCTGGATGGGTTTTGTTTTGTTTTGTTTTGTTTTGTTTTGTTTTGTTTTAGGTAGGCTCCAAGCCCAATGTGGAGCCCAAAATGAGGCTTGAACTCATGACCCTGAGGTCAAGACCTGAGCTGAGGTCCAGAGTTCAGACGCCTAACCAGCTGAGCCAGCCAGGTGCCTCTGCAAGATTGTTGTGAAGCAAATTTTACACATATATAATTTCATTTGTAAGAACTTCACTATGGATCTCTAAAAGAGAGTCCCAAAAATAAATAAATAAGAGAGAACTCAGTCTTTTTTTTTCTTTTAATTTTTATTTATGATAGTCACACAGAGAGAGAGAGAGAGAGACAGAGACATAGGCAGAGGGAGAAGCAGGCTCCATGCACCGAGAGCCCGATGTGGGATTCAATCCCGGGTCTCCAGGATTGCGCCCTGGGCCAAAGGCAGGCGCTAAACCGCTGCGCCACCCAGGGATCCCTCTTCTTAAATACTTTATTATCCTAATATCCAGGCATCTATCGAGTTGATGTAGTGGCCCAAGTCAGTTTGCCTGACCCACCAAGTAAGCAGGTATTAGGAAAGGCCAGACATTAGTCAACATGGTCAGTGGGTTTGTATGTATTAACACTTGCTCTGTGATTTTGCAGGAAACTCAGCTGCCATTTATCTTGGTTTCAGAGCTGCACAGCTTGATGCTGAATAAAAGTATCTTGAGCCACACATATGAAGAGAGGGCTCTTTTCTAAAGATCTGAACTCAAATCCAATATGAAAAGCACAGGTCACTGTGGGCCTTGTCAGGAGCCCAGGGGAGTTGTCAGCCAGGCTCCCTTGAACTATTCATCTCTGCAATCCATACTGATAAACTAAGCAATGCTGCTGGTTTTGACAAATGAATTCCCTCTCTTCTTATCCTTAGCTAACCTTCTTATTTTTGCCCTTTTTTGCTGAAAGGAATTAATGTTAATGCATTTATTTAATTCAGAGATCCCAGACATCTAAAGCAAAGAAGCCAATTAACGTGAGGCACCTAGCATATTGGGTTTGCCAAAGTAAGTGTTAAATGACAACAGTTACCCCTCTGTGTTACCCAGCTGCACTGTGTTGCCTGCCAAAACTCCTCTGGAAGGCCTGGCATTAGTGGGCAGAGGAGGCCCTTATCAGGCCGGTGGTGTCTGGGCACAGAGGCACAAGCTCTTGGCTGTCCAGGCACAGTGACATGGCCAGACCTCAGAAAGGCCTCAGGGCCTGCTCTAAATAAATCATGGCTCTGTGCAAGCTCCAAACCAAGAGCAGCCAGGGCTTGGGTGAGCAACAGGAAGTCCCTCAGGGTCATCACTGTGGCTCTTAGATCCCTGTCTCTGTGTGCACCTGGGACGTAAGTGAGCCCAATGAATGAGGCATCTTCCTCCTTGGGCGAGACTGGCAGATCCAAGCTCACCCAGGCCCATCTTCAGTACTCATGCTCTGTGCCCAGTGCAACTCTCCAGTGGGGAGGAGATTCTGGAATCTTCTCCATCCCCAGATGGGAGGGAAAACATGACCCACTGCACTAGTTAGGAAGATGTTAAAGTAGAGAGTGCAGAAAGAAAGAGGACAAATGGTGTGTAAAGATGGACAACTGCTAATGACAAACTCTCAGCTTTCTGGTTGACTAGAGCGATGTACCTAAGGTAATAAGATGAAATTCACTTTCGAAATCATATAATGGCTAGCAGTTTTCAGAGCAAGAATTTTTGTTTTGTTTTGTTTTGTTTTCTGCACTTCCTGCCTGGAAACTCCTGGCAGAGGTTTCTAGTTTTCCTCACAGGGGGAAACCTAGCTATCTTCCATCCTTAGCGGGACAGCGGGGGTGGGGGTGCGGAGGGGGTGGGGGGAGTGAGGAGGTGGGGGCAGGAATCTTCGAAGGTGGGCGGGTGTGTGTGGCCGATGGGCATGACCTCAGCCCAAATTTGAATCTAATTTGGATAACGCCTGGGACCCTTGGGTGGCAGATCTTCCTTTCCTCCCTGTCCCCCTCCTTCACTGAAGGCATCTTTACCGAGCATCTGCTCCGTACAGCAGGCGCTGTAGCTAAGAAGTGGAACTTAGGTGCTAGTCGGGGAGACACGCAAAAAACAAAACCAAGCACCACCAAAACGCAACGGGATGCGTTGAGGAGCTTCGGGGAGATCAAGCACGGGGTTGATGCCAGGGTGCTGGCAAGACCTACCCACTCCGGCAACCCCGGGCTCCGCCCAGCGCGCGTTGCTAGGAACTCGCCTCCGCGGTTGCTAGGGGCTGTCACAGCCCTCGGAGTCTCGCGAGGATCTTCAAGACTTCGCGCAGGACCGCCCATCGGTTGCCGGGAGACCGCGCAGCCTCCGCCCGGCTGGCGCTTCTGTCTGCGGGGGGCAAGAGTCGACCACCAGAGCCATGGTGAGGAGGAGCGGGGGCCGGGGGCTCCTTGGTTACCCGGCCCTGCGCGCAGAGAGGCCCCCGGACGGGGAAGCCTGGGTCCCCGGGACCTGTGCACGCTGAGACCCCAGAATGGGGAGGCCTGGAGCTCCGGGTTACAGGAACTGAGGCCTTGGTACTCTCGTGGCGTCTTGGGGAGGAGAGCACTGGGTGCTCGGGGTCCTGGATCGCGGATCCCACACGCACTTGGACCTGAGCGATCCGAGCTCTCTGAGCTCTCCAGGATCCGGCCCTCGCAGGGGTGCTCGTAGACGCCCCGCCCCGATCCAGGGTCTGGTGTGCACGCTGTCCAGAAGGACCTGGTCAGAAGGATTTCCTGTTTGGAAGTCTCAATCCTCCAGATCTTTAGGACTTAGTACAGGCAGGCCTAGGACCCTGGTGCATGCAGCGTCCCATGGCGCACAGTCGGGTTCAGGGACCTCCATTCTCTGGGACGAAGAGCCTGGGGCACACCAGCGTGGCTAGGGGTCCCTCTGCACCAAGGGGTCCTGGACAGAGCCTCAGGGTACAGTAGCTGCTGTTTCCTTGCAGAGCTTCGGAGGAGTCAGGCCTATACGGAGCAGAGCAGGGTGAGAGCTCATGGCTTCACCAGTTCTACATCCCTGTTTCTCTCCCGTAGTAGGACCCTCAGCTGCCCCGCCCTGATACAGGAGTTTTCAGGAGCTGGTTTTCCAGGCAGACGCAGCAGGAGGGAGTATCAGCTGGTGGGGAGGATGCCTCTCCCAGAGCTATGCCAAGCCCCTGCACTTGGCTGTGAATTACCAAGTAGTTAAGAACCTGTGGGACCTTCTCTTGGGCTGGACTTCTTGGAGTAGAAGGCTGGGAAAGAGGGCAGGAGGCTAGGAGTAAAGATTTCAGTGCATGGGTCTTTTAAAACCAGCTGGAAAAGACCACCAAAATACCTACGTGTATCACTAGCTTGTTGGAATATGGGTGATTTTCCTGTTTTCTTTTTACGTTTCTGTGTTTTCTAAGATCCATGTAAAAGTTTTTTGTAAAAAAATTTTTTTAAATAAATTTTTCTTGTAGTCACAAAAACGTTAGACCTGTAGACATACATAAATACATATAAAAGCATTAATAGAAGCATTTAGATGCACACACACACGTGTTACAGAAACATGTAGATGCATGCACACACAAAAGCATGAATCACAGAATTAGTTAGAAGTGAAGGCAGAAGGTAAGGATTTGGAAGTTCAATACCTACTTGAGTGGCCCTTGGCAAGTGAATGGGGGTGGGAGGTTCTTTCATCTTGTCCAAGTTGTTAAAAGCAAAAGTGACACTATGACCAGTTCCGTGTGGTTCATTTACAGAGCACCCACTCTGTGGTGAGTGCTGTCTGCTTCAGCTCTTGACCAAGGCCCTTGGAAGCAGTTTTATATTTGGAAGAAAGGAAGCCTCATGTCACCACCTGTGATCGTTGCTGTAGGGCCGTTTCTCCTTACCCAGTTTTTTTGCAGGTTTCTCTATGGTGGTTACCAGGTATTATTGCCAACATGGTAATGTTTGACAGTGTGCTATTGGGATTCTTCCTGGCTAAGTAAATTTTGTATTCATGCCCCGGAGGTCCCTGCCACATACCAAGGAGTCGATTTGGAACACGTTCCCCCTCCCTTTCTTTTTGAGGGAGAAAATGTTCTCTTCTGAAAAGGATGATTTTTTCCCTTGCTTCTTGAAAGGTGTCAACAGAGAATGTGTGGGGTGGTTATGGGTGGGAAACCTGAGGGCACAGTGATGTGCTCCAGATGGGGCATGAGACAGTGAGCAATAGGAGAGAGGTGCCAGAACAGGTACTCTTATCCCAGTATGCCCAGGGGCTCATCAGAGCCAGCCAGAAGGTGATGCCTTTAGACAGAGTTTCCCTTCCTTACCTAATCATCTTTTCTTTAATCAAAGGCACCCAAGAAGAAAGGAAAGAAAGGGAAAACCAAAGGTACCCCGATTGTTGACGGGCTTGCTCCGGAGGACATGAGCAAGGAGCAGGTGAGCAAGGCCTTAGCCTCGTCTTGGGTCGGGATGGGACTGGTGGGTGTTGCTCCAAGTTGTCTCTGGCTGTGTGTCTTTATGAACTTCTTTCAGACTACTGCCTACTGCCTCCTTGTCTGTCTCCCCTTAGTCTGTTCCTGCACTTCTATCCAAACCAGTGTATGCTATCTCCCATTTCCATTCTTCTCATTTTCTCCAAAACTATCAAGTGCAGTACATATTTTTAAAAAAACAACATTACAGGGATGCCTGGGTGGCTCAGCAGTTGAGCATCTGCCTTCAGCTCAGGACATGATCCCGATTCCGAGATCAAGTCCCACATCAGGCTTCCTGCATGGAGCCTGCTTCTCCTCCCTCTTTGTCCTTCTCCAATTGACTTATTTCTCTCAGCATAATACCCTCCAGTTCTATCCATGTGGAAGCAAATGGTGAGTATTCGTCTTTTCTGATGGCTGAGTAATATTCCATTGTGTGTGTGTGTGTGTGTGTGTGTGTATACACATACATATATATACCAGATTTTCTTTATTCATTCATCTGTCAAAGGACATTGTGGCTCTTTCCCTTTCCACAGTTTGACTGTTGTGGACATTGCTGTTACAAACATTGGGGTGCAGGTGTCCCGGGATATAAAACCTATTTTTAATTTTCTGTGTATCCTTTCAGTCTTACCCTTTTATGTAGCTGATGTTTGCTGAGCTGTTATCACTGTATATGCATATATAGTATTCTTATTTATTTTATTTGCCATTAAACAGTTGGAATTATTTTAAGTCACTTGTTCATTTTGATTAAGAGCTAGAGAACATAATTATATAATTATAATTTCAGTCAAAAGCCTCTTAAAAACTGTAACACAGGGATCCCTGGGTGGCGCAGCGATTTAGCGCCTGCCTTTGGCCCAGGGCGCGATCCTGGAGACCCGGGATTGAATCCCACATTGGGCTCCCGGTGCATGGAGCCTGCTTCTCCCTCTGCCTATGTCTCTGCCTCTCTCTCTCTCTCTCTCTCTGTGTGACTATCATAAATAAATAAAAATTAAAAAAAAACCAACTGTAACACATTATGAATGATGAGAGCAGATGTAGTGCCTCCCTCAGCCTCCATCTTGATGACTGACCCGTGAGTGTCTGATAGGGACCTGTGGAGGGTTCCATGTCAGCTTGTGTGTTAGTGTTAATAAACCTAACTTTCTTTTGATATATTTTTTTAAGATTTATTTATTTATTTGAGAGAGAAAGAGCAAGAGAAGGAGAGAAGCAGACTCCTCACTGAGCTCAGGGCCTGATGCAGGGCTTGATCCCAGGATCCTGAGATCGTGACCTGAGCCAAAACCAAGAGTTGAGTTGGAGGCTTAATGAACTGAGCCACCCAGATGTCCTTCTTTTGATAGTTTTATGATAAGATGTAAATACAAAGGAAATACCATGAGCTGAAGGTGGAGAGCTGGGCAGAGGCCCTTGCACAGTGGTGAGGAGTTGCTTTATTCTGTATGCAGGGAAACCATAGGTAGTTCAGCAGATGGTAATGGGTTCAAGTTTGTATTTTGGAGAGATCACTGGAGCTGCTGTGTGGAGATTGGATTGCACATCATATTGTCCCAACACTTGAGCTGTTTCTTGTCTCTGTGGATACAGGACTGGGACACAGCAGTGGTCATTCTGCACGTGTGCGACTGCCACCCCAGATCTCTCCAGGGTCCAGCAGGGTTGAGGGACTGGGGACAGCTGCAGTCAGTTAATTGGATGATTACTCTATGGGCATTGGGCTCCGGGTGGTATGTTTTTTTTTTTTTTTTTTAAATATTTTATTTACTTATTTATTGAGAGAAAGTGAGAGAGTGAGAGCAAGGGGAGGGCAGATAGAGAGGGAGAGAATCTCAAGCAGACTCTGCTGAGCACAGAGCCTGATGAGGGACTTGATCTCATGACTCTGATATCATGACCTGAGCCGTAATCAAGAGTTGGATGCTTAACTGACTGAGCCACCCAAGCACCCTTGTTTCCTGAGTTTTTTTTTTTTTTAAGATTTTATGTATTTATTTATTCATGAGAGACACACACACACACACACAGAGGCAGAGACACAGGCAGAGGGAGGAGCAGGCTCCATGCAGGGAGCCTGATGTGGGACTCGATCCCGGGACTCCAGGATGATGCCTTGGGCTGAAGGCAGGCGCTAAACCACTGAGCCACCCAGGGATCCCCTGTTTCCTGAGTTTTAAAGAGAAGCTAGAAATCCATATATTTATAAGAAACCCAATATTCATTGAAATCTGACAGTCAGCCAGTCAAAGTAGGTAGGAGCCTAGTGTAAGCTATTTTGAGTTTGGACACTAAAGGTCTGTGACACGAAGACCCTGCCATCCACTGAGGCCCTAGTCAGACGCTCCTGCACAGCCAGGCTCCATGCAGGTTCCTCACCACAGAGCTCCTCCGGCTACCACTCCTCAGGTGGTTGTTATCTTGGCCTTCTCTTCATGTGAGAAATGTGATTTCTCTGTGGGGAGTGGGGTTATCAGGAGAGAAACCCTTAACAGTGAGTGGCTTGATGTTGTGCTCAAAAGATTACAAATTCTTTTTTTTTTTTTTTTTAATTTAAATTTTACTTAGTTAACATGCAGTGCCATATTGGTTTCTGGAGTAGAATTCAGTGATTCATCACTTCCATACAACACCCAATGCTCACCCTAACATGCCCACCCCCCATGTATTCCATCCCCCAGCCACCTCCCTCATCCCTCAGTTTGCTCTCTATCACTACGAGTCTTTTATGGTGGGGCACCTGGGTGGCTCAGTAGGTTAAGCGTCTGCCCTTGGCTCAGGTTTTGATCCTGGGGTCCTGATAACAAGCCCCATATCAGGCTCCCCATGTTGTTGCAAATGGCAAGACCTCATTCTTTTTGATGGTTGAGTAGTATTCCATTATATGTATATTCCTCATCTTCTGTATCCATTCATCAGTTGATGGACATTTGGGCTCTCTCCAATTTGGTTATAGTAGATAATGCTGCTGTAAACATTGGGGTGCGTGTACTGCTTCAAATCTGTATTTTGTATCCTTTGGGTAATAAATACCTAGTATTGCTATTGCTGGGTCATAGAGTAGTTCTTGTTTTAACTTTGTGAGATACCTGTCTGCTGTTTTCCAGAGTGGCCACACCAGTTTGTATTCCAACCAACAGTGTAAGAGGGTTCCCCTTTCTCCCCTTTCTCAGTGTAAAAGGGTCCCCCTTTTTCCCCTCCTGCCAACACCTCTTATTTCTTATGTTGTTAATTTTAGCCATTCTGACTGGTGTGAGGTAGTGTCTCAATCTGGTTTTGATTTGTATGTCCCTGATGATGAGTGATGGTGAGCATTTTTTCATGTGTCTGTCAGCCATCTGGATGTGTTCTTTGGAAAAGTGTCTATACATATGTCTTCTGCCCATTTCTTAACTGAATTATTTGTTTTCTGGGTGTTGAGTGTGATAAGCTCTTTATAAATTTTGGATACTAGCCCTTTATCCGAAATATCATTGCAAATATCTTCTCCCATTCTGTGGGCTGCCTTTTACTTTTGTTGATTGTTTCCTTTGCCGTGCAGGAGCTTTTTATCTTGATGAAGTCCTAATAGTTCATTTTTGCTTCTGTTTCCCTTGCCTCTGGAGACATTGATGACCAAATCTTGATGGAAATAAAATTCACAAGGAAACCAAGAGCCTGTCCTACTTTCCTTTTAATTTTAACCTATTTGCAGATTTGCAGTTGGTTTTGGATCAAACCTTTTTTGACTGTTAGGGGGTCTTCTGGTTTTGTGTATTTTTTTTGCTTAACACATACCTTTAAAGGTGAGTGTTTTTTAATTTAGCATTATTTTGTGAATATCTATGGTGCTCTAACATTTTCTTATCTGTGTGTCTTTGGGACCTATGATCCTACTATAGATTTACTCTAATTTTTCAATCATTTCACTATTTATTTATTTATTTATTATTATTTTTTTATTTTTATTTATTTATGATAGTCACACAGAGAGAAAGAGAGAGAGACAGAGACACAGGCAGAGGGAGAAGCAGGCTCCACGCACTAGGAGCCCGATGTGGGATTCGATCCCGGGTCTCCAGAATCGTGCCCTGGGCCAAAGGCAGGCGCCAAACCGATGCGCCACCCAGGGATCCCTCATTTCACTATTTAAAATCATCTTAGATTACTTCCTTTTAAAATTTTTAAAAAGGATTTATTTATTTGTTTGAGAGAGAGTGCATGTGTGTGAGTGGGGGGGAGGGGCAGAGGGAGAGAACCTACAAGCAGATACCCCACTGAACGTGGAGCCTGACTAGCTCTATCCCACCATCCATGAGATCATGACCTGAGCCAAAACCAAGAGTTGGACTCAACCAACTGAACCACCCAGGTGCCCTATCCTTTTAAAATTTTTTGCTGTTGTAATAATGGTGTGGCTAATATCTTTGAGCAGAAAGCTCTTGTGTTTTTTGCAAAATTTCTTTAGTCTAAATTCCCAGGAATGGATTAAAGGATATAATCATTTTATGACTATTGCCCACATTCAAGATATTTCTTTCTTTTTTTTTTAATTTTATTTATTTATTCATGAAAGAGACAGAGAGGTAGAGACATAGGTAGAGGGAGAATCAGGCTCCATGCCGGGAGCCTGATGTGGGACTCGATCCTGGGACTCCAGGATCATGCCCTGAGCCAAAGGCAGGTGCTTAACCGCTGAGCCACCCAGAAGTCCCCACATTCAAGATATTTCTATTTTCTGAATCTGTCCTATCTTTGGAACCTTCCTAGCGTCATATATTTTTAAAGAGATTTTATTTATTTATTCACGATAGACACAGAGAGATAGGCAGGGACATAAGCAGAGGGAGAAACAGGCTCCCTGCAGTACTCTGATGCAGGACTCTGTCTCAGGACCCCAGGATCACAACTTGAGCCAGAGGCAGATGCCCAACCACTGAGCCATGCAGGTGCCCCCTAGCATCATATTTTCACTTTTTACTTTTAGTTTTTACTTGTTTGTAGGTGTGAGTTGTCCTTCTTTTTTCTTTGAATTGGGTGGGCCCTTGCTGGGTCCTCATGGCTCTGCTCTGCCTGGCAGGTGGAGGAGCATATCAGCCGCATCCGCGAGGAGCTGGACCGTGAACGCGAGGAGCGCAACTACTTCCAATTAGAGCGGGACAAGATCCACACCTTCTGGGAGATCACACGGAGGCAGCTGGAGGAGAAGAAGGCTGAGCTGCGCAACAAAGACCGGGAGATGGAGGAGGCTGAGGAGAGGCATCAGGTTGAGATCAAGGTAAGTGGGGCTGACCTGCCTATCCCAGCAGGTCTTCGCGTATGGAACAGAGGGGCGGACAAGGGACAGGGGGCATTTTCTCTCCTTTCTTTGGGGGTTGCGCCCTTTGTACCCTTTACACTGGGAAATGAAGGTATTTTTCATAAAAGGATATGTGCGTACAGGTGAGCATGCATATGCAAGAGTGTGTGTGAGAGTGTGCAGGTGAGCAGGTGGTGCTCCCGCTGCCCACAGGTCTACAAGCAGAAGGTGAAACACCTGCTGTACGAGCATCAGAACAACCTGACAGAGATGAAGGCCGAGGGCACCGTGGTCATGAAGCTAGCCCAGAAGGAGCACCACACACAGGAGGGTATACTACGCAAAGATATGCGGGCGCTAAAGGTGGAGCTCAAGGAGCAGGAGTTGGCCAACGAGGTGGTGGTGAAGAACCTGCGGCTGGTAGGTGTGAGGGTCGCCAGGGCCTGATTGGCTCCTGGGGACCGTGAACTCCTGATTATTCAACATAACTGGGAATTCATATTTTTTATAGAAGTTCCTCACATTTTAGCAATTAATTGAAATGTTAAAAGAAAATAAGCACACAGCCAGACAAATCCCATTTGGGAGCCAAGTACAAAGTCATGTCTCAACTTGAGTAACAAACTGACTTCACAGGGTCCCTCTCCACATGCTGCTGATACCTGACACCTGGCTGCTTTCCCAGGGAGTCTATCAGGTGCACCTAGAAATATACAGAACCATTAAAGTGTCCAGTGTGCTAGCCCCTAGGCAGCCACAGCAGTTTGTCATGCAAGTCAGGTTCATGAGTACCTGGCCGAGTTTTTGGTCCTTTCTGAGAGGGAGCTGGCGAGGTTCCAGATGGTGGTTGAAATTCGTTTGGTGAGTGCTTGTAAGGTCCCAGGCCCTGATGGTCCAGTAAGGAGATGGAAGACAGAATAGACTGTTGAATGCATAGAGCATATCTACAGGCATGAGTGCTGTGGGAAGAGGGTGCTGGGGATTGGGGGGGTGTTGCATTTTTTCACAAGAAGTTCTGGGGATGCCTCAATGAGAAGGTGACATTTGGAAAAAAGCTGGAAGGAGGTGGGGGCTGAGCTGGGCTTGAGGAGACCAAGTCTGGAGAAGGGATAGGGAATGAGCCAGTGTGAAGGTCCAGAGGAACAAGGGGCAAGGAGGTGCGGGAGATAGGTCAGAGCTTGTTGGCATCAAAAACCACAGTTAGGGTTGGGCCTTTGACCCAAGCTGAGTTGGGGTACCTTTGGTGGACTTGGGGTGAGGGAAGATGTGTCTGACTTTGGTTTTCTTTCTTTCTTTCTTTCTTTTTTTTTTTTTTTTTTTTTTTAAGATTTTATTTATTTATTCATGAGAGACACAGAGAGAAAGAGAGGGGAGAAGCAGGCTCCATGCAGAAGCCCGATGTGGGACTCGATCCCAGGACCCCAGGATCATGCCCTGAGCCAAAGGCAGATGCTCAACCGCTGAGCCACACAGGCATCCCTGACTTTGGTTTTCTAAGGCTCTTTCCTGGCCATGGGTTGAGAAGACTTTGTCACACATTTGCCTCATGCCTAGAGGCAAACCAGCCTCAACTCAATCTGGAAAAAAATCAGTAATGGTGCAGACTTTGCAGCGAAGCCTGAGGGTGAAGTCTTGGTCTGCAAGAATTGTCTGGTCTTTGCTGACAGAAGTACAGCCTGGGCTGGTTTCCAGTGAATTTAGTAATGTGGGGCTGTCTGCTTACCTGAGGCCTGCATATGGAATAGTTACATGGTCAGTTCCCCTTTGTACAAAAATACTACTCTAAAATATAATCTAAATTTTTTATTGAAAAATTTAATATATAACTGTCATAATAATAAATTTATTTATTTATTTATTTATTTATTTATTTATTTATTTATTTATTTATGATTTTATTTTATTTCAGGCTCCCTGCAAGGAGCCTGATGTGGGACTCATTCCCAGATCCCAGGATCACGCCCTGGGCCAAAGGCAGATGCTTAATCACTGAGCCACCCAGGCGTCCCTATAACTGTCATAATAATTTTTAATACTGCTCTAAGACACAGCTGAGGCAGAGTTGGCAGGCATCTGGAGAGTGCCTACAGCTCCGTGTAGACATGGCCAGTGGTCTCCAGCCTGGGTGGAGGCAGAGTGAGCCAAGGGCCAAGCGTGATTAGTGTTTGGAATGTCTTATAATTCTCTGTCAAGCTCAGAGGTGACTTTAGCTGAGGGAATTGAATTATGAAATGTGGGAATTACCAAAACCACATTATTCTGAGCATGATACGTGAGCTTGGAGATGAGGGGAACCCAGAACCTACCAGTAACAGCACAGGGTTTACTGAGTTGAATTTTTCATACCACTGAGGAGCTGGGCCAGCCCCAGGGAGAGGCTTCTGTGTGTATGTGTCACCTGGTAACAGCCTGCTTCTCTGCCTTTGCAGAAGCACACTGAGGAGATCACCAAGATGCGGAATGACTTTGAGAGGCAAGTGCGAGGTTGGTTTCTCACATGCACGCTGAATAAGACAGTGCCAGAGCCCCTCCCATCAGAAGGTCATTTACCTTCAGGGCTACTAACCCAAGCACAGAAACCAGGTTAAATTGGGCCAGACATGCTAAGAGAAGATGTGATAGCTTCCAAGGCTGATGGATTGTTCAGAATCCCGGAACAACTTATTTCCATGCAAGCTGGAGAGGCTGTGATGACCACCTACTTCCCCACTCCTGGCATAAATCAGCAGTTAGGAGCAACTGGCAGTATTCTTAGAATAGTCTTTTCCATGGCTCCTGACCTGAGGGGGCTCCTGTTTGAGAAGTCTGTCCGGTTTACTGATGAGACTCTGTAGTCTGACTGGCTGACCACACTGCCATGGGATCAGGTGACCCTAACCCAGGGATTGATTAGCAATG
This sequence comes from Canis lupus dingo, assembly GCF_003254725.2. Taxonomy (NCBI): domain Eukaryota; kingdom Metazoa; phylum Chordata; class Mammalia; order Carnivora; family Canidae; genus Canis; species Canis lupus. The sequence continues at coordinate 63,741,158 of NC_064247.1, read as the reverse complement.
TCAGCTACACACAAAGGAAGGCAGACTATGTTGTGCATGCTGTATGTCATTTGTGAGCTTGTTTGCACAGCCTTTGTCCTGGTGGGTGTTCTTGGGCTGTGTTTATAGGTTCCATCTCTTCTGGAGCCTCTGGGTAATCTGCTCCTCTCTGTGCTTCTGCCTTTCAGAAATTGAGGCCAAGTATGATAAAAAGATGAAGATGCTTAGGGACGAGCTTGACCTGCAGAGAAAGACTGAGATCCATGAGGTGGAGGAGAGGAAGAATGGCCAGATCAACATGCTGATGCAGCGGCATGAAGAGGCCTTTGCAGACATCAAGAACTACTACAACGACATCACCCTCAACAATCTGGCCCTCATCAACTCCCTCAAGGTGCCACTCAAGGGCTGACCAGATCAGGAGTCCAGACACTAACCCTTGGCCCCATTGGGCCCAACACCCCTACTTACAAAAATATCTGTTGTCCTTGACTGAAATTCATAGGTACTGTAACCTCTCCACATTTATAGCTGAAAACAGCCAGGATGTTACCCTGAGTATAGTGTAGATGGGGCTGTGGGGCAGGATGCATCTGACAGGTAGAAAAGGTCATGCAGAATTGCAGTGGGAGCTACAGCATGGCTGCACGAGTGGTGTCATCATCCTGTAAGTGCTGGCAGTGGCAGAGTTCCCTAAGTGGGGAATGCCCCATGGGTCCTGAGCAAAGTGTTATCTCAATTTGTGTACAAGGGGCATTCCTAGAAAATTCAGAATAAGTTAAGACCGTGCAAAATTACTCTGTTTATACATAAAATAGGTCTAGGACCTCAGGGCTGTTCTTTGAGGGCAGGAGGGCTCATGGCCCTCACCCCCAAAGACCGCAGCTCCCTCTGCTTTGCCTAACCCTTCCACACCTGCGCTTGTGCCAACAGGAACAGATGGAGGACATGCGCAAGAAGGAAGATCACCTCGAGAAGGAGATGATGGAGGTGTCTATGCAGAACAAGCGCCTGGCAGACCCTCTCCAGAAGGCTCGGGATGACATGAACGAAATGCAGAAGAAGCTCAGGAACTATGAGTGGGACAAGCAGATTCTGATTGTGAGTTTCCTCCTGAATTTACCTCTCTCACACTTTCTCCGGGGCTCAGGAGAAGAACATCAGTAAGCTGTCTCCTGAGACCTAGAGCAGGGTTTGGCCTTTAGGGACAAATACATCTCTCCTTTGTTTGACTGGTGTCCTCCATAGATGGGAGGGGAAGTTGGTGCGTGCTCTGTGAGACATTCCTACCAGCCTGCCAGTGTTAGGCTTAGCTTCTTGTGTCTTTGAGCCAGCTCATGCTTGCTTGCTTGCTTTCTATTTTCTTTTCTTTTTTTTTTTTTTAAGATTGTATTTATTTATTCATGAGAGACACACACACACACACAGAGGCAGAGACACAGGCAGAGGGAGAAGCAGGCTCCATGTAGGGAGCCCAATGTGGGACTCGATCCCAGACCCCAGGATCACACCCTGGGCCAAACATGGCGCTAAACTGCTGAGCCACCCAGGCTGCCTTCTTTTTCTTTTTCTTTTCTTTTTCTTTTCTTTTTCTTTTTCTTTTTCTTTTTCTTTTTCTTTTTCTTTTTCTTTTTCTTCTTTTTCTTTTCTTTTCTCTTTTCTTTTCTTCTTTTCTTCTTTTCTTTTTTTCTTTTTTTCTTTCTTTTCTTTCCTTTTTCCTTTTTCCTTTTTCCTTTTCTTTTCTTTTCTTCTTTTTTCTTTCTATTGAAGCAGTCTACAGCCAGTGTGGGCCTTGAACTCCTAACCCTAAGATCAAGAGTCACCAGGTGATCCTGAGCCAGCTCTTTCCGATGATTATTTTTGGGCTTGCCGCCCCCTAGGAGCCTGTGGTATGTGGATGCCTGATCCGAATACTTTTTGTGTCCTACCCCTCATTTTCTCTCCAGTGTACAAAAGCCCGTTTGAAGGTCGCTGAGAAAGAGCTGAAGGCCCTACAGTGGGAACATGAGGTGCTGGAGCAGCGGTTCCTCAAGGTGAGCAGGTGCTGGGCGGTCCTGCAGCGGGCTGGCTGGATGCCTGACCAGTGAGGAACTCTTCCTGCACCTGGTTCCCAGGGGTTTTAGTACTGTTGCTGGGTTTTCAAGGTTTGAAGCTAGGAGTCCTGTTGCCCACTCCTTATTCTGCAAGGCTCTATGAGGTGATGAGGCACAAACCTGTGGCACGTTCTGTAGAAGGCCCCGCAGATGCCCTGGTGGGAGCTAGTCATTCCCAGTTCTCCTGCAGGCTCATCTCTGAGACACATGAAGGGTACCTGTCCCCTTGCATCTGGGATCTTTTTCTTTTTTTTTTATTTATTTTTTATTTTTTTTATTTTTTATTTTTTTTTATTTTTGGGATCTTTTTCATCTATAGACGTGTCTCTAAGTACTAAAGTGTTAGGCGTGCTTGGTAAGGAAGGAAGTCATGGAATCCTGACATCTGTAAGTGAACATGAGAGGGCCTTCCTGCTGCTCAGCGCTGTTCTCCTCACAAGTGGTAGCAGCTCCTTTTGTTTCTCACAGACTTCCTGTGTATCCTTGTATAGCTGTGGCTTCATGCGCTTTTTCTTTTCTTTTCTTTTTTAATCTCCACTTAGTTGTGCTCTCTCTCCAGATTGTGCACATAGAACAGCCAGGTTAGGCTCTTTGCCTGAGGGCCCCACTGTTCATGCAGCCAGTTCCCCTGGACAGATATCTGTTTCAGTCCATTGCTGTTGCAAACATGGCAGCCACAATCATCCTTTTAAGTTTTTTGTTTTTTAACAAAAGATTCTATTTATTTATTTGAGAGAGAGAAAAAAAAAAAAAAAAAAAAAACGAGTGGGGTGGGGGAAGGGCAGAGGGAGAAGCAGACTCTCTACTGAGCAGGGAACCCAATGTGGGGCTTGATCCCAGGACCTTGGGATTCTGACCTGAGCCCAAGGCAGAGGCTTCCCCGACTGAGTCACCAAGGTGCCTATGGAGTTTATCTTTGTGTAACTGTGAGCATCTCTTTTAAGAAAGTCAATCTCTAGCAGTAGGATTGCTGGGCCAGAAGGTTTGTTGTTCAGAATTTGGATAAAGTTTGCTCAGAGGAGCTGTTCTTTTTATTTTTTTTATGTTCATCTTATTTTAATTAAGTAATTGGATAATTTTTAAAATTAAAAAAAAATTTTTTTTAAAGATTTTATTTATTTGTTCATGAGAGACACAGAGAAAGAGGCAGAGACACAGGCAGAGAGAGGGGAGAAGCAGGCTCCCTATGGGGAGCCTGATGTTTTATTCAATCCCAGGACCCTGGGATCATTACCTGAGCCAAAGAGAGACACTCAACAACTGAGCCACCCAGGTGCCCCTGTCAACAGCTTTTATTTTTTATTTAATTTTTTATTATTTTTTAAAAAGATTTTATTTATTTTATTCATGAGAGACACAGCAAGAGAGAGAGAGAGAGAGAGAGAGGCAGAGACACAGGCAGAGGGAGAAGTAGGCTCCATGCTAGGAGCCCAATGTGGGACTCGATTCTGGGTCTCCAGGATCACAACCTGGGCTGAAGGTGGAGCTAAACTGCTGAGCCACCCGGGCTGCCCTGTCAACAACTTTTAAAGACCAAAGTGACAGGGACTAGATTGAAGCAAATCTAGGGAAAACTGTACAGTAAGGAGAAGCATAAGATGCTGTGGGTTTGAGCAGAATTCTCTTCTCTTTCTAGCTGTAAGATATGTTTTTATACCTTTAGAGAACATTCTGGAAGGGGTTACAGCCTATGTTCATACGTGGCCTCTGGGAGGTTGGTTAAGGGGTGTTTTACTTTTTATACTTCCACAAAGTCTTGCTCTTTTATGTGCACAGTGAAAAGTAAAAGAACTAAAAGCTCTTTTTAAAAGAACACCTTTATTTATCGGCAGGCAGTTGGCTCCAGAGATGTTCTGTAGATCTGCTATTTGTGGGGCATGTTGACGTGTGGAGTTCTGGGCTCTGAGGCTGGCACAAGGAGTGCATCCCCTCAACATTGCTTGATGGAGTTGATGCTTTGATCTCACGTAGGGGTGATCAGGGACAGGGTCTTTCCTGAGCCTACTGCCCAAACCCAACCCCTCTGTGGGGCCTGACTACCTCTCACCAGGGTACCTGGCTGCTTCCTGAAACAGCTTAGTGGAAGTGGATCTGATTAGTGTTTTCTCCTGCCTTCCACAGCGTGGATGGCTGCACGTCTTTAATCTGTCATAGAGCGTGGGTGTGCAGGCAGTGTAGACAACACAGAGACCCACCCATGGGTGGGTACTGGTGAATGGAATTCATTCTGCAGAATTGGTATGTTCTGGCCCAGGCGGGGGTGGAGCTGGGGGGCCGAGGTAGGAAGAGGCTTCTCCCCAGTGCCACGCCCCCAGGGGAGGTGGCCTCTTTATCACCACCTGACCCTTGCAGGTGCAGCAGGAGCGGGATGAGCTATATCGGAAATTCACTGCAGCCATCCTGGAGGTACAGCAGAAGGTGGGCTTCAAAAACCTGGTTCTGGAGCGTAAGCTACAGGCGCTGAGTGCTGCTGTGGAGAAGAAAGAGGTGCAGTTCAATGAGGTGCTGGCGGCTTCCAACCTGGACCCCACAGCGCTGACCCTCGTGTCCCGCAAACTGGAGGTAGGTCCCGGGTGGGCTCCTGGGGAGGGGCTGGGCTGCAGCCTCACGTTCTTGCCCCACCCAGCAGGTATCCTGGGCTCAGGTTGGGGGTCACTGTGTCATACGTGTGTGTCAGCCTCTGTCATTCCAGTGGAGACCCTCAGTTAATGTTGGGGAGGGACCATCATGGTTTCCTGTGGCCCAAGCATAGATGGGTGTTGCAGATGTGTGCGCACAGGCCTGCGTGTGCTATTAGGCTCCCCATGCTCTCTTTACTGGTTTTGCTCATGTCTTTCTGAGGTCTTTCTTCTTAACCTCTTTGTACCATCTGGCCCTGAGCCACTGCCCATCCAGTCCTCAAGACGGGTTTAGCTTAGCCTGTCAGGCCCTGGGTCTCTCAAGCTGCTCTGAAAATGTTGGTCCTCTGGTCCTCAGGCATCTGGTGACAAACCAGGCCCTGGGGACAGCTGAGCCTGTGAGCTGTCAGCCAAGGCCACTGCCACAGTCCACCTGGCATACTAAGATGTCCTGGTTGATGTGGGCTGTGAGCAGGGCTATGGGCATGCCTTTGTGTCGGGGGCTGGGGCAGGCTTCCCAGAGGGAGTTAACATCTGAGCCAAGGCTAGAGCATCTGTCCAGTCATGAGTTCACAGGTATTTGTGCAGATGTTCCTCTCTGCTGGGGCTGTGTTGGGCAGAGGGGAGAGCACTGAACAAGACAGATGAGGCCTGGGTGCCCAGGGGTTACCTGAGTCAACTGAGGAATCAGGACAGTGATCACCACCACCTATGGCCCAGCAGAGAAAAAACCTGACAGCACCTGGCAGGTCATCTCCTGCCCAGAACTGGGCCTGGTGTCTCTGTTCCTGGGCCTAGTGAGGGCATGTCACAGAAAGAATGGGTGATGCTGGACAAGCAGTCTTTGTTGCTGCCAGGGAAGGTGGTTGTGCTGGGATCCTGGCCCCCTGGATGACCTGCAGCCATCAGACCTGGGGCAGCCCCAGGTACAGTTCCCTTGAGGGCCAGGAAGTTAGGATGCAGGTCTGCACGTTTCCATAGAGACGCCCAGTGAGGGGAGGCCAGCTTGTCCCAGAGGTCCCTCCTTCCAGAGTGGAGGGTGCTTGTGTCTCTGCTCCTCCTGTGTGGAGAAACAGATCTTCTGAGTCAGGGGCCTAAGGAGGTTTCACTGTGCAGGTGTGTTTTAACCCGAGAAATTCACAGGCAGCATTTTTTTTTTTAAAGATTTTATTTATTTATTAATGAGAGACACAGAGAGCAAGAGGCAGAGACACAGGCAGAGAGAGAAACAGGCTTCATGCAGGGAGCCCGATGTGGGACTCGATCCTGGGACCCCTGGGCTGAAGGCAGGTGCTCAACTGTTGAGCCATCCAGGCGTCCCTACAGGCAGCATATTTAAGGTGATTTGTCAACATACAGTTTAGCTGAACAGTTTAGCCCATCATCTGTTCACATGGCACTTGGGCCCAGAGGATTAACTGTGTTAGGTCACTTAATCTTTTCTTAAAGCACTCTAGGGGCACCTAGGGGGCTCAGTTGATTAAGCGTCTGGCTGACTCTTGGTTTCACTCAGGTTATGATCTCATGGGTTGTGAGATCGATCCCCAAGACAGGCTCCCTCCACACGCAGTGTGGAGTCGGCTTGAGAGTCTGTCTCTCCTTCCCCACTCTCATACACATTCTCTCTCTCTTTCTCTCTCAATAAATAAATCATACACACACACACACACACACACACACACACACACATAAAGTACTGTGGACTAGCCTACTGCCCACGTGGTCTTGACCTGAGGCTTGAGCTGCTACCTGATGTGTTGTACACTTGGGAGCCCCTTGCTCTGGTGTTGGGGGGAATGCAAGGCTGAAGGGAGGGAAGCAGAGCCAGAGGGATGGGAGTGGTTCTGAAGCATGTCTCCTGTGCCTGAATTTGAGGCTAGTGAGGAACCATGGAGGGTTCTGGGTGGGGCGGAGTAGATCAGAGACAGCCCCCTGGGAAGGCAGGAGGTGAGCTGGCACTGATGTGGGATGAAGGACTTGCTACTGATGGAGTCCAAGGTGACATATGCTTGTTTCTGGGTGAGACCAGGCATTGCTTCTGGGCAGCAGTGAGTCCTGGCTCAGTGGGCAGCAGGGCCTGTGGGGCCCGAGCCACTGGGACAGACTCTTGGGGCCTGAGGTGGTGCAGCCGCATAGGAGGGGCCTGGTCTGGGCTGGCAGCACCAGGGACCAGGGTGCTTGTCCCTACTTGTGTGTGAGACCCTATGAACGCTGTCAGGCAGGAAAAGTTGCCCTTTCCCCATTGGAAAGGGGAGGAGAGCTTTCCTGCCTTGGTTGTTGGGAAGGGCAGCTGGTCTTGGAGCTGGGTGAGCTAACCGTATGTTGCCAAAGGGGATAAAAGCAGTCCTATGCACAGTGGTCACTGCAGCTGTCTCCGTGGGCCAGGGCCTTTCCTGGTCAGTTTTCCTCCCAGGAGGCAGGTGGGGGTTCAAGGGGCCTCGGTTGCCCTGGCTTCTCAAACCTCTTGTCCTTACTTCTCATCATCTAGACAGCTTCCTTACAGAGAGGCAGGTCCTATTTTCTGTTTCCCCTTTGAAGACCTTTCTGTGTTGGCTGGCTGCTTCCTGTGTGGACGTACACATTGATGGAGCCAGGCTGCCATTCCCTGGATGTCTGGGGTTCCCTTGTGGAGCTCCAGGCCCCCCACCCCCATCTGCCTCTGCCCAAAGACAAGCTCAAAGATACATCCACCTTTCTCTCCTCAGGACGTTCTAGAATCGAAGAACACTACTATCAAGGACTTGCAGTATGAGCTGGCCCGGGTCTGCAAGGTACGAGGAACCCCGCCCCCCCTGCCCCTCTCTTAGCCCCCCCCCCCCCCCCATCATTTACACCTTCCAGGTATACACAGCCTGAGGCTGGCTGTGCCTTCTCAGGTCAATCTGTGTGTGGCCTGGGCCGCATCACCACAACTCTGGCCACCATCCTTGTGTCCCTTACAGGGCATGCCCAGCGGGTATCTGGTAAATGAGGGCAATTTGTCCAGCAGACTCTGTCTCTCTCTCCCTTTCTGACCTTTGCTCTTGCTGACCTGGCCTCTGGGGTGATTGGATGGGCTTCCTTTGTTTCTTCCACACAGGGAACAGTTACGACTCTCACCTTTTTTTCACTCCTTTGTAAGTCTGATGAAAGCTGCACACCCTGTCCCACACCAAAAACACACATCAGCATGGAAGCCTCCAGTAGTTGGGGAGGGGCAGTGAGTGCCTTGATCCCATCGCCCAAGAACCCAAGAAGGCCTGGGCCATGAACCCAAGAGGCCTCCCAGTGGTCTCACCTCTATGCCAGAGCCCACAGCTCTGTCTGGGCTTTGCCTGTGGGGAATGTGGACACAGTGCTGCCTACAGATCCCTTTACCTTGAGCAGCACCCCCATGAGTGTGACTCAGATAAGCCTATAAATCTGCAGGGTGGATGTACCTTCCTGGTTGTACTCTGCATCCTGGGTTGTGGAACCCCAGGAGGGAGGCAGTGCCTATCATTGGCGCTGGGCTTCATGGTGACCAGCCCTCCCTGGGCCTCTCCTCAGCCTGCCCATCTGGACCCTTCCCTTAGATATTCTGGTATCCCCTGATATTGACACACAGAATTAGGGCCCTCTACTGCTGTGTGCAGTTCTGGGGAAACGTCCATCACTCGTACCTGGTTGTCAGGAGGTCCGTCCCCTAGAGAGGGGTGAGAGCCAGGACACAGCCCTCTAGTTGTCTCTGGGGCTTGGCCATAGTTCACCCTTTAAATCTCAGCTCCAAGCTCCAGCACCCTTTTTTTTTTGTTGATGGTGTGGATAATAAGCCCTTAGAGCTTTTGATCTGAGTCAGGGCAGGCTCCAGGCATTTCATGTACATCAGCTCTTCAAACACTTAGAACCATCTGATGCAATTCACCCTTTAAAAAGTATCCGTCTTCCAGAGTGGGAAACAGGAACCTTGCCTCATGTTGGCTCCACCAGCACTGCTGCCCAGACCTTAGCCTTCCTGGGAGTGGGGAGGGAGAGCCATCTGCACTCTCCACCTGGGGCAGGAGATAGCATCAAACAAAGCAGGGAGGCTCAGTGAGCACATATATGTGGAAGGTCATGCCTAGGAAGTCAAGGTGACCAGTTTGAATGAGAAATGCCGGACAAGGAACCAGGAGCATCCTCAGACCACAATTCTGCTCTGAGTCTGTATCTTCTGCCTCAGTTTCCCCATTTGTGAAATAACAACATCGGCAGCATCTACCATTGTGAATTACCTGAGTTCATGTATGTAAAAGTGCTTATGACCAGGTGTGGCCTCACATGAGGCACTGGTAAAGGTTAGCTTTATGGTTTCCCAGCACCACCCTCCCATGTCCTCCAGAGCTGAGTGGGCCTGGGCTGGAGTCAGCCTTGGCCTGGCCCTGCGCCCTGCCCTGATGTCGCTCTGATCCTATAGGCCCACAATGACCTGCTGCGCACCTATGAGGCGAAGCTCCTGGCCTTTGGGATCCCTCTGGACAACGTGGGCTTCAAGCCTCTGGAGACGGCTGTGATTGGGCAGACCCTGGGCCAGGGCCCTGCGGGACTTGTGGGCACACCAACGTAGAGCTCGACTGGGACTGCTCCCTGGATGACTTCCCTTTCACCAAGGACAGGAGCTGTTTGTTTTTTAGATTTGTATCATCTGCAAATGAAGGTTTTCTATGTTTGCTTTGTGTCCCATTGCCTGGCTCTGTGGAGGAGAGGCACCTCCTGGGCCCATGGTGCCCTGACCACTTCCTTCCCTGCTGCCTGTCCAGTCTCTGCAAACCCCTGCCCTCCTTCCCACCTCGGGGCCAGGGCAGCACTAGCAGAGGCCAGGCATCGAAGCGGCTTTACAGATGCCAGCACTGACTTTATTGATGCCTGAGATTCAGCTGCTACTGGAGATGGGGGAACCAGAGTCTCCCACAGGGACTGTGACCTGGTGCCCTCTGCGTGGGTGCCTCAGTGAGCCATGGGGATGGAACTGATGCTCACAGGCCAGCAGTTAGCCAGAGGCGATGGCTAGCCACTAGCTCCCTCGATACGTGGTGTAGGACCATGGGCTCAGCAGCAGAGGCACGTGGAACCTGTGTGTCTCGTTGGCGATGGTAAAAACAACCTGAGAAGCAGAGAAGGCACCAGAAGAGAGTGAGGGGCCTGCCTGTATGTAGTACACAAGCAGCCCAGACTGTGGGCAGGGGGTAGGAATTAATAAGCAGGGCAGGAGCCCCAAGGGCCAGCTGGAGCTGGGTGGAGCTGGAAACCTGGCCAGGGCTGTGGATGGGGCTGAACCCTGCCCAGAGAGCCCTCGGCTTAAGGAACCCAAAGGATCCACCCTGGATGGGGCCAGGTGACTGCCTCTGTCCACAGGGGCTGAGTCACTTTTGGCCCCGCCCCCCATCTCACCCAGGGATGGTTGTGTTGTGGTAAAGTCCCTGGACACCTTTCCTCTGGGAGCTCAAAGCAGGTGAACTCATCGTCTGCCACTGCCCTGGGAGAGGTGGGAGGGGTAGGACTAGCCTGACCACTGTAGGAACCTGGGTGAATCATGGGCCTCCACCCCTCTGGCCCACCCCTGGCCCTCACCTCCACATATGGGTAGAAGCTCTCCTGCCCTTTCTTCTTCCAGTAGCCCTCGGTGTCAAAGGACAGCTTGTAGGTGCCTGCCTTCATCGGGCCTGGAGGCAGGAGCCCTGGGCAGCGGCCATCTGAGTCGGTGTAGCTGGGGAGCGTTGAGGGATGGGGAGTGAGAAGTTGCCTCTGCCTGGCCCCACAGGATCTGCATGGCCAGTGGCCTCAGACCCCCCCACAGCCTGAGTCACTGGGAAAGCCCCCTAGCAGGACCATCTAGGGCCTGGGCTCCTGAAGCGTCTCAGGGATACCACTGCACTGACTTTTTAGACAGAACTCCCAATATACAGGAGTAGAAAACTAAAAAAAAAAAAAAAAAAAAATCCCCCCCTATTTTATGAGCAACAATCCTTTTACATTGGCATATTTTTCCCAGATTTTCTCTATACATAACTGCTTATTTATAAAGTTAGGGAAATACTCTAAAATGGATTATTCTGTTCATACTATTTGATAATTTGTACTTTTCACTTAATCTATTGTGTGTGGCTTTCTGGATCAGTAACTGTACCCAAACCACCATCTGCACGGTGGCCTGTTTCCACTGCATCGAGTGTCTGCATGGAGGGCTCTGAGGGCCTGTCCCTTGGCTCACTGATCAGTCCCCGGTCACCTCTGGAGAGCTCTCTCACCAGCTGTACTTTCAAGGTTCTGTCCTGTGACTGGAAGGAGCAGCATGGACCCACACAGTGTATGGGGGTTAGGAACGGTCTCTACGACCCTCCAGAGCGGGCCACTCCCATGTGACCCAGAGGCCCAGCTTTTGTGAAGGATGGGGGGGCGGGGCGGATGAGTTCCATGTCCTCAGGCCCTGAACCTTTGTGGCCCAGCGGCCCATTCCCACCACTAGAGGGAGCCTGCCTCCTTCAAGAGGCTCACAGGCAGCGCAAGCACCAGCAGGGGTGGGGGGCGGTGGCCCGGGCACTTGGCTTGCCTCAGCAGAGCCTGAGCCTGCGGCCAGGGCCCAGGGCCTGCTCAGGGGCCCAGCACTGCCAGGTGAGGCGTGGGATCCCAGCTTTTATTTGCTTCTTGCTGCCTCAGTCTCCCCATCTGTAAAAGGGGTAATTATGGCACCTGCCCACAGGCTGTAGTGAGAATAAGAACAGAAGTAAACTACCTGTTAATCACAGTGACAATGAGGTCTTTAGATTAGGCCTTAGGCCTTAGCCAACCCTGCTCTCAGTGAGAGGTACTGGGGGTGTGAAGCTGTCCACGGCCCCAAGGCTGAGGGGACCATCTAACAGTGGTCAGCACTGCCGTCTGCCCTCAGGGTCCACACTCACTGGCTGGCTGGGTCTTCTCCTTGTCTCCTGACTGGGGAGAGGTGCTCGGGACTCCTGTCCCACCCCAGACTTCAAGCTTACCTTTTCTTCAGCTCTGTCCACTGCTGGCCATGGTCCTCGAGCCTGGACAGACGGAGGCAGAGGCCCTGAGCTGGAAGCCCTGAGGCAGTGTCCAGCACATGTGTGGTCAGTGGGCTGCTGATCTGCTCCATGCCTCCGCCCTGAGCCGCAAGAGAGGGACAGGAATGAGTGCGTGGGGCCCAGCCTTATGTCCACATTGGCTTGGAGACAGCAGCCCTAGAGTAAACAGCCCTGGAGTATAGAGTTCACAGTGCTGCGGGACCCTGGAGGGTGGGGGTGGGGATGAGGTGGGGGCTAGGAATTGCTGAGTCAGCCACGTGAGGCTGTCGGGTGAACACACTGAAAACAGTTGAGACAACGCTGGCCAGTCCCCCACCCCGCCACACTAACCTCTACCAGAGCGCCTTCCCCTGCACCCAGCCCTGCAGAGCATCTCTGCCTGGAGGCCTCCCCCTCCGGCCGGTCCAGACCCAGGCTCCTCATCCTCCCGGAGTCCAGCTCTCTGTCCCCTGGCTCACGGGTCACCTGGGACCTTAGCCCCCTGGCCGCTGCCGAGGAGCCAGGGGCGCAGTGTGCATGCCGGCCCCCTACCTGCGAGGAGCCCAGGTGTCGCTGGAGCGCCCGCAGTCTCGGGGCGGCCCCGGAGCTCATCCTGCCAGAGTGGGAGGTGGTCCCGGGGCGCAGGCACCTCCCCGAGCCCGCCCTCGTCCTGACCCTGGCCTCTCCCAGGGCCTAAGAGCCACGTGTCGGACCAGACCAGGTAGGGGGGCGCGTCCTTCAGGCGGGGAGGGCAGCTCCACCTCGGTGTCCACCGGGGTGTCCCAGGGGCTGCGCTGCAGGGCTCGGGTGGGGCGACAGGGGTGCACAGACCTGCGGGGGCTGCAGAGGCTCCTCCCAGGGCCGGAAGGGGAGTTGAGCGCACCTGCGGGAGCTGGGGCTCGGGGCGGGGCGCAGGGCTGGGGGCGGAGCGGGAGGTGGGGCGCGCGCGCCAGCTGGACTCTCCCCCGGAACTACTGGGGTTTTTCTGTTGGGTTGTTTTTTTTTTTCTTTTTTGTTTTTGTTTTTGTTTTTTTGTTTTTCCCCCTTCCCTGGGACACTAAGAATTTTGATGGAAGCCACTCAGAGGGGGCAGATAGATTTTCCGATACTAACTGCCCCGAGAGACCACATGATGGTGCCTCAGTTTCCTCTTCTGTAAAGTCGCAGCAGTAATGACTCCCGAGGTTGAGATGAAGCGAAGCTTCCTGAGCTGTCGCTCTTGTTGCACTACCTGCCCGTGGTCTTATTCCCCTCTAGCCCTCCACCCCTAAGGAGGCTCTACACACTACAGGTTAGGGCAGCTGAGTATTACAATTATATACATATAAAACATTTTAGGTAGCATAAATTAAAATAAGGACATTCTTTTTTTTTATTCTTTTTTTTAAGGACACTCATATTTAAAATCTGGAAAGGTCTACACCATCGTGTTAGTTGACTGGTTGTGTTGCTCTGGATATGAGAACTTTTTTCTTCCCATCAAAGTGCATGCATTTTCTAATTGCTGGATAGTGAGCATGGGGCATGTATAGTTTAAGAAGCAGCCCCTTCCAAGGTGGGGAAGGAGACCCTCCTAGCAAAGGTTGGGAGTGTGCTGGTTACACCTACTTTGGAGGTAATTAAGAAATAACTTTGAGATTTAAACACATATGATGTTTGGCTGGTATTATGTTTATAGGAGATAATCCGAAACAGATGGTCCCACCTGTTTTTGCAAACACCCATGGGTACAATAGACGAGCCGAGAAATAACCAGACTGTCTCCACTGGCGACAATTAAATAAATGGCCACTGTTACAGACCAGCACGTTCTGCAGTCCATTAAAAGAATGAAGCCCAATTGTGTGTAAAATGAACACTCCTTGAGTGGGAGTAGTGGCGAGGCATTAAACAGGATGTAGCAAGGTGGAGGCATCTATAGCTTGATGCTGTGAATGTAGCTTCAACTACATTAAAAAGAGTCACTCTCTTCATCCTCACAACAATCTCATGATGTAGGTAGTATTATCCCCATTTTATAGAAGAGGCCCAGAGAGGCTCTGTAGTAGGATATTTTCTAGTATGATACACAGAAGACTTATACCAGTGACTATCTCTGGGATGAGCAGTTCTGAATACGGTTAGTTGTTACCCTGTTACTCCTTTTCTAGAGACCTGACACTCTGCCCCAGGAGAGAACTTCGTGGCTGGGAGGGAGTGGGAGAGCAGGGCCTCTCTGGGGCCTACTTCCCCATCCTGTATCCACCCAGACAAAACTGCAGTGCTTAGGATCCCTGCCCTTTTCACAAGAGACTTGAGACCTTCAGCCCATGCCTGGCCTTCTGGCACTCAGCCCTCTCTGAGAGTCAGGATTATCATTGGGACATTGCATACTCTGGAAACTTCTCTAATGAGAAGATGACAAGGTCTCTTTTGGCATCTATAGGCAAATTAGAATAAGGTGCTTCTACTTTAAGACTCATATCTACCAGAAAATTGTCATAATAAATATTCAAATGGCCCATCTTTGGATTCAAAGTTATAATAAAATATGAAAACACTTGAAAGTGATAAAAAAATTCTGTGTTTTAAAAAAACTGTTTTTGGGGATCCCTGGGTGGCGCAGCGGTTTAGCGCCTGCCTTTGCCCCAGGGCGCGATCCTGGAGACCAGGGATCGAGTCCCACGTCGGGCTCCCAGTGCGTGGAGCCTGCTTCTCCCTCTGCCTGTGTCTCTGCCTCTCTCTCTCTCTCTCTCTCTGTGACTATCATAAATAAATAAATAAATAAATTTTTAAAAAATTAAAAAAAAACTTTTTTTTTAAAAAAACACTGTGAGGTGTAACTTATCAAGTCAGTGCACAATCTGAATTGCTATATACAGTAACTTGCTGTTTGCTGTGACAAGGCTGGACACCCACCTGGGAGGTCATTTCTGTAAAGGGCAAAGTGTTTGGTGAAAGATCCTGGTGACCCATACTTACATCCTGAGACTCTGGTCCCCTCTGGCAGATGTCAAGGCAGTGTGAGTCTACTCCTGGGCAGTCTATGTGAGAGAAAGTGAGGAGCAGTGTCCCGGTGCCCGTGGCAGGAGGCTGGCCTAAGGAAGGAATGAGACAGAGAAGATCAGACCCTACAGATGGGTACCAGGTATGAGCATGTGAGATGGCACTGTAGGGATGCACCCTGTCCCTTAGAGGGTCTGGAGGCAGAGCCTGCTACTCTTCTCAGTGCAGATGGTACTGTGCCCCTGGTCACCTTTGCTGGAACAGAGCAGCCAGGCTGGACCCCTGTGTGATTCAGCCTCACTCAAGCTGTTCCTCACCCCCTGAGATGCTGGTCCAATCATTTAGTCTCCTCAAGTCTACATTTTCATGAATGAAACAGGTAAGATAATACAGCCCCTCCTCTTTAGTTTCTGGTAAAGATGTGTTGAGATAATGTACACACAGCTAAGCCACAACATGGAGCATAACTTGCATCAGAGCATCACATCAATGGAGGGATGTGGCCCACAGATGAAACATCCAAGCCCCTACCATTGTCTGTAGCTATGACAACAGCTGAAAATGTTTGGGTCTTCATGTCCTCCATTTGCAGACTGGCTCGAGTGGAAATGACACCTGTTTCTGAGTTGATGTCCAACCGATGGCTTGGGTCGTGCCATATCTGGTACCTGAAAGGGATACACCCTCATTCTCATCAGGCTCGGGCCATGTGTCCCCCAACCACCCTCCCAGGGCATAATGAGTAACTGGGTGCTGACAAATTTAAGTATTTCCTCTGGCTGGCACTCCAGGCACATGGCTGGATTTCTGCCCTGGGGGTCTTGGGCAGGTCTGGGGGCAGCAGGCCAAATCACACCTCTGGTCCTACCTGATTTTCTGAGACTGAAAGCTGTCTGGGTCCTGGGCCCTGTACGATGTGATTTCCTGGCCCACACCAACATCCTTGGGCATTTCCACCATCTTTGTCGGGGGTACAAAGACAGGAGCCTCATTCACGTCAACCACGTCCACAGTGACTGTGGCTGTGGATGTGGAAAGAGATGCCAAGGGCACCTCATTCACCACTGTAACATAAAGGGTGTATTGCTGCGTGGTCTCAAAATCCAAGCCCTGAAGAACACAGCAAAGGGGAGTCAAGGGAGTCAGGCACATAGCTTTTGGGGACTTAGCACAGCAGGCCTCCCTTTTGCTGGTCTACAATAGAGCATAGGCCCTGGCTTGTGACCCTCTGCTGGTCCTGAGGGAAGGTCATAGCTTGGTATGGCAGGGCGGAAGTGGCCTGGTAGAGAGTACCCTGTGCTCTCTGCTGAGCTGGCTCTCAGATACTTCACACTTTGCATAGCAGTGAAGAGGTGGACTGTGGTTAAGATCTTGGCTCTGCAGCACAAGCTGGTGACTGCTTCTCTGGCCCTCGGTTTACTCACCATCAAATGTCCATAATTACAGCGCTTCCCTGATGGAGTTGGTGTGAAAAACTGAGTGTTAGTGTATAGACAGCCTGTGGTACTTACTGAGACTGTGTGTTAGCTCTGTTTTCTTATCCTCGGACCTGTGAGGCAGTGGTGTGCCCTGAACAGGGTCCCCAGGTGGCTGGCCCAGAAGTCAGCTGAAATTGGATCCCTCTGACTTAGGCCTCAGTCCCAGCAAGGCATGTGGTTATTCCCAGGAGTCAGTTCGCCCCCTAGCGCATTCTCAGATTTGATGCAGGTTGGTAGGTAAATGTTCTGGGGCATACCCTTCTGTCTGCACACTTGTCTAGATGCTCCCTTTGGCTTTCTCCATGCCTATTCCAAGTGTCTCCATATTTTGAGACCAAAAGACCACATTTGGACAAAGAGCAATGAGTGCCTGCTCCGTCCCCAGCCTCTTGAGAAAAAAATCCTCCCAGCCCAGCAGAGGTTCCTGGGACTGTCCTCTTCCCCCACAACTCCTTCCCTCCCTGTTGTCATCTTCTTCTTTTTTTTAAAGATTTTCTTTATTTATTTGAGAGAGACACACACACAGCAACAGAGAGAGACAGAGAGAGAGAGCGCATGCGCACAAGCAGGGGAAGGGGCAGAAGCAGGGAGAAGCAGACTCCCTGCTGAGCTGGGATCCCAACATAGGACTTGATCCCAGGACCGTGGGATCATGACCTGAGCTGAAGGCAGGTGCTTCACTGGCAGAGCCACCCAGGCACCCCCCACCCCTCTCTTCTTGTTTTCCTCTCTCTTTTTGATAGCTCATCTTCGGTTTTCTGGGGAATGGGGAGCAGATGGCTCCAGGCCCTCTGCCCACTCTGAAGACTATGGCTTTGGGGACCTGGCTTCCTGCCTCTAGGGGTAAAGCAACAGCTTCAAGCATAGGGAGGGCAGACAAATGTCTCAGGCAAGACGATTCCAAGGCATTGCTCAGAAAGACTCGAGAGCCTGAGCCCCTCTGTTCTTAAGACCCCTTTTCTCTCCCTCCTTCCTGTCCCCCTCCCCCCCTCAGGGCCCCTCCCACTTTGAGGGGAATCCAAATGAAGACACCTGTCCCAGTTTAGCCCTATGGAAACATCCCAGATTAGTGTTTTTCTGGGAGAAAACAGGCAGAACTTCTGAGCTCTAGGGTGATGATGGGACCATTTTGACATAAGGACTAGAGAGGACCAGCATCGCAGCAGAAAGTCCTCACTGGGAAGCTGCCATCTTGGTGTTAAGAGTGTGGTGTCTGCTTCTGTCCTGTCCCAGGACTAATAGATCACAGCGGCCATGTCCTCAGAGCTCATACCCACCTTGGCTGTTTTCAAAAGGCCGTCATTGGTCTCAGGGTCCGTGGTGATAGTAAAGAGGCCACCTCTGTCATTGAGGATGGAGAACACTGCCTTCCATGCTGGGGAGCCAGCAGCATCAGCATCTTTCACGTACAGCCTCACTATCCCTGCATCCACCTTGTTCTCAAACACGTGGCCCGTGTACTGCAAGAGAAGGACACAGGCACTCATTCCTGATGTCCTGTGTGGGGACTTGGGAAACAAACAGCCTGTGCCAGCCTCACAGACTCCACTATTCTTAAGCAAGATGGGCCACGGCGGGCAGTCTTTTTCTTAAAGTGGGTATATGTGAACCTAAGCTGAGCACCTGCAAAGGCCCTGGATGTACATGGAGGCAGTGGGGCTTCCAACAGCTCAGTGTTTTCACCCTGTAGGCAAGGGGCTGGAAAGCTGACACCATGTCTCCCAAGCTCCCGCAGCTTCAGTCCCAGGTGTGTATCAGCTGAGGAGAATGTGTCCCTGTTGACCAAGTGCATCTGCCCCCGGCTCTATTCTCAGGTTGCAGCCCCTGTCAGAAGATAACTGTGGCCATCAGCCTTGCAGGCCCAGGAACTGAGCAAGAAGTCAGACCTGGAGTGGCTCTTCGAGCCTGTCCCTTGCCCCTCCTGTCCCTTCTGAGTCAGTCTCCATAGGGAGCAAGTGTCTGTGTCTTAAGTCTGTCCCGTGTGACTGTCAGAATTGCTATGCTGGAGCACCTGCCAGGCTAGACCCTGACTCCAGCTCTAGTCACTTTGGGAGCGATGCTGGCTTTATCACTCAGGAGGACTATTTGGATGATATGAGAACACCTACAACTGCCTCTCCATTTCAGTTTAGGGATTACAGGTATGTGGACCTCTGCCGTCCTCTGTCTCTTTGTATCCTGGCCTTTCTTTCTTTCTTTTAAAGATTTATTTATTAGAGAGAGACAGACAGACAGACAGACAAGCTGAGGGAGTGGCAGAAGGAGAAGGAGAAGTAGGTTCCCCATGGAGCAGAGAGTCTGATGTGGGGCTCGATCCCAGGACCCCAGGATCATGACCTGAGCTGAAGGTGGATGTCTCACCCAGGAGCCTCTATCCTGGCATTTCTTCTTGGGAACAAGTGATAGAGAAGGACGGGCTTCCTAATTGTAGTAGGTCCAGCAATAGCCACCTTCTGAGTTCAAATAATTTTCTCAATTATTTTTAGTGTCTATCTCCCAGAGTGGAGACAGTGTGCTGAGATCAGACTGGTCTGGGTTCAAATTCCCGCCTATGAATTCCTGTGAGCACTGTACATTACTTACTGTGGTCCTCACACACCCTCAGAGGACAGAATTACTGCTCTCCCTTCATAGAAGATAAACACAGGGAGGTCAGATGACTTCTCCATTTCACTAGGCTGTCCGATCTGTATCCTCTCAGGTGATATTAATCTGCTTGGCAGCTCTGGAGGCAGGTGTTACTGTCACCATCGATTTTGGAGAAGGGCACAGAAAGGCTAAGGTCATAGTCCCAGGACTGAAAAGGGGATGCTTGGAACTTGGTTCCAAGGGCCACTGCCTTGAGCACATCCCTGGACTTCATGCCAGGGCTCTGGCCTATTTCCCCTGAGAGAAAGCAGCTCAGCCACCATGAGGACAGAACACACACACTAAAGAAGATGAAGCAAAAAGAAGGAAGCTGTGTCGCAGTGTTGCCACTGGTCTGCCCAGTAGCTCGGGCCTTCTGTGTCTGGATGGTGTTACAGGGAGCAGTAAACCAGTCATGGTGCTAAACCATTCTTGTTGATTTTTCTGTTCATGTAGATGATAGCATGCCTGTTTCATGAGCCTGAGATCATGCAGGGAAGCTGTGAGGCACACAAACAGCTCAGTAACTTGGAATTGACAGTTGTTCTTGGTCGGTTGGCAGCCCTGGACAGCTACAGATACCTGTGTCCCAGCGAGAAGTTACTGGTCTAGCTGCTGAGCACTGAGAGCTGGGAGGTTCTTGCCTTGCCCTGAGGTGCTGAGGAGGCGCAAGTGGGACTGCCCATTGGGGCCCCACTGAGGCATCGGAGATAGACTCATCACAGGAAGAGTGCCACGGCCCATCTTGAGAGTCCTCCCAGGCTATTGTGATGGGGATTTGTGGTTGGAACTCGGAGACTTTGAGCCCATTCCAATCATTGCCTCAACTGAGAATACATAAAGGCACTTGGGACCTTTCTTTATGGAGGAAATATTGACAGAGTCTCACCACGTGCGCTGACGGGACACAAAGTGACAAGGGGTAGGGACAGTCCTAAACACCTAAACAAATCCAACATTTTCAGATGGTGGTAAGAAGTGAGAAAGAAATACGGTGTGCTGTGCCAGGGGTTACAGGCAATGGGCTTGAGTATAGTCTTCTCCAAGAAGGAGAGAGATGCTGAAACAGGGATGGGACTGGCATGTTGAAGGACCGGTGAGGAAGCAGAACGGATGGAGCTGGGGGGGTGTAGCTGAGGGATGGGACCAGAGATGGAGCCCCTTCCCTGCCCTCAGGACAACCACATCTTGTTTGTGTCATGGACTCCACCTTCCACACTCATCTGCCTATTCCAGTCACCACAGGCCCAGAGAGGGGTGCCCGTGCCCCGGGACAGGGAGAGATGGTCAGTGTGACCCAAAGATGTCCAGAAGGTTCTAAAATGCAGTCAGACTGAGATCTGAATCATGACATTACTGCCCAACACAGTGACACACAGATCACTGTACAAAGGTCATGAGACATCCACCAGGTTTTCCTGGACTTACCGAAGTGGGGCTGAAGACGGGAGGGTTAGGGTTGCTCTGGGTGACTGTGATCACGGCCTTTGCTCTACAACTTAAGCCTTCACCTTGGAGGTCAGCAGCTTGGACTGTCAGGGTGTATGCAGGAGCACTCTGCAGACAGGCGTGTAGCAGTCAGCACTGAGGATTATAGATGTAGGTTTGGCTCATCCACCCAGTGGCACTCAGAGAGTAAATGTGGAACGCCAGAGGCAGCAAACCCCTCCAGTAAATGACTGGCTTTCAGGGGCAAGTGTCCTGTCAGGCACTCAAGGGGAGACTTAGGTCACCATTCAAAGAAACAAACTTTGGATAAATCAGACTATCCCCTCCCAATCAGACCCAGGAGGAGAGTTTCCTGGATTGGGATCTGATCAATATATACTCCCAGTCCCAGCACTAGGTCAGGGGGTCCTGGGACCCCTTCATTTATGTGTGGAACAGTTATGGAGGGTGTGATGTTAGTACTCTTCTGTTTCCACCAGAGAATGTGGTCTAAATTTGTGGGAAACAGAGTCATTTCATTTTGCTCATTATATGAGGGGTCTTGAGGATCACATTTGTAATTAACCCCAGTGATACCTTAGGGTTTACTACGCCCAGGGCTCCAACAGCCTGCCTGCACCAGCAAGACCCTGTCTGTAGCAGATAGATGCCTCTTCTGATTGGTCAGGTGTCTGTTCTGATTGGTTAGGAACCTGCATTGATTGGCTGGTGCCTGTGCCTTAACCGGCTGAGACTAATTTACATGTAACTGCCCCACCTGCTGGCTCCTGCTACTCCCTGACCTGTTGGTCCAGCCCAGGATCCAGCACAGAGATGACTCCTGTTTGCCGGTTGATGGCGAACATGTTGGAGTGAGGTACCAAGGGATCTTGGCTGAGGATGGTGTAAACAATGGCTGCATTGTAGGTGTTCTCATGGTCATCCACATCTGTTGCGGTGATTTGTAGCACGGATGTTCCTACAAGGACAAAGGGGACAAGAGCTGTTAATCTCAGAGCTAACAACTGGCAGGGCAATACAAATTAATATCAAAATCTAAAATTAAATATGTTCCTTTTTTAGTCTATCACTATACTTATCAAATGATATAAGTTCTAGTTCAAATAATTCAGCAAATTATAATAATTTCTAGATGATTTGTTTACTTTTTCCAGAAATCTTCAGGGCATCTTTATAAAAGTTGTATTTATTATTTTTGTTTTTAAAAATTTATTTATTATTTAAGTAAGCACTACACTCAGTGTGGGGCTCCACCCCACGACCCTGAGATTGAGAGTCACAAGCTCCT
This sequence comes from Canis lupus dingo, assembly GCF_003254725.2. Taxonomy (NCBI): domain Eukaryota; kingdom Metazoa; phylum Chordata; class Mammalia; order Carnivora; family Canidae; genus Canis; species Canis lupus. The sequence goes on along the minus strand of NC_064247.1, from coordinate 63,719,624 downwards.
GAGCCAGCCAGGCGCCCCAGGGCATCTTTTCCAATTTTTTAAAAAAGTTTTTATTTAAATTCCAGTTGGCTAACATACAGTGTAATATTAGTTTCAAGTGTACAATATAATAATGCAATGCTTCCACACATCACCTGGCGCTTATCAGGACATCTGCCCTCCTTCATCCCCATCACCTGTTTCCTCCATCCACGCCTTCCCCGCCCCCGCACACAACCTCCCTTCTGGTGACCAGCAGTGTATTCTCTATAGTGAAGAATCTGTTTCTTGGTTTGCCTCTCTCTCTCTCTTTTTCTCTCTCTCTTCTCTTTTGGGCATCTTTTGACATGGCTGTCATTGTGGGATCCTTGTCCCTCATGAACATGGATGCTGAGATCTGCAGGGGCTCAAGGGGAGGGTGAAGTGGCTGTTTTATATCTCATCTGTCTAGCTATTTGATGGTTCTTAGGCCTCTCTGTCCTTCTTGGTCCCCTGCCATTGTCAGGGGAGTCCTGTCGACAGAGACCAGACAGGACTGGAGCCAAGCACACAAGCCAGATGGAGAGAAGTGCTGGGCAAAGGTGGGTGGGGGCAGTGCAGCCTCTGGAGTTTGGTCTACCGAGATAACCTGAAACATGTGTACCTCATGTGGGTGATCAGAGTACAACTGGCACTGGCTGGTGAGCCCTGGTTTGTTGTAGGGCCAAAGGCAGCATGAAGATAGAAAAGAATGAGGAATAAAGCATTAGTGGCTACTAGCGGCAGGCCAGGAAGGAGAAGAAAGAATCCATCACAATGTCCTTTCATATGAAATACCCTGTGATTTTTTGTTTCATTTATCTTAAGTTCCAGAGAATGAGGACCTCAACATCCATTCCCAAAATGTCAGGTTAGAAGCCATGGACATGTGGGCCTATCAGTGTTGCCTATGATACTATCATGGGATTCCACAGGTTTAATGTCATGCCTGGAAGTCCAATAACCGTTCGATGTGTAAGTAAGAGCCAATTGAAAGCAGAGTGTCCCCTGAATCAAGAATAACCAGTCAGGTTCTTGTTTGCAAGAGCATGAATTGGGAAATTTGTAGGAAATCCATCAGGGAGAAATGGAAGCTAAAGCCGAAAGGAGGTGTAGAGGAAGCTATGAAATGAGAATGGCCACAAGATGGAGGAGGGTCTGTCTGGGCACCAGTTATAGAGATGCAGAAACCAGCAAATGCAGACAGGATATAGAGACAGAAGTGAAGCAACCAGTGGGTATTACCTGGACAGTGGTAGACCCATGATCCCTGGACTTCTTGGGCCCAGAAGGACCTTGTCGGACCTTCTTTGTGGGGTCCTTTCCACCTGTAGCCCTCCCCAATCCAAAACAGTCTATCCCTTCTCATCTTCAAGTGGAACTCTTCTGTTCACTGGAACCCAGGATGTTCATCTCCTCTAGTGTTTATACTTCAGTTTCCCAAATTCTTTATATTTTCCCTGAATTTACTGGCATGTCTCACTAAAACCCTGTATTGTTCTAATTCACCTGGATGGGCTCTTTCCATCACAGACCCCTCAAAGACCGCCTGGGTGAATTCGGGTCTGTTGTCATTCTGGTCTGTCACTGTGATCACAATCTCCAACGTATCCTCCACAGCATTCCCAGTTGAAGACACAGCATGAAGGAAAAGCTGAAAAGCAATAAAAGTACAGCAGGGGCCTGTGGGGGGCCACCCTAGCCAGTGGGTAGCTGTCCCACAGAAAGCTCATTACAGTGAGAGCCCACTTCCTACCTTAATCTCACACTTCAGTGCCTAGGAGTCTGAGAAAGCAGCACTGACCTCAACCTTGGTCATGTCACTAAAGATTGTGTCTGTGTCACCTCAGGTTCCTCTGATGTGATGCTCAAGGCAGAGTGCTAGCTGTCATCCTACTCACTCCCTTCTCCATAGAAAGTGCCTCCGCTGGGCACATTGCCTCCCATGCAGCTGGGTGGGACCTTGAGGACTGACGGCTTGGTTTCTGCAGTCTGAGCCTCTTCTCCCTTACTGGGTAGGAGAGGTGGGCCAGCTCTGAAGGAAGGCAGTGTCCTCGGGAGGAGAACAAACTGAGGCTTTATTTGGGCCTCCATTTCCCTCAGAGGGGTGTGGTGGAGAGTCTTCTGGACAAAACACCCCAGAGAATTGTATTTAAAGGATGCTCAGCTAACATACATCAAGAACTTAGCCAGAGCTCGATATCATTCAAAATGCTTCACATACATTAATCCAACAGCAAAGGGAGGCTGAGGGTGTCACGACCATACCCATGGACATAGAGTAAAGAAGTGTCAGAGCTGGGCTCTACCAGAGGTTGTGTGACTCTGGGTCCTACACTCTTAACATTTAGAGATTATCTAGAATGTTCCAATCTAGAGTCTACTTTCTGTCTCCCTGCTGCACCTTGGTCTTTGCCGCACAGGTCCTGTCTAGAGCGGGAGTCTTCGTGATGTATCTTTGTAGCTAACAGTAGTGGCAGAAACCATAACAACAGCCTACATCTCCCTGCAGTGCTGCTTGCTGTCTTCTCTGAGCGCAGAAGCTTGCATCTCATGGAACCCTCACCCCAAAAAGTCTTGGAACTTGTCCACAAGTGCACAGCTAATTCTTAAGTGGTAAATCCCAGATCCGTACCCACCTCTGCCTACCTTTCCCTCTTAACTGTCAAGTGTGACACCTGGAATATAACAGGTGTCCAAAAAATGCTTCACGAGTAACTCCAAAAGTTAGATGGTTGTCTGAAATATTTAGAAAATCAGATGGCTGACCTGATGAGAACCCCCCACTCCCCCGAAGCCACATATAAGACACTCACAACATAGTGGGATTTTTTTTCTCTGTCCAGGGGCTTCGTCACCTTCAGCCATCCTGTTTCTCTGTCCATGATAAACACGCCATAAGGAGGTTCATCAGCGCCTGTGCCAGTGATGCTGTAGAAAACCTGGATTTCCTTGTTCTTGTTAGATTTGACCTGAAGGCAATACAGAAGCAGAACAACCCAAGAAGGACCCCAGTCAAGTGTAAGTCCCTCTCCGTAGGGAACTCTAGGATGAAACCAGAGTCCTCCCTTTGCAATACCTGAGCCACCATCTTTGGGAATGGCCCTCTTTCATTCTCTGGGATGGAGAGGGGAGGGACAACCCAGTCTCTCTTTTGCCTCTTGAGACCGAAGCGGGCATGAGGGAAGGTTAGCACCTCCATCTGGTATCCAGTGTGAGCACCCTAGAAGGACAGGAAGTGAGGGACCATAGCACAGACCTAACTTCAGGGAAGCCAGCTCTTATAAACACCACACTGACCTGCTGGAGGGTCTCGTTGCCATGCAGATCTTTCACCCCCAACCCCAGCTTTTGAGGTGTCTTGGGAGCCCCCTCACTGAAAGGCATCCTCTGGGAAAAAAGCTGCAAAATCAATGAGAAGTAGGTTAAGAGCACAGGGGACAGGCTTTGGGACAATGCTTGGGGTCCGGCCTGTGTGTCGGCACTCAGTGTCTTGTTCTCCTATGCTGCCCAGAAGAACAAAGGCCTCCACCTCCACCATGGCCTTCAGGGTTTCCCAACACCTTCCCCTGAGGGGAAGGCTGAGAGGGGGTGCTCTGTGATATCATGGGAGGGGTGAGATGGAGTGAACATCTTCTCCCTAAACCCAGGAGATCAGAGAACTTTCTTAAGCACTGAATGTAGTGCATGTTTTAATATACCAAAACTAGGCCAAAATCTGGTATAAAACCTATTTTTGGAGACACCTTTCATGTACAACGACAGGGGGAAAAAAAAAAGACAGGGGGTTGGTTCAACCACAGCCCAATCCTGGTTATGATGTAACAGGGAAAACTGCAAGAAAGGTGCTCAAGATAGTTTGTGCAGGGAAAGAAACAGGTGAGAAAGGAAGATAAGGGCTCAGGAGTGTTTGTAAGAGAAAAATGTGCAGGTGTCCAAGTGTGTGTGCATAGTTGTGTGTGATCAACAGATGTTCCCTCTGAATAATGGAATTATTATACTGGGTGGTTCTTATTTTCTGTGTTTTCTTAATTTTTAAAACCATAACAACTGCATATTATCAGGAAAAACCCAATAAGTTATTGCTGTTAAGTAGGAGAGCTTGCAAATTAAGATATTAAAGCACATATATCAGAATGTTATAGGATTTTTTTCTAGGTTATGAGAATAACAGCCTCTTAAATTAAAAAAGTATTTTAAAAATTGTCTTTAGTAAATTTTGAGCAGTTTGATCTTTTTTTTCTATTTTAAAGATTTTATTTATTTATTCATGAGAGACACAGAGAGAGAGGGGCAGAGACACAGGCAGAGGGAGAAGCAGGCTTCATGCAGAGAGCCCGACACGGGACTCCCGATCCCAGGACTCCAGGATCACACCCTGGGCGAAAGGCAGGTGCCAAACCACTGAGCCATCCAGGGATCCCCTCTTTTTTTTTTTCAAGTGTGCTCCACACCCAATATGGGGCCCAATGCGGCACTTGAACTCCCAACCCTCAGATCAAGACCTGAGCTGAGATCAAGAATTGGATGCTTAACTGACTGAGACAGCAGGTGCCCCAAGCAGTTTGGTCTTTGAAACAGCATCTGTGGGTGACATTCCTCCCCAAGGGTTCTCAGAGGCTGATTCAGATACTGGCTCGGCTAATAGGACTGGGGCCAGACCTGCGTGCGGCCAGACAAGGGAGAGTCTGAGAATCAAAGACAAATTTGGTCAATTTCATATAAGTTTACCCTCATGTGCTGCTTGGGCCCTGGTTAGACTGGTCCCCACTCCCTTTGTGGAAGGGGCTTTGCTGTTCTAGGTTCTTTGTTAACCGTCCTGGTGAGTGACAGCCTCACCCGCCCAGCGATGGTCCCCAAGCAAGCCCTCAGTGTTCTTACCTGGGTGGCAGACAAGAAGAGCAGAAAGCAGGTGGGACCAGCCATAGTGTAGCTGTGGCGGCCGCTGCAGTCACAGAGTGGTGTGTGATGGGGATCGCTGGCCAAACTGCCTGGTTGTCTCAGCCCCTGATGTCCCACTGCCCAGGGACTATCGATTGTCCATGGCAACCACAGTGTGTGTGTGTGTGGGGGGGGGGCAGGTGCTGGGAAGACAACAGGTGCAAAGATCTGCCATGTGTTACAGGAATAGGGCGGTGGCCTCAGCTAAGGGCTTCTCAGATGTCTACCAGGAGACAGAGACACGGAAACCAGCCAATGTCAGGTATTCCTCTGAGCCTCCTCTTCGAAAGGAGGATAATGACTGCTAGCAGCTGATATAAACACCTGGCTAGCTCCCTTGCATGCCGTGACCTGGGAACATGTGAGATAGTGAGGACAGGGTGAAGTCACTGTAGGTATCATTCACTGCCATTTTCACAGCACAGGTCAGCCCTGTTCTATGAAGGTGGGACTTCACACAGGTAGATTGGGTGGGGTGGGGGAGCCTTCTTGTAGGCTGGTGGCCACACTGGGAATGGGGTTTGTTGCTGAAGGGGAGGAAGAAGGAACAGACAGGTGTCTCCTCATCTTGAATTGGTAAGCCCCCCAGGGGGAGTTCCAGGTCAGTTCTGGGAGGAAATGGAGGCAGGAATCACCTGGAAGCTTATGGGTTCTCCTTCCACTATATTACAGTTGTGAACTCCTCTGCCAGCATGACCCCTAACCCTGTCCTCTGCGATGGCTCATGCTTAAGTCACAGAACACTGAGGGTTCAGGTGATTTCAGCCTGATGCTGTATAGGGAAGAGAATCATCCCCTCTCTTCTTCCCATAGGGAAAGAAAGACACCAATACACACCTTCCTTTACAAAAGCATATGGGACCAGAGAAAATGGTAATGAATATTTATTATTGAAATCCACATTGCTGACATAGAGACTCTTTACAAGCCTGGTACGGGGAGAGGGACAGAAGGATCAGTGTTCCAGGTCATGGGGTTTGGGTGCCCCTCACATGGGCCACTCTCCTTTTGGTATCTCCGAGGAGGGTTGAGGTTCAGAATTCAGCCTCACGAAGCCATTCTAGCAGGAACTAGACTGAGATATGCTTCCCTCAGAAGCAGGGGGATGGAGTGTGTGGATGTGGAGCTCCTGCACGAGCGAATGTGGTAGCGGCCCTCATTCATTGTACTTCCTGGAACACCATTGCCTCCTTTCTGTATTGGAAGTGAGTTCTGGTTCTAAGAAAAGCTGTCAGCACCCTCATGTTACCTCCCCAGTAGTGGAGGTAACATGCTTACTTAGTGTTCACTTCCAGTCTTGCTACCTGCTGTGTCCATGGGAATTCTGTGCTCCCGGGGCACTGTGGATTTTATTTGTGGATGGGTGGCCAGGAATGGTTGATGTTGTGCATGTCTGCCCTGCTCCATCGTCCTTTCAGACTTCACTTATTGTACATAAGTTTAAAGATAAAATAACCAGGAGTTTCAGGATAGCCACGGCTGTGCATTAAGCCATATAGGGTCCAGGCACGAGCTGAGCTGCGGGCTTTGTGAACGCTGTATGCGGGTGGGACAGTGAGGAGGCCCAAACTCACCGATGGTACATCCAGTTCCTACAGATGCTGAACAGAGTCTGTTCTCAGCAAGGGGGGCCAAGGTTCTCATTTCACAGGTTATTGTCAGTACTGCCTTCCTTGGGCTTATGGGAAGGGCAGCGGCCTGGAGGGAGATGGACCCACACACTTTGCATGCCTGACCTCACACCTCCTTCTCAGGGCTAGCTGAGTCTGCAGAGAAAGCAGTGGTGCCTGTCCAGTCTCTGAATCTGGCTCCCTGGCCCCTACCCTCTTTTTGTCCTCCCCTTGGGCAGCACTAAAGCCCTTGAAGAGAGGGGTGTTGAAAGTTTGCACACGAGAGAACAACAAAGAGGGGAGACTTGTATTCTCATCATCTCTGTGCTAGATTCTGCCCATGCTTACTCAACTTTGAACATCAAACCAAAGGCTGGAGTTAGCATTCCCATTCTCCAGATTATAAAATAGGCACGCAGAGGTTGAGTATCTTGCCCTGTCACACAACTGGTGAGGGCACAGCTGAGACTTAAACCCCCTATAGTCTGATATGGAGCCCATATGCTGTGCACCATGAGATGCCAACCCTGATGGGAAAGCAAGGAGTGGGAGAGAGGAGCTGCCCTAGACTGAGCCAGGCACACAGAGGTGCACACACACAGTACACATATATACACACACATGCACATGTGCTCTCCCCACCCCCGTGTTCATTTCTGAAGCTACAGAGGTGGGTGGGAGCTAGGAGAGGAGCCAGGAGAAGCTCAGGGAGGAGGGTGGCAGCAGAGGGCAGGGGTCTCTTAGGGGAAAACACCACACTTACCATGAGACCAAGATGACACCCTGATGAGAGTGTGTCAAATCCTAGATTTCTCTCCTTAGCCCAGAATTTGATTCTTCAGTGCTCTACCCAGATTCACTCCTGATTTACACCTTTCTAGGGCTTGAGTTTTCCTGCGGAGACCTGAGCTAAGAGTATGAGTTATCTGGCCCTGCTGGACCCTTTTGCTTTCAGTGATAAGGGGGGAGTGAAGTATGTGATGTGGACTTCAGATTGGTATGAACACAAAATTTATTAGAACAAGAGGCCAAAAAACCATGGAGGGGATTTGTGTCCATATCCCCAGAGAACTTAGGGAATTTCTCCCTGTTTGTATACTTAATCTCTTGTCCTGAAAGTAGAGGATTTCTTTAACTAGTTATATGTACTCTGATTATATTCTTTGGGAGTGTATGCACTCAGTAGGCTTCCTCTAACCTCCCTCAGAGCTGAGGTGGAGTGTGCAGTGGCTACATTTGTTCTCCAGTAGCTGAGATGCAATTTATTTATTTTATTTTTTAAAAGATTTTATTTATTTATTCATGAGAGACACACACACACAGAGGCAGAGACACAGGCAGAGGGAGAAGCAGGCTCCATGCAGGGAGCCCGATGTGGGACTCGATCCCAGGACCCCAGGATCACGACCTGAGCTGAAGGCAGACGCTCAACCACTGAGCCACCCAGGTGCCCTGAGATGCAATTTATTGATGAAGCCTCTAAGTGTGTCCTCTGGTGTGTGCTGAAAGTTGACCTCTTTGTTTTTTTTTTTTTAATTTTTATTTATTTATGATAGTCACAGAGAGAGAAAGAGAGAGAGGCAGAGACATAGGCAGAAGGAGAAGCAGGCTCCATGCACCAGGAGCCCGACGTGGGATTCGATCCCGGGTCTCCAGGATCGCACCCTGGGCCAAAGGCAGGCACCAAACCGCTGCGCCACCCAGGGATCCCAAGTTGACCTCTTTGTAAAGCTTCGCCCACACTCCCTGCAAACATAGGGCTTCTCCCCTGTGTGTGTCCTCTGGTGTGTGATGAGAGTTGACCTCCGTGTAAAGCTTCGCCCACACTCCCTGCAAACATAGGGCTTCTCCTCCGTGTGTGTCCTCTGGTGTTCGTTGAGAGTTGACCTCTGTGTAAAGCCTCGCCCACATTCCCTGCAAACATAGGGCTTCTCCCCTGTGTGTGTCCTCTGATGTATGCTGAGATTTGACCTCTGTATAAAGCCTGTCCACATTCCCTGCAAACGTAGGGCTTCTCCCCTGTGTGTGTTCTCTGATGTATGATAAGATTTGTTCTGTGTATAAAGCCTCGCCCACACTCCCTGCAAACATAAGGGTTCTCTCCCGTGTGTGTCCTCTGATGTCTGCTGAGATGTGACCTATCATTGAAGCCTCGCCCACAGCCTCTATATTTGACTCTTATAATTCTTGTCATTCCTACCCCCTTGAATAATTTGCCTGTGTCCTCTGGATTCAATTTCTGTGAGCCTGCGCTGGGCTCTTCCTTCACTATTCCCTCACACGTTGTTTGCCCTTTGCACGGGGTGGAAAAGGCCCTTGAAATTCTTCTCTGCCTTATACTTTTAGGCAAAGGTTTGAACCTTTCTTTGCCCTCTTGACCTTTAGCTCTGTCATTCCAGCACTGTGGATCAGAATGTTGCTGCTGCTGCTGATTCTGACAACCTGGGCATGGATCTTTTGGTCGGAAATGTTCTCTTACAGATATTCGTGGGAGGATCTGAGAAGGGTGATTGTGTTCCAAATGCTGGCTGAGGAATTTCTGACTGGAGAAGGCAGAGAGCAGGATGGACATGGATGTATCTCTGGGTTAGGTTCTGCTGAAAGAGGAAATTTTTGGTCAGGTAGATGTTGACAAGACTGCCTATGTTGTATGCTTATTCTCCTGGTAAGGCCACTCTAGTACTCATTTTCATTGTGTAGACAATGCAAGCTCTGTCCCCTGCCAGATGTTCTTTCACTTTGTCATTCAATTTTTACTTACTACATCTCCTTACTAAGTCCAGAAAGCCTATATCAAGAGCCTTTTCTACGTATTGCCCAGACTAGGTACCTTCAAGTAGCATCAGAGGCAGCTTCTCTCCTTATATAGATGGAAGTAGAGTGACCTTTCCCCACATACAAGTACCTTCTAAGTCATATGACTCTGAAAGTGTCTGCACTGATTTTATTCCTTTGAGAGGCAACAACTCTCTTGATGACTTAGATGGAATGTGTGAGTAAATATGAACTTGAATCTCCCCATTTAAAAAGACATATTTAATCGGGGACCAATATGTGTCTGGATCTCTATCAGAAAGTGGGATTTAGGTTAGATGAGACAGAGTAGTTCAGGTCTCATGGACTAAAGGGCCCTGGCTTCTGCTGCCCCAGTTAGGTCATAAATTGCTTCTCTTTTAGTTTTCCACAGATCATAATGTATAAACATACCCTTAATACTGTATTTATTTCATTCAGTCTTAGCCCATTTCAAATACAATAGGAAGTCCTGTTTCAAAATATTTCCCCAATCAATTATGGGGATATATATCACACCCCCGACTGCCATCCATCTGCCAACCCACCATCTCCTCTCATTTAAAGATGAAGTAATCTCGGAGGGGATTCCCCACTGCAGTCTTTCTCCAAAATTAACCAGAGCATCATCTAAAAACAGAGAACATGGTCACTCTCCAGTTGAAAACTGCACAGTTGTTCCACATCATTCCGGAAAATCCCCAGTGTGTGGGCGTGGACCATACGCTCTAGGGCATCTGTGTATCTACCTGGCCTCCACTCTTCCCCTCTATGCTTCCTCCATCCGAGTGGGTGCTCAGCCACATACCACACACACTCCACCTCTCTTGTGCCTCAGAGCAGCTGTCCTAGTGGGCTCCCTCTGCTTGGAATCCTTTGCTCACAGGTGTTTGCACATCCCACATGTTATCTCCTGAAAGAGCCTTAACCTGTCCAAGCTCTGTTGCACCCCTCCCCTCCGCCACTGGTCCCCAGGCACTTTCCCAGGATAATTTTTATTTTCAAAGCACTAATTGCTGTGTGATGTTATGTACACATACGCATATGTATATGTGTTTCCCTCGTTCATTCAGTCATCAGCTGCTGAAGGGCAGTGATTCTGAAAATCTCGTTCAATCTGTATCTCCAGCTCCTGGATGGCTATCTGGCACAGAGTAGGATCTCACAGCTAACTGAACTATGAGTGAATACAAACCAACATACACATATCATTTAGAAATATTGAGCAAATTAAGAAGAAAGAGCTAAAAGGGCAGAAGAAACTGCCTTGGTGAGAGAGCTGGTAGGTACTTGAAAACTTGGTTTTTGCCTCTAAGGTGGTGTTTTTTTAAATCAGTATATTTGTTATATATTTTGTGTATGAAGTACTTAAGAAATCAGAACAAAAATTAAAAATTTAAAAATTGTTCCTAAGAGTCCAGTGTATAAGAAATGAAGCCTTATTTCTGGAGCATCTGAACTGCAATCGTACTGACGTTAGACAGGATTTTACTCTAAGAGCTGGACTGTGGAAATTGCCAAGGAGAATTCTTCCTTTTCTTTTGGTTCTGAAGACCCAGTGCTGCCCACCTTTCCCTGCTGTGAGCTCGCTCTTCCACTTGCTTCCCCACTTGATGCCCAGTTCCTGGCTGTACTCGTCCCCGTACCAGACCAGCAGTTCGCAGCTGGCCTGATGACCCGGCTGTTCTACCGGTTCGGTAGAATATCTGCCTGTGATATTGAAAGGCCACTAGTTCTGCTCCTCGTCATCCCTGGCACAGTTCACATACCTGGGAAAGAGGACCACAGGAGATAAGTTCCCACTACCTGTCAGATCCACCTCTGATGCTGAAGGCTTCCATGCTGTGATGCTGCCCACTCCCCCCACTGCTCCTCAGGGAATGGTCTGTTCACACTTAAGCCTCCCTCATAGTATCATGAATTCCTATCTCTACATTCTGCTTACTGCCCTCAGCCTGCCTAGAATGCTTTCCAAGGTTGCCTGGTTAACCATTTTCCAAATCCCAATTCCAGACTTCCACCACATTGATTAGTTACAAAACCCAGTGGACATGTAGTTTCTCTAAACTTTAAGTTCTGTTTTATACCATAGAACTTGTTGCTTGATCATAGACTCTGCTTCCAGATCATTACACATCCTTCCATACTCAGCCCAAGTCTGTCTTCCTTTGAGAGGCCTTTCTCCAATATCCCTACACTGTACCTGAAGCATCATTCACGTGCCTCCTCTGAGTTCCCACAGAAAATTGGAGCTCGGGACGCCTGGGTGGCTCAGTGGTTGAGTGTTTGCCTTTGGCTCAGAGTGTGATCCCAGAGTCTCAGGGATTGAGTCCAACATCAGGCTCTCTGCATGGAGCCTGCCTCTCCCTCTGCCTATGTCTCTGCTTCTCTCTCTCTGTCTTTCATGAATGAATGAATGAATGAATGAATGAATAAATAAATAAATAAAATCTTAAAAAAAAAAGAAACTTAGAGCTCTCTTTGTCTGAGCACAATAATAGAGAAAAACAATATTTTATTCACATAATGGATCCCCTGATAACATGTGAGCCCCTCAAGGAAAGGGGCTGGATCATGATGCACAGAAGCCTGTGGCCATACCGCAGCCTATTTCTACGCCATCTTCAGAACCAGTTCTATTAGAACTTCGGCTAGGATGAGCTGCTGCCCTCACATATTAGAGGTTATCCCTACGTTGTATACTTCTTGAAAAATAAGGAAATTATAGTTAAATATTCCCAAGATCAACTGTCTACTGTCTATCTGCAATGTCCTCCATAGGACATGAGTTGTATAATGTGTTTAAGTAATAAACTCCACTATAGAACATAGTAAGTGCTTATAAATGTTGATAAAGTGTGATAGATAGTGTAGATAGTGTAGATAGATAGTGTAGATAAAGTGTGAATCTAGTATTCCTCATGAATCTAGGCTCTTCGGGGTTGACTCTGCCAACACACTGTGTCCAATTTTTATCTAGCATATTTTGAGGACATATACTATGTTGTCTCCTTTTTTTCCAAAAATATCTCTTATGAAAAAGCATTCCATGATGAAAAAAGAGCAACAGAGGATTGAGGGAGATCACTGAAGGAGGCATGGAAGGAAGGAATGGAAAGAAGGAAAGGAACATAGGGAGATGAATGTCCTCTCTGGAACTCAGAACTCTATTGCCCTTACCTCATCCAGTTTGCCCAAGAGTTATCCTTATCCTTTCCATCCACATACTCATAGCAGTTTCTCCCTTTGGTGATCTGAGTTTGAGAAAGAGAAATTAAAGACATTATGTGTGTGTATGTGTGTGTGTGTGTGTGTGTGTGTGTGTGTAGATAACAGGGAGTATTTTACTCTCCTGTGGTCAATGCTCTTTCAGCCTGCATGGGATCAATCCCTAGTGTGCTCCTTAGTCATCAACTACATATTTGGATCACTTTGTCAACCCAGAGCTGGGGTTCTGCAAGGGAGGAGCCTCCTATTGTGTCTGTAGTACTGTGTTCCTTCTTATCAACTCTGATCTTCAAGTAGGAGTTCCAGGTTCATGCAAAGTCCACTCAGTACATAGAGCTAACCATGTTATCCCCATCCACATAGAAGGTGATGTCTTACCACTCCACAGGAGGGATGTGGGAGGCCAAAGGATGGGGGAAGAGGTAGATTATTCTCAACAAACAGGAGTATCCGCTGTTGGCTGCCTCTTCATCTTCTGTGATTTGGCCCTCATAGGGGCCAAAGTGTAGACCCAATGGCAGATCGGATGCCTAGTTCCATACTCCAAGCCCAGCCTGAGGGATGCTTGATGTTCTGATTCTCAGACCAGGGGGCAGAGTGAGGGCTGAGTGATTGGGTTGTCCCTTGTCCACTTCACTGTCCTTTACAAATGTAGGGGGCCCATGAACAGTACAACTGTCAATGAAGAAGGTCTGTCACTTCTCACAATCTGGAGGTGAGAGCAACAGGGATTAGGAAAGGGATAGTACATGTTCTTGGACCTAAGTAGCTTCAGAAAGAAACACTCACTCAGCCTGTACTAGTCACTAGAGGAATGGAATGATTTGGGGACCCAGTGACAAGACGAAGTTACTGTATCAGGAGAGAACAATTTTCTTTGAGAGTGGGCCAAGGTGGTCACTTACAGAGGTAGTCATCATCCTGGGGCTCGCTGACCTCTTGGTATGCAAGGCCCTTTCTTTCTTGTAGGCTATACATCTTTACTTCAACATCCTTTCTCCTGAGTTCTGAGTTGGAAAAGAGTACGTGAGTGAGGTTGGTGGGATCTGGAGTGTTACTCCCTGTTTTGTCAGAAAACATGAAATCTCCAATAAATTATGACTTGTCCTTCTATATACTCTGTTCCCTGCCCTCCCCAAACTGTTCAGAGAGTAAGACTCCATATTGACTATAGATGGATAACTCCTTTTAGTTTCTTCCCATTATCAGGTTAATCTTGCAATCTTTCCTCTTAGAAAATGGTTCATTCACTTATTTTTTCATTCTGTAAATATTTTTGAGGGCACATTATGTGTTAAGCATTGAACATGGGCCTGGGCATTCACCACCAAGAAAGTATGGTCTTTATTATCACTGAGGGATTGGACAACGTGCATATGTCAATTATTTTATGTTTAATTTAATGCTTTCAAGCAATACATGAACTATGTATCCTTATCTTCAGTTTACAGATCAGCATTCAGGAGCCCAGATAATTTATAAGATTTGTCCAAGGCCTCAATGTTAACTACCAGATCTCAGGTTAGTCTAGCTTAAACCCAGGCCTAGCCAAAGTCTATTCCATATACCTACATTGTATTCATTAACCTTCTGGAGGACTTGGAGGGACTAAAGTCCTTATATTATTTTTTTCTTACCCAATTTTTGTCTGGTGTGATGTCCAGAGGTACTTGCTTTTCCAGGAAGGGACACTGATTTCTGCCCCTGCTCTGGGCTACTCGTGTTCAGCAACTTGGCTGTTTCTGACAATTCCTTCAAACTAGATTTGTTACTTAATGGCACCCTGGGTATTCCCTTTAATATGAGAGTCACATATTAAAAGAGAACATACATTTTTTTAGTCCTTTAAGGCTTATGATGTGTTTCCATGTGCACAACTTTAGTTAATACCTCAACAACTCTTGGCAATATCTGGGGAGTCTGAATACTAGAGGGAAAAGAAAGGGCATATGTGGGTATTGAATTAAAGACTAGAACTCCTGGTTTAAGGCTCTCTCCTTTTAAATTTCTCAAATTGCTCCATAAAAGTGAGAGTGAGGGAGAGAGATTTCTTGGGAAGACTAGTTGGAGAATCAACAAGGTCTATGAAACAAGACAGTGAGGGCTCGTGGAGGAAAAGAGAGGATCTTCTATAAACTAGTGGACATGGGCAGCCCGGGTGGCTCAGCGGTTTAGCGCCACCTTTAGCTCCGGGCGTGATCCGGGAGACCCGGGACCAAGTCCTGCACTGGGCTCCCTGCATGGAGTCTGCTTCTCCCTCTGCCTATGTCTCTGCCTCTCTCTCTGTGTGTCTCTCATGAATAAATAAATAAAATCTTTAGAAAAAAAACTAGTGGACATTTGATGGAGAAGGAAATGTAGGCAAATGGAGGGAACAGTATACATCTGGAAAATGAAGTGATAGAATGGAGAGAAAGGGAAGGAAACAAAAAGATTGGCAGAAATGTAAGTAATAATAATAATATAATAATAATATAATAATAACAATAATAATAAAGGCTGCTAAAGTTGCCACCTGCCATACCCAGGAGAAAATATTTGGACTTAGATTAGCTGGTTCCTGTCAATTCTGTTTGAATAAGCTAGCTCTCTTCTGTTTCCTGATCCATAAATTGGTATACGTACTAATTCTTAATGTTACAGTGAACAGAAAACATTTTAGTAATTATCAAATTGTTTTGTGAGCTATTTAATATAGTATGAATGTGAGATTACAGTCCTGATATCAATTTACTCCTTCAATTGTCCTCATGTTTAAAATCTAAATCACAGTTGTTACTTTGAGCATTCTTTGATCTTTTTACTTCTAATTTAATCTGCAAATGTGGAATTGCTCATGCAGAAAATGTTTAGGGGCTCCCTCTTGGGGGTGGTTTCTGAAGAGAAAGAGACTGCAGTGCAGAGGCAGGCTACACAAATGATTCTGAACAACATGAGAGCTGTCTAATAAGAGCTCAGAGGAAGGAGCTGTTGCTTCCTCCTACAAGTAGGAAGATTTTAAGTCAGTTTCAGATACCTATCTGGAGTTTCTAATGAATATTTTGTAACCTCTGAAATCTTTAAGTCATTTTATTAATTATTTCCCAATCATCAAACCTGAAGCTACTCAGGGCTGGGAGATGGTTCCTCTTATTAGAATGGGAAGCTCTGAGGGTGGGGAGCCTATCTCCTTCATCTGGGACCATCCAGTGTATGAATTGCTAGTATATTGGTAAGTTTCTCTTACTTAGAGGATCTTAGCTCATCTTTCAGTTTAGCATAAATAGAAAAGAATTGAGGTTGAAATCATCAAATGAATTATGTAAATTGTATAAAACTCTGAAAGTTTTAATGAGCTTGTAAGTGATTTAGAAAAGGAAATTGGGATTAGATTGCACTACCACTGGTACTGAGATCTCAGGTATATAATCAAACATATCTTTGCCTCAATTTCCTCATCTATAAATGGTGATATTTATAGTACCCATCTCATAGGGCTGTTGTAAGGTTTAAGTAAGTTTATTTAAATGCTTAAAGTCTGAAATACAGTGAAAATAAAACAAGTCGTAGCTAATATTGTTGCTGTTCTTACTAGCTATTTAACTGATGACGATATTGGATATTGTGCTAAAAAGATCAGGAAAGGAAGGCATCAGTTCCTGGGATACTCTGTATATTCTCCTACTCTTACCAGTGTTTAAATCCATGAAAAAGTTTTTCTTGTCAACAGGATTTGGAAAATACTCACCTTCTGGTGTTTACTCTGCTCCATTCTGAATGCCACCCAAGAAGGTTTGACTATAAAGTGATGAGAAATCAGTGTTTTGGTTGGTAAATGTTTCCAAATTCCAGAGGCTCTCACTAGAGACACAGAATTCTTAACTAGGGAGTGACGAGTACATGGATTATAAAAGGGTGATTGGAAAACAGTTTCTGATGTATCATCAAAGCCTATGCTGCTATTGATGGCATGAACTAACTGTCCTAAAATGTTAAAGAAGATAAGCAAAATCTCATTTATGCTTCATCCTATGTTCATAAGTTATCTATTGTGCCTATTAAAATATGTATCTATTGACTGAACTTCCATGGCAAAATTGCTCTGCAAACTGTGAATAGAAAAAACTACCTCATAATAATAAAAAAGTCTATCTCCAACATTATACTCTGCAGTTAAAAACTGAAAGCTTGGGATCCCTGGGTGGCGCAGCGGTTTAGCGCCTGCCTTTGGCCCAGGGTGCTCGATCCTGGAGACCCGGGATCCAATCCCACGTCGGGCTTCCGGTGCATGGAGCCTGCTTCTCCCTCTGCCTGTGTCTCTGCCTCTCTCTCTGTGTGACTATCATAAATAAATAAAAATTAAAAAAAAAACTGAAAGCTTTTCTTCTAAGATCAAGAACAAAGCAAGGATGCCCAATCCTACTACTTCTATTCAACATAGTACTGGAAGTCCTAGCCAGGGCATTAGACACCACCCGCTGCTGTCCCCCACCCCCGCCCCTGACCCCGGACACACACAAAAAAAAGCCGGGGGGGGGGGGGAAATAAAGGGCATCTGATTTGGAAAGAAGTAAAATTATGCTTATTCACAGATGACATCATCTTTTATGTGGAAAATCCTAAAGATTCCACAAAAACACCTGGTAGAACTAACAAATGAATTCAGCAAAGTTGTAGGATACAGAGCTGACACTAAAAAATTAGTTACATGTGGGGCGCCTGGGTGCCTCAGTTGGTTGAGTGTCTGACTCTTGGTTTCAACTCTAGTTGTGATCTTAGGTTTGTGGGATCAAGCTCCACCTACGTTGGAGTCTGCTTAAGATTCTCTGCCTCTCCTTGTCCATCTGCCCATCCCCACACTTGTGATCTCTCTCTCTCTAAAAAATAAATAAATAAAATCTTTTAAAATTTAGTTGTGTTTGTATGTACCAATAGTAAAGTATCCAAAAAGGAAATTAAGAAAACAGTCCTATTTATAATAGCACTAAGAGGAATGAAATTATTAGAAGCAAACTTAACCAAGGAGGTGTAACATTTGTACACTGAAAACTACAAAACATTGCTGAAAGACTTTAAAGAAGACACAAGTAAATGGAAACACATCCCATGTTCATGGATTGGGAGTCTTAATATCATTAAGATGTCCTTCCTGCAAAGCTATATACAGATTTAATGCAATTCTTATCATAACCCAATGGTATTTTTTTTGGCAGAAATAGAAAAAGCCATCCTAAAGTTAATATGAGATCTCAGAGGACCCTAAATAGCCAAAACAATCTTGAGAAAGAAGAACAAAGCTGGAGGCTTCACACTTTCTGATTTCAAAACATATTACAAAGCTACAGTAATCAAAACAGTATATTATTGGCATAAAGACAGACATATAATCAGTAGAACAGAATAGAAAGACCATGTAGTTTAATAATCTTCATAAAGGATGCCAAGACTACGCAATGGGGAAAGGACAATCTTTTCAACAAATGGTGCTGGGAAAATCAAACATCCAGATGTAAAAGAATGAAGATGGCTTGAAAAAGAAAAGCAAATTTGGAGGCATCACAATTCTGGACTTCAAATTCTATTATAAAGCTCTAGTGATTAAGACAGTATGGTATTAGCACAAACATAGATACATAGATCAATGGAACAGAACAGAGAACCAGAAATAAATGCATAACTATATGGTCAATTAGTCTTCAACCAAGCCAGAAAGAATATCCAATGGGAAAATGACGGTCTTTTCCACAAATGGTGTTGGTAAAACTGGACAGCAACATGCAAGAGAATGAAACTGGACCACTTCCTTACATGAAACACAAAAATGAAATAAAAATGGATTAAAGACCTAAATGTGAGACTTGACACCTTAAAAATCCTGGAGCAAAGCACATGCCATAGCCTCTTTGACATCAGCCATAGTAACTTCTTTCTAGGTATGTCTCCTCCTCCTGGGGCTTCTGGGTATCTCAGTGGGTTGAGCGTCTGCCTTTGGCTCAGGTCATGGTACCTGGGTCCTGGGATTGAGCCCCACATCGACCCCACATCAACCCCACATTGAGTACCCCGCTCTGTGGGGAGCCTGCTTCTCCCTCTCCCTCTACCTGCCACATGCCCAGCTTGTTCTCTCTCTCTCTCTCTGTCAATAAATAAATAAATAAATAAATAAATAAATAAATAAATAAAATCTTTAAAAAATAGATATGTTTCCATAGGCAAGGGAAAGAAGAACAGAGCTGGACACAGCACTTTCCCATTTCAAACTATGTTACAGAGCTACAGAATTAAAACTGTGGTTTGAGGGTACCTGGCTGGCTCAGTAAGTTAAGCATCTGACTCTTGATCTCAGGGTCATGAGTTCAAGCCCTATGTTGGGCTAAAGACAGGGTGTGGAGCCTACTTAAAAAAAACAAACCCACAACAGTGTGGTTCTGGTGTAAGCTGATGGAGCAGAAGAGAGAGCCCAGAAGGAAATGCAATCTGATATGGTCAACTGATCTTTTTTAAAATTTAATTTTATTTAAATTCAGCTAAGTAACATATAGTGTATTATTGGTTTCAGAGGTAGAATTCAGTGATTCATCAGTTGCATATAACATCCAGTGCTCATTATATCACGTGCTCTCCTTTATGCCCATCACCCAGAATTATTAATATTTGCATACAAATTTAGAAATGTGTTCAGATTTGCAATAATTTTTTACCTACATTTAAGATAAAGAAGGAACAGTAAGAAATAAACAAGATCTCAAAATACCTAGAAGATTATTGTCCTGAGAACTGTTGAACATATAGGTGACTTGAGGTTTGAATTGAAGATTGAAAGAAGAAAGGGGCAGGGGTGCCTGGGTGGCTCAGTCGGTTAAGCGTCTGCCTTCAGGTCAGCCCGAATCGGACTCTCTGCTCAGTGAAGCACCTGCTTTTCCCTCTCCCTCTGCCTGCCACTCTGCCTACCTGTGCTCTCTCTCAGTGTCAAACAACTAAATAAAATTAAAAAAAGAAGGAAAGAAAGAAAGAAAGAAAGAAAGAAAGAAAGAAAGAAGAAAGAAAGAAAGAAGAGAAAGAAAGAGGGCAAAGAGGTCAACACCCAAGAACTAGGTATCTTCCATGGGCAGAGAAAATAAGACACCTTGTCATAATTGCACCTTATTATAGTGGGCTACATGCTCAGCTTATAGCATAGTAGAATAATGTAGATCAGATCTAGTATGTGGTTAGGAAATAAGGTATAGGGATGCCTGGGTGGCTCAGAGGTTGAGTGTCTGCCTTCAGTTCAGGGCTTGATCCCAGGTCTGGGGATCGAGTCCCACATCAGGCTCCCTGCACAGAGCCTGCTTCTCCCTCTGCCTATGTCTCTGCCTCTCTCTCTCTCTGTGTCTCTCATGAATAAATAAATAAAATATTTAAAGAAAAAAGGAAATAAGGTATAGATTCAGATTTGGGCTTAGGGTCAGGGTCTGGGGTTAGGGGTTTGGGGTCAGTTAAGTTTAAACTTAACTCAGGGTTAAGTTTAAAACACAACTGGCTTTCTTCCCCTCCCCCCTCCCGGGGCCTCCAGGGTGAACAAGACTTGCCCAGGGTCACATGCGAGTCCAGGATTGAGCTGAAGCGTTGGTTTTCTGCCTTTCGGTTCTGGGCTCTAAGAGAAGAGTGAAATGTCTACATGGTCACTATTTCATATCCAACTCAACGCCAGTCAAGGGTTGTAGAGGGTGTCAGAAGCATGCTCTTTCCACTCTCCCACCTGGGAAGAGTGCTGGTGGCACCATTCTGCCTGGGTAGTTCCAGGTGCCCGTACAGCCCTGACCCCTGAGGGCACTCAGTAGACACATGTGGATTTATACAGGACTGTGTGCATGGGCCCAGCAGTCCCTATGTGCACCCTTCTTGCAGGCTTGAGGCCTTCCTAGCACCCTTCACTTGAATGTACTGCAGTTTGCTTATTATGGATTCATCTGTTGAAAGACATCCTGATCTTAGGTTTTTAGCTATGATGAATAGAGCTACTGTACATAATCACATGCTAGTTTTTGTGTGGAAACAGTTTTTCAAAGCTGTTGTCTAAATACTAGAAATGTGACTATTGGACCCTAAGATGAGATTTATTTAGCCTTGGAAAAAACTTCCAGACTGTCTTCCAAAGCAGCCATATATACATCCCCCACACGAAGGAGCGTTTCTGTCATATGGCACCCTCCAGCAACTGGCATTCTCATTTTTTTGACTTTAGCATTTCTAATAAGTATGTAGCAGTACCCCACTGTTGTTCACATTGGTGACTTCATAATGATAGAGGATGTAGAGCATACTTTTGTAGGCTTATTTATTAACTCTACATCTTCTTTGTCCAGATGTCTGTTCAGATATTCACCCATTGTTAATTACGTTGTGTTTTTAATGTTGAGTTCTGAGAGTTTTTTGTATAGATTGGATAAAAATCAAATAGTTTGAATATCAGGTGTGTGTTTTGCAAAGATTTTATTATAGTTTGTGAGTTGTCTTTGAGTTCTCTGGGCAAAATCTTTCCCAGAGTAGAAGTTTTTAACTTTATAAAGTTCACATTATCAGTTTTTTTTCTTCTCTGGATCAGTGTTTGATGTTGTGGTTAAAACGCATCCCCAAACTCAAAGTCATGTAGATTTTCTTCTTTGTCTTCTTTTTGATTTTTGATAGCTGCGTGTTTTAAATTTATGTAAATGTTGAGTGAATTTTTGTGGAAGTTGTAAAAATTTTGTCCACATTTCACTTCATATCATATGGTTTCCAATTTATTGTTCCTTAAGTATTTTTGGAGAAGCTGGGATATTGTACTCCATTTCAGTGAGAAATTTCCAAGGCTTATTAGGGACCCTGGAAGGAGGCAGGCGCCTCCACGGAGCGAGCGCACCGCAGCCCGCACGGCTTCCTGCAGCGCCTGAACTGCCCGCAGGGGGCGCCCGAGCCCAGCTCCCGGAGGATCCGGGCACGCGTGCGCAGTCGGGCTTGTCCGCCTGCAGCAACGGGAGCCCGCCTTGAGGAGGCTTCGGGAAGATGTGGGGCGGCGAGCACGCTGACAGGAGCCCCGGCCTCCTCAGGACCCGCTGCGAGGCTTCGAGAGGGCGTGGAGCCCTGTCCACACAACAGGAGCCCGGGCTCCTCAGGCCGCTTCGAGGCTTCCGGAGGACGTGGGGCGCATCCACAGAACAAGAGCCCGGCTTTCCTCAGGACCCCCCGTGAGGATTCGGGAGGACGTGGGGCAGCGTCCACGCCGACAGGAGCCCTGCCTCACAGGACCCACGGTGGAAGAGGTGGGTTAGGATTAGGGTTACGGGTTAGAACTTGGGGAAGTCATAAGGGTTAGAACACGGGTTAGGGTTAGGGTACCCGATAGGGTATGGGTTAGGGTAAGCGTTAGGGTTAGGGTACCTGTAGGGGTTAGGGTATGGATAGGGGCTAGGGTTAAGGGTTAGGATTTAGGGGTTAGGGTTTGGGTTTAGGGTTAGGTTAGGTTAGGGGTAGGGTTTGGGTTAGGGTTAGGTGAGGGTGAGGGTTAGGGGTTAGGGATAGGATTAGGGGTTAGGGTTAGGTTTAGGGATTAGGGAATAAGGGTTAGAGTTTGTGGTTGAGTTTAGGGTTAGGGTTAGGTTTATGGTTTGGGTTAGGGGTGAGGGGTTAGGGTTTAGGAGTGAGGTGTTAGGGTTAAGGTTATGGTTATGGTTCAGAAGCTCGGATGTTCCAATATGCTGGCATTGGGCAAACCTCCTGGCAGGGCTGAGTTGAGGGCAAACCTTAGCGTGAGGCTGAGGTGCAGGGCTCCGGTGCAGAGTGTGCTGAACTTGGGACTCCTCTCATCAGGCCCTCTAGATTGTTTGAGCTCTATCTATGTGCTGCTTTCCCAAATGGCACCATATCAATCTGGGTTAGAGGTTTAAGGTTAAGGCCTTGGATCTTGCAAGATCCTATCTGCCTACACAGTAGAGACCTTCCAGGAGGGCTGAATTGAGGGCAAGGCTCACTGTGAGGCTCAGCGTCAGAGTTGATGTGCAGGGGCCGTTGAACGTGTTTACAGGGGATAGGAGGTCCTTCTGATATTTCACGCTGTAATCATCTGGAATTCCAAAAGGCACAATTTCATTCTGGGTGCATGGCCGAGCTTTCTGGTGTCACTCACTTGTCCTCAGTCTCCTGGAATTCAGAGCCAGGATGAGGCCTGCGTCAGGCCAGAACCCAATCTAGGGTTAGGGTTAGAGCCCAGGAGTTTGGAAAGTCTTATCTGCCCGCATTGCGGAGACCTCCCAGGAGGATTGAGTGGAGGGCAAGTCTTAGCCTGAGGCTGAGGTGCACGGTTTGCGCACAGCGGGGCGCTGAGCTTGGGACTGGTCTCAGAAGGCCCTTCAGATTGTTGGCTCTCGCTATGTGACATTCTGCTAAATAGCACCCTATCAATCTGTGTGGGTGGCCAAGCTTTCTTTGTCACACATGTGCCTAAAATCCCTTGGGATTTAGAGCCAGGCTCTGGGGCTGGTTGGGCACACACCCAAACTAGGGTTAGGGTTAAGGCCCAGGAGCTTTAAGGTCCTATCTGCCTGTATGGTGGAGACCTCCCTGGAGGACTGAGTTGAAAGTGAGGCTCAGGTGCTCAGCTGGTGTGCAGGAGGGCGTTGAAATTTACCTGGACTCAGGGAGGCCTTTGTCTGTCTCAGGCTCCTTTTATCTGCCCCTCATATAAATGGCACTTTTGCCTCCTGGGGTGTCAGCCGTGCTTTTTGCTGTTGCTCACTAGCCTCCATCCATCAAAGTTCAGAACCAGTCTCTGGGACATGGTCAGGGCAGAAACCCAAAATAGGATTAGGGTTAGTGCCCAGGAGTTTGGACAGTCCTATCTGCCCACATGATGGAGACCTCGTGGGAGACCTGAGTTGAGGGCACAGCTCAGCATGCGGCTCAGCCTCAGGGCTGATGTGCAGGGAGCCGTTGAACATGTTGACTGGGCTTAGGAGACCTTTCTGAGTTTTCACCCTGTAATCATCTGCTGGCATTCCAAATCGCATATTTTCATCTGGGTATATGACCCAGCTATCTGGTGTCACTCTCGTGTCATCAATCCCTCAGGATTTAGAGCGAAGCTCTGGGGTTCGTTTGGGTATGTACCTAAACTAGGGTTAGGTTTAAGGCCCAGGAGCTTGGAAGGTCCTACCTTCCTACATGGTGGAGACCTCCCGGGAGTGCTGAGTTGAGGGTGAGGCTCAGAGTGAGGCTTAGCCTCAGAGCTAATGCACAGGGTGCCGTTGAACATGTTGATTGGGCTTAAGAGGCCCTTCTGATTTTTCAGGCTAGAATCATCTGCTGGAATTCCAAATCGGAGAATTTTATCTGGGTGTATGGTGCAGCTTTCTGGTGTCACTCACATGTCCTCAATCCCTTGGCATTTGGAACCAGGCTTGGGGCCTAAGTTGAGACAGAACCCAATCTAAGGTTAGGGCTAGGGGCCAGGAGCTCAGACCTTCTAATCTGCCAGTATTGGGCATTCTGGCAGGGCTGAGTGGAGGGCAAGGCATAGCACAGCAACCCCACACACAGACGTTCATGGTAGCTGTCTTCATGACTGCCTGGACTTGGAGGTGACCAACTGAGAAGTCCTTCAGGAGGTGAACGACTCCCTAGGCCCAGGTACATCCGGGCCACAGAATGTTTTTCGAAGGCGTTGAAAAGAAACGAGGGAGCTACAGAGCCCTGGGGAGCCAGGCATGGGGACCTTCCCCACGTGGGTCTTCCTGACTGAAAGACGCCAATCTGAAAAGGTGACTCCGTAGGTAGATAAGTCACAGTTCTGACTCTGTGTGACCTTCTGGAGAAGGCCAGTCTCTGGAGAGGGTGACAAGATCTGCAGGGCTGGAGAGCAGAGTCTAGAACTGTGGCAGATAGCATCGTGGCTGGACCAGTGTCTAGAGAGGGTTTCTCCCCATCTTTGGGCAAGTTTTAGCAGAAGGGAGTACAGCGAGCACTGTAGTCCACGGAGGCATCGTGTGATTCCAAAAAAATCTTGAGGAAATGTATTGCAAGCAACAGGAGTAGCTGTTGGTTCAGGCTCTGAAGGGAAGGGTGGAGAGATTCAACCAAGGGACATAAAAGTTGGAGATAAATGTCATCTCCCAGAATACGGAGGCATCAAAGTATTCTAGATGACACAGATCATTTCTGACTTGGTGACATTCTCGGAAAATATGTAGACTGAAATAAATCGTTACTGAAAGGGCATTCCGTGAAACTACCCATTCCACTGAAGTTGTGAAATCTTGCATCATGTAAATAATTTCCACATTTCTCTTTTATAATAAACTAAAGATATCCAAATTAATGATTTTGGTGGGGGTGGGGGTATGGGGGAATGATGAATAGACAGGGCCCAAAGTGTTTACTTTGAAAAAATTAGAGAGTGTTTAAAGCAGGTCCGAGTTGCCTCGATACCACAGCTAGGAATAATAAATAGGATGTCGGTTCTATTTTGTTGGGTTTTGGAACTGAGTCCATGATTAAGAGGGACAGCCAGGGGCATTTGTATTGTTCCGCTAGAGGTAAAATTTTGGACCGGAGTAAGATGGACCAGAGTGAAAGCATTTGCCTAGAATGTTTTCATTCATCAAGAATGAGAGTCGGAGGTTTGAATATAAGATATGGTTGTAGTTCTGACCATAAACAATGCGGACTGGCGATGCAGTGGCATTATTCCCATGACCCGCTGGGCAGCTTCAAGGAAACCAAATTCTTTGGGTTCTGGGGGAAGTATGGTTGCAAAGCTGAAACTTAAAGGAATTGATGGATAGGGCACCACCAGAAGTGGAGCCTTCAGCTTATTTGACTCAAGATGGAAAACCTCACCTGGCCTGGACGCGGACAGGGTTGACAGATTGATAGCTTTTTCTTGATTCCCTGGGTGGTGGTGCATGGCTGTTCTTGGTGGAGCAATTTGGTTAATTCCGATAATGAATGAGACTTTGGTATGCTAACTAGTTATGCAACCCCTGAGAGGGCGGCGTCCCTCAACTTCTTAGAGGGACAAATGGTGTTCAGCCACCCAAGATTGAGCAATAACAGGTCTGTGATGCCCGTAGATGTCCAGGGCTGCACGTGTATTACACTGACTGGCTGTGTGTGTGCCTATCCTACCCCAGCAGGTGTAGGTAACCCATTGAATCCCATTTGTGATGGGGATGGGGATTGCAGTTATTCCCCAGGAGCAAGGAATTCCCAGTAAGTGTGGGTCATAAGCTTGTGTTAAGTCCCCGCCCTTTGGGATCCCTGGGTGGCTCAGAGGTTTGGCGCCTGCCTTTGGCCCAGGGCACGATCCTGGGGTCCCGGGATTGAGTCCCATGTCAGGCTCCCGCATGGAGCCTGCTTCTCCCTCTGCTTGTGTCTCTGCCTCTCTCTCTCTCTCTCTCTCATAAATAAATAAATAAATCTTTAAAAAAAAAAAAAAAAGTCCCTGCCCTTTGTAGACACTGCCCTCCCTTCTACAGATTGGATGGTTTAGTGAGGCCCTTGGATTGGCCCTGCGGGGTGGGCCCAGGGCCTTGGTGGAGGGCTGAGAACATGGTGGAATGTGACTATCTAGAGGATGTAAAAGTCGTAACAAGGTTTCCATAGGTAAACCTGAGGAAGGATCATTAACAAGAATGTGGCAGCAGCCCGGCGGTTGGGGCCGGTCGCTGGCGAGGTGTTCACGGGTTTGGGAGAAGGCGGCTGCTGGCCGGGAGGACACCCGCCGCCGCCCAGGACGGTCTCAGGTCAGCGGACTTCTCCGATCCCGCCTCCCGCCGCAGATCCCCGCCCTCCGTGGCCTGGGTCGTGGGTACCGGGAGGGATGGGGGGGTAAGGTAAGGTGGCGGGTGTGTTCAGAAGTGAGGGGACCCCGCCCGCCCCTGCGGCTTTGGGGGCGGGAAGGGACGGGATTAGGATGGTGTCGGGCGGTGGCGGGGCCCGTGACAGCGAACTGCGGCCTCGGTCACGGGCGCGCAGAGACCAGGGTTTTGCCCTGCGGCGCGTTGGCTGCGGCCGGAGGGAACCGCGTCGTGGCAGCGGCCTGTGGCCTCGTCCCCCCTCCCCTTTCCCCCCTCCTCCCCGCCTTGCAGGTTCCCGACCCCTTGTCCAGGTACCTAGCACGTCCCGGCGGGGAGGTTTAAAGACCCTTTGGGAGTCGTCCGTCGGCCTCGGGTCTGGGCAGTGGGGCCGGTCCGGGAAACGGGGCGTGGCAGAAAAGGGGGCGCCCCCTCACCGTCAGGCACTGCACCTTCGTGGGGAACCCGGTGCTAACCCGCAGACGACCTGCTTCTGGGTCCGGGTTTCCTAGGTAGCGGAGCAGCTCCCTCACTGTGATGGATTGGATGTCAGCCCATCCACTCGAGGGCTTTGTCCCTCACCCGCCCCCCTGGCCTCGGTGGGAGCCGGGGTGGGGGCTCGCGGCCTCCCCATCTGTCGCTCCTCCTTCCTCTCGGGCCGCTTTCCGGTACTGGCCCGCCCCGCCCTGCCCGTCGGAGCTGTCGCCAGGGGTCAACCGAAAGGTGAGGGGGCGCACCGCCGCCTTGTCCCATGTCAAGGTGGCTGGCACACTGACCCTCTCCCGCCCTGCCTGGGTGCTTGGCCCCAGGCTGGGACGGGAAGGGCGCAGGTGGGTGGGCCTAGGCCGACTGGCGTGTGGGCGTCCTGGGGCAGCCCCGCGGAGCCCTTCCCAGAGGGGACACGAGGCCGGAGGGTGGCGCGTGCCCCAGGGACACCGATCCATGCCATGGCCCTTCCCCTTTGCGGGTGTCGGCCGGGGGAGGCGGGGGTGGGGTGTACGCCCTTGTGCCCCTTTTCCTTCACAGGGTGGGCTGGTTCGGCGAGCAGCCAGGTCCGGGCCCTGGCCGCAGCCTCTCGGCTGGGCAGTGCTGTAGTCCCCTGGGTCCCCAGGTGGACCAGGAATCCTTTGCTCGCTGCCGCGGGTGGTTCTCGCTCTGGTAACTTGTACCCCTTGTTCCATCACAACTGGAGTCTGTTCACCAGTACCATGGACCCACCAACTGGGCCCCCAAGCCAACCCTGATGGTGCCTAGTCCACCCCTCTTATTCTCCATTGCCACCCATATTCTTGCATGTACCTGTTTCTCTGTGTCCCACACATGACCTCCTGCTCTATCTACTTCCATCTCTTCGTCTACACCCAATGAGACCTGACTAGGTAATAGGCTAAGATGGGACTGATTCTCATTTGACCACTCTTGTGTTGAGGACTATCCTTGACTTGTTTGCTGTAGTGGTGGCTGTGAAACAAAGGGTCTCTATCCACAAACGGTGCCAGGTCATGGGGAGATGACACAGGAAGTGCGGGTTTCAGTTTGCGGAAATTTCTATAGCTGATTGGGAATGGCTCCTACCGTCGGGTGTCCCAGGTCTTTGGGGGTGAGGGTGGCAGGATGCCTCAGATGACATTTACAAGTGCACCCTTGCCTGGGGCTGGAACCAACCACTACAGCCTTGGCGGTTTGGAAGGCGCTTGTGGCAGCTGGGGTGGGGGCATGCCCCCTAGTGGTGCAGATGTCTCCGTCCCAGGGAGGAGGGAAAAACATCCCCAAGGCCTCTCTTGGGCTAATTGCACGCACAAGTGTCCACCGGTCCTGAGTAGGGAAATGCTACTGACCTGGTGGATCCAGACAAGGCTGCGTCCCAGCCACCCTGCGATCCCATATTTGTCACACCTGGACTCACCAGAGTGCAGGTTTTCCAGCCCTGCCTGCCTGTCTGCTTGTCTCTGCATCTAAGTTGGAGCTTCTTGCTATATAAGGGCAACACAGAAGGATGTTTGCCATACAATAGCATGACATTCAATAAATCATCTGTTAAATGAATATTGAGGAAGGAAATTGTCAGCCTTTAATGTTTCTGGGCTCTGCTCCTAGGCTTTCACATTGACCCAGGTCCAAATGGCTCTGAAAAACCTCAACACGTGGGCTCTATTTCTACCTCCCTGGACACACACTGCATGTCTGCTTCCTTTAAAAATAAACAGGGATAACTGGGTGGCTCAGTGGTTGAGTGCCTTTGGCTCAGGTTTTTTTTTTTTTTTTTTTTTTTTTTTTTTTTAAGATTTTATTTATTTATTCATGAGAGACACACAGAGAGAGGCAGAGGGCCTGATGTGGGACTCGATCCCAGGTCTCCAGAATCATGCCCTGGGCTGAAGGCAGCCCTAAAGCACTGAACCACCCAGGCTGCCCTGGCTCAGGTCTTGATCCCGGAGTCCTGGGATGGAGTCCCACATTAGGCTCTCTGCAGGGGGCCTGCTTCTCCCTCTGCCTGTGTCGCTGCCTGTCTCTGTGTGTCTCTCATGAATAAATAAATAAAATATTAAAAAAAATAAATGAGTAAATAAGTAAATAAACAATTAAACAAACAAATAAAATCAGTCAAGGGCTGCCTGGCTGCTGGCTGGCTGTCAGTGGAGTATGGGACTCTTGGAGTATGGGTTGCAAGTTTGAGCCCTACGTTGGGTAAGTGTAAAATCTTAAAAAAAACCTTCTTTTTTCAATCGATAGATTGATCAGTCACTAAAATAGAACTTGCCAAAAATGAAGATGAGAAAACGAAAGAAAACCTTCCTGGTTCCCATAAGGTTCAAGTCCTACAGCCTTGCACATACTAAAGACAGAAAATAAACTGTTCATTTTCTGCAGTGTCCTTCATCATGAGGGCATGCAACCCTTTATGGAAAATGGCCACGAATGCACACGCACAGAAAACCAGACCAAATCAACCCAAACTCTATAGAACCCTGTACCAAATGTTGAGAAAATGCTCCCCCCACCCCCAAACTCTGGCAGGCTACCCATATGATGCTTAGGGAGCCTATACTTGCAAGTGCTCACTTAGGTGGGACACATGGAAGGATATCCTGAGGCTCAGATGGCTGGAATGGGGTGAATGGGGTTCTTTGGACATGCCTGAATGCTGTCTACTATTAGAGAAAGCTGCCAATGAGGCCAAGTGACCAGAACCTAGGAAGCCCTCTGGTGTCATCAGGAAAGCCCTGACTTTTGGGGAGGAATCAATGCTCAGCTCACTCGGGGAGATACCCTGGTCTTCCTTTGGTTGGTTTATTGCTGCAGCTTTTGTTATCTTTGCATGAAACCAACCCTTTTCTGATTGGAAATGGGAAACAACACGTGGATGGGGTATGAGATCCAGACATGGTCATGCTACTTGGCAAGTAGAGTTGTTTTCATAAAATGGGGAGACTGGAACATCAGGTCTTTCATGTCCTCTCTACAAATCTGAGTGAAACAAAGGCTAGAGTTCGTTGGCATCTAGTTTGTGTCTGCATGTCTGTATGTGTTCTAAGTGGGAGAGGTTTCCTCTGCCTCTGGTTTCTATTGCTAACATCCGTTTGTAAAGGAACTCTAGCTCATGAGTTTGTTTGTTTGTTTTTAAAAGATTTTATTTATTCATGAGAGACACAGAGAGGGAGAGAGAGGCATAGACACAGGCAAAGGGAGAAGCAGGCTCCATGCAGGAAGCCCTATGTGGGCTCAATCCTAGGACTCTGGGATCACGCCCTGAGCCAAAGGCAGACGCTCAACTGCTGAGCCACCCAGGCCTCCCTAGCTCATGAATTTAAAGGCAGGCACTGGTAAAAATTGGGCACTGTAGAGCTCAGAAGATGAGCCCAAATATTTTACAAGTTCCCATGATCTGGGATGAAATTCCCTACAAATTCCCCCCATGAGAAAGATGCCTCACAGGATGGGACCCAAGGGATGGTCCAGAGAGATAAGGACAGACCAAAACTTCACACACCTGACCCAACCCCCTACTTCCCAATAGTCAAAATCATGAAGAAGAGGAGGAAAGCAGGTGGACGCCAGAAATCCAAAATCCACTTCTCCCAAGCACAAGCACCAGAACCAATGCCCAACCCACTGCCCGCTCCTCCACGTCTTTCAGAGGGCTGAAGGGCAACCACAGATGAAGCTTGTTTTGCAGGAGGAAAAGAGGAGACTGAGATGAAGGAACAGGTGGAGGTAGAGGCGGAAGGGTGGAAGATGACGGATAAGAAAAAGGAAAAGAGGGATGCCTGGGTGGCTCAGTGGTTGAGCATCTGCCTTGGGCTCAGGGCATGGTCCTGGGGTTGAGTGGAGCCCTGCATGGTGCTTCTCCCTCTGCCTATGTCTCTGCCTCTCTCTGTGTCTCTCATGAACCAATGAATAAAATCCTTGGAAGGGAGGGAAAGAAAGAGAGAAGAAAAGGAATTTAAAGAGAGAGAGAGAGAGGAGTCTAAAACTTCTCCCAGGTGCCCTCCCCCACCTCTCCACCCCTACCAATCACCCCAAGCCATTGGGCCACCTCTTTCTGAGGTTCACGTTGGAGTATCTCCCGGATCAGCAGGCAGGAAGGGGCCCCAGGGCTCTCCTGGACTTAAACTGCCCACTTCAGACTTTCCCAGGGGAGCCTGACAGCGGGAGTGGGGAACAAATCAATTGACTTTTTAGTGGACACAGGGGTGACATATACTGCTTTCAAGCCAATTCAAGGTTGTTGGTTTATTTTAAAAAGATGTGTTTCTGGAGCTATCACAGTCATACATCATACAGATAATCAGCTTTATCTTCTCCCTCCACGTTCACCACACCCCCTCCAGTTGTAAAATTGCTTGATTTTCGGTTTTCTCTCTCTGAGTTACAAACCACTGTGATGGGCGGTGGGATGTGCCTGGCTCCCATCACACTTTGCGAGCCTGGAACGGTGGTGATCAAAATATATCCCTCCATCACCTTTATACAAAGAAACTACGTTTGCTGCCTTGTTATGCAACAGGTACAAAAAAGAAAAGAACTACTTATGCCCTTGTTCCACCCCAACTGACCCTGGATGCTGGATAGTCCAGGCCCGAGGGAGGGGTCTACTCAGCTTTGCTGTTGCCTCAATTGGTTACTTCAGTAGTACCTGTTGTGATTTATCCACAGAAACTACCTAAAATGGTTGATTTGTACGTCTCCTATATTTTCCCTTGTTAAGAGCAAATGGGGGGGATCCCTGGGTGGCTCAGCGGTTTAGCGCCTGCCTTTGGCCCAGGGCGTGATCCTGGAGTCCCGGGATCGAGTCCCACATCAGGCTCCCGGCATGGAGCCTGCTTCTCCCTCCTCCTGTGTCTCTGCCTCTCTCTCTCTCTCTCTCTCTCTCTCTCTCTAGATGTCTATCGTAAATAAATAAATCTTAAAAAAAAAAAAAGAGCAAATAGGTAAAATTAAAAAAAAAAAGGTTTATAGGTAAACCTTTAAAATAGATTCCAAAATCTTTGGTGACCTGAAAGTTAAGACTGACTCTGAATGAAACAGGAAACACAGGAAATTGTAGAAGGGATTTCTGAAGGAGAATTTTTGAAAAGGAATTTTAGGCATGGTCAGGACTGAAATCGGGAGAAGTGAGTTTTACAAGTACACTGGTATAATAAGATTGAGATTTGGCTTTTCTCTCTGTCAAAACAAAGTTTTCTTGCATTGTTAGTCTACTCTTGATAAGAAATTATGAACAGAGAAGAAAAGACAATTTTTTTCTTTACCTACCCAGAACAACAAGGTTCTTATATTCATTTTTATCCGGTCTTTACCTACGTAAGAAAGTGAAAACTTCTCAATATTAAAGGAGCTACATTTGGTGACAACTCTATAACCTCCTGTAGAATCTCCTAGAGCCACCTTGGTGAAACGGGTAATGAAGTTTTCAGTTTTGTAATCATCCGTGATCCTTTGTAGCAAGTGCCTTGAAACCTTCTGAGATGTTTGTTTTTTGGTTGATTGGTTGGTTGGTTTGGTTGGATGGCTTGTTCACTTGTTGGTTCATTCATTCATTTATTTTCAACAGATTCCCAGAAAGTCAAACCGTAAATAGAGTCTGTTGACTAATTAATGTAGTTTATTTGGTATGTTAAGTCACATGGGAAGCATTGTCAAAAAAATGATAAGCCCTTTTAGATATATTGGGTATGTGAGTGCTATAGCTGTTCCAAAAATTAAATGAAATTCCTAAAGTTTTAATATGTTCTGGTACAGTGCCATCACTTGACATTCAAATTGTTTTTTTTAAAGGTTTTTTATTTTTTAAAGATTTATTTATTTATTATGATAGACAGAGAAAGAGAGAGAGAGGCAGAGACACAAGAAGAGGGAGAAGCAGGCTCCATGCAGGGAGCCCAATGCGGGACTCGATCCCAGGACTCCAGGATCACGCCCTGGGCCAAAGGCAGGCGCCGCTGAGCCACCCAGGGATCCCCTTGACATTCAAATTGTTAAAATGCTGTGTGTTACAAAAAATAATCAAATTTTCTTATCGACTGCATTATACTGAACTCTCATAGGGTCTTTAACCATGTCTATTTTTGACTGTCCTTTCATTTACAGGTATTGTTCTGATGCTCTTGCAAAAATATGGTCCAGCTTCAAGAAGATGCACGAAAAGCACTTTTAACAAATACCGGTTTCTGGTCACCCTAAGATCATAAAACTAAAGTATGAATTTCCAGAACTAATGAAAAAGTTGCATTTAAACAGAAAAAGTAATAACATGGAACTGAATGACTTAAGGAAAATGATGATTGGTTTGTTTGTTTCTCTGTATGGAAAAGGATGACCCTTTTGAAGGATTCTTGTTCAAAATATTGTTATCCCCTCATGTTTGCTCTTCCAGATTGAAGGAAACTTTTTCTCTTGAGATATCTATAACTTACAGAAATCTTATGAAAATGTTACTTTGTAAACAAATTAAAATACTTATCTTGTCTCTCTACCTATAACCCTCCAGAATTCAGAAACTCTCAGTGAATATTCTTTCTTTCATGGCAACAGTAAATCATCTGCGTAAATTCGGTGGGCATCTGTTTTTGTTTTAACAAGACACTGTTGGAAGGATTGGTTATATTAAGGCCTTGACTACAATGGCATCTTTTCCCCCACCCCCACCCCAATTTTATTTAAAAAAAATTTTTTTAAAAATTTTTATTTATTTATGATAGTCACAGAGAGAGAGAGAGAGAGGCAGAGACACAGGCAGAGGGAGAAGCAGGCTCCATGCACCGGGAGCCTGATGTGGGATTCGATCCTAGGTCTCCAGGATCGCAACCTGGGCCAAAGGCAGGCGCCAAACCGCTGCGCCACCCAGGGATCCCCCAATTTTATTTTTTAATCTCTACTCCCAATGTAGGGCTCGAACTCACAACCTTGAGATCAAAAATCGTGCTCTCTACTGACTAGCCGGCCAGGTCCCCCCGGAATCTCATCCTTAAGACACATGCATAGACTCAGATAGGATCAGACAGCTTTAAGAAACTCAGATCGAGGGATCCCTGGGTGGCGCAGCGGTTTGGCCCCTGCCTTTGGCCCAGGGCGCGATCCTGGAGACCCGGGATCGAATCCCACATCAGGCTCCCGGTGCATGGAGCCTGCTTCTCCCTCTGCCTATGTCTCTGCCTCTCTCTCTCTCTCTGTGACTATCATAAATAAATAAAAATTTAAAAAAAGAAAAAAAAAAGAAACTCAGATCGACTTTATGGAGTCAATAAAGCCCCTTGAAAATGTTGGCCTTACAGAGAGTTCCCCACCCACAGCCTTACCAGGTGAGTCAAGAGTGCCACCTCCTGGCAGATGAAAGCAACAGTCAGATGCTTACCCCCACTGAGCCTCCCAGGTGCCCCTAAAAGGTGCTTTTAAATGCTGAAGTTCTTCCTTCCTGCCTTGGCTTTACAGGAATGAGGACATCTCTGCCTACTGTCACTGACTATATCTGTCACCTGGAGAAGAAGAAAATATTCCAGATTGCTGAACCCTGGTTTTCCACAGTGCGGACGACAGGAACCCCTCCAACCTGAACCAGGAACTCCCTTACTCTGAGCCAAGGGCAGGGGGTCTTGTTGTTTTAAGTTGTTTTAAGTTGTGGTTAGACATCACCTGGGATCCCTGGGTGGCTTGGTGGCTTAGCGCCTGCCTTCGGCCCAGGGCGGGGTCCTGGAGTCCTGGGATTGAGTCCTGCATCAGGCTCCCTGCATGGAGCCTGCTTCTCTGTCTCTGCCTCTCTCTCTCTGTCTCTCATGAATAAATAAATAAAATCTTAAAAAAAAAATAGACATCACCTACAATGGAGCATTTTAGCTGTTTCTAAGCATAGAGTTCAGTAGTATTAGTAATGTTCACATCCTCCTCACCGCATTATCTTTCCATTCCATTTTTTTTAAGAGCCAAACATTACATGCTTAATTAAAAAAAATATTTTATTTACTTGACAGAGAGTGAACACAGGCAGAGGGAGCAGCAGACAGTGGGAGAGAGAGAAGCAGGCTCCCCATTGAGTAGGGAGCCAGATGCGATGGGGGAGGGTGGGGTGTGATCCCAGGACCCTGGGATCCCCACCTGAGGCCTGAGCTGAAGGCAGATACTCAACCGACCGAACCACCCAGGTGCCCCGTACATAACTTTTTTAAAGTAAGTTCATTCATTTTTCATTATCTCTAGACCCAATGTAGGGCTTGAACTCATGACCCTGACTGAGATCAAGAGTTGAGTGCTCTTCTGACTGAGCTGGCCAGATGCTCCTTCCATTTAATTTTTTCAAGAATCCTGGGATCATGGCTCAGAGTCACCATTTGTTCAGAGAGACCCCCCCACTCACCCCTCCATGTGGAGGTGCCATCTGTTGGGCTGGTTCATGTTTGTCCATCTTCCCTCCTCCTTTCAGTGGACAGAAGGTGGCTTGTGAAACAGCCAGTGACTATGTGGAATAAGACTGAGGATTTCCCATGGGAAGTGGGTGAGAGAGGGAGGACAGGTTGATGGAAATCAGTAAACTATTGGCATCGCAGTAGAGGAAGGAGTGTGCTTGCTGCGCCCTTGCCATCTCAGGGTGGATGAGTTAGGTGTTCAAAACCTGTCCCCTGCCAGGCCTCCCTTAGCCCTTCGCCCTTATCACTCCATGTCTGTGTTTGGCTTCTGGATCCTAAGACACCACCGTCAAGTGTTTAAGGTGCCCCTTAGACTCAACAGGCCACACCATGCCACACCCTCACAGATGCACCCCCACCCCTGGAAGGCATTAGAGATGAAATTCAGTAAATTTATAGTAACAAAATTCCAATAATCTAAGTGCCTAATGTAGTACAGCCATTAATATGACACATTCCTACATTAATTATAATTGAAAAATGAACGTAATATACTAATTTAAAAAGCTATAAATAGCATATACAATTCAATCCCATATGTTTTTTTATTTATTCATGAGAGAGAGAGAGAGGCAAAGGCACAGGCAGAGGGAGAAGACTCCATGCAGGGAGTCTGAC
Source organism: Canis lupus dingo (assembly GCF_003254725.2). NCBI lineage: Eukaryota > Metazoa > Chordata > Mammalia > Carnivora > Canidae > Canis > Canis lupus. Next base: position 63,683,747 of record NC_064247.1, on the reverse strand, counting down.
GTGGGACTCGATCCCAGGTCTCCAGGATCAGGCCCTAGGCTGAAGGCAGCGTTAAACCGCTGAGCCACCCGGGCTGCCCTTCAATCCCATATTTGCAAAAAATTTAATATGTACACGTATAGGTGCATAGAAAGCAGTCTGGAAGGGGTGCCTGGGTGCTCAGTCAGTTAAGTGTCTAATCTTGGCTCAGGTCATGATCCCAGGGTCATGAGATTGAGCCCCCACATCAGGCTTGGCACTCAGCAGGGAATCTGCTTCTTGTCCCTTGCACTTCTCCTGCTCTTGTTTTTTTTTTTTTTTTTTCTCTCTCTCAAATAAGTAAATAAAATCTTAAAAAAAAAAAAAAGAAGAAGAAGAAAAGAAAAAGCCGACTGGAAGACTATAAATAGATCATCAATGACTATTCTCTTTTGTTTTTTAAAGATCTTATGTTTAAGTAATCTCTACACCCAAAATGGGGCTCAAACTTAAAACCTTGAGATCAAGAGTTGCATGTTCTACAGACTAAACCAGCTAGATGCCCAAAGACTATTCTCTAGTTAGTAAGATTACAGGCTTATGGTCTTCCTTATAATTCTCTGTACTTTCTACTTTTTTTTTTGTACTTTCTACTTTTTAAAATGAGCTTGTATTACTTTTTGGAATGAGAAAAAGTATTTTGAAAAACTAAAAATGTTTGTGATTAAGATCATATAAAGAAAACTCTTCAAGGTTCTTAGAATTATTCAGAGACACAATCACACTTTCATTTCCCACAAGACTAAGACCTGATTTTAACCTGGTAAAAACAAAACAAAGATATGAACTTATTCATCATCCTGAAAGTTAAGTTGTAACTTCTCTACTGGTTCAGCTTCACTTTGGCTACTGGGAGATGACTCAGATGGAACGGAAAACCTCCCTTCTACTAAATAAGAAGCCTCAAAATCAGGATACCTACACAAAATTTGTTTTGTTAATAATTAAATTAAGCATATTTAAAATTCACCATGACATTAGGGCCACATGACTATAAAACCAACTGCTAGGGGATGAAAACAAATAGGGCCTTTGGTGTTCAAAACCATCATCTCACGTGCAGAGCACTGAAAATCTATGTATCAGGAACAAAGTGTATATGTATTAAACAAAAGTCACAGAAATCTTTTTTTAAAAGATTTTATTGGGGATCCCTGGGTGGCTCAGCGGTTCAGCGCCTGCCTTTGGCCCAGGGTTTGGTCCTGGAGTCCCAGGATCGAGTCCCGCGTCAGGCTCCCTGCATGGAGCCTGCTCCTCCCTCTGCCTGTGTCTCTGCCCCCCCCCTCTCTCTCTATCATGAATAAATAAATAAAATATTTAAAAAGAAAAAGGTAAAACATTAAAAAAATAAAAGATTTTATTAGGAGACTCACGTTGGTTTCCTTCCAATTCCCCATCTTCTCCTTTTTGGCTCCTTCTTTCCCCTCTATCATCAAGGTGAGCGGTGCTCTGTGCTGGACTGGAAGCTTCAAGGACAGTTACAAAATCTTCATGTTGGCATCACTAGTACCTAGTGTAGTAGCTACAATACTAAATATTTAACAACCGAATGAAGTGAATAAATGTCTGATAGTTCAGGTTAGGGGCTTCAATTCTTCCATAAGAGAACTAGGTAAAGGTGGGTAGGCTACTCTCATCCAAAACTGTCTAGACTTCTCAGTAATTGTCACCCCCCAAAAAAAAAACCCCTCACTTCAAAGTAGCACTTCTTTAAAAAAGTTCCCATTTGTATTCCATTGCCTATTTTAATAGATGTCAGATTATTTCTGTTTTTTCCCATGTTTTGTTTAAAGTCCACCTCCTGAACCTCAGTCCTGCCCTCCGGAGTGGCCCTGGACAATGTACGGTTTAATCTGTGTCCTTCCAACGCTGGGACAGTTACCCTAAACGGTTGGAAATGAATGAGAGAAAACCTCAGAGCGAGAGGACTCAGCCACACGTCCTACCCCCTCCCAGGCAACCCCGAGGAAGGATGCCCTGAGCGGGGCGCGGGGGCCGAACTCCAGCCACGTCCCCGAGGCGGGCTCCTCCTGCCTGGCCCCTCCACGGTCCTGGCGCGTCCCTCCCGCGGCCGCCACCCCCAGGGCCGCTCCCCGCACGCCCGGCGCGAGGGCAGGGTCTCCCCAGCCCCTAGACCCGGGGCCTGGCACGCGGCGCGGGGTGGGGGCGTGAGGCCGGGGGCGAGGTCCCCGGGGTCCGAGTTCCCCTGGGGCCAGCTTCTCCCGCACCCCCGCTGCTCTCCTGCTTTGCTCCTACGCTCGCTCAAATAAAATATTAAAAGAAGAGAAAGAAGGAGACAGCCACGTAGACCTGTTAGGAGGGAGAGGATTTTAGGTGGAGGCTGCACTAAGGTGGGAGCATACCTGTGTTCAAACAGCAGGAAGGAGGCTGCTGGAGCGTGAGCAAGGATTTTGAGAGGTGGAAACCAGGAGAGGGTGAGGTCTCCAAAGGTTCCCTCTGGCTACGGTGGAGTGAATGGACTGATGGGAGGCAAGTCTGGAAGCAGGAAGACCACTCAGGAGGCTGGATTATCAAAGGGGTAGGGGTAGGTGGAGAGGAGCACCAGGGCATTTCCATGTTTACTTGGGTGAGGAGGGATGGGCATGGAGACTAAGGATTCACAGCGGCTGGAGGCAGGAGGAAAACAGAGTGTCTCGGAAGCCACAGAAAGAACTTCTGTAAAAGAACACAGAGGGATTCCAATGTGTCAAATAAATTGAGGACTAGGAAGTGACCATTGGAATTAGCATAGGGTTAGGTCTTTGGTAACCCTGACAAGTGGTTTTGGTGGAAGTAGGAGGAAGCACGGTAACGTGGGAGAGCAAGTTTAGGAGCTAATGGGCGGTGAGTATCCGAGATGGTGAGTTTACTGCCAAAGGTAACCAAGAAAGGGTGCTGTGATAGCTGGCGAATGTAGTGGGTCTTTTTTGGTGGGAGAAGTTACTGCATATTTACGTGGTCATAGAAATGATCTGGAAAAGGAAAATCTGATTATGTAAAAGAAGGGAATTGGTGGAGCAACACCTTTACAAAAAGGCGTTGAGAAGCTGGGATCCAATGTGCTGTGGAAGGAAATGATTCGAGAGAGAGCACTGTGGATAATTCCTCTGTATTAGCAGGTAGGAAGGCAGAATGTGTGGGTACATGTGGTAAGAAGCTGGGGGAGTCGTCTTTTCAGTGCTCAGAGTCTCTCAATGCAGTAGGAGCCATGCCATCCACTCGGGAGAGGAGGAGCAGGGAGGTGTAAACAGTCATGGAAGTGTGGGAAAGTGAATGGAGAGGGAGGGAAATAGTGGCCTGTCAGACAGCATCAGGAGTCCCACCTGAGGGTCATGGTCGTGGATTTAGTGTGACTGTGATGTTCTCTCCAACCCCGTTCAGCTGTAGGGGTGCTGGCAAAGTACGAGGGGGAGATGTGGCTTTAAATAGGCTTGTGGTGGGGGATCCCTGGGTGGCTCAGCAGTTTAGCACCGCCTTCAGCCTTCAGCCGGGGTGTGATCCTGGAGTCCCAGGATGAGTCCCACATTAAGCTCCCTGCATGGAGCCTGCTTCTCCCTCTGCCTCTCTCTCTCTCTCTGTGTCTCTCATGAATAAATAAATAAAATCTTTGGAATATAAATAAATAAATAAATAAATAAATAGGCTTGTGGTTTGATGAAAGCAGTGAGGGATGAGGAAGTTGAGGGTGTGTGATGATTGGCCATGGGATTTGGGTTAAGGAAGAGGAGAAGACAACAGAAGGGTGAGGGAGTGTGAGATGTGGTGGTATGAGTGGATTGGGGGCTTGGGTTGCATCAAAGGATTACAGAGTTGAGTTGAGGTATTAAGGCAGATGACATGAGGGGTCATAGATGACTCCAGGCTAGGAGGCTTTAATAAGGGTGATCTGGAAGTTGCACTGAGGGGACCTGCTGATGGAGACACACATTCCATCTCCACACCCGGGGATTCCAAGGCTGTGGGAGAGACGGACAGTCCCCATTTGCCAGGGTTTAAGGGGACAGTGTCCTCAGATCATCCCGGTTTTCCCTGGAGCAGTGAGGTGAATGGGACTTTCACTGGAGGGGCTCAGGGATAGCAAGATGGTGCTGATCCAGAGTTTATTTGTTGGGCTGGGTAGGGGGGATGTGCTTGTGGATCTTTGAATGTCAGTGGTAAGGAGTCCTGGGCTTAGTGAAGGGCATCATGAAGTTGGTCCCACAGAACTGATGTTGGCAATGAGACAGGAGACATGGGGGAGGGGAGGAGAATATTGGAAGTAACCTCTTGACTCTGATGTGGGCCAGGAGGTCTGGGATGTGGTCTTGTCTCTTGCTGTTAATGGAAGGTAGGAGACCTGCTAAGGTGGCGTCCTAGATGCTCTGAACTGACCTCACTCTAGACTTTCATTGTGTAGAGGCGAGTGCTTTGGGGCTATTCCTTGCCTCCATTGAGTAGCCTGAAGATCAGGGTTGTTAGTCTGAGAGCCAGGACTTCCTCTGGCTGCTGTGATGGTCAGTGCACAAGCCTGCAGAGGCGTGTTCTTAGTCCCTATGTGAAGGATGGCTTCTGTGGCTCCTTCTGGGGGAGGGTGGAATTTATGTTTTAAAAATATCCTTATTCTGGGCAGCCTGGGTGACTCAGCGGTTTAGCGTTGCCTTTGGCCCGGGGCATGATCCTGGAGACCCGGGATCGAGTCCCACATCAGGCTCCCTGCATGGAGCCTGCTTCTCTCTCTGCCTGTGTCTCTGCCTCTCTCTCTGTGTCTCTATGAATAAATAAATAAAAGTCTTAAAAAAAATGTTGAAGGCATTGCTACATGGTGTGAGAACTCTGATGTCATTTTGGTAACTGACCCTTTATAACTGAACTTTTTTCTCCGTGGAAACCCTTAGAAGAATTTCCCTGAGTCTGTGGTAGGTACTCCCTGCCCCAACTAAATTCTAATTGGCATCAATCCAGAGATTTGTGTGCTTTCGTTCTAGATGATGACTATTACTTTGGTAGTTTAAATTTTTCTTTCTTTCTGAGACTATTGTTTTGGATGGCCTGGGTTGGTCTATTTCTATTATTTTTTTCCTTTTGTTTCAGTGCAAACAGACAATGTTTTAGATAGAGTTCCTAATTTTTTCCTACCCTTCTATTAAATCATTTGGCAGTCATAATTTTGAGAACTCTTTTTTCTGGTCTGTCTTTCTTTCTTTCTTTCTTTCTTCTTCTTTCTTTCTTTCTTCTTTCTTTCTTTCTTTCTTTCTTTCTTTCTTTCTTTCTTCTTTTTTTATAATGGCTCCTTTTTTGTGAATGTAATAGCTACTTCAATGTTTTCTGAGAATTCTGAGATTTTTTTCAGAGTTCTATAAATTATCCTTGTCTCTGGGGTTTTTTACTTTGTTCATTTTTTTTTAAGATTTTATTTATTCATGAGAGACAGAGAGAGAGAGAGAGAGAGAGGCAGAGACACAGGCAGAGAAGCAGGCTCCATGCAGGGAGCCTGACATGGGACTCAATCCTGAGTCTCCAGGATCACACCCCAGGCTGAAGGTGGCACTAAACCGCTGGGCCACCGGGGCTGCCCTACTTTGTTCATCTTTATTTTTACTCTCAAGCTGCTCCTCCTGCATTTGATTTATGGCTGTCTTTTAGGTTGCTAGTGCAGGCTTATGGGTATCTAGGTCTCATTTTAGTTAAGTCTTCATGCAAGCTGGGCAGTTCTCTTGGATGGCTTTATTTTAGGGCAGCAGGCTGAGGAGTCTAACATTAATTTAACACAGCAGTTTAACACTGCTGTCACCACCATAGCTTCTCTCTGCACAGCCATTTCATATGCCTTTTCTGGAGAAGAGCCTTCCTAGGTGTGCAAGCATCATGTTGACTCTGCTGTTTTGTTTGTGTGGATTACGGAGCAGGAGTGGAATACTGCCCAGTATGGGCATCTGATAGACTTTCACTCAGCCCCTCACTCTGGACTCCTTTTGATGGGCTAATAAAAGCAAGTGATAGGTATGTATAGTTTTGAGGAAGTGGATTTAGGGGAGGTGGTTAATTTAACTGCCTCTGTTATAAAGTTCTAACGGTCACAACTACAGTTGACCCTTGAGTGACCCATGGGTCCACTCATATACAGATCTGTTTCAATAAATATATAGTACTATAAATGCATTTTCTCCTCCTCATGATTTTTTTTTTTTAATGATAGTCACAGAGAGAGAGAGAGAGAGGCAGAGACACAGGCGGAGGGAGAAGCAGGCTCCATGCACCGGGAGCCTGATGTAGGATTCGATCCCGGGTCTCCGGGATCGCGCCCTGGGCCAAAGGCAGGCGCCAAACCGCTGCGCCACCCAGGGATCCCTCTCTTCCTCATGATTTTTAAAAAAATTTTATTTATTTATTCACGAGAAACACGGGGAGAGAGAGAGAGAGAAGCAGAGACACAGGCAGAGGGAGAAGCAGGCTCCATGCAGGAAGCCCGACACGGGACTCAATCCTGGGTCTCCAGGATCAGCCCTGGGCTGAAGGCAGCGCTAAACCGCTGAGCCACCCGGGCTGCCCACAATGGGGGCACTTTAAAAAATATAAAGTAAACCTAAATATCATGACTTGTTTATTTCGTGTCACCATCTTGCCTCCTACACCACCTTTTTAAAAAAATATGTCATATAGGGATTTTTATTGTCTTTCTTTTCCCCTTCATATTCTCTTTTTATTTATTTGAAATATAATCAACATATGTTAGTTTTAGTTATACAATATAATGATTCAATATTTGTATATACTGTGAAGTGATCAACACAAGTCTAGTTAATACCTGTCACATAGTTACAGAAATTTTTTTTTTTCTTGTGATGAGAACTCTTTAGATTTACTCTTAGGAACTTTCAAATTTGCAACACAGTGTTATTACCTGTAGTCACCATGCTATCCATTATACCCCCATGACTTACTTATTTTATATCTGAAAGTTTGTACCTTTTGACTCTCTTCACCCATTTCTCCTTCTTCTGGTCCCCCACATTTGGGAACCATTAATCTTTTTTCCTGTATCTATAAGCTGAATTTTTTTTTATTTTTAGATTCTGCAGATAAATGAGATTATATGGTATTTGTCTTCTAAAGCAGAGTCAAATCTTCTCTGGGGAAATGTCAAGTTTTAGGATGAGCAGTCCTAAATGAATAGTACCAAAGCATTACCACCTGGTAGAAATCACATTCTGTTAAAAAGGTTAAATTATCTTAAAAAATGTGCAAGTCTTCAGGATGGCACACACAAAAAAACAAAAGATTAATGCTTCTTGGGGCACATTTCTTAGAGGGCTTGCCTAGTGTGTAGATAATTGACTTTTGTTTGTGTTACATGACTGGTGACTTCATCGAAAATCTGCACAATTCAGTTTTAGCTCTGGATTACTTCAGTTGAACTTTGTGAAGGTTTTATCTGTGTAGAGTGGTTGTTTGACTTGTTTTAACTTATTAGGGTTTTGGTTTTTTTTTTTTTTCACCCTGTATTAAAGTAAAATTCTAAAAGAAAAGAGGTGTGTGTTAATGCTGAGTGGGTTGGTTTAAGGTTTGGTTTCTTCTAGTCAGGCTTTGTGAACCTTGAGATATTAGATGATAAATCCTGAACATGGAGCTCTTCAGTTCTAAAATCTTTGTTTGAAAGCCTTTTACTTGAACCCAAACCAAAGTACTCTCATTGCCTCTTTTCTAAACGTTCAGGAAAAATATATCACCAGTTCAGACTTTTCATAATAAGGGAGAATCATTTGCCTACCTTATAATAACATGACTCAGTGCTTATCTTTAAAACTGGATTTTAAAAATTGGATAGTATAAATAACAAAAAGGAGTGAGCCACTTTTTATGGGCACCCTATAGTTTTATAGTTATTAATCTAAACTTAAAATTTGGGGATCCCTGGGTGGCTCAGCAGTTTAGCGCCTGCCTTCAGCTCAGGTTGTGATCCTGGGGTCCTGGGTTCGAGTCCCACATCAGGCTCCTGCATGGAGCTTGCTTCTCCCTCTGCCTGTGTCTCTACTTCTCTCTCTGTCTCTCATGAATAAATAAATAAATAAATAAATAAATAAATAAATAAATAAAATCTTTAAAATAAATAAAATTTTATATTTCTTCCTTATGGCGAAAACTACAAGCCACCACATGCACAGACTACACAGTGAGTTGGGTTGGCTCTCCCACAGCTTTTGAGGTGTATTACAAGAGTTCTGGCGATTATCATCTTCCTCCTGTTATTTTGAAAAAAAATTTTTTGTACATTTTGGCTACAATATTGGTGGTAGAACATACTATAATATGGATGATCTCTTAAAAATGGTCTTATATCTCAATATATAAAACATGAGATTTCAATTAGCCAACATATAGTTTTATATTTAGTTTTAGATGTAGTCTTCAGTAATTCATCAGTTGCGTATAACACTCAGTGCTCATCACATCGTATGCCCTTCTTAATGCTCTCACCCAGTTACACCATCCCCACGCCCACCTCCCCTCCAGTGACCCTCAGTTTCCCAGAGTTAAGAGTCTCTCATGGTTTGTCTCCCTCTCTCTTTTTTCCCTGTTAGTTTCCTCTCCTTCCCTTTACTCCTCTGCACTATTTCTTATATTCCACATATGAGTGAAACAATATGATAATTGTCTTTCTCTGATTGACTTACTTCACTCAGCATAATACCCTCCAGTTCCATCTGCGTCAATGTAAATGGTAGGTATTCATCCTTTCTGATGGCTGAGTAATATTCCACTGTATATACAGACCACATTTTCTTCATTCATCTGTTGAAGACATCATGGCTCCTTCCATAGTTTGGCTATTGTGGGCATTGCTGCTATAAACATTGGGGTGCAGGTGTCTCGGTCTTTCATTGCATCTGTATCTTTGGGGTAAATCCCCAGCAGTGCAATTGCTGGGTCATAGGGTAGCTCTATTTTTAAGAGGTACCCTACGAGGGTAGGTGGCTAGGTAGGTAGGTTCCTCTTTGAGGAACCTCCACACAGTTTTCCAGAGTGGCTGTACCAGTTCACATTCCCAAACAGTGCAAGAGGGTTCCCCTTTCTCCACATCCTCACCAACATTTGTTTCCTGTCTTGTTAATTTTAGCCATTCTCACCAGTGTGAGGTGCTATCTCATTGAGGTTTTAATATTTCCCTGATGGCAAGTGATGTGGAGCATTTTTTTCATGTGTCTGTTGGCCATGAGTAGGTCTGCTTTGGAGAAATGTCTGTCCAGGTCTTCTGCCCATTTCTTGACTGGATTTTTTTGTTTTTTGGGGTGTTGAGTTTGATAAGTTCTTTATAGAACTTGGATACTAGCCCTTTATCTGATAAGACATTTGAAAATATCTTCTCCCATTCTATAGGTTGCCTTTTAGTTTTTTTTTAATTTTTTTTTTTAATTTATGATAGTCACAGAGAGAGAGAGAGAGAGGCAGAGACACAGGCAGAGGGAGAAGCAGGCTCCATGCACCGGGAGCCCGACGTGGGATTCGATCCCGGGTCTCCAGGATCGCGCCCCGGGCCAAAGGCAGGCGCCAAACCGCTGCGCCACCCAGGGATCCCTGCCTTTTAGTTTTGTTGACTGTTTACTTTGTTGTGTTGAAGCTTTTTATCTTAATGAAGTTCCAATAGTTCATTTTTCCTTTTATTTTCCTTGTCTTTAGAGACACATCTTTCAAGAAGTTGCTGCAGCTGAGGTAAAAAAAGTTTTTGCCTGTGTTCTCCTTTATGATTTTGATGGATTCCTGTCTCATATTTAGATCTTTCATCCATTTTTAGTGTATCTTTGTGTATGGTGTAAGAAAGTGGCCCAGTTTCATTCTTCTCCATGTGGCTGTCCAATTTTCCCAAATCCATTAGTTGAAGAGACTTTTTTCCATTGGATATTTTTTCCTGCTTTGTTGAAGATTAATTGACTATAGAATTGAGAGCCCATTTCTGGGTTCTCTATTCTGTTCTACTGATCTATGTGTATATGTTTGTGCCAGTACCATACTGTCTTGATGATCACAGCTTTGTAATATAGCTATATTATATTTATTATATATTATATTATATTATATTATATTATATTATATTATATTATATTAATTATTGTGATGCCTCCAGGTTTGGTTTTCTTTTTCAACACTGCTCTGGCTATTCGGGATCTTTTCTGGTTCTATACAAATCTTAGGATTATTTGTTCCAACTATGTGAAGAAAATCCATGGTATTTTGGCAGGGATTGTCCTGAATGTGTAAAATTGCATGACATTTTCATGATATTTATTCTTCCAATCCATGAGTATGAAATGTTTTTCCATTTCTTTGTGTCTCCTCAACTTCTTTCATAAGTGTTGTATAGTTTTTAGAGTATAGATCCTTTACCTCTACAGCTAGGTTTATTCCTAGGTGTCTTATGGATTTTGGTGCAATTGAAAATGAGATTGATTCCTTTATTTCTTTTTCTTCAGCCTCATTGTTAGTGTATAGAAATGCACCTGATTTCTGTGCATGATTTTGTATCAAGGTTGCTGAATTGCTGTGTGAGTTATAGCAATTTTAGGGTGGAGTCTTTTGGGTTCTTCATAAACAGTATCTTGTCATCTGCGAAGAGTGCGAGTTTAACTTCTTTGCCTATTCAGACATGCCTTTTATTTCTTTTTGTTGTCTGATGCTGAGGAAGGACTTCTAGTATTATGTTGAACAGTGGTGAGAGTGGACACCCCTGTTGTGTTCCTGATCTTAGGGGAAAAGCTCTCGATTTTTCTCCATTGAGAATGATACTCGCTGTGGGCTTTTCATAGATGGCTTTTATGATATTGAGGTATGTTCCCTCTATCCCTACACTTTGAAGAGTGTTAATTAGGAATGGATGCTGTATTTTGTCAAATGCTTTTTCTGCATCAACTGAGAGGATCATATGGTTTTTGTCTTTTCTTTTATTAATGTGATCTGTTATATTGATTGATTTGTGAATTTTTAACCACTTTTGCAATCCAGATTTAAATCCCGCTTGGTCTTGGTGAATAATCTTTTTAATGTACTGTTGGATCCTATTGGCTCATATCTTGGTGAGTATTTTGACATCCATGTTCATCAGGGATATTGGTCTCTAACTTTCCTTTTTTTTTTTTTAAAGCTGATTTATTTATTTTTATTTATTTTTATTATTTATTTATTTATTTATTTATTTATGATAGTCACAGAGAGAGAGAGAGAGAGAGAGAGAGAGAGGCAGAGTCATAGGCAGAGGGAGAAGCAGGCTCCATGCACCGGGAGCCCGACGTGGGATTCGATCCCGGGTCTCCAGGATCGCGCCCTGGGCCAAAGGCAGGCGCCAAACCGCTGCGCCACCCAGGGATCCCTCTAACTTTCCTTTTTGATAGGGTCTTTAAAAAAAAATATTTCAAATGTTTATTTGAATTCCAACAGTACACATTCCAACAGAGCTTATAATTTGATAGCATATTTATACACACATCTTTATTGATTTCCTATTGTTCTGTAGTCTACTCTAAATACTAAAACAAAACAAAACAATAAATAAATAAATAAATAAATACTAAAACAATATTGATTTGTTATAAATGCAGATGCATATTGAAGCTGCCAAGATGGTGTCTTTCACTGAAGAGGAATTTATGAAGGTACTTGAATGGGGAAATTCATAAATGATCTACTTTATAATTGAAGTATACAGACTAATGTTTGTATAACTATGTGACCCATATACATTTTATTTAAAGTTATAATGATTTATTTTTATTCTTTACAAGTAATAAAGATAATTGGTGAAAAGCAAATGAAATCTAAGCAACTCCAGAGAATTTCCTGTTTAAATTTAGGGGATACAGAATTGACATGTAATTATTAAAGGAAATATTTTGTAAAATAATAGGAATTTAACTTTTGATTCTTTCTTGTGACCCACTTGCTCTCTTATGTTTTAGAGATTCAGCTTTAGTTCATAAATGATAGTTTGTGTGATAGAAATTCTGTTAAGTTCTTATTGACAATAAAACACTTTGAAATTCCTCAGTCTTAATTATTCTCTTCCCTTATAGTATAAAGAAAAAGAGGGCAGCCCCGGTGGCGCAGCGGTTTGGCGCCGCCTGCAGCCTGGGGTGTGATCCTGGAGACCAGGGATCGAGTCCCACATCAGGCTCCCTGCGTGTCGCCTGCTTCTCCCTCTGTCTGTGTCTCTGCCCCCCTCTCTGTGTGTCTATAAATAAATAAAATCTTAAAAAAAAAAAAAGAAAAAGAAAAAGATACTTTGGCCAAATCTGGGAAGTAAAGTTCCTAAAACACAAATACCTATGGAACTGTAGTCTGGAGATGCAGAAAAAGCTCTAAGCGGTAGGAGTAAAATGGAGAAATTAGTCTCTTGGGTTTGGCCTGTAATGTATTTTTATATATGGAGTGTTGTGACATGGTATGCAACTCAGATCTTCAAATTATCAGTACAAGAACAAGAATTTGACTAAAAGCAATTTTGCAGCTAAAAAAAATATTCTGTAATTTTTAAAATCAGAAAACAAATATTTTCTTTTTTTTTTTTTTAAGATTTTATTTATTTATTCACGAGAGACACAGAGAGAGAGAGGCAGAGACACAGGCAGAGGGAGAAGCAGGCTCCATGCAGGGAGCCAGACGTGGGACTCGATCCTGGGTCTCCAGAATCATACCCTGGGCCGAAGGCAGGTACCAAACCACTGAGCCACCCAGGATACCCCAAATATTTTCTTATAATTGTTTACAAATGATGAATTACCAGACATGCTTTTAGAAAATCCAAATAGATTACATTTCAGGGATAGTGAATCCATAAAACGAAAGTTATAGTGACATCTAGTGGTGAAAACAATCCATGTTTTGTCACATCTTTGATGGTATCACTTTCCTTCACAAATTTCATTCCTTTTCCTAAATTCTTCACCAAACATATCAATATCATCCTCTTTTTATTTTTTAAATTTTATTTATTTATTCATGAGAGACACACAGAGAGATAGAGAGGCAGAGACACAGGTAGAGGGAGAAGCAGGCTCCATGCAGGGAGCCTGACATGGGACTCGATCCTGGAACCCCAGGATCACGCCCTGGGCCGAAGGCAGATCCAAACCGCTGAGCCACCCAGGGATCCCCTATCCTCTTTTTAGAATACTCCTGTAGGGAGATATCCTATTGATTTCGTAGCATGTTCTCTAAGAAGTTTTAGTCTTTCTTCAATAATTCCATCAATGTGTCCTTGTCTTCTTTGCTACAACTGCCATTCTTCCAGTTCACATTATCTGTTAGGAACTGGTTGCGACGCTCTTCAGTGAGTTTTCCCATAGCCCTCCTGTATTCTAGTTGCTTCGTTCTTTGTTTCTGAGCATTCATCAGTTCTATCCGATCATCCTCAGCAAGATTAGCAAGCATAGCCTTTCAAAAGGCTTCCTCAAAAAACAAAAAAACAAAAAACAAAAAAAACCCAACAACAAAAAAAAAACAAAAGGCTTCCTCTTCCTCTTTGGCAGCCTGGAGTACTAGTTCCTTCATGGCCATTTATTCTATAAAATTTTGCTTCAACTCCTTTTGCTTTTTCTCAATTTCTCTTCTGCTTCTTTTTTAAGTTTCATCTTATGTATTTCAGCTTGTTTTTCCTGGTATAATTCTTGTCTCACTTGTTCCAGATCTTCACATTGCCACAGCATTTCTTCCAATTTTTGAGTCAGTGTATTCTGAAGCTGTAGCCTTTTTTCCTCATTTTCTTGAACTTTTGCCATCTGATCTTCTTCTCTTTGTTGCTGCATGTTGGCAAATTCAATGATTTTTCTGTTTTCTTCTTCCATCTCCTCACACTTCTTCGTTCTCTTCTTTCTGAAACTCTTCTATATATCTTCGAGTTACATTCATTTTTTTCTAACTTTTTAAAAAATTTTTATTTATTTATGATAGTCACAGAGAGAGAGAGAGAGACAGAGAGAGAGGCAGAGACATAGGCAGAGGGAGAAGCAGGCTCCATGCACTGGGAGCCCGACGTGGGATTCGATCTCGGGTCTCCAGGATCGCGCCCTGGGCCAAAGGCAGGCGCCAAACTGCTGCGCCACCCAGGGATCCCCTTTTTCTAACTTTTGTTGTCTTTCCAATTGATCTTCTTCATAGATTTTCCAAACAATCACATCAATCATGAGTTTCTCTTTCAGGAACTGCTCATACCCTTCCTCCTTTTTCTTGTTCTTCAAGTTGTTTCTCTAAGTCCAGATAATACCGTACTTTTACCTTATTTCATTTGTCCTCTACAGCAGTCTCCTCTTTCTTTATTGCTCTCTCATGTTCTTCCATCCTGGTTTTGGCTATTTCAGCATCACATTTTATTTGCTTGTATTTAATGGCCTCCTTCTCTGCAATCTGGGCTGCCCTTTCTTTATTCATGTAAACTGCTTTTAATTTCTTCTCCAATTCTCTGAGCTCAATACTGTTTTCTCTTACTTATTGCCTCATCTTTTTATCCTTTAGAGTTTCATGTTTTAGTTTTGCGAATTCTTTAGGCAATGTTTCTTTTTTCAAGCTGGAGTTCCCTCAATATTTTGTTTTCTTCTGCCTTTTGAATGGCTTCTTCCATATCCAACTCAAATTGTTCATTCTGTAATAATCCGAGGAGTCTCTTGTGCTCCACGTGGTCATCATTTTCATTCTGCACCACCCAGTCCCTGATATTATTCTGTATCTTTCTTAGTGATTGGACATGCAGTTGTTCACAGTAATTTATATATACTGATTTCTGATGCCTTTCACTGAAGCTCAAAGTTTGCCTTCTGGAAGCCATCTTGGCAGAGGGAAATCCCCCTGTTGGACTCTGGTGGCCACCACTTCCCACTGTAAAAGCAGTGGCGGGCATCCTTTTTGATAGGGTCTTTGGTTTGGGATCAGAGAAACACTGGCCTCATAAGAAGTTTGGAAGTTTTCTTTCCATTTCTATCTTTTGAAACAGCTTCTGTAGAATAGGTATTAGTTGTTCTTTAAATGTTTGGTAGAATTCCCCTGGGAAGCCATCTGGCCTGGACTTGTTTCTTGGGAGTTTTTGATGACTGATTCAATTTCCTTGGGTTATTGGTCTGTTCAGGTTGTCTATTTCTTCCTGTTTCAGTTTTGGTAATTTGTAGGTTTCCAGGAATGCATCCATTTCTTCCATTCCTGCCTAATTTTGGCATATAGCTGCTGCTAATACCTTTTTAAAAAGATTTTATTTATATATGGTGGGGGCGGGCAGCAGAGACATAGGCAGAGGGAGAAGCAGGCTCCATGTAGGAGCCTGATATGGGACTCGATCCTGGGACTCCAGGATCATGCCCTGGGCTGAAGGCAGGCGCTAAACTGCTGAGCCATCCAGGGATCCCTCATAATATGTTTTCAAAATCATTTGTATTTCCTTGGTGTTGGTTGTGATCTCTCCTCTTTCATTCATGATTTTACTAATTTGAGTCTTTTTTTCTTTTTTTTAAAATAAGTCTGGCTAGGGGCTTCTCTATCTAATTAATTCTTCCAACGAACCAGCTCCTACTTTCATTGATCTATTCTACTGTTTTTCTGGTCTCTATTTCATCAAGTTCTGCTCTAATCATTACCTCTCTTCTTCTGCTTGGTTGAGGCTTTGCTGTTCTTTCTCTAGTTCCTTAGGTATAAGGTTAGCTTATGTATTTGAGATTTTTCTAATTTTTGAGAGAGGCTGGTATTGAAATATACACCTTTGCCGTATCCCATATTCCAATATATGTTTTCATTTTCATTACTTTCCATGAATTTTTAAAATTCTTCTTTAATTTCCTGGTTGACCTGTTCATCTTTTAGTAGGATGCTTTTTAACCTCCACGTGTTTGAGTTTCTTCCAAATTTCTTCTTGTGATTGGGTACTAGTTTCAAAGCATTGTGGTCTGAAAATATGCAGGAGATAATCTCAGTCTTTTGTTACTGGTTGAGACCTGATTTGTGACTTAGTATGTGGTTTGTTCTAGAGAAAGTTCCATGTGCAGTTGAGAATAATGTGTATTCTGCTGCATTAGGATGGAATGTTCTGTATATATCTGTGAAGTCCATTTGGTCCAATGTGTCATTCAAAGCCCTGTTTCTTTGTTGATCTTCTGTTTAGAACATCTGTCCATTTCTGTGAGTGGGTGTTGAAGTCTCTTACTATTAATGTATTATTATCTATGTGTTTCTTTACTTTCGTTATTAATTGGCTGATATGATTGGCTGCTCCCGCAGTAGGGGCATAAATACTTCTATTAGGTCTTCTTGTTGGATAGATCCTTTAGTATGGATATAGTGTCCCTCTTCATCTCTTACTACAGTCTTTGATTTAAAAATGAATTTATCTGATATGAGGGTTATTACCCCAGCCTTCTTTTGAGGTCCATTTGCATGGAAAGTGGCTTTCCACCTCCTCATTTTCAGTCTGAAGGTGTTCTTTAGGTCTAAAATGAGTCTCTTGAGATAGTATATAGATGAGTCTTGCTTTTTTATCCAGTCTGGTATCCTGTGTCTTTTGACTGAAGCATTTAGCCCATTCACATTCAGAGTGGCTTTTGAAAGATATGTATCTAATGCCATTGTATTATCTGTACAGTCCCTGTTTCTGCAGATTGTCTCTGTTTCTTTGGACTCCCTTTTCACTTACAGGATCCCCCTTAGTATTTCTTACAGGGCTGGCTTGGTGGTCATATATTCTTTGTTTCCATCTGTCCTGGAAGCTCTTTATCTCTCCTTCCATTAGGAATGACAGCTTTACTGGATAAAGTATCTTTGGCTCCATGTTTTTCTCATTTAGTGCCCTGGATATATCATGCCAGTCCTTTCTCGCCTGCCAGGTCTCTGAGGATAGGTCTTCTGTCATTCTAATATTTCTCCCCCTGTATATTAGGAATCTCTTGTCTTGAGTTACTTTCAGGATTTTCTCTTTATCTGAAATTTGCAGGCTTCACTATTATATGTCAGGATGTTGATCAATTTCTTGTTGGTTTTGGGAAATGTCCTCTCTAGCTCTTGGAAATGAATGCTTGTTTCCTTCTCCAGATTGGGGAAGTTCTCATCTGTAATTTGTTCAAATACACCTTCCGGTTCCCTCTCTCCATGCCCTCAGGAATTCCAATAATATGGATTTTTTTTTTTTTTCAAACTAACACATCTCTTGGAGCCTCTCTTCATGGGTACTTAGTTATTTTTCTCATTTTCCTTCTTTTTCATCAACTTGTCTTCTAAGTCACTTACTCTCTCTTTTGCCTCATTTACCCTAGCTGTTTGAGCATCCAGTTTAGACTGCATCTGTTTTTTCTTTTTTTAATTTTGACTTGATTAGATCTCATTTCTGCACTAAGAGATTCTCTAGTCTTTTATGCTTTTTTTCAGGCCCAACTGGTAACTTTATCATTGTAATCCTGATTCCATCTCCAAAATTTGATGAAGAGATAAGGGACCAGAAAATATAAGAAAAAATACAAGTAAAGAGAGAAATTAAAAAGGGAGCAAAGGGTGGGGGAGAGACTATAATGTCACAGAGTGGACCAAAATAGTGACCCCCTTGTTTCTGAGTGTATTTTAGCCCGTGTATTAGAATGTACTAAATTCCAATTTTTTTAAAAAAGATTTTATTTCTTCATGAGAGACAGAGAGAGAGAGAGGGAGAGAGAGGGAGAGAGAGAGGCAGAGACACAGGCAGAGGGAGAAGCAGGCTTTATATAGGGAGCCTGATGTAGGACTCGATCCCGGGACCACAGGATAAGGTCCTGAGGTGAAGGCAGACGCTCAACCGCTAAGCCACCCACGCGTCCCTAAATTCCAAAATTATAAAAAAAAGCAAAACTTATATAGAGAGACAACACAAAAAAGAAAAAAAATGGGAAGTAGTGGAGAGAGAGAATATAATCTCACAGAATGGACCAAAACTGTGATCTACTTGGTTCTGAGTATATTTTGGTCTGTCTGTTAAAGGGTACTAAATTCCAAAATTATAAAAACAAAAAGAAGACATATATATACAAAATTAAAGTGAATATGGTGAAAAGTAGCCAGAAATGAAGAATGTATGTATAACATGTAATTGTGAAATATGAAAGTTAAAAAAGAGAACTTAAAAACGAAGAGTTGATAATATATTAAACTGAGATGAGAGAAAAGAAAGCATATTGGAAAATCTTAACCTGAAATATAAACACATCATAAGACAGAAACCTTGATTTCTACATACTAGTTCCCCTCAGTCCTGGAGTTTTCCAGTGCTGACTGGTCAGTAAACGTGCTGCTTCCCTGTTCTTCCAGCTGGTCTTCTAGGGGAATCAGCGGGCGCTGATTCTCAGTTCTGTACCTGGGGGGAGATGCTCTGCCTCTTGCCAGGTGGCCAGGCTCAGTGCTTGCAGTTTGCTGCTGAGCTCTTTGTTCCCTGGAGGCTTTTGGGCCTCTTTTAGGAGTGAAAAAAAAAAAAAGAAAAAAAAAGGGGCTGCACGTGCCAAACTGCAGACTCCTCTCTTGTCCGGGGTGGGGGCGGCCAGAGGGGGTGGGGGGGCAGCAGGGGGACACTGCTTTGTGCAAACCAGGGGGCAGGGCTTTTGCCCGCGTGTATGCACACCTGTTCGCCCCTCCCAGAGAAAGTGGAGGGGCGCCCTGTTTCTGTCCGTCGAGGAGCGTTCCCGGTGGTCTCAGGTGCCCCTTTCCCAGCGACCCCCGGGGGCCGCCGCTGTTGGTGGCCTGTGGCGGAGCGGGTGGAGTCGGTAGGGGAGTCCGTGGTTCCCTCCCCACCCCCTCGGTGGCCGGGTCTCGCACGTGCCTCCCCCGCCGGCCAGCAGGGGGGAGGCGCCCGTCCGGTCCCCAGGCGGGGGGAAGCAGGGTCCTGCGTACGGTCGCTGCGCTGCATGCTTCGGGGGTGGCGCCCGGCGCGGGCGCTCGGCCTGGGGCTGGGACGGGGGAGGGGGAGGGCCGGTGGGCCTTGGCCGACAGGATCGTGGGTGTCGCGGGCTGGGGGGGGGGGGGGGTGGCCGCACGGACCCCTTCCCAGAGGGAACGTGAGGCCGGAGGGCGGCCAGCGCGCGCACCTCCCGGGACGGCGGCCAGCGGCACGGTCCTTCCCCTTCCGGGCGGGCCTCGCGGTGGTGAGCTGGGCGGGCGCTCGCCCCTGCCCCTTGGACAAATCCGGAGGGGTTGGGGGCAAGTCTCGCCAGATCGCACAGTAAACGTCACGGGAACTCAGCAGGCGTGGAAGTCTGAAGCCTGGGCGCCTGTGCCGCGACATAGGAGCGCTGGGCCGATCTTGTCTGGGGAGGTCCGGATCGCCTGGCGTTCCGTGAGGCCCATAAGGGCCCTTCCGATCTGGGGGTGCACAAAGCACTGAAATCGCGATGTTGGGGCATCTGGGTCCCTTCCTGACACTCCAGGAGGGCATTAGGTCCTGAGAGGGGCAGTGAGCCTGCCCAAGAGCTGGCTCGTCTACACAGAAGGGCTCCCGCGGGCATTCCCCGGCTTCCAATCTCTCAGGACCGTCCGTGTGAGTTGCCGCAGGCAGGAGCAAAGCTGTCACCGGGGTTTGCCAGATCGCACGAGATTTGGCAAATCCCGAGTGATCTCAGTCCACATCTCATGAGATCTCATCAAAATCTCCGAGATCTTGGGCCCAGCCAGGGAGCTGCGGGCGAAACGGTGAGGTGTCTTGCCGAAGCTGCCTGCCCTTGAGCGGACGGTCACTCCCCAGCAGAGTCTGCTCTGGGCTCCTTACACACGTGATGACGCACAGCGGGACTGGGCACAACCTGCACCATTTCTGATTTCAGAAGTGCTCCCAGACACGATGTGCCAGAAGACACGGTATCTCACACGCCAGTCCCTGGGGCTTCACGTCCCCGGTGAAGTGGGCCCAACAGGACAGCCGTGAATTCAGGATGGATGATCCCCGTGGCCTCTTATGCAAAAGACACCAGAGGGGCTAGAACCTGGAGGGCAAGAGAAGGAAGCCATGCGCCCCAGGAGGCCACGTCAGCACCTCGGCGGGCTCCCGGCGGCTTGGCCGGTCTTCACCATGTGAAGGCTATCTGTGCCTCACAACATACCAGCAAAGAAAAAAAGAAAAAAAAAAAAGAGAGAGAAGTGACCTCTTTCCTTGCCGGATGTCATGTAAACTGATGGCAAGTCTCAGGAATTCTCTGGCTGCCTTTCAGGAATCCACCGACCAAATCTCACAAGAACTCTAGCCAAATCTCATGAGATCCAAGTTCACTCCTTGGACCTGGGCCCAAATCCCCGGGAGGTTGGGCAAATCTTGCAGATCTCATACTAAATCTCACAACGCGACCTGCAGGAAGTCACAAGGAGTCTCATCCCAAACATACTGGTGTTTTAGCCATTGGGTGAGGTGCTGTAAAAAGGGAGCAGTGCATGCAGGACAAATGGGCTCCATGGCTCTTTTTCCCAGGAAAATGGAGGTGATAGAAATAGAAGGGAAGGAGGAAAAGGGAAATGCCATAAACCCCAGAGCAGGATATGTGACCACATAGGCAGGCTCTCCCTGGGGGTTACCGTCTCTCACACCCTCAAGACCGCCTGTGTTTGTCTTGCAAGCCCCCGAAAAACAAAGAGAAGCCACCTCATTCCTGAGCCAGATCTCACATCCATTGGCCTATCTCACCAATTCTCTGGCTCCCTCTCAGGAATCCTCAGACCAAATCTATCAAGAATCTGGATAAACCTTGGCAACCACAAAGCCCACTCACAGGAACTAGGCCCCAGGCCCCTGAGGGGTGGGGCCAAATACCGCCAGACCTAGATGGAAACATGGAGAGCACTGGAGCACAAGGGGACCTTGGCAAGTCTGGATACTCCTGAGCCTTGATACCTGTGAGGCCTCAGAGCTAGTGCCCTGACATTTCCATTTGGCAAGGCTGGGAACACCTGGCAGGCTGCTAAGGTCACAGAGGCCATTCTGATGTGGGAGTCCAATGGGAGCCCTGAAACGGGGAAGAAGGGATCCCCAGGCCCTACCTTCAGTATGTGAGAGGCAGTCCACCCAGGAAGGCATTAGGTACAGGAAGAGGCAAGAGGAAAAAGAAGAAAAAAAAAAAAAAAAAAAAAAAAAAAAAAAGAAGCTGCCGCCTTGTTCCTGAGCTGGATCTCCTGTCCTCTTGGGGCTGATCTTGCCAATTCTCTGGCTTCCTCTCAGGAATCCTTGGACCAAATCTGAGAATCTGGACAAACCTCGGGATGGCAAAGCCCACTTGTGGGAACTGGGCCCCAGTCCCGAGAGGTGGGGTCCAATCTCGTCAGATCTAGAAGGAAATCTCATGAAATCTGGAGAGAAATGTCAGGGGACCAGCCAAAAATGCTGTTTCCCAGGATTATTCCCCAGCTCCCCAAGGTGCCTCTGTTTTAGAGATCTTGATTAACTGATCATTTGGGCCACTTTTTTCTCTTCCCCTTTTAAATTCTTGCTTTTAACTCCACCAATAAAGA
This sequence comes from Canis lupus dingo, assembly GCF_003254725.2. Taxonomy (NCBI): domain Eukaryota; kingdom Metazoa; phylum Chordata; class Mammalia; order Carnivora; family Canidae; genus Canis; species Canis lupus. The sequence continues at coordinate 63,662,285 of NC_064247.1, read as the reverse complement.
GTGAGCCCAGCTAGATCTTGGATCTTCTCCCTTTAATAAAAGCAGAACCCCAGGCCTGGGTGTTCTCTCTCACTGTAAGCTTGCTGGGTTACAGCTGTGCCATGCAATTTCCAGGTCCTGTAAAAATAATAAACCTTTTTTTGTTGTCGTTCCCATTTCGTGATTATTCTTGCTCAAGAGGATCTTGCAATCATAAGAACCACAGGGTTGGTTCCGCCACAACATCAGTTATTGATAGGCTGAGACCACACAACAGCAGGGCTGGGACGAAGGCAGGTCTCTCCCAGGCATGAACAGAGTAAAGCCATGGCTTGCTAAGCCAGAGCAGGTTGACCTTTTTTAGAAAATCCTGGTGTTTGACTTATAATGCCTAAGCAAGTCAACTCACATTATTCACCTTAACTTTTCACCTTGCTCTAAATCTCCAAATCCCAAATCAAAGCATGGGCCCGGAGTCTACAAAAACAGTCCTTCTATGCAAACCTCCCAGGGAAGAATCCTTTGTTAGACGTATGTGAGCAGGTGTATAGGTTAACCAACATACTAGTTGGGGCAGATGTAAAAATTCTAGCTCTGCCACTTACTTGCTCTAATTCCTGCTACTGAACTCAAAGGACTTGTTCACTTGCTACGTAGAAAGACAACGAACTGTATAAAACTAAGTCCGTTCCAGTGCAAAGTGCAGTGGAGCTCAGGAAGGCATGGCCGACATAACCTCTGGGGCCAACCTACCTTCGAAGACCAAGGAAGTCCCCTGGAGAGAAACTATAAGCAACCAGAAGAGGCCCTGAGCATGTTCCTAGCGCTGGCGGTGGCTGGCTGCTGCCCACTGTGCCTTGTCCCCCAGGGAACTAGAGCCGGCTGTCCACCCTGCCAGCCTACAGGGTATCACCCCAGCAAAGCTCTCCCCGCTGGTCTCTTCCTTCCTGCTCTCTTGTCCAGTCTGCGTGCACACGCTCATCTGCATGTAAAGCTCTTTGCTTTCTCTAAAACAAAAACCTCCTTGACTCCATATCTTTGTCCCTTCTCCCCTCTACAGTACACATCACTGAAAGAATTATCCATACTGTTTTAACCTCCTTTCCTCCCCTTTTCCCTGAAACGATGCCAGGCAGGTGTTCTTTGGCACCACTCAAAAAAAATGCTGCTCTACCCACCAATGACCTTGCTAGGACAGGTATGCTTCTGATGTCTCCTCCCATGTGATGTGGGCTCCACTACTGGAACCTTCCTGCTTCCACAGCCCCTCACAGACCCCCAGGAGAGAAGCGATCATTGCGAGTTTGGAAGGCATGACAGCCTGGCCACTTCCTCCCCTCTAAGACTCTCCAGCCTTCCGGGAACAGTCTGTTCCTCTCTACTTTTGCTCCTTGGAGGTGGCCAATGACAGCAGCACTGATGTCCCTTGGAAGCTGACAGGAAATGGGTAATTTTGGGCAGCACCCCAGACTGCTGGGCCAGAATCTGTTCGGTAAAAACGCAGGGGTGTCTGGTGCCTCCACACTCTAATCCTCACATTCTCTAATTGAACCTTTTTTTTTTTTTTTTTAATTTTTATTTATTTATGATAGTCACAGAGAGAGAGAGAGAGAGGCAGAGACATAGGCAGAGGGAGAAGCAGGCTCCATGCACCAGGAGCCCGATGTGGGATTCGATCCCGGGTCTCCAGGATCACGCCCTGGGCCAAAGGCAGGCTCCAAACCGCTGCGCCACCCAGGGATCCCTCTAATTGAACCTTTAGTAGTGATCAAGGAGATTACTTTGATCTGCCATGTACCTATTGTTTCTCAGCTGGCTCTGAAACTGGGAAAAATGGATGGTATCCTCTGGTCCTTCCAACCTCCCAGACCTCCCTGTTGCTCAAAGCTGTGGGCGCTGCTTGGTTCTGACCTTAAACTGTGAGCTGCTCTGGACACCGTCCTCACTGCCTTCATCTTCAAACATATCCTCAACTTGGCTGCTAAGCATCCCCCTCTCTCCATGGCCCCTCCTGGCTTGTCCTGGTGGCAGTGTTCCAGGAGCTGAGCCTTGGCTCTCACTGGCCACTCATTTCTGGGCCTCCTTGTCTCCTGTCACCCTCATGCTGACAACTCCCAAAGGTACGTCTCCAGCCCCATCTCTCCCCTTGAATCCAGCTGAGTGGCTGTGCTGTCAGGTGGAAACAGGGTCTCCAAGTGAACGTGACCAGGACCAAATCCTTCACTGAGCACCGCCCCCCCTCTGCTCTCCTAATCTTTTCCATCTAAGCAATTGCAATGCATTCTTTGTGTTCAGGCACACATCCCAAGTTACCTTTCTCCCCAAGCACATGCAGTGGCTTAGCAAAACTGTTAGTTCTGACGTTAGAATATCCTGAATCTAACCACATTTCCCACCTTTGCTGCTCCCACCTGGGTTGCAACAGCCATCCTCCCCTGGGGACACTGGGCAACAATTTCCTATTTTGCCTCCCTTCCTCCACTAGTCCCCCATCCACACCCCCACAGGCTGTTTTCCACTCAGCTCTTGGAATGATCTTTTGAAAACACAAATAGAACCATGTTGACTCCTCTCCCCCAAACTCTCCACTGGCTTCCTATTTCACACTAATAAAATTAGGGTTACCTAAGCCTTAAGCCACCTGGTCCTTGGTTACTTGCTGCTGCCAAGACTCTAGGGCTCTCCCCGTTACCCAGACCAGCCGCCTCCCTGCTATCTCTGGAACCTACAGAGGACACTGCTGCCCCAAGGGCTTAGCTTCTCTATCTGGAGACCTCCTTGCCAATGGCTTTGCATGCATATGTGTCCCTTCATTCAAGTGTCTGCTCAAAAGTCCTCTGCTAACACAGGCCTTCCCTGATGACAAGGCCTAAAAGGATGCCTCCCTCCATCCTTTCTCACCTTCCACTCAGCTGTTATTTACTCTGTGGCCACTCGACGTTACACATTTCGCATTTGTGTCACGGAGGTCTTTCCCCACAGGGACAGGAATGCCGGGGCGTGTTCTTGTTTGCTGCTGAGTTATCACATCCTGGGTGCGGCCATGTGGTGGGCACGCAGATGTGCGCTGACTCCATCACTGCCCTTTGAATGCTGAATGCTGCTTCTCCCCTCTTCTTCAGTCTCTCCCCAAACAATCAGGACAGTGGTCCCTGCTCATGCTCTGCTCACAATGGGAACTTGTTAAATTAAGCCAACAGGGTGAGTGCTTCAACTTCTCCACCTAGAAAAACTACACCACTGCTGGAGAATCACTGGTAGGTGTGTAAGAAGGAGCTCCGGGAGAACCTAGAGCGCTGGAAGAAAGCACTTTCAGAGAAACAGCACAAAGAAATAGCACCCGGCTATATAACAACCCTGCTCTGAATGATCAGAAAAGAACACATAGGTCACACCACCGTATCTTTGCAAGTCAAGAAAAGGGATCATGTGTAAATACCTTCCAAAGGATGCAAGAATAAATGTACATCAAAAGCCTTCTGATGCACTGGTTGTACCTTTATTGTTTACCTCGTTCACTAATAGTTCCGTGATGCAAGGTTACCATACACAGTTAGATAATGTTTGCATTGCACATCTAAGGCTATACAGCAAAAGAACCAGAATTAGTACAAATACAAGAACTATATTTACATTCTGTATACTCAAGCTCCAAACATCAGATAATATTTACATAATAAAACATGAAAATGAAAATCTGAAATTAATAATGTACATTGTTGCTAATGTGCTCAACTCCTTACTGGGGAGAGATCAGTTTGCAAAGTCTTGGTTCAAAAAGGCCACGTGTGCTCCACGGGTTTTGTGGCAGCGCACGCGGATGGTGAGAAGAGACCCGAAATCCCGACGGGTGGCGCTCTGCACGCGAGAAGGCCGATGGAGTCCTCAGGTGAATGATGCCAGAAGGTGCAGCCTGAAAAAAGGGAACTCGAAGACACAGAGACGACACACAACAGCCAGGGTTTGGCAAGAGACCAACCTCAGCTTGGACTTTCTGAGCACAGCTTTTAAAATGAAATTTGCATCAACTCTCATTCTTTCCTTTAAATGATCAGAGGCTTTCCTAAGATTTCATGGGGCTCAAATCCGAATTTCCTAAATGGCCTTTTGAACAACCACCGTGGATCATCTCGCAGCTGACATCTTATATTCCTAAGGAAACACAATCAATACATTCCTGCCGCACCCAGTCACGGTTTGGCTGCACACTGGGGTGAGTCATTACTGGCCATGGTGGATAGCTGCTGTGTACGCGAGTCAGAGTCCTCTTTCAAATACATTCAGCAAACCTTCTGAGAGCAGCAGCAGAATTAGTGTCTTCTTTTTAAGGAATGGGTTAACAATCACATTTTAGAAAGGGAACCCAAAGCAAAAACGAAGGATCCAAGTGGAGCAGACAAGCCCTGACCCCGTCCAAGAGAACCTGAGTGGCCACAGCACAAGGAAATGAAGCGTACCAGAGCTGCCACGCACTAGGTCATCCATTCTTTTCCAGTCCAATGTGCAATTAATTACAGCTGTATAAATACACAAATACCTTACAAAATTAAATATCCCTGTAAATTAGAACGAGCAGCAGGCAACAAAGTCTTTGCTTTGAAATATGTGCCAGGAGAAATCATTTTATTTTAAGATCCCTAAAGATCTTTCACAATGATTTAAACTCATCCCTTCATCTTAAAAGAGCTAGAAAAAAACCACTGAAACTATGAGTAGTTGTGTAAGATCTCTACAGCTGAAGGGGGAAGAAAATTGTAAAACAACAGTGGTTTCTCAGCTGGGAAAAATAATTTTCCTTTCCCTTGCAGTGATCGCCCGAGTGTTTTAACAACACGTTCAGATTTGTATGCCCACCCAGCTGCCAGCAGCAGCCCTTTCCTACTCCCCTGGCTGTGTGCACGGCTGGCCAGCCCTGCATAGCCTGGCCCGAGAGCTGGCTGACTCCCAGGCAGGCGCAGAGGTTAAGCAGGCTGTGGGTGCTGGTTTGGTGTGGGCTGTGAGGTCATGTTTTACTTTGGCAGGAAAAGGAGAGTGGGGAAGGAAGGGAGGATATAATTACTTTTAACTAGCACTCATTTCTTCTTAATTGGTGCTAGAGCTTTTTCTTCCTGTTTTATGCTTGTTTAAAAGAGTGCTTTAGGAAAAAAACACACACACAAAAAAAACCCTCAAAAGGTAGTTTTCTCCAATACTAATACAATATTAATATTATATTAATATTAAATATTAAGCTTCCTGCCACCAGAGCTTCAGCTAAAGCCTCATAAGTAGTTCCTGCCGTAAGTGCTCTCTCTCAGCTTCAAAGTGTGGATGGGATGGATGTGTCCAAAAAGGGAACATTAATCCTGAAACTGTTCAAACTCTGATCTGGAAATGGGCCACCAGAGGAAGAGGGGGAACCAATCAGGGTTGTCCTCAGATGATGGAAAGCACACCCATCAGAGACCCCTGGACACAGGCGTCCTGTTTCCTTAATGGGCCCTCTTACCCCCGGCTGTTACCAATAGTCCAGTTCTACCTCTTCTAATAACTGACACCTCCAAAGCAAAGCAAAGACTTTCCAAGCCAGTTTTGCTTGAGTTAGAAGAAAAACCAGATATCATTTCAGTGTATCACATGATTTTACTTTCCCTCGGCCCTCCCATCTCCCTCTGTCATGGACATGGGTCCCTCTGTCAGACTATGTGACAAACAGCAGTGGCACCCGTGACTTCATTCTAAAACATAACCTTCAAATTTCATTTTCATTTCCCTGAAATTAGATTTAATTCCAGCCCAGGAGCTATCTCTAAGCACCGACAGATCCTGGATCTGAGTATACACCAGAAAGGCATATTGTGTCCATTAGATGCTGAAGGAACCTCTAACTACGTTAACAATCTCACGCACCGCTCGGGGAACAAGTAACATCACAGTTAATGACCTATGTTGTAAGGAGAGGAAGGAAGTTAAGAAAACCTACTATAGAATTTTTATTGATTACTTTTCAGCTAAGGTCCCAGCCTGGGATTTCTATCCTTTCAAGTTCACCATGATTCACTTTTCCTCCTCTTTGCAAGGCAACTCGACTGAAGTCAGGAGACCTGTTCTTAGAGAGGAGTCCACCCTAGAAGTTAGAAGCAAGGGTCTGCAGACATGCGCCTGCCCAGCTCTATTCCACAGTCTGCACGAGCCCCTGCCCTGTGCTGAAGCAGAAAATTGGCTGGTCTCCACCATCCAAGAGCAACTTCAAGGCTGGGGACCTCAGTGGAGGTGGAGAGGGCAGATATTTTTCAGAATGCCTGAGGGATGGTCACACAGAGGGTTGGTACAAAACATTGCAGGTCAACTGGCAAAGCAGCTGAATTAACCTGCAGGCCTTCCTTGCCCCAGGTCATTCCTATAAAACTTACTGATGGCTGAAAGAAAAACAGTATCTTCTTCCATGATGGCCTCTGGATGCAGATGACCCTGTTCTGTCCACAGTGACCTTCCTCCTTTGGCAATATTTCTACATCCCATGAAGACAGCCAAGGAGAGGCAAGGCAGATGCAGCAGCAAGCCACTGAGGCCAGGGCTCAGATGAGCCTCTTCTCTGTCCCCAGGTGTCCTTTTGTTTTGTTTTAGTGGTAGGAAGGGACTGTTTTTAATCCTGGGATCCAGAAGACAAAGACTGCTATGTCTGCTTATTTAGGATCATATGGGGAGAAGCATTACTGAAAGTACTTTCAACTGGACAAGGATCATTGGAAATGACCATGGGATTCAGAGGGAGACTCCAAGTCTGTACTAAAAGTTGAGTTTCTTTGACCAAAGGGAGCTACAACAACCACAAGGTTGCTACTCAACATTACCATAATGATGACGACAATCATGAAGATCATTACCAGAAAGTGAGTCACTCCCTCCTTGTGGGACATTTGTGTATGATGCTGCACTAATTCCAAAGTGTACCACCCATCACTAATGCCAAGGAGAAACAGAAGAAACTCTGAGAGAAAAGCAGTTCATAGGAGCACTGCTGGGACGAACTTCCCTCATCTACTGTGCCCACCTTCAGGAGCTACGGTAAAATCTCACAGTCCTTTCAAGTCCACTGGAAATATTCTTGGCTTTTCCCTTCATACGAGGTCAGCAGCAGCCACTGTTCCAGCCCCACTAAAAAATCCTCCCCTCTCTCTTCCACTAAAAGAAAACCGCCTAACTATGTTTTAAATAAGTTCCACTTTCAGAAAATACACCTATGCCATTTCTAAGCTCATCACCACCTTTTCCCTGAATGGAAAATGCAGGGATTAACAATGGCAAAAAGAAATGGAAGGGGAAAAGGTAAGTTCTTTCCTTTTAGGTTCTAAAAAAAAAAAGCCAGATGTTTCCTCCCATAGTCTCTAAGCCACCCCCCGCCCCAAGTTAAAGTGATACCACAGATAGAGAAAAGGAAAAAAGTATTATGTTGTCTTAAAAAACAGACAAAAATATCCAAAGACAGCAGTACAGACATCACAGGTGGTCATAACAGGGACCTATCATAAAAAAGGAAGCCAAAGGACATGAAAAAATTATTTGGAGATTCACTGGATCCCCTCTGGGTTGTTTTTGTTTTTTTTGTTGTTGTTGTTTTTCTCCCTTTCGTTACACCACATGCTACTACCAAGATTCTCAGCACAGGAAAAAAGAGAAGGGTAGAGAGCTTTGGAGATGGGGACCAGGAGAGCTAGAAAGTGTGTTGACAGGACGGAAAGAAAGCAGTTACGCCACAGGCTTACACATGAGAGGGGCCGTCAAGAATCACAGAGAGAAGTGAGAGGCAACACTTTCTTTATCTCTCGAAGGCGAGTGAGGGTGTTCAGCAGAGTCACTTAGTACTTCGATTCACTTGGGCATCTGCGGGAAAGTTTTGACCTACAGGTGGCAGAGGAAAAGGATGGATTAGAAACCTGGATCCAGATGTCTCTCCCCTCTTAGGTCTCTCTCCTCCGCAGTTCTGTCCTTGAGCTGCCTCCCCTCAAACACCTAAGGCCCAGGTCTCTAGGCTCCCTGAATAAGCAGGCTAAGCTGTGGTCTCCCTCATTATGAGGTCCCTAGGATACAAGCCCCTCACAGGATCAGAGGCCAGATCACAGGGTGGAATACCAGACCACAAAGGTTCTTGCCACCTTCCTCTGATTCAGTCAAAACATTAAAACAAAACAAAACAAAACAAAACAAAAAAACAAACTCGAAAAAAAAAAAAAATCAAAGCAGGACATTAACTGCAAATGTGATCAGGTCCCCTTAGTCATTCAGGATACTGGGTGACACCTTATGAGAAGCAGAGGCTTCATTACCATCATACAACCACACTTATACCAATGTCCTTCCTCTGTTTTCAACCTATTTTTTGGGAACAAGACTTCCTTCTTGGTTTACATGGATGTCCCTGGGACCAAAAGCTAAGAAGACGAAATACGAGGACAACTTCTTACCGTATCGTGCCAGCAAGAAGTGGGTTAAAGGCATATAACCAGTCGTTCATGTCTTTGTCATTGAGAGCCTGTAAAAGGACCCCACGATGCTTTGTGCAGACAGCAAAGATGTTAGGTGTCTGAAAGAGACACAGGTAGATAGAAAAGTTACAACGGCTGCTGATAACAGGGACCAGCCTGCCATATTCACAGGACACACAGCACTTCATACTGAAGGTTCAGAGAGCCCAGACACATGGGAGAGATGCCACACCACACAACAGAGAATTTAGAACTTGGAAGGGAAGGGTACAGGTGGCCATAAAAAGCCAAGAGAGCAGGACTGACCTTCACCATGGCCTGCTGGTCCTCGCTATATTCCACCTGTGCTGTGGACAGGTTAATGATGCCACGCTCCACTGGGTCTTTGTCGCTGTTATAGATGAAGACATAAGGGCGGCGAACCACAACAAAATGTTTGGCCCAGTTGCTGTAAAGTGGCTCCTTGAAATGCAGGTATCCTTTCTTAGAGACCACAGAGCTAAAGAGGACAGTATGAAAGACATTAGTTTCTCACAAAAAGAAAGTGATCGGGATCCCTGGGTGGCACAGCGGTTTGGCGCCTGCCTTTGGCCCAGGGCGCGATCCTGGAGAACTGGGATCGAATCCCACATCGGGCTCCCGGTGCATGGAGCCTGCTTCTCCCTCTGCCTGTGTCTCTGCCTCTCTCTCTCTCTGTGACTATCATAAATAAATTAAAAAAATTAAAAAAAAAAAAAAAAAAAAAGAAAGTGATCATGGCCTGAGGACCATGAAAATCTGTCTCACCTAAGCCTAGTCCCTAGGATGAACAAAACAGGCAAAAGAGACAAAAGATCCGTTTGGTCTAGAATCTTCTCTGTTAAAGTAATACAGCAAAAAACCACAAAGCATCACCATAGCATACTGTGGTGTGGTGGAGATGCCTGATAAGACACAAACGGAGCAGGAACCCAGCCTGGTTCTTTCCTCCCAGATTCCATTGGCATCAACAATAATATTCATCTCATGTATAAGAACAGTGAGTATATCATGCTGATTTGTCTTTTGTACCTGGAATCCCTGTCAATACAGTACTCACCCTGGTCTAATTTCTTCAATATCTGGAACAAGATTGAGAAACTCATTTTTTCCTGCTCGGGCCAAATAGGGTGTTTCCACAGTCGGGACAATCTGAAACTGTTCAAATTCTGTGCAGGGACTAGAGGCCCGGGAATTGGCTTCTGGGGTCCTTTAAAAGAAAAAAGTTGGGAATAAGAGGAGCTTCAGCAAGTCCAATGCATAATGTGTATAACCCTCTCACCAAGAGGAATGAGACCTCCCTTAACAGCAGGAGGCCTTGCAAACAGTTTCAGAGAGCTCAGTTGAGAAGACAAGCTGGTGTCAGAAAGTTAATTCCAAATTCAACTGAGGTCGTCCTTTAGAAGTTACAAAAGTCATCAAGTCATGCACAGTCCCTCTTCCTCCTCTGAACAGAAGTATCTGGGGCATGATATTCCATTCAGTGGTTCTAAGTGTAATCCCTGACCAGCAGCATCAACCTCACCTAGATACCGTTAGAAATTAAAATTCTCAGGCTCCAACCCAGACCTACAGAATCAGAAGGTGGAAATCAGCCACCTGTGCTTTAACAAACCTCCCAGGTGATACTGATGTGCACTGACCTTGGAGAACCACTGCCTTAAGGGGCTGGCAGAGAAAGCAAACATGTGGGAAGAAGCTGGCTTCCTGAATGACCACCAAACTAGAGCAGTCTAGGCCCACGACGTGGGAAGTAGTTCCTATGCTCTGCACTGTGAGCTTAGCCTGATGAATTGTATCTCACCAATTCTAAAAAGCCCAATTTTTAATACTTCACCATTTCTCAAGTTGGGGGATGCACCTTACAATTGATGACAGGTCGCATGACAGTGTTTTTTTTTTTTTTTTAGTGGCACAATAAAATAATGCTATGGTTGATGACATCACAAATTAATTACATCATCTGGGTGTGTTATTTTCTCAATCACACTCAACTATGGCAGTGTTGTTACAGTCAGACAGCTAGCTGGGCGATACCCAGGTGGGTTCTGACAAGTGAGCACAGTGAATGGAGATAGGCACAAGTTTGGTGAGGAGTCACAAAGAAGTGATTACAGTGATAAATTCACTGGATCTAGACTAAACTTGTCTCTGTTATTCTTACCAATATGTTTCACTGTGCCATCAAAATATTTTTTCCAAACTAAGTTTTAAGCTGTTTTCCTGAAGATGAGGCTTGTTCTGTCTGATATGAGTAGGGAGCCAAGCAGGGGTGGGAACAGAAGGCCAAAGTGAGCACAGAGGGGTTCAAAAGAGGAACCAAGGGCTTTCATGCAGAAAGGTGGTGAGACATAATGTTAGAAGTTATAGGAGCATCTCCTTGGGACTGTGATATCCAGAGAAGGCTCCCACATACTTCTGAGTGCTGCTGAGAGGGATGGTCCAGCCCTCAGCTAAGAACCACTGAGCTAGAGGAAGGCTGGCATTTCCCTTGGTTCTTAGACTAGCTTCTCTCAGTGAAGTCTGGGTACTTGTGACTTCTTTTTTCAAGTTTATATTTACTATTTATTTTTAGTAATCTCTACCACCAACATACGGCTCAACTCACAACCCTAGAAGCAAGAGTTGCATCTCCCACCAACTGAGCCAGCCAGGTGCCTTCAAAACAAAACCAAACAAAACCAAAACAAAACAAAACAAAACAAAAACTAGGGTACTTACTTCTGATCAAGAGAGTTGCTCCTAGCCTCTACCAGAGAAGGGCAGGTGGAAGAGGGAGTGAGGGTAGCACTGCTGAAACTGGACACAGAGGGATCCCGTCCGATAGGAGAGATATCAGACAACTGGAGGCAAACAGAAGATAGCAAGTGAGATTTAGCTGAAAAACAAAATGCCTCTGCAATGCAGAGCTCTGACACCCAGTGACCTCACATTCATAAATCTGATGCAGCAGGTTATTCAAGAAAATGACTTACAGATATCTTATGCCCTGAGTGTCACATTAGGAATCATCTACAGGGGCAGCCCAGGTGACTCAGCGGTTTAGCGCCGCCTTCAGCCCAGGGTGTGATCCTGGAGCCCCGGGATCAAGTCCCACGTCGGGCTCCCTGCATGGAGCCTGCTTCTCCCTCTGCCTGTGTCTCTGCCTCTGCCCCACCCCCCACCATGAATAAATAAATTAAATCTTAAAAAAAAAAAAAAGGAATCATTTACAGAAAAGGCAAGGCTGGCTTTTTATTTTGTGACTGTCCTGTATTAAGTGACCCTATCTCTATGAGCCCAGTATTTAGAACAGGCACTATTCTAAGAATATGGCAGAGGCCTTGCCCTCCTGGAATTTATATTCCAAGTGGAAAAGGCAGACAACAAACAGATCAACAAACACTTTGAGAAGTGCCAGTTAGTCATATGATCCAGTAATTCTACTACTGGGTATTTACCCCCCTAAAATGAAAACACTAATTCAAAAAGATATATGCACAACTATGTTCACTGTAGCGTTATTGACAATAGCTAAGATATGAAAGCAACTCGTGTCTACCGATAGATGAATGATAAAGAAGATGTGGTGTATATATACAATGGAATATCACTCAGCCAGAAAAATAAATGATCATTTCATTTGTGATGAAATGAATGGACCTAGAGGGTATTATGCTAAGTGAAATAGGACACAGAAAGACAAACACCATATGCTTTTACTTATAGTGGAACCTAAAAAACAAAAAAAACAAGCAAAAAACAGACTTTTAAATACAGAAAACAAATTGAGGGGAAATGGGTGAAGGGATGGGTGAAACGGATGAAGGGGATAAAGAGGTACTGACTTCCAGTTATAAATAAATAAGTCATGGAGATGAAAAAAGTGCAGCATGAGGAAAACACTCAATAATACTGTAATAATGTTGTATAGTGACAGATGGGGATGACGCTCATCATTGCGATGAACACTGGGTAATGTACAGAACTTTTCAATCACTATGTTGCACGCCTGAAACTAATATAACTTTGTGTGTCAACTATACTTCAATAAAACAAAGCGTCCTTTGGGCAGCAGGTGCTGCCCAAAGGTAGTGGTAAGTGCGATAGTAAAAAATGAAGCAGGGAAAGAGATCGGAAAGTTTCAGGGAGCTGGGGCCTTTATGTAGGCTGGTTGAGGAGTCGATTTTTTTTAAATTTTTTATTTATTTATGATAGAGAGAGAGAGAGAGAGAGAGGCAGAGACATAGGCAGAGGGAGAAGCAGGCTCCATGCACCGGGAGCCCGATGTGGGATTCGATCCCGGGTCTCCAGGATCACGCCCTGGGCCAAAGGCAGGCGCCAAACCGCTGCGCCACCCAGGGATACCCCAGATATTTTTTTTTTTTAAAGATTATTTATTTATTCTTAGAGACACAAAGAGAGAGAGGCAGAGACACAGGCAGAGGGAGAAGCAGGCTCCATGCAGAGAGCCTGACGTGGGACTCAATCCAGGGTCTCCAGGATCACACCCTAGGCTGGAGGCGGCGCTAAACCGCTGCACCACCAGGGCTGCCCAAGAGTCGATATTTAAGCAGAAAAATGAACAAGATAAGGAAGCAATCACCAGAATATCTGGAAGAAGCCTATCTCAAGGAAAGGAACAGCAAGGGTGCAAAGACCACTGGCAAGAAGGAAGCTGGAGTGTCTAGAAACAGTAAAAAAGGTCACAATGACTAGAACAGAGTGAGCATCACAGAGGTTCTTTAAAGTGTTCACCTCACTCTGTCAAAGGCAACAACATTTTACGCTATCGAGAACCTCAGGACTTTTAGTGTTCTGTCATACAGTAACATACCAGCCCCCTACAGGGTCTTCTCTGAGGGACTGGGGAAGAAGCCAAAATGCTTCCCATCTAAAACACTCTAAGAGACACGGGAATACTTTTATCTTCAGAAGTCAGTGTTCTGACTCTGAAAAATGAAGTAAATATAAGAGCAGATCTGCCCTATATCCTCAGACACAATGCTACACCCATCTGAAGCCACCTAAAAGCAAGGAACCTGGGACAGGAAATCTGAGCTGCTCACCTTACAGTCACTGATGCTGCCATGCACCTGGCTGAACTCCCGGTTGAAAGTGTGGGTGAGGAGTTGCAGGCACTAGGGGAGAGAGAGGAGAGTGTCAGTGGTTAAATGAAGCCCTGGATGCAAGGCAGTTAACAGGCTAAGACACACAGAGGAGCTCAGGTGCTGTCCAAACACTCCAGAAACTGAGTAAAAACACAGTGAGAGAGGCCTGACATATGCCTAACAAAGTTAAATTCAGTGGATAAAAAAGCCACTCTCAAGGCTAGAAAAGCAAACAGCTGCCACCACTGCAGTTTAGAAGTGCTTAAGAAGAGAACAGTGCCCCTCCGATTCGTCCTGGTACTAAAAGGCATGGAGACTTCTGGATGGACAGATTTTTCTAAACTGCCTAGACCATTCGGTTATTGAAACAACATGACACAAAAGCCTTCTCATCTCTGTATTCCATTGTACGCCAATTGCCCAGACACCATAAAGCCTGGGAGTCACTCTCAATGACCCCTCTGCTCTCTCCCACCCCATCGAGGCAACAAGGAGTGCTGACTCTCCCTCCCCAATGTCTCTCCCGTGACCACACTTTCCTCTTCACCCTGCAGCCCCCCACCACACCTCTCATCCAGGTCATTGCAAAAAAAAGACCTCTTTGGGCCTCTAGTCTGTTGTCACCCCAAACCCATGCTCTTCCTTGTTGCCACAGGAGTCTTCCTGTTTAAAATATTTCCATGTTACCCCCAGGGTACTCTAAACTCGAGTCCAGCCCACAGAGCCTGCAGGATCTTGTCCTGCCTCACATCTCTGACCCCATCTCCCGCCTCTCTGCACGTCCCCAGTGATTCCCTAGCACTGATGTTGTAGCACACGCGGCTGCCTCTGGTGCAGCCTTCCTAGATCAGCTCACCAACACTGGACCATGGAAGCCTTCCTCTAGCTCCCCCAGACTCCAGACCTATACCACCAAGTCACCTGTGAGCTCAGTGAGGGTAGAAATGGAGTTTTATTTATTTCTACCTTCACAGCTAGTACAGGCCTTGAAACAAAGGCCCTCAAAGAAAGATGAAAACGAAAAATCCAACTAGCTCATGGAGTCTCACAGTGGGAAAATGCTCAGCAAAGAGGAAGGGATTCACACCTTGGTAGCCAGCTCCTTCTCCCGATCCACAAGGCTTTCAATGTCTGCTGAGTCGTAGCCACTGCTCTCGCTGGGGGTGATGGCGCTTTCAAAGGTGGTGGTAGAGATCTGAGAGGAGATGCTGGTGGAAGTGCTGAGGGTCCCACTGCTGAGGCTGGGGGACAATGAGTCACTCAAGGATTTGGGGATGCTGTCACCAAGTCTGTCACGTAGCAGCAGGAAGTGGCGAGTTTTCTCCACCTAAGATCAACACAACTGCCTCAGTACACATAAAACTTATTAAGATCTTTGTAAGATTTGTTTTAGAGAGAAGGGAGACAGAAAGAGAAAGAGAGAGAGAGAACATGTGCGCATGAGTTCGCACACATGAAAGAGTATGCCTGAGCGGAGGGAGGGGCAGAGGGAGACTGAAAGGGAGAATCTCCAACAGACTCCCTGCTGAGCATAGAGCCTGACATGGGCTCAATCCCACAACTCCAAGGTCATGACCTGAGCTGAAATGCTCAACTGACTGAGCCACCCAGGCCCCCAAAGCTCATTAAAAAAATTTTCTTTTAAGATTTTATTTATTTATTCATGAGAGACACACACAGAGAGAGAGAGAGAGAGAGAGAGAGAGAGGCAGAGACACAGGCAGAGGGAGAAGCAGGCTCCATGCAGGGAGCCCGACGTGGGACTCGATCCCGGGTCTCCAAGATCAGGCCCTGGGCTGAAGGCGGCGCTAAACCACTGAGCCACCCGGGCTGCTCCTCATTAAGATCTTAATAAGCAAAATATTATGCCTCCATCATGATCAAAAGCTGAAAAGCGGGATCCCTGGGTGGCTCTGCAGTTGGGTGCCTGCCTTCGGCTCAGGTCATGATCCCAGGGTCCTGGGATCGAGTCCTGCATTGGGCTCCCTGTGAGGAGCCTGCTTGTCCCTCTGCCTATGTCTCTGCCTCTCTCTGTCTGTGTCTCTCATGAATAAATAAATAAATCTTAGAAAAAAAAAAAAGCTGAAAGGCCAGGATCACACAGAGAAGTTGAGTGTGAGACTGATACTTTGGGAGTCATGCTCAAGAGTTTATCTGAGTGTCTCCAGCCCTTGGATACCTCGTGAAGGAGCTCCAGCTTCTCTAACTCCCACTGGTGCTCAAGGATGAGGCTATCCCCACGGGGCCGCCAGCCTGCTAAGTTCTCTTCTCCTCGCACATATGCTACTGACGTATCCAAGATTTTTCTTCTCCTCCTCTGCATGCCTGGGACAAGAAGAAATAATGTTTTTTTGTAGAGAAAACTCTGATTCCATTTTTAGCTCAAAACAAACTAATAATTCATATACATGGCAAACTAAGACAGTCAAAATACATGGAATTTTGTTTATTAGTAAATATTCACCCCTTTTTCCCAAGGTAATTCTCTGAACCTCTTTTAGAACTGATTTTTATACTCTTTGATAATTATGAAGATTTGTAATGCAACTTGAGAAAATGCCCAAGTTATTGTGTTAAGTGAAAATATAGAAAGATTGAATAGTCTGTAACCTAAGGTTCCAAATGTATAAAAATACACCCACGTGAAGTAGGAAAGGACCTCCCTGCCCCCTGCCCACACTACATTCAGGAGCTCAGTTAGGACTGCAGTTGACAGATAGCTTCAGCCTCATCATTTCCCATTAATTTTTAAAAATATTATAGTTTTACATATCAAAGACATGAATTTATGTTAATTAAAACATTTATCAAGGAAGTATCTGGACACTGTAATTAGCTGCTATTGGGACATGGATTCACACTCAAATTCTTTTTTTAAACTAAATCTTGTCTGTGGGCTCTAATCTTCTTCCGTGTATGTTCTCTGAAATGATTCAAACTCACCTTAATCGAATGTTTTTTAAGAACCCTGACTTTTGTCCATGTTCCAGTTTATAAACACAGAAATGCACAGGGCTGCTTAAGGCCACCAAGCTAGAGGAGTAGCAGCAGCCCAAAGAAACACCAAAAAGGACACACAAATTCAACTTAATAATTTGTCTTCCTAGAGCACAGAAAGTTTGAATTCTAGTTTGGCAGCACCTATAAAGTTATACTGCCAAGGTATCTTTGGTACTAACGTGGAGAGGAAAATGGTTATGAAGTTTGCCAAGACAAATTCGTTCTAATATACCAAAATTTTTATAGTATGTTACAACCTCATCATATTTTGTTCAATACAGTTTCTTTTTTAAGGATTTTATTTATTTATTCATGAGGGAGACAGAGACATAGGCTGAGGGAGAAGCAAGCTACCTGTGGGGAATCCGATGTAGGACTCGATCCCAGGACTCCAGGATCACAACCTGAGCCAAAGGCAGAAGCTCAACCACTGAGCCACCCAGGTGCCCCTCAATACAGTTTTTATAACTGTTTTGCAGGTCACAAACGAAATAGTATTGTAACTCAGATAACGGTCACTCTCACCACCACCAAAAAACTGGCTTATAAGATATACCTGGTTTCCAAAAAATTTTCTATATATCCTAAGTGGGTCGGATAGATTTTTGACATAATATACTCCAAGCACAGGCAAAGATATCAATCACCTCCCCAATCCATAAGGGCTTACCTGGACTACCCGTGTCTGCCATTTTGCATAAACTGAGTTCATAAATTCCAGTGACTCGATTGCTATTCGAATTAAAACAAACAACTATTTAACTTCTTGTAGCACAAAAACAGGAAAATCTTAATTCTTTCTACTTAAAACACTGTCCCTGAATAAGGACTGCAGCCCACCCTCAAATATAGATATTTCTTATTTCTTATATTTCTTTCTTTTCTTATTTCTTTTCTTATTCTAAACTTAAGAAGTATATTTTTCTGAGGAGTTTGTTTTCATCCCAATCTTTTTAATTACTTTAACAGGATGAATAAAATTGAATGATAAACTTAAAAATTTGTAATAAAAATTAAAAATCTGCCTTTTCTGACCACAAGAGAAGAGATGAGGGGGAAGTCTGACTAGAATAAAATGATGGGCATCAAATTTGGGAGCATGCGATTAGGAAGTGTACTGAACCTCTCGTGTATTAGTAACACTTATTATTTAGGCTGGGTGGTAAGGAACGGGTCATCCCTTTATTAGTCTTAACATATTTTGATATATCTTAAATATGAATAAATCTTTAAAAAAATCCCAGTGAAAATCCCAAATCTAATTCTAATCAGTTAGAATTAATGACATGAGAGAACATTTAGTCCCTGCAAAATTGTTCTGAGTGTTCACAATGTAATACTCCTTCCTTCACTCATACACTCATCTATCCATCAATATTTCAGTAAATGCCAACACTTAGAAGTTATTGTACTCCAGGTATGAGGTTGTAAGCCAACCCTGAAACAGCAGGCCAGTGACACCGAGAGGTCTGCTGATTCTGTAGTGGGCAAACCAACTGGAAGCGAAACTTGTCCCAGAAACTTACGAGTCTGGTGACTTTGAGTAGCCACTGCCAAAGAGGCTGCGCAGAGAGCGTGGCGGTGAGATCTTGGCATCCCGGGAGTAGAAGACCATGCACACGTCCTTGGTGATGACAGCTGGCTGGATGCAATGATCCAACTGAAAGCAGAAAGGAGCGGGCTCCAATTAAATGCAGACAGAACATCTGTGTCAGGACTCTGCTCCTGCCCAGTTGGAAAGCTAGTCCCAGAAGTGGGGGCTGGAAGATTTCAGCTCTACCAATTACTTCAACAGCAGCTTAGCAGATAATAAATGCAAGATGAGGAAGCAGTCCTTGCAGCTCCTTTATTTTTCCCAAATTAAAAAAAATTTTTTCTGAAATAATGGCCATAATTATTTATTATGTGCAAGCAATGTTCTAAATGCTTTTATATATGACCTCTCCACATCTTCCTGAGGCAAATGCCATCATTATTACCCCTGTTTCAGAGATGAGGGAATTGAGGCACAGACAGAGTCTCTGTGGAAGGATATGCTGGCAGTAAGTGGCAGCACAGGGACCTGAACTCAGGCTAGTTCCAGGGTCTGGGTTGTTAATTGCTCCTAGGCTCTGCCCACAGCTACAAAAACAAGAGGTGAAGTTCTCTTAAAATCATACCTTTGGTCACCAAAACTGAAGTTATAACAGAAGCCATATGACTTTTTTTTTTAAGTTTATGTATTTTTTTTTTTCAGTAATCTCTACACTCAACGTGGAGCTTGAACTCACAACTCCAAGATCAAGAGTCACACACTCTTCTGATTGAGCCAGTCAGGCACCCCATTGTAGGGCTTTGTGATTACAGAGACTAGGAACAGAATCTAATACAATCAGAACAGTAGCAAACAGTTTACAAAAATCAGTGAATCTTTCTTCCTCATTTCCTGCAGTAATCTGCCCACTGTTCAGGTCTAGCCATTTGTGGTGATTTAGGTTCAGAGTCTCCTCACCTCTAAGTATGCGGACAAGGTCATGTAGATCTTTTCCCCATAGGGCGTCACTCTGTTCAGAAGGAGAGAGTTATGGAGGGAGCTGTCCCACACGGCCTCGAAACGGTAGAAAGTCCTGAGGTCAGAAAGGCAAGAGGCAGTCACTCAAAGCAGCTGGGTCATCTTAGTCCAGGTACCCTCACTGTCAATAACACTACTGAATCCTACACCAACAGACACTTGCAATGTATCGAAATGTGAGAGTGGAGCCTTTATCCCCTAGAAGGAAAAGGTAGGCTACCAGTCTCTAGCCCCACCCCCCACCCAGAAGCACTTAACTATGCTTTTTTTTTTCTGGACGAGCCTGCTTCTCTGCCTATATTTTTTTTTTTATTTTATTATTCATGATAGTCACAGAGAGAGAGAGAGAGGGGCAGAGACACAGACAGAGAGAGAAGCAGGCTCCATGCATCGGAAGCCCGATGTGGGACTCGATCCCGGGTCTCCAGGATCGCGCCCTGGGCCAAAGGCAGGCGCCAAACCGCTGCGCCACCCAGGGATCCCTGCTTCTCTGCCTATAAACAAAAAACCAAATCAATCAAAGTGATTAAGATGAAAAGGATAAGTGCCTATAGACAAAAACTGAAGGAAGAAAGCCTAAATAAGCTCCTCAGTCAACAAAGAGAGAGCAGGAAGCCAATCCTCAGGAGCTCATAAGCCTGTCTTGACATCACAGTCCAGTTCTGCTGAGCCTCAGAAATGTGACAAATTCCTGCGAGGACTGATGGACCAAACAGGCAGAATAATTTAAGTACAGAGAATCTAATTTTAAATAAAAGGATAAGAGGCTATTCTTAGTGATGTTTCAGTAGAATGATTTTAATACCAAAGCTGTATAACCATTATTTGTTACTTTTCAAAAACAATCCACATGAAAGTCAATCTTACGTTTCAATAACAACTAGAAGCTTGATTTAATAAGCACCTATAAACTATTTTTTAAGTTGCCCTAATATCTTCCTTTTTTCCTACTGGTAAAACCCCATAGACCTGACCTGACATTACAGACCAGCCCCCAACTCTGCCCGCAGGTGCACCCACAGGTTCCTTAACAAGTGTCTACACCTGCACAGTGCATGTTCCATCACTACTAGCTCTCACCTGGTTCAGCCAGAGTTTCTGTACACTTTACTTCCTTTTATGTTCCTCCTTACTCCTTCCCAAATGGTAACCTTGCTAGTGCTGTCTTTTCTAGATTTCCTATGAGACAAATAACTTCCCTAAATCAGATGAAGAGAGATGGGAAAAGACTTACTTCACTACTGAACGAGGACTTTTTCCTACCCCCCAAAGAATAAAATAGATAAGACAAGCAGCTCTGACAGCAGAAAGAGAAATGTTTAAAAATCAACAACCTATTTCTCACAGACTCAGCTGCCCAAGTAGCTGAACTGGTCTCTACTATCTCACAGGACAAAACAATGAAAACAGTGAATAATTATGCAAAGCTACAGAGCAACAAACCTTCAAGTTTCTGACACAGAGAGGACAAAGAGAACAGAACACCCAGCCTGAGATTCTATATGAAAGATGGGGGGTAACTTTCTAATTTGTAATCTAGCAGAGGAAAAGCTGAAGGTGCGTAAGAATAAAATGGACAAGTTTAGTAAATGGAATGGGAAAAGAACTCTACCAATTACTTAAGAAGCTGTGTGTGAAATTGTACACACATCAGGAAAAGCCAAGGGCACAAAGGGTGCAGGATAAAGTGTTGCTCTATCCTAGGTCTGCATGGGGAAAAATTACTAAATTAACATAGTAATCTAAGCAACATAAGACATAAAGCATTCTGATAAATTAGAATCTTTATTTGCAAAAATCCAACAGAAAATACCTAGGCATATCCTTATCAAGAAAGAGCCTGCAAAAACATAGAAAAGGCTTTTGTTAGTACAGAAAAACAAAACAAAAAAACAAAAAACAAAAACGGAAAGGAAAAAAGAAAAGAGAGAAAAAAATTAAAAAGGCAAATTTGTTAAGCAAAGTGAATCTAAGTGGACAATTAACAGAGAACTCCATAGGGTACAATTTGATAGACAGCTTATAATGACATGGGTCCCTCTCCTGAGACATTTAATTAAGGAAAATGTTGGGCACGGAAGGGATGGTGGACACCACCCCTATTAAGACCCCATCTGCAGGTGACTCAGTACTGGCAAGTAGGAAGCTGCTGTGGAATTGAGGGAAAACCCAGTCAATTAGGTAACACAGGTGCAGGACTGGGAAGAAAAGCAGCTGTGACCCTTGTGGGCTCCACACCATGAGAGCTCTCTCATAGATGTATGTACATCTCACACCCAAAGTGGAGTTAAGTTCAACTTTAAACATTAAACTTTAGGCAAATAGAACAAAAGCTCTCTTAACCAAACTCCACTTAGCAACTTGCCAAATTAACTTATGCTGTGTTCCTAAAATATAAAGACGGATATCTATTTTGCACTGAGCATCCTAAACTAGTGGTATCTCATCTACCCAGACAGTTTGCTCCCAGGAGCTGAGTGGTGTAAGTGTGTGCTTATCAAGTATCAATAGTATTTGGTCCTGAACCTGTTTATACTGCACTTATTATAATCGTTTAATTTAATCAGATATTAGGCAAATCCATGAAACATGAGGGCAAAAATAATCTTTATTTAGTGTGAAACATAACTAAGTCGAACATTTTTGTTTATTTATTTATTTAGTTTTGAGAGAGTGAGAGAGCGCCAATGAGCAGCGGGAGAGGTAGAGAGAGAGAATCCCAAGCAGGCTCCACAGTCAGTGCAGAGCCGGACAGAGGGTTTGATCTCATGACCCTGAGATCATGACCTGAGCCAAAATCAAGAGTTGGTCACCCAAATGACTAAGCCACCAAGGTGCCCCAAGTTGACCATTTTTAAAAGATGTGATAACTGCTGAGTTGTGTAAAAACAGCTGTTAAGCTTGGGTGTCATAAGTGTTTTAAAAAAAGGGGGGCAGGGCAGCCCCAGTGGCGCAGCGGTTTGGCGCCACCTGCAGCCCAGGGCGTGATCCTGGAGACCGAGGAACAAGTCCCACATTGGGCTCCCTGCATGGAGCCTGCTTCTCCCTCTGCCTGTCTCTCTCTCTCTGAATGAATAAATAAATAAATAAATCTTTAAAAAAGGGGGGGGGGCAAATAGTAAAATTTCAAGAATAAATGATAAAAAGTTCAAAGGATTTTTGCATTTATTTAGTTATTTTTAAAGATTTAAAAATTTATTTGGTGAGGAGAGAGAACAGGCACAGAAGGAAAGGAAGAAGCAGACTCTCCACTAAGCAGAAAGCCCAATATGGGCCTCAATTCCAGGACCCCAGGATTATGACCTGAGCTAAAGGCAGACACTTAACCAACCAAGCCACCCAACTGCCCCTAAAGGATTTTGCAAGAAAGACAACCAGAAATACAATAATTAAGCCTATAATTAAAGGGAAGGCCTTGGCCCTACAGCAAGAGCTTGACAAATTAATATGTTTATATAGCTTAAATTAAAGTATTTAAAGTATATATCTTTTTATTATATTTGACTTTAACCATTTTTTTTTGGTTAATTAACTCTAAACTTCTACTGTGAAAGATAAGCTCCTTCTAACAAAAGCCAAATTAATCTCCTAAGCATCTGACTCGTGGCTGGGTATGAATCAGAGGACTTTTGAAGGTTACTTTATGTAGGCAACCAGCATTTCAAGCAAACATCATTGTTCTGTGTATTTCGCTAAGTATTCTAGAGAAATTTAAAATATATTTCTCATAGTTGCAAAGAAAATATGAATGCCAGCTGAATATCTGCCATCAACATCCAACTGGAGAAAATACCATGTGGGGTTAATGCTGTCTTCAGAGAAACAGGATTGTTCACAATTCTGCCCAGGAATAGACCAGGAAGGGCCAGAGCACACTTCTTTACCTCTGCTACCACTCCCAAACGTGTACACCCTCATATTCCTTCCCTCTCTCTCACAGCTCCTCCTATAGGCAAAAAGCAAACAGACGTTTGCTTTTTCTTTTTTTTTCTTTCCTATGCAAAACTCCAACACAAGGAAACAATGGAAAAAAATTAAGGCTGCCCCAAACTTTTAATCCTGTTTCTTCCTGTTGTCTCATTTTTCCTCTCCCTCTTTCCAACAGAGATGTGAGCACATTCTTCAGGAACAGACGTATACGGAACTCCTCCTATAATGCAAAGGCAGGGTTCTTTGCCAACATTAGAACATGCAGCCACCTCTGCTTCCCAGCCCTTACCACATAAAGGAGTCAAGTCTCTGTGCACAGTGACATAACTCCTTTCCTGGGGAGGTAAGAGGGCCCCAGCAGATTTATCTCCAGTTGGACATGGGAAAGCAGACTGGCTATGTACTTTATGCACTGTCATCACTTGATTATAAAATGGAATTTTAAGGGAAACTAATTTAAAATTAAAAATAAAATAAAATTCATTATTTATAGCAGACAACCTTGTTCAGAAGAGTTTACCTATGTTAATTTATCACCTTTATGAGTAAATGAAAAGCAAGAGACTGAGACTCCTGGAACCTATGCCGGCAGCACCATAGGCTGAACATGAGAGGGTTCGCTATACCTGGGAGGGCAGGTTTCCATGACACTGAGGACCAACAGACCTTTCTCCACAGCAACCCCTTCACAGGAAAACAGTCTCAGCAACAATTAATTCCTAATTTTAAACCCTTGGGTAGTATGCTGCATTTTCTTTTTCTGTTCCTGTCTCTAAGACTGTGTTACATTCTACTCAAACTCCACACAGGATGGAGCATTTTCACTCCATATAGTAACTGACCCACATACACGTATCTCTCTTTTTTTTTTTTTTAATTTACTTTTGGAGAGCAGGGTGGCAGGGAGGAAAAGGATGTCCTAAGTGAGAAAGGAATGCATTTCTGCACCTGAGCAGGAGTCACTGGTGAACAAGGAATCTTAACGGTGGAGCAATCAGCCCCCATAGGGCAGACGCCTTGCACTTACGTAGCGGCCCTACCTGCTGGAGTTGTGGGAGGACTTCAGGTACTTGGCAGAGATGATATTTAGAGAGAGGATGGCATCAACTGCAGCCTCATCCACCTCAGCCTTATTTCTGATGCGGCCTACAAGGAAGAATAAAGAAACTAGGACAGGGGTACACTTAAAAACACAACAAATTCATTAAGCTGAAGAGAGACTTTTACACCTGGGTAACTTCAGGTGCTGGAAGGGTCATGTGGCTAACCACTGAGTGGTCCCCCACAATTCTCCGTGTCGTCTTCCACTTACTTCCCACATTTAGTCAACTGTGAAACCTGACTGATTCTCTGTTCAAAGAGTTTCTCATATTCACCTCAACTTTTCTGATCAACACCACCCCCTACTCACAAAGGTTATCCCCTTCCTGTCTGGAACACTACAGTGGCCATTTCACTGGTCTCCTGGCTGCTTACTTCTCCCTCTCTCCACTCCATACTACACTCACTTTACAGAATCTTCTTAAGCCACTGCCTTCATTATATCACTTTCTTGTTCAAAATTCTACAACCATTTTCAAATTACCATTAGGGGAGCCCTAAAGGATGTGCAGCACAGAGGTGAAGGGCACAGCCTGTGGAGCTGGACTGCCTGGGTTCCAACCTCATCTTCAACGCTTTGTCTGTGAGGCTCTGACACATTGTTCAACCTCTCTGAACCTTTGTTTCCTCATCTGTGAAGAAATTCTCCCCTCATGTGATTATTACAACCATGTTATATGTTTTTTTAAAGGTTTTTAAAAATTTATTCATGAGAGACACAGAGAAAGAGGCAGAGACAAAGGCAGAGGGAGAAGCAGACTCCTTGAAGGAAGCCTGATGTGGGACTTGATCTCAGAACCCTGGGATCACACCCTGAGCCAAAGACAGACAGACGCTCAACCACTGAGCCATCCAGGCATCCCAACCATGTTATATGTTTATGTTATGCTATATTAAATAAACTATTATTTTTAGAGCATTCAGGAATGTACTTGTCACAGAATAAGTACTACATAAGTGTTTGTACCTGGGTGGCTCGGTCAGTTATGACCTGCCTTCAGCTCAGGTCATAATCCCAGGGTTCTGGGATTGAGCCCCACATCAGGCTCCCTGCTCAGCAGAGAGTCTGTTTCTCCCTCTCCCTTTGCCTGCTGCTCCCTCTGCCTGTGCTCTCTCTGTTAAATAAATAAATACAATTAAAAAAATAAAGTTTGAAAACCACCGCCCTTGATAGAAGAGAGTATAATCTTCCTTCAAGGGATTCTTTTGAAACTTTTTAAAAAAATATTTAATTAATTTATTTGAGAGGGAGAATGAGAATAAGCAAGGGGAGAGGGAGAAGCAGACTCCCCACTGAACAGGTAGCTCAACGTGGGGCTCGATCCCAGAACTCTGGGATCATGGCCTAAGCTGAAGGCAGACACTTAACCAACTGCACCACCCAGTTCTCACCCCCGCCCCCACAGGTTCTTAATCTGGTCCACAGATACTCAAAGGATCTATGCATAGAATTCAGGAGGTCTGTGAGCTAAAAAAAAAAATACAACTTTATTTTCACAAACCTCTGACTAAAATTTGGCACTTTCTTCAATTACAAAGGGAGGGGACAATCCACAGGAAAATCAGCAATACCTGTGACTGTCTCCAGTAGAAATTATAGAAGTCTTCACATCATACTGAGGTAAAATATCCTGACATTCATCCCACTATGAATGATAGAAATTTGACCCACTGCTTCTTTAATGTACTTAATGCATTAATATAAAGAACAGTTTATATTATAAATTTGTTTGGTATTTGAGCAATTTCAGTACCACTGGTTCCCTTTGTAATCCCATGTACCCTTAAACAACACAGGTATGAACTGCATGGGTCCACTTGTACACAGATTTCTTTCTTAGGGCTGCATGACAGCCCAAATCAAGAGTCAGACATTTAACCTACTGAGCCATCCAGGTGCCCCCTATTTTCTTAAAATTTTCTTTTCTCTAGCTTACTTTAAGAATATAATATATAACACATATAACATATAAAACACGTATATGTATATGACCAAGTTATTGGGAAGGCTCTGGTGAACAGGCTGTTAGCAGTTAGGTTCTAGGGAGTCAAAAGTTATAAGGGAATAGTCAACTGTGCTTCTAACCCTCATGTTGTTTAAGGATCAGTCATACTTTATTTCCTTGTTTATTTTTATTTATGAGAGAGACAGAGAGAAAAGCAGAGACACAGGCACCAGGAGAAGCAGCCTCTCTGTGGGGAGCCTGATACGGAACTCTATCCCAGGACACTGGGATCAGGCCCTAAGCCAAAGGCAGACACTCAACCACTGAGCCACCCAGGTGTCCCTGTTTCTTCCTTTTCCTTTTCCTTTTCTTTCTCTCTCTCTCTTTCCTTCCTTCCTTCCTTCCTTCCTTCCTTCCTTCCTTCCTTCCTTCCTTCCTTCCTTCCTTCCTTCTTCTTCCCTCCCTCTCTCTTTCTTTCTCTCTTTCTTTCTTTCCCCCTGTTTTCTACATTTAAAAACATAGTTCTAAAAAAATAAAATAAAATAAAAAAATAAAAAAATAGTTCTGAGGGCTTCGCCACTGCCAAAGGAGTTCGTGGCAATAAAAGATTCAGAATCCTGCCTTAGACTCTAAAGCTTATATGGTTTAGTCAATTTTTTCTTTTCATCATGAGACCCTGGCAGGGTTTCTAGCTATTTGCATACTAGACACATTCTGGACACTCTTACTCAAGATGTTTCTGTGTGTGGGAAACATGACAAAACATGAAAATGCTCTCATATTTCTCCTGCATCTATTCAGACCCTCTGGATCTTTTCTGTTGTTAATTCTCAGTACAGATATTTCTCACTTGTTCTCATTTTGGCACTTACTCATCAAACTGCTTATTTGTTATTTTTTAAAAAGTTTATTTATTTATCTAAGTGCCCTCTACACCCAGTGTGAGGCTTGAACTCATGACACTGAGATGAAGATTGCATGCTCTACCGCCTGAGCCAGTCAGGCACCCCAAACTGTTTTAAATGTACATACATTGTTTCCTCAATGAAAATCCATATTCACAATGAGCAGAAACTTTTCTTATGCCTTTTCAGAGCCTCTAGAACCATTCCCACAGTAACTGAGTAAAATAATGACTGGTTGAATAATATATTCCTAATGATGGAGGCTGAGAAATAAGAGTAGTTTCAAACTCAAGGCCACATATTCTCCATACTCTGTGTTCTCCAGTACTCTTTCCACATATTCCCCATGTTCCTCTAAAAAGCCTGGCTGCATCCTCGGCTAATGGAATGTACTCACCTACCACTAGCTCACGAACATCCTTCCAATGGAGTTCACTCCCCTTCTCATGGATAATGGTCACTGTGATCCTTCGCTGGATGCCCTAGGTAATGGAAGAGGGTTGCAGTTTAGTGGGATAATCTATGATTTCCTCTTGTGTGTTGTTTTCTGGGTTGCATGATACAGGATTGGGTAAGAGGAGAGATGTGGAGAGAGGGGGAAATGCTGTCCACACTGTTACTCTAAACCAAGGGATATAGATCAGGGGCTGAGGAAGAACCAGGTTCTAACATGGCTTTAAGAACAGATGACCAAAAAAACCAAAAAAACCAAAAAAACCAAAAAAAACAGATGACCAGATCGTGTGACTCATAATATATAATATACAACCCTCAGCTCCTATGCCCACCTGGGTCATAAGCATTTTTTTTAAGATTTTATTTTTAAGTAATCTCTATACCCAGCGTGAGGCTTGAACTTACAGTAACCCTGAGATCAAGAGTCACCTGCTCCACTGACTGAGCCAGCCAGGCACCCCAGACAAGCCTTTCTGAACACTGACTAAATCTACTTTTGATTTACCAAAGGAGGATCTACATTTCATGCCTAGATTATTTAGTCCATTGTAACTTCCAACTTATAACACTATTAAGAACTTTTAACTGTAAAAGCAGTTTCCAAACATGAAAACTGTATACAAGAAAATAAAATTATATAAAATGACATAGGAGCTGCAAGAATTATAGTAATTGAAAAAAACAAAGTCTTTTTCAAAATAGGTCTTCTAAAATATATTTATATATATAAGCAAGGGTATAATATAAGCCAAGGTCTGAGAAAAAAACAAACATACCAAAAAAAAGAAAAGAAAAAAAAAAAGAAGGACAATGTCTTTTCAATTCCCAAATCCACTTAAAATAGAGAGGAAAAGCAGAGAAACAGAAAGAGTTCTGTGTTGGTCCTCTCCCAGGCCCTTTCTGGTTCCCTGGTTAGTACCTGGTGAAGCAAAAATGTCCCCTGGCAGGGCAAGCCTGCTGTGTGGTCAACCACAGCCGGGATGTACCTATAAAAATAGAAATGGCATGAGAAAGCAGTTAGATGGGATGCTTGCACTGAGTGCCACCTCATCTGTATAAGGTCCTCCCTGTTGCTACAGCCCACATGGTCTCTGTTTCTCCTGTCTTCCTCACCATCTGGGCACTTCATCACACAGTCATTTCCATTTAATGAACCTTTTCGCTTATCAATGTCATATCACCCTCACTAGACCAAAGTGCTCACAGCACAGCAATATCTTTTGGCTCCATCCTATTCTCTTGTATAACACATATTCCATAAATAATGCACAACTGCAGTAAGTGTCAAGAGAGAAGAAAGGGATCATTTCAGATTTTAGGTAGTTTTTAAAAATCAGAAAGGAATGAACTCAGTAGTAGACACTATTATTGTGGTCTCCCTCAAATGGAAGTTATAATCACATTATAGATCTGTCTACGGAAAGTACAATTACTTAAAGCAATGTCACTATTGACAATTAAATACAGAACTGATAGAGTTATACTCTCATACACAGTAGGAACTCAGAAAATGTTCATGGAGATGATCATGATAGCGGTACTCAGCATGCTGAACAGAGGATCATTAGGATAATATTTATTGCCTACCCTTTAATTAACTGATAAAGCCCCTTGCCTCTGTTTTGGAACAGGATCTTTTTTTGTGTTTTGCCAAGCGCATTTTAGAGACAACTCTGAACAACAATTACATTCACCTCTTACTCTAACACAGCTCACACAGAGAAAGTAAGCTGATGTTGATTATTTTGATCTAGGTTAATAATCCTCAACTGGGGGTGATCTGCAATGTCTGAAGACATTTTTGGTTGTCACACTGGAGGGGAGGTGCGATTGGCATCCTGAGGGTAGAGGCCAGGGATGCCACTAAATATCTTAGAGTGCACAGGACAGCCCCCCATGACAAAGGGTTATCCAGCCCAAAACAGTGCCAAGGTTTAAAAACCCTGGTCTAAAAAAACATTCTACCCCCAATCCTCTCACTGAGATTATTAAGGTAAGTTCTGACTATATTATGTACAATATACTTCTGATCCTTTTTGCTTTGCTGCTGATAAAACCCACTATGTAAGTTTTCTTTCTTCGTACAAAGTGCCAGTCTCCATGTTCTTGTTGCTACTAACAAGGCAAATTATTATTCTGGACAGTCACTTCTTTGACAAACATCTAATTCAAAGAATAATAGCAATACCACCAAAAATTCAATTCAAAACTGGAATTCAACAGTATCAATGATTCTCTAATCTGAATATGAAAAGAGAGACTCAAAATTACATTTTCTAGTTCTGAAAAACTTTGCCTTTGTTTAAAAATTTAGAAGGCTGGACTTACTCTCCTGTAGGCTCCAGTTCACTGATCTCAAACCAAACCAGAAGATCATACTTGCTCATGCTCTGGCCAAGGCTGGTTTTGCTCATGGTGTTTAACTTGGTGGCTGGAACTTGTAAAAGGTTTTAGAAAATGTCAAAATCTGGTCCAAGTCTACTTAGAAAAAGTATAAGCTTTTCTTCAAGGATACACTTAGGAAAGGCAACAAGAGTCAAGGCTAAATTTCAATGTAGAAGACCCAGATAAACATCGCCATCAATAATACTAGCATCTCTAGATTCAGAGAACCGGGAAAATGGAGAATCGACATCTTTCTCCTTATCAGCAAACAGTATCTATCGATAAGAAAACAGGTTTTGTGCAGAGTAAATGTGCACAAAATGTGAGCACATTTACTCTGCACAAAACCATTCAGAAACCTTCCTTAGACTCTCCTATTCTGTGGCATACTGAGCATGGAAATAATGTGGGAGAAACAATGTGGGTAAATAAAGTGTGTTGTCCCCCCCCTCCCCCCCAGGGTCTCCTCAAGGATGGAGGGCATGAGAGAAGACCCATGTTCCAGCCCAGTGGTTCCCAAACCTCCCTGCACTTGGGAGTTGCCTGGGGATCTTAAAGCAAAGCCCAGGTAATTAAATCACAATCTCTAGAGGTGGGATCCAGTCCTCTGAGAGGGACTGAAACCCCTCCAGGTGATTCTAATGTGCACATAAGTTTAGGAACCACTGGTCTAATATGTAGGTACAGGATTCTATAAAATATGATCTCATGTTACATATTTTCTTCACATTTAAATTCCATATACTTAACTGTCCTGGTAAAATAAATTAGCTAGAAATGCAGTTATCTGTAAGTATTCCAGATTCTACATAGTAAGTATTTTGGAACACTACACAGAATTTCTAAAATCTGACAATACATAGAGCATTCTCTGTTCAGAACCTGGGAGCACTGGAGTGAGAGTCCAGTGACTTAGGATCTAATATTGTTCAACTGCTAACTATTATGTGGCTTTGGTTAAGTCACTTCATCTCTGGAAGTCTGTCTCTTCATCTTTAAAATATAGATTATAATATTTAGCCTGTTATCTTGAAAAGGTTATCATGATGACCCACTGACACAAAGTATCTAAAGGGGCCTTACGACTCATACAGTACTGACAAATGTCAGCCTATCTGCACTATTCACTCCAGCTGAATTCCACATGATTTGGTGCCGTTAGTCAAGAAAAAAGTGGTGCCACTGATTCTGGCAGTCATCTGAGGGCCAAAAAGCAAAATCAGAAGCCTTAAAAGAAAAAAATCTTTAAAGATACCATTGCAAAGAATCCAAATGAACAAACATAAGGCACCCCACGCTTAGGGTGTTGTGAAAGAGGCACAAGTAGAGGTGTGTTCTCACATCTCTCCGAAGAAAACGTATTCTTGACAATGTGCTAGACCCTAGATTTGGTTCAAGCAGCAAAGAGCAATGCCAGTGTTTCATACACAGAGAGCCAGGCTTTGGGATCAGCCCCTGAGGATGGTTCTACATCTAAGGCAGAGCTAAGTCAGCTACTAACCATCTCGTTTAGGTGCCCTCTCAATCTGGCAGCTGGGAACTGGAAGAAAGAGAAAAGGCGGCACTGTGTCTGCCCCATCCTGGAAGGTGGCAACGGCAGAGGAAGCAAGTGCACTGGCGTGCTCAGAAAACGTGTCCAACACATGCGCATTCACATAGCCAGATATGAGAAATCGAACCAGTTCAATCTTTCTCTCATGGTCTGAAGGCAGGATGGAGAGCATGACAGAGGTGGAGAAGAAATACAGGGTGGGGTGGGAAAGTGGCAAGTGGGCAATGAGGAAAAAGGATGAAAATAAAGAAAAAGCAAAACAAGATGAATGAATATGCAGAATACATCTGAGATGCAAAGAAATGCCCAGTCACCCAACAGTTAGGAGGTGTTACATATTAAGCAGCGAGATTTAGGAACAGGAAGTTTATCAAAATCTATAATAAGACCAGAAAGTCGGGAGGGAAGGAACCCTATTGTTTCTTACTTCTTATTTAAATCAGGAACCAAGAATTACAGTTCCTGCTGGACACAGGAATATGTATGGATACACAGAAGTGGAGTGGGCATTTGAAAATGATTTCTGTCTGAAAAGCCATCAGTATAAGAGCCATGTCACCCAGAGAAGGGCTCACCTGGCTTGGAGAGCGGCATGGGTGGAGGGAAGAAGCGTCGAGATGGCTGAGGAGGGCTGCAAAGGAGGAGAACAAAGTTCAAGGCTGAGAAAGGGTCCCATGTTGACATCAACAGCACATTTAAATCCCCACTAGAAACATACCATTTGCACTTTCAGATGAGGCATAATATCAGATACCAAACACAAACCCACAGTGAAACTGAGGCTCACACATTTTAATAAAAGTCTCCTTGTGGGTCCTAGCTAGTAAGTGGAATATGAGAAATTTTCTGTTAACACTGACACTTTGCCATCACCTGAAAGCCACCATCATTGCTCTCCTCACCAACTGTGATGTTGTCTCTCTCCGCTTAGTGCTCATGCTTCCTAAGTTCTGGATGGTGAGGAAGAATTACACACAATCCTCATGTTACACCACCTCCTCACTTTCTATCCTTTTTTTTTCCCCCTCACTTTCTATCCTATTCAAAGTCTCTTCCTACAAAAGAGATGGCACTTCAGGTCAGCTAGGCAAAATTCAATGTGCTCTACCTATAATTAGTGCTTCGGTGGCTTAGAAAAAAGGTGGTGATGTTTCTAAGAGGAAACATCAGGTAACATAGAAAATTGTTCTTTAGTTATCTGAATCCCTTAAAAGATTTCTTCCTTCCCGCAAAGTGGCAGTAACAGTAATAACAAGAGCAACAAGAATCTTTGCTTATCTGGTCCAAACCTGTTAAGCTCCTGTCCTTGCAGATGAAGTGGGTGCTGCTGATAATGCCCAAAGACTTCAAATACTATCGGCTTGGTTTTGATATAGTCCACAAATGATTCAGTGACCTCCACTGCAATCTAGTAAGGAATAAAGCCAAGCTAGATTATGGACAGATTTACTATAACACAGGTTTGCTACAATCAGAGTTTTAGCACTTTTGAGCACCTAGTATGTGCTGGGTATCTGACTGCAGGCCTCCCATACCAAGACAGGGGTTCCTCCCTGGTTTTCATTCTTTTCTTTCTTTTCTTTCTCTCTCTCTTTTTCTTTTTAAGTAGGTTCCATTGCCTGGAGCCCAACATGGGCTTGAACTCATGACCCTGAGATTAAGACCTGAGCTGAGATCCAGAGTAGAACACTCAACTGACTGAGCTACTCAGGTGTCCCTTCCTGGTTTTCATTCTAGGGCAACTTTACCAAGCTTTAGGCCTTCAAGAGCCTCCATCATCTGCCCTACTTGCTGCTCTTCACACACTTAGTGTTTTGGCACAAACTCACCTGCTGCTTCTCTTGCCTACGCTTCTCTCCATTGTGCCTGAGGTCTGGCCCAGGCTATAGCTCTGCCTAGAGGGCCTGCCCCTGTCTGCGCCTCTAAGTCATTCCCATACTTCAGGGCTTGCTTTAATATTAACAACAGTGAGAAAAACATGACTGTTGACCAGGTACCTGGTATAATATCAAGTCTGACCTACCTTTTCTTATTACACTATATTCATCGGGAAGTTTCCTACTTCCTTTCTCCATCCAACCACCAACCCCCCAAAGAAAAAGTAACTTAAAAGTATCTTTCCGTTAATAGAAATAACCTTCCCTTTTTTCTATCCCCTTTGCATTTAACTAATATCTTTCAAGATCATGTGCTATTGCTGTTTAAATATGCATTTTATTTCCCCTAAGCTCTTTGGGGGCATAATCCCCTGTCATTCATCATCATTCCCCTGCAGTGTCAGACACAGTCCTTGTGCACACTATCCCAATGAATATTTATCAGGTACATGCATGCTATGCTTATATTCATGCAATTAAAACTAAAAAAGAAAACGGTGTTTTGTGTCTGCTCTCTCATTTTCAGAGTTATCCTTTCTGCTCATACTTTAGAGACTTAAGATGTTTAGCAAGAGAATGAGAGCATTTCACGTCATGGTGAAGATCCTGGACACCAGAGCCACACTGCTCTGGGCCTAAACCCCATCTCTGCCTCTTCCTAGCTCTGGAACTGTACTGAGTGATTTTAAGTACTCTGTGTCTGTTATCTCAGCTGTCATATGGGGGTTATGAGGGCCTATGGCATAAAGGTGAGGATCAAATAAATGAAGACACAAAAAAGGCACTCAGAACAGTGACTGACACGAAATAAGCTCTCAAAGAGTGTTAGCTATTGTGATGAGAATGATGACTTTGAACAGAGTCTGGGTGAGCCTTCCTAGAAGAGATGGAAGGCCTGTTGTCTTACTCCACAAACAAGAGCTATAAGGGGCACTAATGGATTCGTCATAGTATCAACTGCAAGGAAAAGAGACTGAGTCTTAATTTAGCTAAAAAGGGTAATTTAATTTTTTCTACAACTGAGCAATGCAAGTATCTTTTAGTTTAAAGGACAGTATGTTAACTTTAACAAAACTTATATTAAATGCACTTATTTTTCTAGGAAGGAAACACTAAAAACAACTCACTACATTCAAACTAATGGAAGATTTTATTGGCAGCCCAACCCCCACACCACTCATGGGGCCCATTGTAACTAAGAGGAGAAGGCTGGCCACTCAGTCCACAGAGGATTACCTCACCCCTCTAGCCACTCCCTCCATTGTCTATTCTCACCACAAAGCAGCTTGGATAATCCTCCTTCCAGGGCTGAGAAAGCCAAAGGCCGCCCACACAGGACGACTGCCTAACGCCAGCCTCTCAGCCCCCAAACCTGCAATGCATTTGGCAAAAACATCCAAGTCACTTACATTCTGCACATGATAAAAGCCCAGAGGACTTCCTCTGCCATTGTTTTTGAGTGGTTCAGTGGAGAACGCTTCATCATGGCGATGCAAAAAGCTGAATAAAAAAATAAAACACATGAATTTCGCATTACACAGTTTCAAGATCTATGTTTTAAGAACCTGACTCGGAGGCGTGCTTGGGTGGCTCAGTTGGTTAAATATCCAACTCTTGATTTCAGCTCAGGTCATGACCCCAGGGTCGTGAAATCAGTGCTGCACTGGGGGGGGCTGCCTAAGATTCTTTTTCTCCCTCTGCCCCTTCTGAACCCCCCCACACACCCAAAAAAATGGAACCTGACTTAGATCCTCTGGAAAGAAGCAGCCTACTTAAGCACGGTCTTTAACTGAGCCAAGTAATTTGTGGTTCCTTGTAATATATATGTTCTATTATCACTCAGACAGCCTTTCAGATTTCATTTCAAAAATAACTGAAAGATTAATTGACCCTGACCACTTAGCTACGTGGACACATGTTGCAAGAATATCTCAGAAACCAAGAGTGAATTCAGTAAATTCCTGTTTCTCTGTAGGAACATCTTTTAGTAAGCATAAAAACTATGAAATCATTTTGTGTAGAAGCCAAAAAAAAAAAAAAAGAAAAGAAAAGATCTGGCAGATTCAAGCTTCCACAAGGTAGTACTAAAGCCTGTGTTTGGTGGTCTTGCCTAGGAGTCTGACGACCTGCAAAAATTAGATTGATTGACTGAATTTTTTAAAAAAATATTTTATTTATTTATTCTTGAGAGGCAGAGAGAGAGGCAGAAACACAGGCAGAGGGAGAAGCAGACTCCATGCAGGAAGCCCGATGTAGGACTCGATCCCGGGTTTCAAGGATCCCAGGTTTCAAGGATCACGCCCTGGGCCAAAGGCAGGCGCTAAATCGATGCGTCACCTGGGAGTCGCATCAAAGATTAGATTTAAATGTCATCTCTTCCAGGAAGTCTTCCCCAACTCACCCAAACAGCTGTGTTTCCCATAGCACTAGGGACCCATTTTTCTTCAATAGCAATGATTTCATTCTTTGTAATAATGTATTTATATGCCTGTCTCCCTGAAAGACAGCAAGTATCTCCTGTAGTGCTCTAGATATAGAAGATCTCCTGAAATATTTGTGAAGCAACAAACTATGTTTATTTATTCTCACAGTGAGTTTTTCTCCTTCCCTATTACTCTGAAACATACAGAAGTAGAGAATTAAAGGATACCGAATCCAAAGATTTACTCCCAAACAGAAATATCCATCAGAAAGTCATCCCACATCCACAAGAAAAAAGGAGGAAAAAGGGAATACTTTGAAGAGGGTAGAGAAACCAGGATTATGAACCATCTTCCAAATCAGTTCACTGAATCTGAGGATAGTAGTGTATTTTGTCCCATATTCCCTAGCCCAGATGCCACATGTTGCTAGCACATACCTTTTCCTATTTGTTTTCTTCTCACTCTTCTCCTTACCCCTTCTCTCTCCTTGCACTTCTTTTTTTTTTTTTAATAAAGATTTTATTTATTTATTTGAGAGAGAGAGAGCACATGAGTAGGAGGGAGGGGTAAAGGGAGAGGGAGAAGCAGTCTCCCTGCTCAGCGGGAGCCTAGGTGGCTCAGCTGATTTAAATGGCTGCCTTTAGCTCAGGTCAGGATCTCAGGGTCCTGGGATTGAGCCCTACATGCATCGGGCTCCAGTGGGGGGATCTGCTTCTCCCCCTGCCTCTGCAACCACCCACACCCCCTCAGCTTGTGTGTTGGTGCACGCTCTCTCTCTGAAAAAATAAATTAATAAAATCTTTTTTTTTTAAGATTTTATTTATTTCTTCATGAGAATACACAGAGAGAGGGATCCCTGGGTGGCTTAGCAGTTAAGCGCCTGCCTTCGGCCCAGGGCGTGACCCTGGGTCCCGGGATCGAGTCCCACATCAGGCTCCCTGCATGGAGCCTGCCTCTCCCTCTGCCTGTGTCTGTGCCTCTCTCTCTCTCTGTGTCTCTCATGAATAAATAAAATCTTAAAAAAAAAAAAAAAAAAAAAAGAGAATACACAGAGAGGAGAGAGAGAGACAGAGAGAGACAGAGACAGAGACAGAGGGAGAAGCAGGCTCCATGCAGGGAGCCTGACGAGGGACTCGATCCTGGGTCTCCAGGATCACGCCCCGGGCTGAAGGCAGCGCTAATCCGCTGCGCCACCCGGGCTGCCCCAAATTAATAAAATCTTTAAAAAACATATTGCAGTTGCCTAACTAGTATACTAATGAAAGCTCAAAGCAACTGAATCATCTAGCCAACTCCATCCCATGTTAATTTAGGGCTGCTAGTGAAAACACTCTTAATGGGCAAAATCAACACTGGATAATACTTACAACAACAACAACAACTGTGAGTTATAGCAAATGATATTAGTGACTTACTGTGCAGTAATCACATTTGATTTGGGACTTGGCTATAATCTCCATAAAGGCAGTGCTTTGTCAAATGCATTAGGACCCCTAGGAAGGCCGAAGCAGATTCTGAGGGAGAGGGCTAACAGAACTCCAGAGCAGCAACTTGGTGGCCCCCTGGGGCCAACTGTGGACTTTAGGAATGGGGTGAATGAGACACCACTCTCTTATACTATGGTCTTTCACAAGTACTGAAAAGATACACTGATGTTTGGAGGTGTTGATGAAGTGTTTTCCAAGGCTAGGGTCATAAGAAGAAAAACTCTAGGGTTCCAGAGGATTATAGTATAAGAAAGAGCTTCTAAGTGGATAAGGAATGAAACCTGTCACATCTTCTTTACATAACTAGTTATTCTTCAGTTGATGTGCAATTTTACTGCCCTTTATATCACACAAGTTTTCTTTTCCCCAAATACTGAACCAGCATAACTGGTGGCTGGACAACTCATGGTCTTCAGACCTGTTTATCAGTAAGATATTTCCCCAGGAAGAGCATTAGCAAGGCACCTGGGTGCCTCAGTGGTTGAGCATCTGCTTTGGCTCAGGTCATGATCCCGGGGTCCTGGGGGATCACGTCCCACATCAGGTTCCCCGCATGGAGCCTCATTTTCCCTCTGCCTATACCTCTGCCTCCCTGTGTCTCTCATGAATACATAAATAAAATCTTTAAAAAAAAGACTGATAGGCCGATCTCTATCAGATCCTGTATCTCCAACAGAGGGGCCCAGGCCACAGTGGAACCCTCTTAGCAGGCAAGATGCCCCCTCACACTCCTCCCCACAGTGAACTCTATTTCACACCATTCTAGGTTTCTGGTTCTGACTCCCTCCTGGCGTGAAAAAAGTGTTTTATTTCAGAAATTGGTAGTTGTTTACCTCTTGAGACTGTTAACCCCTCACATATATAAAGCACTCCGTGTTGCACAAAGGCAGAGTAAAGGTCCTAAGGCTTACTTGAATTGGCAGAAGATATCGGCGTACTCGGGGAGGATCCCACTGGCCTGCAGCACAGTTACCCGGAAAGTGAAGGCACTGCCCAGTTTCAGGTGGTTGCCGACCTCTTCTGAAAACCCTTCCATGACCATCTTACCATCCAGCAAAGTGCCTGACTTCAAATCTAAGGAGGGCCAAATGAACACACATATGGTTCAAATAATGCACAGATCACCTTTCAAAAAGGAGAGAGAAGGGAATTCTTTTCATTCCTAGTCAATGAAAGCAACTATCTCCCTTGCTCATTGTTTGGTCCTCTTTTAAAATGTCCCCATCATGGTAAACTGTCTACGTACCCAAGTCATTCATTCGATTGATTTCCTCTGGAGGAGTGATGACCTCAGAACTCTGACCCTGTCCTTCCACGATCCTCAGCTCCTCCAAGGACAGACCAGAACGAGTCATTGCAACTGATGAAAAGTCATTCTGAAAACAAGGCAGGAGCAGGGGTTATGATCAAGTAGCACAACAACGTATTCCCCCCAATCTCCTTAATGTCTATTTGCCCAACAAGTATCAGTGACTGGAAAACTATGTGGATTAAGAACTTCCTGAGATAAGGCAATAAAGTATAAATACCTTTACCTCTGTGATTGTTAAGACATGTCCCATGTTCTACAGAACAAGTCTGTGGTTACCTATCTTTTGTAGTTCTAGGTTCTATTTTCCAGTGAACATCTTCCTTATAAACCTGTCTTCTACCTTTTCCTTCTATGAGTTTTTCTCTTCCAGGAAGGCTTCTCACCTGATTAAAGTACTCGTTATCAAAAGATATTTTAGCTGTTCCCGACTGTCGAATTCCAGAGCCATAATCTGGAGCTTCTTCATCCGCTAAGTAGAAAAACAACAACAAGAAGGAAGGATCAAATGAAACTACATAAGAGCCAGAGAATGGCTCTTGCTGGATTAGAAAATAAACAGAAAAGTGGCAGAGTCTTTGAGTTTGAGGACTTTAATAAGATGAGATACTAAAGAACAAACTTTTGTGTATGAAAGAAAGAAAAAGCTGGAAGCAGTAGAGTCACAGAAGCTGCTTCCAACTCTGTTTAAGTAAATTTACCAACCTGCTTAGTTAGCTTAATGAGACTAATTAATAAAGAATCAGTTTTATTCTTGATATTGTTCAAATGTCATGCATGCCTAGAAACACTGATCCTTCACTTGGCAAGATGATGTTCAATACCACCCAAGAAATATTTGAAGGTATTAGGCTGTACTTGCAGAAACTTTCATAAACTCAACCCTGGTAACTGTGCCACAGAGTTTCACAGAGAAAAGCTGAAAGGTCACTCCACACCCCATAGCATTTGGAAATTAAAAGAGAAAAATCATAGGAAATGGCCACATTCTTTCCTCAGAATGTGGCTGAATCATGGAGAAGTATAAAATATCAGAATCCTGATCCATTCACAGCAAAATAATCAAAGGACAGAAATGTCTGGTACAAATACTGGGAGAGAAGATTAAGCAAGAAAAAGTCTGGAAAATCCTTTGTTACTTTTTTTTTTTCTTTGTTACTTCTTGAAGCAGTTTTATAAATGACTTTTATAGTTAATCCAATTTATTTATTCATGAGAGACACAGAGAGAGAGAAGGAGGCAGAGACAGAAGCAGGCTCCATGCAGGGAGCCCGACGTGGGACTCAATCCCGGGTCTCCAGGATCACACTCTGGGCTGCAGGTGACGCTAAACCACTGCGCCACCAGGGCTGCCCGAGTTTTTCCTTACGTTAAAGGAAATCCCTTCATCCCATTACTGTAAAATAGCTGTGGCCCAGACTAAACAACCTATTTATGATACTGGAGAATAACTAAAAGGAAGCAATAAAAGCTTTCTCTAAGACAGACAAGGAATCATGCAACTGAAGTGTGGCCCATACAGAACTGGCCTGCTTTGTCTGTAGGCAAAGACTCTGCAGCTCTCACCCCAGAAGATGGTCACCTACCTGCAATGGCCTGCACAGCCACACGCAGAAATCCCCGCACTTCACCTTTCTCACTGACAATGGCCACCCTATGAATCAGGGGCACAGGATACAGCAGGTTGCTCAGGTAAACAAATGCCCTAGAGACAGAAACCAGGAGACAAACATCTGAGCACCCCACAGACAAAAAAAGATGGGTTTTCAGATTTACCAAGAATATCTTCAGGACTTCTGGGCCCTGTTTTAAGGTCACCTTTCTGTTCTGTACTACCAGACTGCCTCCCATTGGCTTTTTCAGCACAGATAATACAGAAAGAAATGCAAATGCTTAGTAAAGCAGTTGACAAAGACCAACTTATACCAAACTACTCCCTATAAAAATGACTAGTTAAAAAGACTAGTGTAGGTAGAAGAGTAACAGTTGGAAGTAGACTTTCAAGATAACTGCCCTATGGATCTTGCTAGGGGTACAGAAAAGGGAATTCATTGAAGAGCTTAACCTTTTAACATAAGGAATTATAAAGGTGTTTTGTTTTGTTTCTCCCAAGAGGTAAAACAGAAGTCAGGAGACAAAAAGAGGCAGGGAAATGTGACTGAAATACAGTTAGTAATTTTAAAATAGATTCCAAATCACAGCATCATGGAAATGCTCCAGGAAATAACTATTGTTTTCAGGCAGGTGGCTGACACACTTGAACGGAGAAGCTTCACAGCCAGTTTCTGAGTTCTGAGTAGCAAGCTTCTAGGAGACTCTGGTTGGACCCTGAGGCAAATGTCCAGGGAGAAGACAGCTCATCCCTTAAGGACTGCTTTTGCTCCTGGAGTCCTAAACGTAACTCAGAAATGGAAACACAAAAGGGAAGTTACAGACCTATCATCTATTTCAAACAGGATAGCAGAGTCCCATCACGTTTGTACTCTTTTTACTTTATTTTGTAGCCTTTTTTTTTTTTTTTTGAAAACAATAAAAATGCAATCACAAAGCTGAGATGTGTTCATTTAAGTTAGTGGATATGATACAGAATCTAGTTCCTACTGTTACTCCTGTCTTCCCACTGGGTATATGCTGATCTTTGAACAAAAGGCAAGACAAAGAGTAAACATTTGCACCAAGAAATCAAACATAACTGAACGTGACACATATACTTGTCTGCTTCTTTTCCCGCTTGAATCTACATTGAAACAAAGAGAAATGGAAGATGGGTGGATTTGTGGGATTTCAACTCAAGTAATGAAAAAAAAATACTGAAAATAGACAAAATACACCGCAGAAAAACACATGTTAATAAAACTTTAAGAGCATAAATGAAATGTGAATGAAAAGTGTAACAAAAAAAAAAACTGTAAGTAAAACACTGAATCAGATCAAATGAAGTCTACTTCCCTTTCAGTCTGCTCCAAAGGTGGGGAAGGAAATGCTAAAAAACGGAGGATTAAAGCTTTGTTGTATAAAAATTTAAAAATGAAAAGTATTTTAAAAAGGACTGCAAACAAGACTCAAATATAAGCTACTGTAACAGACTTTAAATAAAGACTAAGAATTTGGCATACAGTACCTAATGGATTGCTTTGCTTCCAAAGTCAGCACCATACAGACTACCTTTGTCTCTTAATGGCATTCCAACCTCACTTGCTCACTTTCAATGCCCCTTGCCATTACAGAGTCACCACACATACTTGTCCTTTGCCTGGAGTCCTCTCTGAACTCAGCCTTTGGTTTCACA
This sequence comes from Canis lupus dingo, assembly GCF_003254725.2. Taxonomy (NCBI): domain Eukaryota; kingdom Metazoa; phylum Chordata; class Mammalia; order Carnivora; family Canidae; genus Canis; species Canis lupus. Next base: position 63,620,522 of record NC_064247.1, on the reverse strand, counting down.
TCTGTAGATCTTATTCTGAACACCACTCTTAGGACAGGTTCCCCCAGTATTAAGGGATCTCAGTAACACACATGATTCTATCACTGCTATGATTTACATTTATTTATGTCATTGTTTAATTTGTCTGTCTCACCCACCAGACTGTAAACCTGTAAGACCAGGAATCATGTCTGATTTTGCTTGCCACTGTCTACAGAGGGTCTGGTTATATTTATTAAGTACGCTCAACATTTAATTGATATGACTGAACAGCTATGTACATACATGAATAGAAAATGCTATTTGTCCTCTATCTTTAACTAGAAGTGGAACATTTTCCAGAAAAATGGGTTACACCAGAGGTAGAGAAGCAAAGCCATCCAACTTATATACTAGGTTGATTTTTCTAAGGTAACCTCAAGATGGCTATTAACTATATATAGAACATGTTTAGGTTCCTAACTATACTTAATTGGTACAGTTGTTTTTAGACTTACACCAGGAACCCCTGTTTTTAATTTTCAAAAATTTCCCACTTAAAGGCACTGCATATCATGTTCACACATGCATTACAACAAAGTACTGTTTGATCACATATTAAAGACAAGAATCACCCTTCTACCTATGGCAATGGCTCTTCCAAAGGTGAAAGAACAGAAAGTATTCTTGTGTATTTCCCTTTTTGGAAAAGAGACTTCTGTAATTCTACAGCAGTGGCAGGGTCACTGGCACGGTAGCTACACAACTGAACAAGTACTAAACAGCTCTCCCTGTCCTATTTTCAGAAGACAGTCCTCAGCCCAAAGTCAATGTTGTAGATGTTCTCCTCTGAAGTTTTTTAAGCTGGAATTTTTATAAATACTCTGCATTCTTGAGAGTCCTTATACTTTGACCTAGCAGACTGAAGGAGAACAGGGATGAGAGAGGGGAAGATGTAAAGGGTATATTAGCATAAGTTCTGTGAAGTTACATCAAAAAGGGAAACAAATTTTGTCAACATAAAGATAAGACAGATTAGCATAATTATGGTTCTAGTTACAGAAAACAATGTCAGTTCAGACTTCAGTATCAGGATAACCATCTTTTGCCCCCTTTGATCCCAGAAGACTAGCTTACACATTTTACATTTAATCCCAAATTATGATGGATGGTTCATAACATCCCAGCATGCCATAAGAGAACAGCTAAAGGGACAAGCTCTTTTCATTTTCATACAAAAATTCACCAGAGGCAGCCAAAGCCAAGAAACAAAACCTACAAATGGAATTTCACAAGAAACTAGAAAATTTTACAAGTGAATTATATTTGCAATTATGAGCCAATATGGGAAATCCAATCCTGTGAAAATCACAAAAACAGGAAAGAAGTTACTTCTTTTGCAGTTACCACTCAATTTTGATTGCAGATGAGAAATGTAGTTAAGAGTGAAAGTAAAGAGCTATCTTTCACTTTATGGATGGCCATGATTTCACCTCCTCCACTAACCTCTTCCTCGAAAAGTAAAGTTAGTTTTAGAACCTGGGAAGCCAAACACATGCAAATTACTTGAAAATCAAGGCAGAGCTGATTGCTTTATACCTACACTTAAATCTGATTTGATTAAGATGAAAAAAATATAGAGAAAATAATGCATATATTTTAAGCCAGTGAATATCCATATTAAGCGGGATTCTGACTTAAGTTCTCCATACAAGTGACTCAAAATACAAATGCTTTGGAGCAGAACTCTTAACTAGGATATTCACTTTGCTAGTGTAGATGACAGAATCTGAAAGATAAAAAAGATCTTTAAGGCTCTGTTTTCCTACCTAACTCCTCATTTATACTTGAGAACCCAAGAGGCCTCAGTTTAAGTTAAGCCTACCTTACACCTCAGACTTCTCTTAGCGTCAGTATTCTTCCCTACGTGCCATGTAAGAGGTAGCTACATATTTCTTCCTGTGTGAAATGAGCGGCAAAAGAGTGGCATCAGAAGCTGCACAACTGGCACCAGGATCAAGCAGTTTATGAATAGAAACTTGGTTCTAATTTCCAATCCTTTTAGAACACACACAGCTATAAAAGTTTTAAAAAGCACTATGGTCCTATTATTTGTACAAAGAACTACTTTTCTTAGTTTTAATACAAATCAGCTTCTCCAAAATTCTAAGCATCTATTCCTGGCAATACACCAGTAGAAAATAATATTCATGGCTACATAATCCCTTAATGTTTATTCATGGAAAAACTGAACAGATGCCCCTCCACTATCATAAAATCCTGAGACTGTCTAATATCAAATTACTCATGACCCATGATCATAATTGAGGCTTTCATGTCTACCAGAAAACTTGTCTTTCTCTCCTTCCACAATAGCGATCATATGCTACAGTAGTTAGTCCTTGCCAGGTGACCAACATCACACTACAAGCCCAGTTCTAGAATCTTACCTCCCTACTGAGTCTGGACACTTGCTGCACTTCAATTTTTAGAGAACTTTTGCTTATCCATTTAACACTGGCATAGTTCCTTATTTTTAAAGGACTTAGCAGTATGTGGTTCAAATGCACTGTTTAAAGAATAAATTGCATACCTTAAAACCTGGACATACTTTTTGTTAATTCAGTGAGTGCTGCACTGTTGACTTTGTAATAAAATTACTTCAGCATGAAGACTGGGTGCAGACAAAGACTCCAGTATGAGGAGCATGTGCGTGAGAGCTCTGCATCACTGACAGATGGGGTCAGAGACAAGGCCTCAGTTTGGAAAACCAAACTTAACACAACACAAAGCAGTTTCATGTAGTGCTGAACAAATATCCATTGTTGATGGTGTCAATAGATAATTTCATGAGATTCATCGTTATAAAACCTATAGGTAAAATTCAGGCAGAAGCCAAAGATCTACAGATAGGCTCAGTGAAACTGGCCAAAGAAAGGCATCCATTCCAGACAAAAGCAAACTTCATGTTCCTGATTCTTTTCTTGACTCAAAGTAAACAAAAAATAAACCTAACACTACTCCTTTATATTTACTTATTTTTTAAGATTTTTTTTTTAAGAAATCTCTATACCCAAGGTGGGGCTCAAATTCATAACCCCAAGATCAAGTCACATACTCAACCAACCCAGCCAACCAGGAGCCAACCAGGAGCCAACCCAGAGCCCCTGTTTTAGATTTTATTTTTATTTTTTTAAAGATTTTATTTATTCATTCATGAAAGACACACACAGAGAGAGGCAGAGACACAGCCAGAAGGAGAAGCAGGCTCCACACCCAGGGATCCTGGGGGTCCAGGATCAGGCCCTGGGCTGAAGGCGGCGCTAAACCGCTGAGCCACCGGGGCTGCCCTAGATTTTATTTTTAAGTAACCTAACACTACTCCTGATTCCATTTTTGTCCTCTTGATTCCTGCTCGTGTTACAAATCTTTTAGTCTAACCTTGGCCTTGCTCTGCTCTCCTTCTCATGTCATCCCCATATGCTTTTTCACTCACATTCCTACAAAAGGAAGCATCAGAACATAGTAACATTCTCTGATCTTGTAATATTAGACTCTTAGCTTTAATTACTTTCTCCTCTGGGGTTTTCTCCTTCAGAAGGAAATTACTGGGCACTTTAAGACAAGGGGTACTATTCCATGCAGAGCCTTCACACATTGCCATATGCTGTATCAGACTGAATACCTCACAAACATTGCCTAAGAGCTCTCCCTCACCCAATCAGCATGTCACAAATTGAATCTGCTAAGGAAAGATCATCCAAAATTGCACAAGGAGCCTCTTTAAAGCAAGAGCTGGTCCCTTTTCGCCCTTCTCACAATAACCTCACCAACCTTCCCACTAAAATGAACCATGGGGATCGGTCGTAAAACGGGTCATGCCCGTCACTGAAGAGATCTGATCCCTCCTCCGTCCCTGCGTCAGAGCCGGTGTCATCCACGAATGCCTCATCATCAAAATCCTCCATTTCATCTTGCTGCTCGTCAGCCAGCTCAGTGATGTCGGAATCGGCCGTGGAAAAAGTGGGGGAGGGTGTGCGGTCAGCAAGGCGCTCATTGACACAGCCGTGGAAAATGGGGGAGCTAGACACCAGGGAAGACGCCAAGGGACACAGCCAAGGAGAGAGGAATAGTCGGTTAAACAGGAAGCTACAGGTGTCAACAGGACAGAACCCACTGGGGAATCAACACAATAAAAGTAAGTGGAAAAGCAAAAGGATAAAATAGGCATAAATCATCTGGTTCAGGGGAAAGGGAACAAGGACTGGTCCTTAGAATAAGAAAAGCAAAAGAAATACATGAGTAGAAGATCCCAGGTAAATAGTGTGTTGTAAAAATGTTTATATTTTCCAATACACACAAAAGATCAGCAGGCAGGCCTCAAAGGAGCCACCCAACACTTGATGAAATAAAAAGTTGAGATGTTTATTCCAATTCCATGTCATTTTGGAGCAGAAAACAAAATGGATAGAATGGTGTATGCCAGAGCAAATATATGCCTTGTGTGGGTAAGATGTGTTTGTCCAATTCAACTTTTTACAAACCTTCTACTATCAGAGTGGAATGGATAGGATTTAACTTCTTTTCTACAATATACTATGACTTCAGCTCTTCCTTTATACCTAGTTCCTTTAAAACTGTCAGAAAATTTTTGTTATGGAAAAACAATTCAAATTCCGAAATCATAAAGCTAAAAACTTCAATCTCTATGCTTTTTAAATTTTAACCTATAAGAACCTGGACTCAGTATGGATTCACAGGGGCACTACTTGTTTTCATTACATGTTGAAATTTATGTATACACGAAAGAGGCTCAAGCGGATGACCAAGGTCTGCAGCTGGCTCACCTGTGGTAATGACTAACATGAGATAAACTGCCTTTAAAAAAAAAAAAAAAAAAAAAAAAAGCAAGGACAGGTCGGATCAAGGAGAGGTTGCAGGCTGGTAAGCTGTAAGTCATACTATGATTTTAAACCGTGCAGGACAGAGACACAGGTTTTCTTTTTCTTTTAAATCTATCGTGTTCAACTGTACGTGGTAGGGAAGACTGTCAATTACTCTGGTTGAAAGATGAGACTTCAGTACACACACTGAATAAAACGAAGGGAAGTATATCCAGTGACACAGTGGCTCTGCTAGAGTGGGTAAGATTACACACAGAGCATTTCTGCACATATTTTCTTTTAACTTTCTGTAATATCTGCTGAGGTTTTAAACAAAATCATTCACTATTTAAAAAGAAGACTGATGAAATCATCACGTACCTTCCTACCAGTTTGAACCAATGGAACCGATCATAAAATGGATCACTGCCAGTCACAGTGGCTTCACCATCATCTTGGGCACCAGAGGCCATCTCACCTGCCCTGTCATACATCTCTCGCATCAAATCCAGCCTCTGCCTAAATAAACATAAAGTGCACTGGGTTAATATTATGAAAATGCATTAAAATTTCACTTTGGAAGTATCTTCCATGCAAGATTTAAAAAAAAAAAAAAAAGGCTGCTCCCTTCATTTAAGGAATATTAAAAAAAGATGAAGGCCAAAAGTACAGAAACTCAAAAGATGTCTGAGTGTAGAGACAGGCCACCAAAAGTAAAAAATGGCCACCTAACCTCTACTGAATCATAAGAGAATATGGTTCAATGGTATATGATGTCTCAAATACACTGAAATGGTGGAAAATATTTCACCATGTTAAAGGCAAAAGAGACCTGATCATCAGATCCAGAACAGAAAAGATAAATAATTACTAGATCTGTAATATTACTGGTGAGCAACAGTATTTAGCACCACAGAAAAGGAAGCAGTAGTGCCATCATACGGTGGAGAGTTTGAAGGAGCCCACATGAGCAATTCATTATTATTTCCTAAATAAGATAACTGGCTTTATGAGGAATGTTTTCATACTTGAGTTTCTCCAAAGACCAATAATGTGTCGCTCCATTCTTCAGATCCTGGACTTCTACTGCCACTACAGTACGAGGGAAAGGCTTGTCTTCGTGAGTTTTTTCCATCTCAGCGGGAAGTAATTCCGGAGGCAAAGGGGAGTACAACGTGTCCGTCAGCAGAACAAACTGAAACTGCACCTGTGTGGAAAGAAGAAACCATCCTTTATGTTTTCAGCGCGTCAGCTTCAGAAACGAGGTGATATAATCATGCCCCGTGGAAAAGAGGCCAAATGTGTAGTATGTGCTCAACCAGCAGCCTGTGATTAACTGGGGGAAAAAATGGACACTTGTATATTACTTGTAGAGAATAATCCTAATTTCAAATTAAGCTATTTACAGAACTTGTTTTTCTAGCCTGGCACAGTGTTTTTACACAAACTAAAATCTCAGTACATATATTTTGATTGACTGAATTTACACAAGAGAACAAGAGTTGGACCCACAAGGACATCTCTAATCTCTTGCTGAGTGGGGGGTGGAAATGTCACAGTTGGCCTTTCATCCTAAATTCAAAGATCACAAGTGCTACTCTTAAAAGTGTCTACACTACATGGTAAGTACTTTGGGTGTACCACGTCATGTTATTTCTTGCTACCACTCTATATTTTCACCTACAGACCTTAAGTAAATGCTGGGTACAGCAGCAAGAAGACAAGACATAGTCCCTACCTGCATTTCATCTATTTCAAGAGAGGGGTAAGTAATTACAAAATGAAATGGGTTGCCAAGCCTGAATGAAGAAGATACCTTATCCCTATTTTACAGAGCTAGGATACAGCCCTGGGGGAAGAAAACGAATCTCCCCAAGGCTGAGTAGTCTGTTCCCTTTCCTGCCATGTGATACTGCACACCCCCTGTCATCCTAGTAGCCCCCAGACCATCCACCAGTGGGACATATAGAAGAATGAATCTAAGACATGGTGTGATGTTCTGGTAATGAGAAAAATCAGTAACATTTATTGCTTTTTACCAAGTCCACGAGCTATTTCAGTTCTTTACATCTACTCGCTCTTTCATGCCTCATAGAACCCCAGGTGGCCCATTCCCCACTGCCAAGCCCATTTTACAGATGAGGGAATGGAGGCACAGGGCTATAAGGGTCAACACATAGAGGAGTGCTGCAATTGGAGCCCGGCTGGCTGAGTGCAGAGGGCTTATCCACTACACACACCTGTCTCTCAGACCCTAGAAGAGGAAAGGCACTTAGGACTTATAGGTGCAAATGTAATGGTAGAAAATTAAAAGAAAATTGAAATTTTTAGAAACCCAAGAGTAGCATTCTCCTATTAATCAGATGACCCAGGCCTCCCACCCTCCATACCTTCTTCTTCAGTTCCACACTGATTGCGTTGGCCTCTTTCAGGTAAACAGCATTGCCCCAGAGTAAGTCCCTTAATGAAGTGAACTGGTGAGACTTCCATTTCCGGAAGGCCCAATGGGCCAGTTCAAATTCATGTTGTGTCCAAGGAGCTGAAAGAGTAAACGAGTGTAACAAAGGCTGATCTCATAACTATAAGGAAATTACATCTCTCCTCTACCTCATCTCTCTTAACAAGTTAAAGTATTTTCCCGTATTTCTCCATTCAGCTGCTTTTTGTTTTCTGCCTTTCAGTAAAGCTGACTAAATTCTGTTGATGTTATGAAGGTAGTATCTATAGCTCAGAAAACCTAAAAAAATCCTGTTTAAAACAGTACATGAAAGGAATAGACTTCTTTACCTTTTTAAAAAACATATCTCATACATAGCTTATAGTAAAGAAAAAGTCTCTGGTATATTGTACAACTTCATATATATCGATTTCTCTTACTAGTACAAGAAACAAAAAGGTCATATTTTACTTTTATATTGAAAAATAAATAATCTAGTACATAAATCAGAGTTTCTCCAAAGTTAATTTGAAGCCTTGAGATTACTAGGAGGTTGTGCGGGGAGAAACGAAATGTTCATACTGTATTATAATGCACTAACCATTAAAGCCCTGATTCAGCTAAGAAATTCTGAGAAACTCATAATAGGTAGGCATGACTATGCAATTATGATGAGAAATCTGCCACAAATGGCTTTAGTGTACATTAATATATTCCAAAGTCCTCTCTGGAAATTCCTGGGCATAAACCATAAGTTAGTAAATAAAAGAGATTATCTTTAAAGATCAATCTCTACATTTATCTGCAACAGATACATGAACTTCATGTGTACAGTAATTTGAGGCAGTATATGCAAACTGCCCAAAATATTTCTATGGAGATTGAGTTCCATAGAAAGTCCTGTGTTCTAAGGAACCCAATCAGCTTCACTCCCACCTCAGAGAGCACAGTCTGTATTCTCCGCACTGAGAATCTTTGGAATCAGCTTTAAACTGGCTTGGTAAAATCTCAATAAATGGAAGGGTCACACACAATCAACTCCAGCTTTGATCACGGGTAAAGGGTTAATCTGATAGTACAGATCCAAAAGTTATCCAGAGGAAAGTTTCCGTCTCTGGATTTCACCTTCTTCCTCCTCTTCCTCCTCTTCTGTGGTCTCTGCAGCGAGGGAGCGGGTCTCAACCTGCTTCTGTAAGGCCTGCAGCTTACTCTCGTAGTCCTGGGCAAGAAGAGAGGAGAGGACATGTAGGAGAGGGAGGGGTGGATGCAGGAGAAGAGTGAGAGCAGTGTCAAGGAAAGCAGATAAAGCAATAGGTGGAGGAAAAGATGGAAGCAGAAAACCACAAAAAACAGAGAATTACTTAGGAAAAGCCCCCAAAGTACACGAAATAGTCTGTAAGGGGTAAATGCTGAAGCAAGCTAACTGCAGTCTCTCTCTGCTCTCTCAGATTCCAGAGTTCTTTATCTGGGGTTGATGTCCACACAGAGGGGGACTTTGAGGAGCCAAACATGTGCATCTCTTAAACTTATTTATTTGTGATATTTAAGGAGTACCTTCACACCTCAAGGAATTCCAGAAAAAAAACAACACTGGAAAATTCACCAGTGTCACCAACAGTTCTGCTTCTCCAGCTATCTGGACAGGAACTGTGGATTCTGAAGCTCTCTGTGGATAAACTATTGCTATCTTTGCAGGATGCAGCCTTCAGGTAACCAAAAGATCACAGGGCTAGTAGGGCCAAAATAATCTACAGATTGTATTTATTCAAGAAATATATTTTAAAATACACTATTATAATACAAAATGTATTATTAAAATACAAATAAAAAATACAAATCAGATGTACCCTTCATTTCTCCATCTAACTCACTCCACACATTCTCAGTAAGGTTGGTATCACCTTGAGGAGGGCAAAAAAATGTATATACAGTATGTAAACAGATATATATTTGAGGTATTAAAATTTCATGATGGGGAAAGATTAAGAAAAAAATGTCAAAAAAGGTTCCTTGGAGTGTTAATTTTAAAAAGTTTGTTATTTGAAAATAAATCAAGTAAAGAACAGAGAACTTTACATAATAAAATACTAAATCATAGTATAAGTATAGTATTTTAAGATATACTGCTTGAGTTTCCTGCTTCCTTGGAGTGACCCAATTATAGGCTTCTGTGAGACAGAGGGTTTAGGTATGGCCATGTACTGTTTTCAGAGCTCTCCTCAGGTCGTAAGTGAAATATTCTTTTTATTACAAAGGCCCACCGAAAGCCTTCTAACAAACTCTATTATGAAAGGAGCTCCCAATGGCAATGTTAAGAAGGATGCAAATATTCTCAAGGCTCATCATTTATCAGAGTCTCACAAAGGAAGCTTTCTCGCTTTAGTGGAGCTGGCAGTGACCAGGAGCCAACAACACAGCCCCTTTTTTTTTTAAGATTTTATTTATTTATTCATGAGAGACACAGAGGGAGGTAGAGGGAGAAGCAAACTCTCTGCAGGGAGCCTGATGTGGGGCTTGATCCCAGGACCCCGGGATCATGACCTGAGCCAAAGACAGATGCTCAACCACTGAGCCACGCAGGTGCCCCACAACAGTTTTATTACATATTGAAACACACTTTTTAGGAGACTATGTACTGTGACAAAAAAAAAAAAAAAAACTTGCAGGTACAAGTTTTGCTCCTGCCACCTGCTCTTACTAGTCTCATAATTCTGCAAAAGTTAAATCCTCACTACACTTCCATTTTTGACATCTTTAAAATGAACATTTTATTTAAGTATCTGACCCAAAGAAGGACCAAACGATGAACCATCTAAAAATGCATGTGAAAGTCTTCTTGGTAACACACAGTATTAAAATGACAGGCTGTGTTTATAAAGTTTATTTTCTGGGGCACCTGGGTGGCTCAGTCAGTTAAACATCTGACTTTGGTTCAGGTCATGATCTCTGGGTCCTGAGATTGAGCCCTGAGTTTGGGCTCCACACTCAGCAGGGAGTTTGCTTGTCCCTCTCCCTCTCTCACTGCCCCTCCATTCATGCTCTCATGCGCTCCTCTCTCTCAAATAAATAATTTAAAAATTAAAAAAATAAAGTAAATAAAAATAAGTTTATTTTCTAAGTATACCCAGCACCCAGATCTTTTCTAAATACTATTATTTCCCACTAAAAAGAGCCAGGGCTCCTTGGGAAAACAACTGATTCTAGGTCTAAAGCAAGGAAAGGACAAGGTGAGCTCAGAATATCTTGTGCCAGGAAGCACAGAAGTGCTCACTCACTCACTGATGGGGCCATTTCCAAAGGACACAGAATCCCAGTGGCTGGTATATAAGAATAATAACAGAAACACAATATAGCACATTGGGTATTAAAAGGAACCCAGGAGTCCACAGTGCTACTACTAGTAAAGGGAAAAAAGGAGAAAGTCTTCGTTGCCCCCCCTCAAAAAAGCTAATGAATAAATGCAAAGGAATGACAGAAAAACATAACACTGTAGCTCCAGATGTAGTGACTGAATCAGGCAAGAAACAACAGAGTGAAAGGTGAGTAGAGAAAAGAATAGTCACCCTAGATACCTATTAATAAAACAGAGAAAGAGTTGGAAATGTCATATTAAATTTATTAAACTTGGGATCCCTGGGTGGCGCAGCGGTTTAGCGCCTGCCTTTGGCCCAGGGCGTGATCCTGGAGACCCGGGATCAAATCCCACGTCGGGCTCCTGGTGCATGGAGCCTGCTTCTCCCTCTGCCTGTGTCTCTGCCTCTCTCTCTCTGTGTCTCTCATGAATAAATAAATAAAATCTTTAAAATTAATTAATTAATTAATTAATTTATTTATTTATTTATTAAACTTTAACATTACAAATAGTAGGACAACTGGACATTTTGTCTGCCAATGTGATGCAAGGGAAGTATACAATACAACATCACCTTGACAGCTTTCTTATCAAACATGCTTAACCTAAATCTAATCTTGAGGAAATAATCAAACAAATCAAAATGTAGCCTATTCAAAAATACCAACGTAATAGAAGAAAAAAGAAACATCATCATCAAATGAAATATACAAACTTCACTTGGATCTGGGATTAAAATACACACACGCTTCTAACAATTATATTTTTTAGACTAGGAAAATTTGAAAATGGACAGTTTATTATATAATACTGACTCAGTACTAAATTTCTCAGATAGGTTAACATTAATAAGAGAATATCTTTGATTTTAGGAGACACAGCAGTATTTAGGGGTAAACTGCATGACGCCTGCAATTTATTTTCAAATGATTCAGAAAAAAATACATAAATATGGGTGTATGAAAGTTCATTGTACTATCTTCTCAGCTTCTTGGTATGTTTGAAATATTTCATTTTTTAAAAGATTTTATTTATTTATGAGAGTCACAGAGAGAGAGGCAGAGACATAGGCAGAGGGAGAAGTAGGCTCCTCAAGGGGAGCAAGATGTGGGACTCGATCCCAGGTCCCCAGGATCATGCCCTGAACCAAAGGTAGACATTCAACCAGTGAGCCGTCTAGGCGTCCCTGTTTGAAATATTTCAAAATAAAAGGCTGGGGCAGGGGTACTTTTTCCCCCCTTAGAAAACCTATATATTCTTTGGGATCTTTTCAGTGAGAAGAGAAAGATGGTTGGTCTACCTAAAAATCCTCAGGTGGAAAAAATATTAATATTTTATCTTGAGGATTTTTTGTTTTTTTACTTCCTCCCCAATTTTTTATAATAAAATGCATGTAACATAAAATGTACCACCTGAACCATTCTTTTTTTTTTTTTTAAAGATTTTATTTATTTATTCATGAGAGACAGAGAGAGAGAGAGAGAGAGAGAGGCAGAGACACAAGCAGGCTTCATGCAGGGAGCCTGACACAGGACTCGACCCCGGGGTCTCCAGGATCATGCCCTGGGCTGAAGGTGGCACTAAACCCCTGAGCCACCTGGGCTGCCCATGAACCATTTTCAAGTGCACAGTTTAGTGGTGTGAAATACATTCACACTGTTGTGCAACCACCACCACCATCCACCTCCAGAACTCTTTCCATCTTGTAAAACAGAAACTCCACTAGACACTTAACTCTCCATTTTCCCTTTCCCCCTCCTCTGGCAACTACCTACCATTCTACTGTCTGTCTATGATTTTAAATACTCTAGGTATCCCATGTAAGTGGAATCACGTAATTTTAGTTTTCAGTGACTGGCTTATTCTTGAGGTTTTCTTCAAGAATCAGTTTACAAGCTGGTGAAATTACTGACAAAAATCCTTAGATTTTGACATTTAAGGTATGAGGACGACCTTCCCTAAAGGCTCTAGTTATGCTTTAGAAGCAGTAAAGCTGACGTTAAAAGGTTTCCTGTAACAATATGGGCCTAGAATTTTAACTGCATTTAGACTTGGGAAAATTTCTATCTTTGGTTGATAGTCCAAATATCAACACCATAACCTGAACTAGCCCTCCTCTTCCTCAAACCAAGCTATAAATGAGCTTCCAATAAGGACATTTTATATGTCATCAGAAAACTCTAAGTATTGGATTTTCCTACAACAAATGGATAAAGAGATTTAAATACTACTGTTCTGTTGATTTCATGGCAGAAACTAGGATAATTATGGGAAGTACACCAAATAATAATATATTTATCAATAGCCTTTTGTGTTTATAAGAAGTCTCAACTGGTGGGGATCCCTGGGTGGCTCAGCAGTTTAACGCCTGCCTTTGGCCCAGGGAATGATCCTGGAGTCCTGGGATCGAGTCCCGCGTCGGGCTCCCGGCATGGAGCCTGCTTTTCCCTCTGCCTGTGTCTCTGCCTCTCTCTCTATGTCTATCATGAATAAATAAATAAAATCTTAAAAAAAAAAAGTCTCAAAGGTTAGATATATCTCCGTATTTATAAAGGTACTGGGTGTTCCCTCTTCTAGGATGTTCTCTCTGTCCTGCCCATCCTTGTTTTTAAGCTTACTTTGTGCCAGGAACTGTTCTTAATGTTTTGTATGGATTATGAATCTTCTCGGGCTGCATGGGTGGCTCCCTCAGTTAAGCATCTACCTTCGCCTCAGGTCATGATCCCAGCACCTGCGCTGGACTCCCTGCTCAGCAGGGGGTCTGCTTCTCCCTCTCCCACTCCCTACTCTCATGCTCTCTCTTGTGCTCTCTCATATAAATAAGTAAAATCTTTTAAAAAAAATTATCTGAATCTCCCCAATAACCCTGTGCAAATGGTACTATTGTTAGCCTCAGAAGAAAAAGGCTTAAAGAAATTAAGTAATTTTATAAAAATCAGAGTTGGTAAGTAAGCATGGATATGGGATTTGAACTCAGGCAACTGGACTCCAGGGCATGCTCTTTTAATCACTATCACTCCTACCACATGCAGATGCTAGAAGCATAGTGGTCAATGAGACAAAAGTCTCACTGGAGAGGGAAAGAGTGATGATCAATAGTAAACAAATACAAGACACCCCATAATTTTAGTAGTAATAAGTGCTATGGAGGAAAATAAAGGTTGGTAGGTATCAGGGCTGACAGGGAGGAGAGAGGAACAAGAGGAACTTTCAGATCAGGTGCTCAGGGAAGGTCTGTCTATAGAGAGGATCTTTAATTAGAGATGTAAGCAGGCATGTTAAGGTCTCTGGGGGGAGTGGTGGCAATGGTGGTAATACCAACCAAAGTAGAACTAAAGCAAGTACAATGGTTCTGAGAGGGAAAGGAGTCTGGTGTTTGTTTAAAGATTTTATTTATTTATTCATGAGAGACAGAGAGAGAGAGAGAGAGAGAGAGAGAGAGGCAGAGGGAGAAGCAGGTGCCATGCAGGGAGCCCGACGTGGGACTCGATCCCAGGTCTCCAGGATCACACCCTGGGCTGAAGGCAGCGCTAAACCGCTGAGCCACCCAGGCTGCCTGAGGCTGGTGTGTTTTAAGGAAAAGCAAGAAAACCTGCGTGCGTGGAGTAAGGATCAAGAAGGCTCAGAAACATAGTTGCGAAGGAGGCAGACAGGGACTGGGTTATGGATGACCTTTTGGGACATGGTAAGGACTGTGGATTTCATTCTAAGGGAAGCCATCAGGCAGTTTAGAGCTGGGAAGTAATATGGGTCTAATACATGTTTTAAAAACATCACTCTCTTGGGCAGCCCAGGTGGCTCAGCGGTTCAGCGCTGCCTTCAGCCCAGGGCCTGATCCTGGGGACCCGGGATTGAGTCCCACGTCGGGCTCCCTGCATGGAGCCTGCTTCTCCCTCTGCCTATGTCTCTGCCTCTCTCTGTGCGTGTCTCATGAATAAATAAATTAAATATTTTTTTAAATTTTAAAATAAATAAAAACATTACTCTCCATGGAGGAAAGCTTGAGGACAGCAGTCATGATACTGTCATAGCAGTGCTGAGGGAGATGGTGGTAGGTGGCCCAGGGTGCCAGGAAAGGTGGTGAACAGAGAATGGAGCTGGGGTATGCTTCACAGGTAGAAGAAATACAACATACTGATGATGTGGTCACAGGATGTGAGAAAAAAGAGGGCAATTGTGGATGGCTCTTGGAGTTTTGGCCTGAGCTAGCTGCCAGTCAGCTATAAGGTTATCAGGTCATAGTTGTGTATTGGCGTCTTGAGGTCAGGGCAGAGGACTAAGAAAACATCACCAGGTTTGTCACTGTGGAGATCTTTGGTGACTCTGAGAAGAGGGACTTCACTGTGGTGATATGGAACATGAGTCTGACTAGAGTGAGTTCAAGCAAGAATGGGGAAAAGAAACAACGGATAAACAAGAAGAAATAATAGCGGTGGACAAGTGGGAAACATACAGCAAACTCTTTAAGAAGCATTTCTATAAAAAGCAACAGAGAAATGGAACAGTGGCTCTCAGGCAACATAGGAGTGCTTTCCAAGTAGTAAAACAAAGCCATGCTTGAATGGAGGTGTTCAAGAAAAGGGTAAATGTATGGTGAGTTCTTGAGAAGGGGATAGAAGATGGAATGCTGGGAAAATGACAGGGCTAAGGTAGAAGGAGGCCAGTCCATCCACCACCAGGAGGAAAAGATGCATGATGGATGCACAAACTACAAGTGGGCAGAAAAGGAGGTCTTCTTAGGATCACTTCTTTATCTCAGTGTAGCAAAATGGAGGTCATCAGCTGAGAGCAAGGAAAGGGCATCTTTCATTCCGAGTCTCCCAATTGTAAACTTTCAGAGTACTTTGCATTTCTCCCTCATAGCATTTATCACAAATATACCCTAGAACTACTGGTGTGACTGCTGGGCTAATGGCTATCTTATCCACAACTGTGAACTTCCTAAGGCTGGGTATCTGCCATTCACCATGGAATCACTACCATCTGGTGCTTATCTGTCTTCTAGATCAGTATATAGTCATGCAGTAAGCTACTAGTGGAAGTTCTCAAAAGTTCCTATCTTTTATTTATTTTATTTTTTTAAAAATTTTTATTTATTTATGATAGTCATACAGAGAGAGAGAGAGGCAGAGACATAGGCAGAGGGAGAAGCAGGCTCCATGCACCGGGAGCCCGACGTGAGATTCGATCCCGGGTCTCCAGGATCGCACCCTGGGCCAAAGGCAGGCACCAAACCGCTGCGCCACCCAGGGATCCCCAAGTTCCTATCTTTTAGATCAGGGTTGACAATCTATGGCCTATGCAACAAACCCAAGCCCATTTTTTATAAATAAAAATTTTTACTGACACATAGCCACACTTGTTCCTTTGTATACTGCTATTCAGCTGTCGCAGGGGAGCTGAGTAGTTGCAACAGAGACCATGGAGCCCACAGAGCCTAAAATATTTACTAACAGGTCTCGTACATGAACAGTTTGCCAACCCCTGTTCTAGATCAGTGGTTCTCAGAGGTGGGTGCTGATAATCCAGTAGCATCAGCATCATCTGGGAACGTATCAGAAATGCAAATTATGGGGCACCTGGGTGGCTCAGTCTGACTCTTGATTTCAGCTCAGGTCATGATCTAGGGGTCGTGGGATCAAGCCCCATGTTAGGCTCTGTGCTGGATGTAGAGCCTGTCTGGGATTCTCTCTTTCCCTCTTCCTCTGCCCCTGACCGCCCCCATCTCTCTCTAAAAAAAAAAAAAAAAAAAAAAAGAAGAAAAGAAAAAAAGAAATGCAAATGGTCATACCCTAGACCTCCTGAGTCAAACTTTGGAGATGGGACCAGCAGTTTGTGCTCTCATGAGCCCCCAGGGAATTCTGATGCACACCAGTTTCAGAACCATTCTTCTGATAATATGTACAAAGGGACGGTAGCGCTAACTTGACAGATAAGGCATTTATTCTAGGTGAGTTTATATTCCCATGGAAGAACCAAACAAGCACAAAAACAATTACAGGCTGTCATTATTAAACCTGGGAGAGCTGGCTTGGGGAGGGCTGGGGCAGCAGAAGTACATGTGAACACAGGTCCGGAAGAGGAGTTACACATGATGCGGATTCCGGCACTGAGGAAGTGCAAAAGCCCAAAGGTGGGGACAAACTTGGCATGTTCAAGGAACAAAAAGTCTGAAGTGCTTGCAGTATGGGAATGTTAAGAGATGAAGTCAGAGAAGCAGGCAAGCAGCCAGAACATGGAAAGCTCTGTAGGCTACAGTAAGAAGGGTTAGAGTTTAAAGCACAACAGAAAGCCACCAGAGTCCACTCCTACAATCTGATTTTTGCTTTTACAGGATGATGCCGGTTGCTATGTGGACAGTGGCTTAGGGTCCAAGACAGAAGTGAAGAGACAAGGTAGGAAGAGCACTCTCAGAAAGATGACAATGCCACACTGGAGCATCTCCGAGGTGACATTTAAGGTCAAATCAATGTCACCAATCCGGGATTTCTGGTTAGATCTGTTTATGACATTAGAGACTTGGCTCCTTTTGCTAATACTGCCTTCCTTTTGTAGTGGCAGATTATAATTATCAAGCAATAGCCGGAAACGAGCTATCCACGTCCCAGTTCTTGTCAACACTGTACCCTGCTCCCCACCTGCAGCACCATGACTTCTCCCTCCAGGGATCCTACAACACCTGTTCTTAGATCTGAGTGGCTCCTATTTCTTCCCAGGCCCCCCCAGTGCCGTCTTGGTCTCATTTACTTTCCAACCATGATCCAACTGCGCGCATTCATCACCCTTCGGGCTGTACACACAGGGTTTATCCCACTCACAAACGAATTTGTTGATTGTATCTCAATCAGAGTCTCCCTCTCTCCTTTGTCCCTGGCTTTGGGTGGAAAGCATTCTCATTTAGTCCATACAGCAACTTCCCAAATGGAACACTAGGCTCTCAATTTGCCTCCTTTCAACCCAAATTTTAACCATTTCTAAAAGGTGAATCTAACCATGCAAACTCCCTGTATAAAATCATTTGGTAGCTTCCCATCACACTCAGGATAAAATCCCAACTCCTTAGCATGCCATGATGTGGCCTCTGTTTCCCCTGTGCTCCTCATCTATTACCTCTCCCTGATACATAGCTGCTGTTCTGACCACCTCAAGTTACTAGCAGTTCCCTGGACCTGACGTGATTCCTCTCTCACTCTGCCATTCTTTACTTGGATAAATTCCCAGTTGTACTCTGGGGCTCTGCTCTTGGCTCAAGGCCTCTTCCTTCAAACACCTTACCCCACTCTCCCCTTGTGTGCACAACGATCACTGCACACTTCATACTGCACTGGAATTGTCATCTGTGTCACCCTAGAAATGGTCAGATCTTGGCAACAAGTACCCTGAGTGACAGGGTATGAGACCTGAAGCAGACCCATCCAAGTATAATATTTTTCTCAAGTTCCAAATTTCATATCATAAACTCACAAGAGGAAAAAAAAAGACTCGTAGATTTTGTATTCTAATCCATAATACATGATTGTGTCATTTTTCAATATAAAAAATGTCATTTCCAAATGATCAATGAGACTGACGGCCCACTCTAGAAAACTCTTCTGCTTTATCCTGTGTCACCTCTAGCACACCACTAATAATCTGGGTGGAGAAAAGCAGAGATTAAGGGGGAAAAGAGAGGCTAAACAGAGTTACTGAAAGCTTTGTAGAAATTCAGTTTCTAGCCATATGAAAGGCATTTTTAAAACTTTCAGATTATATGATAAAAAGATTGAAAACACAGTTAAGGTAAACTCAACTTATACTAGACAAAATTTTATTTAAATAAAACATGGCATAAAATAGTAAAGATCCCATTTAAAATAGAATTTTGATAAACAGAAAAGGGAACAGAAACCAAGAGCTTTAAATGAATCAAGTTTATGCAGAAATACATTTTAAAAAGATGTGATTTGCAACCATCTTCTGATGAAAAAGGATTAAATAAAAAAGTCAGGACCAGACTTAACACCACCCTGCTTCACTTTTCCTTCTTCCCAAATCAGAGAGAAATCACACTCTTAAAAGATGGTTTCAGCTTTTATTGAATAAGGACTTTACTTTTTTAACATAACAAACTAACTCCCTTTCTGAAAAGGTAGATCTTACACTCAAAGACAATCTTCAAGCACTTTATTTTAGAAATTAGGGGAGAAATCCATAGTTCATTAACAAGAAGATTAACAACTTCTTTTTACAGTAATGATGGCAGGAAACCAATACATTTCACAACCTAGAGTGGTTCAAACTAAGTATCTAGAGCAGATTTTGAAATCTTGGAAAGATGACATACACTGGATGATTATGAAAACTGCTCAAAACGCAGACTCTGGCTCTAACACAGTTCAGGATAAATGTTGGTCTGCACTGCACCTGAGAAGGTGTCTTCACTACAGCACACCAGAACATGTCAGCTTCCCCTCCTCCCAGGCTTTTGAACAAATCATCAAGGCAAGTCTACAATTGACCAGTCAGGCACAAGGGGTATAGCAGCTAACCAGAGGAAATCTACGTAACTTCCTGCAGTCTGACAGCCTTTACTGCAGACATCGGTGTGGCAAACTCTGTGCTGTGTTGTGTTTATTTTCAGCATCAACCTGTACCTAAAGCACAAGAGGTCACTTCATGTCAGTTCAATGGAATAAAAATCTCCACTCATTGCATTTCCAGTGAATGGAGAAAACAATCTGAAGTGCTAGAAAGAATTTGAGACCAAAAAAAAAAAAAAAAAAAAAAAAAAGAAAGGAAAAAGGAAAAAGGAAAAGCCCTTTGGTTTAGACTTATTAGATGAACAGGATGTCTTTAACTCTTCAGGGAATACCATTGTGGTATATAAAACTATACTAATTAGCACTCCTTCACATTTCTGTAATTTTCAGATTATATTTCAGTAGCACACCCCCCCATTTTTCTATAATAGCTATCAATACTTCAATAACATAATTAACAGTTTAATGATGACCATTTCTCTTTGGTCATGTAGTATTTAGGCTTATGGAGAGATCCTGTCAAATTTAAAAACAAAACAATGTAAGCTATACCAATAACTCACAAAAGCATGGCACTAGTAAGCTCATTTAGTAAAAAGTCAATGAAGCCATTTTATTCACCCTGTTATTTTCTAAGACAAGCATCTGCTCTGAAATACAGGAGGAGACATATGTGGCAATCAATCAAACCTTGGTTCATTTCTTTCTGGTCTGAAATTAGGGCTCCTTTAGAGATCTAAACGTTTTAGCAATACGAGGGCACCTAGATCAGCAGATGAAGCACAAACACAAACCTAATTCTTTGGAATATCAGTGTGGGTACAGTGCTTACCACAACCCACATTTGTAAATGAAAATGCTGTATTACTTTTCATTCTATAATATCACCTCATCACTCCCACTGTTTAGCAGGAAAGGGAGGCACCTGCTCATAACAAGATTAAAAGGTCACCATAAAAATGAAAATGTATAAGCCTATCCTATGTTATTTCAAGTAGGGAAATGAGAGCCCACTTTTACTACAGAGTTGAAAGCCAAGTCAATTATTACTATTATTAATACAGGTATCCCCCCCAATTCGAGACTGTGTGTTAGGCCACTTTGCTTCTATGAAAGACCTATATTAGTACCTATTTTTGCTAACTGAAAGAAATCCAAAGAGGATTTTTGTTTTTATAAAAAAACTGCATTTAGTGTGTCTGTTTGTTTTGCAGGGAGCCAGTTTAGAGGTAGGATGCGCATGCAGCTAGTGACCCCACCACGCTCTTTTCTGGGAAATACACATAGCAGCTCAGCATCCAGCTACCAGAGCTCTGAACTGTGATGTACATCTGCGCTTTATCTCGATTTATTTTGTGCATCTGTTAGCAAGATGTGTCATAAGGTATCAGAAAAGTGTAAGAAAATTTTTTTTTTTTTTGAGTCTGGGAACCCTCAAAAATTTTTTCCATATAAATTAATGGTAACGGCTTCTTCACTTTACACCATTTTCTGCTTATGAAAGGTTTCACGGAAACACTCTACCTTTGGATAGTGGGGGAAACCTGTAGTAGACAATGAATTTTTTGCAAGAAAGGAGCAATTAACATATCTAAGAATAATAAAGAACCAGGGCTTATACAAGATGCACTGAAATGACTGATCTGAAATAGCCTACTGAATTTCTCAAACCACATGGTACAGGAGATTGTCTCAATTAAGTCCAGCCATTACAAATATCATTCACCCTAATCTGCCGAATCTGTCTCATCTTCCATAAAACCTCAGCTGAAGACTAGAACCGTTTTAGCTACAAAAGCAAAAATACCCTGAAAGTTAATTGGAAGCAACTTTCTGTGTATTAAGAAAGCATTTTCTTAGAAGCAAAACAAAACAAAACCCCTATGGTTAAAAATAATGTATTCTAATAAGGCATAGAGCCCACACGCAAAGGAAAAGAAAACCATATAATCACAATCTTTAAGGCTTCCTTGAATGCTAATCACTATGTTGGTTGCAATTCCACACTGTCTGAAGACAAGTGTTGGGCAGGTGACTCCATGACTCAGGGGAGCCGTCAACGCGAGTCAGGCAGTATCACAGACATCTCTGGCTCTTCGCACTGCCTCTTTAAAAAGTTGCTGAGAAGTTCAAGAGATGAGGAAGGATGTAGAAAACTATTCTTTTCTTCCATTAATATCCGTATTTTTTAGTGGATTCTCCAGTGAGGCAAACTGAGACCACGACAAAGAAGAGTGAGGTATTGATACAATAAACGTTTATCAGGACTTCTCTCCTTGCTTCAGCATCTATCTGTGTGCATTACTACTGTTACGCAAAGAATAGTTTATTATACATCATCTCCTTTATTCTCAACCCAACCAAAGTTAATTTATTTCATGATCTCGTCATCTACTGAGAATAAATAGCACAGAGCCATACGCTGTGGCCTTCTCCCCACATCCCACCTCTTCCCTCGCCACCAATAACCTCCCTGTGAACTTATACATACTGCTCAAGGAGCCATACAAGCATTTTGTTGGCATGATTTTGGTGAATGGTTCAGAGTGTGTGTGTGTGTGTGTGCGTGCGTTTGTGTATGTGAGAAATGATATGCTAAACTTCAAAAAGCAAACTAAAAACAAATCCAGAAATGGTGCCAATTTAAAGATTTCAGTATTATGACAAATTTCATACACATACTGATACATTAAAAAACAAACAAACAAACAAACCTACGGAATCAGTTCTATGTAAAATATGGTAGAAGAAGATGGGGAAGTTCTGTGAAAGGATACAAAGCTGTGTACTATAAACTATGTCCAAAGACATATAGTTTTGGCTTATAAAAATTCCAATTGTATTTAAAGGCAGGAACAGACATGGATAAGAAATCCAAAGCTGTGTCCACATAGTCAAATGTTATTAAACTAATGTCTAACATTTATGGGGAAATAATAGACATTTAATTCTGTGTATCAAATTCCCCTCTAGAATGTCTGCAAACCAAGAGGCAGGTCTTTCTGGATATACAATCAGTTTATAGGCAGTATGAAAATATTAACAAATTTACACCAAAATAAGACCAGTCTGTGTAAATAAGTGTATTATCTAGGCACCAAGGAGGAAAGTCTCAGAAAAATAAGGGAGGTCTCAGTGTTTTGTCCAAAATTCCACGGGATCCCTGGGTGGCGCAGCGGTTTGGTGCCTGCCTTTGGCCCAGGGCGCGATCCTGGAGACCGGGATCGAATCCCACGTCAGGCTCTCGGTGCATGGAGCCTGCTTCTCCCTCTGCCTGTGTCTCTGCGCCTCTCTCTCTCTCTCTCTCTGTGACTATCATAAATAAATAAAAAAATTAAAAAAAAAAAAAAAAAAAAAAAAAAAAAAAAAAAAACAAAATTCCAGAAACTGCCCACTTATGGCATACAAACAAAAGGGAGGTGTTGAAATGTCTACCAGTGTTTTAACAATATTAAAATCAGTTAAGATTCGTAGGAACGCAACATTAAAACCATAATGTAAATACTAGGAACTCAAGGCCAAGGCTAGAACCAACTCAAATCATAAGCTAACATTGCCTGTTTCCTCCACCAAGATTTCAAGTTTGTCCAGTAATTTATACTGTGGTTTCTCGACCAGCTTTGAGATTGGGTGCCGAAAACTGGCGCCTCATCCTTGGAGGTGTCACAAACTGGCTACAGTGGTTGGGCTTGTCAGTCTGCTTCTGAAAGGAACCGGCTGCACTGCCCTCTAACTGACCTCCAGTGTTATAATTACAGTAAGACTGACGGTGCTGGTGAATATGGCGCTTTGCCTGGAAAGTCTGCAGATCAGCAGTGGGGTGACCACTGTGGGAATTTAATGATTCTGAGGAGGCAGATGCCTGGCAGCGCGTACTTTTCGGTTGACCATTATTGAGAGAATTGCTTCTCCAGCGTAACTGAGGTGGCTGTTGTTGAGTGTTAATATGCTGCTTGCTAACTTGGATGTGATCTTGACTTCGAGTGCCCTGAGAGCCCCATGGTAACTGGAGATCCTTAGAAGTTGTTCTACCCCCCTTTTCTTGGGTCTCCTCTTTATTTCCTTTCCTTCCGTCTTCATCTTTTGGGATTCGAAGCTCTATTACCTCATCTTCTGTTATGATGATATGCGTCCCAGGGCTCCAGGAGTTTCTGTGTTTAGGGTTGCTCTTAAAGGGGAAGCGGGGCTTGCGGTTCTCAGGAGGGATGAACCTATGAGGTACATTCTGCTTACGCAGCTGCTTTGCAATCTCTTGCTGTTGCAGATTCTTAAAGCGGATTTGCTCTTGCCTCATCCAGCGCAGACGTCCACGTCTAAAAGCTGGATCCCCATTCATCAGCTGGGAAACGCGCTCTTCTTTCCCAAGGTCTCCACTGTCCCCTCTGCTTCCGTCATTCTCAGACTTGCTACTGACACTAGCACCAACGGGTTCCTTTGATCTATGGTTTCCTTGGCCTTTCTGTTCTTGGGATCCAATCAGTGGCAAGACTTTCTCCATTTTGAGCATTTTGTTTCTTAAGATTTTTATTTCCTCATCTTTCATATTATTTTGCTTTTTAACTTCTTGCAAAATATCTTCCAGCTTATCGATATGAACCTTGAGGTCATCTACATCAGTTCCACCTTTACCACTGGCCATCATGTCTTCAATCTTTTCATCCCCTACACCAACAGTGTCCCAGACATCCCTGGCCACTGCCCTCCAGGAGTCCCGCTCATTGGGATCTTTCTTCCCATACATGGCACAAAGCTCTTTCATCTTAACAATGGCCAAGGCTTCAATCTCCTGCCGACTATGCCTAAAATCGTTGAGTGCAACCTCATAGCATATCTCTTTTACTGCCTGAATCTTAAGATCTGAGATGGTGACCCACTTGGAATCTTTACTCAGGCGCCTTCTTTGGGGGATTTGATACATTTTAATTGGTTCTCGTTTCTTCCCACTGCTAGGGAGGCCACATTTTTTAACAATGGTTTGCAACTTGCTGGGAGGTAGCTTTTCTCTCAGAGAAGTAATCAGTTTCCAGCTCTCTTCGCAGGACCTCTTGTCAGAATCGTCCCCGCTATCAGAATCCGCGTCCTTTGGAAAAACAAAATCAAAAAATGGCCCCGAAATAACCAAAATTAAAATGTAAAAAAGGAAAATTAAATTGAAGAAAAAACAAGCAAAAGAGCCTTAACCAAATTTAAAACCAAAACCAAAAAAAAAAATAATAATAATAATAAAATAAACTAAAAAAAAAAAAAAAAAAAAAAGATAAAACAAAAACCCCCTAAGTGGTGTGTAAGTTTATTAACACATAAGTATATACAGATCATAATATAAAGATTTGCTTTTGCTTGTTTAGTAACACAAATGTGAATTCCCACTTTCTGGCTTATGTGATGAAATCTGCAATCCCATTTCTTAGGAGGATTGACACAGTGACCTTTCCCTCTAAGGTCATGTGAAGTTATTAATAAAATGCTGCGAAATAACACCTCCACAATCCTGAGAAAATGCAATAAAATCTACGCCCCACACATGCTAAAACCCATGCAGCCATGTCCCCACATTTGCCTTGGTTATTGCTGTTGCTTCTTCCAGAAACTCTTTCCCCCATGAGTGAGCACAGATGCCATACAAGATGTGACGAGCAGGCGGATTAACAAAGGTTAGTAAGGCTGTAGGATGCCACGTTTTGTTTAGCTTTACTAAAAAGAGCAGCCCTAGAAAAAAGTTAGAAGAGGAGAAGGTAGAAAAAGAAGCAGTCAAACAGGGATGATGTTAAAAATGAATCCCTATTAGCAGATCACATGAGGTTCTTATTAACCCAAACTGTTTTTTCTAGAAGACAAGTGAGTTTTGAAACTAGTCCTTCCATGAGCATATATGGGATTTACTATTTTCTTGTCAAGCCAAATTGATGCACTACATTTGTACGATTAACGTTTGTTATCCAGAGAACAAGAAAGCATAAAAGAAAAGGATCATATAGTGAGTCTCCTTTTTTGTTTTCACACACTTAAACCAATAAACACTTCACCTCCAAAATTTTAAGAAGTTTCTGGAACATAAATTAAGCTAGGCAAATATACTCTCATTAAACATTTAAAATTCCCCAAGTAATATTCTAATAAATACAAGATATTTTCTATCTATGAAAATTCACGGCATTTCTATCTACTTGAGGAGTATCACTTTAAGTGACAACTCTTCCTATCAGCACATAAAACAGATTATATTCTGCTTATGTAAAATAGATCCACTTTAAGATGCTGTCTCTAATTCTGTCTTTCCAGCTTTACCTCTTTTTCAAAAACTTTAGTTGGGCAGTCAGGCTGCTATTTTAGGACCAAGTAAAACAGCCCAACTATCCAACTAATTAGTCTTCAAGGGTTATCAGGATAATAATCAATTGTTCCTAACTAACATAAGCATATCTTTATAACACGAAAGCAATGCTCGGTTTAAAAGTCCCTATGATGGATAGGCTTAAGAAGAAGTTCTATTCAGGAAATAAAAGTTCCTTGGAAAAGCAACAATTCACTTAGAAGAGCAGTTCAGGATAGTCTAGGTTAAAAAAAACAAAAACAAAAACAAAAACAGTACTCTTTCACTTGGCTGTGATTACCAAAATTACATCTAGTAAATAATATCTTACTTTCTAGGCCAAAGAATCCTATGTACAGTTACTTTCTATGCACAGTTATTTCTAAAAAAATAACTTTTAACAATAATGACAATAATTTGATCCCTCAATTTGGAGGTGCTGATCTTTATTATTTCTGTTGGTCCATAAATGGGTGCTAAGCCTGCATATAAGCCCTACCTAGTTGAAAATGTAACAACAAAACAACAGATAGAGTTAAATTTGTAGACTCTGTATACTTTTTTTCCTTTTCATTTTTAGTTTAAGCCTCAGAATGTTTAATCTGAAGTGATAAAAGAGGACACTAATAAACAGTAGAGAAAAAAGGTCTTACCAGTATGTATAAGCTAAGTTTTACATTACATAATACATTCTGACTGTTCCCACATAACTGACAACTATCAATTCATCCCATCTCAGCTTTTTTTTCTGTTCAAGATTGTTCAAAGATGAAATGAATACTACCTAATCTACAAAATAACATATATTCTAATCATTGCTTTCATATTACACTTGAGAGATAGAGATTAGGTCTTTAGACTCTAAAACAAAACATAAATAAATGAGAAAGTCTACATAAATCCAAAGGAACTCAAATTAAGTGGCCATCATTTTTTTTTTTCCTTTTTAAAATACTGTCCCATTAGGGGCACCTGGATAGCTCATTCAGTTAAGCATCTGATTTGATTTTGGCTCAGGTCATGATCTCAGGGTTGTGAGATCCAGCCCCACGTCAGGCTCTGTGCTAGGTGTGGAACCTGCTTAAGATTCTCTCTCCCTCTATCCCTCCTCCAACAAATAAAATAAAATACTATCATATTGACTTTGTAGAATATGTTCTCCTTACAGCCCCCACATCCCATACTGGCCACAACACTAAAAACTCTGTATGCAAAGTTTATGTGCCAAGGTGTACACCCTATCTCACAACAAAAAAGATTTAAAGATATTTAGATTCACTTATTGCAGGGTTGGAAAAAATACTCAGATCTGGCCAATTCATGTCACTAAATGATGTTTTCACTAAATCCCAACACAAAGACCTCCTGAAGAGACTCTGCAAGGAGCTTGTGCAGACAGAAGAGAGAAAATACCTAAAAGACGTAGGTGAAAAAGCAAGCACAGAAAGGACCAGGTGTGTAATAGAGCACTAACTAGAAGAGAATGTTCAGCAGTGGGACAATATGACGCACTTGGGGAACTATTATAATAGAAAACTCATGAGCCTGAATTCCATTTTTTAATGCTGTCATTATGCAAAAATGATTATGTACAACATTAAATGCATATTTACTGAATAATTATTCCTTTGTATCCTCTCTGTTTATTCATAAGGTGCATTCAAAATGTATCTGTTGGTTGACCAATACAGGGTCATAAAAAATGTATTTTCTATTCAGTATTGCTACTGCCAGATATTCTTCAGGCTAAGGCATTAGAAATCAATTCCTCTGGAGGACAAGAAATCTAAATGGTATAGACAATTGGACTTAGAGGAGGAAAGCAACATCCTTGCATTAAGGAGCTGCTCTTAAAAATCCTAGCTTGTTTTCAGATACACAGAACATACGACAACCAGAACCTGATTACTTGCAAACTAAGTATGTCCCCTGGAAACTGAGAATGTCTTAGAGACATTACTTTCCCTTTATTTAACGGTCATCATCTTTATTTCAGAGCAAAGAATGATCATCAGCTCTTGGTTATGGAGAGCACCAGCCATCATCATTCTTTCTCACCTGGTCCCTCAAAGGCTGGTCTTGGGACCAACAACATTGGTTATCACCTGGGAGCTTGTTAGAAACAAAGACTCTCAGGTACCACCCCAGACCTACTGAAATAGCACCTGTACTTTAATAGGACTCCCATCTGGTGAAGCAGCACTGCTCTTACTGGAAAGGACACTGAAACAATTCAGAAGACCCAAGATTAAGCCTCAGACCCATGATTTAACAGGTGTTTAAGAGTAAGCAAGACAGCATTTTTTAGCTTTGGTTTCCTCAACTATACATTGGAAGTAATATTACTCATTTTATTTACACACACACACTCCTATCAAGGAGGGCTGTTTTGGGAATCGAAAAAAAAAAAGATGGATGTTAAAGCTCCCTGTAAATTATAAAGCACTAAACAAAGTACTACTGTTAATGATACACAGAGCTTAATGATACCTGTCCTCATTTGATCTGTGAACATCAGAGGCATGTTATTAGATTATACGTTAAGATAAAAGGCTTCTCATGTATCACAAACCTTTCAATCCCCTAGTCACACGGTAGCCAAATCCTTCCGTTTTCATTAAAAACTAAATGTCAACTAGGCCTCTCGAAGGGACTTGAATACTGCTATTATCTTGCCCCAAACACTTGATTTATTCTTACAATCCATTATCTCTTGGACTTCACTACAGTTTCCAATATAACTAACTGGTTTAACCCACTGCCCGGCCTAAGAAATGAGTGGTCCTGGCTGTTTTTGCTGGAGCCCTTGGTGCTTCTGGCCCATTTAGCAACAGACTCTCTTCTCCAAAGCAGAGAATGACCAGAAGGCTGCAGTTTACACACAGTATTTTAGATGCTGTGCTTTATGCTTTATGCTAAGGGAAGAAACCAGTATCCCAGCTTCCTCCTTAAAACCCCCTTATCTTAAAAGAACTATGAATCTTAAAAAATCCTAAATTGTATCCACAGTACCCAAAGGTTTATTATACCTTTTTCTTACATATCAAATGAATGCCAAGAAGCCTTTTATGACCAGGGCTTTGTTAACCAAAACTGGATGGCTTTAAAAATGAAAATCTAATGGATCAACTTTCGTATTCATGAGATTCAATTCCTATCAAACTTAGAGAATCAATTTACATCATAAAATGCTAAACCCATTATTAACATTATCAGCTGCAACCTTAAACCAACTTCTTGGCTGCTCACCCGAACCCTCTCTCAACCTGGAGAAACCAGGCTTCCTTTTGCTGTCTGAGGGGGCTGCATAGCCCCTGCTTCTACTAACCTCCCACATGCCACAGAGACCCTTACTGAGAACTCACACTCCATGCAGGGGAACAGAAAAAGATAAACACATGCAACTGTGCAGCAGCACTTTTAGACAGTTTAACTGAAAAAAGAAAAAGAAAAAACAAAAAGTCTGCCCAGCACAAGAACAATCCCCAAGTCAGCCCAAGAGCAGAGAATTAGTACTATCAGGTGATCAGAAACAAAACCAAGGCAAACACCCACCAAATTCAATATTCAATATAATTATCATTAAAAGAATCACCACTGATGCATACTCAAAAACCACTACTAAGAGGCAAAGGCTACCAGAAAAGCTCCCACTAGTTCCTCAAAAAGCACTTGGTTTTGCTAGAACTAAAGATTTGACTTTAAGACATAATAGGCACAAAACTGTACCTTTATGGACACTTTTTCAGGCTAAGGCTACCAGGAGTTGTAAGTTCATTCTCCATTAAGGAAATGAGAGAATAGCATATGGTATCAGTGAGAGCTGGACAAGCAATCGGGGTGAGTGCTTATCTGTGGAACCGGGATGGTATGGGAGTAAGCTGCCCTTTTTCCTAACACAGGGTTCAGGACAGACTCCTACCAGTCTCTGCTGCTCCAAGAGAAGATCTGCTTCTTCCTTCTCCTTTTTGTATAGGATCTCCATCTCCTGTAGTCTAGAAGGAAAAGAAAAACAAGAGAAGAAAGAATAAATGTGTGAAATCACTGGGCTGTTTCATGAGTGTTATATACACCAGATGTTAAAAGAAGTGATAGTCATGGAGGCCACATCATATTTGTGCATTACCTTTTTTCCATCTCCTGCTTCATATCAATCCCTTGTTTTTCCAGAAGTTCTCTCTGGGCAAATGTCCAGTCCACAGGCTCAGAGGGGGTCTCAGCAGAAGGAGTCTTTTCCCGCTCTGCCCGTGCTTGCTCCGGGTGGTTGAAACGAAACACATGGTTTTTACCCATAATAATACGGTTTCCTAGTACAAAACAGAAGCAGTTAAGAAGCCATTTTTTAAAAGTATACCTATCTAGGTTTTAAAAACCTCTCTCCCCCTCCCTTTCCCTAAGACAAAAAGACAGTTTTTGGAGTTTTACAAGAACACACATCCAAATGCTGACTATTACAAGTCAGTCTTTAAACAAAGAGTCCAAAGCTAGAGTTGCTCACACAAACATGTTCTTTATTGAAGACTTCAAACTTTTCCCAGTCTCAGGGGTGCCTGGGTGGCTCTGTCAGTCATCCAACTCTTGGTTTTGGCTCAGGTCATGATCTCAGGATCCTGAGACTGAGCTCTACAGCAGGGTCCTCGCTCAGCAGGGAGTCTGCTTCCTCCTCCCTCTCCTCTGCCCCTACCCCCTCTTGCATGCTGTCTCTCTCTACCCCCCTCATATAAATGAATAAAATTTAAAAAAGAAAAAAAAGGAAAAAAAATGGAAAAAGCAAAGTACTTAAAACAAAACAAAACAACTTTCCCAGTCTCACCTGACCGCAGCTGAACAGGCTGGGCCACCCTCTTGCCATTTACATAGGTTTCTGAGCGTTCGCAGGGCTCTAGGGTCACAATAACTAAGAACACAAACTAGTATTAGCATCACAAACCACTGTAATAAAACAATGGAAAGGAGATGACCATGAGGTTTCAGGTAACTAGAATACATTCCGTAACCAAGTGGCAAAGCATCTATATAATAGTTCATTTTAGGGTATCAAAACCATTTTGGGGTATGGCTAAAAGAAACAGTTAAATGCATTTGACAACCCTCAAAAGAAGACTGGAATGTTAGTTTTGGTGATATCTGACAGTTCAGTCCATAAAAAAGGAAATCTTAAGTATAAGATATAGGTACTAACCCGAAACTTAAGATTAAAAGCAGCTAATATTTTGACGAAAGGAATGAGTCATATAGCACAAAAATACCATTACATCATTTTTTTGTTAGTAACCCAGGCAAAAATCAAGATTGACTTTTTCTTCCCTTTTAGATAAAAATAAGCTCTCGTGGGTTAAGATTAGAGATCCTTCACATCTCCCACTACTCAGGGTATTTGTTCCTTTCTTGTCTAGTAAATAATTAACATTCAAGACCAAGCCTAATTGCCTATGTTGTCCTGGTTGGTTCTTGGCAGCCACAAAAGAGCTCCTTTTGTCCAGGCTATTTTCATGTAAAATAGCTATGTCTGTCCCTGCATTTTAAGCAGGCCAGGTTTCTCCATTTTCAAATATTAGATTGTATGAGAAAGCATCACTGAAAGAGACAGGGAACAGCAAGCCTTGGGGATTTCTAATAATCTAGAATTAAAAGGCTGTTGGAAAAGCTACGACAGGAGCTCTCACCGTCCCCACTGTTGTTTCTCTCGCTCCGGAAGATACAATGCTCTTCCTGAATGTGAGCCCCACTCAGCACGATGTCCTGGCGCCGCTCAGCATCTGCTTGGCCAACCCTGAACACAAGGGGAAGTGTTTCCCAGGGAAATTCAGACACAAAAAGCACTGAAAACAACGAACCTCTTTCTCTCAAAGAATATTCTTTGGTATGTACAAAAAAGGTATCGTTTCTTTTTATCAGAGGCTTTCAACTGCAAATTTTATTTTCACATATAATCAACCTCCCTACATTAGAATAAGAAACCAAAGAGCAACGATACAACAGCGTAACTCGCTGAGCTTTATAAAAAGACATGAGTGAACTAATCTCCCTAATGAATTCATATAAGAAGTTAGAAAAAAAAATTTTTTTACTTAGGGTTTTTAGGGAAAACTACATGTTAACTGGTTCAGATGACTAAGGCACTTACATAATTTGGGAAGACAGGATAGTGTGTAACTATTTCAGACGTGAAAAACGGCAAATCATTACAACAAATTTTTCAACAAACAACTTCCCTTTATTCAATTTTTTAAGAGAACAGAAAACAGTAAGTGACCAAAAGAAACAAATATACCTTGTAATTCCATCTTTGATGTAATAAAGCAGGCATTCGGACATTAGTGGGTCCTCATTGAGGTTAACTAGATGTGGGGTCTGAAAAAGGATACAGATGATCAATTTGGAGCAAATACCACTGGGCGGGCTTGACAGTAACAGTGATCTACAGGAAGCCAATGGCTTCCTGGATTATGCACCATCCCTCAAAGAGGGAGGTCTTTTATTTATTCCTAGTTCCTAGCTGTAATTCCATTAAACAAAAAAAAACACTCTTCAGGCCTTCTCAAACTGCACTAATATATTCTATTTAAAAGCATGAGTTCAGGGATAAAGAACAAGATCCAATTCTTGATAATGTCAAAGCATGAAGAATACGAAAGAAAAATAAAGACAGGTTGATTCTCTGGATGGGTTAATCATAATTTTTGTACCTAATTGGACAAAAATCTTAAAGGGTAACAAAATATGCCACCTCAACATATGCCACTTTGACATACTAATTATTTTGAGCTGATGGCACCAGAAAAACAGCAAACACAGGAAGAGGTTTTCTTTGACCGCTTCCCATCATGCCTGAAGATAAGTTCTCCTAAATGACCTCGGCTGTCGTGTCCCTTCTGGGAGTCCATCAACCAAGGAGGATGGTCTCGTGTCCCAGGAGAGGACACCAGAAGTCGATACCACACCCAGACAGACTTTGTCACAAACGATCACATCTCCCATCTATTCTCCCAAGGGCCCTTCCTCTTTCCCAAAAATCATTTATTCCCTCCTGAGAGGTCTCTGTCCCTTCTCCCCTTTTCCTACCAGGATGGTATTTAAATCTGATTTCTAAGCCATCTTGGGGAGTCACTCATTTTCCCCTGGGCAGACACATTCACATACATGAGGCATATACATTCATAAACTTGTTTCGGTTTGTCTCTTATTAATCTTTTATTACAAGGCTCTCAGCCAAGAACTCAAAAGGGTAGAGGGAAAATTATCTTCCCTTCCTACAATCTCCAGAAATACTTAATTTTCATTTACTTTATAAAAATGCTTTAAAAAAAATGGGGCGGCTGGGTGGCACAGTTGGTTGAGCATCCAACTCTTGGTTTTGGCTCAGGTCATGATTTCAAGGTTGTGGGACTGAACCCTGCATTGGGCTCTGCACTCGGTGTGAAGTCTGCTTGAGATTCTCTCTCCTCCCTCTGCCCTTCCTCCCCCTAAAATAAATAAATCTTAAAAAAAAAAAATGTCCCCACATCTCCTGGCATTTCCCTCTATAATTTTTATCACTTCTTCCATGGTACCAGTTATTGTCCTTAGTTTATTAATCTTTACCTTAAAGAAAAATTAAAATTACTGACATTCAACAATATACATATCTTGTAAAAATCCTCTTCATCTAACTCTAATATTTCTAAAATCTTTGAAAAACCAACCTTCTTTGGTGAAAATACCCCACTGGAATCCAAAAATAAGTCACATGGTCTTGGGGTCAAAATCTACTCAAGACAGTGCCAGCAAATGTGGAAAAATGAAAGAAGAATCAGATGAGAGCAGGGAATGAGAAAGATGATTAAAAAGAAATTTTAAAAAGCTCTACATTAGCACCTGCCTCTGTAGTTTAAGAACTCTGCTGGTTTGAGAAAGTCAAAGCCCTCTGTGGGTAGTGTTCTTGAAAGCCCATCACAACACTGGCCTCAGAAAAGCGGAATCATAGAAACAGGTTTTGCTTCCCCTTGCATTAAAATTATTTCCCCCAACCCAGTTTTATGGAGGGTATCATTGACAAGTAAAAATTATATACATTTAGGTTGTACAACATGATTTTTTAAGGTGTCCAATGTGTCAATTTAATATACACACACATCATGCAATGATTATTACAATCAAGTTAACATCAGAAACAGGTTCTAAATCTGAATTTGAATTCTAAATCTGAATTTGAATGTGTAATATGTTAATATACACACACATCATGCAATAATTATTACAATCAAGTTAACATATCAGAAACAGGTTCTAAATCTGAATTTGATGTACCCCTTATTTTTCTAAGGAAGTCTAGAAAGTTAAAACAAGATGAGTAAAATTAAAGAATGAAAAAGCTTTGGAAACAGAGACCTCAGTGTGGAATTCTATGGTTTATATCACAACAGTTACTTAAATTGTTTGTGACTTGTGTTAAATGTCATATTTTTACATGTTATTAGAAAATTTTTCCATATAGTTCTTAACACTCAAAGATTGTAAAATCTCTTCCAATATACACAAAGGCACAAATGTGATCAAACCTATTACTGCTAAAACCTCTACAATTTTAAGTATGATATCTCAATAAATAATGTCTTACTGAAGGAATCATTACAAAACTAAAAATCACAGGTGTTGGCAATATAGACATATAAAACACTGGTATTGTTATTCCAGTTCTATAACAGGTACCCTAAAATGCCTTTAAAACTATCTTCTTTGGGGGGACCCCTGGGTGGCTCAGCGGTTTAGCGCCTGCCTTTGGCCCAGGGCGCGATCCTGGAGTCC
Source organism: Canis lupus dingo (assembly GCF_003254725.2). Classification (NCBI taxonomy): domain Eukaryota; kingdom Metazoa; phylum Chordata; class Mammalia; order Carnivora; family Canidae; genus Canis; species Canis lupus. The sequence goes on along the minus strand of NC_064247.1, from coordinate 63,586,273 downwards.
CAGGATCGAGTCCTGCGTCAGGCTCCCGGCATGGAGCCTGCTTCTCCCTCTGCCTGTGTCTCTGCCTCCCCCCACCCCCCACAACCAGTCTATCATAAATAAATAAATCTTAAAAAAAAAAAAAGATCTTCTTTGTTGAAAATAATGCACTGAATTCCTAAAAAAGTTCTGACCTTGACAGAAAAACCAAACCAAAAGAATTCTAGCAAAAACTAGGAATACCTCTTACCACATAAAAACAAAAAGGGAAAACCCCCTGCTCATTCTATGCCAACCTAGAGAAATCATCATGAGACCCTGCAAAACATGTGTAAGTCTCTGATAGCCAATCTGGGGTCATCTGAAATGAAGAATCATTTATTACTGGCATGAATATATTTGCTTTGTAAATCAGTATGTGTTCTATTATTATCACATAAAAAGCACACAAAAATAATCATCTGATAACAGTTTTCCAATACCTAAGAATAACTAGGAAGCAACTTAGTAAAACAACAAAAAAAAAAACCAAAACAAAACCTACCTTACTATTCTAATTAGCCATAAGGTTATCTACTATCGAACAACTAAAATTATGTAAGTAGGAGGGTAACTAACTACCGGGGTCTTTTTAAAAAAAAAAAAAAAAAAAAAAAAAACTAAGAAAGGAGCAGAGGAGGCTAGAAGGGTGAGAATAGGACTGCTTTACTCAGGACAGTGGTTGTCTGTAACACAAACTACAGAAACAAACTTGAGTGGTACTTTTCTACACAAACCTGAATAGCTGAAATTGCTTCCAAAGAATTATACATCAGGCCTGCTGGCATCTGTGGGAAAATCTACATAGAAAGAGTAGCCAAACTGAAGCAAGGTATGCTAGGTGAGAGGCTGGGAATTTAAGAGAAGCAACACTACAGGTGAGTAAATATACTGCATCATGACTGAAAGTTAGATTTACTGCCTTGGGTTTTATTTTGTAAACAGCAAACATGATGATAGGCATTTTAGAAATAGGCTGCCCTTGTACTGTATGATGAAATCAGAAATGTCATGGGCAGCCCCGGTGGCTCAGAGGTTTGGCGCTGCCTTTGACCCGGGGTATGATCCTGGAGACCGGGGATCGAGTCCCGCGTCAGGCTCCCTGCATGGAGCCGGCTTCTCCCTCTGCCTGTGTCTTTGCCTGTCTCTCTCTTTCTGTATCTCTCATGAATAAATAAATAAAATCTTAAAAAAAAAAAAAGAAAAGAAATGTCTGAAATTAAAAAGGAGGGGCCAACCCTGAAAGACCAGAAGTGCCTCAGTGACCAAGACAAACAGGAAGTACTTCTGTTGGGTTGAGTTTCACAACACAGTTTCTTACCTTCTTAGGTGAGAAAACTCCCAGGGTTCCTCCGTCTTCCCGAATGGCCACTCCCATCTCAGCCAACAAGGCCTCTCTAGAAAAATAACAAGCACATTAGAATACCAATACCAAAATGTCACTTAAATCAGTCTCATATGAACTGGTAAGTAAAGCATGCAGAGCAAAAAACTATTGTCCATCTTAGTAATACAAGTGTGAAAAATCTGTCCCATCATTCATGAAAATTTAAGAGAAACAGAACATTCAAAATAAATTCTGTTCCCATGTTAGGTAAAGTTGTATTCATCCAAATAACAACTTTGTCTCATCGGACTTTGGAGGCAGACAGTAACTCATAAATAATATGCCTATTAACATAAAAAAAGGAAGACAGGGATATCCCTTAAGGCCAGACATCTAACTCAAAGAACCATTTCTTCAAAATCTAAGAAAGCAATCAGAAAGTAATTTTGATATATGAAGATTGTCCATAAATGTGATGATTTTCTCAAATGTGATCCTCCCATGCACACCATCATACTGATTCAACAATTCTAAATTAAAATCCCAATAATAAGAACATTCTAGTTGTTTGGTATATCCACTGCATCAGTACATCAGCACTCACTTCTACCTCACCTTCCATGAAGGGGGAAGACAAGTCTGACCTTTTTTAAATGTACATTCAACCCAATAGGAAAAGTATTATTTCAGGTTATGTTCACTGTCAGGGTAGAGAACTGAGAAGTTAAAGTAAAAAAGGGATTTTAAAACTCTGCAACTAAAACTATTTCACCTCTTATGTAAGAGGTTCTATAAAACAGAACTCATAGACAATCATTAGAGAGCTTTATTATTTGGGCCTTTATCAAAGGTGGTTGTTTTGCAAAGTAAAACTCTATCCCAGGGTGCCTGGGTGGCTCAGCTGGTTAAGCGTCTAACTCTTGATGGTCTTGGGATCATGGGATGGAGCCCTGAGTTGGGCTCCATGCCTGGTGCAGAGATTGCTTGGGATTCTCACTCTCCCTCTGCCCCTTTCCCATTTGAAGAAAGTTAAAAAAAGAAAAACACCCCACAAAAAACCCTCAATTCCTCAATATCTTCCATTTTACCTGAACTATGAGTGCCATGCAGTATGGTAATGACCACAAGACTCCCAAGAGAACATTGACTATATAAGCTCTGCTGGGGGAAGGCCGGCAGGCTGAGTTCTGTTCTATTCTGTGGTTGGTTTGCAGGGGAGTGGGGGGACGGGACTTCATTTTTACTTTCAGCTCAATTTCTTCTTTTATAAAAGGAATCCCAGTTCCCCTGAGAATGTGCAGACACCTCAAGAGCTTAACTTGCTGACCTCTCCATTCTGATGGCTTCTGTTTTACGCAGCTTCTCTTCCCAGGTCTCATTCAGCTCAGCAATGATCTTCTCCGATTCCTAAGGGAGGAAGTCCACAGTTAAAGTGGAGAGGAGCCTTATGATGTACGTGCTACGTCCAGGAAAGACAGCAAGAAGCACACGATGCCCTTGGTGGGTATGAGGCAGAATCTAATACAATAAGATCTTTTTTCCTTTCTTAATATTATGTGCAATAAGATCATGAAGACTAGGCCTAACATTAAATCAGTCATATATATAGAAATTTTCCTAAGCCCTAGCAAAAATACCCTAAAAATGAGTATGTCCGTGTGCATAGAAGAAGAGTAATTTTAACACCCACAAAGCGAGACGCTATTTCTGACAGCCACTTCTACAAGAGAACAATTTATTGCTTTTGTCTCACCATAATTTCACCATAAAACACAGATGGGGCTCAGAAAAGTTTACCTAAAATACAGCATCTTGGCATATTGACCATTTTAAGCTGAAGTAATTTGAGAAATGTTATCTGCAGGAAGGACCCTGATCTCCTCAAACAGGTTTTAAGGTCCTAATGAGAGGTGCCTTCTTACACCTGAAGGGAAGGAACATCCTCATCTCTAAGGATGGAGGACCACCAGGAGGAATGTGAACAAATAGGCCTTGATAAGTCTCCCACAGGTCCTATCATAATTTTCTACGACTCGTCCCTCTTTATCAAACCTAGCAAAAACATGCTCAGGTTTAATATTTCTTTGGGGGAACCCTGGGTGGCGCAGCGGTTTAGCGCCTGCCTTTGGCCCAGGGCGCAATCCTGGAGACCCAGGATCGAATCCCACGTCGGGCTCCCGGTGCATGGAGCCTGCTTCTCCCTCTGCCTATGTCTCTGCCTCTCTCTCTCTCTCTCTGATGACTATCATAAATAAATAAAAATTTAAAAAATATATTTCTTTGGGCTTTTATTTCCTTATGAAGACTCCCATGTCACATAAAACTCATAATAAATAAATTTGTGTGTTTTTCTCTTATTAATCTACCTTTTGTTTGTAGAAGCCACAGAAAAGAACCTGAAGGGTAAATGAATGATATTTTAACTCCTCTACAACACAATACCCTTCTGAACACAACCCAGTACCTGATATAGAAAGGGTTAGTATTAACCTCAGCCAAAACCATATAGCCACTGAAGTGACAGCTTCCTAGTCTCCTGCTGAGTGTTTATGAATGCCAGAAATATAAGACCTAAAACCTGTTTCCTGCTCTCAAGGAGTTTACTGTATACTAGGGAGAGAGAAGTAATGATGATTCCTTCATTCAGTAATTATATATCACTACGTTATATGTTGAGCCCTGTTTCAGGCAACTAGGGATGTGGCAGGGAACAAAACCCCTGATTTCGTGAGACTTACATTCTAGTAAAGAGACTGAAATAATCAATTTTAATCAATAATTCAAATATATAGTACATTAGATAGCAGTAGGTGCCTTGGGAAAAAAGCAAGAAAAGGAAAAGAGTACATGAGGGAGCATCTGGGAATAGGGCTGTTAGAACAGGGCTCACGGGATCCCTGGGTGGCGCAGCGGTTTGGCGCCTGCCTTTGGCCCAGGGCGCGATCCTGGAGACCCGGGATCGAATCCCACGTCGGGCTCCCGGTGCATGGAGCCTGTTTCTCCCTCTGCCTGTGTCTCTGCCTCTCTCTCTCTCTCTCTCTCTCTGTGACTATCATAAATAAATAAAAATTAAAAAAAAAAAAAAAAAAGAACAGGGCTCACTGACGAGGTTCTGTGCAAGCAGAGACAAAGAGCAGGAGGTAAGACAAGGAAAGAGGTAAGAAAAGCCTGGCACTTTCCAGGAATCACAGTGTGACCACAGCAGCATGCTTGCAGACTGTGAATGGGTAGGGCAGAAGAAAACAACAGAACAGTGTGCCACATGCTAGAACTGACGTGTTCACAGGTTGCTGGAGAATGGGTAAGCACAAAAATAATGCTTACACTTATGAATGAAGGACAAGTAGGAATCAATTCAGTGAAAAAATGGAAAGAGGAGGAAGACCTGAAAGGAGGATGAGCAAAGCTCTTCTGCAAAAAGCAGAAGAAGATCTAGTCATGGAGACAAAATTAGAAAGTCTAATGATGATGCCAAGGAGCCTAACAGTGATGAGATGACAGTTCTGATGACGGTAGCGCTAGTGATTCAGGATGAAAACCCTGCACAGTTTACAAAATAACTCACTGTTTGATTCATTTAACAGGCTATTGTCAGAAGCCTCTGGGATCTGAAAACACAATTATCTACATAGAAAGAAACAGCGAGCATATAATACAATCAACCCTAAGGTGTCTGTGATTTGATTTTCTGGAACGAGGCATAGGAGCATGTTAAATTCCAGGCAGCAGCTGCAAAAGCAAAGGAATACAGGAATCAGGAGAAACAAACAGCAGAGCATCACGATGATCATGACAATGGTGAAGAACCAGCTAAGCAGGGCAGAGAGCAAAATTGACGATCGAGTTGGAAAAGTCAGACACAGCATGGGCATCAGTAGGGTCCACATAAAGGGGCCATTGAAAATCAAGTGCTTGTTGTGAAGAGAGCCAGTCACAAAGTGGGAGATGCTAGAACAAGTCTGCAGAGGGACTGTGAATGGTGGAGAGGAAGAGACAAACCACCTAAATTGGCTGTCATTAACCCTCTGGACACTCACAGAGAATGAAAGACTAAAACAGCTACCTGAACAGCATCTCTACAACAGCTTCCAAGAGGACTGACTCAACATGCAGTGCACGTGCCCCTCCCAAGCTAAGAGAGGAACCAATGGGCTACACTAGAGGGCCAGCAACCAAAAACACCCATACAATTTAAGGAAGGACAGAGACGGCCAGGAAAGCAACTGAACCAGGAACCAAGTGGTCAGTAAGCACCACAGAAGTTATTCAAACAACTCTTAACAGAGTAGCATTAAATAGTTTTGCATAGGATCATGAAAGGGCAAATACAAGATGAACTGGTATCATATCCATATTGTATAGGATAGCAAGGCTTATTAAAGATTGCTGGAGGGCAGCCCCGGTGGCGCAGCGGTTTGCCTGCAGTCCAGGGTGTGATCCTGGAGACCGGGGATCGAGTCCCACGTCGGGCTCCCTGCATGGAACCTGCTTCTCCCTCTGCCTGTGTCTCTGCCTCTCTCTCACTCTCTCTGTGTTAAATAAATAAATCTTTAAAAAAATAAAAATAAAAAATAAAGATTGCTGGAGAGAAACCTTCACAATCTCAAAATGGTAACTTTGAAAACAAATGACTAGGGACAACAGGCTGCCTAAACCAGAGCATCTAGACTAGTGCTTATTATGCAGAGTGTGGCCCACAAACCATTGATGTGATGGAATACAAACCGACCCATGAGGAACTTAAATATCTTCTTTTTCCTGGTTGACTATTTTCAGGAAAAGACCATGTCTGATAAGAGATCTATATGGCTGTATGAAAGTTATTCTATTTTGGGGCAACTGTAAATTCACCCCAAGGTAGCAAAATCACTGTCTAGGGATCCTGTTGTCATTCTGATGCCAACTCTAATGTGAACACTCTAATTTTACTTTCCACTTGGAGGGTAAATCAGGACATGATCTTTTTGTAAAAGAGATTTAATGAATTAGCTGAATTTGGTACTACTTTTTGCAACAGCTTCATGTTGCAATTTTTATATTGTCTAAAAAGCTATTTCTTAAAACTCTGAAGGTTAAAGAAAATGATGTTGAACAAAACTTCAGTGCTAGAAAAAGCCATTTATTACAGAACCATTCTAGAGATAAAGAAAATGGGAACCAGAGACACTAAGAGACTAACCTGAGGCCACACTACTTCCTGAGCCACTAGAGCAGAGTTTCTTGACTCTTGATGCTCTTTCTTCAATTAAGGCAGAAATTAATAGGCTTTAAAGAAAATATTCTACAGAGATGCCTGGGTGGCTCAGCAGTTGAGCATCTGCCTTCAATACAGGGCATGATCCTGGAGTCCCGAGATCGAGTTCCAAATCAGGCTCCCTGCATGGAGCCTGCTTCTCCCTCTGACTGTGTCTCTGCCTCTCTCTGCATCTCTCATAAATAAATAAATAAAATCTTTTAAAAAAGGAAAAGAAAAAGGAAGAAAATATTCTACAAAACCGCTCACCATCAATTAAGAAAGAGTCAAGGAGGGATCCCTGGGTGGTGCAGCGGTTTGGCGCCTGCCTTTGGCCCAGGGCGCGATCCTGGAGACCCGGGATCAAATCCCACATCGGGCTCCCGGTGCAGGGAGCCTGCTTCTCCCTCTGCCTATGTCTCTGCCTCTCTCTCTTTCTCTCTGTGACTATCATAAATAAATAAATAAATAAATAAATAAGTAGGTAAGTCAGTCAGTCAGTCAGTCAAGGATATTATTTCTTCAAGTCTGAATAGCACACTTAGCATAAATAAAACTGAGATGTTGACAAGAGATGGCTTTTGGTCTCTGAGTTGTCTACTTACTCTGCAGGCAGGCCTGGTACCCTGGTACCCAGTGCTGTCTATAACACACTCTAGAAACCCAACTTAAGATTAAATTGAAATTGGGATGCATACTTCAAAAATGAGGAGTTAAGACAATCTTTAAGAGTCCTTCTTCCCTGCAGGTAGTACATACAAAAAAATCCCCCCTCCCCCCAAAAAACTACTAACCTCAGGAAAAAAAGTTCCTGAGCTCACTAGTTTTTTTTTTTTTTTTTAAGATTCATTTATTTATTCATGAGAGACACAGAGAGAGAGAGGCAGAGACATAGGCAGAGTTGAAGCAGGCTCCCCATAGGGAGCCCGATGAAGAACTCAATCTCAGATCCCAGGATCACGACCTGGGCTGAAGGCAGGCACCCAACCACTGAGCCATCCAGGTATCCCCATCAGGAACTTTTTAAAGCTCCAAGACATATTGGACTCAGGCACCACTCAACTCACATTATGAATGTCTACCTATCTATGTAGCACTCACTAATAATCATGTTCACACAGCTAAACACAATTTAATTTCCTTGTCATGATTCAGTTTAAGGTGGCAGAGAAATCCACAGAACAAGCCAGAAATACTTCCATGAAAAAAAAAAAAACACAGTTTAAACTGTGATATATAAAAGGTTAAATGCTTACTACATGGAACATTCCTTGAAGCCATCAGATAGCCAAGGTTTTACTGTACTGAACATAGCATGCTCCACAAGTGCGTTCCAAGCGTGCTCCACAAGTGCGTTCCAAGCGTGGGGCCCTCGGGTCGCCTAGCACAGCATCTGCCCTTGCGTGCTTCTGTAGTGGATACTTATGGATATTTATAGTCCAAGCCTACCCGATGGCACTCATAGTACTGACTCTGATGCCAGACTAATAAACAAGCACCAGAGTTACCACATAGTAGCTATAGTTACGTATTTAAATTCTTACTGAGTAAGAATCCAAATCAAGGATACACACATTCCAATTCAGTTTGAATTGTGATTAAAAACTGAAAGTAATTACATTTCATTCTCTTTTGCCAGAGAGGCTTGTGGAGGGGTCGAGATCTTTATGATGGGGTAACATGGGTCTCTTCCTCAAGGCAAGAAGCTATTCAAAAAGCTAAGCAGTAGCAACACATTCTGCAAAAGTATTTTGCCAACTAACCGTATTTCTGAAATCAAAAATAAAGAGAAGCAAAGGGAAATAAAAGGTTAGGAAAGTAAATTAACCTCTTCTATTCCTGTTTTCCATTATAGTATTTTTCTCCTGCAGTATCATGTCTTAGGAATGCAGCTCCTACACACTCAACAATGAAATAGTCTAAAAACGAGGAATTCTCAAGCACTTCTGTGGTATAACCACAGCTTGCCCTGCGCACGCAAGATGCTGTCTACCCAGGTCTGCTGGACGGAATTCTCACTGTTCACAAAACTGAAGCAGAACGAAGGCGCGTATGCCTCAGTGGACTGCTGTGCTGCATTAAAAACTCAAGATGCAATGCAAAATCATCAAGAAGCAATTATCTAAAGCTAGGGAAAATGGAAGATTTCGCTTATGTTGACTTAAGGGAAAATTAAAACAGAGAAATTCATTTTGTGATAAAAGTAATAGTTTTGTTTTGGTTTGGGTGGGAAGTTGGAAGTTGGGGGAGGGTTCCCTGAATAATAGCAGTGTTATTCCCCAGAAACTATTTGCAAGGCGCTGGATGACCTAATTCTTAAAGGGTCTGGTTAATGTCTTGACTCCTAACTTCCAACACTATTTTCAGTTGGTCCCACTTGGCAATTAGGAATTTTTTTTCTTTTACGTCAAGATGTGAGTTAACGGAAATTATAATCTTATTTGTACACTAAGGCTTTAAAAGGCGATACAGTAAGATTCAAAATCCCCCCCCAAATAAAGAACATTTTATATTAAATAGTAGGAGATTTCACTTCCTTCCCAGAGAACCCCTGCATTTCCCCCACTGACCCAAACAGAACCCTGCACAGCAACTTTGTCACCAATGCCCATAGTGAAAAAACAGACACAAAAAGTTAGCCTGCATGGGCTTCACTAACGTCTTTATTACAATTTCAAAGGCAATTTTACAATAGCAGAAATTACCCTTCCATTTACAACAATTAACGAAATGAAAAGATTTCTCACCCTTCTCCCTTCGCTAGGTATTTCAGAACTTTACCCACTTCCTACAAACATGTTCTGAAGGAAGAAACAAGAACATTACTGTTGTTTCTGAAATACCTCACTTTAGAAGTGAGTAAAAAAATGCTGAGGGAAAATGTAGGCTAAAAAGCAGAGTCCCATGCTTCATATAAAATCTTTCTTGGTCTCACCTGAAAACCAAAGCGAAAGCATTTGCCATCTTTAATTATCAAGCTTCTTTCTCTTTTAGTGGTGAAAAGGTTCCCCAAACCTTTTCCATCATTCATTTGTCAAAGTATGCCATTGTTCTCAACAGTCCTCAAGCAAGCAGCAGCAGCTGTGGAGAATACTGAGCGCCACATAAAAAGGCCTGCTGGGTGCAAGCACAACTGCAATTCCCAGCTTCTGAAAAAAACCTTTCTCTGCCCTCCTTGTTTTTCCTGCCCTGGCACTTAGAAACACACAGGCCCAAAGGTGTGGATCAAATGATCACCCTGGATGTAGTGAGCAGGGAAAGAAAAAGCATTTGTGATACTGTCGCAGTGATCTGATGGATGGCAAGGTCTGTTCTCACTACAGTCACTGAGGGGAAGGGAGAAACCAGGAGTCAGGGGTCAGCAGGAACTGCTCTGCTCATTTTTATATTCATGAAGAGAGACAAGAAAGAACTCAACAAAACCAACCACAGACCGCGAAAGCAAAACTCAGTACCATGGCAGGTGGACCTGCACACATAGGGTGCAAGCGCATAGCACACGATCCCCTGTGCACCAGCATGGGAGGAGTCAGCCCTTTCATGGCAGCAACTTTCTGTGAGCTTCCACAAGTTATCATTTCACATGTCTCTGCATAAACCTAGTATAGCTACTCACCTGTTCAAACTTTCTCTCGGCTGTCTATTTATTCTACTAACACAAACATGGCTCTATACAGAATTCCATCTTCAAATGAAACCAAGTACTTCTAACAAGTTTCCAACTAAGCTTCTAACTAAACAATTTCCCTGTGACTTATAAACTACCTCAGAATTAAAGGACACATCTATTTATCAGTTATTTTCATTGCCAACCTATCACCTGCCCATACATCTCTCTAGCCTCTGCCTGGCCATGTCAAATTCAAGCATTCTGGTAAAAAGAAATTATTTTATAAAGCAGCAAATTCCATTTTCAGGACACCTCTAATAGTTAGAAAGTTCTTTCATATCCTGAACAGAAATTTCAGTGATTTTTAAGTCCAACTCTGCTTTGTGAGCTACTTAAAACACCTTTCATTCAGTTTGAATTATTACTTACCTTTAGACGTTCAATGGCTTCCTCTCCTCCGGGTGTAGACATGATCCTCTCCTGAATACTGGTCACAGATGTTAAGCCCACCTGACTATTCAGTGAGCAGGAAGATGGAGATGAAGTAAGGGACCCCATGGATGCTGTGGAAAAATTGCCAGGGCGTTGATTCTCAGAGGCTAGCAAGTACCTATGCTTATTGTTCTGAAAATCTTTCAGATCTGGGAGACAGAAAGAAGGGAAGGCAGAAAAGGTAGAAAAGAGGGAAAGGAGCAGAGGGAGAAAAAAGACAGGAAGGAACACCAGCGTAAGAAAGGATAGCATTAAAGCGCCAAGACAAAGACACGTTATAATACAAAGACAAGTTATAATTGTTCTAGATGGCAGTTCTAAAACATGTCTGTTTTTAATACTGGTATCCTAGAGGTTAACAACCACTTATGAAACTAAAAAATTTAGAAACTAAAAAATCCCAGGGTGGGTTAACATTGTATTTGGAAGGGCGTAACCAGAGCCTCAAAGGATAATGCTCAGGCAGTCTCCTGTAAACAAGACATGCTACATTCCTTTTATTCCTTCTACAGCTCCAAATCTACAACATTTTAGATTTACACTACTCTCAAATTCCAGTAGTTTGTAATGGTACAGGAAAAAAGATGATCATTTATTTATCAGTAATATTAACCTAGCCCAATATTTCATGGCATTCAGTAAAAATTCCCAAGAAGATATTACAGGTCAAACAAAAATCTGTAGTGTCCTTTTGTATAGCAACATTCTAACATGCTAAAAAGGATCTTTAAAATATGCCTTTTTTAAAAAAAAGAGAGGTCAATGTAGAAATCACAAGAATGTTAAGTTCTGGTTAAGAACTCAAGGCCAATTACCTAAACAGGGAGAACAATTAGCAAATTAATGAAGCTGTTACAGTTTACATTAATCTGTTAGAGTAAGCAAAAATCAAGGCTATTTGCTAATTATTGCAAAGTAAGGCTCTTACTCTGCCTAACAGTACTACCATGAGTCACTGGTAAGCCAAGTTCCTATGAAATGCAAGTTTCAAGGATATATTTTCACTTACTAAGGTCTTTAGTAGAACTGTAAGTTTTGTTTTTAAATTTAGTTTTGATAAAAAGAGCCACAAATACAAAATTCATTAATTTGCTGTTTGTACTTTCCTTCATTAGTCATCCTTGTCAAACACCAGAGAAAAACCATAGGTATTGATGGATTTCTAGTTTTTAAATTAGCTCATGTTTAAAATTTGAAAAAACTACAATACTTAAAATTCACACCAAAACTAAGTTTTCCTTAAATGATACAAGTCAATACAAAGAGTCAGAAAACATTATTATTTGTCCTCTTTGGGTCTACTCATGTCTACTTAATCAAAGCCAGTTCTTGAAACCCCTTGAAACCAGTGGTTGATTCAACACAGTTTGAAAACCACCATCTGCAAATATAGAACATAGGAAAACAAGCAAGTTTTAAAAGTAGGATAGGAACTGGAGTAAAAAAAAAAAAAAAACAGCCATCAGGTGATGGCAGCAAGGAAGGAAAGAATACGATGGGTGGAGTTTAGAAGATCCAATGGACACATGCAAGCCCTAAAAGAAATTAAAGTAGATCAAAATGGAAATTCAGAAGTAGTCAGGGCTGCTTTCCTGCATGGAGACAAAATTAAAACTTAGTCATGCATAGCATTTTGGGAGATGCCACAACTGCTCAAAAGAGGCAACAAGCTGATAGCAGCACCACCTGGAGCACAAAAGCAAGAACAAGATGGTGTCTTTCTCACATTGGTATCAGTCAGCTTTGGAAATCTCAGACAGAGCTGTTCCAGTCCAAGAGTCACTCTGTATTGGAGTGTTATTGTGTCTTCAAGGCCCAGCCTCATCACAGTGGTCAGGGCTACATTTGCTTTCTCCTACGCATTTCCTCCCTGTCAAGCCCTATTATGTGCCTCATTAACTGAACAAGCAAATCAATTAAAATCTAAAACAACCAAAAAGTCAAGATTCTTCATTTCTTATTTTTTTAAATTAATTAATTTATTTACTTATTTATGAGCAATAGAGAGAGGGGGAGAGACACAGGCAGAGGGAGAAGCAGGCTCCATGCAGGGAGCCTGACGTGGGACTCGATCCTGGGTCTCCAGTATCACACCCCGGGAAGCAGGCGGCACTAAACCGCAGCACCACCGTGGCTGCCCATATTCTTCATTTCTTCTAAGATAAAAATCCCCTCATGAATTATCTTACAAGAGTAAGAAATCATGTCCTCACCAACTTAATGATACCTATGGAGAGAACAAACTAGTGTGATCCTTCATAAAATGCCCTCTTTTACACTCAAGTTTTTAAAATTTAATTTCTAATTCCAGAAAAGGAGGGAAAGAAAAGGTTTTCCGAACCACCATGTAAACTGAGGCCCAAGATATAGAGGAAACTAACTAAGCATAAGCATCAGCATAAGCTAATCCAATACTCACAGAGATAGTCATGGGCAGTTTAGCCAACAGGAAGTGATTGTTTTTAATTATATGCACAGCAAGGCTCAGAATTACGTAACTAATTTAAAAGCATTTTTCTATTAAATAATCGGACCCTGAAGGATTTCAAGAGGCCAGAAAGGTAATGATTTTTAAAAGCTGGGCTCTGAGTTATACTATCCAATCTACACAGAAACCATGAGATCTCAGGAGCAAATTAACCACCCGATGCAAGCAGTGTCCTCATTGGTAAAATGGGCATAATGGAACTTCTTCCAGAATCAGTGACAGGATTAAATGAGAGAATACATTCAAGGTCCCTAGAATAGAGCCCAGCACATTATAAACACTCAGGAAATGTGAGGTGCTGTCATTGCTATCATCAATCATCCTCTATGACTTTGGACTCAGTTTAATCACATAAGTGGAAAAACTGAAGAGGAGAAGCAGCAAGAGATTAAGCCTCTTGACTACTTAAGTCATGAACTGAAATACAGTAGTGTTTGCAAAATGGAGAAGGGCAAAAACAGGATCATTTCTGAATCTACAGTATGCTCTGTCTGGGATTTCCCTGTTAGGATTGCTGGCATGCAAAGCTCATTTTAAGGCTGATCCAGCAGAGGCAGATTAGCAAATTAAGAGTACTGGAAATAATCAATACATGAAATACACACATTTGCCTCCACTTCCAGAGTAATCATCGATCAATGGATCAACTGAAGGTAAGCAGGAGGGAAAATACAAGAAGGGTCAAAGTTCAGGTTCAGCAGTGACACAGAGAGGGAACAGAGCAGCATTTAGCATTTGTGAAGATGAAAAAAATTAATATTAAGAATATATTATCATTTTGCACACACTATTCACTTAAACTCGGGTACTAATCAGTAAGAAGAACTAAACTGGAAGACACTTTGAAAATCTTATTAAAATTCCAAACTATTAATTTTTCACTCAAAAAATAAAAAATATTTTGTCAAATAAACCCATATATGCTATTCTACCTGAAACGTCCAGTTAACTCAACTTCTAATTAGGCATTATGCAGGCAGATCACTGAGGTTAAAAAAAGACTAATTTTAAAACAATGCTGCAAAATAATTCTCTCTGGAAGTCTAATTCTTCAGCTTGACAGGAAATGGATATTTTTCCCTTCATGTGTTCAGAGGGAACTGGGTGAGGAGTATTCTTCAATCATTTTGCAGGAAGGGAAAGATATCACTCAAAGTTTATCTTCTCTGAAAGGAGACTGGAACAGTGGGTTTGTTACATGTATATTACTGCTACTACATTAATCCAGAGAAGCCCCTAATACAAAAAAAAATTTAAGTAACATTTTTATAAAATGATTAATATTTCAGTAAGAATAAGTTCAACATTCCAAATAAACTTCACTGATAATCTAAAATGAAAATCTATTAAAAATGCAAGCAATAAATATTTACATTTTAAAAACTAATTCCATGAATTCAGCTGGATAGCCTACTATATACTACATAAAGAAAGATTCTGAGATTATTTTCATTGGATTTTTTTTAAAGTTAAAAAAAAAAAAAACCAAAAAGCCTTTTTTCTACCATCTAACTTCACCAAATTCTTTGAATCTAAGTTTAAATCTAGGAACCCTGAAGAGGAAAAGAGTAGCATGTTGATCCTTAATTCACTTACTATCAATAATATCTCCCAGCCCCTGAGCACGAAGAAGGTCCTTTAGCCGAGTCACCTCCTCCTTTAATTCACGAACCAGTTTGGCATTGGGGTCCTCGTTGATAACAGCATTGCACTTAATTTGTTTTGCACGATCTGCATATCTATATCCAAAAAGAACATTCATTTTTGCCATTCCTCACTCTACTTCTCATAAGTAACATACCATTATTTCTATCTCTAAATTTACACATTTTATGAGTCTTAATAATAACATAAGCACAGAAAGTTTTATAGTATCTCATCAAGATGAAGAAAAAAACTCAGAAGAAATTTAGTGATTTAACCAAAATCATAAAGAGAAATAAATACCAGAAATAGGACTCACAATGCATTTGTCAGAGTGCATAGGGTTCTTTCCATCAATGGGAAAAGAGTAGAAAGTTCCAGATTAAAGTAATAAAAATTTATTCATATATAGAAATGCAGCTGACCCTTGAACAATACAAGTTAGAACTGCATGGGTCTACTTATATCAGATTTTTTTCGATAAATACATTCCAGTACAGTAAATGTATTTTTTCTTCCTTATAATTTTCTTAATAACATGTTCTTTCCTATCACTCACTTTATTCTAAGAAAACAGTATGGCATTATATACATATATACATGTATACTGTATATTATATACGTAATACACGGAATGGGGAGTCAAGTTTATAGATGCAGATTTTTGACTGTGCAGAGGGCTGGCACTCCTAACCACTGGACTGTTCAAGGGCCAACTATATTCTATATTCTATTAGCTAAAGTTCCATAAACTTTTTAACACTACGTGTATTGTTATTTGCATTACTTATTAAGATATGAGCATCTCTATAATGACAAACCCTACAAGGCAACACTTCTTTTTATAGCAATGAAAATTTTAAGAAATTGAAATTGAGATTGAAAACCATAAACAGGTAAATTCTATTATAATAAAAATCCCCTCAACACAATGAATAAAAATAAAAATCTCCCCAACCCATGTTTTTCCTGTTATGAGAGGGATGGGGTTATTACTTACATAAAAAATTATCCATATAACATAAGAAAGTCCCTATGGCATAACAAAATAACTTATGGTTGCACAGTGTGTATTCAGTTATCGAGATCAATTGGAGTACCTCAGAGTGCTCAAAGTTTCATCATAGTTGATATCTGCCGGGCTCAGAGCAGCAACCATTGCAGTCCGAGAATTGCCACCTAAGATGATGAATCATGGTTACTGTAAATCATACTCATTTTAGAAAGAATTTTATTAAATGTGTCATATTAGACAATACCATCTCAAATCCTAAAATTTAATTAAGAGTCAACAAATGTATTGAATGCTCCTATGCGGGGCACTGTTATACTCTTAATCTTGGTGCTCAGACCTACTATGATTGGTTTCCCTCTCCTCGTTTAAGATCTCAGCCACTCCACCCAAGTACTCTTAGGTAGGGAGTGAAAGTCACAGTGATGTGAACAGCCCAACAGGTTCTTCTCAGCCTCTTCCTTATGTCAGCGACAGATGACATAGCTGATCACTCCCTTCTCATCAGGAAGGAGAGAAAGAGGCTAACAAAACAGAGAACAAAGAGCAAAGACCTGAAGATCCAAAACCATCAGCAGAAAGGTAACATGGAGTTTCCATAGAGATTTGAAGGAGCAATGGTTTGAAGCAGGTATGGTTAGGAAGACAACCACACCACAGTCCACATTCCAAGGTCAAAAGATAGGAGAGAAAACGCTGATTAAAAAGCTAGCAAATCCAACCAGTTTAAATCATGAGTAAAAATTTCAGAAAGAAGACAGCAGTCAAGTTAGTGACATGGATATGTGGAGATTATTCTTCTCCAAAACAAATACACAAGACAATTAACCACAGTAAACAGCTTTAAAAAGATAACTACACACCAGTGATCAACATACCTAGATTTTCTCGAAGGAGCCACGTAAGTACAGAATCCCTGTAAGGAATAAAATCAGTCTTCTTCTTCTTCTTACTCTATGAAACAGAAAGAAATGGTTTTAGCATGGTTAGAGAGGAAAAATTCACATGAAAGGCAAACCAGTCTAAAGTTTGTAAGTAAACTACAGTAGAACCCCATCACTGTTGAAATTAGCACTCATGGCTTCAATTCTTCGTAATATCCAGAGTTCATGTAATAAAGTAATTTTTCCTTTTTATATTTTATTTTGAAAAATTTGCAACATACACAACAGTTTAGAGAGTAGCATAAGCTACCATATATCCATCATGCAACTCCAACCATTATCAATATTTTGCCAATCAGGTTTCTATTACCCCTCAATCACTTTACACTTTTTCTTCCTAAACCATTTTAGAATAAATTGCAGACACCATGCCCTTTTATCTCTAAATACTCCAGCAGATAAGGACATTCTCTTACATGGTCACAGTTCAATGACTTAATTCAGGAAATTTAATATCAATACTATTATCTAATATCCTGTCTACATCTTATCTTTTATAGCTGGTAGTGCTCTAAAGCAAATCCAACATTTCACCTAAAAATAAATATTCCAGATACATATCTCCAACAGAGAAAGATTTCCTTTTTCTTTTAAACATAACCATAAACCATTATCACACATAACAAAATAATAATAATTTATTAATATCATCTCATTTCTAAGCCTCAAACAATGATTTTTTTATTGTTGTAGAGGGGCAAGTATGAATACTGGGCATTCCAGGTTAGATGTGTAGGAGCAAGTCATTTAGTTAACAAATTTACTTGGCCCACCATCAAATCATTAAGTGGACTGTTGCATCTCTAACAACTCTTATGAAAGTAATATACATTTGATTTCTCTGGAAGGAAATTATACTCCAAATAAGTCCAACCAACAGAGTTAGGACTCAGAGTGAAAAGATCCAAGACAGTGATGTGATTTGCTAATCTGGAGACCTGTAAAGCCTGCAAGATGAATTGTCTGTATATATGTGTCAAGTATTTACCTATACTGCTATGATCCTTCTCATTATCATGAGATAGAGCAAAAGGCACCAATGCAAAGCCAGTGTTAAAATGGAGGAAATTATATCCTTTGAAAGTAAAAATTAACAAAAACTCTTTGAAGATAACAGCTACTGCAATATGTCCTGGCTGATGACCAGGTCATGATAATTTAAGAAGCCACTAAGGGGGAAGCCAGGGTTCACTGATAAAAACATCTCCCCCCATTCCTCGTATAATGTGAGGTTAAACTAAGGATGATCTAGCTCTTGTAAAAGTATGTGTATTCAGAAAAGCAGTGCTAAATAGCTGACCTCTGGTCTGTTGAGGAGGAAAGGAAACCGGCAAGTAGCACTTTAATTCCATAATTCCATCTCTTATCCAAAATGTCCCATCCAATTCATCCCATTCCACCCACAGACACACTTTCCACCAATGAGAGTCATTTCCTATAACAGGATCTATTTCTAAATGACACAGAACTCTAGGGAGAATTAACCTTCTCAGTCATTCACAGACTAGCAGGACTGTCAGTCCACAACAAAATTCTTGAGGCCTGAGACCTCAGTTCTTCCTTCTCTAGCTCCTCACCACACCTGAACACTCCACTTGGCCTGTGGTTTACTGAAAATGCTGCAAGATCTAAGGTATGTCAGTTATGAGGACTGCAAATAGTACCATAAAAATAAGCTATATCTCTTTGCCAAAAAATGTTCTATTTTCATTTTGGTCAATTAGACTAATTTAAGAAGGAGCAGCTAAATAAAGAAGCATAAATAGAACTTCCAACTTTTCCATTTGAAAGTATCTCAGAATTTTACCCACTTCTTTTGCATTTGCTCTCTTACACAAATTAATCTCAACTGTTCTCACAAGGGCCTCGGTAATTACAGAAAAAGGTTTACTTACACCACTGGCCTCTCTAAAAAGAAGTACTACCAAGTATGGATGGTAATAATCCTGTTTCTCTCCCCAGTGGAAATAACAGTACGTTTTAATTCACCAAATATTATGCTTATTATGTAAAAACTAAAATTTGTCTTTGTTCGGTTATATAGTTAACAGCATAGATGCAAAGTACTAAACAAGGTTTTCCAAAACTAATTCTAAAAAAAGTCATTTGCAAATTATTGTGGCACAGAGCAATATGGGAAATATGTAGATAAATATTTTATAAACTTTTCCTTCGGTTGATAAAGAATATTAAAAAATGAGCAAATGGACATGAAGTTAGAAAAAGCACATTTTAACAGCTTTCATGGTTCTGGGACTTAGATTAGATTTCTGAAGAATATCTACATATACATAATATCAAATAACAGATAGACTTTTTATTGAAGGCAGCTTTTTCCAATAAGCTGAAAGAAACCGAAAAAAAGTATTACTTTTTATTAAGTAATTTTTGTACAAAGTAGAGAATAAACCTATATATTACAAGTATGAATATAAAGTATTTCATTGCAGATATTGTCTTTATCTCCAATGTTATTCTTGTGATTCAGAACAAACTGTTGAGGGCTCTATTATTGATGCAAAATAGTACTAAGAAATTTTAAGAGTATTTAAATAGAAATAAAAGGAAAAGTCTACTGTTTTGGGATTAAAAGGATGCAAAGACCCTGTGTTCTAGATACAGTTAAACTTGATTCTACAGCCTTCACTTTGTGTATAACCAGAGTAGGAAAAAAATTTTTTAACAATTCAAAAATCCATGACTTTTCACAAGAAGATTATACAAAAAAGGTTTAAGAAAAATATCCTAATAATTTCAAGAAGGCAGCTATGTTTTAAAATGGTACCTGGAAGAAATCTTTTTACTGCCCTTTCAAGAGGTTTATAAGTGACTTCTTCAAAAAAAAAAAAGTGACTTCTTCAAGTGACAGACCTACAGATCACTAAGAGAAACATCATTATGATAACATTATATAGAAGATTCCTCAATTTCTCTCTTGTTCCTTTATTCTAAATTCCTCTCCAAAGCACATCATGTTCCCTAAATTAGGTTTGGTGGGCAGTCTCATGATTCATGGTCACTCTAAACAGCAATTCTAAATTCCAGAGCCAGAAAGCAAGTAACAAAAAGTTATTTTTCAAGGTTCCATTCCTACTTATGCTTCCTTACATCCTGCCGAGAATTTAAAATCACCACAATTGATTCTATACCTAGTTCATTTCTATCAAACACCACCGTACCTTGCTGGTGCAGTTATCCTACAGATGAAGCATTTAAGAGAAAGAAAGAATGAGAACACAGGATAAGCCTTCACACAAAAAGTACTTTAAGGTAATAAATTGAGAATGACTTTTCAGAAATAAGCAAGGAAGCATTTGATTCTTTTTAGGGATTCAAATAATGTACTAAGTAAGAGTACGCAGTGACTAGATACTTCCTTAGCCTTAAACCTACAAAAATGAAGCCCTCAATTCAAAACTGTTTCAGATTTAGTGTCCACTGTTAAAAAATAGGAAAGAATAACACAATTTTTTTTTTTTTTTTTTAGAATAACACAATTTTATAAAATATATTATTGGCCCCCAAATCAACAGCATTCACCAAAGGCAAATGTTCCTCCTACTTAGAAAAGATTGTATAGGAAAAGAATATGCAACAAAAACCCTTGGTTTTGATGAGAGATATGAAGCAAGGCTCAAAAAAGTAATCAAACCCTAGGTCTCTGTAAAGAGCTAGTTTTCAGTCTAGACTTTACAGATCTATGTTTACTTTCACTCTCCTTAATCTCTTTTACATTCAATAGAAAGTCAAAGTGTGTTACACCTAGTATCTTATCTGAAAAGCTCTAAAAGGAGAAAAGCAAGATTGCACAAAAGGACCAAAGAAGGTCAGTCTTCACAAACACATAAAATATCAAGCATATTTGCTGAACAGACAAGTTTTCCCATGCAACCCAGTATATAATACTTACCACCTCTGCCAAGGCTGAAATGACTTTGCCCAGAGTTGTAAGAGACTTATTAATATTTGCTCCTTCCTGAAATCAATACCAAACGTGAAAGAATGATTATGAAGAATTTCTCCTATTGCCATATCATCTATAATGCATAGGATATAATTAAGCCTTGTGCCAGCACTGTTTGCTTACTTATGACAAGTTCTAAAAACCTCTTTTGATCCTCACGGTCTCCCCAACCACTTATTGCCATGCCAGGACCACATACCTCAGTCCTGAGGTGCCCCAAAATGACTTGCCTCACAATGACTTGCCCCAAAAGCTGATGGATGCAGCCTTCTCCTCCCCACTCACCAGTATGCACTTTCTGTCCCGGTTACCTAAGCATTTCTCTGGAGAGGCCCGTGTCTGTTCTCACAGTCAGATCTTGTGTGTCCCTATCCCATTAGTGTCACTTTCATCTAGCTTGTTCCTTAAAACACAATCCAGCTCTCACCTTGACCATCAAATCCTCCTTACCTATTATGTTATGCTACTTATCTTTCAGTGAAGTTTTATCAGGTGTCAGCAAAATGTTTCTGTAAAGGTTTTGCAGTCCATCAACAAATAGAGGTAGCTATGTCCCAGTAAAATTTTATTTATAGCAACAGGTGGTCAAATTTGACCCTGGCCATAGTTTGCTGACCTACGTTATAGAACATTTATTGACTAGGTCAACTGTTTGGTAAAATAAATACCTTTAATCGAGTCCCTTTGGCACCAGTTGAATCAGCTCGTTCACTTCCTGCTAGATCCACCAAGCTAATTTTACTAACCTGTTGAAGAACAAAAACATTGGGACAACTCAGAAATAGCAAGGCAGAACCAGAAAACATTAAGAGGCAGGAAATTAAAATTAGGCATGAAGAAGACTACAAATATTAGGGCTCTTACACATATGGTCTAAAAAGACAAAGAGCACACACAAAAGTTAGGAGCAATTATCTTGGTTCAAAAGAAGTAATTTTAGGATACACATGACATATTTTACAACCGTATGTCATAAAAATATATAAACATATTAACCCATATGAAGCCTCCAGCAACTGGAACTCTTACACACTGCTGGTGGGAATGTAAAATGATATAATCACTCTGGGCAGTCTGAGTGGCTCAGCAGTTCAGTGCCTGCCTTCAGCCCAGGATGTGATCCTAGAAACCTGGGATCAAGTCCCACATTGGGCTCCTTGCATGGCACCGGCTTCTCCCTCTGCCTGTATCTCTCTGTCTCTCTCTCTCTCTCTCTCTCTCTCTGTGTTTCTCATGAATAAACAAATAAAATCTTTAAAAATACATATATAATCACTCTGGAAGACAGTTTAGTAGAGCTGTATACCTGCAGAGCTAAACATATACCAACATAAGACTCAACCATTCTACTCCCAGGTATGTACCAAGAGAAACAAAAGCAAATATCTGGGCAGCCCGGGTGGCTCAGCGGTTCAGTGCTGCCTTCAGCCCAGGGAGTGATCCTGGAGACCCGGGATCCAGTCCCACGTCGGGCTCCTTGCATGGAGCCTGATTCTCCCTCTGCCTGTCTCTCTTTCTCTCTCCCCTCTCTGTGTATTCTCATGAATAAATAAATAAAATCTTAAAAAAAAAAAAAAGCAAATATCTACATAAAGACTTGTACACAAATGTTCATGGCATCTCCATTCACATGATCATAAACTGGAAACAATTTAAATGCCCATCAACAGGTGAGTTAATGACTGTGATCATATATATATATATATATACACACACACACACACACACACACACATATATATACATATATATATAATGGAATACTATTCAGCAATGAAAACAAGTGAACTACTGATTCACACAACACAGATGAATTTCAAGATTATGCTAAATGAAAGAAGCAAGGCAAGAAAACAGTACATACCATATAATTCCATTCATATAAAATTCTGGAAAATGTAAACTAATCTATAGTGACAAAAAGCACATCAGAATTGCCTACATAGCAAGGTAGAAGATATGCTACAGATAGATTATAAAGCAGCATGAGGCAACTCTTTCAAAGTAATAGAGGTGGTTATGACTTGGACCAGGATATTGATTTTACAGGTGCATACACAGTAATCCAATTTTATACTTGAAATATGTGTGGTCTATTTTACTAACAGTACCTCAAAACGGTTGTTAAAAAAAAAAAAAAAGCTTCAGGAAAGTTAGACAAAACTAACCAACGTGGATTACCAAAGAAGCTATGGTTATGGAATTAACATCATTATCTTTGTAGATGTGACATCATGGAAGAATGGAAAAAATGCTTTCACACAAGATGTACTAAATAGCGTTAATATTGTAAATAAGCAGTGTCAAGTTATTTGATCACTTATATGAAGAGTATTTTTTTTAAAATAATTTTCAGGGCAGCCCGGGTGGATTAGCGCCGCCTTCAGCCCAGGGCATGATCCTGGGGAGACCTGGGATCAAGTCCCAAATGGGGCTCCCTGAATGGAGCCTGCTTCTCCCTCTGCCTGTGTCTCTGCTTGTCTTTGTGTCTCTCATGAGTGAATAAATAAAATCTTTTAAAAAATAATAATAAAATAAAATAAAATAAAAATAAATAAATAAATAAATAAATAAATAAATAAATAAATAAATAAATAAATAATTTTCAGCTAGGGAGGCAAACTATAAGAGACTCAACTACAGGAAACAAACTGAGGGTTGCTGGAAGGGGGATGGGGTACCTGGGTGATGGGCATTAAAGAGGACATTTAATGTAATGAGCACTGGGTATTATATGCAACTGATGATTCACTAAACTCTACCTCTGAACCTAATAATACTAACTAAACTGAATTTAAATAAAAAATTAAAAAAATAATTTTCAGCTAAAAACGAGTCACTAAGTAAATGATCCTAGTTTTTAATGATGTCAGTATTCACAAAGTACTCAGTTTATAAGGCAAAGGTATTTTATCATTGCCAGTATCATAAATCTAACTTCAGGTTTAAAAATCTGGGTGGCTCAATGGCTGAGCATCTGCCTTCAGCTCAGAAGGGGTCCTGGGATCGAATTTTGCATCAGGCTCCCTGCAGGGAGCCTGCTTCTCCCTCTGCCTATGTCTCTGCCTCTGTCTCTCATGAATAAAAAAATAAATAATCTTAAAAACCAAAAAAATCTAGCTGCATGCTACTTAGGTACGTAGGCAGAGTTCAACATAAATTTATTACTAACAATAATAACACTAAAATTCATATTTGTTGAGTGGTTATTCTTTTTTTTTTTTTAAGATTTTATTTATTTATTCATGAGAGACACAGAGAGAGAGAGGCAGAGACACAGGCAGAGGGAGAAGCAGGCTCCATGCAGGCAGCCCGACATGGGACTCGATCCCAGGTCTCCAGGATCACGCCCTGGGCTGAAGGTGGCACTGAACTGCTGAGCCACCCGGGCTGCCCTGTTGAGTGGTTATTCTGAGCCAGGGACTATTTATTACATTCACTAACCTGTATCAATATTTAATCATCTTAACAATCCTATGAGGCTGGGGAAACTGAGGCACCGAGAAGTTAAGTAACTTGCCCAACCTAACAGTGCTGAGAAGTGATAGAGGCAGGAGTTGAACTCCAATGTCTGCTATATTTAGCTGTCAAAAAGGAGAGACTAGGGGATCCCTGGGTGGCTCAGCGGTATGGCGCCTGCCTTTGGCCCAGGGTGTGATCCTGGAGTCCTGGGATCAAGTCCCACATCAGGCTCCTGCATGGAGCCTGCTTCTCCCTCTGACTGTGTCTCTGCCTCTCTCTCTCTCTCTCTCTCTCTCTCTCTCTCTGTGGGTCTCTAAATGAATAAATAAATAAAATCTAAAAACAAAAAAAAAATGAGACATTAACAAGCAAGGGATTCAAAGAGCATCAGGATTGCTGTGCAGTCTTTTACTTTCCAAGGAAAAACACACCTTGTCTGTTTAACTGTTTGGTTAAATATTTAATACCACAATAACAACAGAGCTCAAAACAAAACAAACAAACAAACAAATCCCACATACCAAACAATTAAGAGGTTCTGTCAGGAAGAAAAAAAAAAAAAAGGAAGGATTTTCTCCCTACAAAACTGTTTAACTCTGGCACAGAGTATTTTTGAAACCCAAAGTCTTTGTTTATTCTTAACCCTATTTTCTATCTTGCAATTTCACTCAAAAACTCATATTCAAACTGGTTTAGAGTGGGTATAAAAATGACAAACAAAAGATAGAAAAGAGTCTCTGTTAAATAAAAAGACAACTTTCTTCCCTCCATAAAATGCACAGGGTAGCAAGACTAACTTCTGAAAATCTCCATTCTATACAACACAAGGCCGGATACTGAAGTTATCCTACCTTCTCAGTGGAAAGGTTGGTCTCAGTATCATGTTTCTTCTGGGTGAAAACAATGGTAAACACAGCATGGGAACGGCTACTTGTTTCATTCATGTTGGTAGCTGCCACTGTCCTAAATAAACATAAAGGTGACATGTGACAATGGAATTCTTGGATAAAAGTTAAAATGGACAGCAAGCTCCATGTAACCATAACATTCACAAGTAACAGCTTTATTCACAGATCATGAGATTGAAATGGTCACACAAATTGTTCTCAATACATCTTATTTGTGAGCCTATCAAGTTACTCCCAACTCCAAAGGTCCCCCAACAGAATTATTCTTCACATTTCAGCTGTCCCTTTAGAAACCACCAAGGTATTTAATTTGTATTCTTAGGACACCTTGGTGGCTCAGTGGTTGAGCATCTGCCTTTGGCTCAGTACATGATCCCGGGCACCTGGGATCGAGTCTCACATCAGGCTGCCTGCATGGAGCCTGCTTCTCCCTCTGCCTGTGTCTCTGCCTCTCTTGTGTCTCTCATGAATGAATAAAATATTTTTTTTAAAATTGTATTCTTTATTCCACAATCAATTACTAATTACTACCATAGGCATGTGATTATCCTACATTTTATTTACCATGACTTGATCAAAACCCAATATTAAAACTTAACCAAAGTCCTGACGTGTTTCAGTACTACGTTGTTTTGAGGGGAGATGCTGAAAATGCTGAAGCCCTTTTGTCCTTGGCACAGCCAAAGGATCAGAGAATCTACAATTAAAACAACCTTCAAAGCTATATATGTGGTCTCAAACCCTTAATTGGAAACAAAGGACCCAAAAATGTGTCAAAGCCTTCAGTTATTAGTCTATTTCTACCATACCTGGCTTTGTTCCCAGCATCCATGAGGTCAGCGATGTCTGTGTAGGAAGTGACTGCCAGCTTCGACAAATCCTCCACATACGGGCCAAGAAGTGGGTGTTCACGCACACGCAAATGACCCTTGTTTTTTGGATTCAGGAGGTCTCGTACTCTTTCACAGTAAATTTCCATGTAGCTCACCTACGAACAAATTATTAAAGTGAACTGGAGGACTTGGAAAAAGAAATGCCATACATTAAATTTTTTTTTTTTTTACAATTTTTATTAAAAGTTCTATAATTAGGGGCACCTGGCTGGCTCAATCAGTAGAGCACATGACTCTTGATCTTGGGGTCATGAGTTTGAGCCCCACAATGGGTGCAGAGATTACTTTAAAAAAAAAAGCCCTACAATGAGACATTGATAATCTTTACAAAGGGAAATGCCATCATAGGCCTAGTCCATTTTATTCTATTCAGTGTGCACAGACATCACTGACTAGCTTAGAACCAGCCTTCTGAAAGTCTCGCAAAAGAAAAAGAGGTAAAAAGGCTACCTCGGCAGTCAGGAGCCACAACTTGTCTAAGGCAGAAAAAAAATGCCATGCTTAACAGCAACTTACCAGTTACTAATACACTTTTAAAAATGCATGCTGTTGTCAATCACTGAGGATTACAGTGAGGTTACTCTAAAAGCTTGGAAATAAAAATTCTATTAGTATTGAAACCAAGAAACACTATCAATATTTCAGAGCAGGTAAGACAAAAGACCAGCAACCCCAGTGCTGTAAGACTGACCACACTGTGACTAATTATAGACACACACTGTGACTAATTATAGACAAACAATGGATCTACCACAAGGAGTGAGGAGTGGTCAGCACAGAACCTGATGGCGTGGCAGGACCTGTCCATGATTCACGAGGGAAGAGGAAGCCTCCACTAATAAAACGCTGGAACTCTCGTCTCACCAGCAAGACCATTCCTATCGACCATTCCTATCATGGAGATGGAGGTTTCAGGCTATCCTTTCTTCACCTGAGTCAAGCAAACATCTAAATTGTCTAGTCAACTCTTGGCTCTCTAATTTCACACTCACTAAAAAACCAACAGGATTCCAACAGAAGTCTATCCACAGGAAGATAAGAAGATAATATACCAGGCTTGCTAATGTGGGTATTCTGACTGAGCAAAGAGGTTTTCCTCAAGGGAAAGTAACAAATAAAAATGGTGGTTTCATAACATAAGTCAAATGAGCTTCACTCAAGAATCTGGCTTTGAAGGATGCTTTTGGTCCTGATGTATCTATAAGATCAGACTTCTAAGCAAATAAGACTCTGGACTGAGGGAAATTCACCACAAGAAGCCTCATTATGGTCTTCCCTTGTGTGTCCTGAGCTACTCAAGCACACAATAAAATTTCAGCACTTGTCAACTTTAAATTTCTAAAGAACTTTCCGAGTGTCTGAAACAGAATAGAATCTCCATTTCTACTTTGTTTTCCTTTCTCTCATTCTCAGATTTGACTGTATATTTATACTATATTTTAAAATCAATTTTAAAAATATTGAGAACCCTCGAAGTAACTGATTTCCTGAGATTAAAACAACAGACCAACAAGTATTCCTTCTTAAAGCAAGTCATCCTACAAAGTGAAATGGTACTTTAATCATTCTTGTGTACTTAAACATACACTCCAGAATCCCAGAAAGACACTTTATCTTCTTGGAAAACTTATTGTCTCTTCACCCAGGTGTGGAAGCATGAGGACCCAAGTAACCTGGGTAAAGGCTGCTGTGCTCTGCTATTTAGTCTCTAACATGCAAATCCACCTAAAGCCAGCACTATTTCTTTCACTTCTGAGCCAGCCATTACAGACCCCACTTAGCAAATTCAATTCACTGAGCAGTAGTATCTTCCAGCTACTTTCTAGGCACTTAGCATACAACAGTAAATAAAACAGACAAAAATCCCTGCCCCGTGAGCTTATGCTTCTAAATGGAAATAAAGAACAAATAAATAAATAAGAAGATAGAATTATAAATTAGGTTAGAACATGATGAGAACTATGGAGGAAAACAAAGGACAGGACAAAACAGATGAAGAGTGTGGGGTGGGGGGCGGCGCGCTGCAGGGTCAAAGAAGGTGGTCAGAGTGAACCTCGCTGAAAGGATCAGACTAAATGGCTTGAAGGAGCTGAAACACGTAGACAAGAATATATCCAAGGGAAGAAGATTTCAGGCAGAAAAAAAAAAAAAATCAATGTAAAGTCCCTGAGGTAACACAGCTCCTGCTGTGCTCCAGAAGCAGCAAAAGAGCTAGTGTGGCCAGGGCAAGTAACGGAGAGAAGCAGAAGAAGAGGCAGAGGCCCCACACAGAGGAGCCACAGTATCAATGAAGGATCTACAATGCATCCCAAGCAAGCCTGTGAACCCCAACAGGAAAGGAAATGGCAACTTTTCACTACCTATAACCTCAAAAATTCTGTCATCTTCTGTGAATTTCAATTTTGAATTTACTTAAAATACTGTGATATTTTAATAAGAATAAAAATCTACTGAATTTTCATTTGCCATACATTTAGTCTTCAAAAAGAATAGTTATAGGAACAAGATATTTAGAGAATCCATTTTAACAAAAAATATTTTTAGAGCAGCACATTTCCCTTTTGGCATATGATAGTCAGAAGGCAGAATTCTCTAAAATTTATCAATTTATGCAACCCTTTACAGGTAAAGAAAAAAACCCAAACCAGCTAAGCGGGTCAAGTAGGAATTGTTTTAAGTCCTATAGAAAATCACAACACATACATTAAAATTAGTTTGCTTAAAAACAGCTTCATGTCTCAGAACAACAGGCTCAGATTAACAGAACATTTAGTAATTTCAATGGCTATGGAACTGAGCACCAAACTGGAGGTAAGTAAAACAATAGCTTCATAAAGCACTTATCAAGGAGTAGAGATGTTCATCACATAAATTAATGTATATAATGTAATTCTATAAACCTCTTCTTCAAAGAGTTGGGAGTGTATGCTGGATGGAGAATAACTTTCTAAGATTATAAGCAATTATAAAGAGGAGAGGAGAAAAGAGATCTGATTTTTTAAGACTTTTATTTATTTGACAGAGAGAGAGAGCCAGAGAGCACAAGCAGGGGGAGGGGCAAAGGGAGGAGGCTCTTCACTGAGCAAGGAGCCCTATGGAGGGTTTGATCCCAAGACTCCAAGATCAGCCGAAGGCAGATGCTTAACCGACTAAGCCACCCAGGTGCCCCAAGAGATCTGATTATATAGATTTTAAAAACCAATGCCTGTCAAAAATCACTATTGATGATATGAAATGAGGAAAGAGTTCATACAATGAGTTTGTAATCCCAAAACGTAAACAAGCATATGCATAATTTACAAGATGTTCAACTATACTAATAATCAAAGAAACTCTAAATAAGTGCCCTTACCAAGTTGGCAGAGAAAAAAATGAAAATACTAAAAGTTGGCAGGGACACATTGGGTGCTTAAACTGTCATGAGACTGGAAATTGGTAGCATTTCTTTCTAAAAAGTCATTTGGCAATTCACATGTATTGACAACCAAATACATAATGGAAAGAACTAAAAATAAAATTTATGAACAAGCTTATGACATATAAACAAGGATTTAATTGCAACATTATTCGTGATGACCAAAACTTAGAAATAGCCTAAAAATATTAAACTGGGGGAGTAGTTAAATGAGCTACAGCACAGTCATCATTTGGAACCACTGAAAAGTAACACTGGAGGGAATGTGGTCCAAAGGCCTGTGGCTTTAACCCATGGTTATACTCACCTCTACAGAGTAAGACATTTCTTCATTACAGTTGTCATTGATTTTCTCGAACAGTTCTTCACATAACTACAGAAACAGAAAGAGAGAGGTGTTAACAGCATAAATGAGAAAAGTACAAAGATACTCATGAGTGCTAAACGAATTAGTGAGATCTCTTTTCTCTTTCTCAAAATATTAAGGGCAACAACATCAAAGGAGAACGCTTTGAACGAAATTAAAGGACAGTTGTGAATTCGTTCTCCTCAGTTCATCTTTATTCTCTCTCAATGACTGTATCTCAGAAATGTTTCCTTAGAAAGCAAGCCACATTTAGAGGAAGAGGAGGAGTTCTGGCTCTTCCTGTGTTAGGTCCTTGACACATTTAATTTCTGTGAATTCAATTCTTCACATTATGCTAGTGACTCTACTATAGATATTATTATGTAGCAAAATACTATTAAACTATATTTTGCAGACATTTTATTTATCATGCTATAGAAGCTTTATTTTATACTGTCAGTTACTATATACATTACAAATCATGGGTAATCCCTGGGTGGCTCAGCGGTTTGGCGCCTGCCTTCGACCCAGGGCGTGATCCTGGAGTCCTGGGACAGAGTCCCACGTCAGGCTCCCTACATGGAGCCTGCTTCTCCCTCTGCCCGTGTCTCTGCCTCTCTCTTTCTCTGTCTTTCTGTCTCTCTTTCATGAATAAATAAATAAAATCTTTTAAAAAAAATCATACACACACACCCTATCCCCGAGTTTTAAGTTCAAGCCCCACATTGGGTGTAGAGAGTACACTATAGTGGCTCAGTGGTTGAGCATCTGCCTTTAGCTCAGGTCATGATCCTGGGGTTCTAGAATCAAGTCCCACTACAGGCTCCACTCGGGAAGCCTGCCTCTCCCTCTGCCTATGTCTTTGCCTTTCTTCTCTGTGTCTCTCATGAATAAATAAAATCTTAAAAAAAAAAAAAAAAGGTATCTTAAAAAAAAGAAGACGACTTTTCGTCGTATAAAATTTTCCCCTTTACCTCTCTCTTATGATCCCAAGCCCTTTATAGAGACTACTCTACCATGCAGTGACATTTCCAATAGAAAACATTTATTTTTCGGGCAGCCCAGGTGGCTCAGCAGTTTAGCGCTGGCTTCAGCCCAGGGCCTGAGCCTGGAGACCTGGGATCGAGTCCCACATTGGGCTCCCTGCATTGGGCTCCGCTGCGCCACCCAGGGATCCCTAAGTGGCAGTTTTTATTTATTTATTTTTGTTTGTTTGTTTTTAATGGCAGTTTTTAAATGATAATCCTGTCTTCAAAAAATCAATGCTTGGGGATCCCTGGGTGGCTCAGCGGTTCGGCGCCTGCCTTTGGCCCAGGGCACGATCCTGGAGTCCCGGGATCAAGTCCCATGCCAGGCTCCCGGCATGGAGCCTGCTTTTCCCTCCTCCTGTGTCTCTGCCTCTCTCTCTCTCTCTCCATGTCTATCATAAATAAATCTTAAAAAAAAAAAAAAAAAAAAAAATCAATGCTTTTGCTCTAAAATAAAACATTCCAAAATTCTACCAGAAGAGAGACATATAATATAATTATACAAGAATTCTAATAGTAAACAAGCTAAAGGAGAAGGAAGGAGAAACTAAATGTGATGATGGAATAAACAGGATTGTTTAGTATAACTTACTACAATCTACAAAAAATTATTTCATTGCTAAAAAAGTATTACATAGTTATAAAAGCAAAGCCTCCAGAACCACCTTGACTACATTTGGATTCTGGTTCTGCCACTTCCTTAGGCAAGAGACATGACCTCTTTGTGCCTCAGTTTCCTCATCTTTAAAATGAGGGAAATAAATAAAATAAAGGTAATAACAGCACCTTCTTCTTAGGGTCAAACAAGAAGGATTAGCTGAGCTACTTTTTGCAAAACACTTAGATCAGTGCTTGCACATGGCATGTGCTACATAATGTTTTCTCTAATTGGTATTTTTATTATTGTTATTCCTATTTATAAAGGACAATTCCCAAGTATATGTCTCAATATTGACATATATTTTTTACAGAAAAAAAAAATGCTAGTATCTTCAGTTTTTTCTGAAAAACTCTTAATCTTTACTGATGTTAAACATTTCAATTACACAACTGAATTTAAAATTATAATCCAATAATCCATTAGAAAAAGTAGCTATTGCTCTCTTACGTACTTTATTCTCAGAATATAGAGAGGTCACACTAGGCCTATAGTAAAAAGAAGACTTAAAATTAATTCCAAATATCAATAAAAGCAAACTTCTCTTCTGTTATTATTGAAAGAAGTTCCTTTTAAATATCTATGTCAGGGACCCCTGAGTGGCTGAGCGGTTGAGCACCTGCCTTTGGCCCAGGGCATGATCCTGGAGTCCCGCATCAGGCTCCCTGCATGGAGCCTGCTTCTCCCTCTGCCTATGTCTCTGTGTGTGTGTGTGTGTGTCTCTCATGAATAAATAAATAAAATCTTTAATAAAAATAAAAACAAAAATAAAAAATAAGTATCTGTCATAAGTCTTCTCATTCCAAACAATACAAGGTGAAAAGATACTGCTATTAAGAATTCTCAGACTGCTCAAGCTTAAAGTGATAGTATTAAATTAATAAGACAAAAGGAAAATATCTCTGATAAGGCAATCAAAAAACAAAAATAACCACATGCTTAAGAAGTGTTCTATATATGGAACTTGGGAAAAGATCAACACCACCAACGAGGTGTCCCCAGGACTCAGAACGAAGTTGGGACATACTACCACTTTTTTTTAAGAAGCTTATTAATAACACTGTTCAAAAGATAAAATATCCAGACACAGGTATACAGCAAAAACTTTACAGAATGCCAACTTCCCCACCTTTAAAGACAGACATGTGTACACACCAGTCTTTTCCATCAGATTATTACCTCCTTTGAGGAAAAGAGACAAATTATTTTTGTGCTTTTACATATGACAGTCCCTGAGTAAATGTTTGCTAAATAAAAATAACTGCTATACAGCAATCTAAGACTAAATAATAATAAAGTATTTTTGCTTTTTTTTTTTTTTTTTTTTTACCTGTGGAATGATGCCAGCCTGGCTTTCTTCTTGTTTACCCATCATTGTGTAAGATTTCCCAGCACCAGTCTGCCCATAAGCAAAAATACAGACATTATATCCTTCAAAGGCATGTAAAAGCATTTCCTTTCCGATGTCATTATACACACGGTTTTGAGATGCAAAACAGGGATCTTCAGGCTGTAAAGATTAAAAGGAGAAATAAATGGCATTTTATTTGTATTCTTTCCTATGTTTGATTACTGCTGTAATAAACTGAAGTGTTTGGAATCTCAATAGTCATCTGTTAAAATATATTATAAAATTTTTAAGCCCCTCCTACACATAGTTTATTTTTCTTTCTTTTTTTTAAGATTTTCTTTATTTATTCATGAGAGACAGAGACAGAGAGGCAGAGACACAGGCAGAGGGAGAGGCAGGCACCATGCAGGGAGCCGGATGTGGGATTCAATCCTGGCACTCCAGGATTACACCCTGGGCTGAAGGCAGGTGCCAAACCGCTGAGCCACCTAGGCATCCCTATTTTTCTCTTATTAAATACTCACACGCACAGAGTCACCCAGGTCGGCCATACACCTCACTTGATTACACGTCACTTTCTAAAACCTTCCATTTGTAGAAAGGTGCAAGATTTTCTTAAATGCAAAATGGAGGGATGCCTGGGTGGCTCAGTGGTTAAGCACCTGCCTTCGGCCCAGGGCATGATCCTGGAGTCCCAGGATGGAGTCCCAGGATCAAGTCCCACATCGGGCTCCCTACATGGAGCCTGCTTCTTCCTCTGCCTATGCCTCTGCCTCTCTCTCTCTCTCTCTGTGTCTTTCATGAATAAATAAAGTCTTTTTTAAAAATGCAAAATGGAACTAAAAGCTCAAAGGTCAAGTCCACATATAAAAATATTTCCCTGCACTCACTCCAGGTAGTATAGCTATTTTTCAATAAACCCACCTTTCAGTGACAAATGCTGCCTACCTCCCTTCATAGGCCCTTCCCTTGGCCATAAGGCTCTGCCAGTAGTTTAAAACCTTTCATACTCTCAACACAAGACAGAAAAAAAAGAAAGGAAAAAGGAGAAAACATATAATGAAGAAATGCAGAAGCAATCTGTAGTTCAGGAACAATCCCTAGAAGCCAGCAAGATTTGGGGTCCTCTACTAAGAAGGGTACCACAAAGAGCCCTGCTCTCTCCATTTTCCTAGGTGTTGGTCATCTCTATACTCCTTGTGGAAGTGCAAGCTCTTTCAAAACTGTTCACTACTCACGTTGTTTTATTATACTGCACTGTAGGTATACTCACCGAGGTGTGAGACCAGTAGGAGTAGTCGAAACTAAAGGACTTTGGAGCTTCCTTTGGGTTCTTTGGGTTAATAATACCTAGAGAATGAAAATAATTTGATTTTGTAAGTCACTCAGTTACATGTTAGTTCAACATGTTATAAGTTTAAAATACTCAAATCAGGCAGCCCCCGTGGCGCAGCGGTTTAGCGCCGCCTGCAGCCTGGGGTGTGATCCTGGAGACCTGGGATCGAGTCCCACGTCAGGCTCCCTGCATGGAGCCTGCTTCTCCCTCTGCCTGTGCCTCTGCCTCTCTCTCTCTCTCTCTGCCTCTATGAATAAATAAATAAAAAATCCTTAAAAAAATAAAATAAAAAAATAAAAATAAAATACTCAAATCAGTAGTCATACCACTGAATCTAAAGAAAGCAATCACGGGATCACTGGGTGGCGCAGCGGTTTGGCGCCTGCCTTTGGCCCAGGGCACGATCCTGGAGACCCGGGATCGAATCCCACGTCGGGCTCCCAGTGCATAGAGCCTGCTTCTCCCTCTGCCTGTGTCTCTGCCTCTCTCTCTCTCTCTCTGTGACTATCATAAATAAATAAAAAATTTAAAAAAAGAAAGCAATAAAAAATAATCACATATTTAATAAGCAGGATCCCTATATAGAACCTAAAAGAATCAGGCCATCAACATTCACTGAGTGCTACCAGGATTCAGAACAGAGCCTGGTACATAGCAGGTGCTCAGTAAATATCTTATGGCTGAATAAGCAGCCAAAATTCAGAAGCAGCCTGCATATCTATTTCAAGATGCTACATAAATATTTCAATACATTAGAAATGAAAATTAGAAAATTACTGAATTGACCCAACTACTACTTGAAATAACCCCTTTTTAAAGATCTTATTATCTACTTTAGTAAGGCATTTGATAATTAAGTATTTATCAGAAAGACAATCTTATTTTTAAAATCCAGTTGATAAAAAAAATAATAAAAAAAACAAAATAAAATCCACAGTTGATAATAATGTTATATATATGTATACATGTATATATTATGTGTCTGCAGTGGAATCACAGACCACAAATCATCTGTAGAATGTTACAGACAAAATTACTTTTTTAAAAACAATTTTTATTTATTTGACAGAGAGAGTCAGCGAGCATGTAAGCATGAGTGGGGAGAGGGGCAGAGGGAGAGGGAGAAGCAGAATCCCTGCTGTCAGAGAGCCAGACAATGCAGGCTAGACCCCAGGACCCCGAGATCATGACCTGAGCCAAAGGTAGACGCTTAACCAACTGAGCCACCCAGGCGCCTCTAGACAGCAAAGTTACTTTTTGACTGAAAAGCACAAAGCCTTACTGCCCCTATTGACCCTATTGAAAGTATTTCTTGTATGATTAATCCAGTCACACTATACTTCAGGGACTGTCTGAACATGGAGGCTTATTAGCCTTTCTTCCTTTCTCATACACACAAAGGTTTAGTGCCTCATATTTGACATGGAATAGAATCTTTATAACATGTGGTCATGAAATCTCCTCAAAGACCAGACATCTCAACCAATCCACTTCTCTAAGGCACGGCCACATCCCAGGCTATCAGTGAGATCAGGATTAAAAAATAAATCTGTCCAGGGCAGCTGTTGCGCAGGACACAAATAGCAACAGTTGCTACGGTGCCTAGTTCTCTCTCTTGCTGGATTCCACCGGGTATGGCCACACACTTATGTTCAAACCTCAACTGCTGACAGAGTATGAATAAGGCTCATTCTGCACATAATCATGTGACAAGGAGACATGGTTCTAGAAAGAACACCTCCTCACACACAAATGGCAACTTAAGCAATGAAGTGTGCTTCTAACCAAAAGGCAATGGGGGGACAAGATTTAAAGAATAACTAACGTTCATGGAGCACTATAAACACTGCAAGTGCTGAGATCTAAACTCTTCCTGTGTTGGGCAGCCCAGGTGGCACAGCAGTTTAGCGCCGCCTTCAGCCCAGGGTGTGGTCCTGGAAACCCAGGATCGAGTCCCACGTCGGGCTCCCTGCATAGAGCCTGCTTTTCCCTCTGCCTGTGTCTCTGCCTCTGTGTGTGTGTTTCTCATGAATAAATAAATAAAATCTTTTTTAAAAATTAAAATAAAAAAATAAAAATAAATAAATAAATACATACATACTTCCTGTGTACCAACCCTCCCTACTACTAAGGCAGATATAAGTTGTATTACCACCTTTGTAGAGATAGAGACACCATCACAAAGAGGCTAAATAACTTAACCAAGGCTAAGTTATAACCAAGGCTTGTAACCAAGGCTACACAGCTAGCTAGTGGCAATCCAGGATGTGGACTTGGAGGGTTTAGCTTTGGACCCCCACTCATAACCAAGACACCCATCCTCTATAGACTTATTCCCTGCCTTTATGTAGCAACTGCCAAGGCAAACACAGTAAGGCATTTTCATGCATTATGTATACAAATGTGTGCATGTATGCACATTTATGACCACCTCTCTAAAATTACATCATAGGCATTGCTTAAAACTCTCTTTACCCATTTAAAATGAGGAACTGTGAGGATTATGGTTCCTAAAAGATGAAAGACTACACAAACTCTACTAAGCAAACGGAAGTTAGTGTCATACTAAGTGCACTAGATTCAGATTTCAGTGGCTCAGTGATAAAGACAACGAATAACAAGATGTTAGATAGGATCCCTAAAGTAGTCTTCACTACTCAAAAACATGTTTAATACAAACACTTTCTAACCTCTAGGAAATTTGCTGTCATAAGACTATTAAGCCATACTTCACTTAGTCTTTTAGCTACTCCCTAGTGGTACCAATTCTGCCAAGAACTTAAGAAAGGGCTAGTTTTCAGATCCTACCTCTTTGTTCTCTTTTCCCTAGTCCTAAGAAGCAGAAACACTACACCAGTGAGCAATTTTCTTGATTCACATGAAATCCTTTTCCTCTTCCTCAAGATTCTCTCCTTCCAGATCTTTGCAACCTCTGAAACTAATGAAGTCTCCTAACTTACAGATCTTACAGAAACCAAGTTGCCTTTTAAGTAACTGCCTGTATGTAGACAAAACCCTTCTTATTCTAATATAAACTAAGCAAATCAAAATATAATTCTGAATAGCTATTTTCATAATAGTTATGTCAAACAAGATGAAATGTACCCATAATACTTAAAATATTTTAATTCCTAAACAAAAGACATTTACAGAAGACACATTAGAACAAAGTAAAACTCGGGCAGTCCCGGTGGCTCAGCGGTTTAGCGCCGCCTGCAGCCCAGGGTGTGATCCTGGAGACCCTGGATCGAGTCCCAGGTCAGGCTCCCTGCATGAAGCCTGCTTCTCCCTCTGCCTGTCTCTGCCTCTCTCTCTCTCCTCCCTGTGCATTCTCATGAATAAATAAATAAAATCTTTAAAAAAAAAAAAAAAAAAAAAAGTAAAACTCAATACTGTTATCTGTTTGAGGGGCCAGTATAAGCAGAGCCCCCGAAGGCATGGATAATTTCGTATGTTAGCTGGGTAGTATTTAATAGGCTAGTGTGCTTTATATTTATAAATGCATTGTACTACCTTGAATATATGAAATGTTTCCTAATAAAAAATTCTGAAGGACACCTGGTGGTTCAGTGGTTGAGCCGTCTGCCTTCGGCTCAGGGTGTGGTCCCAGGGTCTGGGATCGAGTCCCCCATCAGGTTCCTTGTGGAGAGCTGCTTCTCCCTCTGCCCATGTCGCTGCCTCTCTATGTCTCTCATGAAGAAATAAAATCTTAAAAAAAAAAAAACTTCTGAAACTTCCCACCTCTGCAAATGAAAACACTGTTATAAAAATAAAACATCAGTGACAGCCCTTGACCTCATCAGAAGCCCATAAACTCCACCATTACTTCCAAGGACAACACATTAATGTTTTCTAATGTGCCAAAGGTTTTTTCTTTCTGAATTAGCAACAGCTGAGATCTAACTTCCTCCTTTAACTTAACTAAGAAACAGGATGTTTCCAACCATGAATAAAAGGGGAGAGAGGGACACACTACATGTAATGGAAAGGGTATGGGATTTGGATCAAAGGACCATTTAGAATATGTTAATATTCTAAACATATGATGAACACTTAATAAATATACTTAGAATTTTTTGTTACCTTGGGTTTGGCTGCACTTTTGAGTCCTCCCTGAAACTGAAATAATACCTAGTTCAAAGGATTAAATGAATAGAGTAGTGAAAGCTAGCAGTATGGCAGCACAGTACAATCACAGTAGACTGGTGGTTTTCAAGGCTATCACCAAGATGAGAAGTTAGGATTGTGATCAGGACAAGTTAAAATGCCTACATAAATAAATGCTACTACATAAATGGTCATTTTCAAAACTAGGTATTTTATCCTGTTTTTAACTCTCTCAAGTGTGTTGGTGGATATGTTAACCATATCCCATGATCCTTAAACCAAAGTGAGGAAAATTCATTCACCAACCAATAAAATAAGAATTATACTTCTTAGCAATAATCAAAGTACTACATTGGGGTCCTTTAGCTGTACCACCAAATCTGTGGTGTTCCTACATTTGAAATCCCCTCAGTACGTGGACCCAGTCTTGTGAATCTTCTACAATGCCTTACACCAAACAGGCACTCAGATGCATGTCCTTCTTTTGGCATGTATGATTTTAATTTCATTAAATCCTGTATCATTTTCAGAAGCATAAAAAGAAAAATAGTGCATACCTATGCAATATACACATAAAATATCAGTTCATTTCATCAACTTTCACAGAAAGAATATAGAGAGAATTGTATTACCAAAAGATTAAGCAATATTTAATACAGTGGTTCTTTATATCAAAGTCAACTGAGCACATAAGAATGGAATAATACTAATTAATGAATATCTTCAATGTATAAACTATTTTCACCAATGTAAAAGCTGTTAAAAACATAGCAGGGCCATGTCTCATCAGTGTGCAAGCTTTGTTTAGGATAAATAACCACTTTTTCTGCAATGAATGGACTCCAGGCATATTTTCAAGACTAGAGTCAGAACAGAACTCTATTGTAAATGCTATCTATACCCCTCATACTGCTTTATTTCCTATAAAATCACCTTTTATGCCAATTTTCAAGGCCCCCCCCCTTTTTTTTTCAAGGCCCCTTTTAAGCAACTTCTGCACCTGAGGCCTCCCTTCCTATTGAGACTTCTCTGGACACAGTATACTCCAGACCTGGACCCATCTCCACAAGCAACTTTTCATAAATGGATCTCAAGAGTCATCTTCAACTTTCTTCTCTCACACCCCACATCTGATCAGCTCTACTTTCAAAATGAATCCTGAATTCCATGGCTTATCACCACCATCATTACCACCTTGGTCCAAGCCACCACCTCTTTCACCTGGAAGATGGCAGTAACTCCTAACTGGGCTCCTGGCTTCCCCTGAGCCCCTGGAGAATCTTATCTCCACACTGCAAACAGTGGTCCTTTTCTCACACTAACCCAGATGACAGTCACATCATGCCTCTGGTGAACATTCCAACAGCTTCCCGCCAAACACTGAACAAAACTCCACTCCCTCTGACCTCCTGCCCAGTTACTGGAATGATTCACCCCCTACTCCAGCCCTGCTGCCCCCCCCTTTTTTTTCCTGCTGTTCTTCTTAATGAAGATATTCTATCATTTCAGGGCCTTTGCATTTTGGCCTTAACAGGAATGCTACTGCCCCAAGTATCTGAACAGCCCACTCCCTAACTTCATACAGGTCTCTGCTCAAACATCAGATGGCCCTTTTCTGACCATCCTACTTAAACAGCATGCCTTCACTCTCCATCTGCTTCCCCTGCTTTATTTGTCTTCACTGCACTCCTGACTGCCTGACTTATGTGAGTCACTGGAACGGAGGTTCCATGACACCAGAACTTGTTTCATCTACTGCTATATCCCAGCTCCAAGGAGAATACCTGCCATATGATAGATTCTCAATATACACCCAAAGATCCAATGACTATGTTAGTTATATCTTTCCTTACAGACTGTTACTTCTTTGTAGCTGGAAACCATGACTCCTCTTTCTGCATCACTCACAGTGCTGACTTCATAAGTAGGTGATGCTTATTTGTGGACTGGTACTTAGCTCTCTCAACATAACTTGCTTCCTGAGTCTCTTCTCCTTGAGCAGCCAACTTATTACTCAACTTCTGTTAAGAAACATTCATCTTGAGGATCCCTGGGTGGCTCAGAGGTGTAGTGCCTGCCTTGGGCCCAGGGCGTGATCCTGGAGTCCTGGGATCGAGTTCCGCATCAGGCTTCTGCATGGAGTCTGCTTCTCCCTCTGCCTGTGTCTCTGCCTCTCTCTGTGTGTCTCTCATGAATAAATAAATAAAATCTTTAAAATTAAAAAAAAAAAATTCATCTTGGGATCCCTGGGTGGCCCAGCGGTTTAGCACCCACCTTCGGCCCAGGGCCTGATCCTGGAGTCCCGGGGATGGAGCTCCACATCAGGCTCCCTGCATGGAGTGTGCTTCTCCCTCTGACTGTGTCTCTGCCTCTCTCTCTCTCTGTGTCTCTCATGAATAAGTAAAAAAGTCTTTAAAAAAAAAAAAAGAAACATTCATCTCTGGGAGAGGAGGAATCTAAATCCAATCTCAGGAGTAGAAATACAACTTTTAGTAAATAGCAGTAAGGGGTAAACAGGGAACAGAAGGAAAGATGGGAACAGAAAGAAAGATGACCAAGTTTTAAATAGGAAGATGTGCTGATGGGGGTCACCAGGAAAGACAAGGGTAAAGGAAAGTATAATGGGAGGCAGAAGAGCAGGGTAGGTATTGGAAATCACTCTTCTACCCTAGGTCTTTAGAACTGTCTCTTACAGTATGCATTTCACAGGAAATATGCAATCCCCTATCAGGCAGAGGTCTTACCATTCTAATTTATTGCTGTAAAATTTTCTACAATGTTCTAGATATGACAAGCTTGCCCTGAATAAGGATTCTTGTGTGGGTATGAAACAGATTCTTGACCTCACACACATGACACACACTCAAGAGGTAGTGATATGCTAAACAGCAACAGACATAAATAAATGCTAATATTCTCAGCATTTATCTTCCCAAGTAGTTCCTCTGAAACATACATTCAATTAGAAGGGTTAGGTGCAGGAACTCGATAAGCACTGGTTGAGTCACTGCTGAATACCATAACTAAGGTACATCAATCCAGGATTGATCAAGGATCTTCAACAAAAACACTCTGTTAGACAGCATACATCTGAACAAATCCACTTTCCTGATCTTTCTCCCTGTTTTCCAATAGTCCCTGCCCCTTTGCTTTCTGTACTTTCACTCACTGTGCTCAGTTTTCCAAGTCTCCCGTGTTGGAAATAATGCTAGCTTCTATACTAACATTAATCCCTCTCAAAACAAGCATTATTGGGGTGCCTGGGCAGCTCAGTCAGTTAAGCATCTGATTCTTGACTCTGGTTCAGGTCATGATCTCAGGGTTGTGAGATCGAGCCCAGCATCAGACTCCACACTGGGTATGGAATCTGTTTAAGGTTCTCTCTCTCTCGGGCAGCCGGTGGCTTAGCGGTTTGGTGCTGCCTTTGGCCCATGGCCAGGTCCCGGAGACCCGGAATCGAGTCCCACGTCGGGCTCCCTGCATGGAGCCTGCTTCTCCCTCTGCCTGTGCCTGTGCCTCTCTCCCTCTCTCTCTATGGATCTCTCATGATTAAATAAATAAAATCTTTTTTAAAAATTAAAAAAAAAAAGATTCTCTCTCTCCTTCTCCCTCTGCCCTGCCCTCCCCTATTAAAAAGAAGAAGAAGAAGAAGAAGAAGAAGAAGAAGAAGAAGAAGCAGCAGCAGCAGCAGCAGCAGCATTATTGCAAAAGATCCCAAGATCCTATTTTAAGAATGGAAAAGTTGAACAGCACTTTCATTTATTGGGTACATTTATTAAGCATAAATTATTTGCCAGGCACTCTGCTGGGGATATAATAGCAAGCAAAAAGTTATTTCTGCCCTTCTAGACCTAATAGCCAAGGGAGGAGACAGACATATAATCACACAAAATAAATAAATGCTTTCAAATTATGGTAAGAGCCATGCTAGATAAGCATGGGGTCTAAACTTAGAGATGATTTCTGAAGTCAGTAAACTTTGATTTGACAAAACAGAGAAGGCTGGGCTGAGGATAAACAGGAGACAGCTAGGGAAAGTGAAGAGTTAACACTTATTAAATGCTCACTATGTTCCAAGCACTGTGCTAAAGCATTACATGTATTCACTCACTTAGTCCTTATAATAACCTTATGAGGTAGATACTATTATCACCTCCATTTTACATTTGGGGCACTAGAGAGGGCACTTGCCTGAGGCCAGAGGCTGGACTAAAGTTTGGAACAATGGACTCCAAGGTTCCAAATCTTGGGCAGTATGCATCCCAAGCCAGAGAACTGCTTAGGAAGCCTTAGGGTAAAAAGAAACATGTGGCATCCAGGTACTGGTTTGCCAGGTATGGCTCAAGTACAAGGAACAACAAAGAGTTAGAAAAGCACTAAAACCGCAGGGTCAAATAATCGACGGACCACAAGGAGTTGGTGAACCCCCGAGCAACGAGAACTCACTTGAGTTACTTGATTACAGTTATACACTGCAGTATGGAGAATGGATTGGAGGAAGGCATGAGTGGAAGTGTGGAGACCAATTACACACAACACAGCAACTGATACAGAATGTTTGGGAAATTCTGCTTGCCATTTATCAGATGACTCTCATGAGAACTGCATCTGGCATCAGAAATCCAGGAGTTCTACTAAATAGCATTTATGGGGGCAGGGACAGAAAAAGGTCCATTCCTATACCAAAAACATTATATCTTGTGATCCAAAACTGAATTTCTGTCTTAAAGTATGACCCAAAATTCAATGATCAAAATACAAGTTGACCTAGAAATGGAAAATATTTTTATTTATTTATTTATTATT
Source organism: Canis lupus dingo (assembly GCF_003254725.2). Classification (NCBI taxonomy): domain Eukaryota; kingdom Metazoa; phylum Chordata; class Mammalia; order Carnivora; family Canidae; genus Canis; species Canis lupus. The sequence goes on along the minus strand of NC_064247.1, from coordinate 63,543,231 downwards.
TATTTATTTATTTATTTATTTATTATTTATTTATTTATTTATGATAGTCACACAGAGAGAGAGAGAGGCAGAGACATAGGCAGAGGGAGAAGCAGGCTCCATGCACCGGGAGCCCAACGTGGGATTCGATCCCGGGTCTCCAGGATTGCGCCCTGGGCCAAAGGCAGGCGCCAAACCACTACGCCACCCAGGGATCCCCGGAAAATATTTTTAGAAGGTATTTTCAAGGATTTTAGCAATGAAGGAAATAGAATACTATAGAAGCTTTAATCTAACCCCCCCTTCCTGAGTAGCCAGTACTAATTTAGCATTCATACTGGCTAGGGCATATAACAAACTGTTTAGTTAATCCTCAATTTTCTTATCTGTAAAATGGGTACAATAGTAACATTCCCTAACTTTATAGAATTGTTGTGGGATTAATGACTAGACCATGTCAAGAATTCTAACACAAAACAAATGTTCAAAATATTCTTTCATTTGACAAATATCTGAGTGCCTACCATGCCCCAGATGTAAGTATGTAGTGAAAACCAGTCTCTTATCTTCAAAGAGTTTATATTCTAATCTGGGAGTTAGATAATTAACTAATATACATAGTATAACCTGGGGAAGAAAAATTACGGAGACTTAGGAGATACGACAGTCTCTCGACAGGAGTGGCGGTGGTGGGGTTGGCTATGAAAAGTGGGAAGACCGCCACCACTGAGGTGCCTGGGCGGCACAGTCAGGCGTTTGACTCTTGGTTTCTCAGAGTCATGATCTCAGGTCATGATCTCAGGCTCGTGGGATCAAACCCACTTAGGGATCCGCGCTCAATGCAGAGTCTGCTTTAGACTCTCCCTCCCTCTTTTACCCCTCCCCCCACCTAAAAAAATAAATTAATAAATCCTTTTTTTTTTTTTTAAAGGGCAGACGGTTACCTCTGAGAAGATAATATTTGAGCAGGGATTTAGTAACATTTAAGAAAAAGGAAGACCACCACCGTAGCCAGAAAAAAGTAAATGATGGTAAGATGTCAAATCACATAGCTAGCCAGAGGCCAAATGCAACTGGGGCTTTGTGACCAAGGTAAGGATTTTTAGTTTTATTCTAAAAGTGACAGGAAGTCAACAAAGGATCTGAAGCACAGAGGTGACATCTGATTTACATTTCCAAACAAGACTCTGGCTCCTGTATGGGAACAAAGGCAGAAGCGGAAAGACAGAAGCTACTGCCTGTATTGACTAAGGCTAGAAAGAAATGGTGCCTGTCCCCACTTGTAAAGGCAGAGAGGACAGGCCTTCCTGATGGACTGCAGGCAGCCTATGAGAGAGAGAGAGAGAGAGAGAGAGAGAGAGAGAGAGAGATGACCAGAGTTACTCCAATATTCGGTCTGAGAAACTAAAAAAAAAAAAAAAAAAAAGGCTGAGAATGAAGGAAGGGCCACTTGAGTGCACAGGGAGGAGAAAATAGCAGTTCCATTGAGGACATGTTAAGGGTAAGATCCTTCTTAGGCTCTCAAGTAGGATTAGGTTAGCAGCGGGGTGGTCGAGAGACCTAGAGATCTCCAGAGAAGTCAGTCCAGGCTGGAGAAATTAATTTGGGAGTCATCATCACCTCACGACACTTAAAGCCTTTAGCCTGAATGAACCACCTAGGGGATCACCTAGGAGAGCAAAGAAAAGAGACAAAGTTTGGTGCACTTTTAACCTAGGAGGTGAGGAAGAACGGAGGTTGAATGGTCTATGAGGGAGGAAGGCAATCAGGAGAGCACAGGGACCCAAGAGCCAAGAGAGGGGATGGTAACATTCACAGAGGAAGTCAAGCTCCACTACCTATCATGACAATGCTTATTACCACAACCATGTCTGGCCCCCCCTGGAGAAACGAGTCTTTGTTCAGGGGATCCCCTGACTTCCCAGAGTTCTGCTCACCCTCACCTCTATGCCTTGGTTTCCATCACCATCCAGATCTCATCTGGTTTCAAGGCTGTTTTCTTAAGTCCCCTTCACAAATCAGAAAGGCAGCTTTAGCACTGAAGGTCTAACTGGATCTTTTTTCCCTAGTCCACAGGGAAGAGGATCTTGCTTTTCTCTCTCTGGAGGCCCTATATTGTCTTCATTTATTCCTTGCGCTGTAGTTGACACTCATTACTTTGAGAAAGCTGGAGAAGAGTGAAGAACAGGACAGCCTCTTTCATGTGAAGGCTTACCTGAAGACCTTATCCAAGATGAACAGAAATGCCTTTAAAATGATTATCAAGGGGCAGCCCCGGTGGCACAGCAGTTTAGTGCCGCCTGCAGCCCGGGGCATGATCCTGGAGACCCTGGATCGAGTCCCACGTCAGGCTCTCTGCATGGAGCCTGCTTATCCCTCTGCCTGTGTCTCTGCCTCTCTCTCTCTCTCTCTCTCTCTGCATCTCTATGAATAAAAAAATAAAAATAAATAATAATAAAATGATTATCACAGGGGTGCCTTAGTGGCTCAGTTGGTTAAGCATCTGCCTTTGGCTCAGATCATGACCCTGAGGTCCTAGGATGGAGCCCTGTGTCAGGCTCTCCAATCAGCAGGGAGTCTGCTTTTCCTGCTCCCATTCCTGTTACCCCTATTCCTGCTCTCTCACTTGCTCTGCACTCTCAAATAAATAAATAAAACCTTTTAAAAAGTAAAATGATTATCACAAAATGTTCTATAGGTTTTAGTCTATTAATGAACCAGAAGACTGTCTTCTCTTTCTTAGAGACTCTTCCAGTCAAAATTGGCCTTACAAAGTCTGTTCATCCCCTAACTTTACTCCTTTTTCTCTTTGCCTTCTTCTCAATTTTGTTATTTCAGCATAAAGGTGCAGAAATAATGTTTTAATTACTAAGCCCTACAAAACACGGCAGTCAAAACAAGATTTGTACTTAAAATACTTTTTATTCTCCAAAATGAATTTGTTTATCTAATTTCTCAAAGTTGCTATGTAGCAATTATGGTGTTGTTGGCAAACTATGAAAGATTTTGCCCACAACTACAATTAACTTATCATTGTGCAACACTGTAACTTTATATTAACTTTTCTAACACAGGAGTGTTTAGAGCCTGTTGAAAATCCCAGTGATTTTTCCAAAATCTTCCTATACCCAAAGTCTTCTTGAAATTGCACATAATAAAGCCATTTTGTACACCATTTATATTCCAAAACCCATAAACAGCTCCCTCCTCTACACAAAATAACATATTTCTAGAAATACGTTAAAATGATATAAAAGCATAATGCCGAAAGTACAAGTAGAAAAACTACAATCATAAAATTCCTTTATGATTTAAAATAACAAACTTAGATTCCAAATCCTATAAACAATATAAATACACTATATGTGTTCATGATATATTCAATCCCAGGTTATTAAAAATAAATACACAATGGGAAAAAGAAACCCTACCAACTCTGTAATGTCACAATGTCATCAATTGGGTATAAAATAAATATGCTAGCTATAATAAACATTTTGTTTTAAAGATTTTTTTTAAGTCATCTCTATACCCAATATGGGGCTTAAACTCACAACCCCAAGATCAAGAATCATATACTCTACCAATGGAGCCAGCCAGGCACCTCAAGCTACAATAAACACTGAACAAACCCTCAATTAACAACTGTTCCCAAGCAAATGTTAAACAACTGGGAAAAGAGATACTTTGGAAGGCCTACCTCTCGCTCAGTCCAAGTAGCACAAAGATGGTGGAACTAATAATAATGCCCTTGTTATTCATAATTATCCTGCATCAAGGAGGGACATCAAAATAAACTTTAATCTAACAGGTTCAAATTACACACATATAGTACTTCTACACAGAACAATAAAACTTACTATTTTGAGAGGCAATATGTACTAGGCACAGATTAAAAGAGAGTTTCTGGAGCCAGACAGCACAAGGTCATTTTCTCCTAATTCCTAGACATGTGACCCCAGACAAGTCATCTGTGAAATGGGGAAAATAGGAGTATCTGCCCTAGGATTACCGTGAGGACTAAATGAGTTAAAATCTGTAAGTGCCTGATTGTGGTTGGCACAGCTTAAGTGTTTATTACTGTTTTTGTTGTTGTTAATTACTAATCATGGTTTGGTTTTTCCCCACTAACAGGCATTTAAAAAGCTGCTTTTGTTTCTCCCTTCACCCATTTTGCCTCAAGTTTATTCACAGTTATAAAATAAACTCTTGGTATTGGACCGAACAAGGTCACAAGGAAATAGTAAATGCAGTTCAGTCATTCACATACCTTCTGCTAATTCTGGCCATACAGTTTTCTGTTCTGCCAAAACAAAAAGGCTTCCCAGACATTCCCTACCTTTCCTGGCCTATCGCTCAATTATTCAGATGTCTCTCTTCAATGCTTTTATGAGTCATCACACTGCAATGTTTATCTATCTCTAAGGCTCTGAGAACCTGGTGGCCTCTCAGCCTATGTTTGCTGAATAACAAAAACCTAATTTCTTATAGATGCTCTAAAAAAACCTAATTTCATATTTCTTACTCTTACCACCTATATGTACAGAGCATTCGTCCCTAAGCAATGCAACTAAGAACGGTTTTTAGCCCACTGGAAATGATTTTGACAAAATAAGCAATTGTTAACATGCTACCAAAAATTAAATCTAAATACCTACCCTTGCCTACCATACAATCAGATGCTGCAGGCCCTTTCCCAGTCTCACTAACAGCTCTCCAGACTTTGCTAGCTCCTATTACAGCACTTCACACTTCACTGGGCAACTACCAAAAGCAATCAGCACCATGTTACCAGCATGGACTCTAAAAAATGAACTCTAAAACATCTCTTGAGAATTTCAAAGAAGGCATGAAAGAAAGAAACAAAGAAAGAAAGAAAAGGAGAGAAAGAAAGAAGAAAGAAAAGCCAAGCCAAGCCTGGGGATGGTTGTTTTCCCCTTTGGGGAAAAAAAAAAGCAAACAAACAAATGCATATATAAAGTGCAGTTTGGATTTATTCAAGTCCACCTCAAAAGCTTAAAACAGTAAGATGCAAAGTGACACAGAAAGAGGACTAGGTTTCCTACAAGATTTTAGCTAGTCATCTTCTCTTCAAGGTTTTGGAATCGAAATGGTAGATTTTTTTTTTTTTCCAAAAAAAAATTTTTTTTTCCAAAAAAAAATTTTTTTTTTTATGATAGAGAGAGAGAGAGAGAGAGAGAGAGGCAGAGACATAGGCAGAGGGAACAGCAGGCTCCATGCACCGGGAGCCTGATGTGGGATTCGATCCTGGGTCTCCAGGATCACGCCCTGGGCCAAAGGCAGGCGCCAAACCGCTGCGCCACCCAGGGATCCCGAAATGGTAGATTTTTTAGCTAACTGAAGAAGTTTAAATTCTAAAATGTAATAAAAAGCAGTTGCAAATACACAATACCAAAGGCTTCTTCCAATGTGGGGATAGGTATAATTGTTCCTGCCTTTACATTTATATTCCCATTGAAAATAACAATTTAGATACCAAAACTAACCACAAAAAAACAAGTTAACAAGTAACTTTTCAAATACCATCCTATGAAAACACACACACACACACACACACACACACACACACACACACACAAATACCATCCTATGCAGTATAACTGATTCCATTTGATCCTCACAGCAACCCTGGGATATTAGGCTAGGTAGGCACTAGCAACATTTCCACTGAATAAACAAAATTTAAGGTTCAGGTGTTTGACCACAAAGGAGGGGCTAAACAACATATGGTTCTTAAATACAAAAGAAGACACGGAGCCATTAAAATCATGTTGCTGAAGCATGGGGAAATGTACCCAATACGCTATTAAGTAAAAGACCAAGAAGGCTACAGAGGTTTGACAAAGTGGAGGGGAGGTCAGTGAACAAACTTTAGCTTTACTAGGAGTGACATGGGAACCATCTTAGAGTTCCGTGGGGGGAAAAAAAACAATCTGACTTCCATTCTAAAAGGATTACTCTAGCTGCTCTGTCGAGAAAACAGAATGCTAGAATAGAAGATGACTTGCTAAGACGTTACTGTGGGTGGTGGCAACAGGGGGAAAGAGTGGTCAGTTTCTGCCTATCTTCTGAGGCAGAGCCCACAGGCCCTTCTGACAGAGAGAAGATAGGAGAGAAGTCACGGATGATGACATGATTTTTGCCCTGAGCAACCACAAAGAATTTCCACTGAGTTGAAGAGAGTGCAGGAGAACAGGACTGGAAGGGGACATATTAGGAATTCAGTTTTGAACATGTCGAGTTCAACGTGCTTATTAGGCAGGCAGAGATGCCAGGCAGACAGCTGTATAAACTGCCTTCTAGAAACAATTCCATCCCCACCTGTGTGAGGCTTACACTCTTCCTTACACCAGGCCTGTAAGAAATGGTTTTAAAGCTCAATTGTTTGATGATAAGGGATCAGGTAAATAAATTATGGTTTACTTTTTTTGTTACAGTGAAAAAATTTATATCTAGATTTATAGCCAACTGGACTCAGTTTAGATGATCCCAATCTGATCAAGATGTTGACCTTGGCCACATCAATGTCATAGAGCTTCTTCACAGCCTGTTTGATCTGGTGCTTATTGGTCTTGACATCCACAATGAACACAACTGTGTTGTTGTCTTCTATATCCTTCATGGCTGACTCAGTAGTCAGGGGGAACTTGATGATGGCATAGTGATCAAGCTTGTTTCTCCTGGGGGCGCTCTTTAGAGGATATTTGGACTGACTTCGGAGACCCTGCGTCCTGTGGAATGTGCGTCTTCCTTTTTTTGTGACTATATACACCTTTCAGCACCACTTTCTTAGCTTTCAAAGCCTTTGCTTTGGCTTCAGCTTTGGGAGGGACAGGGGCTTCCTTCATCACCTTCGGCGCCATCTTCGTGAAAGGGCTAAATTATAGTTTATTAATATAACAATATTATAGAGCCATTACGATTATGTTCTTCAGGGATCCCTGGGTGGCTCAGCGGTTTAGTGCCTGCCTTTGGCCCAGGGTGTGATCCTGGAGACCTGGGATCGAGTCCCACATCAGGCTCCCTGCATGGAGCTTCTCCCTCTGCCTGTGTCTTTGCTTCTCTGTGTGTGTGTGTATCTCTCATAAATAAATAAATAAAATCTTTAAAAAAAAAAAGATCATGTTCTTCAAGAATACTTAGAAGAAGGTGCTCAATAAGTTAATGATAGTTTATCTCCCCTAAAAGATGGTACATTCCAAGGATACATTCCAGGATATCATCTTAGTAAGCTGCCACACGAGAAGTCATTGTGTCAGATGTAGAAGAAAATACAAAGTCTGTTTTGGGCCTGAGGAAAGCAAGGCAGAAGCGGCTTTAAAGACTGACGGGGGGGGGGATCCCTGGGTGGCGCAGCGGTTTGGCGCCTGCCTTTGGCCCAGGGTGCAATCCTGGAGACCCGGGATCGAATCCCACATCGGGCTCCCGGTGCATGGAGCCTGCTTCTCCCTTTGCCTGTGTCTCTGCCATTCTCTCTCTCTCTGTGACTATCATAAATAAATAAAAAAATTAAAAAAAAAAAAAAAAAGACTGACGGGGCAGAAGAAAGGTCAGGGTGTAAAAAGGTGCAAGGCAAAGTCAGGGGCCAGCAGATAGGCTAAATTTAGAAGGCTAACTTCAAATGTCATTCTAAAGGACAAACTCGGGATCCCTGGGTGGCGCAGCGGTTTGGCGCCTGCCTTTGGCCCAGGGCGCGATCCTGGAGACCCGGGATCGAATCCCACATCGGGCTCCTGGTGCGTGGAGCCTGCTTCTCCCTCTGCCTGTGTCTCTGCCTCTCTCTCTTTCTCTCTGTGTGACTATCATAAATAAATAAAAATTTAAAAAAAAAATAAATAAATAAAGGACAAACTCAGTTTCAGTCAACTCCAACTGGGTAAAAGTACTATTATTCCTGTGGCACCTCTGTTCCCCAACATTCTCCCACATACATGCACACACCTCACTGCTGTAGCTCCAAATCCTGACTACAGGACAATTGTGTCACTTCAAATTTTTTTAAAAAGTTTAATGCCACTGGTACCCACATGGATTTCCATAGATTTTATGAGTTCTTCTCCCAGTACCACATGAGCCTCATCGCTGTTCACCTTCTTTCATTCCAGGGACCAAATGAGTGTCACTGAATCAATATGGACATCCTATTTAAAGAGTAAACATTCCTCTCTTTGGAAAAAGGAGTGAAGTGTCTGGACAGATTCAGAAAGAGGGGGCAAGAGAAAAATTTCATGGGCATGTACCAATCACATGATAAGCCCTGGTCACCGATATAAATAGGTATGGTACATAACAGCTCTATTTGCAAAGTGAGGACTTATTTTTTTTCCCTTAGTTTGCATATTTTTTCAAAGTAAATACTTAGTATATATGCAGTAGATAGATCCATAAAATATATATTTACAGAGGTGCCTGGCTGGCTCAGTTGGTTGAGCATCTGACTCTTGGTTTTGGCTCAGGTTATGATCTCAGGGTCATGAGATGGAGCCCCACATTGGGGTCTGTGTTCAGCACAGAGTCTGCTTGGGACTCTCCCTCTCCCTCTACTCACTCCCTCCCCTCACTCGTGCACACACTCTCTCTTCCTTTAAAAATAAATAAATAAATCTTTATAAAATTCACAAGCTGAGACAATAGGGCAAAACCCCAAGTACCCACCAGACAAAGAATAGGATTCTTACCTCTGCAGCTCCACTGTCTGACCCTCCCAGAACTCTCTGCCCACCATCTCAACCTGAAGCATGCTAAATTTTGTCATTATTGCCTTACTTTTCTTCATAGCTTTCCCATGTGTTTGTAGGGTACAAAGAATATAGAGAACAGCTTTGCAAGCTTTGAAATTTATATAAATACACCAATGTCTTCTGTGAGTTGCTTGTATAGCTACAGTTTGTTTATAATTTGTGTGTGTGTAAATAGTAGTTCTTCTCTGCTGTATATTTTATGTAAATGTATCACGATTTATTTATCCATTCCCCTGTTGATGGATACTGAAGCTGTTTCCAGTTTTTTTGCTCTAAGAAAAACTGTGCTGCTAAGAGTTTAAATGCCCAAAGGGCACCTGGGTGCCTCTGTCATTTAAGTGTCTGACTTGATGACGGCTTGGGTCTTGATGTCAGGGTCTGAGTTCAAAAAACAAAACAAAACAAAAAAAGGGTCTGAATGCCCAAATCTTCAGCAGTTTTAGTGACTCAGTGAAATAGTTATAGGGGTTATAAGTTACAGAGATACATGACTGAGTGTGAATGAGATCAGCAGTTCACAGAATGCATCCTCACAAAGGTCAGTTAAGAAATACTGAGCATTCATCGGTTTAGCACCTGCCTCCGGCCCAGGGCATGGTCCTGGTCCCAAGACTGAGTCCCACATCAGGCTCCCTGCATGGAGCCTGCTTCTCCCTGCTTCTCTGCCTATTTCTCTGCCTCTCTCTCTGTGTCTCTCATGAATAAAAAAAAAAAAAAAAAAAAAAATCTTAAAAAAAAAATACTGAGCATTCTATCTCTAAGGTTAGAACACATGGTGTGGATGTGGAGAAGTACAGCTAAAGAACTGGCCTTATCCTACATCTCCAGCCACACTGGAAAGCACTCTGGATGCTGGATTATGGAGTTTACACCTCAGTCTGATCTAACTAATCATGGCTTATTCCAGAAAAGACTTCAGGAGACCTCATTCCGACTGTAGGCTAGAAAAACACATTCAGATTTAAAAGAATTCCTTTAGGGACACCTGGGTGGCTCAGCAGTTGAGTGTCTGCCTTTGGCTCAGGGTCTGATCCTGGATTCCCAGGATGGAGTCCCACATGGGGCTCCCTGCATGAAGCTTGCTTCTCCTCCCTCTGCCTGTGTCTCTGCCTCTCTGTGTCTCTCATGAATAAATAAAATCTTTATTAAAAAAAAAAAAAGAATTCCTTTAAAAAGTCTTTCTTGGGATCCCTGGGTGGCGCAGCGGTTTGGCGCCTGCCTTTGGCCCAGGGCGCGATCCTGGAGACCCGGGATCGAATCCCACGTCAGGCTCCTGGTGCATGGAGCCTGCTTCTCCCTCTGCCTGTGTCTCTGCCTCTCTCTCTCTCTCTGTATGACTGTCATAAATAAATAAAAAAAAAAAATATTAAAAAAAAAAAAAAAAAAAAAAGTCTTTCTTTCCGGGAATCCCTGGATGGCTCAGCGGTTTAGTGCCACCTTCAGCCCAGGGCGTAATCCTGGAGACCCAGGATCGAGTGCCACACATCAGGCTCCTGGCATGGGGCCTGCTCCCTCTGCCTGTGTCTCTGCCCCTCTCTCTCTCTCTCCCTCTCTGTCTTTCATGAATAAATAAAGTCTTTAAAACAAACAAAAAAACCTTTAAAAAAAAAAAGTCTTTCTTTCCAAACTTCCACTTTGTCCCTTCCTCCATCCCAAATTTTCATTAATGGACATGAAGTCATTCTTTGTACTAGTTGTACTAGATGTGCAGCATTTCATTTAGAAATGTATGTATGGAGAGGGCATCTGGTGGCTCAGTGATTAAGCATCTGTCTTTGGTTCATGTTGTGATCCCAGTGTCTTGGGATCAAGTCCCACATCAGGCTCCCTGCATGCAGCCTGCTTCTCCCTCTGCTATGTCTCTGCCTCTCTGTGTCTCTCATGAATACATAAATAAAATCTTAAAAAGAAAAAAAGAAATGTACATGTGTGAATGAAAAAACCTTCAAAGGGGCACCTGGGTGGCTCAGTTGGTTAAGCATCTGCCTTCAGCAGGGGTCATGACCAGGATCCTGGGATTGAGCCCCATGTCAGGCTCCCTGCTCAAGTGTCCAGATTTACCATAAATGTGAGCAGTTCAACCATCAATTCTGCCCCATTTTCCCTTTTAAGAGTAATTAGACCAAAAAAAAAAAAAAAAAAAGGTTCCAAAGTGGGAGAAACTTGGAATATAATGGGATATTTTTAAACAAAGCCATTTGTATGCACTTGGGTCTCCAAAATGTCAAGGCAGTAACATTTATCTGTACCATGGAAAATATTCTGAGACCAGAAAGTGCTTAAATAAAACTGCTTCTACTCAGTTTTCAGAGTTGGCATGTTCCCTAAAGTACTCTTCACCCTCTTCTACTTTTTCATAAGAGACCTTATGGCAGAACATTCCATTGCATTCCATGTGCAATCAGCTATAATCCCGGTGAGCAACAGTCCAGGCCAGCTTGCCAGCACAGCAGTCTTTTAATGCAGCTAACACATGTGGCTATAGCAAAGTTATTTCATTTTTTGCAATGAAATACATGCTTTTTCCCAATCTTAAACCCAACTTTATTTTTAATAAGCCATTAATACTTTCTAACAGAACAAACAGCTTGCTTAAAATCTTTCACACAAAATTATTTGGATTACATTTTAGTCAAATTACTAAGAAATGGCCATATAAATTAAAAGCAGAAAGAGAAAACATTAGCAGAAAACTGAAACCATCAAAAATCTAGAGGAAAAAGTCTCTCATACAATTAATTAGTTTTCCAAGAACAAACACCTTTCAAAGGAATCAAAATTACCCCAAAACTTCTGAGCCATAATAAAGTATTTATCTAGAAAATAAACCTTACTTTGTCCAAGGCTGATTCATCAAATGAGGATTTTTGTTCCAGTAGACTAATGTTAATTTAAAAGTCACTAATTTCTGGGAGTGCCTGGCTGGCTCAGTGGGTGGAGTATGTGACACCTGGTCTCGGAGTTGTGAGTTCAAGCCCCACACTGGAGGTGGAGCCTACTTTTTAAAAATATATTTTTATTATATTTTTTATTATTATTATATTATATTATATATAAAATACATATATATATGTATATATATATAAACAAATAAATGTCACAAATATCTCCTGATAAATGTTTACATGCAGAGAGGCAATGTCTTATAGCTAGATGAAGGTCAAGAATATCCTTATCTAGTCATAACACTAGGAAGTTCTAATGAGCTGCAATTCTGAAATTTTCCCCAAACACACCAGATTTTTTGCTTAAATCCTACTTACTCCACAAGGTCCAGCTGAAATGCCCTACCATCTACAAATCCTACAAGGGTCCTTTGCACTTTTTAAAAAACCCTTGTTTATGGCAATTACCACTTTGAACACTTACTTTGTACTGAGTTTATTTCAGTATGTCTTGTGTCCTCTAACACAAATTTAAAACTCCTTAAGTGCAGGTCCTATGGTACATATAACTGTAATTCCTATAGACTCACATTAGAGCAAACTCTCAAAAGAGAAAGGAAAAGAAATGATAAGGCAGAGCAGAGCCACTCACCCTATTGTCTACAACAGTTTTGAACATAATATGATAGAAAAACCATTTGGAAAAAAAAAAAAAAGATAAAGAAAAGCCATTTGGGAGTTCAGCACTACACTTAATGTGATCCATAGATTAGTTTGTTTTGTTTTTAGATTTTATTTATTTATTCATGAGAGACACAGAGAGAAAGGCAGAGACACAGGCAGAGAGAGGAGAAGCAGGCTCCATGCAGGGAACCCGATGTGGGACTCGATCCCAGGTCTCCAGAATCATGCCCTGAGCCAAAGGCAGACGCTCAACCACTGAGCCACCCAGGCGTCCCCATAGATTAGTTTTCATACGACCAGTACAATATGCCCAGGCCTACTGTAACCAAATTATTATTTTTAATAAAAACTAGGCATTTCTTCATTATTTTTTTCACAAAAAGATCAATATATTCAATCATTCTGAAGAGATTTTTGTGGGAGGTAAGCAAGAAGGTGAATAGAACTTAAATCCTCACAAACTATAAAATTTACAGCCCTATCCTCCAAAGGTATACAACTAGGGAACTTATTTTCTCTTTCAGTTTGCTATCTTCTACAAGTGAAAACATTTGACATTCTTCATCCAGAATGGATATATTTGGATAATTTTACTTTTCCCCCCTAAACTGACAATCAAAACAACAAGGTCAAAAAGAAAGCTAAGTATCTTAGAAACAATGAGCTCTAACACCTTTTTTATAACCATTAATAATTTCTTAGTCAGCTTTTAATCTAAATGATAAAAAACAGCAAAGTCAGAAAATCTAGCAGACATAGATCCATTTCTCAAACTATCCAGAACTACAGAAAAACTTTTTTTTAGAAGATTTTATTTATTTATTCATAAGAGACACAGGCAGAGGGAGAAGCAGGCACCATGCAGAGAACCCAACATGGGATGCAATCCCAGGACTCCAGCATGCCCTGAGCCGAAGGAAGACGCTTTAACTGCTGAGCCATCCAGGCGTCCCCAGAAAACTTTTTTCTTTTTTAAACAATTTATTTATTTATTCATGAGAGACACAGAGAGAGACAGAGACAGAGACAGAGAGAGAGGCAGAGACACAGGCAGAGGGAGAAGCAGGCTCCACTCAGGGAGCCCGACATGGGACTCGATCCCAGGTCCCCAGGATCAGGCCCTGGGCCAAAGGTGGCGCTAAACTGCTGAGCCATCTGGGCTGCCCCCCAGAAAACTTTTAATTTTACTACATGCTCTAATAGTCTTATTCTCCTAGATAGTCAGTTGATTACTTTTTTAAATATTCTATTTAGTACTCAGCATATCAATATACATATAGTAAACATAAAACCTATTAACTTAAACAGATATTCTTTCAGGCTAAAATCTCAAAGGAAACAATTTTTACAAATTATAAACATGAGCTGTATTATTCAGGTATTTAAAACATATGCCACTGAGAAAGGGATAAAAAAATAAACAAAACAAACATCATCAAGACTGAAAAATAAACCACTATTATACCTTATCACTAATTAAAATGGTAAAATATGATCTTAGAAAAAGATATTGCTGTTTACACGATCTTTGGAAGGAAATAAAACACAAGTTGCTTCTGGGGAGAGGAATGGGTTGACTACGTGATAGGTGATAGGAAGTGTTTTAACTAAATATTTTTTGTACCTTTTGAATTTTACACTATGTGAATGAATGTTTTACCTAATCACAAAAATAAATAAAAATTAGGGGGAAATGAACACAATGCTGTCTGACTTTGACAATGAATAAAACTTATAGACAATTTAAGATGTGGGCATTCTGGGGACCCCTGGGTGGCTCAGCGGTTTGGCGCCTGCCTTTGGTCCAGGGCGCGATCCTGGAGTCCCAGGATTGAGTCCCGTGTTGGGCTCCCAGCATGGAGCCTGCTTCTCCCTCCGCCTCTCTCTCTCTCTCTCTCTCTATCATGAATAAATAAATAAAATCTTAAAAAAAAAAAAAAGATGTGGGCATTCTAAAAACGATTTGTCATCAAGAAAAAAACACCAGTATCATTATTTATATTAATAAAACACCTCCATTTGTTTTTGTTATATAGTAAATTGATTTTTGCATTTCATGAATAGGGCCTTTTAATACTCATTTCTTTTTCTTCTTTTTTTTTAAAGATTTTATTTCTTTATTCATGAGAGACACAGAGAGGCAGAAACATAGCCAGAGGGATAAGTAGGCTCCCTGTAGGGAGCCCGATGCAGAACTCGATCCCAGTACCCTGGGATCATGACCTGAGCGAAAGGCAGATGCTCAACCACTGAGCCACCCAGCTGCCCCCCCCCCCCTTTTTTAAGATTTTATTTATTTATTCATGAGAAACAGAGAGAAAGAGAGGTAGAGACACAAGCGGAGGGAGAAGCCGACTCCATGCAGGGAGCCGGGCGTCGGACTCGATCCCAGGTCTCCAGGATCATGCCCTGGGCCGAAGGCGGCGGAAACCACTGAGCCACCCAGACTGCCCCCAGGTGCCTTTTAATACTCATTTCTACCTAAAAGTTTTTAGTAAGATTTGCAATCCTATAAGGGAAGTAACAACAGATACCTGTAACATTGGGGATTTCTCCTAGATAATTCTTTATGTAAAACATATCACAGAGAAAAGTAGTTCTTTTTAGGATTAATTCTGGCTCCTGACCCAGGATTTCTAAAGTCTACCTTTTAAAAGAACTATATATTAGCATTTTTAGAGGGAATGCCAACAGTCAAAAATGCCTCCAAACTAAGTTATAATTAAATACATTTTGCAGAGAGAAACAAGAGCTCAATAATTAGGAGTTAGTGTGTTCACGTCAGCACATATACTAAAATTGGACTACTACAAATTAGCATGGCCCCTGTGCAAAGATTTACTTACATACTGTGTAAAACATTAACTCTTAACATGAAGCACAAAAAACAACATAACCTAAATGAGTGACATTTCAGAGCATAAACATTTTTCTTGGGGCACCCAGGTGGCTCAGCTGGTTAAGCATCTGGCTTCAGCTCAGGTCATGATTTCAGGAGTCCTGGGATCAGGCCCTGCATCAGGCTCCCTGCTCAGCGGGAAGTCTACTAGTCCCTCTGCTCCCTACTCCCACTTGTGCACACGTTCTCTTGCTCTCTCTCAAATAAATAAATAAATAAAACAAATAAATAAATAAAAATCACTTAAAAGGGATCCCTGGGTGGCTCAGTAGTTTAGTGCCTGCCTTCAGCCCAGGGCACGATCCTGGAGACCCGGGATCAAGTCCCACTTCGGGCTCCCTACATGGAGCCTGCTTCTCCCTCTGCCTGTGTCTCTGCCTCTCTCTCTCTGTCTCTCATGAATAAATAAATAAATTTTTTTAAAAAATCACTTAAAAATAAACAAACATTTGTTCTCTAGGTCAATTATAAATCTAGCTCAAACTTTAAGGAGCAAATGATCAATACTGACCTTTTTAAAAAAACTTAACTTACATACCCTATAAAGTTCGCCCATTTAAAGTATATAATTCAATACCAAATTTTGCATCTTTTACAATACTTGTTAGATATAATTCATGGATTCCCAGCTTTTAAAAAGTCTAATAAGCGGGATCCCTGGGTGGCGCAGTGGTTTGGCGCCTGCCTTTGGCCCAGGGTGCGATCCTGGAGACCCGGGATCAAGTCCCACGTCGGGCTCCCAGTGCATGGAGCCTGCTTCTCCCTCTGCCTGTGTCTCTGCCTCTCTCTCTCTCTCTCTGTGACTATCATAAATAAATAAAAATTTAAAAAAATAAAAAATAAAAAAAATAAAAATAAAAATAAAAAGTCTAATAAAAGAGGCAAACTCATAGTAACAGAGAACAGAATGGTGGTTATCAGAGGGTAGGGATAGGGGCAAAAGAGGAGATACTGATCAAAAGATACAAATGTTTAGTCCTGAGATGAATAAGTTCTGGAGACCAAACGTGCAATATAGTGACTATAATTAATGTTTTGTATACTTAAAATTTGCTGAGAAATAGATCTCCAATGTTATTACCACAATAAAAGTGGGTAACTATGAGAGGTGATGCATACATTAATTAGTATGGATTGTGGTAGTCATTCTGCAATGTATACATATATCAGAACATCACACTGTACATCTTAAATATATACTTTATTTCCCACTGATAGAATCCTCTACAGAGAACACTGGCTAATGGCCCACAAATAGATGAAATCAGAATGGTTTCCCAAACAACTTAGCATTAATTTGTGTGCCTGGAAGAGCAACGATTCTGCTTTATCACAAAGTTGTAGGTTTCAAGATAGTACAACCTACCACTACTTTAAATAATTTGCCTACAAATCCATATCAAGGCATTAATAAAGTTACAAAATAAACCAGCTTACGTCTTTTCATCTAAGCAATTATACATAAATAAAGAAACCAGAAAGCAAGGACTTCAATTTCAATAATAAATCATCTTATTTTTTAAAAAATTATAAGCAATTACTTACAATTTTGTAATAAATTTACAAGCTTATTTTCTATTTATAGCTACATCTGTTGTTCAACTCAAAGAACCACTGTTAAGGAATGCAAGTAAGTTAAGATCATCTTGGCAAGCTCAAGTACCATTTAAAATTAAGAAAGAAAAATAATCTTAGAGCCTCAAAAGATACATTTCACATCATGATTAAGTAAAAATCACTGCTTACACCTTTATTACCATTAAGATTTCAAAGTTATAACTAGCTAAATTAATTCAGTTCTCCAAGGATTTCTCAATTGTAAAGAACAAAATAAACAGTCCATATTTAAATATGCTACAGCAAATATCACAGGGGGAAGAATTTAGTGGATCATTCAGAGTAGCAAAGTTCAAAGTGTTACTACCCAATGTTCATTTATTCTGTTCACAGTAAGAAAGGAAAAGAGAAAGGATAGGAAGATGAGATATAATTGGTAGAAAATAACAAGTACTCACTGGTCGAGTTGCCTTGCATCTGAATGATGCATTTGGACTCTTTGCTGGTCTCTCGAGAATTGAAGGGCCGAACCCGCACAGCCACCTTCACTGAGGCTCCCGACATTCTGATGGTCTTGTTATATATATGCAGTCCAGAAATAAAGAATCAAATCTTCTTCTGAAGTTATGTTCAAGTTTCTTTTAAAAAGAAAACAATTCCACACAGGTGGTCAGAATTAAAGAAAGCATGGGCTAACATGAGTATAAAGGCTATTTATTTACTCTCTTACATCCCAGTACTATTTCTATTTCCATTTCTTAAAACCTCGTTCCTTTTCTTCCCATAGACCTTATATTCTCAAAAACTTCCAAATAAAAACTGAAGACTGAAATTTATTTTCCTATTCCATTATCGTTTTCCCATACCTAAAAAGTCCCTAAATATAATAATAACAATAATAATAATTACAACTGCAACATAACAGGCATCTTTCTTGCTGTTTTTCTGGATCAATCTAGAGTAACATATGAAAAATACCAAATGTTAAAGAGAGTTCCTTACACAAGTAACTCCCTCCCCATCTGCAAAACCCCTTATTTATTACCTTCCTTTAAAGAAATGCTCTGAACTTCCTATACTTTAACTGCAGTTTGAAACATTTAGTTACATGATATAGAATTAAACAGCAAAGGACAAAGATAAGCCCCAGCAGCTCCTTCCACTTCTAAGTACCCAGGGATTCCTTTAATTTCCACAGGTACCTCATGTGACCCTTATAATCATCCTGTACAATAAGCAGAGAAGGTTCCAGAAAAGGTTCTACCCTCTGATGTACCACTGACTCATGGCAAAATCAAATCACTACATTTCACTACTGAATGAAGCCACAGGAAAAAAATGTGAACATTTTTCAGAGGAATAGTTTCCCTCCCAACAGAACAAAACACAATTCAATGAAAAGAACACACGCATAAGTAGTCTCCACAAGAAACGACAGATCTCAATTTGCACTCTATCCATTATATAAACGTCTTCAAGGGCAGCCCCGGTGGCGCAGCGGTTTGGCGCCGCCTGCAGCCTGGGGTGTGATCTTGGAGACCCAGGATCGAGTCCCACGTTGGGCTCCCTGCATGGAGCCTGCTTCTCCCTCTCCCTGTGTCTCTGCCTCTCTCTCTCTGTGTCTATGAATAAATAAATAAAATATTTAAAAAAAATAAATAAATAAACGTCTTCAAGAGGAATCAAAAGAAAAAACTGAAAAAGAAAACCACATATAAGTCTAATTATAAGGGAATCCATATAAAATTTCAATCTCACTCTTTCCCAATTAAGTAGAAATTAGCAATCCTAAACTACAACTGCACAACTACCAATGCTTTCCAATAAGGCAAAAATCAAAACAAAACAAAATAAAAACCAAAAGGTCACTCTCTACCTTATTACACTGTAGCAGCACTATCTGAAATTCTTGTTTTTAGAACATCTTGCTTTTTGTCCATCTCTCACACCTCCACCTCAGAGATCTTATTTGCTACCACTTAGTCCAATGCCTGATGAAAGAGTTTATTAAATGTTTGTTGAAGGAGTGAATTAATGAATTGCAGCTAACCCTTGAACAATATGGGTTTGAAATGCACAGGTCCACTTGCACATGGATTTCTTTCAACAAATACAATACGTTATTGTAAATATATCTTCTCTTCATTATAATTTTCTTAACATTTTCTTTTCTCTTTTTTTGTTTGAATATAATGCATAACACAAGTAACATACAACATGTCTGTTAATCAGCTAGTTATGTTAACAAGTAAGGCTTCTGGTCAACAGTGGGCTATTAGCAGTTAAATTTGAGAGGCTGTGTTAAAAGTTATACATGGATTTTCCCCTACAGGGGGGAGGGAGGGCAGGCACCCCAACCCCTGCATTGTTCAAGGGTTAACTGCGTATTTCCCAGTTTTGAGAATTATCTGTTCAAGTCTTTTGTCTGGTTTGCTGACATATTTTGGTTTTGTTTCAAATAATTCTGATATTTATTGATATTAATCTTTTTTATATTTGTTGTGATATTTTTCCAGTCTGTTTCCCATTTTATTGAACATTAAACAGATGGTTCTTGTTAAATATATCAAACATTTATTGTAATTACATTTATCAAATGAAAGCTTAGTTATTAACTCTCCCAGTCAATAGATCATCACCTATAGTCACTAGCTGAGTACTTTGCCAAAAAAATGAATAAAGCATTCAGAAAAAGCAAGACATAGAACACACTTCAACCTCCCCACAAAGTACACTGTGATATACAGCCATCAACGGAATACTCAACATACTTCATGATCTTCTCCCCCAAACTAGCAATCTCTATCAATCTTCTCATTTCTATTGGACCCCATACCATAATCTTGCAGTCATCTTTGGTTCTTTCTCTTTGAATTTTTATTAGAGTTAACATTAATGACATACCATATAAAAACTTTTAAAACATAAATTTGCATATTTCTATCACTTCCTTCTGCTTATTCCCATTGCCATTATTCTAAACCACTGCCACTGCCTAACCTAGTCCTCATTACCTCATACTTGCAATTACCATACTTTCAATAGTGGAACTGATCTCTGAGCTTTTCATTTGAAGCACAAAACCGAACCACACAGGGGTCTTGTGAAAAGCAAATGAGCCTGGTATTTCAACAGTTCTGAAATTTTTTGGTTTTGTTTTTCATTTTCCAAATTATGTTGCGAATCTCCAGCTGAGAACCCTGCTTTATGCAACTGCTTAACCTTGCTGCAATATTAACCTTTCTAAAGCATGACTCAATTCAACTTCCAAACTCAAGAACCTCTTCTTATTCCCAGTGCTTACAACATCAAGACCAAAGTCAAGATACTCTGTGTTCTAGTGGAGCTCCTTTACCATCCCCCATACATGCTCTTTCATACTTTCTAACAATTTCTCCCCTACAATGGGCATGTGAGTTTTCATTTTTCTCCTATTTGATGGGCCAGCTCCAGTCGTACCTCTTCCTAAAATGACTACTCAAACATTCCAGGAATCATGGTGTTTTCTACAGCACTTATAGTCCCAAACACATTATGAGAACCCAGCTATCATTTCATGTGACTGCATTCTATCTTGTATTGTTCTTTAATACCCCCCCAAAGTGAAACTCCTATTGCCTCGAAAAACCCTGTGAAGGGCTCCTTTAAAAAATGGTTAATTCCAAATCTGGGCAAGAAATTTCAAGATGATTCTGGTACATTTTATTGTGATCACAAGCAAAAAAAAAAAAAATCTATCAAAGATGAATAGAGTCATGGCAAAAGAACACAAGCACAAACTTAAAGGGGCTCCCAAACATGGAATAATTAGAGCATAAAAATACACACATTCATACAAACCACAAATGGATTGAAAAACACCAAATATATAAATTCCTAAGTTCATAATGATACTTTTAAAAAGCCTCATTATTCTGGGATGCCTGGGTGGCTCAGTGGTTGAGCATCTATCTGCCTTTGGCTTCAGGGCATGAGCCTGAAGTCCCAGATCAAGTCCCGGGATCAAGTCCCGCATCCAACTTCCTGCATGGAGCCTGCCTTCCTCTGTCTATATCTCTGACTCTCTCTGTGTCTCTCTCATGAATAAGTAACTAAAAATCTTAAAAAAAAAAAAAAAAGTCAGAAATTAAATTTTTTTAAAAAGCCTCATTATTCTGAAAACTAGAAAAGAATTAAGCATACATATATATCCTGTATACGCTGTACTCCAGGACAGCCAACTAGTCAATGAGGGCAAGTTCTGGGACGCCTGGATGGCTCAGCGGTTTAGCACCTGCCTGAGTCCCAGGATCAGTCCCACACTGGGCTCCCTGCGTGGAGCCTGCTTCTCCCTCTGCCTGTGTCTCTGCCTCTTTCTGTGTGTCTCTCATGAATAAGTAAATAAAATCTTAAAAAAAAAAACAATAAGCTTGGTTGTAGAAAAATATGGCATTAAAAAAAAATAAGGGCAAGTTCTTCTCACCAAAAAAAAAAAAAAAAGTCCCGCTAATAAATGCAGAAAAGATGACAGAATTGGAATGTCACCATTTTCCATCCCTAGTCATACAAGGCCCTCTGCAACAATCATCACCAGCTACCAAATAAACAAACAAAAAAACAAACAAAAAGCCTTAGATGAATGACTGGTTGATATGTGAACACTTTATTGCTTGGATTAGGCTGACAATATGTGGGCCAAATAATCAATCTTAACATCACTAAAAGTGGGACATCTAGGTGGTCTATGCTTCCACCTGTGCTACAATAAGAAACACAAAGCACCACCTAGGAAGTATTCTTATCCTACCCCCTTTAAAAAGAAAAAAAAAAAAAAATGAAGAGAATGAGCCTCAATTCAAACTACCAGTTACAGGACACACAGTGGAGCAAATGAAAAATTTAAATGACACCTAAAAGATACAATCAGCCAAACCCAGAGTATAGAAAAATCTACAGGTCATGTCATCCAGTTTCTTAAAATAAATGGCATGGGGGAAGGGAAGGTGTAGTAAAAGAGACCTGTGTTAGTTACCAACCAGATGCAATTATTTTTTTAATCAAGAAACTCTGCCAAAGAGACGCCTGGGTGGCTCAGTGGTTGAGCGTCTACCTTCCGCTTGGAGTGTGATCCCGGAGTCCCAGGATCAAGTCCCACATTGGGCTCGTTGCGTCGAGCCTGCTTCTCCCCCTGCCTCTTTCTCTATGTGTCTCTCAAGAATAAATAAATAAAATCTTTTTTTTTTTTTAAGATTTTATTTATTCATGAGACACACACACAGAGAGAGAGAGAGAGAGAGGCAGAGACACAGACAGAGGGAGAAGCAGGCTCCCTGCAGGGAGCCCGATGTGGGACTCGATCCCAGGACCCCGGGATCACTCCCTGAGCCAAAGGCAGGTGCTCCACCACTGGGCCACCCAGGTGCCCCAAATAAATAAAATCTTAAAAAAAAAATTTGTCAGGAGAAGATAGAAGAAATGAATTTGCCAAAATGACAATTACTGAATACTGTAGATATTTAAGTTAAAAAAAAAAAAAATGAAACCTTCTTTTGTATTCTATCCAAGGCCTGCCAAAGTGCTGAATGCTGTTGATTTACAAAGAGACAACAAAGGCTGAAAAGTCCTGGTGTGTTCTTTATACAGAACCATGCATCTATAAAATACTAACATCTCCAACATCTGCTTGCTTCTTCTATCCATCTAATCAACTGCCAAATTAAATAGCTTCTACCTATAAAATTTCTTTCCATTTCTACCCCTGGCATCCTTTTTAGATCTTCAATGAATTTCTTACCCAAGACTGTTAACCTTACCACTTTCTCTTGCTTCCTTCTACACAATACTGCCAATTTCATCTATTCCATCCATACGAAGTGGTACCGCCAAATTGGTCTTTCTGAAGCACAAGTCTGTTCATATCAGTGTCCACTTAAAAATCCTCAAAGTTCCTCTACTGTCTCCCAAGCAATGACTGGACTTCCCACACTGGCATTCAATGTGTTCTGCAACATAAACCACGTATTTTTACAAGCCCACAAAACACTGCCTTCCATCCACATTCCTTCACAACCACCCACCAGAGGGCTTCCTGAAAGTATTTCATGATTTTCTGTCCCTGTGCCTTTGCTCCAGTGAACATTGCGCTCTTCTTCCTCTACCATTCTTCTCAAAATCCAATTTATTCTTCTAAGATCTTCCTGTATGGGGCAGCCCAGGTGGCTCAGCGGTTTAGCACCTGCCTTCAGACCAGGGTATGATCCTGGAGACCGGGGATCGAGTCCCGCCCGCGTCAGGCTCCTTGCATGGAGCCTGCTTCTCCCTCTGCCTGTGTCTCTGCCTCTCTCTCTCTCTTTCTCTCTGTGTCTCTCATGAATAAATAAATTAAAAAATCTTAAAAAAAAATCTTCTTGTATGCCATCTATGTCTAAAACCTTCACAGAATCTCTCCACCTCCCAAAACAAATGCTCATACTTTTCCATTTATTACTACTCAGCTCATCAGCCTTACCCGAGGGCAAAAAAGTTATTTACTTTTATCTCTGCCATAGATTTTCAGTTCCTTGTGGACAAGAATGGAATTTTAGTCATGTTTCTAATAGCCTAGACACAGGGTCTCAAGTATAGTAGTTAAAATATTTTGGTTGAATTCTCAGTTATTGTGTCAACAGGCTGATGTTTGAGTGTCATTAATAAAAACCGTAAGTTGTTCCAAAATAGAGACAGGTTGTTTGATCAAAAGGAAAAAGGATAAAATTAATTTCAAATTCCTTCCTCATTAAAAAAGCTAACAGTCATTCTTTTTTGGAAATGATAATAAGTAAATTTTAAAATTACTTTCCTCCAAATAAATAAGTATATAATAAAATTACTTTTTCTCAAACTTGAACCTAGAAGCTTTTCTCAAATTTGAACCTAAGAATATATATTTTTTCTTTTTTTTTTTAAGATTTTATTTTATTTATTCATAGAGACAGAGAGAGAGGCAGAGACACAGGCAGAGGGAGAAGCAGGCACCATACAGAGAGCCTGACGTGGGACTCGATCCCCGGTCTCCAGGATCACGCCCTGGGCTGCAGGCGGCGCTAAACCGCTGCGCCACCGGGGCTGCCCTATATATTTTTTTCTGATTTAACAGTCTTGAAGTAAAACTTCAACCATCTTCACAAGTGAGTTAAAATTTCAGTCATAGGAAACTAGAGTTAAATGAATCATAGAGACTGTTACTTTGTTACTTCCCTACTACTATAAACAGTATCTCTTTATAATAGAATTACATCAAAGAATTACAGCTTCAAAATTCCCTGGCTCTTCAAGAAAAATTATATAGACCAATTATAGACCAATTATATAAGTCAAGACCAATTATAGAAGTCTGAATCCAGGTTTAAATTCCAGATGGAAACAATAATCACAGAATACTTTTACGAAGTTACAGGAAAACAATACTTCTTATAATTAGCATAAAAATCTATTTTCCAAGCTTTGAGCAGCCAAAGGAAAAAAGGCAGGCAGGAAAGACAATCACACATACTCTATATAAATCACTTACACAGCCTCAGTTCTAGACTGTCCCTCTGACCAGTTTTCCTTCCTATGACACACAATTAGAAGCGTTAGGAAAGCGGAATGGAGCAAGAATTCCAGAAGCATTCACTAACAATAAAGGGATAATAAAAAGGTTAGGCCCAATTTATTTGCATTTTTCTGAATTTTTACCCAATTGTTTAACTTTGATCTTGTGCAACTGAACTTGCCTTCAGAGGTTCCCTGGACTATTATTAGGAGCCAAAGACGACGACTAATTTTCAAACTGACCTTTCAGCAAAGTGAATAAACACTAATGAAATAATTCTAGCTTTTGGTTGGTTTTTGTAATATCCCTTTTCTATAGAAAACAGCCAAGATTATACTCCTACAACAGAAGTCAGTTCATGTCATTTCCTCTCCTTGAAAACCTTCCATTGGTTTCCGAGGCCTCAGAACATAATCTAAAAATTCAAAGGCCTCCACAATCCAACCTCTTTTCCCCAGCCTCCATTCTCACTGCCCAGCTTCAAGCCGTCTTCACCAAGCATTCTCTTATTGCACCAAACACACAACTTCCAGATTGAGCTTCAATCTCCCTTATTAACCCTATTATGAATCCGTATTTTTTGAAGACAAGGTCAAATATCACCATGAAGCAGTAAGTGTTAAGCCACACGTTCCTTAATGTGCCCCTTCCTAAGCCAAAAGTGATACCTTCTTTCTCTTTGCTCCTTAAAAATCTTATGTTGATTCTTCATTTTCCTGCTTATTCCATTCTGCCCTATGTTGCAGCCAGTAGTTCATTTAACTCTCATGCACTGATACAGTATTTAGTACATTTGTCACCAGTGAAAATAGAATTTAACCAAGAAATTCAGTCTTTTAAATTCAATATTCACACAACTTGCTATACACTAGGGAATTTACAATAGCAACAAGCAATCTATTTAAAACATCATCTTTTCACTAAATTACAGCTTAAAAATAAATTATAACTTAAAGAATCAACGGGTCCCCAAAAGTAAGTATCTGTAGCTAGTGAATCTATTTTGAAACACTATGAAAAATTGGTTATTCTAAGTTTTGCATCTTTCAGTTCAATACTTTCCATGAGGACCAGGCAGATTTTTAGGACTCAATATTCTATCTCTGACCATGCCTATACTGATAAAACAGCCCCCAAAGGTAAGAATTTCTTCTATTTGCATGAAGTACCTATTCTTGGTCTTTTTGACTCTATGAATAAAAATCCACCATGAGCCAAGTTGTGAAAGCTCAATAAGAATCACATGCTGGGGGCAGCCCAGATGGCTCAGTGGTTTAGCGCTGCCTTCAGCCCAGGGCCTGATAGATCCAGGATCAAGTCCCACCTCAGCTCCCTGCATGGAGCCTGCTTCTCCCTCTGCCTGTGTCCTGCCTCTCTCTCTCTCTCTCTCTCTCTGTCTCTCATGAATAAATAAATAAAATCTTAAAAAAAAAAAAGAATTAAAAAAGAATCACATGTTGGAAAAGCTTCTTTTTGCATTCTAACCCAATGCCAAGAATCAGATTACACAAGAGTCTCCTGATAGATCAGATTTTCAATCTCAAATGGAGTTAAACTAGCTCATCCAGACTCCCCAACTGTTTTCTTTTAACCCTACTACCCAAAATAAGTTTTGAAATATAGTTCTGGATTTATTAGACACACATCCTCCTGTCACTGCAATTAAGAAATCAAGGAGGGCAGCCCTGGTGGCTTAGTGGCTTATGCCCTGCTTTCGGCCCAGGGCATGATCCTGGAGTCCCAGGATCAAGTCCCACGTCAGGCTCCCTGCATGCTCCTCCCTCTGCCTGTGTCTCTGCCTCTCTCTCTCTCTCTGTCTCTCAAGAATAAATAAATAAAATCTTAAAAAAAAAAAAGGGGGGGGGGGAATCCCTGGGTGGCTCAGCAGTTTAGCACCTGCCTTCTGCCCAGAGCCTGATCCTGGAGTCCTGGGATCAAGTCTCATGTCAGGCTCCCTGCATGGAGCCTGCTTCTCCCTCTCTCTGCCTGTGTCTCTGCCTCAAGAATAAATAAAATCTTAAAAAAAAAAAAAAGAAATCAGGGATCCTCCTTTTCACCAGTAACATGATTTTATTCATAAACCAAGAGATGCATCAAGAGACAACAGCTCCTAGGGGCACCAGGCTGGCTCAGTCAGTAAAGCATACAACTCGATCTCAGGGTCATGACTTCAAGCCTCACAGTGGGAATAGAGCTTAAAAAATAAAAATAAATTAAAAAGAGATGACAGGGGTGCCTGAGTGGCTCAATTGGTTGAGGTCTACCTTCAGCTTGGGTCACGGATCAAGCCCCGAGTCTGGCTGCCTGCTTAAAAGGGAGTCTGCTTCTCCCTCTCCCTGCTCTTGTGCTCTTGTTTACTCTCTCTCTAATAAATAAAATATTTAATTAATTAATTGAGACAACAGCTCCTATGGCTTAAGATAAACTATTCTAAATGAAAGTGATTTTTTTTTCTTTCAAAGAGTTACGAAACTCTTATCTAGTAAGTCAACTCGTTCTAATATCTGAAGCTATGTCTCATAATTTTTATTTTAGCAGATGTGCTGGGAATTTTGCTACTCAAATCCCAACATTCCACTGAAGCTCTTCTATTGTCAAAGTGGATGACACACAACACCTTCTCCTGGAATTGTCCAGGCTGAAATGAGCTCAGCTCAGTGTACTACTACACTGAGTGTACTACTCAGTGTACTACAGTGTAGAAATGGTAAGTTTCAGGGGGCCTGTGTGGCTCAGTCAGTTAAGTGTCTCAGCTGAGGTCAAAATCCCAGAGTCCTGGGATCAAGCCCACATGGTGCTCTGCCCAGCAGGGAACCTGCTTTTCCCTCTCCTTCTCCCTCTGCCTGACACTCCCCCTGCTTATGTTCTCTTGCTCTGCCAAATAAATACAATCTGAAAGAAAGAAAGAAAGAAAGAAAGAAAGAAAGAAAGAAAGAAAGAAAGAAAGAAAGAAAGAAAGAAAGAAAGAAGGAAGGAAGGAAGGAAGGAAGGAAGGAAGGAAGGAAGGAAGGAAAAAGAAAGAAAGAAAGAAAGAAAGAAAGAAAGAAAGAAAGAAAGAAAGAAAGAAAAAGAAAAAAGAAAGAAAGAAAGAAAGAAAGAAAGAAGAAAGAAAGAAAGAAAGAAAGAAAGAAATGGAAAGTTTCAATCAGAGGTTAATGCAAATTTGCTATGGGTTGAGTCCCTGCCCTTAAAGAGACAGCATGAGAAAAAAGCAAGTTTAAAAAAAATAAAATAAAAAAGGAAAAAAATTAGTATGAGTCAAGGTACCCCTCCTTCTGAAACCTCTGCCTGACCATACCTCTGCAGATACCAGTCTGGGAGGCACCTCACTAACTGAGCAAGAATGCAAGTCAGACTTTTCCATGTGTCAACAATGTGTCAATCTTGCCACCTGATGAACAGACACAGAAAGTTTAATAGGTATATTTTCATTTAGATGACAATACAAGTATTCCAGACTCTCACAAGGATTTAAATAATGAGTTTTCACCTGGGATACTAAGATTTATCTTCAAATAAAGTTATGCATCTAAACCATATCAGTCACATCTTTCACCAAAAAAAAAAAAAAAAGACTGGTTATATTTTAGTGTTGTATTTTCAGTTTGGAAAGCAGGTAGACTATTTTTTTTAAAGGTCTCTGAAGAACATTTCTCCTTGTACTTACAGACCTGTTCAAAACAGTGTGAACATCCTTATATCAGAATGTCTAGAACACTTTTCTCTTACAGTTTTAGAACTTATTGGGATCCCTGGGTGGCGCAGCGGTTTGGCGCCTGCCTTTGGCCCAGGGTGCGATCCTGGAGACCCGGGATCGAATCCCACGTCGGGCTCCTGATGCATGGAGCCTGCTTCTCCCTCTGCCTGTGTCTCTGCCTCTCTCTCTCTCTCTCTCTCTCTGTGACTATCATAAATAAAAAAAAAAAATTAGAACTTATTACCAAAAAACAATTTCTCTTGATGAATCATTATATATAGCCATTATATATATTTTTTCTTTCCCTTTTTACCTTGAAAAGTTTCAAAACTAAATCATAATAACTGAATTACACAAGTTGCTGTAAGTTGTTTATTTAGTTTTTCCTCTTGTTATGCAGAGTTTTCTTTCTTTCTTTAACAGCCCCCCTGCATTTGTGGTATTTGTGAGAGGCTGTTCAAATCCTTTTTGGAAGCAGTAAGTGGTCAAACTATAAACAAAACAAAACCAAAAAAAAAAAAAAAAAAACCAGTTCCTGTAATAAATCTATTCTGCTATTTAACATCAGAAATACGTTATGTCAAAATCCTAGCTCCTAAAAACAAGACTTTAAAAATTATACAAAAATTTGTGTTGAATGAACTTGATAATAGTGTGAGTGGCCAGAAAAGCAGGCCAAGATCTGAAAGCGATCCACCAAACAGAAGCAGACAAAAGTTCAATGAAGGAGGGAGTGTGAAGTAAGCAATACTGCCACTGCAGCAAAGGCATGAAGTGTGTCCCTTGGTTTCAGCAATAAAAGGCTGGAAATGAGAGCAAGAGCAGGTGCAGGTGAAGTGAGAGCCACTGAAGCCAGTCTATGGTGGGCTGGAGAGTAATTAGGAGACTAGGAAGTGGAAATACAAGTATCCTCCTTGCTTCCAGAACTTCGCTGGGAGGCTCAAGAGAGTGACAGCTAGGAGAGAACAGAAGTGAAGGAAGGATTTTTCTCCCTCACTTCCTTGTTTGTATTAGGAGAGATCTGAATATTTCCAGACTTTATCCAAGAGCTAT
Organism: Canis lupus dingo; assembly: GCF_003254725.2. Classification (NCBI taxonomy): domain Eukaryota; kingdom Metazoa; phylum Chordata; class Mammalia; order Carnivora; family Canidae; genus Canis; species Canis lupus. Next base: position 63,514,163 of record NC_064247.1, on the reverse strand, counting down.
TTATTAGGTGCCTACAATGTGATAGGCAGTTCCAGGAGTTTGGGATCAATCAATGAATGAAACAGAAAAACATCCTTGCCATGGAGAAGTTTACATTCTAGTAGGGGAAGAGGGGACATTAAAATAATAATTTCTACAGAAAGCTACATGATAATAAGCATTACCAGGGAGGGAAAGTACAGCAAAGGCAGGTGGCTCAAGATGATGGTGGGTAGAAACGCCGTGCAGGTACATAAATGACATTAGGGTAGGCATGCTGAGGTTGGGAGATTTAAGCAAAGACTTGAAGATGAAAGAGCTAGCCAAGCAGCTTTCAGGAGAAAAGTGTTCTAGAGGTAGAAGTCAGAGCAAAGTCCCTAAGGTGGGACTATAGGGAAACAGCGAGGGGATCCCAGGGTTGCGCCGTGGTTTGGCGCCTGCCTTTGGCCCAGGGCGCGATCCTGGAGACCCGGGATCGAATCCCACATCGGGCTCCCGGTGCATGGAGCCTACTTCTCCCTCTGCCTGTGTGTGTGTGTGTGTGTGTGTGACTATCATAAATAAATAAAAATTTAAAAAAAAATAGGGAAACAGCGAAAGGGATAAAGAGTAACCAATACAGCAAGTCCCTCAAGATTACAAGGCAATGACATCCAGAAGACAAGCCAAGGGATTAGCTGAAGTCAGGGAGAGTAACTTTTTCTCTAAGACTTAAGGAAAGAAGGTAAGAAAAGCGGCAGAGAATTCTTTAGGTAGAGGAAGGGGAAGTGGGGGGAGTTCACGTCTTTTTTTTCCCTATGAGGTGATAAGTAAGGTTTTAAGCCAAGCATGGGGCAGTAGGAATGCTTGAGTAAAGCAGTCAAAATTTTACAAATCACTGTGGAGGGGATCCCTGGGTGGCTCAGCGGTTTGACACCTGCCTTTGGCCTAGGGCGCGATCCTGGAGTCCCGGGATCGAGTCCCACGTCAGGCTCCTGGCATGGAGCCTGCTTCTCCCTCCTCCTGTGTCTCTGCCTCTCTCTCTCTCTCTCTCATAAATAAATAAATAAATAAATAAATAAATAAATCATTTAAAAAAATCACTGTGGAGAACAGAGGGAGGAACTGAACAGAATCACTTCAACAGACACCGAAGTGAGATTCAAAGGAGACCTAAGATTACACATTAATTGTAGTACTAACCCCCAGCACTATGTGAGATTTCTTCATGACAGACAAAAAAAACAGAAGCTATGGGTGGTAGGAAGGATGCAAGGCTGGCATCTGCATAATGGGTCTTGCAGAATAGTAAAAAATTTAAAAACTGCAAGTGCTGGTAAGAAAAGAGCTGAAGCAGAGCACCCCAGAAGTCACAGTGTACTAAAGGAAGACAAAGAAGTAAAATCGGGAAGAGGCTGATGGCCCAAGAGACATGAGGTAGAAGAGCTAGTGGAAAAAGACTACAAAAGTGAGAGTTGTAAATTATCAGAACTTCGGATCTGAAGGTCAACTTGCGATCTGAAGACAGATCCGAAAATGATGACAAGGTAGAAGATATGGCCACAATACTGAGTTACTGAAATAGCAGGAAGCTAACGTTCGCTTGAGCTGAAGTTAAGGAATTTTACAGTTGCTAGTTACAGAAGTTGTTCAGTACTGTGGTTATGTACTTATTTCTAGTGACTTGAGGAAGTCACTTAGCTTCCATATCTTCACTTGTAAAATGGGGGTAACAGTATCTATTCATATGGTTGTTACGAGGATTAAATTAGTGAACAATGTAAAGTGCTTGGAAAAGAGCCTGGCACATAGAAAGGGCTAAATATGAGTGAGCTGTTTTGTCATTATTGTTGTTGTTATTGTTTATACAGTCATTGACATCTGCCAGGATGATGTCAGAAATTCAGACAGAAAGGAAAACTAAGCCAAGTATCAAAGACATCACACAGAGCAATGGTAAAGGATAGTATAGTTGAATGATGATACACTTTGGAATAAACAATGTAGGGGATCCCTGGATGGCTCAGCGGTTTAGCACCTGCCTTTGGCCCTGGGCGTGATCCTAGAGTACCAGGATCGAATCCCAGTCGGGCTCCCCGCATGAAGCCTGCTTCTCCCTCTGCCTGTGTCTCTGCCTCTCTCTCTCTCTGTCCCTCATAAATAAATAAAATCTTTTTTAAAAAATGCAATATTAAATATGAAAAAATTTCTTTAATCCATCAGACATTTACAACCTTGTGACTTCAAACACATATACAAACAACCACAAAGCAATCATAAAAGTACCAATTGAGTATTAGGTAAGTATTATATGGCAATACAAAAAAGAAAAGGCTCTGACCATAAAAACCATGGAAACTATCATGGTATGGGTTAAACCGTACTAAATCACTAAATTGTACTAGAACAGAAGACCGAGAGTTAACTTTATCTTACTATGTCTGTAAACAAATAGTAAAGTATAAATTTCTTGAGAGCAAAAAACTAAATATTTGTATGTACTGTCAATAAACTAGTAATGAACATCATAAAAGTGAGCATGAATGAATCACAGGTCCATTAACCAAAAAGTCTACCTCAAAGAGAAGTCCAAGGACCCTTCCATATCGTTTTCCTTGTCACAGTCACATCTACTTCATTTATTTTCTATTCTAATGAGCTGCACAAAGAAAAGTTCTGAAAGTGTATGTATTTATCCACACTTGTATGAACTCCAGAAATTCACCAGTTTGTTCCAACAAGGCCATCTTCCAAGGAGAATTACATGAAGTAAACAGACTATACCTTTCACTTCAGAGCCTTGAAAAATTATATCATATCAGTTTACGAGATCAAAAGGATATGCTTCACTCCTTGAAAAAACCTGCTGTGATTAGCAGCCCAGGAAGGGGTTTATGAACTAGAAGGCAGGGGCCCATTGTTGTCCTTTACTCTGTAACCAGAACAAGCCCATAGCAGGGAAGTAGGGTAGAAAGCTTTGGCCTTGGACTCCGTTGGCACTCTTCTTGAGAGTTTATTCCCTGCACAAATCCAAAGTGGGAAAGAGAAAAAAGGAAAGCTGCATTCATATCTGGTCTTGGAAGGAAAAATGGTCTGTTTAAAGCCTTCGAAGCTGTACTTAATTGAATAAATGCTGGAGAAACATTCATCAGGGCAGAGCTGCACAGATTCTGCCTGCAAATCAGATTCACAATCAGGCCTGATTTTATCAAATGCTGAAATTATATTTAACCACAATTCTTCAGATCTTTTTTGCTAATAAAGTAACTGTAAAAATTTTAAACTCAGAAATAGTTCTTGATTAGGGCATAGAATTTTAAAAGACACTAGTTCTCTCATGTTAAAGTAATACAAAGCACTAGTTTCTATTGACACCATTTTTGATTCAAGTAAGTTTCAAAAGGAAAGCTTAACATAAAAATATAAAGTATTAAGACTTTTCTTAGAAAACTCCTAACTAAAATTTTTTTAGATAGTTCCACTTAAGAAGCTAAAGGGATTTAAAAGCAAAGGATAAAAAAATACAAAAATAAAAGCAAAGGGTACAATACAAAAGGAAGACAGGCATGCCAGTCTCCAGGTTCTATCAACGCCAAGCACGTAGGAGAAGCCAGATTTACAGGCTCACGCTGAATTCAGTTATTGATCATTTCCAGGTCTGCTTTACAATCCAAAGATTTGTGCAATCCTCATACTCATTCCTTACACAGTACATTTAACTCCACCTGCCTCATAATCCAACAGCCACACCGAGTTAATTAGAAAGCACCTCACAAGCTAAGATTTTATTATGACTAAGCTAAGTTGACAAAATGCCAGCCTTTAAATAAAATATCCACCATGATTTCACTTCAAAGCTATTCAAATCCAATCACCATACTTTCCTGAGGCTGAGACAGACCCATCTATGACACAAAGCAGCATATTCAGTGTCGGCAGAACAGCTGCCTAGAACAGTAAGAGATATGTGAGCAAGGGATCTGTTGACAATCTAATTTCAGCTACCTCCAGATTCCACAAAGATGACAACCTGCATCCTCAGAAATACTGCTGCATGCCTCTCCCACTGTCAGAATAGGCCAGGTTAGTAAATCTCTGCAGGGTGAGCTACTCTGAAAATCTATCCATCCAATGCAATATACCAGCTCGAAGCTTCCGTGCTGGTATACTGGCCCTAGCAATCCTCAGATCTGCCTGGGTACGTGTAAGGATCATGATCGGGCCTCCACGTCCATAGCACTGGCCATACAAGATGAATAGAGACACAACAGCATTTCACCCCAACAAGAATGGAATCTTGAAGGCACTTCACCACAGAAGCTCATTTAGCAATTCACCAAGGAGAAAAAGTGATTCGGGAGTTCAATTATGGTTTTAGGGCCGGAACGTGTTGTGTTGCATGAACAATGACTAGCTCGCCCGAGCCGGCTCCCAACCCCCACAACTTGGCTTCTGGCGGGGCCAGTCACCCTGAAAGCTGCCAGGGCTGTCACTCGGTGCCTTCCAGCAACCGGACTTGGCTACTAAAGGATTTGTCAGATCATCCTCCCAATATGGCTGCCAGAGTAATCCTGGGCTGCCGAACGCCGAGACCACAGCAGCCCTCCCCGCGGCTGGCCGGCATCCACACGCCCCCTCCCTCTCCACCGCGCTCCTCTCTCGGGTCCCCGCGCCATCCGCTTCCCCTCCGCCACGCCGAGCCCCTTCCTACCTTCATCTGGCAGAAGAGCAGAGCCGCGTTCCCAGGCTCAGCCCCGATGCCAACCACAAAGGGGGCGCGGGGACTGGGGCAACGAGGACGGGGGCTTCGACGCCGAGCGGCGCCGGCTGCACCGAGCTGCAGTGTGCGCAGAGAGCGCAGGCCGCCGACGGCCACGGGCCGGCCGACCGCGGGGCACGGCCCGAGTGCGGCGGCTCCGGGGAAGCCGAGGGCTGGTGCGGGGCACTGCGGGACGCGAGGGCCCCCGCCCCGCCCCGCCCCGCCCCGCCCTGCCCTGCGCCCCGGGCCCGCCGCGCGGCTCGCGCCCGGACGGCGCTTCCTCCGCTCGGACCCCGCCCGGCCCGGGCCCGGCCGCCCCTCCCCCAGGCGGCCCCCTCCCCAGCCCCGGCGGCCGCGGCGCCAACCGCTGCCCGCCCCCTCCCCCTCCCCCTCCCCCGCCTCACCTCAGCTGCGCTGCGGGCCCACGGGCGGACTGGCGGGCCGGGTCAGCAGGCGCCGCGGCGCGCGGGGGCGCGGGGGGCCCGGCACCTACGCTCCTCAGCGCGAGCAGCAGCCACCGCGAGCCGCAGGGCGCCGCTCCGCAGCCCCATCACGCGGCGGCCCGGCCCCTCATCGAGGGCCGCGGCGCGGGGAAGCGGGAGCGCGGGAGGCCGGGGCGCGGGGACGAGCCGGCGGAGGCAGCCTCGGCGGACGGGGAGCTCGCGCTCGCGCTCGCGCTGGCGCTGGCGCCTCCCTGGGCGGCAGCCGTCTGACTGCCCAGCGTCGGTCCCGGCGAAGCTCCGCCCGCAGCCGCCCGCGCCGGACACCGCCCCGAGCCCCGCCGCCGCGCGTCACCTCGGCCCGCCCCGACGTCCGCGATTGACGCGGGCAGCGACCAATCGGAGCTTAGAGCTCGGGGCGGCCGGCCAATCGCAGGGTGAGTAGAGAGGGGCTGGGGCGAGTTGCTGCGGAGAGGCCGGGCGCCTCCTGGTGGCCCAGACGTCCGCGCGCGTGCGGGGCTGCGGGGCCGCGGGGCTGCGGGGCCGGGAAGGCCGGCGCCCCGAGTGCCCCCCCGGGTGACCCGAGAAGGACGTTATTCAGCGGCAGTCGCGCCTGGCCCACCTGATGATCTGCCTTGTAAGGGAACAAAGCTTGGCCAAGTGGGGCGGGGCGCGCCTGCGGGGGGCAGGGGCCAGCGGAGGGGCCCAGCTGAGTCTGGGAGGCGGCCCGGTGTGGAGTCATTGTCCGCGGGGAAAGCTGCCCCCCGCCCCCCCAGCCGCCCTACACGGCGCAGTCGGAATTGAAGCACGCAAAGGGAGGAGTGCATTGTCCCGCAGCAAGCTTCCCGGCCTATTCTTATCGAGCCCGAGCACAACACCTCCCACACGCCACCTTGGGAGAAAAGGCGGAATGAGTAATGGAAAAGCATGACTTAGTGGGCATTCAACTTGTCTCCTTGGGAGACCGGGGACGGGCCGTGAGTAAGAGAATAAAACGCTTTGTATCGTCCCTTGAGCTAACGACCCGAGCTTCCCTCCGGGCGGTGCCCTTCACGAAGGGTTGTTCGGAATTCAGCAATCCCGGACGACACGAGCACTCCAGTAGCGATTTTCTAAAAATCAGATTTAGATTCAGCTCAAAAGGAAAAGCCCACGACTGTTGATTAGCGGTCCAACAAAGTACTTAGTGAAATATAATAGCGGCGTGCATGTGCAATTACCTCGCCAAGCCCCGTTATTTTGTAAGGTGTGTGAAATGCTTTTTTTATTTACTAACAGAAATAGAAAGTGAAATAGGATTGTTTTCCCTCCTGGATTCAATATAGTTTTGGGTGTTTTACTTATTAGCAAACGCTAAACCATCAAAATTAATTTCCTACACTAATGATTTTGGAAAATCTGTATCCCCGCTGAAGTCCTCATAGTCTCCATCCGGTCAACATTTATTGAACTTTTCTCATTTTACTTAGTTTTTTAAGATTTTACTTGTTTACTCATGAGAGACACAGAGAGAGGTAGAGACATAGGCAGAGGGAGAAGCAAGCTGCCTGCGGGAAGCCTGATGCAGGACTTCATCCCAGGACCCCTGGATCATGCCCTGAGCCAAAGGCAGATACTCAACCAGTGAGCCACCCGGGTGCCCCTCATTTTATTTAGAATTTAAACTCCACCTGCGCACAAAAGGATTGACATAAATTCCATGGGCGCATACAAGGAACAAAATTGTATAGCATCAACAGGAGTAAAATTCATTTTTAAAAAATAAGAAGAATAAAAAAGAAGAAGCTATATGGTGGGAGTGAAAGGCTTTATGAATAAGCACAGAGCATAGAAAGAAAAGTGACATTAAAAAGGAGGGTCAGAGGATGTGCCACCATTAAGCACAACACGCAGCTCTTAGCTTCCTGAAAGCCAGAATAAAAATAAAGTTCCAATGCGTTAATGAGCAGAAGCTCATCAACTCATCAGTAGACACCCAAGTTTTTCATAGGTTGGAGCTTTTTGTGTAAGTACTAAGATAAGCACCATGGAGAGTTACAAAAACCTGGATGGTAGTAATATTGTTTGAGCTTTCAATGGAGCTCAATCTAAAAAGAATCTAAAACTGAGTGAAGGGAATGTGGTGAAAATCAACACTGAAATTAACCTAAGGCATACAGAGAAGGGTCAGTAGAGACAGGTAAGCCTGTTCTAGGTTTCACCGCCATAATAGCCAGCCCTGCATAAGCCTTTTGCCCCTTTAATAGCTGAAGTCATTCTGCAGAGCCATTCAATTCCTCAGATTACAGGTTTTATACAAAGGCACCTTTTAAAAGCTGTCAAGTTCTAGAAAATTAAATTTAGCCATGGATCCATTGGGTTATCCCTCAAATGCAAGAAAATAACAACATCAAAAAAAATCTATTAATGTGATGCACACATGCACACTACAATTAATAAGGTTTCTGGATACAAGATCAATATACAAAAATCCAAAGTGTTCCTTTTCATTAGGAATAGCCAATTAGGGATCCCTGGGTGGCGCAGCGGTTTAGCGCCTGCCTTTGGCCCAGGGCGCGGTCCTAGAGACCCAGGATCGAATCCCACGTTGGGCTCCCGGTGCATGGAGCCTGCTTCTCCCTCTGCCTGTGTCTCTGCCTCTCTCTCTCTCTCTCTGTGTGTGTGACTATCATAAAAAAAAAAAAAAAAAAGGAATAGCCAATTAGAAAGTGTGATTTTAAAAGATCCCATTAAATCATTAAATACAGCAATAAAACTATTAAATATGTAAGGTTAAGTTGACAAAAGATGAGCAAGTCCTGTATGGAAAAAATATATATAAAGCTGTATTATACAACTCAACACCAAAACAAACAAACAAACAACTCAATTTAAAAATAGGCAGAAGATGGGCAGCCCTGGTGGCGCAGGGGTTTAGCACCGCCTGAAGCCCAGGGTGTGATCCTGGAGATCCCGGATCGAGTCCCACGTCAGGCTCCCTGCATGGAGCCTGCTTCTCCCTCTGCCTGTGTCTCTGCCTCTCTCTCGCTCTCTCTGAATAAATAAATAAATAAATCTTTAAAAAAAAATAGGCAGAAGACATGAATAGACATTTCTCCAAAGAAGACATACAGGAGCACCTGGCTGACTTAGTCAATGGAGCTTTCAGCTCTTGATTTTGGGGTTGTGAATTCGAGCCCCATGTTGGGTGTGGATATTGCCTAAAAATAAAATCTTTAAAAATATTTTTTAAGATTTATTTATTCATCAGAGACACACAGAGAGAGGCAGAGACATAGGCAGAGGGATAAGCAGGCTCCCTGCAAGGAGCCCAGTGCAGGACTCAATCCCAAACCTTAGGATCATGCCCTGAGTCAAAGGCAGATGCTCAACTGCTGAGCCACCCTAAAAATGTTTTTAAAAGGAAGATACACAGATGGCCAACAGACATATGAAAAGATGTTCAACATCATTCATCAAAAAAAAACAAAAAACATCATTCATCATTAGGGAAATGCAACTCAAAACCATAATGAGACCTGTCATTATGTCAGAATGTCAACCTGTCAGAATGGCCAAAATAAAAAATACCAGAATAAAAAGTACTGGCAAGGATATAGAGAAAAATGAACCCTCATGCACTGTTGGTGGGAATGCAAACTGGTGCAGCTGGTGTGGAAGACAGTATGGAGTTACCCCCAAAAAATTAAAAATAGAATTACCATATGATCCAGTAATTCCACTGTTGGCTATTTATTCAAAACAAAACAAAAACAAAAACACTAATTCAAAAGGATATATGTACCCCTATGTTTATTGCCAAATAAATATGTACCCCTATGTTTATAAAAGCCAAAGTATGGAAGCAGCCCACATGTCTATTAACTGATGAATGGATAAAGAAATACAATGAAATATTAGCCATAAAAAAGTGAAATCTTACTGTTTACAACAACATGGATGGAACTAGAGAATATACTGCTAAATGACAGAAGTCAGTCAGAGAAAGACAAATCCCATATGATTTCACTCATGTGTGGAATTTAAGAAACAAAACAAACAGGTGTACCTGGTGCTCAGTTGGTAGAGCATGTAGCTCTTGATCTTGGGGTTGTGAGTTCAAGCCCTATGTTGCGGGTAAAGTTAAAGAAAGAAAGAAAAAAAGAAAAGAGAAAGAAAGAAAGAAGAAAGAAAGAAAGAAAAGAAAGAAAGAAAGAAAGAAAGAAAGAAAGAAAGAAAGGAAAGAAGAAAGAAAGAGAGAGAGAAAGAAAGAAAGAAAGAAAAAAGCAAAGAAAAAAGAAAAAAGAAAAGAAAGGAAAGACTACAGAACAAACAAAAGAAAAAAGAAAAGAAAAGAAAAGAAAAAAGAAAAAAGAAAAGAAAAGAAAGGAAAGACTACAGAGGGTAGGTCTGTGTGGGGATGGGTGAAATAGGTGAAACACATTAAGAGTACATTACTGTATGAGCACTGAGTATTGAATTGTTGAATCATTACGTTGTACACCTGAAGCAAATGTAACCGTGTATGTTAATTATACTGGAACTAAAATAAAACAAATTAAAATTAGAATTCACTCAATCACCAAAAAGTAGAGGGAGAGATAGTCCTTATTTTTAGACAAGAAGGAAATTTTTTTTAATTTTTATTTATTTATGATAGTCACACACAGAGAGAGAGGGGGCAGAGACACAGGCAGAGGGAGAAGCAGGCTCCATGCACCGGGAGCCCGACATGGGATTCAATCCCGGGTCTCCAGGATCGCGCCCTGGGCCAAAGGCAGGTGCTAAACCGCTGCGCCACCCAGGGATCCCAAGAAGGAAATTTTATGAAGTTGTCAATCCTCTCCAGGTTTAATCTATAAACAATGTAATTTCAATGAATACTTCAACAAGATTTTTCATGGAATTTGACAAGGTAATGATACAATTAAATAATAAATCTATTCCATGTCCATTTAAAAAATCCATATGCTAGAATGAAGCCAAGATTATCCATGGCAATTTTTAAGAATGAGATGTGGGGATGTGCCCGTTAGATTAGCAGGATTTTCTATGACATCATTCTAATTAGAATTCTGTTGCATTGGCACAAGAATATGCGAGTCCAGAAATGGAACAGAATAAAGTCCAGACCATGTGCATATGGTAATACAACATATGAAAGCATTGGCATTACAAATCAATGGGAAAATGGTAAACTATACATAATAATAAATGATGCTGGAATAATTGTTAAACTATATAGTTAAAAATGTGCTCCTTATATCACATAAAAAATAAATTTCAGGTGGAATGCAAACCCGAATCAGAAAAACAAAGCCTCAAATATTTTAGTAGAAAATATAAAAAAGAGGCACCTGAGTGGCTCAGTAGTTGAGCATTTGTCTTCGGCTTGGGTCATGATCTCGGGGGGCCTGGGATCCAGCTCCACAGCAGGTTCCTTGTGCTCAGTGGGGAGCCTGCTTCTCTCTCTGCCCCTTTCCCTGCTCATGCTCTCTTTCTCTATGTGTTGCTCTCATAATAAATAAATAAATAAATAAATAAATAAATAAATAAATAAATAAATAAATAAATCTATCTTTAAAAAAATAAAATATAAAATACTTTATGATGTTCAAATAAAGATAAATATTTTTTAAAATATTTTATTTGGGGATCCCTGGGTGGCTCAGCAGTTTAGCGCCACCTTCGGCCCAGGGCGTGATCCTGGAGACTGGGGATCAAGTCAGTCCCATATCAGGCTCCCTGCATAGACCTGCTTCTTCCTCTGCCTGTGTCTCAGCCTCTCTCTCTCTCTCTCTCTCTCTCTCTCTCTGTGTGTCTCTCATGAATAAATAAATAAAATAATTTTTAAAAACTTATTCATTTACCTTATTTTAAGTAAACTCTAGACCCAATGTGGTACTCGAACTCACAACCCCAAGATCAAGAGTCTCATGCTCCACCAACTGAGCCAGCCAGGCACCCCCAATGAAGAAAAAATTTTTTTTAAGATTTATTTATTTGTTTATGACAAATAGACACAGACACAGACAGAGAGAGAGGCAGAGACACAGGAGGAGGGAGAAGCAGGCTCCATGCCGGGAGCCGGACGTGGGACTCGATCCCAGGACCCCAGGATCACGCTCTGGGCCAAAGGCAGGCACTAAACCCCTGAGCCACCCAGGGATCCCCAAGAAAAATATTTCAAACGAGAAACAGGGCACCCCGGTGGCTCAGCGGTTTAGCGGCGCCTTCAGCCCAGGGCCTGATCCGGGAGTCCCGGGATCAGGTCCCACGTCGGGCTCCCTGCATGGAACCTGCTTCTCCCTCTGCCTGTGTCTCTGCCTCTCTCTCTCTGTTTCTCATGAATAAAAATAAAATCTTTAAAAAAAATGAGAAACAAAAAACACTAAACAAAAAAGTCTGACGAACTTGGGATCCCTGGGTGGCTGAGCGGTTTAGTGCTGCCTTCAGACCAGGGCGTGATCCTGGAGTCCTGGGATCAAGTCCCACGTCGGGCTCCCTGCAAGGAACCTGCTTCTCCCTCCGCCTGTGTCTCTGCCTCTCTCTCTCTCTCTTCTCTCTCTCTCTCTCTCTGTGTGTGTGTCTTTCATGAATAAATAAATAAAATCTTAAAAAAAAAAAAGACTGATTAACTTGACTATAATATAGGGAAAAAAAGACACTTCTATTCAACAAAAATCACCCTGAAACAAAGCAAACAACAAACCATAGACTGGACAAATATATGCAACACATATAATACATATAACCAGTGTTTAGGATATATAAAGAAATCCAATCAGTTTATAATAATATAAACCAATATGAAATATACAAGCAGCCTAACAGATAAACAATGTGCAGAAGGGTATGAGCAGGTAATTCACAGAGGAAAGAATGGAGAGACACTTAAATCATGGAAATGAGATACCATGCCAAATCCATCAAATTGCCAGTAATGGCAAGCATAAAAATACCCAGCTGTATAAGGAAAGGCAATGGGACAGCTATTTTGGAAAATTTGTTAGCAGCCAGGTAAATGGAGGATGAGCACAGCCCTGTAACCCAGTATTCCAGTAGATACTCTAGAGAAACTCTTGTACAAGTAAGTGAGGGAACAGGTCCAAGAATGGGGTCTTTCTGTTGTTTGCCAGAAGGAAAAATCAAAACGCCCATCGACAAGAGAATGGATGAATAAACTGTGAAAGAGTCATAGGAGGGAATACTACCCAGCAACGAAAATTAATGGACCAGAGCTACATTGAACACATCTGCACAGTCAGGACCCATTTAGAAACTACTACCATGGGGCAGTCATGCCAAGCACAAGAGGTTTAATAGAGGAATTGGTTGTGTAGATGTTGCAAGCTTGAAGAGGAAAAAAGAAGAAGGGTTGATAATTCGGAGACTAGAAACTGCAGAAAGGTGCTAGCACTCCTAGCACTGGGAGAAAAAAATGAGGAGGGAGTGTTCAAAAAACTTGGAAAAGCCAGGACTGGAGCCCGGGGTGTAGAGGCAGCTGCATCAGGAAAAAACACCAGGAGAAGGGAAAGAGCAAAAGAAAAAGGAAAACAAAGACTTCTTTCCTCCTCTCAACACCTCCTATTGGCAGAACCCAGAGGGAAACCAACTGGCAAAGCAGCTTGAGGAATACAAACAATATAGGAGGGTGGGCACAAGACTGAGAAGGAATCGGTGAACAGCTAGCACAATGACTAAATCTCAAAAACGTAAAGGTGAGCAAAAAAAAAGTAAGAGTTTCAGAATAATTTGTGCAGCACAATGCCATTTATGCATAAAGTTTGAAAATGTGAAGATGAACTCCCTAGTGCCTAGAAACTACATTCCTGCATAGTCAGGAAGGAAAACCTGCCCAGGGAAATGATGTCAACAAATTCAGGATAGAGGTTACCCTGGGAGAGAGGAAAGAATGGAATTAGGAAACAAGACACAGGAAGCTTCAACTGTCTCTGTAATCTTTTATTTCTTGGTGGGGGAGGTGGAAAGACACAAGGATGGAAATGTTCAGAGAGCAGGGGTGATGGGTACATGGGTGAGAGCCGTTATGTTACTCTCTACACTGCCCTGTTAGAAGATGTTTCATCATTTAAAAATGGTATTTGTCCAAAGGCATCCCAGCTGTGATCCTACCAGTAATCCTCTGCAGGCTGGGTCAGGAGCTGGATCAGAGGGACCAGGACTCACCCATGGCAGCTGGGCGAGCCTGAGGGGCTGAGTGGGCGGGAGGCCATAAGCTATAATCCTCTCTCTGACCTGGTTTTAAGATGCCCTGGTCCCACAGCCTGCACTGTGAAAGGTCACTGCATCTTGGCCCAACAGTTGGCCTCCCTGACTCAAGAGAGTCTATATTCATTCAAAACTGCCACATGCCACCACTTGCACTAATGAAAATGTAGGGAGAATTAAGACCACAGTCCTCTGCAGGACTGTCCGTGCCCATAAAGAGAATTATCTTCTGGTTATTTTAACCAAGGTCAGGTAACACATGTACTCGACTCTTGGATCATGTTGCACATTTAAAAATAGGAAATGCTTATATATTCGAACCTATGCTGAAGCTGGAACATATCTGCTTTTTTAATACAAAGTCCTTGTGAATATTAATGAATGACTATTTGATATAAGTATGTGTGTACAGATTGTATTGAACACTGTATTATAAATAACAATACAGAGTTGGAGACAAATCAATAAATGCTCTTTTTTTTTCAGTGAGTTCTAAGGATGCAATCTGATCTAACTCATTAATATTAATATACAATGACATGACTTCTGCTGAGGTTATTTGGAATCAGAGAATCAAAGCTGGAAGATACTTTAGCCCAGGTTAGTCCTCCTGGTCAGGAAACTGATGAGCACAGCAAGCCTCCAGTTTGCTGAGGACCGATTTTTATTTGGTGGCTTCAACTACCCAGAAGCCAGAAGGAAGGAAAAGAAAATCAGCCAAAATAGATGTCATAAAACTCATGCTTCTTATTCTCTGAAAAGTTCCTCAAGCCTGAATTCAGTGTCTCTTTACTTCTCTTTCACCATTAATCCTAACAAGCTCGACTGCCCCAATTCTTTGCTAATGAGATTAGTTGGAACAAATATAAAATGGGAAATAGGGGAGTGAGCTGCTGGGAGAAGTGAGTCTTATTCCAACAAAGATTAAAATTTTAAAAAGCATGTGTAACAGTTCAGAAAACTGAACCTGACAACGTTTGGATCCAAATGACTCCTGGACATCTCCAAAAACCAGATTAATACAAAAAGTGAATTCTGACACTGTCTAGAATAGTCAACATCATGCTGCAGAATATTAACACAAATATAGATTGGTAATTTAAAAAATATGTTGAGTACAACAAAGCTTATGCCTTTGACAAAAAGTTTCTAGTCTTCTTGAGAAGGCTTGAGGGAAAAAAAAGGAATCTCTGCCTAGACCACATTTTCTGAAGTCCTGAAGGCAGTAACAAGATGAATTGGTGTCATTTTTTTTCTTTTCCTCCAATGTTCAATTATATTGAAATGAATATCAGTTTATAAGGAACATATGCAACACACTGCAAATTAGCACCATTGCTAAGATCACCCTGACCCTGAGGACCCCATAGTAAATACCAAACAGTCCATGCACAAGTAATGAATTGAGAACCAGACACTGATATTTGGTATTTCCGTAAAAACTAAAGAGAATGGGAAATTTTAATTTGTTGTGTTTCCTTAGTTCCCAATGATTAGTGCAAGGTTTTGTTTTAATCAGCTGTTGGCTCGTAGTAGACACAGTCAGCTATAATCAGCATGTCTGGCTGTTTCCCCTGGTCATGACTGGGGATCTATCATTTCAGCCAGATAAAAATACTCTGCATAGATTCCCCTCTTCTGAATTGCAGTTTATGTACACATCATTTTTCTGTAACAGGCATTTTTTACTAATTAGGAACAACCTTGTATCAATTAACTTGGTCTTAAAGCCATGATTAAAGAAACCAAATTATTGTTTCTGGGAATTGCTGTGCCAGTGACAGATGGCCCCGGAACACATGGGCAGAACATGGTGCCTGAAATGGGCTTCCTACGGCTCTGGAGAGTCCAGCCGCCAGGAACGATGCCTAGGACATGAGAATAGGGAGGATCTGGGCAAAATGGAGAGCTGGGAACACAATGCCCACAGCTGAACAGTGCTCAGTAGGGTCAGGATATCTCAAATAACCCTGCTGTTTCCACGATTCTCAAATCCCCAGTCCAAGGAGACTACCCTAAGGACACAGCCCTCTACAAAGCTCCAGCTCAAACAGCATCTCATGGAAATTGCATTTTCTTACTTTCACTTATAGCATAACTACTTGAGATGAATACATAACTTATGCTGAGCAAGCATCTACTAGGAAGAGGGAGTGAGTAGGGAGAGGTTGAGAGCACATAGTCTTTACAGTCCTACTATTTGGATTCTAATTCTAACACTTGCTATGTGCCCTTGAGCATATAACCTCCAGTGTCCTCACCTCTAAAATAGGAATGGAGATATTACCTAATTCACTCTTCACATTGTGAGATTCAAAGGAGGCGTAAGTGTAAAGCACAATGTCTGGTACAACATCATATTAATACTAATAAAGCCATGCTCTCATGGGTCCAGAAACAAACTCATTGAATATTCTCTCTCTCTCCTCTCTCGCTAAGTGATCCCCTATCATCCCTTTCCTTTGGATTTCCTATCTATAGATAACAGAGTCATAGTATCTAAAATGTTACAATGAGGGACACCTGGATGGCTCAGTCAATTGAGTGTCTGACTTCAGCTCAGGTCATGATCTGAAGGTCCTGGGATCGAGCCTTTCATTGGGCTCCCCACTCAGTGGGGAGTCTGTTTGTTTCTCTCCCTCTGCCCCTCCCCCTGCTGGTATGTTTTCTCTCTCTCTTTCAAATAAATAAATAAAATCTTTTTAAAAATAAGATAAAATGTTACAATGAAGGGCACCTAGGTGGCTCAGTTGATTGGGCCTCTGACTCTTGATCTCAGCTTAGGTCTTGATCTTGGCTCAGGTCTTTTTTTTTTTTTTTTTTTTGCTCAGGTCTTGATCTCAAGATCATGAGTTCAAGCCCCACATTGGGCTCCATGCTGGGTGTGGACCCTACTATCAATCAACCAATCCATTAATCAATACAATGAAATAAATCTGTTTTATTCTAGCTGTGAGGTTATGGTCAAGTCAATGCCTCTAGACTTCAGATTTTGATCTATATGTCAGAGGAGATGAGTTCTAAAGTGTTCCAGGTTCTGCTATCTCAGCATTCTGTACTAACTGGATTTTTTTTTTCATCCTCTCCAAGAGAGGAGAAGAACTTAAGTAGATGTTGGTGATGATGATGGTAAGGGTAGTGATGATGGCAGCTGATATTTATTGAGTGTGGACTCAAAACCAAGATCTGTGTTAAGCACTCCACATTTATTGTCTCATTTAACCCTTGCAACAGTTCTGTAAAATAGGCACTCTTACTGTTGTCATATGAGGAAACTCAGAGAGGTTGTGGGGAGCTTAAAAAAAGGCCCCCCCAACCATACCAGGTCTTCATCCCTGGGCCCTGTCAATATTACATTATAAGGAAACAGGGTCTTTGTGGATACGTTATGGATTTTAAGATGTGGAGATTATCCTAATCTATCAATATTAGCCCTAACTGCCGTCATGTGTATCCTTACATAAGGGAGGCAGAGGGAGAATTGACAGCACATATAAATGTGCAGATGGCAGTGTGGCCTTGGAGGAAGAGCCTAGAGGGATGCAACCCCAAGCCTAGGAACACCAGAAACCTTCAGAACCTGGAAGAGGCAAGAAACAATTTTTCCCTTAGGGCTTCTGGGAGGAGCACAGCCTGGTCAACACTTAGATTTTTTCAGCCAGAATGATACCGATTTTGGACTCCTGGCCCCTAGAAATGTGAAAGAATGAATACAAAACTTCTGTTGTTCTACATCATCTGATTTAGTTTTATTTAAAGATTTATTTATTTGTTTCTGAGAGAGAGAGAGAAATCACACATGACAGTTGGGGAAGGGGCAGAGGGAGAGGGAGAGAGAGAATCCCAAGCAGACTTCCTACTCAGCATGGAGCCTGATACAGGGCTTGATCCCAGGACCCTGAGATCATGACCTCAGTCAAAATCAAGAGTGAGCCACTTAACCAACTGGGCCACCCAGGTCCCTCACAAGTCACCCGGCTTATTGCTACAGCAGCCACAAGAGACTCATACCAAGATTAAGTAATTTAGTCAAGGTCACAGTCAATGAGTGGTAGTGTAGTCAGGATTCAAATCCATGAACATCTAGCTCCAAACCGCATGCTCTTCAGCACAGAACTGTATACCCCTTATAACACGTAAAACAAACAGAAATGGACTAAGTATTAACTAAGAAAAAAGAAAAAAGAATTGGAATTCTATCGATAGCAAGGGAGCATTCTAAGTGGTGGATTCAACCAAATTCATCCTTCCTACTGCAAACATCCCAGATTTGGAAGCACTGCTTTATTTTTTTTTTTTAATTTTTTTGGAAGCACTGCTTTAAAAGTTGATTCTCCCACACACTTGACATCAAAATTAGGTCATACCTGCAACACAGCCAAGAATGTGTACACTTCAATGAGAAGATACACTTTGTGAAAAGAGAAAAGATGATATATTTAGTTTATAGCTGAAGAGGTTACTTGGCAGCAATGTGAGGCTCAGTCCACTCAGCAATCTGAGAAGCGAAAGCTGCTTATCTTTTTTAAAAGGTTTGTTTCCTTTTTTTTCCCTTTTCAATTGGGACTCTGTCTTCAATTTTCTCAAAAGGAAAGTAAGAACTAAGAACTTGATTTTTATTCCCCTCACTTGCTACCTTCCTGACTATTTGAGTTCCCAGGCAGATCAACTCATGGGAGAGTTGGGATTTGGGGTTTGAATTTAATCCTAACCTACAAATGTGCCCACATTCTTCTCTGCAGGAATGAGACCTTCAGTTCAAACTCTTAACACTCATTAAACCTTCTGGTTTATACTCTGAGCCTGTAATAGTCATCTGTACATGTTTCCCAGTCACCCAACGTTATTCATTTTATCCACTCACCCCCTCTCCTCTGGCCATGTAAAAGGATATGTGCAAAGTTTTAAGATGAGTAGTCATAATAGGTTGGTCGGCAATGCTCTAATTAAATGTTCTCTTCCCAAATGTATGGTCATACAGCAGTAAGCAGGCAGAGAACTGAGGTAGGGACCCCATTGGCTGCCGTCATATTTCTCAATCATCCTAAATAAATCAACTGGAAAAGAAAAAGGTTTTCTCATTACTCATAGACTCAGTAGGTTGTGGTTTGAAAGGACAATAAAGCACAGCCTTCTAAGACAAGGAGCCTCTGAGGAAGCTAAGTATTTAGATCTATAATATTTATATAAACAGCTGACTCTGGTTTTGGCTAGAAATTAACCCTATTTATGTATAATGTGCTTTCTTTATAAGAGCTCTTTTTTTTTATGCTTTAAAAAAATCCATTACATCAGCAATTTCCTTCCAACCATATAATGTTGATAGGTAACATGCTCATTTTACAAAGAAATTGAAAGGTACAGAAATAGTCTCCAGGGGCACCTGGGTGACTCAGCGGTTGGGTGTCTGCCTTCAGCTCAGGGAGTGATCCCAGGGTCCTGGGATCAAGTCCCACATCGGGTTCCCTGCAGGGAGCCTGCTCCTCCCTCCTCCCTGCAGAGGGAGGGAGGCAGATTAATCTTTGCCTCTCTCTCTGTGTATCTCATGAATGAATAAATAAAAACTGAAAGAAAGAAAGGAAAGAAAGAAAGAAAGAAAGAAAGAAAGAAAGAAAGAAAGAAAGAAAGAAAGAAAGAGTTTCCAAAGGCTATAAATCCAGCTATGACAACCACCTAACCAACTTTCTCTGTCTCTCCCTCTGTCTCTCTCTCTCTGTCTCTCTGTCTTTCTCTCTCTCTCTCTCTCTCTCACACACACACACACACACACACACACACTGCACCAAAAGAATCCAAGGTGGGATCCCTGGGTGGCGCGGCGGTTTAGCGCCTGCCTTTGGCCCAGGGCGCGATCCTGGAGACCCGGGATCGAATCCCACGTCGGGCTCCCGGTGCATGGAGCCTGCTTCTCCCTCTGCCTGTGTCTCTGCCTCTCTCTCTCTCACTGTGTGCCTATCATAAATTAAAAAAAAAAAAAAAAAAAAAAAACCAAAAGAATCCAAGGTACCAGGATCAGGGATACCTGTTTTGTTTTTTTCTAAATCACAGTCCAGTCTGCCTGTCCACTCTCTACCCCACGATGAGTGGCAATGTGCTTAGCTTTCAAACAAAACAGTATAAATAATTTAAACCTCCATAAAAAGAGATACATGAGACAAAAGGACGAAAGACTTAAAGGGGACTATCTCCTGGAAATCAGCAACAAGCCCGTTCCTCTGTCTGTCCCAGGATCCCGAGGGGTTGGAAATGGCTGAAGCAAAGCTCTCATCCACACTTCTTGATTCTGGGGACACACTACTCCAAAGGGCGGGCGTTACAGCCTCCGCAGGCAGAGGGAAACCGATGAGCCTCAGATCTTCCCTTAGCCGCTGTGTAGTTGCAGGCAAATACTGTAACCCCTCTGAATTTCCATTCTGATCTGGAGAAAGTCCGGGATGACAGTATCCACCACAAGTGTTCCAGGCAATGGGCTGAGGCTGTCGTGTACACCATGCAGCCCAGCCCCAGAGAGGCCAGGGTAGACAAGGATGTAGAGGAGCCTGAGAAGCTAAAAACTGAGACATGCAAGAGGAGAAGAAGGTGGTTGGGCTGGAGGACAGGAGGGGATGGCAGCATGGAGCAGACCAGGGCGTCGGCCTGGCTGGAGGGGAGGCTGGGGAAGGGTTGTTGTACTCCTTTCTCACCCCAGGGTGTTTCTGCTGGCTGTGCTGGGGGTGCAGGAGCAGCGTGCGGAGGTATGGATGCCTGGCCGTGCAGAAGACCACAGGCTCGTGTTGGAGGACAGCCACATCCCAACTGTCCCCTTCTCCTCCTCCCTTCCCTAAGGACCAGGCGATTACATCCAAGTGAAGAGGCCCCTAGAACAGAACTGCTCACTGAGATACCTGGCTGGTTTAGCAGGAAGAGGATGCGACTCTTAATTTCAGTGTTGTGAGTTCAAGCCCCATGTTGGACTTGGAGACTACGAAAGAAAGAAAGAAAGTGGGACACCTGGGTGGCTCAGTGGCTAAACGTCTGCCTTTGGCTCAGGGTGTGATCCTGGGGTCCTAGGATTGAGTTCCACATCGGGCTCCCCATGGGGAGCCTGCTTCTCCCTCTGCCTGTGTCTCTGCCTCTTCTCTCTCTCTCTGTGTGTCTCTATGAATAAATAAATAAGTAAAAATTCTTAAAAACAAAAACCAAAGAGGTGGACTAGGGCCACCTGGGTGGCTCAGGTAGTTAAGCATCCAACGCATGAGCTCAGCTCAGGTCTTGATCTCAGGGCTGTGAGTTCAAGCCCTGCACTGGGCTCCACATTGGGTGTGGAACCTACTTTAAAAAAAAAAATCAAAGACACAGACTATTGTTAATAGGTAAGGAAATTAGCAGTTATTAAAAAAACAAAGAACTGGGACGCCTGGGCTGCTTAGTGGCTAAGTGTGTCTGCCTTTGGCTCAGGGCATGATCCTGGAGTCCCAGGATCAAGTCCCACATCAGGCTCCCTGCATGGAGCCTGCTTCTTCTTCTGCCTGTGTCTCTGCCTCTCTCTTTCTGTGTCTCTCATGAATAAATAAATAAATATTAAGAAAAATAAAATAAAAAACCAAAGAACTAATTGGAAAGGGAAGGTTCAATAGGAAAATGCATACAAAGAAAGAATTAATGAACTAGAAAACCAGACTGAGAAAGTGTCCATCAGAAGACACCAAGAAGGAAGCCATTCTATGGTGTAGAAACAGCACTATAGCTTATAATGCTGAATCACTGCATTATGCAATGTAGTGATCTGAAAATTGGCATCTCCCATGTAGAGAAAAAGTAAGTGGGGAAGCTCCTAAAACCAGAAAAAGATACTATAAGGGAAGAAAACTGTAAACCAATACCCGTTATGACATGAATGGTAGATATAGAGAGATGCAAAAATTCTTTTAAAAATTTTAGCAAATTGAATCCAACAATTTATAAATAGAATAACATATGATACTCTAGTGGGATTTCTCCCAGGATTGCAAGGTTTGTTTAACTTTCAAAAATTAAAAAAAAAAACTTTCAAAAATTAATTGGTATTAATTCACTATATTAGCCTAAAATTTAAAAACCATATGCAGAATGTGCATCTATTGATTTGACAAAAATTAAAAATCCAACATCATGTGGACCCTGAAACATTTTCAAGAATGTTCACAGCCAAAAAAAACAAAACAAAACAAAACAAAACAAAAATAAAAATAAAAAAATAAAAAAATAAAATAAAAAAAAGAATGTTCACAGCCATATTCTCAGTAATAGTCCCAAACTGGTAACAATCCAAGTGTCTCTCAACAGTAAAATGGATACAAAATATTTTGGTTTATTTAAAAATGAAGTACTTATAGCAACAAAAGTGAATGAATCACAGGTAATGCAGCAATACTGATTATACTTACTCCTATGATATAATTTCAAAACAAGCCGTATTTAAATATATTACCTCTAAATATGCATATTTTTTATTTTTATTTTTTTTAATATTTAATTTATTTATTCATGAGAGACACAGAGATAGGCAGAGACACAGGCAGAGGGAGAAGCAGGCTCCCTGCAAGGAGCCCAATGGGGGACTCGATCTCAGGACCCGAGATCATGCCCTGAGCTGCAGGCAGACGCTCAACCACTGAGCCACCCCATATATGTATTTTTTTAAGTTTTTATTTATTTATAGTCTCTACAACATTGGTCTCAAACTCACAACCCCAAGATCAAGAGTTGTACACTCTTCCAACTAAGCCAGGCAAGTGCTCCACCTTTAAATATATTAATATAACATTTAAAACAGGCAAAATTAAACTATGATGTTTAGGAATATATACCCAAGTGACAAAACTATACAAAAAAGTAAGGAAATGGTTACCATAAAATCAGAATAGTTTTACCTATGGATAGGGTTGGGACTGGGGAGCAGCAAATGGACTTCTGGGGTACTGGAAATATTCTGTTTCTTTGCCTGAGTGGTAGTTTCATGAGTATAATATTTATAATAATTAAGTTGTATATTTATGTTTTATGCATTTTCTAAGTAGGTGTAATATTTCATAATAAACAGTTGGGGGAACACAAGGAAAATGAAATATATCCTAGGCAAATATCAACCAAAGCAACACCAAAGGAACAATTTTAATATAAAAAACTTCCGGGACACCTGGGTGGCTCAGCGGTTGAGCGTCTGCCTTCAGCTCAGGTCATGATCCTGGGGTTCCAGGATCGAGTCTCACATTGGGCTTCCTGCATGGAGCCTGCTTCTCCCTTGCCTGTGTCTCTGCCTCTCTCTCCCCCTGTGTGTCTCATGAATAAATAAATAAAATCTTTAAAAAAAGAAAAAAGAAAAACTTCCTAGTGGACAGAGAGATGGCAGAAGGAAAGATAATCAAGAAAATATGAGTATATCTCTCTTATAAGCTCCAAAGATATAAAGCAATTAGTAATAAAACTACAGAGAGAAAGAGATAAGTCAACAATTGGAATAGAGATTTTATCACATAGTCTTAGAAATATAGAGATTAAGCAGAAGTCAGACCAAAAAGTAAGCAAAAATAGAGAGGATTCCAATAATACAATTAATATGCTGTACATAATGAATAAAAGCAAATTTTTATACCTCATAAAGAGAAGATATATTGAGAAACAGGGAAGGGTCACAAAACTTAATCATGTGCAAGGTCGCAAGGAAGCCTTGATAGATTCCCAACCATCAACATTGTTTTGATGATTGTTTTCAGAGCATGGAGCAATAAAATAACAAATAAATTTCAAATTGACTTAAATATAAGTATAGATCTGTGTACAGAAGTTTTTAGTTTTTTACTTTTTTTTTTTTTTAAGTAGGCTCCACGCCCAAGCATGGAGCCCAATGTGGGGCTTGAACTCATGACCCTGATATCAAAGAATCAGATGCTTAACTGACTGAGCCACCCAGGTGTCCCTGTATAGAAATTTTAAATACGACTAAATAAAACTTGAAAAATAAAATTGTAAGGGAAATCATAAAAGACATACAGATGAGGGGTGCCTGGGTGGTACAGTTAAGTGCTGGACTCTTGGTTTCCCCTCAGGTTGTGATCTTAGAGTCATGGGATCAAGCCCCATATGCAGCTCCCCATTCAACACAGAGTCTGCTTGAGAGTCTTTCTCCCTCTGCCCCTCCCCTCTGCACTCTCTCTCTGTCTCAAATAAATAAATATATCTTAAAAAGAAAAGACATACAGATGAATCGTGCTCGCTTCGGCAGCACATAGACATACAGATGAATCACAATAAAGCACCACATGCCAAAATTGGTGGAACATAGTTAAAATAGTACTGTAGGGAAATTTATAACTTTAAATACATTTACCAGAAACTAAGACAGAAAACACATGTGTTCAATGCAAGAGGCCAGCAAGATGGACAAAAGTAAAAATAAAGGAGAGAAATGAGAGGGTATACAGAGGCTAAGAACAAAGAATATGATAAATAAAATGAACCAAATCGAAAGTTAGTTTTGGCCAGGATAGCAGTTACTCCTGGGGACTGGGAGGGGGAATGGTACCTGGAAAGAGCAGGAGGGCTCTGGGGTGCTGGTGATGCTGTGTCTCCATTAGGCGTTGGTTGTATGGTTGTGCCCCTGAAAGGTCATGTGCTTTTCTGTATGTAGATCAGTCTTCAGTGAGAAATACAATCGCTGGTTCTTTGAAGAAAATTAAAACACTAGAGAGACATCTGACAAGAAAAATCAGGAAAAAGAGAAAATGTAAATAAGGACAATTCATAATGAAAAATGGGAAATAGGGGTGCCTAGGTGGCTCAGTTGGTTAAGCGGCTGCCTTTGGCTTCAGCTCAGGTCATGATCTCAGGGTCCTGGGATCGAGACCTATGTTGGGCTCCCTGCTCAGCCTACTTCTCCCTCTCCCTCTGCCCCTCCCCCTGCTCGTGCTGTCTCTCAAAAATAAATAAAATCCTTTTTTAAAAAAATTAAATAAATAAAAAATAAATAAAATGAACCAAGTTAAGCAACTGAATTCTTCTACCCCCAAATTACTCTTTCAGTCTTCCCCATGTGAGTAGATGGCAATTCCGTCTCTCAAATTGTTCAAGCCAAAACTTTTAGACCAAAACTTAACAGCTTTCTCTCTCTCATTCTCCATATCCAGTCAATCGGCAAATCCTTTGTACTCTACCTTCAAATTTCAGAATCTGCACACTTCACCACCTCTGTCACCACTGCTCTGACCTAAGTAAGCTTCCACTGATCTTTCCTGAATTGCTGCAGTTGTCTTCTGGGTGGTCTCCTCATTTCCACGCTTCCACTCCTGTTCACTCTCTCTCAATCTCTTCTCTGCACCAGCCAGAGTTGTAACATCAAAGGATTGTGTCAGGTCATGTCACTCCTCTGCTCACACTTTCCAATAGCAATGGTTCTCACTCAAGATAAAAGCATGGTCTTTACAATGGCCCACCATATGCAGCCATCATATTTCCAACCCCTCTCCTTAAACATACCAGGAGATCACCTGTGGGAACTCCTTCTTCTTCTCTATTTTTTTTTTAAGAGAGAAAGAAGGGAGGAGTAGAGAGAGAGAGAGAGAGAATCTTAAGCAGGCTCCATGTCCAGCACAGGGCCTGACACGGGGGTTAACCTCATGACCCTGAGATCATGATCTGAGCCAAAACTAAAACTTGGACACTTAACAGACTGAGCCACCCAGGCACCCCTTGTGGGAACTTCTGCAATTGCTGTTTCCATGCCTGTGGACCACTCTTCCCACAGATCTTTCCAGGACTCTCGCCATTACTTTCTCCACGTTTATTTTTATTTTTTTTTTAAGATTTTATTTATTTATTCATGAGAGACACAAAAAGAGAGAGAGATGCAGAGACAGGCAGAGGGAGAAGCAGGCTCCACACAAGGAGCCTGATGTGGGACTCGATCCCAGGTCTCCAGGACCAGGCCCTGGGCTGAAGGCAGGGCTAAACCGCTGAGCCACCCAGGCTGCCCTTTCTCCACGTTTAAATGATACTTTTTCGGAGACAGTGTCCCTGACTTCCTCTCATACATTTCTGGTGTATGTAAGAGTGTCTCATACATTTCTGGTAAGAAAATAAGTGGTACAACCCAGTGAAGAGCAATTTGGGAATATCTAGCAAAATTAAAATCGTATATACTCTTTTATTTTTATTTTTAAAAGACTTTATTTATTCATGAGAGACACACACAGAGAGAGAGAGAGAGAGGCAGAGACACAGGCAGAGGGAGAAGCAGGCTCCATGCAAGGAGCCTGATGTGGAGCTCAATTCTGGTCTCCAGGAATCACACTCTGAGCTGCAGGCGGCACTAAACCGCTGCGCCACCCAGGCTGCCCCTCTTTTTTTTTTTTTTTTAAGATTTTATTTATTTATTTATTTATTTTTAATTTTTAAGAGTTTATTTATTTATTCATAGACACACACAGAGAGAGAGGCAGAGACACAGGCAGAGGGAGAAGCAGGCTCCGTGCAGGGAGCCCGATGTGGGACTCGATTCCGGGTCTCCAGGATCCCACCCCGGGCTGCAGGCGGCGCCAAACCGCTGCACCACCGAGGCTGCCCAGATTTTATTTATTTATTCATGAGACACACACACACACACACACACACACACAGATGCAGAGACACAGGCAGAGGGAGAAGCAGGCACCATGCAGGAAGCCTGATGTGGGACTTGATCCTGAGACTCCAGGATCATGCCCTGGGCGGAGACAGGCGCTAAACCCCTGAGCCACCCAAGGATATATATTCTTTGGTCCTCTAATTGCACTGCTATGAATTTATCTTCATATGTTTGCACATGTGCAAAATAACATATTTATGAGGTCATTCACTGCAGAGCTGTTGGAGGCAGGCTGGATTGCAATCAGCTTATGTGCTATCAATAGATGACTTGGTAATAACAGGATGTAGCTGCCGCTGGAAGAGTGGATTTCAAGGTATATCTTCTATGAAAAAAAAAAACCAAGGTGCAGCATAGTGTAGAATTGCCATTCCTGCTGAGAGAGGAAACTGGTAACAGTGCACAAGGCTTATGGGAGGCTGGGGGATGGGTGGGTGGAAAAGAGGAGGCAGTATTTTTCCTCAATATCCCTTGGGTTTTGTTCTCATTTTGAACTATGTGTACGTATTTCCTATTCAAAATATTAAATTAAAAAATTGAAGCCCAGGGCATGTGGTGGCTGAGTCAATTAAGCATCTGCCTGTGGCAAAGGTCGTGATCCCAAGGTCCTGGGATGGAGCCCCACATTGGGCTCCCTGCCCAGCAGAGAGCCTGTTTCTCCCTCTCTCTCTGCTCCTCTCCCTGCCCCTACTTGTGCTCTCTCTCACTTGCTCTCTCTCAAATAAATAAATAAAATCTTAAAAAATATAAAAATAAAAAATTGAAGCCCTACAACCACATCTACAGTTTTGAAACTAGAGAGAGCTGGTCATTACTCTCCACTGTGAATACACTGAATTGTACACTGAGTTAAATTGAAGTGGCTAATTATATGTTATATCAATTTCACCTCAAAAACACATAAATAGAAGTATAAATATAACAACACTAAGATTCAGAATTTCTATTTCAAAAAAGAGATCACAATGAAGCTATCAGAGAGAGAACAGATCGGGAGAAGATATTCCCAACATCTAAAACAGACTAGGGAGTAAGTTCTAGAAAAATACACAAGAATGCCTGCAAAACAGCAGGAAAGGGGGCAGGAAAACAGGTAAGAGCTGCCGATTCATAGGAGGGAGAAACTGTGTGGCTGATTACATTTTCTAAGACGGCTGCAACAGAATCTCTCCACATGCTACTCTTGAAATGTGACAATGACATTCCTCCCATTGAGAGCTGGGGTCTCTGTTCCCTCCCCTGGAACCCGGGCAGGCCTGTGTCTGCAGCAGTAGAGATGCTACAGAACTCCCGAGGCCACAGGTTGTAAGGACCAGTTTCCACCTGGTCCTCTTGGAGTGCTGGCTTTTAGAACCTGGTCACCATGCTGTGTGTAGAAGTCAAGGGGCCCCAGAGAGGCTGTGTGTAGGTGTTCCAGCCAAGGCCAGATGGAAGGAGATGTTTCAGGTGACTTCAGCCTCAGCTGGCATGTGACTGCAGCTGTGTGGAGTCCCCAAGCGAGAACTGGCTGCTGAGCTCAGTTCACCCAAGAACCATGACAGATGATAATAAATTAATAGCTACTGTTTTCAGCCATTAAATTTAGGTGATCTGTTTAGCAGTGGGATTTAGGTTCTGGAAGTGGGTGTGGGCGTAACAAAGCTGAAAATATGTGGCATTGGCTTTGGGATTGAATGGTGGACAGAAGACAGGGGTGCCTTGAGGATGCTGTTAGTCAGCCCAAAGCCTTGAAGAAGCTTTAAAGGGACATGAGGAGAAATTATTGGAAGCTGAGGGACACCTAGGGGGCTCAGTCCAGTTTTAGCCTCTGCCTTCAGCTCACGTCATGATCCCAGGGTACTGGAATCGAGTCCCATGTCAGGCTCTCTGCTCAGCGGGGAGTCTGCTTCTCCCTCTGCCCTCCCCCCACCTCATGCTTGCTCTCTCTCTGGTGCTCTCTTTTAAATAAATTATATATATTTTAAGTTATTAGAAGCCGGAGGAAAGAGGCCCCTTGTCCTGTGGTGGTGGACATTTGGGCAACGCTGTCATCTGTGCAAGAGGAAGAGTAAATGTAGAGGAGAGAGGAGATGGTAGATGTACCTTGTGAACTCAATGATCAAGGTGAAGAGATTGTAAGGCAAAATGGTGAAAACTTCACTTGGCTTCTTCTCCTTGCCTCTGGAAGCCATTTCGATCTTTAGAAATCATCTAAATATGAGGCCAAGAACGTGACTCCAAACCCCTTTAAGATCTCAGGAAGATTTAAGGATTTCCCAAGAAATCCAAAATAGAGAAGAGTTTATCTGAAAGAGATTTGGGGTTATAGCTTTTGTCTAATGGAGTAAACCCCAAGATGATTCAGAGAAAACCTACAAAATTCTAATGGAATTGTTGTGAGGAAAGAAAAAGGAGGCAGAGAAAGCACAATGTAGAAAGAGGCTTCTGAACCCAACCTCTTGTTATGAACAGGAAGCAAACTGCAATTTGGTTTTATTATGGAAAAGGGAGCAAAGATTTCAGGACTAAACCTAGAGAGGGTGTAGCTGAGAGTCTTGGTGAACTATCAGAAGGCTGTAGGGTCGATTCGTGAATAAGGAACTGACAACACAAGCCAGGCTGGATTTCAGAATTACTATGGACCAGTGACTCCTGTGTGGTCCCATTTTCCAATATTTGGAGTAGGAGCATCTACAATGATTTTTCTATATCTGTCCCATCATCGTATGGTGTGTGTGTGTGTGTGTGTGTGTGTGTGGAAAACTTGTATCTTTAGCTCACAGACCTTTAAATCGAGGGGAGTGGCACTCCAGGGACTGTACCTGAAGAATCATGCCCGAGGAGATTCATCTGCACCTAGGCTTGTTTTGGATGATGAGACATTGGACTTTAAGCTGCCATAATGGAATGAAATGTGGGAGACTTTGGGTGAAGAGATGGAAGTATTTTGCATATCAGGAGACTATAAATCATTGGCAGAAGGGGAATGCGGCACATCTTATTTTGCAGCATCACCAGGACAATATTTCTCATGTCAGGAGCTGCCCTTCAATGAGATGCTAACACCCTTCCCACTACAAAGTGGCTTCTCCATTCCTTCCCCTTAAATCCAAGTGGGCTTATGACTAAGGTGGAAGTGACGCTTTGTGACTTCAAACCTAGATTGTAAAAGATGAGACAGCTTCTGTCTGGTCCTCTTGGATGCTTGCTCTTGGAGCCTTCAGAACCAAGGGAAATAAAATCACTGTTACTGTGCCACATCACTAAATTTGGGGGTGATCTAGTTATCAATATATTAAGAGATAACTCATTCTGCAAATTGATGGAGCATGTACCCCAGGCCAGGCACTCTTCCAGGTGCTGGGGCTACATGATGGACTAGAATCCTGCCCTCCTGGGGTACACATTCTACTGGGGGAGGTTGTAAATGAATAAATAATACAGGGAGTTAGCTTATGATAAATTCTAGGGAGAAAATGCAGAGAAAGGGAATCGTAAGGGACAGTGAAGGGTGGGTGGGTGCAATTTTAAATAGGGGGGCCAAGGAAAGACTCACAGAGGTGATAGTTGAGGAAAGACCTGAAGCACTAAGGGAGCTGGGTTCCAGGCAGATAGTCCCGGGAAGAGGATTCCCGGCACAGGGAGCAGGTACAAGCACTCTAGCAGTGTGGGAAGCATGCTTGCAGGTTGCGGAGGCCAAGGAGTCCAGGATGGCTTGGTGGTTGCAGGAGGGAAGGCGGTAGGACAGATGTTCAGAGTGATCACGGAGAGGGAGCGTTCTGCTTCTAGGCTTCTGTAAAATCTTTCTTATTCTCAGAGAATTGGAAAGCCATGGAAGGTTTGAGCACAGAAACGATGTAATCATTGTCATGTGCTTTTTTGTTTGTTTGCTTTATGTTTTTAGTACTCTCCACACCCAATGTGGGGCTTGAAGAGTGGCGGGCTCCACTCTCAGCCAGCTAGACACCTCTGATCTGAGGCAAGTTTTAACAAGACCACTCCAGCTGCTGTTGTAAGGAAGGAGAACAAGGAGAGGAACAGGGAGAGCGGGCAAGAGGCTAATGCAAAAAGCCAGGACGCTGCTTAATGACTCAGACCAGTCTTACCAGTGGGCCTGGTGAAAAGTGGCCGATTTCTGGGTACATTCTGCGGGTAGAGCTGAGAAATTTGTGGACAGACTGGATAGAAGAGAGCACAAGAGAGGAATCAAGGATGATGATTCCCGTTTTTGGTCCAAGGATGGAGTTGCCATTTACCACAATGGGGAGATAAAGATGAGTGGGTTGGGGGTGAAACAGAAGAAACTTAATTCGGGCATGTAAACTCTGAGGGCAGCGGGGATGACTAGTGTGTGCAGTGCAGCAGAGAAGCCTGGGCTGGAGATCCAAACTTAGGCTCGACCATGAGTGGCAGGCAAGCAAAGCCCTGAAATCAAAGTTAGTTCACCATTTCCCACAAGGATTGAGCCTGGAGCTGACCCCAAGGCCAAACAAAGCCCCTTCCAGAATGGTATGCTGCTTCTCTGTATGTCCTTGGGCATTCCAAAGCTGGGCCATTCTGGAATGCTGCCATATGGCAGGAGTGTTGGAGGGATCAGACTCTGAAGCCCATGTGGCTTAGAGTCACATGTGTCTCACTACATACACTATCTCCTTCAGACAGTTGTTGAGGATTAAGTGAATTGTTACATGAAAGAGTGGCTTGAACATAGAATATGCTCACAAAATACAAGTTATCTACAACCAAGGTGGTTTCCTTCAGCCCAACGCTAGCAGTTATCAAGGCCAAGCTCCATGTCGCCATGGAGGTTTCTTTCCATTGAAAACTTACCTAGTCAGACCAGGACTATCTATGTTTCCTTCCTACTCCAACCAACACATGGTGAAATCCACTACCTTCTGCACTGAATCCAAAGGTTGCAACACGTGCACAAAATAACGTGCACAGCCATCTTTTCAAAAGACATTTGATCAACTCCCTTTAAAAACCCACACAGTGGGATCCCTGGGTGGCTCAGCGGTTTGGCCCCTGCCTTCAGCCCAGGCGCAATCCTGGAGACCTGGGATCGAGTCCCACATCAGGCTCCCTGCATGGAGCCTGCTTCTTCCTCAGCCTGTGTCTCTGCCTCTCTCTCTCTCTGTCTCTCATGAATAAATAAATAAAATCTTAAAATATAAAAATAAAAAAAATAAAAACCCATACAGGGCAGCCCGGGTGGCTCAGGGGTTTAGCGCCACCTTCAGCCCAGGGCCTGATCCTGGAGACCTGGGATTGAGTCCTGCATCGGGCTCCCTACATGGAGCCTGCTTCTTCCTCAGCCTGTGTCTCTTCCTCTCTCTCTCTCTCTGGGTCTCTCACAAATAAATAAAATCTTTAAAAAAATAAAAATAAAACCCCACACAATAGTCACAAAATGAGTAAGTTATTTTATTTATTATTTATTTTTAAAAAAGATTTTATTCCCTGAGCCACCCAGGGATCCCCGAGTAAGTTATTTTAATCATCTGTCAAGGATGATTTCTCTTTTGTTCATCTGATGCTCAGACCATCCTTCTTATAGCCAAGACCTACTTTTAACAGATTTTGGAATTTATCTTAATATCCATAATTAACAGATTGAATCAAACACAAGCTTCTATAAAATAGTAACCCCATGACTCAAAAAAAAATAGAAATATGAGGTATCTTGCCCCTAGAAAGTAACAGACAAAAGACATGTCCTACCCAGCAATAGATCCTTGAAACCTCTGAATTCTGAATATTCAAAATGTTGAGTGCATACGAAGGGATATAGCAGCATCCTATCACACTCACGGGGACATGCAGACAGAATCCGTGCCTGTGAAGACTATTTGTAATCTGGTTAGAGAGGAGATAATAATAAATTTCATAAGATGGTTAAACAATTAGGCACAGAAGCCCCAAAACATAATTTCATAGGCATATGCATATGGAAGTTTAGTTAGAAAGTGAACTAAATTAATGGAATTATCTGCATTGTGGGATAATGAGTGACTTAATTACAATGAGCACATTATATTTGGGGGGAGGGATGGAGAAGTGATTTAGTACAATTTTGCTCAAGAGAAGTAGTACATATGGTGGTTGGGGGCATGGGCTTTGCAGCCTGGACACGTTGTTCTTCCACTGACCAGGCATCCTTGGGCGAGTGATCTAACCTCTCACTTCACAACCTGAGTCTTTAAAATAAACTAAGATAATTGTATTTATTTTGTAAAGATTTATTTATTTATTTGAGAGAGTAAGCATGTGCATGGGAGGAGGGAAAGGGGCAGAGGGAGAGGGAAAGAGAATCCTCAAGCAGACTCCTAGCTGAATGCAAAGCCCAACGCGGGGCTCCATCCCAGGACCCTGAGATCATGACCTGAGCTGGAATCGGGCTTCAGCTGCTCAAGCCACTGAACTCCCCAGGCGGCTGGAGACAGGCAACAAATTGAGAAGAGCAGAGACCCAACATGACAAAGCTCAACCCCCTCACACAGGCGAACAGTGAAATGAGAACCAAATTGAGCACCGAGACTGATACAAATGTGAAAGTTTTATTTTAAAAATAGCAACTCTTAATTGGCTGCAGACAAGAGGATTTACCACATGCAAACTCATTTGGCTCTTGTTCTTCACCCACCCCTTTGTTTTCCACAAAAAGAAGAGACTCGAAGATTCCTTCTGAATGTGTATCACCATTTATTGTAGTTTGCATTAGGAATCGAACAGAGGACATTGTCTGTGGGGGAGGGGGGAGAGAAAAGGAAAAGAAAAAGTATGTTCTCGTAGCTTAATTTCTTCAAAACACTTTATGGTTTCAGATCCTTTTTTACCCCAAAGGAAATTCAAGAATTCAAGTATGTGAAGTCGGGAGCAGTAATACAAAAAGTCTATGCTTCTGTGTGTGTGTGGGTGTGTTTGTCTGTGTGTGTGTTTACAAGCAGACACACGTCCACGTTTCCTGCGCCCCGTTTTTGCTTTGGTAAGGCCAAGCCCCAAAGGACACGTTATACACAGCCTGCCTCAAACTCGCGGACTCGAGTTGAGAAATTTTTCCCTCCTAGGGTAACTGTAATGGTTTTCAATTGGCCCCATCCCCCCTTACCCCCCTCCCCCCAAAAAACCATAAGTCATGTCAATCCTGATATATTTGAACACTTCCTTTGCTGCAGCTGTTCCTCAGATTCCTAATAGAGGCCTTATTACAAGGATCAGAGTAACAGGTTCTCTTCATTTTGTTTAGAATAAAAAAACTTTAAAGGGACATTTCAAAAGAAAAAAAATAAAAACTGAAATTCAAATTCTGAAAATATCTTGCCTTTTTTATTAATCATGTCATCTAACACCAATTAAAAAAACAAATATGTGAATATGATATAAAAATACGATCCCAGGATTAACACTTTGTTGCAGGCACAGTTATCTCACAGAGTATATGTTTGGAGGGCCAGGGGGAAGGAGTTTATTTTTTGTTTTTGCTTCTCTTAAAAAAATCCACAGCAGTGCAAGTAGGGTCAGGAAGGGAGTGGGGAAGGATTCTTTAGCAGCAAAATGTCCAAGGTTCTCTAATCACAATCAAATCAACGGATACTGGATTTAGGGGAGAAAAAAAGATGAACGGGATGCTGCCCAGACCCATTTGTCATCAATCACTAAAAGACTTCCGTTGCAAAAGCCCCAAATGGCGACACGTGAAGGACGAGCTTTATTACACAAGCAATCGTAAAGTGTGTCTCTCAAGCTTTTGATCATGTTTATCACTTAAATATATGTACAGGAATTGGGCTCCTCTTCTCATTCACGTCCTTTCGGATCTCCACCGTCTGGTCACTCTCAGGGGGCTCTCAGGGTCTTCTGCGGTGCTGGGCCTCCAACATTTGAACAGCGTCTCTACCAGAGACGCCCCTTCTGGTTGC
This sequence comes from Canis lupus dingo, assembly GCF_003254725.2. NCBI lineage: Eukaryota > Metazoa > Chordata > Mammalia > Carnivora > Canidae > Canis > Canis lupus. The sequence continues at coordinate 63,480,254 of NC_064247.1, read as the reverse complement.
CTGGCTGGCCTTGGCTGTGTCGAGCAGAGGGTGGGCACGGGGGACGGTTTAATGATCAGTATTTTGTTTCTCTCTCATCCAGGCGTGAATCTGTTCTTTCAGTTCTGGCACTGGGAAAAGGAAAGGAGAAGATTAATGCCCTGGACGGGAAGATCTCTTCCTGGGAGATGCAGCTTGCAGTTCAGTACAAACGGAAAAAAAAAGGCCATTCACTCCCTCGCTGACATGAAGACCAAAGAAGAAGCGGGACACAAGGACTAGACTCCCACAGTGAATAAGAGCAAAACATGTTTTGTGTCTTTTCTGTTAAGTGCTGTAAACTATGCAGCTTCTGCATTTGATAAACCTCCCCCATCTGATGACTCTCTGACACTGACTTGGGTGCCACGGCAGGGCCCCCCACCCCCATACCTGGTTCCAGCATGTTCTCTGTCAGCATCTGTCGATTGAAGGGGTCAGTGGGGGAGTTCAGCAAGTGCCGCAGGATGATGGAGCGGTCCATGATGGTGCCAGAGGGCAGCCGCACAGGGTCAGTCATCAGGGTGTCCATCAGTGGGTCTACAGAGACAAAGCAAAGCAAACTCATCACCGTGCTGAAGACCAAACAAAGCCCTTCCTGTCAGTGAAAGGTCTGTCCACAATGAGATAAAGACTCACAAGGGGCCTTTGGTGGAGGGAGGTTCCCTAATTAGCCACAGCTGGGAGGATAGAACAGAGAAAGGACCAGGGTCAGCAGGAAAGACAGTCCACAGGAGTCCTTTATCTGAGGGCTTCCCGGATTCTTCTTTGGAAATGCAAATCCCCTCCTCCAAAGGGAAGGCTGACTTTGGCATTCTCAGGGTTGTTACCCGGTTTGAAATCAAGATAAGGACTTTTTTCCCCTTTTAATTTATAACAGGAACTAAAAGTAGGCAAATGTCATTTCAGACAATGTGTCTCAAGGAGTAAGTCCAGCACACCACACAAAAAGTTAAAAGCACAGAATACTGTGTTTTCACATTTCATGTCTCAAGGTAACTAAAACCAAAGCATTTGGCATGAAAGAGCGGTCCGCTTGCCTCTGAACTCGTCGGGGGCGTCGCTGTAGTCGATTTCTGCGCGTGCGTTCTTGGCCACTATCTCCTCCACCTTCTCAGCGAGGAGTTTAAACTTCTCGATAGCTATTGTGGATTTGATCCCTGCCTTCCGCATCTTCGAGATCACTTCTTCAAACAACTCTTTGCTGTAGGATCTCTGCGATGAGGAAAGACAATGTGAGGCATCGATATATTTTAAGTGGAAGAAAGCAAGCTGCAGAATATGCCTGAAGTAGGATCCATCTTTCTAAAAAAGCCCTAAAATGATAATGTGTATATAAATACTTCTACATGACTATAAACATATACAGACGGGAATAATACATACCAAATTACACAAGGTCATTAACGGAGGAGGATTTCAGGATTGATGCAAATGAGGGGAATTTTTTTTATATTTTATTTTTTAAAGCTTTTATTTATTTATTCATTATGAGAGACAGAGAGAACGAGAGGCAGAGACACAGGCAGAGGGAGAAGCAGGCTCCATGCAGGGAGCCCGATGTGGGACTCGATCCAGGGACTCCAGGATCACGCCCTGGGCTGAAGGTGGCGCTAAACCTCTGAGCCATCCGGGCTGCCCAATGAGGGGAATTTTTAAGTTGTGGAATTATTTTTGCAGCAAATGTGCATTTCTTTTAAAATTTAATTAATGTACTTATTTGAAAGAGAGACAGCAAGCATGTGTAAGCAGGTGGAGGGGCAGAAGGGGAGAGGGAGAGAATCTCAAGCAGATTCCCCACTGAGCACAGAGCCTGATGTGGGTCTTGATCCCACAACCACAAGATCATGACCTGAGCTGAAATCGAGTCAGATACTTAGCTGATTAAGCCCTTTAGGCTTCCCTAAAATTTAAATTTTGGGGGAGGGAGGTTAAAGATTTTATTTGACAGAGAGTACATGGAGGGGGGAAGGGCGGAGGGAGAGGGAGAAGCAGGTTCCCCGCTGAGCAGGGAGCCTGACACCCCTGAAACCCGAGGATCATGATTTGAGCCAGAGGCAGCCACTTAACCAAATGAGCCACGCAGGCACCTCCTAAAATTTAAATATTAAATGAAAAATGAAAATCGAGTTTGTTTGAGGCCCTGAAAGGCATTGTGCCCTGCAGCAAATGTCAGTTCTTTTCCCTAAAGGTCAACATGGTGAAAACAACCCAACTTGGTTCATAATCAAAAGGAGCTTCATCTTGTTCATGGTTGATCTTTCTTCCAGAGCTCTTAGCTCAACACTATGAAATGTCAGGTGCTCTGCTGACAGGAGCACGAGGGATGGTGGAGAGGACAAGTGCCCACCGGACCCAGATGAACTTGTACTTGAAATCTGGCTCCACCCACTGGGTGGTCTTAGGCAAACCCCCAACTCCCAGTTTCCTCAGGCACAAAATGGGGGTGCTAACACCCATCTCACAGGTGCCTAATTCATATACATCACTGCCATTTCAAAATATCACAGAATAGCCTAATTTGCATTTGTGGCAAGAACAGTGGCCACTTGTCGATTCAGTGACAGTGATGCCAACAGAGGAGGAGACTGATCAAGCCTGAAACTCAGAATGATGGTGGCCCTATAACCCGAGTGGCGTTATCCATCCAAGGACTCAGACAAACATCTCTGTGATGAACTCATGTCAATACCTGTATTCTCTTAGAGCATGGAGCTGAGATTCCTCAACTTTTCCTCTTTACTTCTTTAACTTCAGTTTCTAAGCAAGTACACACACTTTCTCTCTTTGCATACACCCACGCGAAAAGAGCGGGAAGAGAAAGCATAGGCTTGGCCTGGCAGAAATCCTAAATGCCATCTTGTACAATCCTGAAAAGTTTAGAGAGCCCCCAGTATAGTTTTCTGAAACTAAATTACTACACACTGATTTAGCAAATACTTTGACATCAACTTCTTATGAGCCAGGAAGCCATGGTCTTCATCCCTTTGGAGAGGGTCACAGGGGATAAGTGGCCAAAAAATTATAGTAAGATGTTGGAAGGGCAACATTCAAATATTGTTCATAAGGACTTATTGCAGGTTGGGTGTTGCTGTACATGACTGAGGCGATTTCACCATGAACTTCTCTTTGTAACAAGAAGCCACTGCTACCATCATGAAGTGTCACCCACCCTATTTCTCAAATGATGATGAGTTTTTCACCAACTGACTTGTGCTTACTTATAAGTCAACTTCTCAGAGCAGTGCGGCAGCGACTACCAGAAACCAAAGGCAACCCGTGATAAGGGGACACGGCATCCTGCCTCATGGAGCAATGGCATCAATGTACGGAGCAAAGGCTTTTTTTTTTTTTTTAAGCATTTTTTTTAAAAAATTATTTATTCAGAGAGAGAGAGAGAGAGAGACTGAGAGGCAGAGACACAGGCAGAGGGAGAAGCGGGCTCCATGCAGGGAGCCTGACGCGGGACTCGATCCTGGGTCTCCAGGATCAGACCCCGGGCTGCAGGCGGCGCTAAACCACTGTGCCACCGGGAGTGCCCGCAAAGGCTCCTTCTGAGCTGCTGCTCTGAGTCAGAGACACAACAAAGATGCTGTTCTTGTCCTCAAGGGTCTTACAGAGTCATTAGAAAGTTAAACATGGAGGGGCATCTGGGTGGCTCAGTGGTTGAGTGTCTGCCTTCAGCACCGGTCATGATCCTGGGATTCTGGGATCGAGTCCTGTATGGGGCTCCCTGCAGGGAGCCTGCTTCTCCCTCTGCCTATTCTCTGCCTCTCTGAATCTCTCATGAATAAATAAAATCTTAAAAAAAACCAAAAACAAACATAGAGATATCTACAAATCATACATCTTATATCCAGAATAAAGAACTCTTACAACTCAACAACAAAATACAAACAATCCATTTTAAAAAATGGCAAAGGACTTAAATAGCCATTTCTTTTTTTTTAATTTATGATAGACAGAGAGAGAAAGGCAGAGACACAGGCAGAGGGAGAAGCAGGTCCATGCTGGAAGCCCGACGTGGGACTCGATCCCGGGACTCCAGGATCACACCCTGGGCCAAAGGTAGGTGCTAAACCGCTGAGCCACCCAGGGATCCCCCTTGAATAGCCATTTCTCTGAAGAAGATATACAGATGTCTGAGAAGCACATGAAAAGATGTACAATGGGATCGCTGCGTGGCTGAGCGGTTTAGCACCTGCCTTTGGCCCAGGGTGTGATCCTGGAGTCCCAGGATTGATTCCCGCATTGGGCTCCCTGCCTTGAGCCTGCTTCTCCCTCTGCCTGTGTCTCTGCCTTTCTCTCTGTGTCTCCCATGAATAAATAAATAAAATCTTAAAAAAAAAAAAAAAAAAAAAAAAGAGGGGATCCTTGGGTGGCTCAGCGGTTTAGCGCCTGCCTTTGGCCCGGGGCGTGATCCTGGGGTCCCGGGATCGAGTCCCGCATCGGGCTCCCGGCATGGAGCCTGCTTCTGCCTCTGCCTGTGTCTCTGCCTCTCTTTCTCTCTCTGTGTCTATCATGAATAAATAAATAAAATCCTTTAAAAAAAAAAAGATGTACAACACTATTTGCCATTATGAAAATGTAAATCAGAAGCACAGTGAAGTACCACTTCACTCCCACTAGGGTAGTGATTAAAAAAATGAAAAAAAAAAAAAAGTGTTCTTGAGGAGGTGAAGAAGTTTTAATTAGAACACTTATACAAAAAAAAAAAAAAAAGAACACTTATACACTGGTGGTGGGACCATAAAATGGCATGGCCACCATGGAATATAGTGTGGCAGGTCCTCAAAAAGTTAAACACAGAATTACCATAAGATTCAGCAATTCTACTCCTGAGTACCCCAAAGAATTAAAAACAGGTATTCAAACACTTGGTCACAAATGTTCACAGCAGCACAATTTATAATGGCCAAAAGGTATAAACAACTCAAATGTCCACCAGTGGATGAATGGATGAACAAATCATGGTCTATCCACATAATGAGATATTCAGACATAAAAAAAGAAATGGAGTACTGTACATGGATGAACCTCAAAAACATTATGCTAAATGAGAGAGGCCAGACACAAAATGTAACATATAGATTATTCCATTTACGCAAAATATCCAGAATAGGCAAATAGGTAAATCCAAAATTAGATAAGATGAAGACAGAGAGTAGATCAGGGGCTGCCCAGGGTGAAGGTGGGATGGACATTGCCTGTTTAATGAATATGGCATCTTCTCCAGATGGCGATGTTTGGGTAAGATGTTGGAACTAGAGAGAGGTGGAGATTGTGCAACACCATGAATGTACTAAATGCCACCAAATTGCATGCTTTAAAATGGTTAATCTTATGTGAATTTCACCTTAATTAAAACAAAACAAAACAAAAAGAAATGATGGATGGGAAAAGTGTGACTTCAGATGGGCTCTTAATTCTTTATTTTCATTTCATTTTATTTTTTTAAAGATTTTATTTTAGAGAGCGAGCACTCGAGTGTGAGCAGGGGGAGAGGCAGAGAGGGAGGGAGAGAATCTTAAGCAGACTCCACACCAAATGTGGAGCATGATGTGGGGCTCCATGTCATGACCGGGAGATCACAACTTGAGCCGAAATCAAGAGTTGGACACTCAACCAACTGAGCCACCCAGGGACCCCTCTTTATTCTTTATTTTTGAACAGACCACGGTGCTAATGGACAGCACTCCAGGAACATGAGGGCTGGAACATGTATGGAACTGGAGTCTGTCCGTGGGAGCTAGTCCCATGTGGCCATCAACGCAGAGCAGTGTCCCCCTAACCTCCCTGGCCTGGTCTCCCTCAGCTCCAGGGGAACAGTTCTCCACTCCTCCAGTCTGTGAACAAAAAGCTCAGTGGCTCTTTGTGCTGGTCCTCTTGTCACCTCTTCTGGACACTTGTCGTTAGCCCTCTTTTGGCTGTCAGGGAGAGAAGCTTCTGAGTGTCTTTTCTTGCATGGCTGCCATTTTGTTCTTTCTTGGTCTTCTCAGAAATACCAGACCAGACTAAGACCATTGCTCCCAAAGGAGAAAACAAAATTCCCCTACTGTTCCTCTGGAGCTTTCTAGACTTCCACTTTTCCTTCCCTAGCCCCTAAAACCCTCTTTTGGGATGATCATCAGAGCCCTAATCAGCTTACAACCACTATTAATAGAAAATGCCCAACAATCAGAACAAACATCACACTAGAAAAAAAGCAAAAATCCACTTAGAATGTTTTTCTGTCCATGGTGACACTGGCACTTGGGTGTGCTTGCTTCACAAGTCTGGAGGACCCTCAAGAAAACCCATGTGCAGAAACTGTGGTCTACCACTCAGGCCAGGTGCCACCACTGGCCACCACCATGTTCCACAGGTGTTACAGGGGTTGTCCTCCATTCAGTTTTCACTGTCTCACAGGGTGCACTGCATTTATTCACACTGCAAAGTTGGTTATGTTCACTGCTCATGATGTGGCAGGCGCAGCAAGGTCTACCAGTAAGTGCAAACTCTTAACCCCTTCCTATACCCACTTTTTAAGAAAACTCTATTAAATTCTTTCTTTGAAGCAGTTTTATTATTTTTTAAATATGTTATTTATTTGAGAGAGAGAGAGAGAGAACATGAACAGGGGGCAGAGGCAGAGGCAGAAGCAGGCTCCCTGCTAAGCAAGGGTCCAACACGGGGCTCAATCCCAGGACTCTGGGACCATGACTTGAACTGAAGGGAGACACCCAACTGACTGAGCCATCCAGATGCTCCTATATCGTCACTTCTTATGGAAAACCTGCTTTAGATATATGTGTTGTTTCCCCTTGCAGGCACTGTCAAGAACAACTCACAACTCTCTTGCTTATATCCAAAAGTACCCACATATGTATATTATATCTCAATAAGGTTGTTAATAAAAAAAAAAATAGTACCTTAATTCCCCTATCTCACTGTCATTCATTCCTATGGATGAGATACGGGTAAAGAACCTTCTAGAATCCCTACTGCTGGTTAACCTGAAACATGAGTGATATCTGGACAGACAGTGTCAACAAAGATGGAGAGACAATTGAGCATAGAACTTTCTGGGTATTTTAAGTAGAGGGCAGAGGGGTGGGGAGTACCAGCTCAGGGCCAGACTGCCTGGGTATGAATCCTGCCTCTATTCCATAGTCCCTGTGCCACCTGGAGCAAGCTGCTTCAATTCTCTGTGCCTCAGTTTCCTCATGTAAAAATGAGAAATCTAATAGAACCTATCTCGCAGGATTTTGTGAGGATTAAATCAATGAAAACAAGCCGAGTGTTTAAAACTTGGTATCTAATTGATAAACGTCAACTCCTAAGATGCTGCCATGACCCAGGACAGAAGAACACTGGGGGAGGGAAGCCCTTTATGATGCTGCTGGAAAGTTGAGTGGGGTGGGGCAGTGGTGCTTGGACTAAACTGACAGCTGTGGAAGTGATAAACACAGAACAGGTGTCAACACAACAGACATGAGGAACAGAGGAGAGGGAAGACTGTGGAGACAACCACATGGGGTCTGAAACTGGGAATCACATCACAGCAGCACCAAAGTGGGGCCTTGGGAAGCAGACCTGGACTCCTGAGAGATGGGACCTTTGTGGGAAGGACAGATCTGTCGCATGAGGCCCTTGGTGGGACGGACTAGGAACCCCACTGCAGACGGATTTGGGGGCCAAACTGGCTCTTTTACCCCCAAAGGAAAAGAGCTGATTTATCTTTGTTTACACCAGACAAGGTCTGCTGGCCACTGTGGTGATTATTTCCATTTATGTATTAAAAACTTCCCAAGCCACAAGTTGAAGAGTATCGCCTTCCCTGATTCCAAGAGGGGAAAACCCAGGGACAGATGAGTATGTCGTGGCAAAGGGTCTGCCAGTAAGTCCACAGAGATGGGATGCTGACCAGCCAGCTGGGTGGCCTGAAACCCAGCCTCCCCACTGGAATGGCCCACTCCTTTGGGCACTGACCTGGTCATCAGCGATGGCTTTGGCAAACCGGGCACAGTCCAGCTGCAGGTAAATGTCTGTCAGTTGGTCCAACAGCTTCTTTGGTTCAAAGCCATATTTCTCAGGGTTTTCAACTTTCAGGTCGCGGCACTTGGGGCCACAGAGTTGCTGGAGATTAAAGTTCAGCATTGCAGCCAATCGGGGTCCAAGTTCCTAAGAAATCACAGGGTAAGACGACAATTCATGCTGTTGAGACAAGCGAGAAGGACCAAAACTCCCATTTCAGGGGAGGAATAGTAACTGCCCGGATTAATCTTCAAAAAATCCCTTTATGTGTGCTGTGAGTCATAAGCTGAAGAAGGAGATTATATCCAAAATTTTTACTCTCCATCTTGAATCTAGTAATTCTAACACTTAATAGTGTTGCAGGTTGATAGAATATCTATAAATACCAACAGAAGGCAAACTTTTCTTTAAATTCATGCTTTCAATTATAATAACAAGTATCACTCCAAATTCAATGAGAGGCAGGTAAGAGGGAAAATTACTCATAACTCCATCATCATAACACATCAAACAAGTTTTTCTATATGTTCTTTTCAGCCATCATTGTATGCATTATTTTTCTAAATTTCAAGAGTCCCTGACAGTTCAGACAGGGGGAACTTTTTTTTTTAAGATTCTTAAAATTAGGGGATCCCTGGGTGGCTCAGCAGTTTAGTGCCTGCCTTTGGCCCAGGGTGTGATCCTGGAGTCCTGGGATCAGGTCCCACATCAGGCTCCCTGCATGGAGCCTGCTTCTCCCTCTGTCTGTGTCTCTCTCTGTGTGTCTCTCATGAATAAATAAATAAAATCTTTTTTAAAAAAGTTTTTAAAACTTATTTATTTAAAGCAAAGTCTAATGTTTGTCACACTCGTTTATCTCGTCTGTAATTGCCTTCCTGCTCTAACAGCCACATTGAGTAGCTGCACCAGACTGTGTGGCCCACGATGCCTAACTACTATCTGGCCTTTGTAGGAAAAGTTTAAAGAAATTCCACTTGCCAGCCCCAGGGAAGTAATTAATGGTCTAAACTATCTTGTTGAAATCAGTTGCAGTCTTTGCATGCTTTCAATAATGAGTTGGGTTTTGTTTCACGTTCTATTGCTCTCTTACAAAGAGATGTGAAAAGGAAAACTCATCGATGAGAGGCACCCAGGCTAGGGTGTGGCCATGAGCATGGATATGGGAGGATGTGAGGAAAAAATTATTTTCCACTGTAAGCCTGTCTCCAGATCTCTAGGCAATTAACTACCAGCTCCCAGGCCCCTTCTTTGCCATCCTTACCTCCCTGTCCTGGCCACACCGTAAAGCTTCTGTGCTATACGGTGGTGGGAGGGCAAGGGATCAAAGCACAGCATCCACCTTCAGTTATGTCACTCAGTTTCCATTTCAGAAACAGGACCTAGGTTTTATTAATAATATCAAGACCAAATATTCTGACTACCTTCAATCTATTCTAAACCCTAATTATGGCTCTCATTACTCTTTGGCTTCCTGAGTGTAACAAAGCTACAACCAGGAGAACCAAAGATCTTCCCTGTTATCAATGATTTCTACTTACTATACTCTAATTTCCAACTGACGCTACTTTATACTTTTAGTATAAATAAAATGCTAATCAGTAATGATAAAAATATGTCACAGTCTCAGCATTGATAATCCCATGTGCTCTATAAGCAGAAAGCTTACAGAAAGTACACTATCTTGGAAGGAAGGGACTGTTCACAGACTTCGGTCTGTCCACTGAGTGCTGTATCACTTGGCATAACTGGGAACAGAATCAGCATTGAACCTGCCTATGGAATCTGACAAACACCCCACGTTTTGACTCACCGGTCTGAGGAAGGGCTTCTGGACCTGTTTCGTGAGGATATGGAACATGTCCACGGTCTCTGTTGCCAGGGCAAGGTAGGAGCGTGAAACCCGCTCGTCCTGAGCAAGCTGGGACTGCCGGGCTTGCTGCTGATCCTAGGAAACATGGAGCAGATGCCAGGCACGTGTGAGCACACTGCATACCGAGCGTGGATGCAAATGCTGTCAGCTCAGAGCGGGGCAAATGCACCACAAAGCCAATGCGCCGAGGGAATGAGAACCACCCAAACCAGATAATCTTCCAGATAACTGAACTTTGTTCTTTTCAGCATGAGCCCTCTCTGGGACGCTGAGTAAGGAGGTGACCCTGGCACACTATTTAACTGACATGAGACCCTGTTTCCTCAATGAGTCACCTTCAACTTCTGTGAGGGATGGAAGAAGTGGATCTTCCATCACACTCGATACACGTGGTTGCTAATCAAGGATAGTTCCGTTTCCCTTCATAATGACTTGGAGTCACCAATATTTTAACAATACATGTTATGTTCTGCGGCCATACTGGGGCCTAGACGTTTTGCCCCTCTGCCGAGCACCTACAGGCTGCTAAGGTTTTGAGTTCTGTCTCACCACACTGTCAGGCTGTCACCCCTGACAACTGTCAGCAAGCTTGCCTCTTGCACCTTCTTCTTTCTGCTCTGCCATGGGCTGGAAACAAGATAATAAGGTGTGTCTGCCTCTTGGGTAAAGCAAGGCGGAGCACTGGAGGCTCTGGGATGGAGGAAAGCCCCAAGAACAGCAGTAGATGGGAAATTCTTCCATTGAGGCTCAGAGACCATCTTAGTTCAAGTTGAGGGGGGAGGGGGAACAGCTAGAGCAGCTGATGCCATCACCTGAGGTCCCCAGGGGTCGCCCTCTGAGTAGGTGTTCAGGGGAGGTTGTACAGTGATGCTAGGTAATCTGCCCACCGACCCCTCAGTAAAGAATGCACCTACAGAACACATGTGGAAGCAGGAAGACCTAAGAACAAGGTAAGAACCAATGCAATATGTGTCTGCACATCACATGCATCCATCCACATGTGCTATCCAGGCCCTCGTCAAGCACCGGAGTACAGAGCATGACCAACAGGCTGGCAAACCTCATGGAGCTGAGATTGCAGGTGGGGCGACAAGCAATAAACACACACCCACACAGACACATACAAAGTCTGATAGTGATGAAGAAAAAGAAAGCAGAATAAGAAGGGAGAAAGAGTGGTAAGGGACAGCCTCTAAGGAGGTGACATTTAAGTGGCTATTTGAAGGAGGAGAGTCAGCAGAAATCTGGGGCAAGAGTGCTCCTGGTAGAGGGATTGGCAGGCGTGTCAGGAGAAGCTCAAGGAGGCCAGTGTGGTTCAGGGAGAGTGAGTGAAATGGAGAATGGTGGGCCAGGGGCCCTCTCTAATATGAGACAGGACACTGAATGAGAAGGGAAGCTTCGAATAATTCTGAGTCAAGTGGCAATAATGAGCAAACAAGTTTGTTTTTTTTTTTTTTAGCAAACAAATTTTAACAACACATCCCTCTGATATGAACACGAAGAAGAGTGGAGGCTGAGAGATCATTAAGAGAGGCTCCAGAAAGCCAGGAAAAGAGAGGGTTGTTGCCTGGAGGTAGGGCAAGAGGTCAGATATGGGTATTTTAAGATAGTCTTGAGGCATTTGCTGCGGGAGAAGAATCAAGGAAGACTCCAAAGTGTTGAGTCAGAGCAATTAAAAGAATGTAGTTGTCACTCACGGAGGCTGGGCAGACCCAGAGAGGAGGTGTGGAGGACCTCATCAAGGGATATTATTAGACCACCACGCAGAGGGGCGAGTCAACTGCTGGTTAAGCAATCTGGAGTTAGGAGAGACAGGGGCTGAGGAGAAACATTCTGGAATCTTTAGAATACAGGATACATCACAGGCCAGGGATGTTAAATGTCCTGCAATGTTCGGTGCAGTCTCTCATAATAAAGAATTATTGCTACCGCAACATTCGACTGCACTCACAATTCCAACCAGCACCCTCGCTGAGAGACACGAGCCTCTGCAGTGAGCGTAGGGAGAGTAGGGGAGAAGTTGGAGGGCCAAGCAGTGGAGTCCTCCAGCACTCAGAGGACAGGAAAGTAATAAAGAGCAGCAGGCAAAAATAAATAAATAAATAAATAAATAAATAAATAAATAAATAAATAAATAAAATAAAGAGCAGATAAAGAGCAGCAGGCAGGGAGCTGGAGGGCAGGAAGTGACTTCAAGGTCAAAGACAAGATTTCAGAAATAGCACTTGTTTGGGATAATTTATGCCGTTTTCTCATCTACAAACACGGGAAAGTCACCGGGAATTGTTTGGTTGTTTGGTTGTCTCCTAAGCAAATGCTAGTAAGCACCCACTGTGAATGAGATAATGCACCACAGACCTGTATCCCAACATTTACGACGTTGGCCGGTCTGAGTGAAGCATCACGAGCAACATAAGGTGAGTGCTACAGAAATATAGAGAAAGCTAAGGATTTGTGGCTGCACGGACTGGTGCTCCAACCATGAGGGACTATTTGGATAAGATGTTACGCAAAGAATGGGTAGGATTTCAATGCAGAAGAATGGAAAGTAGAGAACTGTGGACAGAAGGAATGTCTCAAGGTGAATGAAACAACAGGAGCTACACAGTTCTGAACTACATTCCTGATATCCTCCTCATTGCTTTCCTGCAAAGCACGGATCGTCTCTGGTTCACGAACAAGGAAACAGAGATTAAGGAACTCTGAATGCGTGGCAGCGTCCGTTCTCCAACCCAGGTGCCCTCGACTTCAAAGCTGGAGAGCTTTCAACCGGCCGCATCTGTTTCCCAGCATGTTCTGCGAGGATCTGGGGATTGGTATGGATTGGAGCCAATGGACCATCATGAGAGGTAAGCCTGGAGTTACCACAGAGGGGGCATGGAGCATCAAGTCTGGGCTACTTCCCATCTGTGGGACATGGGGAGGTGTGGCAGGGAAGTTCTGGAGGCACACTAGCAAAATGGTTTAACAGTTCATTTAGAAATGAATATGAGGGTAGGTCGGACTCTGGCAGATGCCAGTATAGTGCCAAGGACAAAGTGGACAACCTCTGCATCATCTCAAGAATAAGATGAGGGAATTGCAGCCAAACTCAGGAAATCTAGCATTCACAGGCCCTGGACAAAGCCTGTAAAGTCTGTAGTATAAGCATGTTGGCTTCTTCTCATCAAAGCTTCTTCATCAAAGCTACAGGAATACTTGGAATGAAAATCTTTCCTACATGTGCTTTCATATGTGCTTAAGTTATCTGAAGATACTTTTTTTTTTTTTCTGAAGATACTTTTTGACTCTAAAGCATTAGAAGCTTGACAGCATTTTCGTTTTGAGAATGTTATTGCTAGTAAAGAAAAAACAGTCCTCCCTACTTTTCCATGGGAACTCTTTCTGGAAAGCAGTTCTGATTCTGAGCCTAAAAACATCAGACATAGACTGAACCAATGTATGGAGTCACCAGTGGCTGCTGAGCACTAAGTAACTGATCAGAGAACAATCTACATGGCTGCAATAAATGTCAGAAAAGTATGTCAGTATGCTGTCGCTGGTGCAGCATGAATTTCTCATGAAACCTGGCAAAACAACCCTCTCTTCCATTAATAACTGAACATAAAACCAAGATCCACTAGAAGAAAAAAAAAACCCCACCAGAATCCTGAGTCATTCACATAGTTGTCTAAAGAAGATCATATGAGCAAATCAAATGCTTGTCTGGCACCACATTCTAGAGATTTACTTCCTACTTTCATAAATTGACATCAACACATTCATTGAGACAATAAAAGCTCTTCTCCAAAAAAGCCCTTTAAAATTAAAAAGGCAAGAAAGTTTTCAGGACACATTTTGAAAGACTTCTTAACTGATTTCTTAGCTTTAGGTCAAGTGTTTCAGCTTACTCCTACCCCAAACCTGGGATGTAACTTTGTGAAACCCACAGGTGGGTGGGTGACAAGCACTGACAAGTCAGTCAGATCTAAGTCACCAGGGCTCACAAATACAGCCCCGGGTCCAAAGGCAGCTTCCCACAAAGCTGTCCCAGCATCTGCATTATGTCCTCACCCGGGGCAGCTGGTCCCACTGTTCTTTGTTCTTCATTTCTTCTTGTACTTCGTGGATTCGCTTCAGAGACTCCAGGCTTTCATCGAGTAAAAAGGTCGTGTCATTTATCAGCATGTTTATATAGCGAACAAACTGCTTCCCCGAACTGAAAAAGGCAATTACATTAGACATGGTCATATATCTCCTCAAGGCAAAATGCCGCAGCAGATCCCAAAGAGAAGGGGGCTCTGCCCAAAGTGCCAGTGATGTTGCCCTGTAAGACTGCCCACCTCGGCACCACTCAAGTACTGGGGAGGGCAAGGACTATGAAGTCTTCCTTGGATTTTGTTACTCCTTTTAATTAGTAGTGATAAGCTCATTTCAGGGAATGAGCAGCATTAAAGGGGTATGCAGGAGGTACCTTGCATGGTTTATGAGAGCCAATGGTTAATATTTAGACTTTTGTGAGCAGATTCCCTTAACAGCTTAAATTTGGCAAAAGTAGAAGTATTTACATCCCAGGAGACCAGCAAATGCTGAATTTCTCCCCCTTCTTCAGAGAGCAGCAGGTTTACCAACATATTCCTGGCTCATTCAATGACTTTAAGTAAAAAAGACACTCTTCCAGACTAGAAAATACGCTTAAACTCACCAAGATACAAAAAAAGCACAAATAATTATCCACATATAAGAAAGAGAATTACAAATACAGTTATTCCTTATTATAAAGACACATTGAAGAAAAGCTAGAAGCTGCAATATTGATAAAGGAGAATATAACTCACTTTCTAGAACTTGAAGCTTCCAATCTATAAAACTGTCCTGCATATCCTGTTACAGTAGAGGGCTTGCTGGGGCACTGAGATGCTGGTGTACCACCAGGCTTTGTAACTGTAAGATTAGTAGAGAAAAGAGGAGCTACATACACTTCAGGAACTAATGCTGTGTAATCAGGGGGTGGTAAGCCCATGCCTGGGGAGAAGTTCCTGTGAACATGGGTAGGAAGACTAGATTTCAGACACAAGGCAAGTTCAGGACAAGCACTCCTACTCAGCACCACACAGATCAAGCCATCAGCTTGTCTGGTCTAAACTCGTGCCAGGATTTGTTGGAACATAATTCTGACCACAAGAGCAACTCTCGGAAAGAAACAATAAACTTGAAGAGTTTACTCTGCAGAAACCTATCTAGCAAATGGTTACTCCCATGGTAATGCAAAATATTATTGACTAGTAACTCAGCTAACAAGTGACAGCTAGACTTGATCAGTGATCTAACATGGATTGAAAAGATCCAAGCAGATGGGATAAAATTTCTTCTGAAGAACAAGAGTTCGTTTTCATCTACGTTCTTTTTAAAGCAAGTAACTTAGATGAAACAATTTTTGTTCAGATTTAAGGAGTCACTAATAGTTCATGTAGGTAACAAAGTCCTTAATCAAGGTTTAGGGCCTTATTACAAAGAATGACATTTGAAATGACAACCTCAATCTAACCACTTAGGAATATAAAGTCTTCCTAACATTTCACATCTAAAGCTTGACATCATGTTCCAGAACACTCTACGATCTCATTCCAGTCATTCTGACAGCCTCACTTAACACTACAATTACAGAAACACCAAAAAATACTTCACATATCATCTTAGAATATTTATAGATTCTTAATGTATACATACCATCCCCAAAGTGTGGACAAATCTAAAGTTCAGCAATATCTTGCAAGCACAGACATTTAGGTAACTCTGCTCATGTGTAGCAGAACCATCTAGAAAAATTAAAGGACGCTGAGACCTAGCCATGAGTCAAGAACCAGCTCTGAAAGACTTAAGCAGTCACCCCACCTGTGATTTGCAAGAGAGCAAGTTGTGACATTGGGGGACTGATACTCACTTGAACTCCTCCATGAAGGTGCCATGGTGAGCTATGTTTTGCCAAAGGCTTTTAAAAATGGTGCTAATGTGATAGCGAATAGTGAACTTGTCGTAGAACTCACTGGTGGCTCCGGTGTGTTCAACATCTAGAGAAGAAAGACAGAGGGACTGAGGGACAAGTACTGTCTTAGGTTTCTAAAAGCAGTTACTGAAGCCACAATGTTATTGAGTGAATACAAATCTGTAAATTCAGAGATTTGATAAGATTGTGCACTTGTATCTCACATGTAAGGCAGGATAAAATGAGGAGGCTGTTCTGAAGACACAAGCTTCACAGTGAAGGTCTGGCAATGACACAACCACCAAATGAATTGGGCTCAGAAAGTTGCCTGGTATCAGCAGCACAGCATCAACTTGCCAATGAGCAGAAAAAAAACTGGGTTGATTTTCTTAAGGGCCACATACCTATTAAATGTGACTATAGGCCTTACCTCATTTTATTGAGCTTTGGAGATACTGTGTGTGTGTTTTTTTTTTTTTTTAAGATTTTATTTATTTATTCATGAAAGACAGATAGAGACAGAGGGAGAGGCAGACAAAGGCAGAGGGAGAAGCAGGCTCTATGCAGGGAGGGACGATCCCAGGTCTCCAGGATCAGGCAGGCCCTGGGCTGAAGGGGGCGCTAAACTGCTGAGCCACCCGGGCTGCCCAAGATACTGTGTTTTTTAAACAAATTGAAGGTTTATGGCAACCCTGCATTGAGCAAGTCTATCAGCCCAATTTTTCCAACAGCATTTGCTCACATCATGTTTCTGCATCACATTTTGGTAATTCCTGCAGTATTTCAAACTTTTTCATTATTATTATATTTGTTATGGTGACCTGTGATCAATGATTATGACTTGCCTCAGATGATGGTCAGCATTTTTGGCAGTAAAGTATTTTTATTTATTATTTTTTAAAGATTTTATTTATTTATTCATGAGAGACACACACAGAGAGAGGCAGAGACACAGGCAGAGGGAGAAGCAGGAGTGGGACTGTGGGACTTGATCCCAGACCTCAGGATCAAGCCCTGAGTCAAAGGGCAGATGCTCAACCGCTGAGCCACCCAGGTGTCCCAGCAGTAAAATATTTTTAAATTAAGGTATATACATTGGTTTTTTAGATGTAATGATAATGTATGTTTAACAGAATACAGTATAGTATAAACATAACTTTCATATGCACTTGGAGAGAGGAAAATTCATTTGACTTGCTTTATTCTCATATTTGCTTTTTGCAGTGGTCTGGATCTGAATCTGCAGTATCTCTGAAATATGCCTGTATTATTTTAAGTACTTTTGTATAATTAACATTTCCAAACATGTACCAAAGTAGAGAAAAGTTTAGTAAAATCCAACATACTAAAAAAAAAAAAAACCCAAAAAAAAAACAACAAAAAAAAAACAACAAAAAAAAATCCAACATACTCATCAATCATTTACCAAATACCAACATTCGTGTACTATTAAAATGGAACAAAGATCAAACTTAGGTTATCCAAAAGACAAACAGCTTAAGCATGAGAAATTCCCGAGTTTATAACACATTTTAAAAAGAGGGAAAATTGCCAGGTAAAAACAATAAGGCTCAAGAAAAGATAAAAATGTAAATTAAAATAAGATACTATTTTTTACCTATTAATTTAGCAGATGCTACAAAAATGACAAAACCCGTGTGTGAGAATCTGGGCAAGAGATACCTGCCGACTGCTGGTGGGAATGAACAGTGAGTGACACAACCTCTCAAAGGCAATCAAACAACTGGTATCATAAGCCATCAACGAGCCCATCTCTCTGACCCACCAAGTCTATTCCTGACAACACATGCAGGCAAACTCAATGACTGATTTCCAAGGACACTTTCTACATTACTATTTATATAAGACAAAAGAATATAAAATGCAAATGCCCGAGAGAGAACATGAAAAAATATTTGTGATACAGGAAGTGAAGAACACAGGTTACCAAATGGGGCCAATCATATTTAAAACGCACATACACACACCATATGTATTTATGTTTCTATAAACTGGCTGACAAAATACAGAGCAAAATGTTAATGGATATTCTGATTGCAGAGACTATCGATAACTTTTATTTTCTTCTTGGTATTTTCTATATTTTGCAAAGAACATATTTTTTGCAACAAGAAAGGTTATTTAAAAATAAGAGGAATAAGGTAATTAACACCTATCATACAAAAACCTGAAAGCACTTATGCATATTCATTAGGTCAATCTTTCTTTACAATGAACTAAGTGTCATTTTATTAACTGTATAAAAGTGTGAACTGGGGTGCCTGGGTGGCCCAGTTGGTTGAGCATCCAACGACTCTTGGTTTCAGCTCAGATCGTGATCTCATGGGTGGTGAGACTGAGCCCTGAGTCGGGCTCTGTGCTCAGTGAGGAGTCTGCTTGAAGATTCTTCCCCCTGGCCCTCTCCCTGCTTGTGTGTGCTTTTTCACTCCCTTAAATAAATAGATATATCTTAAAAAAAAAAAAAAAAAAAAAGGTGTGAACTAAAGTGTAGAGAGCTGATTTAAAACAGAGTCTACTTGAGAAAGACACTGGGAGGGCTGATACAGAGCCTCTCCTATCCTCAAAATAGCCCATAATACCTGTACCACATCCTGAGCATAGCAGAAGTCAAGTAATAACTGTTAACTTACTACTTATCAAAACACACCCCTCCCAACATTTAAAAAATGTCATTCCTCACGCTCCCTCAAAACTGTAGCAGCCTGAGTTCTACTTCCTAAGTCCAAGTTCTTAAGAGGCCTGAAATGAACCAAATCCTGGCTGGCCTTGCTACCCCGATGTGCACTGTGCTCCCTAATGCAGGTCATCTTGTTGATTCACTAAGCTGCCCAGGCCTCAGGGCCTTTACACTTGCTGTCCAGGCTGTCTGCCACAGTGTGGCTGAAATCATATGATTCATTCTTTTGTCTCATTTCCAATACTACTCTGAAGTCACCATCTCAGAGACCTTCCCTGACTGCACTTCTTAAAGGAGCATCATCCCCTCCTATCTGAAAGTATCTTATTTATTGGCTCCGTGTGTATCTCCCAACTAGAATGACTGGCTCACGAGAGCAGTGACTTTGACATCTTCACCATTAGGCCTTAGCACCCAAACCAGTGCTGACACACAGTAGGAGCTTTATGTAAAATTAGCAATTGAATCTTTTTTTAATATTTTTAAAAGATTATTTATTTTTATTTATTCATAGAGAGACACACACACACAGAGAGGCAGAGACACAGGCAGAGGGAAAAGCAGGCACCATGCAGAGAGCCTGACGTGGGACTCGATCCAGGGTCTCCAGGATCATGCCCTAGGCTGCAGGTGGCGTTAAACCGCTGCGCCACCGGGGCTGCCCTTAGCAACTGAATCTATTTGGGCTAATGCTGACTCTGCTGATTTGGATCTGCTTGGGGAAGAAAAGTCTGGAAGTAAGTCTTAGTTATCAGTGTTCTTCCAAGTTCTGAGTAGCCAGGTTGGGAGAGTTGGTCCTTAAGGAACTGACTGCTGGTACAAATAAAGCACTTGATTTTGGAACTTAATTTTAATTTTTGAAACACAAAATTGATCTTACGCATTTCCTATGCTAGGACATTCCCTGGGGGTAGAAAAGAGGAGATCCATATGCCCATCTCTAGTTCACATCTGAGAGTCAGGATCTAAGTCAACAGGTTTTATTATGGGGCTGATGCATGAGTTGGGGGCTGCCTGTAGTCCCACGGGAGGGCTCTCTGGGCACTGGTCCTCCAGGACCACCGCAGTTAACAGCGTAGCAGTCAGGAGCACCTGTGCAAAGGTCCGCCTGCTGAGGTTGCTGCTACTCACTAACTGCTGACCTTCAGCAAGCTTCTGAACCTTCCTAAGCTTCGGGTTGCTCATTTGTAAGATATTTATAGCACCCATCTTGACATGGCTGTGCAGATTAAATGAAAGGATTAGTGAGAATTCGATAAGTGGTGGCTATTATTAGCATAGGTATCATCCCTCTAGGACCACAAACATGGTTCAGGGTCAGAGGGCACACCGCTTGGTGGCAAAGGGGAAAAGGACCTCCTGGGATCTTACCAGTGGGGCTCTGCCAGGCCCAGGACTGGTCTCCCAGGAAGAGGCCCACCCCTTTGCATATACCTATACCCCAGCCCCATGCTTTATTCCAAATAAGCCACAGTGACAGGTCCAGGGCACCAACTGAGTATAAAATATATTTAACTAAATATTTTTTGTTTTTAATACTAACAATACAATTTATTGCAGAGTGAGTTCAGATAACTTCTTAAAAAGAAAAAAAAAATAAAACCATGGATAGTTCTACCATTCAAAAATAACCAACTCACTGTTAGTATTTTGGTATATCTTCTTCTACACTGTTTTCTATTGTATAGATGTGTACCAACACGTGGTTATAAAGTACATGTTGTTTCATTACTTGACATTTTCTTTACTATTACTTAACCATTTAATGTAAATAACATATTATTTTCACATCCACTTTATGGATAAACTGTAATTTACTTAATTTATCCACAGCTGGAAGAAATTTAGGCCGTTTTTAGTATTTTCACTACACTGCACTATAAATGATGCTGCTGTGAATATCATTATAAACATGCACTCACATTTATAATTATCCCCACATAATATATTACCAGAAATTAAGCTTACGTGCAAAAGAGTGAGCCGTTTATTTAGCTGCTGTCTCTCAGCCCCCAATCCACTCTTCTATACTTGGCTTTGCAAGGCTGGGGGCAGGGACTCTGCAAGTTGGGTTCGCCAACAGGGGGCGCTGCGGGAGAACTGGAAAACTAAAGGAGAGCAGGCACTTGGCAGTAAGAAGGCTGCTCCTGCCAGCAGTTCTTCCTCCTAGCAGCAGCAATTTCCAGTTTCCAGCTCCATTTCACAGCTGCAGAACTAGCAAGATTGCACCCCCTCAGAGACATGAGCTGGCCAGTGTCCTTCCTCCAAGGTCTAGGTCCAGTTTGGTCCTCATCCTTATTCGAGCTGCTAGATTTTATTAACTGCAGCCTCTTCCCTGGGTTCCCCCAGCTCTGGAGACAGATGATGATTGCTTCCTGAGCCTATAATCTGCCTTATACCAAAGTTCTTATTTGCCTTTCTGTCCTCCGGTATCTACTTGGCCAATTCCTTATACAGTTGATCCTTGAACAACATGGGTCTGAACTGCATGGTTGCACTAACACATTTTTTTCAACAAATATATATACAGGACCGTAAACGCATTTTCTCTACCTTCTTCTTTTTTTTTTTTAAGATTTTATTCATTTGACAGAGACAGCACAAGCAGGAGGAGCAGCAGGGGGAGGGAGAGAAGCAGGCTCCCCGCTGAGCAGGGAGCCTGATGCAGGGCTCAATCCAGGATCCCAGGATCACGACCTGCACCAAAGGCGCCTCTCTTATGATTTTCTTTTTTAAAAAAATATTTTTATTTATTAGAGAGAGATATTGAGAGAGAGAGAGAGAGAAGCAGGCTCCATGCAGGGAGCCTGACTGTGGGACTCGATCCAGGGTCTCCAGGATCACACCCTGGGCTGAAGGTGGTGCTAAACCGCTAAGCCACCAGGGCTGCCCTCCCTTATGATTTTCTTAATAACATTTTCTTTCCTCTAGCTTACTTTCTCATAAGAATACAGTGTATAATACATACAACATACAGATATGTTGACTATTTATACTAGTGATAAAGCTTCTGGTCAACAGTAGGCTGTTAATAATTAAATCTGGGAGAGTAAAATGGTAAAAGTGGATTTTTGGATGCGTGGGGGTGTCTCTAACTTTCCCACGGTGTTCAAAGATGAACCATACTTATATATTTTTTTTTCTTTTTAAAGATTTTATTTATTTATTCATGAGAGACGAAGAGAGAGAGAGAGAGGCAGAGACACAGGCAGAGACACAGGCAGAGACATAGGCAGAGGGAGAAGCAGGCTCCATACAGAGAACCCCATGTGGTACTCCATCCCAGGTCTCCAGGATCATGCCCTGGGCTGAAGGTAAGCACTAAACTTCTGAGCCACCCAGGCTGTCCTACTTATATATTTTTAAAAAATATTTTATTTATTTGAGAGAGAGAGAGTGAGAGAGCACAAGTTGGGAAGGGGGAGGAGCAGAGGGAAAGGGAGAAGCAGGCTCCCTGCTGAGCAGGGAACCCTACGTGGGGCTCAATCCCAGGACCCCGAGATCATGACCCAAGCCGAAGGCAGAGGCTTAAATGACTGAGCCACCTAGGCACCTCAGGTCAACTGTATGTAAACTGTATTAAAATAATGGGTATGTTTCTGGTTTCCTTACTGGACCTTGACTGATACATAGGATATATATACTTTAAGGGCTTTTGGTATAGACTGCCAAATTGCCTTCTAGAAAGGTTTTACCAACTTATATTCTCATAGTTGCATTGCCCTGATTCTGTACACCAGATGAACTAGGCATTTGCAGGTTAGTGTAGTTCTCTACAACTATGTTATTAGCACTGAGTATTCTCATCTTAAAAAATAAATTCACAAATAACAGGTGAAAAGAGGGACATTACTGTTATTTTAAGAAATGCAAAATTATCTTTAAGTAATCCTGATATGTGCAAGACACTGAATGAGGTCCTGTCCTGTACACATGTAACTTATCATTTGTACCTGATTTCTACCAGGGAGAGAGGTCCTCCCCTACCAGGACTAAGGAATGGAAGAGGATTGGGGAGCCAAGAAGAGGCTTTTTACCCTGGAGTGTTCGTTCTGCTGTTTTCAAAGTGAGGATGTTAACAAAACTTTAAAGGACTCGTCTACTTGCTTTAGGTTTAAGAGGATATCAGAAGCCTGGGGAAAAAAAAGAAACTTTTTTTTGTTTTAGGTAATCTCTACACTCAGTGTGGGGCTCCAACTCACAACCCAGAGATCATAAGTCGCATGCTCTATAGTCGGAGCCAGTCAGACACCCCACAGAAACTACTACTGGATGTTACAAAGCAAAGTGACAAAGGAGAAAGGAAGTAGACAGACTGCTGGAACCCTCAGAAGTGAAGACAGAGGTGACAGCACTAGCTCCAAATGAGCAGGAACAATCTTGGTCAACAGGGAAGGGATGTGTCACTGATGGCTGCCACACAGAGGAATCCTCAAACTGCTGTTCTGCAGTGAGCAGCAAACGGCTGCACTCTTGGACAGCCAATGTTTCTTCCCAGAGCATGGTGGGTACATCCTATTAAAGCCTAAAGACACTTACTGGGTGCCCAGAATGTGCTAGGTTCAACAGAAGACAAGACAGATAAGACACACTTCCTTTCCTGTAAAATGTAAAAACTGGAAGGAAATTGTGCATTAGTATGATCCTATGCCTTTGCTACCAGACAGGTCAATAGGTCCCAGGGTAATCAGCTTTATGAAAATACATTTGTAGTTCAAAAGCCACATAAAGCCTAAAAATCTGGAATCCAATTCACCCAGAAGTGGAGGACCTCCTTGCTGAGTGTCTAATGTATTCTCAATCTGTTTAACCAGTGTAACCCAGCACCTAGAACAGTGCCTGGCTATTAGCAGGCACTCAACAAATATGTGTAGATTGAGTGAATGAGAGAAGATTCCCTGATATCCTGATTCCATTGATTTGAGCGGGGTTGAAAATTAAACTTTTTTTTAAAGTTCCTTGTTTTACCCTGTTCTGGAAACTATGAGTTAAATGACAATATTACAAAAGTACCTAAAAGTTTATCTGGCTTACAGTGGATGCTGCTGCATCATAAGCCACTAGTGTGTAGAATGGTCAGTATGATATTTCCACCACTCAGGCAAAAATAAGCCAACAGTACATGCTCTGCCAGCAGTGGGATTAGGAGGTTATACCTGTAAGTGGCCATCAGGATGTTAGCTACCAGATTTAGAGTAATTCCATCCACTGGCTTTAGATGACCTTGCCTACCTAAATACTCAGAACCTACCTGTATAAAACTTCATCAGTGAAGGGACCAACAACTTGGTGGAGAGAGGATGGTTTTCAATCATTTCAAAAAACTTCTGGGTTCGTGGCTGAACAGCTGGGTTGGTCATAAACATGACTTCTACCAGTTTGGCCACCAGATATGGATTTCGGATGTAGTTCTGGTTACACAACATCACAACGAGGAACATCACAATATCCTGAGTACAGGGCTCATACAGCACCTGAGGAGAGTATCTGGAGAGAGGCAAGAAGAGCAAGAAATAAAGCTCTCAGAAACTCTAGCTGGGTGGGTGCTGGGGTCATCAAGCAGGGAAGTGGGGGGCCATAGTTCTAGGAGCCAAGACACTGAATTCTCTTCAACTTGCTGAGTTTCAAATGACTGTTTACTTTAGAACTAGAAAGATTTAAAATCTATTGTGTCTACTGGCTGAGCATGTTATATTAACTTATACTATTTTAGGAAATAAACCAAAGCCATGATTAAATTATGAGGTGAGTCTCATAAAAGATCTTCACTACTGAAAACACTTAAAGATTTTTTTGGTTTAAAGATTTTATTTTTAAGGAATCTCTATACCCAACGTGCAGCTCAGACTCACAACCCCAAGATCAAGAGTCACATGCTCCACTGACTGAGCCAGCCAGGTACCTCTAAAAATTTTTTCTGATAGTTGTTTTAATTAAAAAAAAAAAAAATCTCAAGTGTCAGTTATAAACTCAAACCATTTCTTTGTAAGCTTTCTCCAATGTTATAATTGAGAAAAATTTTAGTACAAAATATAGATGTGGGTATTTCTGGCTTTTGAATGTTCACATAGATATTTATAAACTGTTTGCTCCTTTTGTTTCTCAGAAACATGTACTTGATTATTAGAAATTCAACTCAATTTTCAGAGAGTATATTCTTATCAGCATTGTTAATCCTCCTTCTGTCTTGAAGATATTATTGGAACTGGCTTGGTGCCACAGTTGGATTTATTTTTACAGTCTCCAGGCAGCATTTGGTTACAGCAGTTACATAAAAATTTCAGGCAGAAAATGGAGGGCTTGCAATACAGTTCATAATACGATATACACATTATGTATAAAAACAAATCAGAACCATGGAGTATATCAAAGGCACTTACTGTACAATAAAAAATAAAAATTCAGCAACATCTTCTACATAAAACTCAGGCAATGCTGCAAATACCTTGGGGACATCAGAGTTTAAAGGCAGTGTTATACTGTCAAAGAGAATAAAAGCACAAGTTACAAATCAAAATCACGGCACCTGAAACTATAAGGATTATTACGCGGCTGTTACAAATAAGTATTTTATTGGGGGAAAACCTCTTACAGGCCAGGAGACCAGAATCTGAAATGAACAGGGCAGAATGAAGGCAGTGGATACACTAGGACGTGCAGGAGAGTTTTCTCTTTTTATTTATTTTCTGCTATGGTTAAGGTAATAAAATAAGGACATAGAATGGTGATACTTGGTCACTTTATGCAACTCAAACTGTTTTGAGACAACAGTGCTACATATATACTTTAAAATAATATTTTCTACCCCTGTAGAGGGCCTTTGGCCAACCTCATCAACATCAGGGACCCAGAGATTTTACAGTAACAATTAACCAATAATAATTGGTTGGTATTTTCCTGGAGGACCTTAATCCAGTGCTTAAGAGGACCTAATATCCTATATCTCTTGGTTTTAGTTTCCAATTTATAGATTTCCTTTTCTGTCAATCTCTTGCCAATTTGTAAAAAGGAAGAGGCCAAAATTAAACTAATAGGTGCTAACACTCCCTTCTTATTGTAATTACTGGGAAAACACTTATTAATATTTACTAATTTTGCAACCTATACAAGTACAGTCTAGAAATTGAATAATGGACTTGATAATGTAAGGATTTGGGGTTTTGGCTGTTGACTGCAGGACAGAGAAGACGACACAGCCTAAAAGGGGAGAGAGGAGGTGAAGGGGAAGGTGGTACACTCACTCGGGATAGGCGGGGTCCAGGATGCGGAGCAGCAGCTGGATGAGAAGGCCATAAAAATTCAGACATCTTCTCAGAAAGCTCTCATCAAGTAAACCAGCATCAGCACAGGCCTTGCACCGCACCAATTTCTGTGGAAGGAGGCATGCCCCCACCCACAGATTAGTTGGTAGCCAAGCGCCTGCAACATTGACTGGCCAGGAAATGGGCCAGGAGGTGGAAAGTCAAGGTTCTAAGGCTTTCTTGAGCTTCATCTCTAACTAGCTATAATATGCTGGTCATGGAGCACACAGTAAAGGCTCAAAAAAGTAGTTATTACCATTATATTTAAATAGCTTGACTGGGGGACATGCTTGATTGGGGAGGTGCTTTGATGTCAGAGATGGTTAGTGGAAAGAGGCCAGACAAATCTGCATCTGAATTCCAGGTGATCACTTACAAGCTGCCCCTGGGCAAAAAACACTTGTCCACTGAGGGTCCCACGCCTGCCTCAGAGGACAGCTGTGAGAAGGAAATGCATGCATTGGCACATCAGTTTAAACGTTTCCCTGCTCCTTCCAACATGTCCTGTGGGGTGCTTAAGGGGGTCTACAGACCCCAGAAAAGGGCCCCTGGTTTATTCTTTTTTCTTTTTTTTTTTTTTTTTTTTTAATTTTTTGCCCCCCTGGTTTATTCTGCATTCCAAGCAGGTCTAGTCTATTAGTAAATAAGACATATCTATCTTAACTTGCACCAGAAACAGAAGTTAAAATGTCCACATATCCTCCTACTAATTTTTTTTAAAGATTTTATTTATTTATGAACGACAGAGAGAGAGAGAGAGAGAGGCAGAGGCATAGGCAGAGGGAGGAGAAGCGGGCTCCAAGCAGGGAGCCTGATGTGGGACTCAATCCCGGGACCCCGGGATTATACCCTGAGCAGAAGGCAGACACTCAACCACTGAGCCACTCAGGCATCTCTCCTCCTCCTAATTATCAGAAAATAGAACCAGCTAATATTGTTTTATAATTTGAACAAAAACATATAAAAAATACATAAAATTGCTGTCTACACTCCCTTCCTTGTACAGCCTTTGCCCAGCATCTATCTGCAGCTGTGTCTCACCAGAGTCTACAGTTAGGTTCTGTGCAGTGGATCATTTCTAATGACAAATGAAGATTGAGGGACGAAGGAAGGTAGGGGCGGGGGTCTTCCCACTGCCTCGAGTCCACTTGGTCACATATTGTAAAATGCATGGCTGGCACACTGGCTGGCGCCTGTGCGTTTTCGGTCACGGAGCTGGGAAGATCTTGCACAAGGGTGAGAAAGGCAGGTAATGACAAAACCACAAAGAATTCATGTTGTCACTGGCATAAGCACCTGCAGATTCTGTCCTGATTTAAATACTATATGTAGACCCAGGTGACATTACCAACAAGTTTGAAAGTGCTGTGTTTTATCTTTAGGGGAAAGAACAATGAAGAAAAAGGATGCTACATGGCTCACTCAAGGCACACATTCTGGTAGGACAATTGCTATTATGAGGCTGATTTATAATGACTTCAACTAACTTTACAAACCTTAAGCTGAGTTTTGCAGCGCTTCAGCATTTCACGGTGTCTGGTTGCCAGTGGGGAATCTTTCCATTGACTTTCATTATTTTTCAAATCTTCCACAGTTCTGAAACCAAAGACTGACAGTCAAACACAAGAAGACACACGGATCCATCTTATCTGTTCATTTTGACCATTCTGATGACTCTCTTATACACATTTCCTCCCACATTTTAGCATCTTTAAAGTCACAGTATTTCTTACCATTAATTGGCAGAATTTTTCTTTCTTACTGGTTCCTAATATAATGAGTGTCTTAAAATTGATGGTACTTTAGATTTAATGAAATATAGTAATTTCTTTTGGAAAGAAATTCATCGTTTCCTTATTTCCCTGGGAGGGAGAAAAAGAAGTCCTTCATGAAAATTCAAGGTTTTTCTGCCCGGCCAATTATCCCAAAACCAAAGGCTAGTTCAACAATGGCAGTTCCTTTTCCTCTTCTGCAATCGTTCCACTCCACGTGGAATGCTCTTCTCTGAGATTATCTTTGTAGGTTGCTCCTTTACTTTCTTCAGCTGCCTGCCCAAATATCACCTGCCAGTTAGGCCATACGCTGCATATAAAGACTGGCTGACTTAATGCTATTTCAAATTATCTCTATCAAGACAATGTATAGAAAACTGGAAGTTGGTGAATTTTTTGAAACTACTCTTTCCCAGACTCCCTTGCTGGCGGTGAATCTGCCCATGACCTAGCTTCCATCAAGAGGTAAACCCTCACTGAAGGCAGAAGTGAATCCTGGGGAGTAGCAGCCACACAGTTTTTCTGGAGCACAGTGGTGGTGGAATTGTGCCTCAAACAATAACAGAGGCTCTACCATCAGTATGAACTCTGGTCAGGTTCAAAGGAGAACTCCAGGTACAGACTTCACTTTCATAAACTGATGATCTGACAGAATGACTGCAGCCACTGAGACTGCCAAGTGGTGCGTATCTATGCAGCAAATGGGGAGGAGATGGCACTGGTAGGTGCTCTGAAGCACTGTGGGATGGCAGACTGGCTTGACAGCCTGCCTCTAGGGAGCCACATGGAACAGGTAGTGGAACAATGAGGAAAAGTGCAAGGCAACCTTGTCCGGCTTCCAACTGGGTGGTCATGACAACAAGTGTGGCGACAAATTTGTTTTTTCAAACTGCTGTAGATTTCAGAGCACCTGCAATTATTACTTCCCTCCCACATTCTTGTTCCTTACCATGGAAGTTAACAGATCTATAGGTTTTATGGGCTGGGACTTGAACATCTTTGGGACATTGTTATTCTACCTACCACAATTGTAGTGGCAGAATGTGGGTGTGTATGTGGAATGGATCCTGGGGATGCCTGATCAGCAAGAGTGAAACATGTGAACATCCTTCTACGTAGGACTAAATTCATCGACACGGTTTTATCTACCAGAGATCCTGGATTTAAGATTATCATGACTAGCTGAGAGGGGTTTTAAATGTGTGCCCAGCTAGTGGACTCAAACTGGGAATTGACAGTGACCTACGCTGAGTGAAGCTGAGCTACCTGGTATCCCTTGACATAATTTAGACGAAGGAATCTAAAGTTTAAGAAACTGAGATATTAATATTAATACACCATGTGTGATTGGCTCAATCTCTCTTCCCAAAACACACCCTCTCGCCTCCCATATCCTAGAGGAAGTGTCTCATATCACAGCACGGGAAAATACACAGGTGAGGGGAATATCGACATCTTTGCAAAGCACAATAGTGATTGTCCACAGTGGGTTGGGAGTGAAAGCAGTCAATGGTACCATTGAAATGGATCATCCAAAGGCAGTAAAAGAGATGGGATCCCAGGGCTCCAAGATGAAGAAACAGACAAATTCACAATCAGTTTGAAATTATATAAGCCTTTCTCAACAAATGATATTATAAGCTGATAAAATCAGCAGATAGAAGAAAAATTTGAATAAAGGATTAACAAACCGATTAGATATGACCTAGCCAACAAATATGAGACTGTGTAATAAGCCACACAGAAAGCATAATCTTTTCAGGTCTATATGGAACATTTACTCATGTACATGTTAGGCTATAAAGCATATTTCTTTTTTTTTTTTAAAGATTTTATTTATTTATTCATGAGAGACACACACAGAGAGAGAGAGAGAGAGAGAGAGAGAGGCAGAGACACAGGCAGAGGGAGAAGCAGGCTCCATTCAGGGAGCCTGATGTGGAACTTGATCCTGGGTCTCCAGGATCAGGCCCTGGACTGAAGGCGGCGCTAAACCACTGAGCCACCCAGGCTGCCCTAAAGCATACTTCAATAAAGTTCAAAGTATATAAATCAGAACACGTCCTCTGACCACAATGTAATTTAGCTAGAAATCAATAACAAAAGATAGACAAATCCCCCAAGAATCCAGAATTTTAACAATATATTTTTCAATAACCCACAGGTCAAATAAATAATAAAAATTAGAAAATATTTTGAACTGAACAGTAAAATATGACATACCACAATGAGGGATGGAGCTAAAACCACGCTTTGAGGGAAAGAAACAACTTAAATGCATATACGAGGGCTGAAGATGAATGATGTAAGGTACCAGTCTTAAGAGGCAATAGAAGTATCAACAAAAAAGCAAATCTAAACTAAAAGAAAGCAGAAGGAAATAATGAAGATCCTATAGACATTAAAATGATGAAGATATTATGAACAAATTTAGGCCTAGAAATTTTGAAACTGTAGATGTCACAGAAATATTGACACAAGATGAAATAAAACTGTAAACAGTCATATATCTAATAACTGAATGAAACACAATTAAAAACTTTCCCATAAAAGAAAACCCAGCCTAGGCAGCTTCATCAGTGAATGTTTCTAAACATTTAAGAAAGAAGTAACATAACTGCTATATAATAAACTCTTCCAAAGAACATAAAAAGAGAATACTACTCAACTCATTCTATATGGCAAGCATGATATTGATACCAAAATCTTCTTTTTTTTTTAAGATTTTATTTATTCATGAGAGATGCAGAGAGAGGCAGAGACACAGGCAGAGGGAGAAACAGGCTCCATGCAGGGAGCCCAACGCAGGACACTATCCCAGGACTGCAGGATCATGACCTGAGCCAAAGGCAGATGCCCAACCACTGAGCCACCCAGGCATCCCAATACCAAAATCTAAAGAAGACTTAACAAAAAATGAAAAGTATAGGTCAATCTTTCTTTCTTTTTTTTTTATTTTTTTTTAAGATTTTATTTATTTATTCATAGAGATGGAGAGACAAAGAGAGAGAGAGAGAGAGAGAGAGAGAGAGACGGGCAGAGACATAGGCAGAGGGAGAAGCAGGCTCCATGCAGAGAGCCTGACGTGGGACTCGATCCCAGGTCTCCAGGATCATGCCCTCAGGTGCAGGCAGCGCTAAACCGCTGCGCCACCAGGGTTGCCCTAGGTCAATCTTTCTTTTGAACACAGACTCAAAAATCCTAAGCAGAATATTAGCAAACTAAATATCCAAGGAGTCACAAAAGCAATAATATAAAAGCTGAATTCATTTCAGGAATGAGAAGCTGGTTTACTATCAGAAAATTAGTTGATACAATTCAACCACATTAACAGAATAGAGAAAAAATTTTCTGATCTCTTAACAGCTATAGAAGTATTTTAAAATTCAACTTCTGTTAGGAATAAAACACTTTTAGAATACTAGAAATAAAAAAAAAATACTAGAGGGATCCCTGGGTGGTGCAGCAGTTTAGCGCCTGCCTTTGGCCCAGGGCATGATCCTGGAGACCTGGGATCGAATCCCACGTCGGGCTCCCGGTGCATGGAGCCTGCTTCTCCCTCTGCCTATGTCTCTGCCTCTCTCTCTCTCTCTCTCTGTGACTATCATAAATAAAAAAAAAAAAAAAGAAAATTAAAATTAAAAAAAGTAAAAATAAAAATACTAGAAATAATGGGAAATGTTCTTCATCTGGCAATAGAGGATATACAAAAAAACTTTCCTCTATTAAATTAGAACAACAGAAAAATTTCAAGAAAGTTGCCTCTATTCAAGATTGTACCAGAAATTATAGCCAGTATACTAAGGCACAGAAAAAAAGTGTAAGAAAGAAAACTGGCATCATTTGAAACAACACAAATATATGTAGGAAGAAAATCTTAAAGTATCTACAGAGTAAGCATCAGCACTAACAGGTGACTATCAGGACAGATATACAGAGATAGAGTTACAGATGTAGATATGACATACTTTTTCTCACAGCCAGATGTGTACATAGGCCCTGGACCAAATGCAGTGGCTACACTATTATTATTCCAGAGGACCTATTCAGAATGTGTTTGCTTCCTTCCTGTTCCTGTGATTTGTATATTTGGAGGCGTTGGTACATGGGGGAAAATGCTTAGATTAAGAAACACGATGGTGCTAATGAATTGGAAACTGAGGCTACTATCTGGCCATTCTGGGTTCCTTACGCTATAGGACAACATGCAAAAAAGGCAATTACATGATGGCAGGAGTAAATTATCTCATTCATTAAGGGAGACTAGAGTTACTGTTTCAGAATCCAGGGAAGAAGGAGTATAGGTCTTAGAATCCAGGAGATCCTTTAAAGGGCCTCCTGGTCAACACCATGCTCAGTTAATGGAAGCCTAGTAACCACATTCCAAGTGTTGAGAACTCTTAGAAATCAAGGTTGGGTCACTCTGCCACCTAAAGAACTCTGGTCGACTGAGGACCATGGATGTGGAAGTAGAAGCAGATGTTGCACTGCAATCTATGTACTCCCCACATTCAAATCTACTGGTCACAATGGAACTGCTTGCTTTGTGAGAGCAGGTGGTTCCTCAGGCAACCCCAGGACATGGACTCAGGTACATACCTATTGAGCTCCCGGATGGCCCGCAGTCTACGGATATAGCGACGGCAGCTTGGCAGAATGGAGAGGTGGTGGGCATGCAGGGTAAGAAAAAAGCATTCTGTAGGAAATTTCGGCTCAGAAAATGGAGGCTGGTCTCCATCTAGGAAAAATAACATAAAATAAATAAATAAATAAATAAATAAATAAATAAATAAATAAATATTAACATAACTCCCTAAATATCTTATCACTTTGTTTCTGGATTATCTATTTATTTATTTAAAGATTTTATTTTTAAGTAATCTCTACACCCAATGTGGGGCTCGAATTCACAACCCTGAGATCAAGAGTTGCAGGCTCCACCACTAAGCCAGCCAGGTACCCCTGTTTTTGGATTATTTACAGATATACAATAGTAATCTGAATTCCCTTCAATTTGTATCTAATTCCTATTAGTATGTATATTTTTCAACAAGTATATTTTATTTTCTATGATATGCACTGCTTTCATTTTTTCCCAAAAGAAAAAAAACTGTCTTTTGGTAGAATTTAGTTTGGGCCTTATACATTTATTAAAGTTTTACATTTTGAAAAACACGATTCTATTAAACATATGACACATATTTTGCCCCATTTTTAAATTTTACATATTCATTTTGTCTCCCTCTACAAAAAACATTTATCTATTAAGATACTGTATATACATATTGTCTGATGATATGCTTCATTTCCTAAATCATTATAAATTTATTTCCCTCATGGCTGAGTCAAATCCTCTATTTGGTGTTTTCATGTTTTATTATTTTATATATATACACATATGTACATAAAATAAAGTATGTATATAAAATAAAGCATATATGTGTATATACATGTGTATACATATATACATATATGTATATACACACATATACATAAAAATATGTGTATACATGTGTATATATACACACATGTATATACACACACACATATATATTTTTAAATGTTTAACCCATTGATTCTTCTGGAATTTACTAGTCCATGATATGATTCCAAGATGATATCAGGGGCTACCTATTCAAATGACACTAATCAAATACTAACTTTATTGTTCATCAGCTACTTACTTCTTATTATAGTTTACATGTTTTTCTGTAATATATGCACCCATCTGATCATGATGCTGCCTGGTAAGCATGGAATCTCTATCCTATTCCATGAATGACTTTATAATATTTAAAAAATAAACACCATAGGGTTTTGATGTCTGTCATTAACATGCTTTATAACACAGAAAGGAAAAAGTTCAACAATTGTAATACCTTTAAAAGATTCATATTTTAATATGAACAAATTCATCAAGATCTATGCAATATTTTATGAGAAGTTTAATTGGTATATATAAAATCTTTATCATAATTAAGTCTCTGCTATTATTTTTATTATATTTCTTTTTCTTTCTTTCTTTTTTTGTTTTACTCTGAATAGTAGTATTTCTTTCTACTTGTTCTATGTATCCATTTGACTTTGGCTAAGCCAAATAAGAACTTTTTTATTGCATTAATTTTTATTGTGTGTCTCTGGCTCATAAATTCATTTTCTGAAGAGAAAATAATAATTTGTGAGGAATCATTAGCATCCAAATAAAATAAGTTTACAAAAAGTTTTTAAATAAAAGGGCAGCATTTTAATGACCTCACAATGAGCAATGTCACTCACAAAGTTCAGCCAGCCAGTCATTCACATCCTCCATTGTAGCATTCACTCTCGTCTCGTCATTAGGAAGAGTAATCCGACACCTTGGGTGGAATATATACGTGGGATCCACCGTCTCTAACTTGATCTTTGTACTTAGCTGCTGCAGCACCCAAAGGAAATTCAGCATGAATCCATCTGTAGATACCAATCTATCATCTGTCTGTGGATTATGAAAAAAAGATATTTAGAATAATGATTTAAATGGAAATTTTGGCACAATTTTATAAAAAAGGAGACCAGATATTCATCCCAAAGTTGGTGAGAGGACATATATGGTCACTGTTATTCTCCCAGCAGGTGCCCTCTCATGGAGTAGAAATCCTCTGTGAAGCATTTAATATGTTTACTGAATCTCTGGAAAGACCTTGGAAGTCTGTGATACTGTTAATTTTACAGAGGGAGAAACTAAGGCTCAGAGAGTTAAATGATTCGCCCAAGATCTTCAAAATTAACTAAGCAGAAACACAGTAAATGTTGCTTCCTTTCTCTTCTTTATTTCCCATCAAGAACATCAAAACCCTAGTTTCACTCAGCACCACTACCAGTTTTTCTGGTCCACATCATTAATGAAGTCCTATATTAATAACATAACAATTATAATGATGGTAGTTACCATTAGTTGTGTGTCCATGGTGCACCAGGCACTGTTCAACAGCATTATGGATAGTAAACCTAGAGTTAGGTACCATTATCACCCCCATTTAGCATGTAGGAAACTGAGGCACAAATAAATGTCTATGGTCCCACTATCGGGAAATGGTAGCTGGGGCCAGCAGGAAACCCAGGTGATCTCTTCTCTATACCTTTCTTCTTTTTCTGAGTAGAAATGTCACATCATTCACCATTACTTTTTAGTAACATAGGAA
The DNA here is from genome assembly GCF_003254725.2 of Canis lupus dingo. Taxonomy (NCBI): domain Eukaryota; kingdom Metazoa; phylum Chordata; class Mammalia; order Carnivora; family Canidae; genus Canis; species Canis lupus. The sequence continues at coordinate 63,445,433 of NC_064247.1, read as the reverse complement.
AGATTCCCTTTTAACTTCTCTGCGCTTGCAAAGTAAGTCCAGGCGATTGTTCCTCACCAGATCTGATACACTTTTAACCTTGTAACTGGTCTCCTCAGGTCTGCTTCTGACCCTCCTCCCACCTTAGTCCATTCTCCACACAACACATTTGGTGGTTTCCTTGCTGCAAAACCCCTCAGTGGCTTCTCATTACAGTTCTCAGCACGTCAGCCCCCACCTGATGAAGCCACTGCCTGCCCCATTAGCCCATGACTCACCACTCTCCCTCCTGTATATTACCCTCCAGCCACTGAAGTCTGCGTGTGGGGTTTGTTCCAAAGCTAGATCATTCTCACCTTGGTGCCTTACATGTGTCTAGAAAACTCTTCCCAGCCTTGTAATGGCTGACTTTCACATCAGCAGGTCTCTGATCAAACATCACCTCTTTAAAGGCATCTTCCCTACCACTTGATCAAAAATCACTCCTGTACCTTCCTTCTGGTACTTCCATGGTCATTCTCGAGTCCTCTACCTTGCTTTATTTGCTTCACAGACTTTTACAACTGCCTGAAATAATATATTTATTTAAGATTTTATTTATTTGACAGAGAGGGAGAAAGAGCACAAGCAGGGGGAGCAGAAGAGGGAGAGGAAGAAGCAGGCTCCCCGCCAAGAAGGGAGTCTAATGCGGGGCTCAATCCCAGGACCCTGGGATTGTGACCAGAGCCAAACGCAGAAGCTTAACTGCCTGAGCCACCCAGGTGCCCTTGAAATAATATATTTATACGTCTACTCATTTAGCCTTTGGAACATAGGTGGTACAGAGGTAGGAAGTCCTATCCTGCTCAATATATAATGTCTCCATTTCCTAGAACAATACCTGGTTGGTACCGAGTAAGTACAAGTTAGATGAATGAATTTAGTGAATCAGTAAAAGAAGTCTTTTGGAATCCTACCTGCATCTGTGCTTTCTTCATATTGGCATTGACGACAGCTGCCATGTAACCAAGAGCGGCCTCACGGGTCTCACCGTTTAACAGAATACTATGCAGAATCTTGAAAAGCTCTTGCTGGAATTTATTTTAGAAAAAAAGAAAAAAAAAATTAAGACTCAATTTTAAAAACTATTCCTTTTGACTTCAAGAACAGTGAGGCTTCTTCCCCCCCTTCTCTCTGGAGTGGGGGAGGCAGGTAGTTATAGTTTTAATAAAATGGCCCTTGCTATGGTCTTTTCAGGACAGGCTCAAAATTACCTTAACTACACGTCATTTGTCCATAATTTTGCTGCTGAAAGTCTCAGGACTTAAGACTATCAATCTATACTTGGGACACATGAGTCATCAAGGAGTATGTGCAAACTAACAGCACTCACTCACTCTTAGGTTTTACAAGCCTATGAGAGAGAGAGGATAGAGACAGAGCATGGCCACTAGCCTCAAAACCAGTGCCCAGTGATACCACATAGTACTGTTGTGGCAGGTATTACTCAAGACACAGGTTATATATATACAACTCTCTGTTACTTGTCCTTTGAATTCATTTACCAAACACCTACCCTTCCCAGCTCCAAGTAATGCTGCAGTGATTGGCTGACCACGCGAGTGTTTTCCAGGGTAATGGCAGGCCCTGAGAAATATTTTTCAACCACTTTAGCCTGGAAAGAGAAGGGGAAAATTCCATTGATATATGATTATGATGTTTGTTTGGGAAGGAATCTGAACATAAGAGCAGCAAAGTCCAAGTGGCCACTGTACTTACGTCATCTTCCGCAAAGACTGAGAAGCTAAAGAAAGCTCCCAAATAAGAGAGTCTCTGCAGCTCCCGCCCAGAGCCAGGGCTTAAGGATTTCGGCAACCACAAGGGCAAAGAAGCCACCTGCGCAAAAAATAGAAGAAGCGAGTCAAACTACTAAGCCGGCAAGTGAGGGAAAAATGTCATGAACAGAGTTCTCAACAGCCAACCTGTTCAGCTGGTTCTCAGCCATCAGTACAATGGCTGATGGTTAACACAAAAACCCAAAGCTTGCAAATGTGCTAGAATCCTAGGATCTCTGTTGGTATTTTCTCATCTCAGATGGAGGAGGAAAAGCCTCCAAATCCTCTACATTTTCACAAGATAGTCTTTTTTTTTTTTTTTTTTTTACAAGATAGTCTTTTTAATTCTGATGTTTCGAGAAGCTCTTTGATAGAGTTCAGATGAACTATTTTTACACTATCAAAGGACTCAAGTAAATTTTCCCATAGGATTTATTCCCCTAGTTGCATAATACTTGTACAAAAATCACAGAAGAAAATAAATAACTTCATCTTACACAGTAACACACACAGGGTTAACCAATTTAACTGAGAGCCACCCAGACGTGTTACCTGCATCTAATCTAAAATGTCCTCTAAGGGCTGTTTTTTCACATAATGTTACTTTAAAGGGATATCTTCTGAGTTACACATTCATTGAATATGTGCAAGTCCATCGGGGAAGCACTCACCAAATTGCACACGGGGTGTGTCTTCCCAAACTTGGTTTCACAAAGCTCACCTAAAGCCTAGAAATAAGGTCAGACGTGTCATTTATTGATTTATCTATTTATTTATGATCAGAAAGTGTCATTTAAATGTATTCCATCTTAAACTGACTGCTATGTGTAACACCAAGGAACAGCTTTAATGCTGTTATAAATACATATACATTCCTTCCAAAATACTAACAGCTTTACTGCTTTTCTGATAAGTTAACACCTGCACATCATAAAAAAATGTTCAGATAAAACAGAAATACAAAATGAAACTAAGAATCACTCATAAACTTTACCCTAATCGATAACCTCTACTGATATCTTGGTTTACAGCTTTCCAGACATATTTTTGTACATATACACATTGAAATCAATGCATATATTTTTACAAAAAGTGATTTTTTCACATAACATCTTTCCATGTCAAAGATATGCTTCATAAACTCTAGATGGCTAGTTTTGCCAGTGCTAAACTATAAATAATTACTACCTAATAAGCTACCAAATTCAGAACATGTTTAAAAGTATTACTTGGTTTCAAGAGCTCTGATATTTTTGACAACTCCAACATTTTCCTTTGGAGCTCCAATCATTTTTACATTAGAGAATCAGGAAAAAGAGCTTTTAGGGACATAAACACAGTTTAACACAGCTCGTGTATTCCAACCAAAGAGTGAGTTTAATTTTCTGTGCTGTGAACATAGCCACCAGAATTCCCGAGCCAGCCAATGGAAGCTACTTCTGAGTCAGTGCATTTAGGCACTGACATGTCTTTGAGGTGCCTCTGAGAAGGAAAGGTTCTCACTGAGCAGTGCAGGGGTTCTCAAACCGTGCTGTCCATTAAGATCACCAGGGGAGGTTGGAAGGCCCAATGCCAGGCCCCATCCTCACCACACCCATAATGTATGGAATCACAGTGTGTGGGAAGCTAGGCATCAGGTGTTTTAAAAATATCTGCAGGTAATCCCAGGGTATGACAGCATTAGGATGCACTGAGCCAGAGAATAATCACAGTTGTTTCTGACTCTAGCTCCAGTGGTCTTCCTCTTCCTGCTCCCATTGTCCTTCTGTGTACTGCACTCCCTCGGCTGTATGAGCATCAATAATGGTACAAAATAAAACTATTGTCTGTCATAATGGAGGCCTTTGTCTTTTGACCAAGAAGAACATTTTGTTGATATCTGACCCAAAAGCTGAAACATCGAGCCAGTTTAGACTGCAACAGAAAAGCTAACAATTCTGTGAAGGAACATTTACATCATCTGCTGATAATTAATGTGCACTCAAATATTTCATCACTGAGCTCAAACAATCAGATGGCTTCACTTCCTTTCATCTGGCACACACAGAATAATGCATAGGGATTAACAAAATTTTATTAGAAACTCGAATGGCATGGGCAGTAGGAAGAGCCCAGACATACATCCATTCAAAGTTATTTTTTTGCCTTCTAATTTCCCAGCACTATCTTAGTCTCTTAGCTCCATTTTGATTAAAACTGAGACATGCACCCTTTGTGTATACCTCTGTGTTAGCATTTATCATGGTGTGATGATTTGTGCTTTTGTGGCCTTAAGGTTAGCAGTGGGTCAGGAGCAACTAGTAGAGAGGTGCCTTGTCTAATCATTCCCAGTGTCTGGCACAGCCTAGGTCATCAGTGAGTACTGACTTAATGGTAAAATGGAATTAAGTCAATAGAGTAAAAGGAACAACCGAAGTAAAAATATAGATTTAACCAGGGCCTCAATTTATACAAGATTATATTTATTCATTACATTAGCTAATTTTGTATTTTGATATTTTCTCCTTCATATTCTATTTTTTTAAAGATTTTATTTATTTGAAAGTGAGCAAGAGAGATCACAGAGGCAGAGGGAGAGGGGGAAGCAGACTTCTCCACTGAGCAGGGAGCCCAATGTGGGGTTTGATTCCAGGACCCCAGGATCATGACCTGAGCTCAAGGCAGCTGCTTAATAGACTGAGCCACCCAGGAGCCCCTTTTCCTTCATATTCTAGAGTGAAAAATATTTAGTCAGACGTCAAAGTGTTTTTCTCCCCAAATTTCCTAGAAGCCAATTCAGAAAAGTATCTTTTCTGCCTGGTTCTGGTATATTCACAGCAGTCAAGGCCCTCCGTGAGAATGTGGGGCAAAGGTTGTCCACAATTTATGCTTGTTGTAGGTGCCTAAAGGAGCTGAGCAGGTCTGCTTTCCACAGGAAGCTTCAAGGAAATGGGGGAGGGGAACAAGAATATTGCTATGAGATTTTTCTGTACAAAGTCATTGCATAAAGCTGGATTACATCTCCTAGTTTAAATCTGTCTTCAAAACAAAAAAAAAAAGAGGGTGGCCCTGGTGGCGCAGCGGTTTAGTGCCGCCTGCAGCCCAGGGTGTGATTCTGGAGACCGAGGATCGAGTCCCACGTCAAGCTCCCTGCATGGAGCCTGCTTCTCCCTCTCCCTGTGTCTCTGCCTCTCTCTCTCTCTCTCTCTCTGTGTCTCTCATGAATAAATAAATAAAATCTTAAAAAAAAAAGATTTTAATTTATTTATTCATGAGAAATACAGAGACTGGCAGAGACATAGGCAGAGGGAGAAGCAGACTTCCTGCAGGGAGAGCAATGCAGGACTCGACCCTGGAACCCTGAGATCATGACCTGAGCCGAGCAGAAGGCAGCTGCTCAACCACTGAGTCACCTGGTGCCCTAGAAGTCTGCCTTTTGACTTGCATTTAAAATCATGTTTTTTTAAATAACAAAATTTCATTCCAGTTACGGTATGCCCAATTGCCAGGAGAATCAGAAGGATATCAGCAAGTGGCATCATTTTCATGAGCTATATGGTCAAGCAAAGTGCAAAGTGCATTCTGGCACTTGCAGCACTGATTCTCCCACCTAGGGCTCGCATGTGTGGAATCTGTCTAGGCTGCTCCCACTCTTCCTTGATGCCTCTCACTGCACACCAAACACTACATGGCTAAGACAATACTTTCAGGTTTTAAATGTGAATACATGGCTGATTACCTGAAAGAAAAGTGTATGCTCAATTCAGCTGGAAGAAAGTGTCTACTGAATGTCTTAAAGAAAAAGAACAAAGGATTACCATGAGGGGGTACTTAAAGTAGTCACTATCGAGGGAGCACTCTTTGGCAGCGAGAGCCAGGCCTTGTAAAATGGGGATAAAGATCTGTAAGAAAAAAAAAAGATCGGAAATGTAAATTTAGGAAAACTTCAGAAAACTTCAGGAGGCATGTTAAATAAAGTGCTGAATCTGAATGTCTAGGCATTTCTACCTTCCCCCAAAGAAAAGCTGTTTTGTTTATAAAAGAGTCTAGTATCCAGCCACGGAGTGTGGCTCTATCCTTCGACAAGGATAATCATAAAGTAATATAGCTGACTTTTCCAGAAGTAACAGGATCTGGTGAGCCCTAATTCTCTGGAAGGACTCAGAGTGACTCAGAAGAAACTCATAGTTTTTGAGTCTATACTATAGGAGTCCCCAGGGGTCCTCGTCCTAATCAACTAAATTCTATCTTGGCAATAAATAGGTTTCTGATTACCAAGCACCTACAATCTGTAAAGAAAATCTATCAGTATCTTAAAAAATTCTTCACACTTTCCCACTTTCATCTGATTTTTTCCAACTTTCTGTGTTTATTTGGAAAAGAACAAGAAAAACAAACCAGTAATGGATATCATTATCATTATATTAACCGTAACTACGTAAAGCAAACAGCTGGTAAATGTTGAAAATGCAAAAAGAAACTTGACTAGAATGACTTACCTCCATTTGTGGTATAATTAATACACTAATATGATGCCAGAGCTTATGGGCACTCATATTTATTTTTATAAGTTTACCATCAACACCAGGGCACGTTTTCTCCATGCAAGATTTGCGAACAGCTCATCTACAATGTCTCAACACACTAACTGACTGACTCATTTAGGGAGTTGGTTCAAGACTAGTATCAAGTAGAAGATGGTATAAACAACAGCTGACAATCCGAATACCAACAAGTTGAAATGGGAGTGCTCTATAAAGCCACCAGAAAATCTAAAAAATTCCCTTTCCTTCTAATTTCATCCCATTATATTGAGCAGCTTGGTCATTTAAGGAACACAGGATTTAAAAAAATTAAAAAGGTGCCCTGATTACAAAGTGTCTGTGGAGTGTCTTGAGATAACAAGATAGCTCTGGAAGAGATCATACCAGTTTTTGCAAGTTAAACCATGAGGGTAGAAGTAACAACATGCTATCAGAAGCTAAGCTAAAAATGGATAGGTAAAGCTTAAACGTAGGGATGGGGGAATGACAAAATGACAATCAAGAAAAATACAACTCAAATCATCAAAATAAATTTTATAATTGGTTCATCTAGAAAAATTTCAATATTTTTTTTCTCAGAATACTATAAAGCAAAACATCTTTACATTTTCTAGTAGACTTACCCTCTTTGGCAGGTAGGATTTCATTTACAAGAGACAAGGTATTACTAACTATAATATTTTTCAAATAGTCAAGCATTAAACTATTTGTGTGACTTCCATTTTTTAAATGACTCTCGTTTTCAAATATACACCTTCGAGTAACAACAAAAAATACAAGTATTCATCTCCAACCCTAAATTCTAGCTATTTATTTCTATTTATTTATCTGTGAATATTTCCAATATTAAAAGAAGACTTAATAGTTAAATAGATTTAATAGTTCACACGTGCCAAACTCTTAAGACAAAAAGGTGAAATGCTGTTTTCAATTCACTCGTCCTTTCTGTCTAGAAAAAAACACAAGGTAACACGAAGACAGACAAGGAGGAGTGTTCTGGAGTGAGTGGCAGAAAAGGCATCAAAATACTATGATTAGAAAGAAATAGTGGAGGCTCCTGGGTGGCTCAGTTGGTTAAGCGACAGACTCTTGATTTCAGTTCAGGTTGTGATCTCAGAGTCATGAGATCAAGCCTCGAGACGGGCTCCACTTAAGATTTTCTCTCTCTGCCTCTCCCTCCTGGCTCTCTCTCTCTAAGGAAAAAAAAAAAAAACAGTGGGTACACAACACTGTGAATGCACTAAATGGCACTGGATTGGTTAATTTTTTTTTATTTTTAAAATTATTTAATTATTCATGAGAGACACAGAGAGAGAGAGAGGCAGAGACACAGGCAGAGGGAGAAGCAGGCTCCATGCAGGGAGCCTGATGTAGGACTCGATTCCGGGTCTCCAGGATCACACCCCGGGCTGCAGGCGGTGCTAAACCGCTGTGCCACGGGGGCTGCCCAGTTAATTTTTTTAAAAAAAGATTTCTTTTAAATTTATTTGTGAGAGACACAGAGAGAGAGGCAGAGACACATAGACAGAGAAGCAGGTTCCTTGCAGGGAGCCCGATGTGGGACTTGATCCCCGGACCCAGGATCACACCCTGAGCTGAAGGCAGATGCTCAACAACTGAGTATCCAGGCATCCTTGGATTGGTTCATTTTATGTTACATGGATTTCATCTCAATTTTTTTTTAAAGAGGTCACTTCATAACCTCTGTGTAAGTTTCTTTATGAATAAAATAGGAGTAACACACCTTTTAGCTGATCACTGGGCTGATTTTATAGAGCTAAAGCTCTGAGTTCCTCAAATGATGTCTTGTATAATAGGGGAAGTATTCTAATTTTTTTTAAAGATTTTATTTAAGATTTCTCCACATCCAATGTGGGGCTCAAACTCACAACCCCAAGATCAAGAGTCGCACACTCCACTGATTGAGCCAACTGGGTGCCTCGGACAAGTATTCTAATGAATGCACATCATACATACAACAAAGGGCACCACTTAAACCTTCCAAGATGGTTACTTCTTTTCTTTCTTTTCTTTTTTTCTTAAGTAGTCTCCATGCCCAGCATGGAGCTTGACACAGGACTTGATTCCATGACCACGATCAAGAGCCAGACACTTAATTGGGTGAACCACCCAGGTGCCCCAACAGTTATCTATTTTCATCGGAGTTCACTTCTTCCAGAGATGAAAAGCTCACTATGCTGCCTTGAGTATTCCTGCAACAAGACTATCACCTAAGAAAAGTAGTTGATGAATTCCTGACACAATCATGATACTAACTTGGAGTTTTGCTTTGGGATTCTTCTTTTACAATATTTTGGAAACTGCTAAAAACACAATTCCTGAGATTTCAAAGGCTTTAGAATTAATAGTTATGAATAATATTAGTTATAAATACAGATGAAAAGGAATCGTATCGTTTATCGCTATTGCCTCTGTTCTTCTGTATAGAAAGAAACAATCATATGGTGAATTGTAAGAAAATGTCATAAAAATCCTTCCATCATGGGAAATTGCATGTGCGAAAGTTGCCGTGACAAAGTGCTCACATCACAACACAGGTGGGAAGATCGCAACCAAATGGAAGCCGAAGTTTCACCTCGGAAGAAACCCTCGAGACTAAAGAAATAAGTTTATTACTAAATATCTCATATCTGCATTTTCACATGACTTCACACAGTGAGATAAAAATTATGATACTTAAAGAAGTAATTAGCAAGATAGGAGACATCATTCCCAGTTTAGTGGTGAAAAGACAAAAGATTCTGTGTGGTATGCAGACTGCACTGAACTAACTTTGTTGCTGGTTTACTAATTTCTTTTTTGTAAACTTGGAGAACTAATTTTCAATATGACTCAACTGGCAAATGCACATTGTGCACATTGTGTCTTATGCCATCTCTTGGTATTCTTGTGTTAAAAGCTCCTATAATTCTTGCCTCTCAAGCACTTAGCACTTGTTAAAATGCTCTATGCTTGACTGCTTGAAATAGACAAATGATTTGAATGCAGCTGTCAATCTGATTATCTCAAGAAAGAAGTTCAGGTAGATCTCTCTGAGCAAATAACACATGCATGTTCAAATTGTGAAACAGAAGTTTTCTTTTTTTTAAAAGAGTTTTATTTATTCATAAGAGACACAGAGAGAGAGAGAGAGAGGCAGAGGGAGAACCAGGCTTCACACAGGGAGTTCGACATGGGACTTGATCCCGGGTCTCCAGGATTACACCCTGGGCCAAAGGAGGCGCTAAACCAGGCAGCCCCAGTGGCGCAGTGGTTTGGCGCCGCCTGCAGCCCAGGGCGTGATCCTGGAGACCAGGGATCGAGTCCCACATCGGGCTCCCTGCTGGAGCCTACTTCTCCCTCTGCCTGTGTCTCTGCCTCTCTCTCTCTCTCTCTGTGTCTCTATGAATAAAAAAAAAAAAAAAAAACAAAAAAAAACTCCCTTGCAATTCATCTTTGTAAGCAAAATGTTTAAAAAAAAAAAAGAAAAAAAAGGAGGTGCTAAACCACTGAGCTACACGGGCTGCCCTAGAAGTTTTCAAAATATGGTGTCTTTAGAAATTAAGCCTTGGCACAGAAGCTCCTAGGCTAAAAGTTTCAGTAGCAAACTCACAAAACCTCACCTGCTTGAACACTTCTTCATCCTGGTGAGTGGTTCTCACCAGTTCCTGCATGAAGCCATATGGGAGATTCCTGCAGAGCATATACGGCACCAGGAAGGATGGCTGCTGCATGGACCTGCGAACCCACAAAAGTCAAGGACTGCAATGGCTCAGCTCATCAGTATGTGACTACACGGTGCATGGGCTGTCACACCAGCAGAAGTGTCCGGTCAAAAGTCAAACTTTAAATCTCTCTCAGATATTCTACACAACAGTTTTAGGCAAAAGATGACCCTTCTTAAATTGTTAATAATCACTTTTTTTTTAATAAGAGACTATAGAAAATTTTAAAGAATTCATCTTTTCCCACATTTAATCCTTTAAAAATAAAGCATTACCCCCCAAGATGAAGCATCATATGTCTCTTTTACTTGTTTATGCCACATCCAATTGAAAAGATCAGCAATGGCTGAGGACTGTTAAATAAAACTCTTAATTTTAACCACAGAATATTTTTTTAGGTTTTTCTCCATGTTTATCCTTTTCCTTCCTTTTTCTTTTCTTTTAAGGTTTATTTATTTATGTAATCTGTATACACAATGTGGTACTCGAACTCACAACCCTGGGAGATCATGAGTCACCTGCTCCCCTGACTGAGCCAGCCAGGTACCCTCTTCCTCTTCCTTTTTGACAATTTTCAAAAACATATGGTTCTGGCACAGAAAATAATATAAGAACAACCAGAATGAATAAACGTTGTAACTCTGACATTTTTTCCTTAGATGTTTTTACATCACTTTTCCTTCAGATATTTTCATAAAAGAAATGAAATATACAAATGCTTTTTATTGAACTAGAAACCTTCATGGGACCCTCCAATCAATCAATAATGTAGTATACTTCAGGTGATTCCCAATGTAACTGCTCTACTCCTGTTATCTATTACTGAGTAACAGAAAATGACTGTATGATACATGGAAAGTGATAACCTGAACATTTTTTCAACTATCTCCTCTGGTTTCAAGGAGCTGCTTTTAAACTAAATACTAATTTCCTGCCTCGATGCTGACGTATTTCAACAGTGGTCTATAGACAACAGCGTTTTAGAAATGCTTTATTATTTAACGGCACGATGTATACTTCTAAAGTTGGAAGGTGGACTAGAAATAGAAGTCTTATTGATACAGATGATCACTTTGATATACTTTGGCTTCTTACAATTTTCGAGCATAGACTTATCCCAAAGCTCCGAGGGGCTAAGTCTCAGAAGGCTGTTCTTGGTGAACTGCAGTAGCAGCACCCAGGTGCTCCTCACACTGTACTCACTAGAAACTATGGTCTGTAGCCACCCGTCCTGCTTTTTGATCCTGGATAGCCTATCAGCTTTTTACTGGATAGACCATGTCAATGGAGGTGAAAGTGTTAACTTACAGGAGATTACTCTCAAGAAATATGCTCAGTTCTTAGATAAACTCACAAATGAGTATCATTAGCTCTTTTTGCAACAACACAAAGTATAATGGCAGAAAAACCTCAAACTGGACAGAAGGGCCTCCTTCTGCCTTTAACCAACTGAATGTGGTAGATGTGGACTCCAGACCCTAACTCTCTGTAAGGTATGGCAACAAATAGTAAGGCACAGAATAGTTTTCTCCAAACATGAAGATTTTAAAATCAGCAACCAATTTTCCTTAGTTTCAGGTCATTTAAAAAGTAACGGTTTAAAAAAGTTTATTTTTATTACTGGAGAAAGTGGCATTGAGTTTTGTTGAAATGGATCATGAAATAATGTTTTTCAGAATACTATGCAAAATTTTAAAAGTCTTTAATGGGCTAAAATGATTCAATTATAAAGCTTTAAACTGGGAGAATATAAATGTTTCTATATAGAATGGATTTTTTTTCCCACCAGAAAGGATTTCTTAAACCAGTACAGTAAAACTTCAGGTTATTCTGTTCTTAGGTTGTTGAAGATAAATCAAAGTTAACCATATATTAAGCTTGCTTTAAAACTAAATAAATAATCTACATGTTGCAGCCTAAGTAAAATGAACTTTTATAAAAAAAAAAAAAAAAAAAAGACAGAGGCTGTTTTATATTCATAGTGTTTCAGAGAAGGAAAGGGACCTCTGGGGTCATCCAGTCAACCACTTTCACCGTCCAGGTGAGAAAGTGCGTTATCCAAGGTGGCACAATTCAGCTGGACAACTAGATGTCCACTGATGGGCGGGGTCTTCTCCCTGCTAACATGAATGCACATGGTTTTCCCTACCTTGGTTGTGTGAGGGAACCTTGTAGGACTAACGCAGTATGGGATATGCACTGTGAGCGGATGTTGCTGAGAAGCTGGCTGACTGCTGGCTGGCTGCACATCTGAAAGAAAAGACAGAGGTTAGGACTCTGCAAAAACAAACGAAATAACCCTGTACTGCTGAAAACTGACAGGAGTCAGGAGACATTAGTCTCCAGGAAATGGCAGGCTTTTCTCTTGCTCTACTCATAATCAACAAGCCAGACTAACTGTATCATCCATGTATGTTACCTCCACTGAAACCTTGGTCAGAGAAGAGAGAGTAGAACTAGCATAGGTGCCTGAGCGGGAATCTCAGCAGGGTGCGCCCACTCTGCTTTTCTAAGTGCAACAAACCCCAAAGGAGCCCTTCACAAATGTATCACTAGCGGGTGGACAAGTGGATGAGTTTGGAAAACAAGAAGTGGACAATGAACTGGGAATGAAATAATAAAGTCAGCATGAAACAAGAGAAAAAACATAGCTTCCAGAGTTTAAGCCCATTTTTGTAACTTTTATGTGATTATAGACAATCACTCCAAGTCTCTGAGGTTTGTCTGCTGCTTCCTACAATAAAAACAATACCTATCTGACACTGGATTAACTGAACAACCACGAGAACCTGAGCCCCTGTGGACCGAGCACAGCGTCGGCAGTCCAGGCACTCCACAAATGTGAGCTATTAAAATATTTGTGACAGACTATCAGACGCTGTCAGGGCCAGGTAAGTCACTGCTGGCAATGGTGCTTGTGTGTCCCCTCCCCCCAGTCACTTCTTCCTTCTACTAGGATGTTGAGTCCTGGGAGGGTGGGGCTCTTTGTTTCGTTCACTGATGTTTTGTTCACCCTGAGCTCCTAGCACAGTGCCTAGCACATAACACATGCTGGATGACCATCTTTCTGACTGAATAAATGAAGGAATGTTCCTTATGGCAGGGGTGGGGGGGAGTGATTATTGATCCAAAAAATAACCAGGTTCTTGCGGGTTTTTAAATGGATCTAGTTCATATTACCTTTGGTGCTTTTTTTTCCTCTATTCCCACTCGGTCAAAACACTCGATGAGGTAGTTCAGCATGTCTGTCTCCTTGCAGGTCTCAATGGTGAAATGGTCGCTGTAGGAATCCCAAGTACTTGCCCCACCAGAGGCTCCCAAACTTTGGAGAAGAGAAAAGAAAACTGATGATTCTTACCCCTTCTCAACAAATTATATGTGATCGAGTTTGAGTTTCTGCAGCAGAAAGCCTGTTAGGGTCCCCGCACCCACGACAAAGCACAGACATCCATGCAGCCAAGGTTGGAGCTGACTACTCATCTCCTCTGCTCCAAGCCAGTAACAGTAACTTTTAGTAAACATTTCATTCACCTAAGAAGAGAGTTGGATCAGAAACCCAACATCTTATCTTAGTGGGAATGGCAACTTACAAAGCCAGGAGGACTATGAAGGGTTACTATGGGCTAGGCGTTTAGAGGGACAGCACGTGTACTTCAACCAAGCCAGGCAGCTTCACTCAGGCAGGCTTGCAGGTTGAAACCAGACTATGCTACTGCTGTCCATCAAACTCATCAGGAGTAAGGTTATAAGGACTAACCAAAGAACCCCTTCTCATGACTTCTGGCATAATCTCAAAAGCCTTCATCCAGCATTTGGCAATAGGACCAAAAAAGGGAAACTGTCCAGTTATAGAAGGAGACATAAAGATATTTGTTATTAACACAGACCTTTCCAAAACTTTCAGTGAAAAAGGCAAAGTAGTACAGCAAACACAAACAAAATGAAAATCATGTATAGGGGTATCCAAACTCGGGTCCTACCCCAGCTGTACTGCTTGCTTATTACCTGAACCTAGAACTTCATCTCCTCTGCAGTTAGGCTTACATGAAACCAAATGGAAGTGCTTTGTAAAATATAAGCAGGATACGACATGAAGCATTATGATTAGTAATAACTATTCACTGAGACCAAAGCCAAACATTATCTCCAGGATTAGATGTGAGGAAATTAAAGTTTAGATCAACCATCAACAAGTCGCATATCAAATCTAATGTTTAACTCACAAATGTATTTGATATACACAAAAGATACAAAGAGAGTAATCATGGCACAGGGAAAGGCTAGGAATTTTGAAATGAAAAGGAAATGAGAAACAAATGTAGCCAAAAAATTATATATGAAAGATGATAAAGGATGGAAAGAATATCATGAACTTGAAAGACCTATACCTACTTCAACTGGGGCAGTCAGTTAAAGGTTAGAAACCAATAGGACTAATAGAGATTGAGCTATTAGCAATATGTTATGCAGGTAAGTGCATAGATATACCTAACTAATTCTGGAATATATACATAACTGACCTTAGAATTAAAAAAAAAAATACAGTTGGCCCTTGAACAACATAGGGATTGAGGTGTCACCTCCATGCCACTGAAAACTGCATTTACCTTCTGATTCCCGCACAACTTAACTACTAACAGCCTACTGTTGACCAGAAGCCTTACTAAGAACATAGTAGTTGATTAGCATGTATTTTGTATTCCTATTATGTGCTGTATTCTTACAGTTTATTCTTAAGTATTATTCTTAAACTAGAGAAGAGAAAATATTATTAAGAAAATTGTAAGGAAAGAAAATACATTTATAGTACTACATCGTATTTATTGAAAAAAAAATCCACTAATTGGTGGACCTATGTTGTTCAAGGGTCAACTGGATATATAATTGACCTTGAAATGAAAATATGATATTGGGTAGCCCGGGTGGCTCAGCGATTTACTGCAGCCTTCAGCCCAGGACATGATCCTGGAGACCCGGGATTGAGTCTCATGTTGGGCTCCCTGCATTGGAGCCTGCTTCTCCCTCGGCCTGTGTCTCTGCTTCTCTCTCTGTGTGTCTCTCGTGAATAAATAAATAAAATCTTTAATAAAAAAAAAAAGGGAAGTGTGATATTAAAATTAAAAAGATGAAAACAGTGTTAGTTTTACTTCCAAGGCTTTCAGGCCAGAGTCTAGCTAAATCTGAATTCCTACAATCTGTTCTAAAGGTCTGACAGTGGGTAGCCCAGGTGGCTCAGTGGTTTGGCGCCGCCTTCAGCCCAAGGTGTGGTCCTGGAGACCTGGGATCGAGTCCCACATCAGGCTCCCTGCATGGAGCCTGCTTCTCCTTCTGCCTGTGTCTCTGACTCTCTCTCTCGGTCTCTCATGAATAAATAAGTAAAATAAAAAAAAAATAAAATAAAGGTCTGACTGAAGAAGGGAAGAGAGAAGAAAGCACAGGAGGGAGAAAAAAGCATGAGAACAAAACAGAAAAACTCACCCACAAATATGAGAGGTGTGGTGAATCCCCAAAAGCAGAAAGGGGAAAGAGAGATTTTCTTTAATGCACAATTTCAGTTTCAAGCTATCTGTGATCCTTTCCTCTTCTGTCTGACGTTAGCAACCCAGTGACTACATTATTTACTGAACTTCAAGACAAACTTGACCAACACAGGCTTTACCTAGACGTAACTAAGGTTAATTTTAACAGAAGACAATGAAAACAGATCCTCCTCACGTTTAAAATGAAAATTTCAATTATACATTTCCTTGATAATAAAGCCCAAATTTTTCACATTTTTACATTTCTTTTTTTTTTTTTTTTTCATTTTTACATTTCTGAAATAAAAAGTGTCCTACATTTGATGTCAACAGGTCCTTGCCAACTGCAGGGGTCAGTACCCACAGCCAGCTTAGGAACATTGGCACGAAGTCAGCATGCTTACATGGTGGCTGCTCACGCACTGAAAATACACTCCAATCTTAGGCAACACATCCCACTGAATTTTAACTTAAATGTGAACACCTCAAAGCCAAGTGAGGTATATGCATAACTGTTTCACCAAGACGTGAAAAGTGATAATGTATGTGGAAAACTGCTTGTCTCATACCAGGTGATGCAATGGAAGGCACCCAGAACATATCAGAGAATTTTCAAAGCTAAAAGGAGTTGATATATTTTGGTGATCATCTGTCAGACACCAAACAACACTTCAGTTGACTTTCAAGAACAGAAGAAGACTAAAAGATAAAATAAAAGTTAACCAAATAGGAAATATAGAGTAAACTGCAGTATCTATCCAGAGATTACAAATCAGAGGATTGGTCCTAGAGGTACTCAAGAAAATCATGATCCCCTAGCACGAAAAGCATCCAGTCTCGATAGCGCTACATACAGGTCTCAGTGATCAAAACACACAAGGATCTTTAGGTTCAAAGAGAAAGCGTTGGAGTCATGATTTTGCATGCAACACTGGAGGAGTTAGTGGTGTCATGTTTGTGTGTCTATGTTCATGCTATTGATAAACATTCTTAAAGTTTTAAAAGAACATTTCATTTTTTTCCTAAACAAGTTATTACAAAATTCATGATGCTTTTACAACTGTGACAAAGGAGAGACCGCATTGGAAATATGTCATATTCAAATCTTATGAGTATCCACAAACTTCTACCTCCTTTGGGAAGAATTTGTGAACCATTTTCTGATAACTACATCAATAGTCCAATTTAATAAACTGATTACTTTGCATAATAGAAATATACCTGAAGTCTTGTGAAAACAGTGAAAATCATCCTAGGGAGCCGAATATGCATTAGATCTGTGCACACTGAATCCCACTTGATAATGCACCAAGAAAACGAATTCCTTGAAAGCATTCCATCACAGTTTAATTTCTTCTATAATGGTATGAATAATTTCTCTCCTATTTAACTCATTTTTTTGAATGCAGGCTCCAGAATTTTGTGTTTTCTCCATGCAAGGCAAAGTCAGAGCTGTGCAGGTTCAAGCAAAGTAAATTCATTGAACAAATGTTCACAGTGTGCTTTCTGTATTCCCGGCACTGTTGTTGGCTCTAGGGGAGGTGGGGGGAGGCCAGGGGGCACCACAATGCATGGAACAGATCAAGAGCTTGCTGGTACGGTGATTACATTCTAGACGGGGGGAACAGTCCAAAACAATACAGGAATACTATGAAGAACAATAAAAGCAGAGCATGGAACAGAGATGGGCAGTAAGTATGCATGTGTACTTTATATAAAGTGTAAAACGATCCTCTGGTAAGATGGTGTGTTAAGATGGTGTGTACACGAGATCCGAGGGCATCAGGGGAGCAAGCCATGCAGCTATCTTGAGGGCAGTTGTTCAACGGCCCAAGGCAGCAGGGAATATGCCAAGTGAGGTCAGAAAGGAGGAATGCTCACATGTTGTATACACGTGTGCATGTGTGTGTACATGACACAAAGGGTCTTGTGCACCAGGGCAAGCCTTTGGTTTTTACTCTGTGTGAGCAGGAACATCCCTGGATGATGTGGAGACACATATGGTGGGACTCTTTCCACATCTCCAAGCAGTACTGAGCAGCAGAAACAAGAGGGTAAATGTTAACATTTTTTCACTATTTGCTAATTTTTCCTTTCTCTATTAACACAGGTTCACTACATACAAGATTCTACCTCCTTCAGTGAAGTATCTATAAGCAGCTAAAAACAGATTTCTTTCCCGTCATCAATTTCCTAGGAGACAACTCCGAAAAAATTTCCTCAGGGTAAATGCTATGGTATCTTTATTACAAGATGATTCTCTCACTTCGCTCATTCCACTCCTGCAACAAATCAATCCTTATAATTCATATAACTCTTTTCACAAAGGGCTATAAAACGTCACAGGTGCAGGAATTAGAGTTCTACCTTTCTTAAATTGATCCTGCTTGGGGCACCTGGATGGCTCAGTGGTTGAGGCATCTGCCTTTGGCTCAGGTCGTGATCCCAGGGTCCTCATATCAAGTCCCACATCAGGTTCCCTGCAGGAGGCTTGCTTCTACCTCTGGCTATGTCTCTGCCTCTCTCTTTGTGTGTCTCTCATGAATAAATAAAATCTTTTTTTTTTTTTAAATAGATCCTTCTCATCTCCACTATAGATAATTAACATATAAACCTATGTCCCAACTACTTCCAAAAACATTTGTAACATATCAACTCCACCAGGCTAGCAGGAAGGGCCAGATGCGACCCCTGTTGATCTTCCACAACATCAATCTTACTGGGGCAAGAGCTAACTAAGTGTTGAAATTGCTTACTTCAAAGCAAATAAAATACTGGGAAGATCGATTAGAAAGGGGGAATGAAAATAACTGTTATTTCCTTATCACTCAAATTAACAAAATTTTTGGTGACCTCTTCTTTGTTCTAACTCTGCATGCATTCTTGAGTTCCCCTCTATTTGCTTACTCAGTTATATATTTTTACACATCCTCTTACATTCTGCTCGGTAGTTATTCAAAAGCTGTAAGTTGCCAAAATCTAGATAGATCAGATTCCATTTTAACAGCCAGCAAAGGACCTGCCAACTGAATGGAATTTTGTAATTACCGAGTAAAATACTGGTACTTTCTTGCCAAGGAACAGGGTACATGCATAAACACTCGGCAGTGAAATAACCAGTAAGGAACGAGAACAACACGGGTCCCATTGGGAGCACAGTGTGGTGATGAAGCAGGTAAGTTCTGGACTCAGGCCCTGCCACATACTGTTATGTGACTGACCTCCTGTCCCCCCAGGTTCCTTACAGTAACTGAGAGGGCTGCTGTGATGATAAAGGGATAACGTATACAGAGTGCTGGCACAGGATCTGGCACACGATGCTCAGTAAGTAGTTGGAGCTATTATACACAGTTATTTCTCCGTGTAGCTATAGCATCTAGATCAGAGACAAGCCTGAGATGCTAGGAGTCTAGTGCTAGTAAAAAGCAGCACACAATCTGGTATCTTTGTGAGAGAGCTAGAATTAAATAGGCCAGGGAGAGAAAGCCTTTCTCTCATAATTTACAGTAAAACAGATAACAAAGCACTTTTATCATTTATGGAAATTGATTCCTAAAGGATGCCTGCTGCATTACTGCAATTGTGCAGTAGGATTTTACCTACATGAAAAAGACACTTCTACCTTTGGGAAATTTACTTGAGAAACAGTAATATAATGTTCAACCTAATACAAATATCAACCTTCCTGAATCAATATTCAACCCTATACCAACATTCCTTTCTCTCTTTATATACTCTAATGATTCTTCTGAACACTGTCAAATTTAATGAAGTGTACCTAACTCCTACTGCCGTCTCTATTTATAGCCTGCAGTTATTTTTGAACAGAGCTGCTGGGCACAAATACCAAATGAGTCCAGTGGAAACTTCGATTTAAGAGCAAAATCGTAAGACACTGAGTCAGAGGTTCAGATAGAAGGTGCTATTAAATTTTCTTGCCCAAAGTCACCTAGAAAACCCAAGCAGTCTTTTTTCAGATGGGTTTCAGGGAGAAACATTCAGCAGCGTCATGAACTAAGTTTTAGCCTCTACTATCATTCCAAAGGCCATCTAAACAGGGGTCTAGCTTCACTGAGGTCAAGGAGGTAATCAGTGAAATTTAAGGTTAGAAGTAAAAGCAGAATAACAGACAGGATGGCCCCATACACTGTTCAACAGATTGTCTGACTGAGCTGGAGGATAGGGGGAAAAAAGACACACATATGCACGCATGATCCCAGTCCCTCTGCCATTCCTAAGTAGCAGCAATCCATGCAACTGTACATAAGAAAACATGCCCCACAGAGTACATGTTGCTCACATGTTGCTCATATCTGGCAGCTCGCAAGGACACTTGCAACAGATAAATGAAGGGTCCCTCATTTCAGATCTTAGGGTGGGTGAGCTTGATGACTTATCTTTAATTTGTTGTTTGTGTTTCTGACAAATGATTACACATAAGTTTTCCTCCAAACTTACCAGGCAACAACAATGAAGATTTTCCTATATGCCACTTTTCCCCATGATAAAGTCCTAATACCTCGGTACATGCAAGTTCCCCACATCTTGATTCTCCAGGCTGTCCCATCTGACCCTATCCTGTTTAGATTCCAAGCACGCCCCTAAATGAGGGCTTATAAAAGTTAGTTCCTAAGCACCTATGCACTATGCACATGCAGGGGTAAGACTCCATTCCTCTGATACCTGGACCCAAACTGGACACAAGAAAACTCATCACCACCACCACCACCTTCATCATCACCATCATCATCATCATCATCATCTTCTTCATCTTCATCACTACTGTCGCCAGAAAGTGCGAGGAAGAGGAAGGAGAAAGGATTGTCGTACATACTACCACAACAAAAGCAAAAAAGGTCATCAGGGAACAAAGGAAAAACAAGAGGTGGAAAAGCTTTTGTAACTGCTGTCTCTTTTTAATTAAATGTTATGCTAAAAGTTCTAATTATTGACATGCAGAAAAATAATTCACCTCAATGACAAAAATGCACAGGTACATTGCAGAGGGGAGGCAGGGGCGGCCCTGGGTTAGTAGAATTCTGCTACTGCTTCTTTCTAAGAGGCTCAAATCAAAGGGTCAAGGCACAAACACTGGTCCATCCCCAGTGATCAGAGGTAAGGGACAAGGGCCCAGACCCACTCCCACCACCCTTTGGGCTGACTGCATTTTGACTCTGATTGACAACAATACAAAGAGCTGAAGAGTGCTCCTGTGAGCTCCAACTCTCAAATACAAACTGCCCACAGCCTCTGGAATTCATTTGTAATAAAGAATGACACATGAACTAGATTTCACAAAATGAAGTGACTTTTTTTTTTTTTTTGTACAGGAAGGAGGAAGAGTGAGGGGTAAGAACAGAGTAAGGGACACACAGCGGAACACCCACACGTTCTACTGTTATCGAAGCCTGGCAGAAGCATGGACTCGGGGCACAAGCCTACCAAACTAGTTAGACACACAGGTTAATAACCCAAACAGAAAAACACATGTAACTGAGGTCAGCGTCACACACCAGGTTCTTCCAAACAGAGTTAATCGCCTCTCCCTGCACTGCAAACTCACACCCAGCTCTCCTGCTGAATAAATACCTAGGAGAGATCCTTAGGGATGAGGGACGTCTGCTCACGGCACTGGGTGAGGCGGCCACTGAAGGGGGCCCCAGGCTGCTGGGTCTCTGTCTGAGAGAGCTGGCAGGAACCGCTTGAGGGCTACTAGCAAGGGCAGGGAGGCTGGGCGAGCTGGACAGAATGGAGATGCCTGGGGATCGCGGGGTAGGAGAAGTCGAAGACCCCCACGGGTGGGTGACAGTGTAGGGGCGATACCGTGGAGAGGAGGGCTGGCTTCCTGTGGCAGTTCCAGAGGCCATGCCACCATGCGGGCTGAGGGAAATGGAGGGCACAACCATCTGGCCAGCCACACGGGCAGGGGGGGAGGCAAAGGATGGACTCATCACTGGCACCGAGCTCCAGAAACTTGTACTGGGAGCTGGGCTAGTTTCATAGAGGCTAAATCAGTGGAGAAAGAGAGGAAAGAAGAGAAAAATGAAGAAAAACTTGAGGTAAATATCTAAAACGGAAAATATCAAGCTTTTAAAGAACAGCACAATGACACTTCGTATCTCTAAGCATTCAAGTGTACAAATCTTTCAGATACTCATCAAACTAGTTATAATCTAATTACCATAGTGATCTAGAGGCTGCATTTACAGTATGAGAAAGCCATCTTTCCAAAGAATAATGTACTGTATACAGTCATTTGTTTCTAAAATTTACTGAAAGCCAAACCATGGGAAGCCAAACAAACCAATCTGGAAAAGACAAGACCTTCAGCCATGACTAGAGGCACCCACCCAGAAAGAACACATACCACAACCTGACAAAGGCCTGTGAGCCAGCAGTCCCTTCTCTTACATAATTCATGGCTGTTTTACTACCAAATAGATGTGCAAAAGGAACCGCACTAACCTAGAGAAAGAGCTGGCACCAAAGGAACCCACACCACAGAACATGGGGCTTGTTCCTGGGTTAGAGCCAGTAGTGAGCATTAGATTCCTGTCTGGTGACCGAGCTGCTGCTGCAATTGGCTGTGATGTGGCTGTCAGACTGGCAAATGGATTTTCATCTCTAGTCTGCGTAGACATCATTAGCACTTCCATTAAAATCTGGCCAATCAAGTCCTTAAAATCAGAGAACACTGTTGGAAAGGGAGAATAAAGAAGAGGTTACACATGGTTCTTTATATACATAGTTCTTGAATCAGCCAAGTTGAACCAGAGGTTCAATGGGGTATCTGGATTGGATTCTGGAACAGTAAAAAGACATTAATAGAAAACCTGGGGGCCCCTGAGTGGCTCAGCGGTTCAGCATCTGGGCATGATCCTGGAGTCCCAAGATTGAGTCCTGCATTGGGCTCCCTGCATGGAGCCTGCTTCTTCCTCACCCTCTGCCTCTGCCTCTATGTCTCTCTCATGAATAAATAAAATAAAATCTTAAAAAAAAAAAAAAAAAAGGAAAAGAAAACCTGGTGAAATCCACATGAACTCTGAGCTCAGGTTATGGTAATATCTCACTTTTGACAAATACACTATGGTTACATAAGATGTCAGTGTTAGGGAAACTGAGTAAAGGGTATACGGAACTCCTTAAACTATTTCTAAAACTTTTCTAAAAATCTAAAAGTATTCCAAAATAAAAAACTTACTTTAAAACAAAAAAAAAAGAAAGAAAATCTGGAGTGCACCCAACGAGTATCACTGCTGATATATATTAACTGCAAAAAGAAGCTACTCCTAGCTACAGGCATTCATTTATGATACTAGAAATAAAGCCGGGTTGACATTTCTTCGCCTACATACGTCTTATATACAGTAAAACTATTACATGGGAGGTTCAAAATATTTTATGAAGGGTCTAATATCTAGTCACCATCTGGCTTTTTGGAGCAAATTCTATTTTCTAACTTCTTCCTTCTTTAAAGTTCCCAAATGCCTTATTGTAGCTCTTTAGATACATTTTTATTTAATTTTTTTTTTAAGATTTTAATTTATTTGCAAGATAGCAAGAGAGAGGGAGAGCATGAGCAGGGGGGAGGAGGAGAGGGAGAAGCAGACTTCCTGCTGAACAGGAAGCCTGATACAATGTGGGGTTCAATCCCAGGACCCTGGGATCGTGACCTGAGCTGAAAGCAGATGCTTAACCAACTGAGCCTCCCGGGTGCCCTAGATACCCTTTAAATTTCACTAAATAAATAAGAGCTGTAACACATATAAATCTTATCTGATTTGGCTCCCACTTACATATGTACAAGACAGATTTAAAGAGTCTTAAGGTTGGGCAGCCCCGTGGCTCAGCGGTTTAGCGCCACCTTCAGCTCAGGGTATGATCCTGGAGACCCAGGATCAAGTCCCACATTGGGCTCCCTGCATGGAGCCTGCTTCTCCCTCTGCCTGTGTCTCTGCCTCTCTCTCTCTCTCTCTCTCTCTGTGTGTCTCTCATGAATAAATAAATTCTTAAAAAAAAAAAAAAAAAAAGAATCTTAAGGTTTACAATAACAATAAGGGGGCACCTGGGGGGCTTAGTTGGTTAAATGTCTGACTCTTGATTTTGACTCTGGTCACATTTCAGGGTCATGAGATCAGACCCCGCATCAGGTTCTGTGCTCAGTGTGGAGTCCGCTAAAGATTCCCTCTCTTCTTCTGCCCTTCCCTCTACTCTCTCACTTTCTCCAGGATAAATAAATCTTAAAAGAAAAAAAAGTAGCTGTTATTTAAAAAAAAAAAAAAGAATAACAATAAGTGGCAGGCTTTTATTTTTATTTTTTTATTCTTTTTTTAGTGGCAGGCTTTTAAATACATGGGTGCTAGGCTCATATGTACAACCAGTTAATAAGAAGATCCTAGTAAAATCAAAAGTAAACTATCCATTTGCCAGAAACATAGGGGACTTTTTCTGTCTGGGAAGATGGATAGCACAAAAAAGGGAAAGATGATCTCCTTTTCATTCGCTCATTTAAAGTACATCTATTGAAGGATTATTAAATGCAAGGCATCCTTCTAGGTACCAGGAATAAATCAGCAAGCAAAACAGACAAAAATCCCTGCCATCAGGGTTATATTCTAGTAGTATGCAAATGGACACTACAGCATACCACCCTTACCTCTTCTGCATTCCAAACGACTTCTGTAAAGAAAAGTGATAGTGCCCTGTAATGCTGGTATCTTGCTGAAAGTTTTATTACATTATAAAAGTGTGGTTTAGTGTAGCTTCTTAAAATAGTATCCTGGAAACACAGCAAAATATCAATATGTTCTATCCTGCTAAGCAATTTAATAAAACGGATTTACTCCACTGTCTACACATGACCTGACAGGCACTTAAAACAAGTACAGGTCATACAGAGGACCTCTTGCAGGATCCCAGGAGACCGCCTGGTACACTCCTATTTTATTAGAGACATTAATAACTTCAACTCTGAAACAATAGAGACCATTAACGTATTTATATAGTTTTCTGCTAGAGAAATCATGCAAGATAAAAAAAAATCATCGATAAGAGAGTGGAAAGTGGCCCAACAGCAGTGTCCTCATCAAGAATGATCTCTGTATTCAAAAATACAACCCCAAAGCAAGAGAAAGTGAATGTGGGTAACAAAGAAGGACAAAGGCTCTTTCATTCTTGTTATCATTTAACAGCTAAGCTAGATTCCTACCTTCTTTTGGGTTCTGCTTAAATTGTGCAGAAAGAGAAGAAAGAAAGATGACATCTCTGTCCCGGTCCTTCCAGGAGACACGAAAGATCTTACAGACCAGCTGTAAGGCCTGTTCTTCAGATACTTCAGAACCCGAGGAAGGCTCCTTGTGAGGAAGAAGATTTAGGGGTTAATTTTAATAATTCATTTACTAGTGAGGATATTTTAGAAATGCATACAGTAGTTCACCCACTGATTTTGGGAAAAATAAACTTGATACTATGACTTCAAAGTTACAACATGGAGGTTTCATGAGGTTATAATACAGGGGGAGGATAAAAGAGTAGGGGCATTATCTATTAATCCTATTTGTTTACTTTTCTGAATGCCAAAGGATCAGGTTAACATTAGCATATAACTAATTTTCATCCAAAAAATGTTCCATAATTTAATGTTACCCACTAGTTTTTGTCACAGATAAAACATCATATATATAAAAGAACTCTGTAAACATGCAAGAACTCTACAAAATAGAGCATCATGCCATTAGAAGACCACAGTCCAACAAATGACCATCACCATGTGCTGCTGGACACTCCTAATTCACTGCACAGAAAGTGATGTAGTTGTCTCTACCAGTTAGACACCATGACACCCGCCAAAACAGAATACCTCTCTGGCTAAATATAGGGAACTAAGCTCAGATGATAACAAAATATAAAGACTTCTTGTTGTAAATGAACTTTTTTTTTTTTTTTTTTTGTAAATGAACTTCTAAGTGCTACTGGATTTCACATAAAATGGTCCAATGGCCATGTACGTATGGGATTTCTTGCTTCAATTCCCACCTATTTTCTGCAGAATACTACAAAAGATATGATGATCTACTTGAGTAACTCAAACAAAAGACCAACAGAAATTGTTCATATTACTGCTAAATTCATTCTCATTACAAACAAATTCACTAGTAGAAATATGGATCTGATACCAAGGTCACTGCTGGAGGATCTGACCAGATGAAAGAAGTGAGCTCTCCTTCCATTACAGCAATCTAGGCTATACATTTCTCCTCAAAAGAAAGAGAGTCTTTTTTTTTTTTTTTTTTAAGAGAGAGAGTCATTTAAAAAGGGTTTGTCGATTTGGGGCGGCCCACTCTAATCAGCTCTACAGATGTAAGAAATGAGTGTCTGTTTATATTACCTGTACTAAAAACAGAAGCAAGGGCTTCATCTCTTACCAACCTTATCGCTGAGGCTCCTCTTTTCTCTTCGATCGTTTTCATCAACCTCCATATTTTCTATTCCTGAATCCACATCCACCTGGGACATGCTTTAAGTATAAAAGACAAATAAGGCTTTTACCTTTTATAAATCCACCTAATGTCATAGCTCCTGATTGAGGAAAAGTTCTCAAATATCAGTCAAAATCAGCCAGGAAAACAAAATAATACAGGTTCATTTTTTTTTTTTTCTGATTGACTTTTAAGAGTTCTTCATACACTAGGATGTAAACATTCTGTCTATCCTACTTGTTAGAAATATTTTTCCTAAGTTGGCATTTTCTTAGACTCACTTTCAAAAGCAAATTAGAACATATTTTCTATACATATTATATTAAAATGGTATACATACAATAGGAGCCTGATTACAAAAATCTGGTTAAACACATATTTTTCCCACATTAATTTTCCCAGCATCATTTATGGAAAAGACCATCCTTTTTACACAAATATGAAATCACCTCTCATAGGTCCAATGGCCATGTACGTATGGGTTTTTTTCTAGATATTCATTTCTGTTTCATTGGATAATCTGCCTATCCCCAGACAAAAACCACTCCATCTTACTTGCTAAAACTTCACAATAAACCTTGCTATCTGCTAGGTCAATGTCTCTACCTTACCCTCCTACTTCAACAGAGTCTTAGCCATTCTTGGCCTTTTGCTCTTCCATACATACTTAAGAATCAGCTTCACAGATTCCTTAAAAATGCTATTGGCATTTTTCACTAGAATTTCATTGGCTCTAGAGATCAAAGTGGGGAGAAATGACATCATTATCTTAGAGTCCATGGACAAGTGTCTCTCTTCAACTATTTAGGCCTTCTTTAAGGTCTTTCGACAAACTTTTTTTTAAAGTAGGCTCCACACCCAGCAAGGAGCCCAATGCGGTCTCAAACTCATGACCTTGAGATCAAGACCTGAGCCGAGATCAAGAATCAGATATTTAACCAACTGAGCCACCCAGATGCCCCTGGTCTTTCAATAGACTTTTATAGTTTTCTCCATAACTTTTTCACTTCTTTTGCTAAATTTATACCTAGGTACCATAGATTTTTAAATGAAACTGTGAATGGTACCTTTTTAAAAATTAAGTTCTCTAATTTCTTGTTGCTAGTCCATAGTAATGTAACTGATAGAGACCACTTAAAAGCAACTTGTTTACTTATACGTAGATTTACTAGGTAGAAAATAATTTCATCTCCAAATAATAACTTTTATTTCTTCCACTCTAATCTTTGTTTTTGTTTTACTGCACTGGGTAGGAACCCTGTGTTGACCAGACGTAGAAATAGCAGCCATCTTTGTATCATTTCCTGATTTTAAAGAGAGTGTTTCTAATTTCTCGCCCCTGAATATGAGAGTTCCTGTAATTTCTTGAGATGACCTTCATATTAGTCAGAATAAGGTAAACTATGCTGTGGTTACACACACACACACACACACACACTTGGAAATCTTAGAGGCTTAATACTATAAGGGTTATTTCTTGCTTACGCAAAGTCTGGTGAGAGTGAAGCATCCTTACTCCATCTTTAATCTATGCCATCTGCAATACACAGCCTCCAAGGTCACTGGAGCAAGAGAAGAGAGGGATGGAGGAGGAACATCGGCTCAACTGCCTTCGCCTAAAAGTGACACATGTCACTTCCACTCACAGTCTATTGGACAAAAACTAGTCACCTGGCCCCCAATCTAACTGCAAAGAAAACTGGAAATGCAGGAGAGCATGTGGAATATTCGCTGAACTCTGATGTATCTTTCTGTTTTGTTCGTGAAGATTCTTATCATGGACTGATGTTGAATTTTATCAAACTTTTCCAACTACCAAGATTATATGGTTTTTCTCTTTAATATACAATGTGGGGAATGATATTTACAGATTCACTAATGTTGCACCCTCGCATTCCTGAGATAAACCCAAGTCACCCATGTTATGTTATATTATTACTTTAAACTAAACTTAAAATTGAAATATCTGTACAGACCTATCCACAGATGATCATGTGTTTGGCTGAATAAAGCTTCGCAAAAGAAACATACTGATGTACTCAATCAGCACCCACATCAAGAAACAGAGCATTACCAGCACCCCAAGAACATCCTGATGACCCTCCCACTCACAATCACGCTAGCCCACAGCAACCACTATCCTGGCATCCAGCCCCACAGAAGTTTTGTCTGCTCTTTATCTGTTACAATATCTGATTTGTCACTATCTCAAGACTTTCGCGAATATGTTCATGAGCATGATTACCATGTAATTTTTTTCTTTTATATTATTCTTGTCTGGTTTTGATATTAAGGTCTTATTAGCTTTGTAAACTGAGTTGGTAAGTATTCCCTATTTTTAAAAATTATCTGGAAGAATTTGTATATAACTGGAACGGTAGAATTTGCCCACAAAATTACATGAGCAAGGTGCTTGCTTTGGAAAATTTTAAAATACCGATTCAATTTATTTCATGGTTTTTGATCATTTAGGTTTTCTCTTTCCTCTTGAGTTAATTTTGGGAGAATTAGGTTTTTCTAGAAATTTGATTTTCATCCAAATTCTAGGCTTATTTGCATGTTGCATATTTATATTTTTGCATGGAACTCTCTTTTTTAATAATAAGCACTACTGAGATCCCCTTTCTATGCAGGCATTGTTCTAGTTGTCTGAGAGGTCAATGAACAAACAAAAGAGACAAAACAATCCTTGTGTCTTGGAGCTTACCTTCTAGTTAGAGGGTAACATATAATAACATAATATTAGACCTCTAACCTCTAGTTAGAGGGTAACATAACAATAACATAATAAATAAGCAAAACATCATATAACTGCTATGGAAAAATTAAGGAAAAAAGATTGTAAATGTAGGCCTTTTCATTTTAAATGGGGTGATCATCACTGAGAAATGCCACATGAATACAAATAGGAGGCAGTTGGCCATGCACATATCCAGGGAAAGAGTCTTTTATTTCCAATACTTATTTACATTCTTTTTCTTTGTTTCATCTATATTTTAGCTTTATATTTTCTTCTAAGGACCACTTTAGCTACAACATGCAGCTCATAACCTGAAATATTTCTTATTGTTCAGTTTTAGATTCTTTCAAATTCCCATTATGATCTCTTTGATCTGATTTTGTAGCATGCTCTGTTTTAAAAATTGCCAAATGTATGAAGGAATTTTTAAAAGTTTTTTTCCTTTTATTAATCATCTAATTTAATGTCCTCATCAGAAAACATGATCTGTATCATGCTGCCTCCTGAAACTCTCTGGTTGTTGAGTATTAGGAAAGAATGTGTATTCTCCAACTGCAGAGTGCAAAGTTCTGTATCTGTCAATTAGATCAATCCTTTAGCTGTGCTGTTTAATTTGTTCATATGCTTACTGATGCTCATTCCTTCCGATTTATTGATGGATGAAAGAGATGGTTAAAATCTCCCATTATGATCATGTGCCACTTTCTCCTCAGTTCTACTGTTACGTGCTTTATTGCTGTTGCTGTCCTATTACCAAGTGCATATACTTTGGAAACTGTTATATCCTACTATTAAACAGTACACAGTACTTATTTCTAACAATATTTTGTGCCTTAAAGTCTAACTTACGAGTATTAATTTACTTCAATTTTCTTTTGTTTAATATTTGTGTGGAATATCTTGTCCCTTTCTTTCACAGTCAATGAAAGATTGAAGATCTATCTAACCTAATGTTTCAGGTGTGCCTTCTGTAAACAAGGATAAAGCTGGGTTCTGTTTTGTTTTTATCCCGATCTAAGCCTTTTCACTGTAATTTACTGTGACTACTGACAAATTTCATTTCTTTCGACCTTCTTATTTTGTGCTCTTTTTTAAAACTCATAAAACACAAGTTTCTTCCCTCCTTTATTTATTTAAGATTTTATTTATTTATTCATGAGAGAGATAGAGAAACAGAAAGGCAGAGACATAGACAGAGGGAGAAGCAGGCTCCATGCAGGGAGCCCAGTGTGGGACTCAATCCCAGGACTCCAGGATCACGCCCTGGACCAAAGGCAGGCACCAAACTGCTGAGCCATCCAGGGATCCCCTCCCCTCTTCCCTCCTTTTAAATTGACTTAAATCCCCCCAACTTCCAACCCTCATTTTGTATTTTCCCTTTACTGGTTTGGAAGGTATACTCTATTCCTGTTCTTTTGGTGGCTACCCTTGAAATTTTATCAAGTATCCTTAATTCAAAATCTAAAGTGGGCCAGGATCTTCACACCTTTCTCAAGTACAGAGACCTTAGAGCTAGCTCTAATCACTCCTGCTTCTGGCTTCCCTGCTATGCTGTCTGGCATGTTACATCTAACTCATTTTTCAACTTCTCTCTCCCAATATTATTTTATATACCATTACTACAGTTTTATACCACCAGTGTTTGTTTTGACTTACCGCATTTATTATTTTCTTCACTCATCCTACCTGCTTGCATCTCAGACATTAGCCCTGAGATCATTGTCCTTTTTCTTCAACTACATTTGTTCAAAGTTGGGGAGTCTTCTGGTGGCAGACTATCAGGTTGTTTTTGTTTGTTGAATCTATAAGTGTCTTTATTTCACTCTTGCTCCTGAAAGACAGGTGCACAGGGTACACAATTCCTAGCGGACAGTTAACTTACTTTCAGCATTTTGAGACTTACTCCTCCGTGTGACTTCCGTCACTCATTCATCTAATTATGGTTCTTTGGTAGATAATTTATTTTCTCTCTCTGGCCGCTTTAAAGATCTTTTGTCTTCAATGTTTGGAAATTTGACTATAAAATGTCCAGATATGAATTTCTCTTGGTTTAATCAGCATGTGAGTTGCTGAGCTTTTTTAAATCAGAGAATTTATATCATTTATCGACTCCAGAAAAATTTTTAGCTATTTATCTTTTTTGATAGTGGCTTCCAAACCAGTAGAGGAAAAAACATGGAATTAAGAAGGGTGCGGTGAATTGCTCTAAGTCTCTTTTCTCTCTTTTTGATATTTCTATTAGGTATATATATCGGCTGTGTGTCCATTATATCTCTAAATATCTTGCATAGTTTTCATCTCTTTTTCTCTTGGTGATACATTCTGGATAATTTCTTCAGCTCTACTATTTAGTGTGTTAATTCTCTAGCTATGTCAAATCAACTGTTTTAACTCTCACATCAAGTTTTCAATTTGAATTACCTTTTCATTTCTAGAAATTCTGTTTGGTTCTTTTTCAAATGTACTTGGTTGTTTTCATAGTTGCTTTCCCCTTATTTATGTTTTCAATTCCTTTGTAATTTATTTAAACATATGTATTTTGTACTCTGTATCTGGTAATTCCAAAACCCAAAAATCTCTAGATGAATAATTCTGTTGTTCCTGATTCTGTGGTATCTTACTCATAGTGGCTTTTATCTAGTGTGTTCTGTGATTTTTGACCATGAGCTCACACTTCTTGGAAGCTTTTCTAAGGAAATTCTCTGAAGACATGGATGATTTATGTTTAGTTCTACCAGATGCCTTATAGGAGGTATAGGCCTGGCTCCATTGTATATGGTAGTCTTAGTTTGAGGCTTTTCAGACTATATCAGTAGTGTAAATCTAGGTGCTAAACCCATATGAAGTCATCCACTGGCCATGAAATTTCAGAGATGACTTGATTTTTAAAAAATATATCTATTCAGTGCAAAGGTAATAAGAACATGATTGTTTTTTGCTCTGTGGGGTTGATTTTTTTCTACTTGATCTTTTTCCTGAGAATGCAGTCCTTTCTAAATTCTTACCTAATGTGAGGTGATCTCTGATTTGGCCCTCACCCCAACCTCCGCAAGTGCTGAAGCTCTATTCCAGTGCTTCTTAACCTTTTTCATATCATCACAAACATAGAAAATAGTATTTGTCTGGTCCACTGACATAAACCGTGGGAGCTGCTTCAGGACAGAGAAGATGGGTCCTGGGAAGGAAGGGGAGTCCTGGCCTGCTCAAGGAATAAAGGAATCAATACCTCAGCCACTCTATCACCCACTCATGGCACAGACAGACTCTGCTCTAGGACATCCTTACCTTGAGGCTCCTAAGATGTGTGTGTCTTACCTGTCTGTACCCTTCCAAACTTTTAAATTTCACTGATCAGTAAAACTTTGAAGACATTTTTAGGGACTGACATATACTTGCCAACATGGTATGTACAAAATAAAGACATCAGGAAAAAATTTTTAAAAAAATATTTTACCGCTTATACCATTATTTCATAAAAGATATTTCAATACCAAAACCAAAAAAACTTATAAAGAATATTTCAGAATAATACAAAGACTTATAAATCTCATAGATCTCGCACTAGTTTGCTAAGGACTGGCATAAATCTCTGGGCTGGCCCTTGGAATTAGTGGACTGGAATGACTGAATCTTTCCCTTTCCATAAATCCAATAGCTTATTGGAAAACTGGCTTACTTTACCTTTTTTCACAAGAGACCCCATCGATATCCATGCTCTGGGAACGTGAGAGAGACTGAGATTGGGTTTCAAGGCTATTGGAGGGCGAGCTGCTGAGAGAACTGACTCCTTCACTGCTCTGGCTTCGGTGAGCTACTCCTACCCAGAAAAGACATGAAAAATTAAGTTTCCTATGAAGTCACATTAAAGCCATTTGTAATGGCTACAGTATTAACATACACAATCAGCATTTGTACCATCACAACAGTCAGTAAGTGAGGAACTAGGAGATCATGCTAAATGTTTAATATTAAAATCATAGAAACATCAGCAAGAAATCATAGTTTATCCATATATGCCATATGAGGTCAGTGATCCAGCTACATCGGATAGCTAAAACTGACTCTTCATCACTTTTTCTTTCACCAATTCAAATATGGTCCCTGAATATAGATTAGCTTCCATGATTGTCCAGAAAAATCCTTGAAATGTACCAAAAATAAGATAAATTAATAAATGACTACAGAAATATATAGATGGATAGATGTGTGATACAGCAAATATACCAAAATGTTAATGGCAGGATCTAGATGGTGGATATATAGGTGTTCATTGCAAAATTCTTTTAACTTTGCTTTAGCCTTAAGATTTTCACAATAAAATGCTGAAAACATGCAAATAGAGCCATCTAAGTAAGCAATATCCTTAAATACAGATCAATTCACTTATTCATTGAACATCTCATGATGTTCTCTCATGAGAGCCTACAGTATAGTGAAGAACAGCCATGAGTACAGGGCAGATTATTCCTTATCAATGTCTTTAAAACCATGTTTTTCTCATAGAATTAAAAAAAATACTTTACAAATATCTTTCCATGAAAAAAAAAAGTTTTACCCAGCCATCTGCAAGTACTTTAAAAAACGTAATACTTATGTTGTTGTAAAGAATATGTGACCAACATTAAAAACAAAAACAAAAAACACAACAACTTGAATTACCATTTGTAGCTGAAACAAGTACCGAGTGGATAAACTTGAACCCAGCAGTCCAAGAAAGTAAACTTGCCACCCTTTCCAGTCTCTCATTGAAGAATATCAGAAAAACATTCATCCATTCCTGATAGCAGGTTTGAAGTATGCCTGTTTATTAAAGTTTCTGCAGGACTCATGAAAGAAAAGAGAAGCAAAATCCTCACTATTCTACCTAGACTCATGGAGAATTCAGAAAGCATCTAATCTGGCAAGAATTCTGAAATAAGCTTGGAGAAGAGAGTAGAACTTGAAAGTCATGAATTCAAGAATGTAACCCAAAGTAAGTTCTCAATAACTATTTACTGACAGAATAAATAACACAGTTTCAACAAGGTTCTTAAGGAGAATATTATTTTACCTATCACAATGAAAGAAAGGTCTAACTTTTTTTTTTTTAAGACTTTGTTTATTTACAGAGAGAGAGTATAAGCGAGTGCAAGCAGGGGGAGTGGCAGGGGTAGAGAGAAAGAAAATCTCAAGCAGACCCTACACTGAGTACAGAGTTTGATATGGGGCTCAATCTCACAACCCTGAGATCATGGCCTGAGCTGAAATCAAGAGTTGGACTCTTAACCAACTGAGCCACCCAGGCGCCCCTAACAATTGTATTATTTTTAAAGATTTTATTTACTTATTTGAGAGAGAGAGAAAGAGAAAGAAAGCAGGAGCAGGGGGAAGCACAAGGGAAAGGGAGAAGCAGACTCCCCACTGAGCAGAGAGCCTGACGTGGGGCTTGATCCCAGGACCCTGGGATTATGACCTGAACCAAAGGCAGATGCTTGACTGACTGAGCCACCCAGGCACCCTGTTCTTAACAACTTTAAATAAAACTAATTAATAATAAAGTTCAAAGGATGCCTGGGTGACTCAGCAGTTGAGTATCTGCCTTCAGCTCAGGGGGTGATACCAGACTCTCGGGATGGAGTCCCACATTGGGCTCCTTGCGTGAAGCCTGCTTCTTCCTCTGCCTGTGTTTCTGCCTCTCTCTCTCTGTTATGAATAAATAAAATCTTTAAAAATAATAATAATAAAGTCCAATAATTTTTATGGGTTATCAATTAAGTAGCTTTAAAATTTCTACCTTAAAAAACTAGTTCTAAAATTACTGGTGGTTCAGTCAGTTAAGCATCAGGTCAGGTCATGATCCCAGGGGCCTGGGATCAAGCCCCACATCAAGCTCTCTGCTCAGTGGGGAACCTGCTTCTCCCTCTCCCTCTCTTTCTCAAATAAATAAAATCTTAAAAAAAATAAACTAAATTGTTTTAAAAAACTGTAACATAGCATACTATGCTATACTACATGTACAGTAACCCTACAGTAATGCAATGCCAGAGCATACCAAACAGTACAGAATATTGTTTGCAATATTTTTATAAACATCAAGGGTATCACCTGAATTCTTTTTTTCCCATACCCTCCATATGATCTTCATATCCTGAGACCAGTGGGGCAATCCTCCCCAGAATTTATTATGTATTACAGTGTTCCTCAATCTCTACATACCATCTACAATCTGGAGTGACCCCACTGCTTTCTTAAACTTAAAAAATGGATGGTATCTTTGATTTTATTTCGAATCAACAGAAATTAAATATCGTGGGTAAAACCAAATCAAAGCAACAGTACAAAATATCACTTTGTCCTATGATGCTCCCTCTCTCCCACCCTAACTTGGGAAATTGCTGTCAGGAAGCCAAGTTTCAAGGAATGGAGATTTTTCCCCCTCTTCTTCATCTCCATAAAAGCAGATATTGAAGATTTAAAATAGAGATAACCTCCTCTGATTCTCCTTTACAAGATGAGAAATTATCTGCCTATCAATTTAAAAACAAGTCTCAAAAAGGGAGGGTGCATGTAACAAGGAATGGAGAAAGCCATGTCTGCTTAATAAAATATGAACTACAAACTTTCAAGATAGCAGCTTTCTAAACCTTTATCACTATTAAGAGCTTGTTAAAGGAAAATTATACATTCTGGGCGGGAAAGCCGTAATTTTAAAGGAGATAAGGAGAATTTTACTTCTCTAAGATTTTCTTCCCAATACTGCAGTTTTCCTCAATGCTATTACCTTTTAAGTATAAACCAGACCAAATGCCTATGTATGCTGTAGCACTGGATCTAGTCCAGTATTTTATACACACACACACACACACACACACACACACACACACAGGCTTTTTAAATTCTAGTATAAAAAGAAGCAGAGGGATGCCTGGGTGGCTCAGCGGTTGAGCATCTGCCTTTGGCTCAGGGCGTGATCCCGGAGTTCCGGGATCGAGTCCCACATCGGGCTCCCTGTGAGGAGCCTGCTTCTGTCTCTGCCTATGTATCTGCCTCTCTCTGTGTGTGTCTCTCATGAATAAATAAATAAAAATCTTTAAAAAAATAAAAAATAAATAAAAAGCAGAGAATTGCCAAAAGGGACCTTAAAACCCCAATAAAGCTGTTACGAAGGTGTGTGTGTGTGGTGGGGGATGTCTTTAAAGGTCTTGGCCAATCTTCTTTTACAGATGAGAATACTGAGATCTATGAAGTCTAAAAACTTCTCTTAGCAAGTTAGAAACAGAGGCAAGATTAAAATACATGTGTCTTGACTCCAAAGAAAATGCTATTTCTCCTATCCCAAACTGCTGAACACTTCTTTGATCACAGCTATTTTAAACTAAAGCTATATGTTTCATACATTCTAAAATTATAAAAGCAAAACTTAAAAAGATATTTGTGTTATAAAAAGAATCATTCATTCTACTACTAATCAAACTTCTAGGCTAATTTACATAGATCCTGACAATGAACTAAGCTAAAGGGTTAACATTCATGGAAAACATAAAATACACTCGTAGTTTATTTGGCCAATACCAAACCTCATTCCTCAAAACTACATATGATGAGCATATTCTATTCCATAAAGTCGAATGATACGTTGAGTCAGTAGCTAATTTCCTAGTGAAAACATTTTGTTCTTGTGAATAAACACAAAATGAAATTTCAAACCTATAAAGAAAAATAGTCGTACCTAAAATATTAAGAGAAGAAAATCAGTAATTCAAATTAGAAAAATGCTTTGATCTTTACTTATGAGCTAGAGTATTCTTTTCCTTAATGTCAAAAGGGTGAGTCATGCAAAGAATCATACACCTGGAATCAAAAGACCTTGACTGCTCCTTAGGGAAATGGTAGAGTCTATGGCTGGTGCAGAGAAAAGACAAGATGAGCCTGGAGCATCTTACAGTGCCAAAGAGAGAGTATTCAAAAATATAAAAAGATGAGCATACCAAACAGAAGAGTCAATCCAAAAGAGCTCCCAATGGCCAAAACTAGAACAATTTGTGTAAAAGAACGCTAAATAAATAATATAGCAATTTGAATTATAACTCAAAGTATAAAATAAATATACATGAGTTCATACTGATATAAGTAAGGATTAAATCATTAACTTGGGAGAAGGCACCAATGTCCCTTACAGAAGAATTCCACATAACATATATCTACATGTGGACATTTCCCACTCAAGAAGGTAAAAACCTTAATTCCCACTGCTTAAATGGAGTGGGCTGGACTTAGGAACTCAGAGTCTGGAAAGGGAAAAAAATCATAACTTCACAGTGGAGAGACCTGGAAATAATCAGTTTAATCAGGTGGTGAAAGTGAATACCACCAGGGGTGTGGTATGGACGGTTTGCACCCCAGAGAGGAAGTGATAAGACAGGCACTTCGCATGTGTGATTCTCTTCCCTCAAAATACCAAACAAACCCCATTCTAATCAGGTGAAAAACATCTGGAAAAACCAAATTAAAAGATACTCTACAAAATGCTCTTCAAAATTGTCAAGATAATGAAAAACACAGAGAGACTAAGTAAGAAACTGTCACAGACCAAAGGAGATTCATCTTTAGTTAACAGTAGTACACCAAAGATTTTTATAATTTCAGGTCTCACAATTAGGTCTAGTTCTTCATATATTTTAAACATTAACCATTTATGAGATATGTGACCTGCAAAAATTTTCTCTTATTCTGTAGGTTTACATTTTGTTGATGGCTTCCTTTGCTACACAGAAGCTTTTTACTTTGATGCTGTCCCATTTGTTCATTTTTACTTTTGTTGCCTTTGCTTTTGGAGTTTGATCCAAAAACCATCACCAGGATTGACATCAAGGCACTTACTACCTATGTTTTCTGCTAGGAATTTCATGGTTTCCGGTCTCACATTCTTTATCCATTTTGAGTTAATTTTTATGTATGGTGTAAGATAGTCTAGTTTCATTCTTTTGCATGTGGCTGTCCAGTTTTCCCAACACCATTTGCTGAAGAGACTGTCTTTCCTACATTGTACATTCTTGGATCCGTTGTTCTACATTAGTTTACCATATATGAGTGGGTCTATTTCATAGGGATTGCACTGAATCTATAGATTGCTTTAGCTTAGTATGAACATTTTATTAATATTAATTCTTCCGATCCATGAGCACAGAAAATGTTTTCATTTATTTGCCTCTTCTTTAAATTCTCTCATCAGCATCTTATAGTTTTCAGGGTATAGAAACTCCTGGGCTAAATATATTCCCTGGTATTTTATTCTTTTTGATGCAACTGTAAATGGGATTATTTTATTGCTTTTACCCACAGTTCGTTAAAAGTGTATAGAAACACAAGAGATGTTTTTGTATGATTCTGTATCCTGCAACTTTACCGAATTCATTTATCATTTTTAACAGTGTTTTGGTGGAGTCTTTAGGGTTTTTTACCTATAGTATCTAGATATCTGCAAATCTGCAAATAGTGAGAGACCTATTTCTGCCTTTCCACTTTGGATGTTCCCCTCCGCCTCTTTTTTTGGTCTAATTGCTCTGTTTAGGACTTCCAAAATGATATTGAATTAAAGTGGCAATAATGGATGGGTAACCTTTTGTTCATAATCTTGGAGGAAAAGCTTTTGGCTTTCTACCATGAAGTATAATATTAGCTGTGGACTTACATATGACATTCTCTCTAACCCCACTTTTGTTGAGAGTTTTTGTCATAAACGGATATTGAATGCTTATTCTGCAAGCTCATATGATTTCTATCCTTTATTTTGCAAATGTGTGGCATATCACGCTGACTGGACCCTCCCTAGGTCCCTGAAATAAATTCCACGTGATCACAGTGTGTGTATGATCTTTTAATGTACTGTTGATTTGGGTCAGTTAATATTTTGTCGAGGAGTTTTGCATCTATATTCATCAGGGATATTTGTCTACAATTTTCTTTTCCTGTGGTGTCCTTTTCTAGTTTTTGCACCAGGGTAATGGCTGGCCTCATGAAATGAGTTTGGAAGTGTTCCTTCTTCCTCTTTTTTTGGGGGAAGAGTTTGAGAAGGATTGGTATTAATTCCTAGAGTTCACCAGGGACACTGTCTCGTCCTGGACTTTTGTTTGTTGGGAGGTTTTTTGATTACTGACTCAACCTCCTCACTAGCATCAGTCTATTCAGATTTTCTAATTTTTTCATGATTCAATCAATCTTAGAAAGCTGTATGTCAAAACATTAATTTTACTTAAATGCACTCCCTCAGACTCCAATTGGGAGACTGGAGACAGATGGCAAGAAAAACTGCCAGTATATTCCCAAATCAAAAACAGAGAATGACTTCTTGGACACATGACCTACTATGAGCTCCACAGACAGAAGAGAAATATTAGATAGCTTTATTCGGAGTTTTCAATCTACTTAGGAAAACAAGATAAATGCACACAAAACTAAGAATGGCTTGCATAGCATGATTCCTAAGGATGACCAGTATCTGGAGGGAGTAGTGCCTAGAACAGGAGCAGAGGTTCTCTGAAAACATAAATGAAGGGGAGGCCTGATCAGAGGACCCTGAGAACTCCTGGATGACAGTATAGTTGCAAACATGGAGACAAGGAAGGCTTTTGAGCAGGTGCCATGTCTGATCTCTCACGCAAAGCCATCAATGCCCCAAAGGACAGGAAGTATATTTTATGGAAACCACTCTCACACACTATTGACTTCTGTGCCCTCGCTAGACTTGAAGGCATGATGTAAGCAGTGAAAACAGTAGTGTCATAATGCTCATGTCCCTGTGTGGGCAGAGTGCTAGTGGGCAGTTTGGGTTCAGATGCAGCAGAAATTCAAGGACCAGGTTAACCTAAATAGGGATGAAAGAGAAGAAAGGGATCAATCCCAGGTTAAAACAGGAAGTTAGTTCCCAGAGCTACATACTTCTCACTAATAAGCTGTCAGCACTTTTTCCAAACTCACAAAGTAACATGACCCTAGGAATAATGTTATATAATGCAGCCCATTATAAAAAAATCATAGATAGAACAGCCTCCCCCTTTGGTGGCCAAAATACATGTAAAATATATCCTCCTTGGGTGCACAAAAAGCCACTCCAGTGAGATGAACTATCCGTGCCAATACAGGATACACCTGTTAAAACTAAAGCAAAAGATTCCAACCACCACCAGGAGCCTCCCGAGCCCTGCAGCCTGTGAGGGGTCCCACTGCAGCTCTCTGGCCTCGGGACTTCTGCCTCAGCCTCTGCCACTAACTTGCCTTTTTTTTTTTTTTTAATAAGATTTTATTTATTTATTCATGAGAGACACACAGAGAGAGGCAGAGACACAGGCAGGGGGAGAAGCAGGCTCCATGCAAGGAGCCCAATGTGGGACTCAATCCCTGGACCTGGGATCACGCTCTGAACTGAAGGCAGACACTCAACCGCTGAGCCACCCAGGGGTCCCTCTAACTTGTTTCTGAGTCACCCTTGAGCTCTTTCCTTTGCCCTCCCCCAAGCTATAGACCAAGTGGAAACAAGAACGCTTCCTTCTAAAGAAAAAAAAAAAAAAGATTTAAATACCAGATTAGCAACCAAGGATAGGATGAAAGGTTATAATTCTGTCATTGCTAATAGCATTCTTAGCCAAAGACAATTAATTAACTATGAAAGTGCAATTTTGCTGAAATTTCTACAAATGTACTATTTAATAATGATGTTCAGTATCA
Source organism: Canis lupus dingo (assembly GCF_003254725.2). Taxonomy (NCBI): domain Eukaryota; kingdom Metazoa; phylum Chordata; class Mammalia; order Carnivora; family Canidae; genus Canis; species Canis lupus. The sequence continues at coordinate 63,404,952 of NC_064247.1, read as the reverse complement.
GATTTGGAGAAGGAAGTTGAAGGGAACTGAGATGACTGCTCCATCCCAGGCCTTGTATCAATCATCACCAACCCATTTCTGCCACAGGACCTTTGCATCTGTTGTTCCTTCTATCAGAAAAGAACGCCCAACAGATAACCACTTGGTGTGCTCCCCAGTTTCATTCAGGCTTCTTCTGAAATGTCATCTTCTTAATGAGGCCTACAGTCAACTCTCTGAAAATAGCAATGCCTTCCTCCCCTGGCAATATAATTCTCTAGTTTCTCCACAATAATTCTCACCACCTGACAGATTTTATGGATTGTTTGCTTTTTTTTAATGGTTTTTAAAAACTGTTTATCTTCTCTCACTGGACTACAAACAATGTGACCAAGAACAGAAACTAACAGACTCATGAGAAGATTTAAATAATTACACATTAAATGAAGGCTGTACGAATTTATAGTGTTCAGTAGATCATTGATAACAACCGATATAAACTAAAATGTAAAACAGATTATAAAACATGTCGAACAAATCTGGTGGGTTTAGAGTAATAACTGCAATGGATATGGAAGGATGTTCTGTTTTCAGAAGTACTAATCCTGTGTTGTTGTTTTTTTAAGACAGAATTTTCAATCAGATAAATACTTGGGTGAAAATCCTCCCAGTTAACTACCATAACTGGGAGTGTGAGGCAGAGAGATGACCTGTGGCTGAACTGTGTTGGATGTGGTGTGCCAGCTCGAACTCCAATGAGGACATCTCCTCCTGGGCCCTCTGACACCCCTACTAAAGCCTGTCCATCTTTGCCTGCAGCCCTAGCTCCTAACACAGTGCCTAGCACATAGAAGCCATTAAACGAGTATTTGAATTCATAAATGGAAGCAGGACAAAGACTATTTTCAAACATAAGAATAATTTAGATTAAATTATTATTAAGTATATTAAAGACTAGCAGCCAGACAGAGGAAATGGCTTCTGTGTTTCTAATCCAAACCCTGGAAGTAGCCCAGATACCAAACATATCATTTGGGCTTCTTACTCATTCCAAACAGGCCCCCCTTGTTCATTTCTGCTCCCAGAGCAGAAGCTCTTTACAAAAGACGGAAACAGAATTAAGGGGGTTGAAATTATAGTAGCTGTTTGATTAGCTACTAGATCTTTTATTTAAAGCATTTAACATAGAAGTACATAAATGATTATGTCACAATCTTTAAAAATATTGTGATAACTATATTTCTATATAATTGGTTTCCTTTGTAATCTTATGTTTTATTATATGCATTTAAAAATATACTTTGAGATGCCAATCAAAGGCTTCATCAGTTTGCCAGAAGAACTCATGAAAAGACAACAATCTTTTAAGAACTCCGGCTTGAGAGTGTAGGAAAGGCATCAAGGGAACTTGTTCCACTCAAGCTAATAATTCTGTCAACATAAAATCAGCTGGTAAAGGATTTACTGGGGGACTCTTGGACAAGAATGGCCATGTCTTCGGAGAGGTCATGACAGCCAGGAAGGGTAGGGCTTTAGCTAGATATATTCAAGATGTCTAAGGGGTAGACATCAAAGGAAACAGAAAGAAGAGAAGTATAATATCAAAACAAGACTGGAAAATAAAAATCATCCAACAGGGTTAAGAATTGCCAAAGGCTGGGCAATCACAGAACAATCTAAAAACAGGGGAAGGAACTAGGAAAACCAGTTCATCCTCCCAGGAATTTAATAAGCACAGATTTTTAAAAGGAAACAAAAGAACATCTTCTCCTGTATTGGATGGTAAACTCTTCCAGGAAAGAAAGTGAGCCTCACTCATCTTTGCATTCCCATGACCTAGCACTGGGTCTGCCATAAGCCCTGAATAAACGCAGGCCGAACCGACACGTAAAAGCAACATAATCAATCATGACTGTAAAAAAAAAGTGGCAATCAGCTGTAGGAAAAATATTACCCATAGTCATAAAGTTTTAAGACAGCCAAAAGCAATGTCATATTAACAATGTAGTAAAAAAATAAAAAGAATTAAGAAATGTCTGAGCATGATAAATGTTAAATTCAGAATTGATCTGCTGGTGTTGGGGATAGGTGTGGGGAACCAGAGATTCCATCAGGGGCTCACAGGAGGTACTATGTCTCATGGATGCTACCTATTGTGTGTGTCCAGAATATTCTGTAAAAACTTTTTGGTAAAATTTTAGAAAAAAATAGGCTTAAGGATTTTTAAAATTCTGCTCAGAGTGCCAGGAAAAGCAAAGAGACAGACTAGAGCTGATCGTGGTGAAAGAGTAATGTTACAGTAAATGTTCTCTAACTAGAACTCAAGGGGCGCCTGGGTGGTTCAGTCAGTGGAGTGTGCAACTCTTGATCTTGGGGTTATAACTTTGAGCCACAATGGGTGTAGAGATTACTCAAAATAAAATCAGTTAATCAATCAATAGAACTCAAGTCTTATTTTGCATCTAACATTCCCCCCAAAAATATCTTTTCATTCACTCAGTCACTTAACTGACTGTGTGGCTGATAATACCTACTATGTGCTAGCATGGTTCTGGGGATAAGGAAATGAACAGCATTGATAAGGTCCCTGCTCTAACCTTATACTCTAAAGGGAGGAAGGGATGGTGATTAAAACAGCAACAACAAAAAAGTCCATAAATGGTACTTCCACAGGGAAGCAAGGTCTTTGCAGATGCCATTAAGTTAAGATGAGGTCCCTAATACAATAATTGGTATCCTCGCAAGAAAAGGGAAACTTAAACACAGACACACACAGAGAGATGGCCATGAAAACACAAAGGACAGTGGAGTGGTGCGGCCATAAGCCAAGAAGAGCCAAGGATGACCAGCAACCAACAGAAGCTAGAAGAGTCTTCACTGGAGCCTTCTGAGGAAGCACAGTTCTATCTATACCTTGACTTTTGACTTCTACCCTTCAGAATTGTGACAGAATATAATTCTGTTGTTCCAGGCCATCAAACTGTGATACTTTGCTATGGTGGCCCCAGTAAAAGGGTTGCAAAAGGTGGGATCACTGATGGGAGAAGCAACTTGCAAGACTCATCGCAGCTCCCTAACCTTTGTGCTAATAACCTGTATCAGAAAGCATCTCAACTAAAAAGGCTGCCAAGTGACTGCCACATCACTCCTAGATGAGGAAGTCCTCACCACGGTACCAGTTTACCCAGGATCTGTGTCTATCCAGAAAGCACTTCTTGATTCTAGAACAGAAGTTTCTCTTTCATATTCAGTGGATGGTAAATCTACCCACTGGCCCTCCATCTACCATCAAGGACCACAGAAAATAAGCAGTGGCCCTCCTCTTCCTCACAGCAACTTTTCACATTTTTTTTAAAGATTTTATTTTTTTTATTCATGAGAGACACAGAGAGAGAGAGAGAGGCAGAAACACAGGCAGAGGGAGAAGCAGGCTTCATACAGTGAGCCTGATGTGGGTCTCGATCCCAGGAGTCCAGGATCACGCCCTGGGCTAAAGGCAGGCACTAAACCGCTGAGCCACCCAGGGATCCCCGACTTTTCACATTTTTTAAATGAAAACCTATCACGTCCTCTTGAGATTTTTTTTTTAAAGATTTATTTATTTATTTATTCATGAGAAACACAGAGAGAGAGAGAGAGAGGCAGAGACACAGGCAGAGGAAGAAGCAGGCTCCATGCAAGGAGCCTGATGTGGGACTCGATCCCGGGTCTCCAGGGTCACACCCTGGGCTGCAGGCGGCGCTAAACCGCTGCGCCACCGGGGCTGCCCTTGAGATTTTCTTTTAAGTTATATAAGTCTATGTTGTTTTGGTCATTTTCTCTTGTGAGTCACTTATTAATTCAGCAGATGAACTGATTTAATGTGCCGAGCACTGCTAAACACACTGGGATACTACAGTCGGTAAAAAAATCTCTGTACCGTGGCTTACACTTTAGTAGGAGAAGCAGAGGAAACAGGATAGACAAGTCATATATGTGCAACATGAGCTGGTGACAAGAGCTCAAAGACAAAGTATACATGTCAGGTAGAGGTAGTACTTCCAGACAGTGTGCCAAAGCTGGTGATCCTTACATAAACATCTGAAGAGCTGAATGGAAAAGCCATGTGGATTTTTAGGGCCCCCAAGAGGGGTCATGGCTGGAATGTTCCAGGAAGAGCAAGGAAGCCTGTATGGCTGGAGGAGAGGCAGCAAGGAGGAGGAGCAGAGCCAAAGCAGGGCCAGGTCACACATAGCCTCGGGTGGAGGTGAGGACTTTGACTTTCATTCTTGATGAGGGGGAGCCAATGGAGGGAGCCAATAAAAAACTGACATGGCCTTATGGTCTTATGAGGTGCTTGTTTTCCGTTTCATTTTGTTTAAACTTGCTTACTTAATAAATCTGTGAAAATTTGTTTATCCAACCTGCCAGGCGCATAGCTAATAATATCTAGCTGGCTGTGGTTATGAATAATGGTGGTTATGTGAGAAACATAATCAAGACTTCACAGCATAGAGGTGCATTGCTCAAAACTAACCATCTAGAGCTGCCCAACTCTTCCATTAGTTTGTGATGGAGACATAATGAGCTTGCTGTGAAAAATAACCCTGCTATTCTACAAGCTTGTACTTGTGCTCCAGTGGAACCCAGTCTGGTACTATCCAAAGAGCCTGAAGTGAAGCCAGTGTAGGCATGGAGACAACAGTCAGAAGGCCACTCCAATAATCCAGGTAAGATATGTTCGTGTCCTAGACTCCTCATTTGGCCCACTGTTTTTGTAAATAAAGTTTTACTGAAACACAGCCATGCTCTTTCATTTATATATTGTCTGTGGCTGCTCTTATGGTACAGAAGGAAAAACAAATAGTTGTGACAGAGACTACAGAGTCTGCAAAACCAAAAATACTTACTATCTAGCCCTTTACAGAAAGTTTGCTGACTCCTGATCTAGAATATGAGGTAAAAAAGAAAAGGCAACGTTTTAGGCTTAAGCAACTTGAGAAAAGTGAACTGCCATTTATTGAGATGGGATTCTAGGAGAAGACAAGATGTGAGGAAATATCCAGAGCTCAGTTTTGGAGTGTTAACTATGAGATGTTTCTGAGATGACATCAGAGTCTGAGATTCAAGAACAGTTCTGGGCTAGAGAAATCAACTGGGACCAGCAGCTTGGAGATAACAATTAAAGCTGGAAAACCAGATAAAATCAGTAAATCAACACAGATGGAAAGGACAACAGGTTAAATATTGAGTCCTAGACCCCTGACATCTACAGGTCAAGAGAAATGAAAAAGAACCATACAAAGCTGCAAGAAGAAACAGAAAGGATGAAAACCACGAGAGTGAGGATCTCAGGAAGCCAAAAGAAAGCATGTCAAGAAGAGGGCCAAAGCCCCATCACCTGAGACTGTGATGGTGACTCAGAGCACAGGAGGCCTCACTCATGTGTATTCGAATTAGCAGTGGGTGCAAGGACAAAAGAAGGAGACAGAGGACAGGCAATTTGTGCACCAGAAGTTTTGTTGTGATGCAGAGCAGAACAGTGGGGTGGAAGCTGGCAGGGGAAATGAGATCAGGAGAGTTCCTTTTTATGTATTCCCATGATGGGAGTAGGAACAGCATGTATAATGACTGCTAAAAAAATAAGTTTTCTACTTGCAACAGAAACCCCGAGGAAGCAGGAAAGATGGGAAGTGCTGGGGCAATGGCTCTGAGTAGGGGAGAAGAGATGGCATCAGGGGACAGAATCCGGTAGAAGTGGATGATTCAAACTTAACAAGACAGAAAAAAAAAAAAAAAAAAAACTTAACAAGAACCGGCCACACATACAGGCAGGCAGGAGGATGTGGGGATGGGAAGCTTATGGGAATCTCCTGTCATCTGCATCTAAGGTATGAGCATGACTCTGACATGGGCCTCCTTCCTGCCTGTTGCTGATGCAGTGAGAGCTCAGGCCCCTTCCTTTCCCCCAGGTCTCCCCCAACAGTTCCCAGCATTTCAGGTGGGACTTGGTCATAGTGAGACAAACAGGACTGCGGTCACAGTGAGACAAATAGCACTGTCCGGTAGCACTGTTTCCAAGGAAAGGGTAAAAACCCAACTGGAATCCTGAGCCCTTCCCTTCTCAGAAGACCATCACAGCTTCTCAGAGGTGTACAGAGAATACATTTCAGGCAAACGCACTGTTTATAACTGATGATGTGGCATAAGCATCTCTCACTTTTATAATTAACAGAAGGATGTACAAGCATTTATGTTTACAAGGGGAAGAGTCTATAATGATGTCTAACAAGGCTTATGGTAACAGAAACTGCAAATACTTTTTTTTAACTGACAAGTTACTTAGTTCAGAAAAACAGATTATGTGGAAGGCAACTAAGGAAAAGTGCATTACCATGACTGCAGAACTAACAATCATATTAAATTATTTGATGACATGACAGTGAATGCAGGTCTGAATGCACCTGCTTTTTCAAAATTAGAATCCTAATCATAATACTAATTATAATGGTAATAATTCTTATGTTCAGCAAAAAGTTCACCTGATAAAAGACAGATGTTTTCAAATATAGAGTATGCATCAAGGTAACTGTTTCCCAACAAAAAGTCCCAACAAAGGATATCAACCTTGAGCCCATTAATTATAAAGAAAAAATTTTCATAATAGTTAAATAATTGTCAATGAGATAGTTATAAAACATCCATCAGTAAAACTTTTACACTCTGAAAATTCAGTGTTACAAGACAATGTAAAATTTAAAAAAGGAAATTCATATAGAGACTTGTTATTTTGACCATTATTTCAATCTTGCATTTTCAGATGATTTTATCATAAAAGAAAAGTACCAACCAAACTCATAAAATCAGGTAAACCAAATTAAGTCTTAATCACTTTGCCATCGGAGATTAAGACCTGATCCTGTTTGAAACAAACAACGAAAGTCATGGAAAAGAAAACCATTACGTTTAACACGTCATCACCAAAATGAATAGAGATTAACCAAACACAATATAATGATCTTAACCTTTTAAACTACCGCTTGCAGGATTTTAAAAAGTTGCTGTCCAATTCATTTCACCTTATTGTGAAAATGTCACAACCTAGAAAGCTTCCTAGAAAGCTATGACTGAAATTATAAATGGGTCCCAGGTACAGAGAAGTAAGGCTTACCTGATGCACCTATAGGGGAGGTAGCTGGGGTCATGTTGTGGACATTGAGACCAAGGCTCTGGGAAGGGCCTGGGGCTGATGCTGCGATAGGAGGCCCCAGAGGGTTCTCCCTCTGGGGCGAGGTGAGTGGGGTGGTTGGCTGGGAGGTCTGTCCACCAGCAAGTCGTGCAAGGCGCCTCCGTCGGATCTACAACAAGGAGAAAAGACATTTGATTTTTCAACCACAGAAACACAATTCTGCCTGAGTCGAACAACATTAACATTGTCAGCAACCATAAAAAGCCACACTGGAGTTTAACAGCTAAATATACCTTGAGAAAAAAGGATTCATTCAAAACAAGTAATAACTTATCATACTAGAACGTTCACAACCACCTCACTTTTTAAAAACTGCATTTGGGTGGCTCAGTGACCGAGTGTCTGCCTTCAGCTCATGTCATGATCCTGGAGTCCTGGGATCAAGTCCTGCATCGGACTCCCTAAAGGGAGCCTGCTTCTCTCTCTTCTTCCCTCCCTCTGCCTACGTCTCTGCCTCTCATTTATTCATGAGAGATACAGAGAGGCAGAGACGTAGGCAGAGGGAGAAGCAGGCTCCATGCAGGGAGCCCAATGTGGGACTCGATCCCGGGACGGGGACCTCAGGATCATGCCCTGAGCCAAAGACAGATGCTTAACTGCTGAGCCACCCAGGTGTCCCGAAATAAATTATTTTAATAAATAAATTAATTAATTAATAAAATAAAATAAAATAAAATAAAAACTGCATCTTATTGCCTTACAACCCCTGTTTATCACACTTCCTTAACTGATAATGTGAATCCACCATAAGCACACTATACTTTTAAACTGAATCTTGTTGTTTTTTTTTTTTAAGATTTTATTTATTTATTCATGAGAGACACAGAGAGAGAGAGAGATGCAGAGACACAGGCAGAGGGAGAAGCCGGCTCCACGCAGGGAGCCTGACGTGGGACTTGATCCCGGGTCTCCAGGATCACACCCTGGGCTGCAGGCAGCGCTAAACCGCTGCACCACCGGGGCTGCCTCGAATCTTGTTATTTTAATAAAACTGTGTAACTTCGTTATTTTAAAGAGCTGAGTTGTTTGTTTTTAGAGAGGAAGAGAGAGGGGGTAGGAGGTGGGAGAAAAGGCAGAGAGAACCCCAAACAGGTTTCACACCCAAGGGCTCAATTTCATGATCCTTGAGAGGACCTGAGCAAAAATCAAGAGTCAGATACTCAACCGACTAAGCTACCCAAGCTCCCCTTAATAGATAAGATTTTATTTTATTTTATTTTAATTTTTTTATTTATTTATGATAGTCACACACAGAGAGAGAGAGAGAGGCAGAGACACAGGCAGAGGGAGAAGCAGGCTCCATGCACCGGGAGCCCGACGTGGGATTCGATCCCGGGTCTCCAGGATCGCGCCCTGGGCCAAAGGCAGGCGCCAAACTGCTGCGCCACCCAGGGATCCCAATAGATAAGATTTTAAATAAATACTCAATTTAATTCACTAAAACAAAAGTTTCAAAAGTAACAATCGTTAAACCAAGACAAATTTTGCCATCGCTTTTAGAGCAAAGTAACTGGATTTTTCTTACTTAATTGCAAGAAAAATATAATCTGCCACTTCTTCCTTATAATACTCCAGTGATTACAATTATCTACCACAAAATTCCAGTGGATCACAGAAATGTTTCCCTCTCATTTTGATAGTCATTAATTCAAAACTAGGCAATAAACTCTCACCAACCACCTGCTGTCCCAGGTAGTGAGGACATCTAACTACTGTGATAAGGCTTCTCCCTCTACATAGGCATCAAAGAAGCAAATCAACTAGGCTGACACACTCATTCCATTACAAATAACGAAGAAGAAAAAGTTAACCTCTAACAAATGCTAACTGGGATGGACCTAATTTGAAATAAGAATCTGTCATTCTAACACTGCAGAAAATCTGCTCCTTCTATTGTTCAGACAACCAAAGACATCCTGATTCTTGACCCCACAGCTGAAAAGCCCACTCCAATGCCCCTGCTGCAAATACATCAACGAATTTACACAAAATCCTGAAGTTGTTTGGTTGTTTATCTATCTACTTCACTAGATTAAATCCCTTGAAGGAAAGATCAGGTCTTAATTACTAAAAATAAACACTGAGGGACACCTGGCTGGCTCAGACAGTTGGGTGTGTGACCCTTGATCCCAGAGTTGTGAGTCTGAGGCCCATGTAGAGGGCAGAGATTATAAATTAAAAAAAAATAAAACTGGGGCAGCCCCGGTGGTGCAGCAGTTTAGTGCCGCCTGTAGCTCAGGGTGTGATCCTGGAGACCTGGGATCGAGTTCCACATCAGGCTCCTTGCATGGAGCTTGCTTCTCCCTCTGCCTGTGTCTGCCTCTGTGTGTGTGTGTGTGTGTGTCTCTCATGAATAAATAAAATATTTAAAAAATTAAAAAATTAAATTAAACACTAACTCAGCACTTTGCCTTCTAGCCATGTTCTCAACACTTTATACATCCATACTCACTTATCCTCTTAATGAGCCTTTGTAGGTACTTATGCCCACTATATATATGAGCAAACTGTGGCACAGAGGTTATATCTTTGCCTAATTAGTAAGTGGCAGAGCTGGAATATGAGCTCATGCAGTCTGGCTCCAGCACATATGCCCTCACCACTAACCCAACAGTCTGGGGATCTCTGGGGGTCTCCAAGACCCTTGTAGAGGATATGCTGAGGCCAAAGCTATTTTTACAATATCACTAAGACATCTGCCTTTTTCGCTCTCATTCTCAAGTGTCTGATGGAGCTTTCCAGAGACTACGTGACATGTCATGTTGCAACACTTAAATACAGAATTTAATATGAGAATTCAGCTCTATTCTAGTAAATCAGACACTAAAAAGCCTTGCAGAAGTGAAGACAATGTCATTTTTCTCACTAAAGTGTTTGTTTTGGAAAATCTTCACCATATCCTAAGAGTGCAAAGGAGTCCTGAGACCAAACTTCTGAGAAGCAGGCCACCCTCTCTTATTCATCCTTATCTCCCTACTGTCTGTAACAGGTGCTCAGCGCTCACTCCCCGAACAGAGAACAGTGAAGGTCATTACAACTCATCCAAGGGAGAATTGGGATTGAGATGAAAAAACTCACTGCAAGAGATTACTGATTTCTCTCATGAACACTTACTGGGGGTGGAGTGTGGGGATAGTGGCTCAGAAATTCCCACCCCGACCTGTTCCCAATCCAATTACTCAAGCCAGAGACCTACGATTTGTGTTCACTGCTTTCTCACTTCCCCATCTCCTCAAACACAGTTTATCACCAAGCTCTGCTCGTTCTACCTGGGTCCACCCTCTCCTCTCAGCTCCTCTGCCATAACCCTATCCAGGCCATCACCCTTTCTCACCACACCCTCTGCAATAGGTCCTAATGAATCTGTATCCACTCTGGCATGGTGAAAACAAAGGCTGCATATTGTTTTCTTTAATCACTTTCAAGATTTCTGAAATGCAAATCAAACCACAATGAGATAACGCCTTATACCCACTAACATGGCTGCCACTGAAAAACCGTAAAACAACAGGTGCTGGTGAGGATGTGGAGACTCTGGAACCCTTGTGCACTAGTGATGGGAAAGTCAAGTGGTGCAGCCACCATTTTAAACAGTTGGGTGGTTCTTCAAAAAATTAGAAATAGAATTACCATAGGATCCAGGAAATCCACTCCTAGGAAACTGAAATACCCAAGAGAATGAAAGCAGGGACTCAAAGAGCAATCTGTTCACCCATGTTCACAGCAGCATTATTTGTAAGAGCTAAGGTGTAGAAGCAACCCAAGTGTCCATCAATGGATAAATGGATAAACAAAATGTGGCATATACATACAATGGAATATTATTCAGCCTTAAAAAGGAAGGATGCTCTCACACAGGCTACAACACAGATGAACCTTGAGGACATGATACTGAGTGAAGTAAGCTAGTCATAAAAAGACAAATACTGTATGATTCCACTTATATAAGGTACCCAGAGCAGTCAAATTCAGAGAGACAGAAGGTAGAATAGCAGTTGCCAAGGGCTGGGGCGATTTTAAAAATCTAAGTATAGAATAAAATCCTAAGCGATAAGAAAGCATGTTATCCTACTTTCCCCCACAATCTATTCTCCACGCAGCAATCACAGTAATTCTTTAAAAACACAACCCAGGACAGCCCCAGTGGCGCAGCGGTTTGGCGCCGCCTGCAGCCCGGGGCGTGATTCTGGAGACCCAGGATGGAGTCCCGCAGTGGGCTCCCTGCATGGGGCCTGCTTCTCCCTCTGCCTGTGTCTCTGCCTGCCTCTCTCTCTCTCTCTCTCTCTCTGAATGAATAATAAATCTTAAAAATAAATAAATAAATAAACAAATAAATAAATAAAAAAATAAAAATAAAAATAAAAATAAAATAAAAATAAAAACACAACCCAGCCTCTCCTGCCCAAACCATTCAATGGCTTCCCTACTGCACTTGGAATAAAAACCAAGTCCTCACTGTGTTCTATGGCGCAACCTGCTATGTCTCTCCAGGCTCCTGGCACACCACACTAGGTGGCAACCATGCTGGTCCTTTGACAGTTCCTAGAGCACCTTAAGCTCTATCTTACCATCAGCCACTTGCAATTCCTTAAGCCTAGAGGCAATTTTTCTAATTCTTGGCATGGCTGGTTCTTTCCCTTCGTTCCATTCTCAGCTTAAATGTCACTTCCTCCTAGAGGACTTCCCTGGTCACCTTATCTAGCACTATCCAATATTGTAGCCCTTTGATCATATGCTTCAAGCACTCTGCATGGTCTGTGTAATTATTTTACCTATTTCTTTTTTTTTAAGATTTATTTATTTAGGGAATCCCTGGGTGGCGCAGCGGTTTGGCGCCTGCCTTTGGTCCAGGGCGCGATCCTGGAGACCCGGGATCGAATCCCACGTCGGGCTCCCGGTGCATGGAGCCTGCTTCTCTCTCTGCCTGTGTCTCTGCCTCTCTCTCTCTCTGTGATGACTATCATAAATAAATAAAAATTTTTTAAAAATGTAGAATTCTTTCAAAAAAAAGATTTATTTATATAAAAAAGATTTATTTATTTATTTATTTGAGAGAGAGAGAGAGAGCATGCATGCACACATACTCACGAGCAAAGGGGGGGGGGGGGTGGGCAGAGAGAGAGAGGGACAACCAGACTCCACGCTGAATGTGAAGCTCTCATGTGAGGCTTGATCCCAGGGCCCTGAGATCATGACCTGAGCCAAAACCAAGAGTTGGACGCTTAACCAACTGAGCCACCCAGGCACCCCTGGAATTATATTATCTATTTCTTACTGTCTTGCTTACTATTTCCCTAGTAGGACAGAAGCTCCATAAGAAGCCACATCTGTTGTTTTCCCTGGTGTATCTCCAGCACTGAGTGTAGTGCCAGGCATGTAACAGCTCTGTACATATCCAATGATGGGGAAAAGTAGTATGTGGAATCAAGACAGGTGAAGTAATAAAGCCACCAGAAGAGTGTTTCACTAAATAGTCAAAGCCCAATGTTTCAGACTTCTGACATTAACTCTTTTTCAGATACCCTCTCATTCAACAAATATTCATTGAGTACCACAGTAAACTAAATAGTTCCTGCTCTCATGGCACTTGGATTCTAGCAGAGGCCAAAAGGACAACAGCCAAATGGACAAAAAGGATGTCAGGTGGTCATGAGCACCCTCAGAGAGAAATGAAGTAGGGAGGGAGAGCGGGGCCCACTGGGGAGAGGGTGCTGCGATTCTCACAGCAGGTGGATGGAGAGGCCTCTTGGGCAAAGAAGGCATCTGCAAACACGAAGGAAGACAGAGAGTAAAGCAGGTGGATATCTGGGAAGGATGATGGGAGTGTGGTTGGCTCATGTTCCAGGTCAGCAAACCGTATGTGGCTGGAGCAAAATGAGCAAGAAGGAAACAGCAGATGGTGAGTGCACCGGCATGAAGGGGTCTTATAGGCTGTGGTGAAAGCCCCAGCACTGGGAAGCCACCAGGGGATTTTATTCAGAAAAGTAATGTAATTCCACTTATGTTCGTATGATTATTTTGGCTGCTACAGAGAATAAACTGTAGGGGCAAAAGTAGAGAGGATCCTTAGAAGGATGACAATGACCTGAACTCGAATGAGTGAGGCCGTGAACATTGTAGTGAGTGGTCAACTGGGACACACTTTGAAGGTAGAGTGCAAGCTCACAGGATTTGCTGGTGGACTAGACGGTACCAAAGGAGGTAATAAGGCTGACACCAACATCCTGGGCCAGAGCAACTTATCAAATCAGTTTACTGAGACAAAGATGGTAAGAAACGAGAGAGGAAGGAGATAAAAGTTCTTTTAGACACATGATTAGTAAACATGAGACAGAGTTGTCTTCGTGTGAATTCTACCGCTTTTTGAGAAGATAGTAATTAGGGGGCACTTGGCTCAGTCGGTTAAGCGTCTGCCTTCAGCTCAGGTCCTGGGATAGAGCCTCGTTTATGGGTCTCTGCTCAGGGGGGAGCCTGTTTCTCCCTCTGCTCCTCCCCCTGCTCCTGCGTTCTCTAATAAATAATTAAAATCTTTTTAAAGTAGGTAGTAATTAAATAAACAGCAATTAAAACACATGATCTGACAAAAGGCAGGACAGAGGGCAGGTCAGGATGCCCCGGTGAGAGCTGTCAGCTTCCAGACAGAACAGAGAGCTGTGAGCTGGGACAAAGTCACTTCAGCAGTGTGTGCCCGTAGGGATTCAGAAGTCTGAGGATGAAGCCCTACAACACGACCCCTGGAGTGGGGGAGAGGAAGTGATACCAATAAAGGAGAGTGAGAGTGGCATCGAGGGGCCTCTGGGTTCACCAGGAGGGCTGACACTCCCTGGCTTCCTAGATACCAGGCAGAGGATTTCAGCCACGAATGACATCACTCTGTGTACGGGCTGAGCAACATGAAGACTGACCAGTGGACCTGGCAAGGAGGTGGGGGGACCTGGCTGGCTCAGCCAGTTAAGTGTCTGCCTTCAGCTCAGATCATGATCCCAGGATCCTGGGATCGAGCCCAGCATCGGGTTCTCTGCTCTGCAAGGGTCTGCCTCTCCTCTTCATCTGCCTCTCCCCCAGCTCATGCTCTCTCTCAAATAAATAAATGAAATCTTAAAAAAAAAAAAAAAAAAAAAAGGAAAGGGAACTGAGGGCCTCATTGAAACCTATTTTGATGGAGTGGGGCTGAAAGCTTGACTGGAGCCAGTCCAACAAAGAACGGGAGACTAGAAGTACTGCTTTCTGAGGTTTTTTACTGTAAAAGAAAAAAAAAAGAAAAGAAACAAAAGAGCTAAGTGGAGGAGGGGAAGGGAGTGATTACGGAGACAGTCCACCAGTCTACCCTGCCAAGGAAGAGAAGGAAGGATGAAAGTGTCTAAAGACAGATGGGCTACTGACCCCAGTGGTGTTACATGCACAACACACTAAGAAATGCACAGCAGAGGGACATGAACCCAGGATCTGTCAGGAAACCTGCATCCTGGTGCCACCCCAGACTGGCCATGCTTGCTGTCATCTTGGATAACACATTAAACTCTTCCTCAGCTAGGAAACAGGAATAATAAACTCAGTCCTAAATAGCTTCCTCGGGTAGCTATAATAATTAAACGGGGTAGTATATGAAAAAGTACTTAAAAACTACGGGTAAAGATAAATTATGGTATATTCCTACTTGGGAGTCCATGGGGCAATCTAATGAGTGAGCCTGTGCTCTACACAACAGCCTGGATGACTCTCACAAACAATATTGAGCAGAAACAGCTAGATATAATAAAGTGCAGATTGCATGACTCCATCAAGTTTCGAAACAAAAAAGAGGTGTGAGCAAGCTTCTAGGGTGCCAATGATGGTCGACTTTCTCAGACACTAGTTTCACAGTTGTGTCCGCTGTTTGAAAATTCACTGGTCTGCACGCTTTCAGCATGGGTAGTAGATTCGTGGGTCTTCATTTTGTTCTTCATAACTCAAACGGTAAATGCAATCTTTTCTATGTTTCAAACATGATATAATTTTATTTTTTTTTTAAAGATTTTATTTACTTGAGAGAAAGTGACACAAAGAGCATGAGCTGCAGAGAAGGGCAGAGGGAGAGGGAGAAGCAGACTCCCTCTCAAGCAGGGAGCCTGATGCAAGGCTGGATCCCAGGGCTTTGAGATCATGACCTGAGCCAAAGGCAGATACTTAATTGACTGAGCCACTCAGGTACCCCTCAAACATGAAATAATTTTTTTAAAAAATTAATCCTACTTGTCCATCAAGGCCTATAAATGCTACATTCTTTGTGTGGATTCTACAACTTCTTAAAATTTAGCATAAAAGAATACATAAATAGTAATTAAAATTAAAATACCTTATGTTAACTTGTATTTACTATCTGATACTGAAATTAAAGTAGTATTTTAAATTTTAAAATGTGTTTATCTAGGGTCACCTGGATGGCTTTGTTGGTTAAGTATCCAACCCTTGGTTTCAACTCAGGTCATGATCTCAGGGTCAGGAGATTGAGCCCCACTTCCAGCTCCACACTTAGTGCTGAGGATTCTTTCCCCTGCTTCTCCCTCCTCCTCTGCTCCTCCCCCAGCTCTCTAAAATAAATAATATCTTTAAAATGTGTTTATCTAGGGATGCTTGGTGGCTCAGTGGTTGAGCGTCTGCCTTTGGCTCAGGGCATGATCCTGGAGGCCTGGGGATTGAGTCCCACATTGGGCTCCCTGCAAGGAGCCTGCTTCTCCCTCTGCCTGTGTCTCTGTCTCTCTGTGTGTGTCTCTCATGAATAAATAAACAAAATCTTTTAAAAAACGTGTTTACCTATATACACCAATACAACAGAAGGCCTAATGAAGGGAGGCTTAAATTTTCACAAAAACCAGTATTTGGGGAGATCTCTTTGGGGTTTCATTACCTTAGGGGCAGCTAACTTAGGAGCCCATGCTTGGTTTCAAATTCAAGTTCAACTTTTACTACTTACTACCTAGGTAGGATCAAGAAAAATCACTAAACCCTCTCTGTGCCTCAGTTTTCACATTTGTACAATGGGGGTAAAAACTATAGCCTCTACAGAGTTGTGAGAAAACTACCATCTGTACCTAGTTTTCTGTTTCATTTTTCTCGACAGCTCTTATCTGACCTCCTACATATGTTCTGCTTATTCACCATTCCCTGGCTCTAGGTTTCT
Source organism: Canis lupus dingo (assembly GCF_003254725.2). Taxonomy (NCBI): domain Eukaryota; kingdom Metazoa; phylum Chordata; class Mammalia; order Carnivora; family Canidae; genus Canis; species Canis lupus. The sequence continues at coordinate 63,388,585 of NC_064247.1, read as the reverse complement.
TTTTTTTTTTTTTTTTCTAGGTTTCTTAATGCAAGGGCTTCTCTCAGTTTTTCCTCTGATGTCTCATGGTGCCTAGAAGAGTACCTGAGACGTGGAAGGTGCTCTCTAAATATTTGCTGAATTAATGAAAGAATTAGTGAAAAGTACTAGAAAATGTATTGCACATAAAATTTGTTTAGGAATTAGTTTTATTTTGAAAAAGCATGCACTCTATTTTTGAAAAAAATATAAAGCTACTTTTAAATCTGGCGCCAAGTTCAGCCTGAGATGTTAAATTTAAATGTTCTCCCAGGTGAAAGAAGCATAGAATAATATCCTGACTCACTGCAATATGGGCTTGAAGGAAGTTTTCCAAGAAAGATTTCCACTGTGCTAGTGTTCCCTAATCCCTACCTCTAACATTCCACAAAACACAGGTAAGAAGGAGAGGGAGAGGAGAGGGGAGAGGAGAGGTAGTGAAGAGGGAGTGGAAAGGAGTGGGAAGAATTAGGACTCTGTAAAAAATACTGTGGACTATCCAAGAAGACAGAAGAGTGCAGTAAGGGACACAGGCAGGTCTGTGCATGACACAAACTGGTAGGAGAGAGCTGATAAACCCCGTCCTTACCTACCCCCATCTTAAAGACCTACTGGGAAGAGGAGAAGCAGCCACAAAAGGGCCAGCGCCAGTGCTCTGGCCTCCACAGCATTCAGTGGAGGATGGTGTCCTTCCAGGGACTGAGCACTTTCCATGACGGGGGTGGCAATGAACTGGTTTAGCAGCCTGAGAACCCAGGGAATATCTAGACAGGAGACTCCCAGGGGATGGCTCTGAGCAACCAAAAGTATAAAAGGCTTATCTAATTAATTTGACTATTAAGAGATATGACCTCACTTTTATCACAAACAGAACATCACAACATATGAGACACAAACTAAAAATAGCTCAGCATATCAAAATATTATTAAACTTTTTTCTCTCCACTTACTCTACTTTTTTAACACTAAGCACCTAAGATCCGTATAACCTTCTCAAGTTAAAAAAGTCCTTTTTGAAAGAATTGTTTTCCCAGATGTTACAAAGAGAAACTACCAACAGCATAAAAAAGGAACTTCCAATTCCTCAACTTAAGTCCTGAACCACAATTCAAACCCAAACATACAGATCGTGAAATCTCATTTCTAGAGTTTTTCTGGTCTTGACTATTTGAGTTCTCATTTCACAAGTGACATTAAAACAGTGCTTTCCCCAGAACCGTTCTATCCTGGTGCATTTCCTACTCTCACGTTCCTGATTAAAAATAGATTTAAAACAGCTACTGTTCAAAACAGCAAAGGCCTCTGTAGTGGCGTGGGGCAGAGGCTCTGACAGGACAGACCAAACTGTTCCTCTTATTTTTAGAAGAGTTTATTTGGGGGGCGGGGGGAGTGGTAAATCCAAAAAGCATTGTTTTAAATTTAGTAAATACTCATTCTACAAAAGCATCTCAATACTCAAAAAATAAATAAATAAATAAATTCTAACATAAACACTTTTGAATATTTACTCTTTGGAATGGAGTCCTGGAAATATTTCTTTTTTTGATTATTGCTGATTTTGTATCTCAAAGCAAATGCATTCAGATCTGAACATCACACCTCTGTGACCAAATATTTACCAGTTATCTTTTAAAAATTTACTATTTTAAATTAATCCTCACCCAAAAGCTAGACTCTTGTCATCTAAATTCCTCTTCCATTTGAAAAAAATATATTAAATTCAATCTGCTACTGCCACTCTATATACATGAGGCCAAAAATAGGGAAAAATATTTTCTTTTGTTTTTTTTGAAGTAGGCTCCACACCTAATGTGGATCTTGAACTCAGGACCCTGAGATTAAGGGTCTTATGCTCTACAGACTGAGCCAGTCAGGTGTCTCTACAAAAATAATTTTTGCCTCAATCTTAACATTATGGCAAGAAGTAACTGAAACTCTCCTTCAAAGATTTCAACTGAACACATGTCAAGATCTCCTTACTTTTCAATAAATCCCGTCACCTCCTCTCCTGCAAATCGGGAGCTAATTCAGCACCCAAATGATAAAGTTTTCTATGTTTGTCATTGACAACTACTACCAAAAAGTACTGGAAACTCTAAGACAAAACAATAATTTTTAACAATATGATTAACACCTACCCAGCCCTTAAATCATCTGCCAGATGCTACTGTAAGGAAACCTAGTTAATAATCCAAAGAGACCAGTGCATTTATCTTCCCATTTGACAGGTGAGGAAACTGAGATCAGAGAGGTTAAATGATGACTCACTGAAGGTCACACAGCTAGAAAATGAAGAGTAGATATTAACCCAGACAACCTAAATCTGGAGTGCCCAATATTAACCACAACCCACGGATCTTTACAGCAGAAAATCCCTTCTGAAGTTGCAATGACCAGCACTATGAAGCAGCCTTACTCCCCTGACAACATAGTATTTGTTCATTATCAGTTATGAATTTAGGAATTTATATATTGTTAGTATTTCAGATACTGTATCCAACTTTAACAACATTGGAGTATTAGGAAGCTCCCTCTTTGATGAGTGTGTACAGTGAAATAAACACTTCTATTTTCTGGTCCAAAGTATATAGAATACCATCAAATAAAAGCAAACAAAAACACATTATAAACTTAATCTCGCACTCCTCCCCCTGATTCAGTCCTTTATTGATTGGTTTATTTAGTGCACTTAAGTCACTGTCACAGACTAACTAAAGATAAAAGAGCACTCAAATCAAAATCCCTACCCTCAAGAATTTCCAGATCCACAGAGAAAGATAGGGAAGAAAACCAACAATTATGATACAGTATGGTAAGTTCTACACAAGATACAATGAGAGTAGAAAAGACACCAAGGAGGACAACTCAGACCCCAACTCAGTCTGGAGTATCCATTATCACTTCATGGGGAGATTACACATGCATACACACAGGTGCCTACACACACTCGCCCATAATACACGTGCTCATACATGGGGAGCTCAATAATGCTGTATCTATAAAAGACAACAATGTATTTTCTAATTACTTCATGATCTTCTGCTCCTAAAAGGAGATTTTTTTTTTAAGATTTTATTTTAGGGACACCTGGGTGGCTCAGTGGTTGAGCATCTGCCTTCAGCCCAGGGCATGATCCTGGAATCCTGGGATCGAGTGCCATATCGGGCTCCCTGCATGGAGCCTGCTTCTCTCTCTGCCTGTGTCTGCCTCTCTCTCTCTCTCGAATAAATAAATGAAATATTTTTAAAAATAAAAATAAAATAAAGATTTTATTTTAAAGCAATCTCCACACCCAACATGAGGCTTGAACTCACAACCCTGAGATCAAGAGTTGCAGGTTCCACTGACTTAAGCCAGCCAGGCGCCTCAAAGAGGATTATTTTTATGTGTTTTACCACCGTACTTTTTCAAATTAAGTTGGAAAATCAGGTTGCAAAAGGACACACATCATAATTCTGTTTGGGCATATTTATATTATATTACAATGGATGTTATTAACCGCAAATTATACATAAATGGAAATGGCAATGATACATAATACATTTCTATTTTTTCCCATCTTCTCCTTTCATGCAAATTTTTTTTTTAAGATTTTTTTTTTAATTTATTTATTCATGAGAGACACAGAGAGAGAGGCAGAGACATAGGCAGAGGGAGAAGCAGGCTCCCTGCGGAGAGCCTGATGCAGGACTCGATCCCCCCCCAAAAAAAATAAAAAATAAAAAATAAAATAAAATAAAAAGGACTCGATCCCCAGACTGGGATCATGCCCTGAGCCAAAGGCTCAACCATTGAGACACCCAGGCGTCCCATCCTTTCATACAATTTCTGATGAAGAAAATGAAGCCATCATTATTTCCTGCTATGTCTGTAAAACCTGAAAACATTCAGATGGAAGTGCAGCTCTACTCCAGATCATCCTCATTCCAACACCCAGGATGACAAAGTAGCCTCTGCAGTGAATATCTGCACAGGAACACAGTAGGCTACAGTACAGTCTCTTTTTAATTTACCACATACCTGACGCTAGGGATCACTTACTGTACTGCTGCCTCTGTCTCCCCGGCACACTTCTCCCCAGGATAACTGCCCAGCATCCCCTCCTTTGGATCTTCGCTCAAATGCTATCTTCCCAGTGAGGCCTTCCCCACTATCTACTATTTCCCCATTTCTGCTTTATGGTTCTCCACACTTTCAAACAGTTCAGCCAAAAATCAACAGGTTTTGTACACACGCATGTGTATATGTATGCACGCACACATTTATACATGCACACATGTACATACTGAGATCAACTGAACATGGCAAGAAGGCAACACCAAAAACTGATGAATCTAGGTGACTCAATCAACCTTTTGCAGATTTGAAAATTCTCAGAGTAAAAAGTTGAGGGAAAAATGTTTTCTCTAGCTGTGTTCAGCTGCTCAGAGTAGGCATGAGGCCAGGGTCTTCGGGGTTGCTAAGTGAGGATGAGGAAGGCAATGGGTGGTGTGCACAAGGCATGAGTATAATGAAGCAGAAACCCAAGACAAAGGCAGCATCTGAATTTCAGGTTCCAGTCTTTTCCTGTGACTCAGACATCCTCTGTCCTTGGGTTCAGAAAGAAAACCCCTGCATCCTTAAAATAAATCTCATTTTCTGCTTCAGCTCAATAAGTTGATCTGTTACTTACTATATGTATGTTTGTAACTACTTCAATTTCCCAGGGGCACTCTCAGTAATCTGTGCACAGAATATCACCTTGCTTTTCTCACTAGTGGGTTTTCAGGATTCAAATTCACTTATACTGACTATATATTAATGTCATAACAAATCATCCTAGGCAGTAATTTTGAAAACTAAGCAACTTACAAACTCATACACTGTGCATGTATGTCACCTGACTGGAGTTTCTTCTTTAAGACAAGTAGGAGTTAGTCAGGTGAAGGGACAGAGGAGCATTGTCAAAAGCTGGGAGGTTTCATGAGAACATACAGTGTTTTAGGGAATTCTGAGTTGTTTAAGGATGAGTGTGTATGGTCACGGCAAGATACAAGGCAGGCTGAGACAAGCTCATGATGAGGTTTGAATACCATCCTAAGACTGAACTTATTCATGAAGGCAAGGAAGAGATTTTGAAGGATTTAAGCAGGGAATAACTGGGTCAGATTTGTCTTTTAAAACTTATCACTGTATCTACTATGTGGAGAATGGACTGGGGCAGGACAAAGCAAGCCTGTGTGACAAGGATTGTGGAAGGGACAGTTACTGGTATTTCACTTGTTTAGTCAATAGAACTTGATCATTATTTGCAAGTGAGATGTGAGGAAGAATGGAGTCTAGATTTCAGGCCTAAGTGGATGGTACAATTCCCTAAGACTGAGGCTACAGAAGGAGATTTTTGAGAAAAGAAGGTGAGTTCTGACTACACTATGGGGTGAGGTGCCTGTAAGAACACCCGAACAGAATGTCTTACTGGTAGACAATGCTGACACTGGTAGGTATGTTTGTATGTATCTATGGAAATGGTTTCCACTCCCTTTTCTAGCAAGGATTCAAAGTGATTAGCAACACATAAACATTTTTAATTTAACTTAAAATTAAATAGATAAGGAAATTAGGACAGAAGTAAAATGATGATATGAAAGAGAAGACTAAGCCAGAAGAAGTGAGGTGAGTGCACATCACACATGTGTATCAACACAGTATATGACTGACAAAACATATCACATATCAATATCGCTAGAGGCTTACCACCACAGTACAAAATTCAGAGAAAGCCATTTTAGAGTGGCCCAAATGAGAAGACCCACACATCACCTCTGCTGGTGTGGCTTGACTTAGGGACAGATTTTAGTACACCAAAGGAAGAGTTCAAAACCAGAGGGTCAGGAGAGCCTCTGGTTTTTATAAGGTTTTCAAAGAGATCTTTGACTAAAAATGATTAAAGACCATTCTCTCAGGGCATGTACAGGCTGCATATCTTTCATTTAATCCACCTTAAAAACGTGCTCCCAACATTACTCTTGATAAGCACTGAGCCACAGTGAGTTTTAGTGGCTTTCCAGTAACACCCCAAAGCAGAGTCAAGTGTATAGGTACCGTAGGTTGGGAAGCCGTGTTCTACCCACCATGCTGGGGAAGCTGGAGATCTGGGTGTAGGTCTCAAGCAGGGGATATGACTGGCAAGGGGATTTGGGAGTCATCAGTATGTACTCAGAACAGTACGTACTGGTAGATAACTATAGGTACCAAGAGGGCAGAACTCTATCTCCTGAGCACTTCAGAACTAACCATGAACTGTAGGAGGAACTAAGTAAGTACTAGAGAACAAATAAAATAAATGCCCCCAAACAGGATACTCATTCATTCATTCATTCATTCAACAAATGCACCTGGAAGGTAGCAAATGAAAGAGAATCAAGAACAGAATCCCAAGAAACATCATTTAGGATGTAACAGGAAAGAGCAATCTGCGATGGAGACAGGAAAATAAGAAAGCCATCTACCCATGGCATCCAGAAGAAGACACTTTCCCAAAAAAGCGATTGCCAAGGGGCACCTGGGTAGCTCAGTCTAACTGCTTGATTTTTATCTCTGCTATGTACATAGGGCAATGTCTCATCTGTGTTGTTCTGTCCCGTTCAATCACGGAGCCACACAAGCATCCCATATAAATAAAATTTCAAGAAAAGAAAAAAAAAGTGATTCCCAGGGTCAAAAGCCAAAGAGAGGTTAAATGGCATATTCTCAGAAATGCCCTGGGGGGCACCTAGGCGGCTCAGTGGTTGAGGTTCTGCCTTCAGGTCAGGTTGAGATCCCAGGGTCCTAGGATCAAATCCCACATCAGGGTCCCTGTGAGGAGCCTGCTTTTCCCTCTGCCTGTGTCTCTGCCTCTCTTTCTGTGTCTCTCATGAATAAGTAAATAAAATCTTAAAAAAAAAAAAAAAAAAAAAAAGAAATGCCCTGGGATCTGGCAATCTTAGCAAGAGCAGTTTGGATGCAGTGATGAAGGGGAAAGTGTCCAAAAGAGCATAGGGAGGGAGGGCCCTGGAAATGTGGGGGCCAAGGAGATGTACTCTTGTAAGGGTCTGGTCTGTGAAAGGAGAGGAGGGAAATAAAGTGACAGCTAAAAGAGAGTGCAGGACCAGAGGTGGCATCTTGCTGTTTTTACAACTGGAGTGAACTGGAGAGCTTCTGAAGCAAAAGGAGCAGAGAAAGAAGGCAAAAGATAGAATGATTACCATGAAAGCCAGGCACTGGGCAAGACAGGACAGAACAACACAGATGAAGACACTACTCTGTGTACACAGCAGAGATAAAAATCAAGCATTTATAACAGGAATTGACACCCCATAAATGCTTTCCCTCTACCACTACCACAATTATTATTTTTATTAATGAGGAAGAGGCAGGCTTCAGGCTCTGAAAATGGAAAGAAGTCAGCGGGAATAAAGTAGGGAGGTCAAAGGAACAGCAAGAAGTGCCTGTCTACTACGATTTCTTTTGAAAAGCAGAAGACAATGTCACCTGCAGGGAATGTGAAAGGGCTGTCCCTTCAGCAAAGTGGGGTCTGAGGGAGGTGGGTACTTCTCATAGTCCCGGAGGCAGCATAATCAGCCTGGAGGGCAGCAGAAGAGCGAAGACATACACCTCATGTCTTCCTAGGTACCTCTGGCAGCATGAGACTCCTTTGTGCTCTACCAAGACTCCTGTTTTCTGGACACTGTCAGGCAGGGAGGGAGGGCTCAATCTATCACGGGCAATAGCTAGATAACCCTGGGCAAGTGACTGAGTACTGCCTTTCTTGTGTACATATAAAATGAGAACAGTGACCATATCCTCACTTCACAGGGTCAAACAGTTATCATCCACGTAAAGTGTTTAGCACATCCTAAGTGTTGGACACGTTAGCTATTACTGCTATTACTATTTCTGGTATGCCAAAAAAACCCACAATGTTTTTCAAAAAAAGGCAAAAAAAAAAAAAAAACGGTAATTTGTCATGACAAGTGTTAGATTAGAAAAGATTAGTAAATGGTTTTTAAAAAAGAAAAAGAAAAAGAAGACAAGTGACAGATCAAAGTCAGTTTGATTTGTGGGGTAATTATCATACAAAGTCAGTTACATTCTGCGGTGTAATTACCATACAAAGAAAAATAGCACACCGACACCTGTGCCCACTGACCCTACATTTTCCTTTCAATAATTTTTCTTCATTCTCCTCACAGATTATTTCTTACCATAATCCTAACCAAAACTCGGATGGAGCCCCACCAATGTGCTTCACTGTGCTGGCATCTCTGTATCTTCAGACAATGTTGCTGGATCACAAATGCTAGCCCTCCAAAACACGATTCAGCCCTCTTGACACTGAGATACTAGTCCTACCCCTTTCCTAGAAAGCAATCTGGCTACATTCTAGAAAAATCCTTAAAGATTATCACACCCTCTGATCCAGTAATTCTGCTTCTAGAAATCTTAGGGAAATTATCAGAAAATCAGGGGCACCTGGTGGCTTAGTCAGTTGAGCATCTGACTCCTATATCAGCTCAATTCATGATCTTGGGCTTGTGGGATGGAGCCCTATGTTAGGCTCTGAGCTCAGCAGGCAGTCTGCTTGGGATTTTCTCTCCCTCTCCCTCTCCCCACAGCGCATGGTCTTGTGCACATGCTCTGTCTCAAATAAATAATCTTAAAGAAAAAAAAAAAGAAAATCAGACAAAAATTCATATACAAAGCTTTATCACAAAGTCATATATAATATTAAAAAAGAGGGACTCCGGGATCCCTGGGTGGCGCAGCGGTTTGGCGCCTGCCTTTGGCCCAGGGCGCGATCCTGGAGACCCGGGATCGAATCCCACATCGGGCTCCCGGTGCATGGAGCCTGCTTCTCCCTCTGCCTGTGTCTCTGCCTCTCTCTCTCTCTCTCTGTGACTATCATGAATAAATAAATAAAAATCTTAAAAAAAAAAAAAAAAAAAGAGGGACTCCTAGCTGGCACAGTTGGTAGAGCATGCGACTCTTGGTCCCAGAGGGTGAGTTTGAGCTCCACGATGGGAACAGAGTTTACTTAAAAAAATAAAAATAAAAAATAAAAATATTTTTAAAAAGTTCAAAACTAAAAAAATGACATTTAAAAATATATATATTAAAAAGGAAAAAACTGGGGCACCTGGTGGCTCAGTCATTTAAGCATGTTTTCAGCTCAGGTAATAATCCCAGGGTCCTGGGATCAAACTGCTTCTCCCTCTCCTGCTGCCCCGGCCCACCACTGTGCTCTCTCTCACTCACATAAATCAATAAAAGCTTTTTTACAAAACTAAATAAAAATTTAAAAAGCACTGACAATCACCTGAATTTCCCACATTTGGGGAAAAACTTAATCAATATACCTAATGAATGAAAAATCTAGCCATTAAAAATGGTGTTTTGGGGATCCCAGGGTGGCTCAGCATTTGAGCATCTGCCTTCGGCCCAGGGCGTGATCCTGGAGACCCGGATCGAGTCCCACGTCGGGCTCCCTACGTGGAGCCTGCTTCTCCCTCTGCCTGTGTCTCTGCCTCTCTCTCTCTGTGTGTGTCTTTCATGAATAAATAAAATCTTAAAAAAATATATGGCATTTTTAATTTGTAAGGATACAAGGAAATGCTTATAATGTGATGTTAAAATGCAATATATAAAACTGCATAGGATATGATTCTAATAATTTATTCATTGATTCGACAAACTTTAACCAAGCCCCAATGTTTCAGGCAGAAATAAATGGGCTTGAGAAATTAAAAATGAATGTGACTTATTCTGGACTGTCAGTCTAGCAGGGGAAACAGACACAAAAGCAGATTGCTCTAATGCAATATGGTAAGGGCAAAAGGGAAGCCAAACCAGAGTGGGGGCCTGCAGGAATGGGGAGCATTGAGGGAAAGGTCCCAGGGGAAGGTGACAAGCCAGCTGAGTCTTAAGAGAGGGAGAGCTTGTAATGCTCAGGGAGGGAGGGCTTCAGGAAGAGCAGATACAAGAGTAAGGGACAGCAGAGTACATCAAATATACATAGTTACAAAAAGAGACAACAGACCCATAATGGAGCCACTTGTGCTAAGCCCCCACATCAGCAAACCAAGACTTGAGACTTCACCTAACGGCAGTTTCAACCTCTCCCAGGAATGCAATCTTAAACCAGCAAATCTGGAATTTCCTGACAGCACTAGTGGGGTAATCTGTCTGACAGACCCTTTCTGGCCCCCACAGAAAGATAAGGTACTCTACTCTTTCCTTGTTCCTAATCTTCTTCTGCCCATAAAAGTGCCATTTTGTCCAGTTCTTGGGAACTCCTTTCCATTTGCTAGATGGGATGCTGCCCATTCATGATTCACTGAATAAAGCCAACCTGATCTTTAAATTTACTCTGCTGCATTGTTTTTTAACAACATACAGAGAAAATAATGGAAGCCGAAAAATAATAGGCCAAAAAATTAACAATGATTACCTCTGGAGAGCAGGATTACAGGTAATTCTTGCTTTTAATTCTTGATTTGGAAGTCTTCTTATAAAGAATCATACAGAATTCAGTGAATCTATATAAATCTGAATTTATAATAAAAAAAATCAATGTGAATGAAAGAGGTAGGCTCAAAGATTTCTAAAATCTTTTCAAGTTCTAAAAATCTGTGATTCTAAGAGAAAAAAAAATCATATTAGAAGATTTAGCTTGGAAAAAAATAAATCCTAACCTAGAAAAAAAATGATACCCTTAGAAGGTAAAATTTTGAACAAAGATTTTGTTCTTACCTTCTGTTTCTTATCTTCCTTTTTATTTTTGCCTCTTAATACAATGAACCTAAAGTCTATTTGACTGTCTAGTACACTAATCCTTCCTCTAACAGCATGAAAGGGAGACATCAGAAGAGAGGAACAGACTACTGGTCGTTATCCTGTAACTGTGCACCATAAGTGTTGACACGCAGGACACTGATCCCCTTGCCCACACTGAAAAACAAGGGACTTAGCCCCAATCAGCTGAGAATTGTGATGGCACACACCAGGACCCAACAGAAAAAGAATACAGGAGCACTGCCACCTCTGCAACCTTGGTTTTCCAATCATCTGCCTTCCTTCCTAGATTATTCACTCAGCTCAAACAACATTGACTCCAAGTTATGAAGAGCCTGATTTCTCCTCCAAAGGATATAGGATATTATGACCATTTCCAGGACTGACCCTCAAGTCAAAACCTTTATAAAGCAACTAGTGCTTTTACTCAAGTGCTTAGTGTCACAAAGAGCAGAGGGACTCCAGGGGCTCCTAATTCTACCTGTAAGAAGAGTCCCGTTTGGATGTGACCATTTCATGGTCACCCTACACCCATCTGACAGTCCTCCCCATACTCCAGCATCTCTCTCTATCCACATACCCATACCCTCCATTGCCAGCCATGCTTCCCTTCCCTGAGAAAGGAAAGCAGACAAAGCAAGTTACCTTACTTCCCTCACAAGTCCTATTCTAGGTGAACAAGTCTCTCAAAAATCAAGTACAAAATTCTTACAAAGGCCAACTTCTAGCAATTACTAGCAAACTACACAACTTTCAAACTTATCCTCTTTTGAACTCCTACTGCCTTGGTGCCAAATAGAACCAAAGAAATGGTTCTATTGTTATCAGAAACCGACAGTAAACTGTATTTTCTTAGAAAGAAAAAAAGGTTGTGGCCTTTACAAATCTCCATTGTAACCCAGTGATTATATTATTTTCATTACAAGAAGTTTTATAAACTGCAATAATTATTAACATCAATACTTGCTGCCTGATCAGTAATATGGAAAATATTAAGTAGGCCTAACCACACTCTGCCAGTTGGCAAGGGCTAAGGACCAAAGGCATAACCTCCTAATCACCAAAGGTATTCTCTGGAGTCATCCATAATGCTGAAAATATTAATACTATTAGTTCAAATTAGAATAATCAATAGCTTCTAAGAATAAAGACTTATTCTAGACTCTTCATCAACATCTGCCATTACAGCAATCTTTTTAAAAAAGCATTAGACTTCAAAGTGAAACAAGGGGGACCAAGCAGTGGATGAGTGCGTTGTTGCTCTGTGGCCCCCTCTTCACAAAGTCTTCTACATGGTATGTTCTCATGTGCCCAGCTCTGCTCACAATCCCAGTTGTGTTACCTCTCTGAGCCTTGGTTTCCCCAATTAGAAGAAGGCGATGACATAAATATCTCTTGTCTAGCAAGAGTCATCAGAGATAAAGGTAATGTAATGTACTACCTGAATTTTTATCTGGCTATAGTCTGTCTCCCCGAAGCACAATGTAAGCTCCAAGAGGGAGTTTACTGTACTCACGGCCATCTCCCCAGTAGCTATAACAAGGCCTAATGGAGAGCACCCCCAGTAAATATTCGTTGAATGAATGACAAGTGTCCACCTGATACACAATAAACAGTCATTATTTTTTTTTCATAATTTCGGCCTACAAGTTTTCTCTGTCCTTTTGTTCTTTTCCGTCTTCCTTTAGGCCCAGATACTGTTCTCCTTGGGCTCAGGGCTCTATCCCACCCAAACAAGATGAGCATGTAGAACAGCTACTAAAAATTAGCATCAGGGGCAGCCTGGGTAGCTCAGCGGTTTAGCACTGCCTTCAACCCGGGAGTGATCCTAGAGACCCAGGATCAAGTCCCACGTCGGGCTCCCCGCATGGAGCCTGCTCCTCCCTCCTCCTGTGTCTCTGCCTCTCTCTCTCTCATTACTAAACAAATTAAAACAAACAAACAAACAAACAAATAAATAAAAATTAGCATCGGATCGGTGACCATGAAACTGGCAGCAGAAAGATTACTAGGCCTAAGTCCACCATGAAACTGGCAGCAGTGACCATGAAACTGGCAGCAGAGAGATTACTAGGCCTAAGTCCACCAACGCTATACAGTAGACAAACAATCAGAGAGTAGAACCTTTTAATTACATCTGGTTTTTGAAAAAATTATGTCCTCACCAAAAATATCCTAAGTGATAGAAAGAGATGATGTGGGCCCCATTCTCACCTTTGATACCACTTGGTTAAACAGACAAGATCACAAGACCAAGTAGCAGCTACTTCTGACACTCACTCTTCCACAAAATGGATTCTGGTCACTTAAAAGGGACAAAGCAAAATCGACAGCATTAAACATTTTTATTTTTATTTTTTTTAAGATTTATTTATTTATTTATGAGAGAGAGAGAGAGAGAGAGAGAGAGAGAGGCAGAGACACGGAGGAGGGAGAAGCAGGCTCCATGCCGGGAGCCCGACATGGGACCCGATCCCGGGACTCCAGGATCACACCCCGGAACAAAGGCAGGTGCTAAACTGCTGAGCCACCCAGGGATCCCCGCATTAAACATTTTTAAAGAACTTTTCTAAACCCAGGTATATGGAAAGTTTCTTTTTTTTTTTTTTAAGATTTATTTATTTATTCATTAGAGACATAGAGGCAGAGACACAAGCAGAGGGAGAATCAGGCTCTCTGCAGGGAGCCTGATATGGTATTTTGATCCCAGATCCCAGGATCATGTCCTGAGTGCGAAGGCAGACGCTCAACCGCTCAGCCACCCAGGCGTCCCTGGAAAGTTTCTTAAATTGACTCACAAAATAATTATTGCTGAAACCCAAGTGTACATTCTTCTGCAGCAGGATTCACACATTTCCTCTAATCTCTATAAAAGCTCTACGTTCACACTCAGCCTGAATACTCAAATCCAGTATCTCCGCAGATCTAGACAACAGTGTATAGCATGGCTTTTTCGGGGAGAGAAAATACTTATCTGGCCACTACATGCCCATCAAGTTCTTGGTGTAAATAAAGGTTTCCTTCCTAATGTGAATTGTTAATGTTAACTTCCTCCTTCAGGCTATGCAGCAGCCCCCTGTCAAGGCCAACAGGCCCTTCTTAAAATCAGAAATGCTGGAGCACCTGGGTGGCTCAATCAGTGGAGCATACAACCCTTCATCTCAGGGTGGTAAGTTCAAGCCCCATGTGGTGTATGGAGCCTACTGAAAATTTTTTTTAAAAAATTTTTAAATAAATAAATAAAATCATAAATGGCCACATTTTCACATAACCATTTCATTCCAAGATGGGTGAATGTGCTACTATAGGCACTAACATAAAAAAAAAAAAAAAAATTGAAGAGGTGTCCAATGGGACACTTCCAGAAGCATTTCTTCCACTTGGCATTCACTAAAGTTCTCCCACTCACTCCCATTCTAATCATAACATCTCAAAGCAAAAGACTGCTTTATTCACATTTCCCTAGACCATAAATCACCAAACATTTTTGAGTGTAAGGATGTCTGTACAAAGGAAAAATGAATGAACAAACCAGAGCCCTTGTATATGACCACCTCATCTGCCCCAAATTATCCCTGAGGGGAAAAAAATGTGGTACTTCTTTCTATGAAACTCCACAGAAATTATATCTGGTCTGCACCTATTATAACTAAAAAATTAACTAATATAACCATATAACTATAACTCATTCATTCATTAATATTCATCAAGCACAAATGTATACATGCTGTCATACATTAGCATCCTAAAACAAAATTCCATACACAACAATTTAAACATCACTTTATATAACTGGTATTCAAAGCTTAACGGGACTATAATTTTTTTTAACTGCCCTTCAAAATAATTACTGCCAAAACCAAAGTGTAAATTCCTCTGGTAGATCTGTATACAATACAGATCCCTGTATTGTATTTGAGATCCCTCAAATAAATATATCTTTAAAAAAAAAAAAAAGTTCTACTGAGTAGATTATAAAAGTTGCTAGATATTTTTAAACTTTCCATCAATTTTCATTTCTTTCTCAAAAATAAGTTTTCCCCACTAGGACATCCACATATACAGAATTTCTCCAACTCTAGTATTAAATGTACTTTATTGCTTTTGAAAACTGGTCACCGGGCAGCCCACTACCAGCGGTGTAGCGCCGCCTGCAGCCCAGGGTGTGATCCTGGAGACCCGGGATCAAGTCCCGCGTCGGGCTCTCTGTGTGGTGCCTGCTTCTCCCTCTGCCTGTGTCTCTGCCTCACTCTCTCTCTCTCTCTCTGTCTCTATGAATAAATAAAATAAAATCTTAAAAAAAAAAAAAAAGAAAGAAAACTGGTCACCTGTACATAGTTATTTTTGGTCAGTCAAAATACCTGATTGGCCAATACACATAAATACAGAGAAATATTTTCAAAACTAGCCTTTGAAAAAATAAAAATAAAAATAAAAAAATAAAAAAATAAAAAAAAAACTAGCCTTTGGAGAACACTTTTAATTTAAAATTTTTTAAATGTTAAAACCAACATGAGTTGTGGCTTTTTTTTTTTTTAAGTAGGCTCCACAGCCAACTTGGGGCTTGAACTCACAACCTGGAGACCAAGAGTCTCACACATTCTTCCAACTGAGCCAGCCATGTGCCCACATGAGTTATAACTTGAAATATAACGACTCACACTTCACAGAAAGAAGTATTTGTATTGTAAAAGCATGGCCAAGGTACATAATGTACTGGGTAAAATATAAAAGAAGTTCTATTGAGATTGGAGAGCTAATATATACAACATGAAAAAGATAATACAGAAGTGCCTCTATGGGGCTCTTGGGTGGCTCAGTGGTTGAGCATTTGCCTTTGGCTCAGGTCGTGGTCCCACAGTCCCAGGATCGAGTCCCACATCGGGCTCCTTGCATGGAGCCTGCTTCTCCCTCTGCCTATGTCTCTGCCTCTCTCTCTCTCTGTCTCTCATGAATAAATAAATAAAATCTTTAAAAAAAGAAGAAAAAAAAAAGAAGTGCCTCTATGTCAAAAATCCTAATTTTAAAAAACACGAGTTCAGAGGCAGCCTGGGTGGCTCAGCGGTTTAGCGCCGCCTTCAGCCCAGGGCCTGATCCTGGAGACTTGGGATCGTGTCCCACGTCGGGCTCCCTGCGTGGAGCCTGCTACTCCCTCTGCCTGTGTCTCTGCCTCTCTCTCTCTCTCTCTCTCTCTCTGTGTCTCATGAATAAATAAATAAAATCTTAAAAAAAAAAAAAAACAAACACGAGTTCATTGGATGAAGTTAAATAAGTTACCCAAAGATTCCATATCACATAAAGTAGAAAATTGTTAAAAATTTCAAGAAACTCTATTAATGACATTATAAGTCAGACACATCCTAACACTTTCTACATAAGAACATGCATATTTGGGATCCCCGGGTGGCCCAGCGGTTTAGCGCCTGTCTTTGGCCCAGGGCGCGATCCTGGAGACCCGGGATGGAATCCTACGTCAGGCTCCCGGTGCATGCATGGAGCCTGCTTCTCCCTCTGCCTGTGTCTCTGCCTCTCTCTCTCTCTCTCTCTCTCTCTCTCTCTCTGTGTGTGTGTGACTATCATAAATAAATAAAAATTAAAAAAATTTTTTTAAAAAAAGAACATGCATATTTCTCTTTGGTAAGTTTTCATATGGTTTCCTGTCATCTCGGGAGCTGGTCAAACTCTTCCTAGACATCTATCCACCTGCACAGAGAAAGTCAGTGACTAAGCAGGACCAGCGACAGAACTGGCTGGGCCTGGTGCCAAATGAAAAATGCAGGGCCTCTTGCTCAAAATTTATTAAGAATTACAAGACTGCAACAGCAGAGCACTGAACCAAGTGTTTATTAAACTATCTGACTGCAAGTCACATGCCCATAACGCCAGCCCTGGTGACAAGTATAGTCACAGATCTGACAAAAGACCTGATACGATCCTAGAAGAATGCCTGGCAGGTGATAGGTGCTCACTATGATCTGCTTGTAAGTCCTAGGAGCTCAGCTCCCAGAAAGGCCCATAAAGCAAAGTGCTACTTCATCTAGTCAGAAAATTTAACTAATTAAATGACTATGATCCTAGTACACATCTAGAACCTATACCAAACACTGACAGGGAACAAAGAAACAATGTGCACTGAATACATTTCACAACATTTAATTAGAAAGCTAATTAAGTCAAGGTCCGACACTTCTTAATACTAGGACCCAAAAGATACCTCTCTTCCCAGACTGACAATTGCCTTCAAAGAACTGGACAAGATGCTGAAGATAGAGCAGCTGGTGAGCAGTTAACAGAATGACATCCAATTCAGAGTTTTTTTTCCCCACTACCACCAACAGCACTGAAGGACCAGCAGGCCCTTCAAAAGACAAAATCAGTCATCTGGTTTGGATAGACTGAGTCACTTCAGGTATTATTTTTTAGGTCTGATATGTGATGTTTCTTCTGGGACTCCTCAGGTCCTGTCTGTATGGCACACCTCCTGGCTCCACCTTCATGCCACCAGATCACTCTAGCTTTTAGAAAAAGGGGAGGAGGAGGCCTGACAAGTGGTAACAGTACGCCTTAATACTGGGTGAGAAGAGACTTCAGGAAGTTTAAGGGGCAGAGGAAGAGAATTCCAACCCAACCTTCCACACAAGCCAGAGCCTGTTTGATACTGTAACCAGTACGTTACAGCCTTTTACATTCTTGGCACTACCACAGGCATGCCTATTTTATTGCACCCCGCTTTACTGCACTTTGCAGATACCACGTTTTTCAAGTTGAGTGTTTTTGGCAACCCTGCAACAAGCAAGTCTACCGGTGCCCTTTTTCCAACAACATTTGCTCACTGCTTGTTTGTGTCACATTTTGATACTTCCTGCAATATTTCAAATCTTTTCATTACTATTGTATTTGTTATGGTGATCTGCAAGCAGTGATTATAATTCGTTAAAAGCTCAAATGATGGTTAGCACTTTTAAGCCATCAAGTATTTTTAAATTAAGGTATATACACTTTATGCTGTATTTATATGCATACAAATTTACATACTTTAAAAAATATACATACTTTTAATGCTATTGCACACTTAAAGACTACAGTATAGTGGAAACATAACTTTTATATGCACTGGGAAATCAAAAAATTCATTGACTCGATTTTTTCTGATACTTGCTTTATTGCAAGTAGTCTGGAATAAAACCTGCATATCTCCAAGGTGTGCTGTGCATGCAGAGCTTTTTTAGATACTATATGGGCAGCAACTAAAATTCTAAGTATGTATGATTCAATCTTACTCCAGAAAAGAAAACTAGAATATCCCAGGAATCTACTCTGCTAGGGCATTGCACTAGACAATTTACATATCACCGCAATTAATCTGAAGAACAAAGCCATGAGATAGGTATTCATACCCCCACCCCAATTTTACAGGTTGATGAAACTGAGGCTCAGAGAGTACTTTGCTCAGGGTCCTCCAATTGATTGCCTCACTTAAAACCCATGTTTATCTAACTCTGAATTCCAATTCTGACAATGAGGTTTCATTTGAGTACCTACCTTTACCTAACTAATGCAATTTAATGTACTAACAACAAAAAACAATTTACAACATTGGGGTGCCTGAGTGACTCAATGGGTTAAGCACTCAACTTTTGGTTTTGGCTTAGGTCATGATCTCAGGGTCATGAGATTGAGCCCTGAGCCAGGCTTCATGCAGGCTGGAGCCTGAATGGGATTCTCTCCTCCTCTCCCCCTCCCACTCCTGTTCTCACTCTTTCAAAATAAATAAATAAATCTTAAAAAAAAAAAAGAAACAATATGACACAAGAACTGGTAGTCACAAAAAGATATCTTGTATTCAATTCATCCATTCAACAGATATATATTTTTTAAAATATTTTATTTATTTATTCATGACAGAGAGAGAGAGGCAGAGACACAGGCAGAGGGAAAAGCAGGCTCCACACAAAGGAGCCCAAAGTGGCACTCAATCCTGGGACTCTGAGCTGAAGGCAGATGCTCAATCACTGAGCCACCCAGGTATCCCAACAGCTATATTTTTTTAAGATTGTATTTACTTATTTGAGAGAGATAGAGAGAGAGAGCACAGGCAGGGGGAGAGGCAGAGGGAGACAGAGAGTGGGAAGCAGAATCCTCGCTGAATGGGGAGCCTGATGCAGGGCTTGATCCCAGGATGCTGAGAACATGACTTGAACCAAAATCAGATGCTTAAGCCTAACTGACTGAGCCACCCAGGTGCCCCACAACAAATATTTATTGTAGGCCACTGTATGCCAAGTCCTTATGCTAAGAGCTGGATAAGAAACAGTGAACAAAGACAGGAGCTTGTGTTGCACAAGTTGGTACACCAAGCACACAGACAATTCCAATGCGGTGTGATTGGAATCAGGATAGGAGAATTGATTTTAATGAAACACCTTTTCTGGTTTCCAGCTCCTCCTCCTTCAGCTTCTGCTGACTCTTAGTGGTTTAGAGAGTCTGCAGTGACCTATCTGGCCCTGCCTGATATATCATAAAACCTTTCAGATCAGCAAATACCTACCTCTATCAGATTTTTTCACCATCTCCGATTTTTCCTCAGTGGTTCTAATAATTTCTACAATCAATTTCAAAAGAATGAATGTTAATAGAGTTTGCCCAGAGTAACAACTGAAACATTTATCCTCACCACAGATTTTTCTCAATGTCAATACCCCTGACGTCTTTAAGGACAAACTTGACCCTCCCAGAGGAAACAGTGTTCAGTGCTTCCTCAACAGCACTCCCTTTTCTTAAATATCTAGGGTAGCACCTGAACTCTAGCTGCCTATTCTGTCTCCCCACTGGAGTATCTCACTGAAGGGAAAGACCAGGTCTTCTTCATATTTGAGATAGTATTTCTATATTCTCAGTACCTAGGCAGAGTATATATCCCACCTGTACCTGTTGAAACAGAACAGTATTTGCCTCTACATATTTACCACTCTAGTTTTTTTATTAAAGTTTTTAAAAATTAACTATATTATCTAGTGTTCCTTTGATTATGGTTCAAAATTTGTATGTACAACTCTTCAAGCCCAAAAATACCTTGCTAGGAACATGTACAAAATCTACCTCTATGCCTTTACTTTCTACTTCAGGGAAAGAGAGGAACCGAGTAAACCCTGAAAAAATATTTACTGAATGAATAAAAGCATTGGTGATTATAATAGAGTATGGTAAGAGATAAAATGTTAAAAGATACGCTCACCAAGTATTTCCTCCCCACTTCTTAACATGCTTCTACCACTTACGAAGGGCTCCTCAGCCTATCCCCAGAGCCTATGCCTCATTCCTGAACTATCTATTCCCTCTTCCCATTCTCTCTTGAACCTACTCTGATCAGCAATGAAACTGGTCTTGTCAAAGTCACCAATGACCTCCATGCTGCCCAACCCTATTGTCAAGTATATGACAACCCAGCCCTCCTCTAACTTATTTTATTGACATTAAACAGAGTTGGACACTCCCCTCCAGTATGAAACATTTTCTTCTCTCAGATGCCAGGTCTCCATGATCTCTTGACCTTCCTCCTACCTCAGTGGCTGTCCCTTACCAATCCTTTTCTGGGTCCTTTTTATCTCCTGCCCACCTCTAATTCCTGGAGCGGCTCAAGGCTTGGGCCTCTCATCTCCTCTCTTCTCTATTTACACTTACTTCCCATGTAATCTATCATTCTCATTTTATTTTCTCAAAGATGTATTTATTTATTTTAGAGAAAGAGCACAAGCAGGAGGGCAGAGGGAGAGTGAGAATCTCAAGCCGACTCCATGCTGAGCACAGAGCCTGATGTGAAGCTCAATCTCATGACCCTGAGATCATGACCTGAGCTGAAAACAAGAGTGGGAAGCTTAACCACCTGCACCACCCAGACTTCCCCATTCTCATAATTTTAAATATACTGACATATCCTGATTGGTATCCCCAACCCCATCCACCTTCTTTTTTTTTTTCTTTTTCCATCCACCTTCTTGAGCTGCAAACCCAACATATGTCAACCTACTTAACATCTCCATGTGGATAACTGCTAAGAAATAGAATCATAATATGATCAAAACATAACTTAGTTTCCCCCCTCAAATCTTCTTTCAAATTACCTCATTTCAGTATATGACAACTCCATTCTTCAAGCTGTGTAGGCTAAAACTCTTGATATGACTGGTAGAGACTGCTAGTTGCCTCATTTTATATTCAGCCACCATTTGGTTGTAGCCATGTGACTAAGTTCTGGCCAAGAAGGTGTAAGCAATGATGTGTGACACTTTCTGATCATGTCCTTAAGGGATAGGAACATGCCCTCCCCTCCCCTTTAGTCCCTAAGTACTGAAATGCACATGTGCGAGTAGGTGCTAGAGCTGCCGTATTGGACTACAGCTAGATGCCTCATGCTGAGGATGGTAAGAGCACAAAACAAAATGAGTCTGGCTCCCCAGTAATCGTGAAATTACTAAACCAGCTCTCAACCACCTACTCAGATTTTTACTTGAAAGATAAATAAGCTTCTACCTTGTTTAAGCCATTATTATTTTGGATCTCTAGCAGCTGAACCAACATCTTAACTAATGCACAGAATTTGGAATCTGGAAGTAATCAACTTAAATAGACTATAATTATGTGGCAATGGCTTGGGGATCAGCATGGGCACAGATATTGCAGGACGGAAGGTTGATAATCCTTGTTAGTCCACAACAAAATATTTGGTAAAACCCATGATATATCTTCGAAAATTGCCTGCATGTCAACATGGCCTACAATTCTAGAGGAACTGGTCAAACAATTCAGAAGTTGGGTGCTTACTGGCTTCTTGCCACTTTCTAAGCAAGAAGTCCCACCAGAAGGAGACAGATTCAAGCTACAACCTGGCGATTTGCATGCAGAGGTAAAAAGGAATATACATCTGCCTAAAGGCACATCCACAGCCCCACAGCCTACAGCCTAAATCTATTCAGCGTCAGGGGCTAAATAGGGTTGAAAAGCCTTCAGTATCCAGCAGGAAAGAAGCTGGAGAAACTGCTCATCCTCAGGAAGAGGATATTCTCCAATGACTTATCCCCAGAGAAAAACAGATCCTGAAAAACCACCACGGAGGGCAAGGGACAAGGGAGTTCCTCCAAAAGAACAGACCAAGGGCTGCGAAATGGGCAGTGAGGAACTCTTATCACTGTCAAGGCAGGAAGTCCCCACGACATGGCCTGAGAGGAGCTAATAATGGCTATGGATCAGTGAGGAGTCTTTACTTTTCCATCCTTCCTTTTCCCCAACTGGAGTCCTATTTCCATTATGATAACCTACTCAATCACAGTACATTGGCAGGGGTGGGGTAGGGAGTGGGGGTGGGGGGAGAGACACAGGTAAATACTGCGTATTTCAATCTAAAGGTTCCTGGGCTGTTTATTAATCAGCCAGAGATTCTGGGCTCTGAAGTTGACTATGGGCTGTCTCCTTTGAAGAGGTGCAGAATGTGTTCTAGATTTGGGAAGAAAGGGATCCCTGGGTGGCGCAGCGGTTTGGCGCCTGCCTTTGGCCCAGGGCAGGATCCTGGAGACCCGGGATCGAATCCCACGTCGGGCTCCCGGTGCATGGAGCCTGCTTCTCCCTCTGCCTGTGTCTCTGCCTCTCTCTCTCTCTCTCTCTCTGTATGACTATCATAAATAAATAGATAGATAGATAGATAGATAGATAGATAGATAGATAGATAGATAGATTTGGGAAGAAGGGTCTGGAAAGAAAGGCCTAGACTGTCCTCCCCTTCTAACATAAGAGAACTTTTAGGTGAACGTATGGCTACCCAGTAGAACCTGTACTTCTCAGCTTCTCAGCAAGGAGCTGTGGCCATGTGCTTTAGGTTCTGCCTATACTCCTCATTAGCCAGTAGGAGGTGAGCTGAAGAACGCAGCCTCCAAGTTGCGCCACTGAAGAGAAGGAGTAGGACTTCTCCTTCCCCTCTCCTCTCTTTCCTCCTGCTAGAATGCAGACATGCATGGGCCAAAAGATGGAAGCCATATGTTAGGGGAGTTGGTACAATGAGACAGAAGGCACCTGGGCCCCTCATGAACACACAGCTGCCTCAGCAGGCCCAGCCTCCTATTTTAAGAGAAATAAATCTTGATCTGGCATAAGCAGCTGCGAATGCAGATCTCTTACAATGTCCAGTGATATCCTGACACACACAGCCATTCTCAATTTCACACTTTCACATGCCATGTCCAACCCATCACCCGGTACTAGGGGCTCAACCCACGAGATAGCTGACCAGTCACTATCTGACCGTTTGCTGCTTATACTACCCTGTCCTAGGACTCCTCTGATGGCTCCTTTCTGCTTTCACTCTTTCCTCTTGTCTATGAACTTCACAGCAAATAATTATTTTATTTTATTTTTTTAAAGATTTCATTTATTTATTCATGAGAGACACAGAGAGAGAGGCAGAGACACAGGCAGAGGGAGAAGCAGACTCCATGCAGGGAGCCCGACGTGGGACTCGATGCAGGGACTCCAGGATCAGGCCCCAGGCTGAAGGCGGCGCTAAACCACTGAGCCACCTGGGCTGCCCCATATAATTCTTTTAAAACATAAATTCAGAATGGGCACCTGCCTGACTCAGTCGGTAGAGCATGTGACTCTTGATCTTGGGGTCATGAGATCAAGCCCTACGTTGGGCATAGGGATTAGTTTTTTTTAATGTAAATAAAGTAAAAAAACATAAATCAGAATCAAAGACCTACGAAAGCAGGGTTTCTGCCTGTAGTTTTCATTGGTTTATTCTCATGATCTACAACAACACCGGGCATATATTTCACCAAATTTAGGACATCATTTATAAAAAGCTGCACTATTATTTTTTGCATCGCCAAGGAAAAAACATTGCCCATTAGACTATAACAAAATGGCTAAACAACAGACCAGGAAAGAGTTGTAAGCAGTTACACCAGTCTCCCATTGCTTTGAGATTTCTTTCTGAAGAACATGGAGTGTTGGTGACCTATTAGCTGCATTGCCTAGGTAGGAAAGGCAATCTTTCTAACTGTACGTTCAATTTCATAATGTGGCACAGCTTCATAAACTTACAGACTGTGGCCCTTCTAAAGCTCCCTAATGTACTTTGTCAGTGCTTTGCAATAAAATACAGAATCATAGTCATTCCTCCAACAACAAACATTTTCTTTACTAATATCATACTGCCACCCTACTGTTGTTGCCATTCCTCTCTGCATAAAGAAACATTTGCTTTTAATTACTGCTGATCAAAGTGTGTTTTTGAAAGGCATTTAAAATGGCAACTAGGGATCCCTGGGTGGCACAGCGGTTTGGCGCCTGCCTTTGGCCCAGGGCGCAATCCTGGAGACCCGGGGTCGAATCCCATGTCGGGCTCCTGGTGCATGGAGCCTGCTTCTCCCTCTGCCTATGTCTCTGCCTCTCTCTCTCTCTCTCTCTCTGTGTGTGTGACTATCATAAATTTTAAAAAAAATTTTTTTAAATAAAAATAAAAAAAAATAAAATGGCAACTAAATTTAACACCCATAGTGCTCAACTGAGGGGCAATAATATAAACAGGTAGAACCAAGTTTGCACATAAACAGGAAATGACAACTGTGTCATACCTGCCACCTGACCAGTAGTGATTACATCAGTATAACAAGCATTTCAATTTCAAAGATGTTAATATGAAGGGGAAAAAAAAGGTGGGGAAGGCATCTCACAAATGAATGAATCCCAAGAATTCACATTTTTGCTGAAGGAATGACTGACTTCTGCTACTGTGCCCTTCTCAGCCGCTCCAACCACAATGTGCCTTCTTGAGGTCCCAGAGGCAGAACAAGGATGAGCCCCAGTTTCCTGCTGTTCCTTGTACCTGGGCATACTCTTCCCCTCAGATGGCTCCCTGTAATCCCTAAAATTTCTATTCAAAAGTCACCTCTGGGGCGCCTGAGTGGCTCAGTCAGTTAAGCATCCAATTCTTGATTTCGGCTCAGGTCAGGATCTTGGGGTCCCTGAATTGGGCTCAGTCCTTAGCGTGGTGTCTGCTTGGGATTCTTTCTCCCATGTCCCTCCCCCGCTCCTGTTTATTTGCTCTCTCGCAAATAAATAAAAATCTTTAAAAAAAAAAAAAGCCACCTCCTAAAGCCACACTTCATGTCCCCACTAATCTCCATCCCTTTTGCCTATTTGGTTTTGCTTGGTAGTCTTATTACCATATGACATTCTAACGGTACATGCTTGTTTATTATGTTTCCTCCCACTGGAATGAAGCTCCACGCAAGCAGGGCTCCTGTGATGTCTGACATGAAGCAAGTAAACAGTAAATACAGTTCAATAAGCTGTTTATGGGAAGATACCCTCACCTACACATACTCTAAGCACCTTTTTTTAGATTTTTATTTAATTAATTTATTTATTTAGATGCTATTTATTTATTTATTCATTCATTCATTCATTCATTCATGAGAGACACAGAAAGAGAGGCAGAGACATAGGCAGAGGGAGAAGCAAACTCCCTGTGGGAAGCCTGATGCAGGACTCGATCCCAGGACCCCAGGATCACGACCTGAGCCAAAGGCAGATGTTCAACCACTGAGCCACCCAGGTGCCCTATACTTTAAGCACCTTGTGAACAAATGCACTCTGCACCAAGCAAAGGCCTGGAGACCCAAGGGCTTTTCATCTTCTTTCTGTCATCTTCCCTTACAAGAATAGAGGGCTATTTGACGAGCTCCATTCTTAGCGATAACTGGGGCTTCCATTTCCCTTCTCAAAAAGAGCAGCTAAAATGCTATAAACATCATAAACTTGCTCAAATTATTTGTTTTCAGGTAGTTTAGGAGAGGGAATAGGAACTCTTGAATCACGGGGTGCCCGGGTGGCTCAGTTAAGCATCTATCTGCCTTCGATTCAGGTCATGATCTGAGGGTCCTGGGATCAAGCCCCACATCGGGGCTCCCTGCTCATCAGGGAGTCTGCTTCTCCCTCTCTCATTTGTGCGCTCTCTCTCTTTTTTAAAAAAGACTTCATTTATTTATTTGAGAGAGAGTGAGCATGAGGGAGGTGAAGGGCAGAGGGAGAAGCAGACTCTTTGCTGAGCAGGAAACCCAACGTGGGGCTTGATCCCAGGACTCTGGGATCACGACCTGAGCTGAAGGCAGATGCTCAACCAACTGAGCCACCCAGGTACCCCTGTGCTCTCTTCTCTTTTATACTCTCTCTCATATACTCTCTCTCTCCCAAATGAATAAATAAAATCTTCTAAAAAAAAAAACAACTCTGAAATCAAACTCTGAATTAAAACCCAGGTCTGCCACTTCCTAGTTGTGTGTCCTTTAACAAGTTACTTAATTTCAACCAGCCTCAACTTTCTTATCTGTAAAATGAGGTCTTGCTGAGCAAGTTAAGTGCTTAGCACATACTAAGTGTTCAATAAATGTTAGCTGATATGATAATCATTCTCTATCTCTTGGCTAAGATGAACAAAAAGGGTAGAGAAGGACCCTGGGAGGCTACATCCTACTTTCCTACCAGGCTTGAGGAAAAATCCTGGTTATTAAGTGAGTGGTAGCAATTACCTACTGGGGAAAAAGTGAGCCTAGGTTCTGAGGCCTGTTACAAAGAAAGATAAGGTCAAAGAGATGGAGAGGTCAGAGTGGAAATGCCAGAGGTGGCGGGGAGGGCGGGGTCCTCTATGTTGGCTCATCTTTCAATGGTCCAAAAATACGCTTGTTCCTGGTCTAGAATTTCTTATCCTCCCCCAATCCATCCTTCTCTCAAGCTAGAAACCAAGGAATCATCTTTTTCTCTCCTTTCTCACCCCTGCCTCTTTTACATCAAATCTGATCATTATAAGTGGGTTAACTTAGAACCTCAGTATTTTTGGTGTCTGCCCTCCTCCATCCCCACTGCCAATGCCTTCCTTCAACTCCACTATCGCTACTAGAGAGCAGCACAAGCTTCCTAATCTGTCTCCGGCCTGCAGCCACTTCTTCCAACCTACTTTTTCTACCCTTGCCAGTGATCCTTCTAACCCCTTCACATTCCTCAAAGGCTTCTTAGAGCCTTACTGACAAAGTTCAAACTCCTAAGTACTCCTGAAACCCTCCAAGATCTGAGGCCTGCTTACCTGAATCCACTCCCCCAGCAAAATCCTGCCTTTGGTCCACTACTTCTTGCTCTTTCCTGGGCTTCCCAGTCTCAGAGCCAGTTCCAAGAGCCCGTCACCTGGCAACTACTGCTCAGCATTCAGCATCATTTTTTCTTGAAAGTCTTCACTACACCACTACCCCACCAGGGGTCCCTTCTCATTTTTCTTAATGTCTTATGCATCCCTCCAGAACAGCACTTAGTACTCTGCATTCTAACTATTGGACTCCTACCTATCTCCACCTCGACCCCCAGCCCCCAGTTAAATTACAATTTCTTTAAGAAAAAGGACTGTCTTTTCTCCTAATCTACCTAACACTTCACTGGGGATCACAGCATCTTTAAAAAAAAAAATGTCTAGGGATGCCTGAGTGGCCTGGTGGCTGATGTCTGCCTTCAGCTCCAGGCATGATCCTGGGATCCCGGATCAAGTCCCACATCGGGCTCCCTGCGAGGGGCCTCTTTCTCCCTCTGCCTGCCTCTCTCTCTCTCTCTCTCTCAAATAAATAAATAAATAAATAAATAAATAAATAAATAAATAAATCTTTAAAAAAAAAAGTCTGTTGAGTGAACATTTTGGAGGGGCCTGATGAAGAGTTAGTACCAAAAAGACCATAAACTCTGTCATACCATGAATGCATTATGAAAAACAACACTTCTACAAAAAAACTATGTAGATCAAGCATGTTAGTAGGATATGTATATGGAAGCTGCAGTGAATTTACTGTCAGTTGTTAAGCAATAAAATAGAGTAGAAAGTTTTTCTAGATCAGGCACCTTGGGTTTGAATTCTACCTCTGCTACTTCTAAGCCAGATCACTACAGACAAGTCAGTTAACCTAAATCTCAGCTGCCTCATCTATAAAACAAGGAAAATTTAAGGACCTGCTTGATTGCACTGCTGTATTTAATGAGACAATGGTTATAAAGTGCCTGGCACTGAGCAGGCTTTTAAGGCTGTTAACAAATATTGGTCCCTTTCCACTTGAAGAACACTGTTAAAAAGTACAAGGTCACATTTTCTGCATTTGGGAAAAAAGACTTACCACTCTTCTAAAACCTTGACCACACCCTAACTATCCTAGCCAGCCATCTTGAAGATGAACTAGGTCATAAAGAAGACTAAGCCAAAAAAAAAAAAAAAAGAAAGAAAGAAAGAAAATAAGAAAAAGCAAATCATTTCAATGCAATTTCATCACCACACTTGATAAAGTTTAAAATACCTGTCCTGCCCAACTGATAGCATCATTTTGGTATATGAAGAACAACATATGAGTAGGCTACATTACATGAATGTAATGTACATAATGAAGCCTTGGAACGCAGGTTCCTGAAGAAAATGAACTTAGTCATGGACCTGCTCCATAGAGCCATGAACTCACTGTAACGTGCTACATAAATAAAAAACACAAGAAACATAAAGAACTACTCTACTTACCACAAGAGAAGACAACTAAGAACTTCAGGTGATCTATGAGAGGGACCCATAATGTAAAATCTTCCGAAGCTCTAATATACCAATCTCTATTTCGTAGGGACTGTATTCTCAGAAGTTTTCATTTTGTTAAAAAAAAATTTTTTTATTTATTCATGAAAGACACAGAGAGAGAGAGAGAGGCAGAGACATAGGCAGAGGGAGAGGCAGGCTCCCCGCCAGGAGCCTGATGCAGAACTTGATCCCAGAACTCCTGGATCACGACCTGAGCCAAAGGCAGACGCTCAACCACTGAGCCACCCAGACATCCCCATTTTGTTCAAATATAAAACTCTGCCTTACCTAATTGCCTAATTCAAACTGAAAGATTACTCTTACCTGTTTTCACCCTGAGATGTAGGTTTGAATTTTCAGCCATATAAACGTCTTATTTTCTAACCAAATGTCACCTACCATACCTGTGACACAGTTTCCACCAAGTGAGTAACAATACAAAGGCAAAAGCTCTGGAAACGTCTTTGTTGAGAACTGCGCACTTAATCCCAGAATTAAGGAAACGGATTAAAAAACAATAATACACTTAATGTGTTCTAGGTTCTGCTGAGAGTGAATTACCAGTTATTGGACTGTTCCTCTTCGTTCAGGCCACGTAATTGTCAAACAGAATCTTATGGTGATCTAATATTAGTGAATTTAGTTTTTCACATTTATTTCAATATTCTGTTGACCTTGAAAAATGTTTTCCTGATCTCTTCCACAATGATTACATTTGTTCCTATACAGTCACAAAAAAGTTACAACATCCTCAAAGATTGGTTAATGTGAAGTGCCACAGTGTAGATTAAGCAGTATCTTTAACTGGTCCCTATGCTTTATTGATTTGACAACAATTTCTTGGTGAAATCTCAAGTATGTAGAAACCTCTAAACCAGGAGTGACTTAGAGAATGTTCAGAAAAAAAAGTAACTTCTGGAAGCAAAGGACTACTAAAAAACATAAACTCTTTGCCTTAATTTACCCATTAGAATTAATATTAAAGAGAGGGAGGGCAGATTTTTAAAAATTACCTAAAACAAAGTGCCTTTAAGGGGACCTCTTGGAAGTTCCTACTTGAATCAAAGAAACCGTTTAATATTCTTCTAATTTTAGTTAAATTACAGTCCTGATGTATTTGAGAAAACGAAATAACACAGTGTGAGCAATCCTGACTTTCCAAACAGCCAAGCATCACGACCCACAAAATTGTTTCCTTTTCTACCTGACATCTGAACTCACCACTTGCAAGCCCCATTCCTGGAGAATTGTAGTCCCTAAGTAAATATATTGACTCCTCTCACTAAAACTGAAGTATGTAAGTTTTATAGTTGAGCCAATCTGATGGATGACTACTTTCACAATACCGTAGGGAAGTTTTATATGAACTAGCGAAAGAAATTAGGAGGTAGAGTGAAGAGAGGGAGACCAGCAGGGGTCCTGAAAGGGAAGCTCCTAATTTGTAAAAAGGAAGGCAAAAGTGAGTAGAATCACAGAAAATTCCTTGTACCCTA
Organism: Canis lupus dingo; assembly: GCF_003254725.2. Classification (NCBI taxonomy): domain Eukaryota; kingdom Metazoa; phylum Chordata; class Mammalia; order Carnivora; family Canidae; genus Canis; species Canis lupus. Next base: position 63,358,624 of record NC_064247.1, on the reverse strand, counting down.
ATTGCCATTGTTTTTATGACAACCTTATTAAATAATCCTTAAAATATCAAGAAAGAGATCTGTAAAACTCCTTTCAGAAATGATACCAGGGGGAGTTTACAAAGTCATTTGCTTCCATTTGTTTCCTGTTCAGTGTCTGCTACAGCAAAAGCCAAGTTTGAAAGGGCCAAAACCAGAAAAAGGCAGAATGAAAGAGAGGTATGCCCGGGGTCATTAGTATCTGTTAAATTACAGAATTTAACTGGAATTCACTAAGCTTTTGAGAAGATATATATTTTAAATATCACAGAATCCGTCTGTAGGCCACCCCCGACACAAACGTATGTTTAACCAACTTGTACAATGCAATTGCCACACATACTTGGGATTTCAAATGCTTTAAAACACACACCTATACATTCTAATTCCACCCCAAATTATTCTTTAAATCTCTGCAGTAAGGCGCGCGTGCACGCGCGCGCACACACACACACCTAACTTGATGTAAATCTAGCCCTTCTTGCCCTAAACACCATGAGGAAAAGAATGAACGCCTCAATATGTTCTCTTTTTCAGACCCTGAAAGACTTGAAAAGCAGCAAATGGAGCTCAGAACGAAGCCAGATGGCAAGGTAGTACAGGGGAAGACAACTGAAGACCCTCTCCGAGACTCGTTTTATTCCGGGAAAATGTCATCTCCATTGCTTCCCCAAGCCCAAAGGCCAGGCACCACTGGCGCAACACCATCCCTGTCCAAAGCGCCAAAGAGTTGCCAACTAATCTCCCAAGGTGTCCCCCAACCTCCTCACCTCATCAGCGCTCAGCTCCTCCATCGCTTTCCTCTTAATGGTGAAAGGCGTTAGGGAGAGATCTTCTGTTCTTGAGACCAGGGCGGGAGGAGAGTGGAAGGTGTCTACCGGGCTGTCTGGTCCCCCGAATGGGGGAGGTTTCAGAATTGCATAGTCAGAGGTTAAAAAATAAGAACACGAGAGGCACTGAACCGCCTTGGCGTCGGTCACTCCAATCGCCCCAGAGACTCCTACAGCTGCTTGTGCCCCGAGCAGCCTCCTCTGGCCGCCACTGCTGCTGCTACAGGGTTATCTTAAGGCGCCACTATTGCCCTCTGCTTCCCAGGTTACCCAGACCAGGGACTCGGGTCTCCAGCTCGTCTCGTGCCCTGAGCCTGCTGTGTCTTCGTGGTGGTGGCACGGCAGGTGAGCTTCCTCCGGCAGATCCTGCTCTCCTTCCCACCCTTTGCCCCAGGCGGGAACTGTGCGACTGCAGAGTGGATGCCCCGAGGTAAGGCGACCCCAGAGCCGCCGAGGCAGAGCCTAGCACTGAAGAGGGAAGCCCCTCCCCTCCCAAAGCAGGCCGGCCACGCCCCGCCTCCACGCCGGAGCTCGGGCAGGGGGGGAGGGGGAGGACGGGACTCTCGATGCTCTGGATGGAAGAGTAAATCCTCCTACCCCTCCACCCCTACTCTTACCCCCTCGCCCCACCAAGTATTATTCATCAAAACAACAGGGCGGCCATCTTTGAAAGGGATCACGTGACCCCGCCAGAGAGGCGGGGCTCCTGGCCCCAGGACGAGGCAGCCAATGGGCCGCGGGCGTCGCGCCGCCGATTTCCTCTCGCCTGCGTCTCCTCCCGCCCCCGCCCCCGCCCCACCCCCTCCCCCGCAGCCGCGCCGGGCGGGGGAGGGGCGAGCGGGGCTGCGGGAGGGAGGGCGAGCGGGGCTGCGGGAGGGAGGGCGGGCGGCCGACGGCGCGCGGGGGGCGGGGCAGCGCGGTGCCATGGCGACGGCTCGGGGGCGGCGGGCGCGGCGGGCCGGGCCAGGTAGGCTCGGGGGAGCGCGGGGCGGGCGGGAAGCTGGGCGAGGAGGGGCCGCCGGCCTGCGCTGCGACCCCGCGGCGCCTCCCTTGTTCCCAGGCGCTGCTGTTTAGCGGCTCCAGCATGCAGACCGAGTAAAGGAAGGGGGAAGAAGACGTCTTCGGCCCGGGGCCCGCGTTCTCTAACGCGTTGACCGCTCACATCCTGAAAACCCTTTGGACCCTCTTCCACCCCCGCGGAGAAAGCCCGTTCGGAAGAAAACTCTAAAACAAGTACAACTTCATTTTATTCCACTTTCACCTTTTAGAGAGTTTCTGCTTTAGTGTTTGGGTTTTTTTTTTTTTTAACGTGTTCCAGAATGATGGTAAACATGAAAGTATAAATGATTGAGAGACCTGGAACGTTTTGAAGTGCCTGCACGTATGCAAGAAAGACTCTTGGAGTCGATGGGAAAAAAAAAAATCCTTCCCTGCTCAAGAATACAATGGGGATATAATTGACATATAGCATCCTATCCGTTTTAGATGTACAACGTAATGATTTGTGGGGTTTGGAGAGGGTTTCTTTTTTTAAGCTTTTACTTAAATTCCAGTTAATAAAAAATAAATACGTTAATAAATTCCAATTACTTGATATACAGTGTAATATTAGTTTGGGGTGTACCATATAGTGATTCAATACTTTTCATGTAACACCCAGTGCTCATCACACACACAAGTGCACTCCTTCATCCCCATCACCTATTTCACCCATCCCCCCACCCCACCTCTCCTCTGATAACCATCAGGTTGTTTTCCATAGTTAAGAGTCTCGGTCTGGGTTTGCCCTTTTCTCTCTCTTCCTTGCTCATCTGTTTTGTTTCTTAAATTCCACATATAAGTGGAATTGTGTGGTATTTGTTTCTCTGGCGCCCTTATTTTGCTTAATACTCTAGCTCCATCCATGTTGTTGCAAATGGCAAGATACCATTCTTTTTTATGGCTGAGTATTATTCCCACCTCCTTATCCATTCATCATTTGATGAAGTCTTGGACTGTTTCCATAATTTGGCCGTTGTAGATAATGCTGCTAAAAAAACATCATGTATCCCTTTGAATTAATATTTTTGTATTCTTTTGGTAAATACCTAGTAGTGCAATTGGTGGAACATAGGGTAGTTCTATTTTTAACTTTTTTGAGGAATCTCCATGCTATTTTCCAGTGGCTGCACCAGTTTGCATTCCCACCAACAGTGGAAAAGGGTTTCTCCTTCTCCACACCCTCACCAACACCTGTTGTTTCTCTGTGTTGTAGATTTTAGCCATTCTGACAGGTGTGAGATGATTATCTCGTTGTAGTTTCGATTTGCATTTCAACATAATAATTTGCTGTATGTATACATTGCAAAATTATTACCAAAATTATTTAGTTAACATCTGTTGTCACATATAGTTACCTTATTTTTTCTTGTGATGAGAACTTTTAAGAGTTATTGTCTTAGCAATTTTCAGTACAATATACAATGCAGTATTGTATATATATATATATATATACACCAAATCTATAAAAGAGAATTATAGATTTAACTGTAGTCCCCATGGTGACATTACATCCCCAGAACTTTTTTTTTTTTTTTAATTTATGATAGTCACAGAGAGAGAGAGAGAGAGAGAGAGAGACATAGGCAGAGGGAGAAGCAGGCTCCATGCACCGGGAGCCCGACATGGGATTCGATCCAGGGTCTCCAGGATCGCGCCCTGGGCCAAAGGCAGGTGCCAAACCGCTGCGCCACCCAGGGATCCCCCCCAGAACTTTTATACCTTTTAACCACCTTATCCATTTGGCCCACCTCTTCTCTACTCTAGCGATCACCAATCTGTTCTCTGAAGAATACAATTTTTTTTTTTAAGATTTTATTCATCCATTCATGAGAGACACAGAGAGAGAGAGGCAGAGACACAGGCAGAGAGAGAAGCAGACTCCATGCAGGGAGTGGCTTGCTGTGGGATTCTATCCCAGGACTCCAGGATCACACCCTGGGCGGAAGGCAAGCGCTCAACCACTGAGCCACCCAGGTGTCCTAGAATACAAATATTTTGTAATATAGAAATCTAAATCGAGCAGTCAACAAAGCAGTATCATGAAATCCCAGATTTCGCCACATACTGAAGAATATACTGTATTGGATGGTTTACTAAACCAAAATCTTAAAGACTGTTTTCCAGAATTAAAAGAATTTCTTCCCCCCCTCCTTTGGTACTTGCTTAGAATAGTAACCTGACAGCTAGATATGCAAGGAATTTGTGAGTAAAATGAGACCACTGCTGGCTTTGCATATTATCTGCTCTCCAGGAAAGGAATTCTGTATAACACAGAATTTGGACTCTTGGTGACATTGATGTTAATATATTCACTTCTCGCTTCTTTTTTAAAACATACTTATTGTAATATAATTCTCATACTATACAATTCACTCATTTAAAGTATACAAATATTCACAGTTGTGTGACCATCACTAATTCTGGAACAATTTCATCACAACCCAAAAAGACTACATACCTATTAGCAGTCACTCCTTGTTCTCCCTTCTCCTTTCTGTGGGCAACCAGCAATCTGTCTTCTGTCTATGAATTTTCTTATTTGGACATTTCACATCAATGGAATCCTACACTATGTGACCTTTTGTGTCTAGCTGCTTTCATTTAGCATATGCTTTCCAGTTTTATCCGTGTTGTAGCATATATCAGTACTGCTCTAATGCCAAATAACATTCACTGTATGGATTTATCACATTTTGCTTATCCAGTTATCAGTTAATGGATATTTGAGTTTGCACCTTTGGGCTATTATGAATGATGCTGCTATAAACATTCGCGTACAAGTTTTTTGTGTAGACATGTTTTAATTTCTTTAGGGTATATTCTAGAATGAGGCTTGCTGGGTTATATGGTTATATGGTCTAACTTTTTTTTTCCTCTAAAATTTTATCTTTAAGGGCGCCTGCATGGCTCAGTCGGTCAAGCATCTGCCTTAAACTCAAGGCATAATGCCCAGGTCCTGGGATAGAGCTCCATGTTATGTCAGGCCCCCTGCTCAGCAGGGAGTCTGCTTCTGCCTCTTCCCTCTGCTTGGTGCTCTCTCTCTCTGTCTCTCTGTCAAATAAATAAATCTTTATTTTTTTTTTTAAATTTTTAAGTAATCTTTACACCCAGTGTGGGGGTCGAACTCACAATCCCAAGATTGAGTTGCATGCTCTCCAGACTGAGCCAGCCAGGTGCCCTGTATATGTTTAACTTTTTGAACAATTGACAAACTGTTTCACACAGCAGCTACACCATTTTGCATTTCCACCAGCGATTTATGGGGTTCCCATTTACCTACCTCCTCTCCAGCACTTGTTACACTATGTCTTTTTTACTACACACTAATAGATGTGAAGTGGTATCTCATTGTGGTTCTGCTTTTCATTTCTCTAAGGGCTAATGAAATTGAGCATCTTTCTGTATGTTTATTAGCCATTTGTATATCTTCTTTAGCAAAATATTGTTCATTTTTAAATTGAGTTACTTGTCTCTTTATTGTTTTCAGTTGTAAGAGTTCTTTATATATTCTAGATACAAGTCCCTTATCAGATGTACAAATTGCAAATTTTGTTGAGTACAGTTGATTACTCACAGAGTGGCATTAATTTCAGATATACAACACAGTGATTCACCTGCTCTTTACATTATGCTGTGCTCACCACATATGACTGCTGTCTGTCACATACAGGCACAAGCCTGTCTGTATTCCCAAAACTGTGCCTTTTCTTCCTGTGACTTATTCCATAACTGGATGCCTGTATCTCCGACTCCCCTTTACCCACTTGGACCATCCCCTCCTGCCCCTTCCCCTCTGGCCAGTCTGTTCTCTGTACGTATAGGTCTGATTGGGATTTGCAAATACGTTTTCCCATTCTGTGGGGGGTCTTTTCACTTTCTTGATGATGTCATTTGCAGCACAAAAGTTTTTATTTTTATGTAGTCCAGTTTATCTATTTTTCTCTCATCATTTTCACTTTTGCTACAACACATTCACTTTTATGAGGCATGTTTAATCATTTATTATTGTCTTAGCCAGTTTGGACTGCTGTGATGGAACACCATGGACTGAGCAGCTTATAAACAACAGAAATGTATTTCTTGGGATGCCAGGGTGGCTCAGTGGTTGAGCGTCTGCCTTTGGCTTGGGGCAAAGTGATTCTGAGTGCCAGAATCAAGCCCCATATCAGGAAGGCTCCCTGCATAGAGCCTGTTTCTCTCTCTGCCTATGTCTGCCTCTCTCTGTGTGTCTCTCATGAATAAATAAATAAAATCTTTTTTTTAAATGTATTTCTCAAAAAAAAATGTATTTCTCAGTTCTGGAGGCTGGAAATCCAAAGTCAGGGTGCCCACATGGCCATGTCTGGTGCGTACCCTCTGCCAGGTTGCAGAATGCTGACTTCTTGCTGTGCCCTCATGTGACTGAGCAGAAAGAGGAAACAACTCTCCAGTGACTCTTATAGTGCCCTTATAGGGCACTAATCTCAGCCGTGAATACTTCACCTTTATGACCTTATCTAATCCTCCTGGAAGTTCAGCTGCCGCTGGAACAACAGGGGTTCAAACTGTATACAAGTCCACTTATATGGAGATTTTTTCAATGAAAGCACTCTTAAGTGTATTTTCCCTTCCTTATGATTTTCTTAATAACCTCTTTTCTCTAATTCACTTTCTTGTAAGAATACAGTAGGGACATTTGGGTGGCTCAGTCGATTGAGTGTCCAGCTCTTGATTTTGGCTCAGGTCATGATCTCAGGGTCCTGGGATGGAACCACAGGTTGGGTTCTATACTCAGCTAGGGGTCTGGTTAAGGATTCGGTCTCCCTTTCCCTCTACCTCTCCTTGCCTGTGTGCATATATTCTCTCTCTTTCTCTCTCTAAAATAAATCTTTTTAAAAGATAATACAGGGGCACCTGGGTGGCTTAGGGGTTGAGCATCTGCCTTTGGCTCAGATCGTGATCCCAGGGTCCCTGGGATTGAGTCCCACATCAGGGGACTCCCCGTAGGGAGCCTGCTTCTCCCTCTGCCTATGTCTCTACCTCTCTCTCTGTGTCTCTCATGAATAAATAAATAAAATCTTTTTAAAAAATAATAAAGGGCAGCCCAGGTGGCTCAGCGGTTTAGCGCCGCTTTCAGCCCAGGGCGTGATCCTGGAGACCTGAGATCGAGTCCCACGTCGGGCTCCCTGCAGGAGCCTGCTTCTTCCTCTGCCTGTGTCTCTGCCTCTCTCTCTCTCTCTCTGTCATGAATTAAAAAAAAAAAAAAAAAACTAAGAAAAAATTAATAAAGCCTTTAAAAAAATAAAAAATAAAAAAAATATATAATAAAATACACAAAACATGCAAAATTAAGTTAATAAACTGTTTATGTTATTGGGAAGGCTCCTGGCCAATAGCAGGCTATTTTATTAATAGTTAAGTTTTGGAGAGTCAAAGCTTATATGTGAATTTTAGACTGGGGGTGGTAGCTGGTGCCCCCTAATCCCTAAATTGTTCTAGGGTCAACTGTAATATCACTTTCAGGGAGTAGGGGTAGGGTTTCAACACATGAATTTTAAAGGGACACAAGTATTCAGTCCATAACAATATTGAAATAAGGAATATCCTTCCAAAAAAAAAAAGGAATATCCTTCCCATTTTGTGGTTGGAGAAAGTAAAACTTTTAGGGTTAAATGGCCTACCACAAGTCCAACAGGAAAATGATTAGGAATCTTGCTCCCCTGAATGCTTTCCCTGTCACTCAAATATCTCTGTGTGTTACAAGGACACAATATGTATGTTTTTACCATTTATAAGAGAACTCTACTCCCTTTCTCTTTCTTCAGCTCTGCAATACTTCCTCCCAATATAACATAATTTTGTAGAATCACAAAAATTAGAAATGAAATTTCTTTTTTTTTAATAAATTTTTTTTAAATTTATTTATGATAGTCACAGAGAGAGAGAGAGAGAGGCAGAGACACAGGCAGAGGGAGAAGCAGGCTCCATGCACCAGGAGCCCGATGTGGGATTCGATCCCGGGTCTCCAGGATTGCACCCTGGGCGAAAAGCAGGCGCCAAACCGCTGCGCCACCCAGGGATCCCAAGAAATGAAATTTCTTTGGTCACATATTACTCTACTCCCAGGGTGATTTACAGGATGAATACAGTTTTTGTGCCTTTTATATTTGTGTTTTAAACTAAGTACTGGGAAAAAAATTTTAAAAATAAACTAAGTACTGGAGTCCTACCACGTCCCTTAGGGAAAGCTTTCCCATTGTAGCATAAATAACAGTGTCTCAGAGACGTTCATGATACTTAGCCCATATTTTCCTTGTTCTGTTGAGTGTCTTTCATTTGAGCATTCTATCAGCCCCTTTGGACTGCAAAATAATGTCAGCTGCCCTTGGGAACTACCAAGCATTAGAGCCCAAGACAAATTAGCTTAGAATTACCTGGCAGTAAGCAAAAATACTTTTTTTTTGTAAGTAGGCTCCACACCCAGCATGGAGCACCATGCGGGGCTTGAACTCACAACCGTTGAGATCAAGACCTAAACTAAGATCAAGAGTCAAATACTTAACCAACTGATCCACCCAGACGCCCCACAAAAAAATACTTTTTAATGCTAGTAACAGAAAAAGGAGAGACCATAAGACGTACTGGAACGTAAAATAAAGGTATACTATGGGCAGACTTCGTTATATTTTAAGGGGGGGTAGGAGTTGTGTGGGGTTTTTATTTTATTTTTCTAGAACTTCAAGTCTTTTAGTATAGCTTTTATTCAAGTGCCAGAACATAGAGAATTCACTGGACCAAAACATATCTTCCTAATGATCTACAAAGCTAGATCTACTCTTAGGTGATCTTCTTTTGGATCTGCAACACTACCTCCATCTGTAAATGTATTCTGTTTTTCTGTTTTCTCTACCGCTATCAAAGACCAACCCCTTCACCCAGACTCTGGATTCCTCCCCCTCCCCCCTTCTTAAGGACTTCAGGATTTATTCCCTTTATTCTGTACCATCATTTTCTCCCTCCCTGCTGGACATATTATCTGCTCTAGGAAGGCGAACTTAAAAAAAAAAAAAAAAACTTAGGGGCACCTTGGTGGCTCTACTCTTGGTTAGTAGGTAAGCGACCTACTCTTGGTTTCAGCTCAGGTCATGATCTCGGGGTCATGCGATTGAGTAGCGCTTCAGGTTGCTGGAGCCTGCTTGGGATTTTCTCTCTCTCTCTTTCCCTTGGCTGTTCCCTACCACTCACATTCTCTCTCAAAAATAAATTAAAAAAAACAACCTACCTTGATTCTATATCTCCCTCGACCTATACCTTCTTTCTTTGCCTCCTTGACAACAAAACATCTCAAAAGATGTATCTTTTATTATTCCCACTCCCTCCCTTACTCCTATACCATTCTGAGAAAATTCTCTTGTCAGAGTCACCAATGACCTCCATTAAGCCAAGACCAGTTCCATTTCTGTGTCCAGTACTTATTGGCCTTCTCAGCAGCATCCAGCACAATTGAGCACTTTTGAAACACTTTCCCTGTATTGTCTTCCATACAACCACAAACTCTTATCATGACCTGTAAGACCCTATGGCATTTGCCCACCTCTGCTTCTCTTGCCTCATCTACCACATCTACCACATCTACCACCTGGGCTTCAATCCCACTGGCTTTTGCTCTTCAATAAGACAAGCTCTTTCTTTTCTAGAGGCCTTCGTACTTGACATCTCGTTTGCTTGAAAAACTCTTCCCTTGGCTTTTTTGGGTGGCTGGTTCCTCCTTATGCTTCAGGTCTTAGCTCAAGTGGCATCTCTTCATTCTTGCATTAATTAATTTAACAAATATTTATCGAGCATCTTGCATCTTAGGCCCTGTTCTAGGTGCTGAGCATACAACATGTGTGTTTGTGTGTGCCCTCCGAGAAGCAGACATGCAGATAGAATTAGATGCGTAAGAGATTTATTTGGGGAGTTGCATGTGAAGGATGGGGATAAAGGAGAACCTGAGGAGAGCTTTCAGACTGCATCCAGGTCAGCTACCATGGAAAGGGGAGGAGAGAGGAAGTAGCATTGACTACAAAGAGTCTCACTCTGCAGAGCAGTTCTGAGAAAGTTTTCCACCACCACCTATGGGTCTAACTTGCCCATTGGAAAAACCCCACCTCTTGCAGGAAGGAGCCTAAATTAGCATTGCACCCTGCAGGTCGGATCAGCCCAGGGGCAGGTGGCCTCCTACGAACACTGGTGAATCCAGAGGGCAGCAGCTGGAGTCCTAAATCCACCTCCCTCTCTCAGCAGGGAATCTGAGTATTCCTGCTGCCACAGCATGCTAGCTGAGAACACTTATCTTCTTCCTTAGGTTTCCACGGAAGACAGAATTTGAATGCCACTTCTAGCTGCACACTATCATCTCAACTCACTCTTCCCAGGACAGGAAGAGAGAAGTTAGCTACTTGTTGAATTTAGAGTAGGAACTGTGCATACTAGACTCAGTGCCACAGGGCTTTTCTTTGATACCCTACTACTTGTGTGTCTACAAGAAGTAGAAATTCTGGTCTTTCTCCAGGAAATAAGCAACCTGGGACAGTCTGTCCCTCTGGAGAAGCCTATGGTTGTCCAACTGTACCACCAACTCATTTAACATTAGTGTTTCTTATTTAGGGATAAAGTTTTACCTTATTTGATTAGTAATAATGATTTATTTTTATTTTTTTTAAGATTTTATTTATTTATTTATTCATGATAATCACAGAGAGAGAGAGAGAGAGAGAGGAGGCAGAGACACAGGCAGAGGGAGAAGCAGGCTCCATGCAGGGAGCCCGACGTGGGATTCGATCCCGGGTCTCCAGGATCGCGCCCTGGGCCAAAGGCAGGCGCCAAACCGCTGCACCACCCAGGGATCCCATGATTTATTTTTAATGTGGGGCTTAAACTCAACCACCCTAAGATCAACCTGAACTGAAGTCAAGCATCTGATGCTTAACCGACTGAGCCACCTGTGGTCCCTGATAAAGATGATTTTTAAAAATCTCTACTTCTCCATCTCCTAGGCCCTATTTCTCAATAGGTTGGAAATTTAGAAGCTCTACCCCCACCCTAGAAAATCCTATCACTACTCTAAACAAGATAGGCAAGGTCCAAATACTCATGGGGCTTACATTCTAATAAGTGAGTGTGCCCTCCTGACCTCTCCTAAGTCACCTTCCTTTCTCCATCATTCTTTTATTGGTTATTATTATTTAGTTCTTTCATTGCACTTAATCAAAATCTGAAATAATTTCATTTGCTTGTTTACTTATTTATAGCCTTCCCTTCTCCCCGCACTACCCCCCTCCAAGAGAATGTAAATCCTTTAAGGTCTGAGACCTGGACTGCCTTGTTTGCTGCTAAAATTCCAGTACCTAGAATAGTACATGACTCTTCAACAAGTATTTATTGAGCACCGACAAGGTACAGTGGTGTAACAGTGGCAAAACAAAAGGAAAAAATCCCTGCCCTTGTGGAGCTTACATCCTACAGTGGGGAGACAGACCATAAGTTAAATAAGTAAATAAATTGTACACTATATATATATTTTTCAATTATATAGTGTATTAAGGGATGTCTGGGTGGCTCAGCGGTTTGACGCCTGCCTTCGGCCCACAGTGTGACCCTGAAGACAGGATCGAGTCCCATATCAGGCTCCCTGCATGGAGCCTGCTTCTCCCTCTGCCTTTGTCTCTGCCTCTCTCTCTCTGTGTCTCTCATGAATAAATAAATAAAATCTTAAAAAAAAAAAAAAAGACGATAAGTGCTCTAGATTAAAACTAATCCAAAAAGGGGAATAATCCTGGAGATGGGTGTTTCCATTTTAAGTAGAGTGGTCAGAGAAGACCTGACTGAGCAAGTAACATTTGAAGAAGGACTTGAAGGGAGTAAAGAAGTGACCCAAGAGGGTATCAGAGGGAGAGCATTCAGAACAGAGGGAACAGAAGGTTCTGAGTCAGGAATAGGCCTGGAAGGAAGGACCAGTATGGCCAAAGTCAAATGAGTGTTAGAAAAGTAGAAGGTGATATCTATGGGTTTTGACTCTAAGGTGGGAGCTGCTAGAGAGTTCTGAACAGAAGAGTGACCTGATCCCTTATGTTTTGAAAGGATCACTCAGCTAGGTGGAAAATAGGAGGGGAACAAGAGGAGGAGCATGGAGACTAGTTAAGCAAAAGGCACAATGATCCAGTGGAGAGGAATGGTCTAGGTAGGAGATGCCGGGGCTCGAACCAAGGTGGCAGCAATGAAGGTAAGAAGAAGTGGTTGGATACTGGATATATGTTGAAGGAGGAGCCAACAGAATTTGGGAGTGGATTTGAGAATGAAAAAGAAGAGACAGAGGTCAAGGAGGACTGCAACTGTGAGTAGTAGGATGATGTTGCCATTCATTGAGATGGGGAGGACTATGGGTGGAAGTAGAATTGAGGAGAAAATAATCGACTCGTTTTAGACAAACTAAATCTAGGATATATATAAGAATGTGAAGTAAGGATGTCAAGTAAATGTTAGATGTAATAGACCTGGAATTTGGGAGAAGGGTCTACACCAAAGGCATTAGTTGATCACCTTTGGTGCAGAGATGAAATTTAAAGTCATGAAATGGGATGAAATCACCACAGGGGTGATTACAGCAAGAGAGGAGGTCTCTGAACTGAGCCCCGGGGCCCCCAACATTAAGAAGCAAGGAGTAGTTAACTCCTTGCAGTAAAGGAAACTGCCAAGGCCTTGCCTGGACTAGGAGGAAAACCAGGGGAGTAAAGTCCTGTGAGTAAAGTATTTAAAGAAAGAAGGAATGATCCAGTATTTCAAATGCTGCTGATTGATCCCATGAGATGAAGACAGAGATTGTCCACTGAATTTAGCAACAAGCAGTTCTTTGGTGACCTTCAGAGCAGTTTCGGTAGAATGACAGGGCAGGAACCTGATTCAGAGTGTCCTTAAGAAAGAATGTGGGGATGCACAGGAGTCAGTGGCATTTTTCTACACTAACAATGAGACAGAAGAAGGAGAAATCAAGGAATCCATCCCATTTACAATTGCACCAAAAACCATAAGATAACTAGGAATAAACCTAACCTAAAAGGTAAAGGATCTAGTACTCTGAAAACTGTAGAACACTTATGAAAGAAATTGAGGGGGCAGTCTGAATGGCTCAGCGGTTTAGCGCCACCTTCAGTCCAGGGTGTGATCCTGGAGACCCTGGATCAAGTCCCATGTCGGGCTCCCTGCATGGAGCCTGCTTCTCCCTCTGCCTGTGTCTCTGCCTCTTTCTCTCTCTCATTAATAAATAAAAGTAAAATCTTAAAAAGATAATTAAAGAAAGAAAGAAATTGAGTAAGACACCAAGAAATGGGAAAACATTCCATGCTCCTGGATTGGAAGAACAAATATTGTTAAAATGTCTATGCTACCCAGAGCAATCTACACATTCAATGCAATCCCTGTCAAAATACCATCAACATTTTTCACAGAGCTGTAATCCAAAATTTGTATGGAACTAGAAAAGACCTCATATAACCAAAGGAAAGTTTTTGAAAAAGAAAACCAAAGCTGGTGGCATCACAATTCTGGACTTCAAGCTATATTACAAAGTTGCAGTCATCAAGACGGTATGGTACTGGCACAAAAACAGACACAGATCAATGGAGCAGAACAGAGAACCCAGAAATGGACCCTCAACACCATAGTCAACTAATCTTCGACAAAACAGGAAAGAATAGCCAATGGGAAAAAGACAGTCTCTTCAACAAATGGTGTTGGGAAAATTGGACAGCCACATGTAAGAGAATGAAATTAGACCATTTTGTTACACCATACACAAAAATAAACTCAAAATGGATGGAAGATCTATATGTGAGACAGGAATCCATCAAAATCCAAGAGGAAAAGCTTGATTGAAAACTGTAAAAAAAAAAAAAAATTCCAAGAGGAGAACACAAGGCAGCCACCTCTGTGACCTTGGCCGCAGAACTTCTTGCTAGACACATCTCCGAAGGCCAGGGAAACAAAAGCAAAAATGAACTGTTGGGACTCCATCAAGATAAAAAGCTTTTTTTTTAAAAAAAAAAAATTATTTATTCATGAGAGACACACACACAAAGAGGCAGAGACATAGGCAGAGGGAGAAGCTGGCTACCTGCATGGAGCCCAATGTGGGACTTAATCCCAGAACTCTGGGATCATAACATGAGCCATAGGCAGATGCTCAACCTCTGAGCCACCCAAGCGTCCCAAGATAAAAAGCTTTTGTACAGCAAAGGAAACAGATAAAACCAAAAGACAACAACAGAATGGAGAAAATATTCGTAAATGTCTTATCAGATAAAGGGTTAGTATCCAAGATCTGTATTTGTATAACTTGTCAAACTGAACAGCTCAAAAAACAAATAATCCAGTTAAGAAATGGGGAGAAGGCATGAACAGACATTTCTCCAAAGAAGACATACAAATGGCCAACAGAACATGAAAAGATGCTCACCATCAGGGAAATACATATAAAAAACCACAAGATAACCACCTCACCCCAGTCAGAATGGCTAAAATTAACAAGTCAGGGAGCAACAAATGTTGGTGAGGATGCAGAGAAAAGGGAACCCTCTTATGCTGCTGGTAGGAATGCAAGCTGGTGCAGCTACTCTAGAGAACAGTATGGAGGGCAGCCCAGGTGGCTCAGGGGTTTAGCACCGCCTTCAGCCCAGAGCAGTAATCCTGGAGACCCGGGGTCGAGTCCCGTGTCAGGCTCCCTGCATGGAGCCTGCTTCTCCCTCTGCCTGTGTCTCTGTGCCTCTCTGTGTGTATGTGTCTCTCATGAATAAATAAATTAAATCTTAAAAAAAAGAAAACAGTATGGAGATTCCTCAAAAAATTAAAAAATGGAGCCACCCTATGACCCAAAAACTTCACTACTAGGTATTTGCCCAAAGGATACAAATGTAGTGACCCAAAGAGGCACCTGTACCCCATTATTTATAGCAATGGCCAACTATGGAAAGAGCCCAGATGTCCATCAACAGACGAATGCATAAAGAAGGTGTATACACACGCACACACACACACACACACACTAGAATATTACTCAGCCATCAAAAAATGAAATCTTAACCATCTGCAATGATATGGATGGAACTAGAGGGTATTATGCTAAGCAAAATAAGTCAATCAGAGAGATGATTATCAGATCATTTGACTCGTGTGAAATTTAAGAAGCAAAACAGAGGATCATAGAGGGAGGGAAAAATAAAATAAGACTAAATCAGAGAACACCCAAGTGGCTCAGTGGTTGAGCATCTGCCTTCGGCTCAGGTTGTGATCCTGGGGTCCTGGGATGGAGCTCCCTGCAGTGACCCTGCTTCTCCTGCCTATGTCTCTGCCTCTCTCTCTCTGTGTCTTTCATGAATAAATAAATAAAATCTTTTTAAAAAGACAATATCAGAGAGGGAGACAAACCATAAGATTTTTAACTATCAGAAACAAACTAACAAACGGTTGCTGGAGGGGAGGTGGGTGGGAAATGGGGTAACTGAGTGATGTGCATTAAGGAGGGCATGTGATGTAATGAACACTAGGTGTGATCTGCAACTGATGAATCACTGAACTCTACCTCTGAAACTAATAATACACTATATGTTCATTAATTGAATTTAAATAAAATGTTTAAAAGATAAAAAAAGAAGTGAGGCGGGTGCCTGGCTGGTTTAGTCAGTAGACATGTGACTTTTTTTTCTAAGGTTTCATTTATTTATTCATGAAAGACACAGAGAGAACATGTGACTCTTGATCGCAGGGTTGTGAGTTCAAGCCCCATGTTGGGCATACAGCCTACCTAAAAAATTGGTAATAATAATAATATAGCAAAGATAGACAACTCTCTTGAGAAGCTTTGGGCAAAAGAGAGGAGAAATGAAACATTAGCAAAAAGTGGGGTAAAAGTATTTTGGTTTGCTTTTTTTTTTAAAGATTTTATTTATTAATTTAAAAGAGAGAGAGAACATGAGAAGCAGTAAGGGGCAGAGGGAAAAGGAGAAGCGACTCCAGGCTGAGCAGGGATCCCAGAACCCTGGGATCCTGACCTGAGTCAAAGGCAGACACTTAACCTACTGAGCCACCCAGGCACCCCAACTATTTTGTTTTTAAAATTGAGAGAAGTAATATATCTTGTATGTTAATGAGAATTATTCATAGGGAAAAAGTGTGAAGATTTAAGAAAAAGAGAAAACAGGAACCCTGTTAGATTCTGTGCACTATTGGTATCTTTGAATTCTTTACCTCCTAAGAAGCACATCCTTATCTTATAAATTGGAAAAGACTATTTCTTCTTGAAAGGAAAATAATGGCAATTTTTTTTCTTACAAAAAGCCTTTAAGTACTAGATCTTGTTTGCTATTGACTTGATCTAGCAGTTTTCTAGATGTTTAACTTTCTTCGTGCACAAAATGCTGCAGCATGCCTGCCAAGGGCTGCCCCCTGCTTTATGAGTCCTTGGTAGCTTTATGTCCTTTCTGGCTGTCGTCAAAGGTAAAGCCTTGTGAATGACTTAACACCTCTAAAATTTAACTATCTTAATCTGTCTCTTCTAATTCTCACTTGGGTTAAGGATTCAGAATTCCTCTTGCTTGGAGTAGGAATTGATTTGCATGGGATTACATGGTCATGCCTAATATCTGGGGTTGTTGGATACACTCAGCAAATGTGGTTGCCAAAGCTGAGGGGAAGAATGCCGCTCAGTCTCTCATCTATTCTCATATCCAGTAGCCACTAACTGGGTAAAGCATTGTACAAAACACAAAGACAGACTGGTGAATCAAGATACCCCAGATATTACCTGACCTAGAAGATACTTGCAATCAGGAAGAGAGAGAAAATATATACAGAATCATAACACAGTAGAACATGTAAATGCCACAAAGGAAATTCAAGGAAAACACTAAAAGAGTCCAAAAGAAAAAGAGATTATTACTTCTGGTTTGGGGGTCAGCACTCTGACTCACTGAAGCAGGCAGGGATTCTGAAGGAAATCTACCCATCAGCCTTCCTTACAATCATCTCAACTTATATTAATATGTCCTCACACTTTAAAACATGTTTTATTTTTTATAATCGCCTGAGAAACAGGAATATTTTGATTCCACTTTCATTTTACAGCCAAATGGATTGATTCCACCTCTTTTTGATAACATTTTTCCCATTAATATTATATTTAAAATTTAATATTAGAAGAGTTTTGTTGAATTTTTAAAACCTAATGAGAAGTCGCATTGTTATAAAAAGATTGAATGCGTTTTTAATCAGGTGAACCACTCACCAACTCAATATCTTTATTTCCTTATTAAGTGAAAAGAAAAATGTTATCTGAAGGAAACTGTACCTCTTGCTATATTTCCATAAGTCACCTACCTTCCTTTTTTCACTTAAAAAAGACTGATGAATGTGTCAGCTAGCATAAGAAAGGGACGTGGTGGAAGGTCACCACCTCACATGGGAGTAAATCAATCACATCAGATTCCGGGGGTTTGGGGTTATCCCCTGAAATAGACCCCCTGAATAGAAAGGTACCTATTATCACAAACTAAAAAAATACGAATTGTGCCTCTTTCCCCCCCTTCTTTTCTCTTAATATTTCCAGTATCTTCAAATGTGACTTGACTGACATCACAGCAGACCCAAGAGAGGCAGGAAGAAGTTGTACAGTAAATTTAGAAAAATCACCCAAAAAGATAGAATTTGTTTTGTTTTAGAAGGATATAAGTTGGGATCCCTGGGTGGCGCAGCGGTTTGGCACCTGCCTTTGGCCCAGGACGTGATCCCAGAGACCCGGGATCAAATCCCACGTCGGGCTCCCGGTGCATGGAGCCTGCTTCTCCCTCTCTCTGCCTGTGTCTCTGCCTCTCTCTCTCTCTCTGTAACTATCATAAATAAATAAAAATTAAAAAAAAAGAAGGATATAAGTTTGCTGTGAGCAAAGGACAAAGAGAGCATATCTCCTCTGCCCCCAGCTTCCAGCATAGTGTGTGTGTGTGTGTGTGTGTGTGTGTGTGTGTGTGTATAAGAACTTGTAGAGGTGATAAACTGTTTAGAAGAAGGTAAGTCAACCATGTAAATTGTAAAGCATAAGGCACATTTCTATTTTTATGTAACCACATAAAAAGCACAAGTTTTGGAGTGCCTGAATGGCTCAGTTGGTTGTCCCAACTCTTGGTTTTTGGCTCAGGTCATGATCTCAGAGTTGTGAAATCGCACCCCACATCAGGCTCCATGCTCAGCACAGAGTCTGGTTAAGATTCTCTCCCTCTCCCTCTGCCTTCTCTCCCCACAAAAAAAAAAAATCACATTTTTATCAGTGTTTTACACACATGCGCGCATGTGCATACACACACGCCTATATATTAAACATATATATTATATATTTAAAACATATATTTTAAACATTTTATATATTAAACTTTTTTAAAAAACTAAAAAGACTTAAAAATGAACCTATGTTATTTACTTTTTTACTATTTTATTTATTTATTCATGAGAGACACAGAGAGAGAGGGGTAGAGACACAGGCAGAGGGAGAAGCAGGCTCCTTGCAGGGAGCCCGACGTGGGACTCGATCCCAGGTCTCCAGGATAAGGCCCTGGGCTGAAGGCGGCACTAAACCACTGAGCCAGCAGGGCTGCCCGAACCTATGTTTAAGATTTTTATTTATTTATTTATTTATGAGAGACACAGAGAGAAGCAGAGACATAGGCAGAGGGAGAAGCAGGCTCCATGCAAGGAACCCAGGGTGGGACTCAGTCCCAGAACCCCACAATCATGCCCTGAGCCAAAGGCAAACGCCCAACCACTGAGCCACCCAGGCGTCCCAACCCATTAGTGTATTTAGTACCTGTTTTCTTATATCTCTAGCTGATATTTTTTCCTTTTTTTTTTTTTTTTTTTAAGATTTGATTTACTCTTCATGAGAGACACAGAGAGAGAAGCAAAGACATAGGCAGAGAAGCAGGCTCCCTACAGGGAGCCTGATACGTACTCAATCCCAGGACCCCAGGATCACAGCCTGAGCCAAAGGCAGAGGCTCAACCACTGAGCCATCCAGGTGTCCCTCATCCATGTTATTTTATTTAGCCTGCATAGTCCATTCATGTGTATTGCTGTAAAGTATTCCATTGTATGGATTGTACACCACAACTTATTCATCCACTTTATTCTTTTTACATTTTTTCAGTTTGTTAATCCTCTCGATGAAATGCTGTGCAGTCATTGCAGAATCGCTCCTGCTTGTTACAAGCAACAATGCCCTTTGCAGTGCCCCTGACTTTCTTCCCTCTGTTTCAGTATAAAAGTTTATTCTTTTCTTGGGATCGTTTTCTTCTCATACAGGCCATGTCTTACAACTCAAGATTGGGTTCATTTTATTGTTTTGCCTAATCCAAGAAATTGTAAAGTATGCTGAAGCCAGTTGTCCTGCACTTACCCAAGATGGGAGAATTACTGTAGCACAGTGGTAAATAACGTGGGCTCTAGAATCATGTTGATTTTAAGCAAATCTTAGGCAAATTAAGCTTCTCCAATCTTCAATTTTTTAATCTATGAAATGTGAATAATACTTACCTTACAGTGTCATTGTAAGGCATGTCCACAAGGACTCCTTAACAATGCAAGTAGCAAGTCCAATCAAACTGTTAGATACTAAAGGACTTTACTGACCCGCCTGACTTGAAGGAAAAGTGGGAAGCAGGGAAAGGGCACTAGCAGGAGAATGAGATTTCTTCCTAACATCAATAAATAGAAATCTTTCACTCTGAATGGGTCAACTGTGCTCCCATTACCCAACTCTGAACCAATCACTGGGATATGGGAAATGCCAACCACAATCAAACCAATCATGGCCCTCTCTTAGATCTAGGTGGCCAATCCCATTCTAAGTCTGTGGCTGGGCAAAATGGATGTCAGGGCAGCACCACAGCACTCATTGCTCTCGGGGCTGCCAACACCATAACCTGCCCTGCCATTCTCAATATTAAGATAAGCACTTTTCGAAGTGGTGAAATAAATCTATACCTCCTCATGAGAAAGAAAAAAATATTATGACTAGTAATTCTTCTATTTGCAGAAAACATATTCGTAGCATAACTAGGACTGGGAATGTACCTGTTATTTTCATACTCAATCAAAAGCTGGTTTGTTGCAGCCCAGGTGGCTCAGCGGTTTAGCACTGCCTTCAGCCCAGGGCCTGATCCTGGGGACCCAGGATCGAGTCCCACGTTGGGCTCCCTGCATGGAGCCTGCTTCTCCCTCTGCCTGTGTGTCTGCCTCTGTGTGTGTGTGTGTGTGTGTGTGTGTGTGTGTGTGTTTGTCTCATGAATAAATAAATAAAATCTTAAAAAAAAAAAAAAGCTGGTTTGTTGTTACTGATTAGAAGACTATTTTGCAGGGGTGCAAAAGGAAAGAAAATTAGGGGAAATGATACCCTACAAAAGATCTCAGGGGAAATAAAGTAAGGACTCTTGCCCCGAGCAGAAACAAAGTGAATATAAAAAGTGTCTTTTACAAGTACATCCACTGAGTTCACTGTCTGAGACTCCAGAGAGGTTATAAAATAACAATAGTCAGCAAACAAGCTGGAAGGAACTTTCTGGAGTGATGGACATCTGGAATGTTGGGGTATGTGGGGATGGCTGCACAACTATATAAATTTACTAAAAATTATCAAAATGTACACTTAAAATGGGTGGATTTTATGGTGTGCAAATTATAACTCAATAAAGCTGTTAAAAATTTTAAAACGCAAAAGTCACATTCCAAGGAATTACATTTTTATTACACGCAAAATTGAAATGCTGTTTTTCCTCTTCCTACCCATCTTCTTCTCTTCCTTTGTTTTGTTGTTGTTGTTGTTGTTGTTGTTGTTGTTGTTTTGGTTTTTTGTTTTTCCCTTAAGTGCATTCAGAAGGGATAGATAACGGAGGTGCCTGCTAGAAGACATTCCTTTGCTAAAGATGAGCCTGTGCAGCTAGTTGTCTGACGGGCCAACATCTGGTAGTGATTTCGTAGAAAGATCTTTGATCAGTGCTCCTTGGAGCCAAAACATGAGAGATCTAGACAGTCTGTGAGCCTTCTTTGTGAACAGCAGAAGCACTGAGCTTGTACATTTCTGAACCAGGGCTGTTTTGGGGAATGGGCTTTTTTTTTTTTTTTAACTTCAGCCTTATTGAGGTATAATGGACCTATATAATAGTGGCCTTAATCATGTTATTGATTTATCCTACGTGGTTGGCAGATCAAAACCAGAATCTGGGGGTGCCTGGGTGGTTCAGTCAGTTAAGTGGCCCCCTCTTGGTTTCAGCCCAGGTGGTGAGATCGAGCCCCATGTCAGGCTCTGCGCTCAACAGGGAGTCTGCCTGTGGATGTTCTCTCTTCCTCTGCCCGTCCCCCAAACTTGTGCACTCGGCTCACTGTCTCTCTCCCAAAGAAATTAAATAAATCTTAAACAAACCAGAATCTCCACATCTTTATCTGAAGTCATGCCCTTGCCTGGGAGATGATGGGGTGAAGCTGCCACGTGAAGCCTTGACAAAGATAACTCGACGGTATCCAAAGATGGGGAGTTGTGTTTGCAGCTTCCTTGTCAAGTTTTTTCCTCACCTTGCTTCTACAGTCAGAATCAACACCTCTGAATTTGGCAGTGACCTGGAATAAGGGGATGAGAATGTTATGTGTATGGAGCTTTGGAATTTGCAAAGCATAACTCGCTAGAAATGTTAAATGTCCTTGGGCTCCTAACAACCAACATGCACAAGCATGTAGTAGACACAGAGTGTATTGAAGGAATGAAGAAATGAATAATTGAAAAGTTTTCTCAGGGCACCTGGCTGGCTCAGTCAGTGGAGCACGCAACTCTTGATCTCAGGGTGGTGAATTCAAGCCCCATGATGGGCCCAAAGCCTACATAAAAGAGAAAGAAATAAAAGTGCTCTGTATAGAAATGGTTTCCTGGTGCTCTGGCGGCCCAGATAGCAGAAGTAAGAGGAAAAACATATATAAGGATAACATTTTTTGAAGGTGCAGGGTTGACCTAAGATGAAATGATTCATTATGTGGAACACACTATGTATATTCAGCATAGGATTATAAACCCATACTCGAGCCAGGTTACCTGATTTCAAATTGACTTCCCCATTTTACTAAGTGACCTTGAACAAGTTACTTAATGTAAAACAATTTGTGTCTCTTTTTGGGTTCCCGGGCCCAATTCTGATGTGGGAGAGGTATTCCCACACACACAGCCCAAGCAATTCTCAGACACCCTGCTGGTGTCAGAATTCAAATCCATCCTGACACCGTTCACCAGAGATAGCATCAGATTCCATAGGTTAAGGGCTCAGCCCTTCAAGACCTCACTCCTGCCCTGCACCCTGGCCCCAACACTTCAAATGCCAGTTGGAAGCCCCAGGGGCTATTACCTGTGCCTCTGACCCATCCAACCAGCTACAGATAGGACATTCCAGTGACCCCTCCTTCCCCTCCCCAGGGTCCTTTAACCAGAGCAGCTCATAGAACTCAGGGAAACATTTAGGTTTACCAATGTATTAAAGGATATTGTAAAGGATACTAATCAACAGCCCATGAAGACATGCACAAGGTGAGGTCTGGGGAAAGGGCACGGAGCTTCCGTGCCCCCTCCATGAGCACCATTCTTCCTACTCTCCTTGTGTTCACCAACCCAGGAGCTCTCCAAATCGGGTCCTTTCAGGGTTTTGTGGAGGCTTTATTGCAGTCAGGATTGACGGATTCAACCTCCGGTCTCTGTCCCCTCCCCAGAGGTTCTGGAGTGGGACTGAAATTTCCAACCCTCCTATCACATAGTTGGTCAGCCTGCTAACCAGCCCCACACCTTGGGTGAGGTCCAAACATCCCCTTTATTAATGCAGCAAAACACACATTTATCACATTCAACACTTAGGAAATTCCAAGAGTTTGGGGAGCTATGAGCTAGAACTGTGAATGAAGACTGGATATATATAAGCAACCCGTTTTGGTCATCTGAACAACCAGATATATCCTTACACATCGCAACCCAGGGTCTGAATTGCCCATCTATAAAATGGGAGTAAAAATAGTAGGTATTTCATTTATTGTGAAAATTAAATGAGTTGATCTCTATAAAGTACTTTGAAAATTGCTTGACCCATAGTAAGCATTATAGAAGTGTTTTATTACTATTGCCTATTTTTTCAACTTTCCTTTAAGTGAATAGCACTTTTCAGCCTTTCTTTGTGCACCATACCCTTCCCCACTTAAACCTATACTTCACCACCAAAGGTATGTGTACTTAGCTGAGATGCTCCCTTTGGAGTGTGAGTTATGCCTGAATCTTACCCAATCTTACAGATTCCTAGTGTATACAGTGGAAAAATCTGATAATCTACATCAAAGGATATTAATACCGACCACCATTCTGAGGATATTAAACCAATCCAGAAGATGTTTAGTATAGAGGTTAAAGCCTACAATTCTACTCTCAGCTCTGTCATTAACCCCCTCTGTGACCCCCCCAAGTAAATCACTTACCCTTTTTGTAACTGTGCCCTTATCTGTGAAACAGGAAGAACATTTGCTGTAAATACTTCACAGGGTTTTGAGTCTCTTCCCATTGGCAGAACACGAATGCTTAGTGTTTCTACTTACTTATGAAATATTTTAGATAAACAAAAAGGTGAGGTGCAAAGAATAATGTAACAACACCCAAGTACCTACCAGTCTGACAAACAAAGCATGACACACAGAGTGGAAATCCTGGTTTGAAAGATTTTGTTTGGTCATATTTGAGGTCATATTCCCCACCATGTTCCTGTATTGAGAACAAATCTGTATTTTTATCATGGTCATTACCCTTATCAATAACTGGGTAATATAAACTAAGGCAAAGAGGCCAGGAAAAATGAGAATCAGTTCCTGCCTATTTTTCACAATTCATATTCAATAATGCTTGGGAATTCCCAGGGGCTTCTCTGTAACTGCACTGTATTTAATTTTTAGGACATGTTCTGTGCAAGTAAAAGCATACCTATAGGGGTATGTGGGGGGCTCAGTCAGTTGAGCAACTGACTCTTGGTTTCAGCTCAGGTCATGATCTCAGGGTCGTGAGATCAAGCCCCCCATCAGGTTCTGCACTCAGCATGGAATCTGAGAGATTCTCTCTCCCTCTCCCTCCCGTTCTACCCCTCCCCTCACTCTCTCACTCTCTCTCTAAAATAAATAAATAAAATCTTTAAAAAAGGAAAGAAAAGAAAAGCACACCTCAAACTGGCTTCAATAGTAAGTGGAGCTTATTCACTTACAGAACTACAAAGTCCAGAAGTGGATTTTCAGGTCAGGTTCATTCTGGAGGCTGAACAGTGGACCCAAGTTTCTTCTTGGCTCTCTCTCTCTCTGCTTTCTGCCATATCTGCTGTTTTTCCTGGCTAGCTTCCTTCAGGATGTTCAAATGGCCCCCAGGATGGGGCATATTGCCTTATCTAAGCCCTGCGAGGAAGAGATCATTTTCCCCATCATTCCCAGCTAGAATCCTAAAATCCACTCAGATTAGATCACCTTAGACCACATGCCACAACAAGTAGCAGGATCTGACTTAGTCTTGGTCACGTCATGTATTTCACGTCTGAAGCTTGGGTAGAATTAACTTCAGCAGAACCAAATAGATTTCCCACCGAAAGGAAGCCCCATTATCCACCTCACTAGTTTTTTTAGACAGCTTTTTCTGAGAAATAAAGTGGCTAAATAAACAGTACTAGTAAGATGCTATTTTTTTTAAAAGATTTTCATTGGGACACCTGGGTGGCTCAGCAGTTGAGCATCTGCCTTCAGCTCAGGGCATGATCCTGGAGTCCTAGGATCAAGTCCCACATCGGGCTCCCTGCAGACAGTCTGCTTCCTCCCTCTGCTTCTCTCTCTGTGTCTCATGAATGAATAAATAAAATCTTTAAAAAATATGTTTTTATTTATTTATTTGATAGAGTGAGAGAGGACAAGCTGGGGGAGGAGTAGAGACAGGTTCAGGAGTAGAGACAGACAGTAGAAGCAGGTTCCCTAATGAGCAGGGAGACCAATGCAGGACTCGATCCCAGGACTCTGGGATCATGACCAGCACCAAAGGCAGATGCTTAACTGACTTAGCCACCCAGGCACGCCAGTAAGATGCTATTTTAGTATCAGTACAGGGATGGACCTGAATTTTTTTTAAGATTTTATTTATTTATTCATGAGAGACACAGACTGAGAGAAAGGCAGAGACACAGGCAGAGGGAGAAGCAGGCTCCATGCAGGGAGCCTGATGTGGGTCTCGATCCTGGGACTCTAGGATCATGCCCTGAGCTGAAGGCAGATGCTCAACTGCTGAGCCACCCAGGTGTCCCTGGATTTTGTAGCACTGAAGGATGAGAAATTAGGAGGAGGGGTCTCCTTTTAGAAAATAAATACAAAATTAGTTGTAAGTATGAATATTTGGAATGAAAAAAAATTTAAAAACTCAGAAATTTAACTGCCTCTTTAATAATGTTTTCTGCAGCTCTGCGTCTCCATATGACAATTTTATAAGATAATTTGTAGGTTCAAAAATTAATCTTTCTGGGGCGCCTGGGTGGCTCAGTGGTTGAGCATCTGCCTTTGGCTCAGGGCATGGTCCCAGGGTCCTGTGATCGAGTCCCACATCAAGCTCCTGGTGAGGAGCCTGCTTCTCTCTCTGCCTGTGTCTCTGTCTCTCTCTGTGTGTCTGTGTCTCTCATGAATAAATAAATAAATCTTTTAAAAAATTAATCTTTCTGCTAGCATGGTTGATCGAAATTTACTTGTTATTGATAGTTTCTGGAAAGTATCTTTTAGCTTCAAAACTCACTATTGGGGATCCCTGGGTGGCGCAGCGGTTTGGCGCCTGCCTTTGGCCCAGGGCGTGATCCTGGAGACTCGGGATCGAATCCCACATCGGGCTCCCGGTGCTTGGAGCCTGCTTCTCCCTCTGCCTGTGTCTCTGCCTCTCTCTCTCTCTCCGTGTGACTATCATGAATAAATAAATTAAAAAAAAAAAAAACAACTCACTATTGGTGGGGTGCCTGAATGGCTTATTCAGTAGGGTGCGTGACTCTTGATCTCAGGGTTATAAATTCAATCCCCATGTTGGGTGTAGAGATTACTTAAAAATTTTTTAAAAACTCATTATTCGTAAGTATATGTATTTTTAGAACTGTTTTTAAATTTGTGGATATTTCTATGAAGCTTCAGAGATGAGCTGCAAGATTTCAGGGCATTTCAAGTTTTTTTCTTATTCTGTGCTTAGTGGTAACTCTGAATTGATGACACGCATTAGCAAGTTCAGTTTTGTTGTCGTCGTGATTTGTTATGTTTCATATCAACTCACTGGCATATTTTATGCAAATTAACAAAAATTTAAATCTTTTCATTCACTTTTTGCCATTAATTGGATTATTAAACAATTCCAGTCTTATTCACTACAGATATTCAACATGAATTGTCATAATGAATTACTGCTTTTGGTATGACTTAAAAAAATTTTTTTTGGTTATAATTCACTTCTTTTATTTATTTATTTTTAAGAGTTTAATTATTCATGAGAGACACAGAGCGAGAGCAAGAGAGAGACAGAGACACAGGCAGAGGGAGAAGCAGGCTTCATGCAAGGAGCCTGACGTGGGACTCAATCCTGGGTCTCCAGGATCAGGCCCTGGGCTGAAGGCGGTGCTAAACCACCCAGGCTGCCCCATAATTCTTTTTTTTTTTTCATTATTTATTTATTTATTTATTTATAATAGTCACAGAGAGAGGCAGAGACACAGGCAGAGGGAGAAGCAGACTCCATGCACCGGGAGCCCGATGTGGGATTCGATCCCGGGTCTCCAGGATCATGCCCTGGGCCAAAGGCAGACGCTAAATCGCTGCGCCACCCAGGGATCCCCTGCCCCATAATTCACTTCTTAATGTTAGAATAATTTCTTTTGAATTCATCATTTATTTTTCATGGCTTTTGTTTCATATTCTCTAAACCTAGTGAGCCTCTTTGAATGTTTGCTGAATTGAATTCAGTCTAAGAAGTTGTGACAAAATGTTTCTAATAGTTAACTATAATAAAACACCATAAAAGTAGCCTCTTGCATTTTAAGATGAGAAAGAGATTCTTCACATATTACATTTTCTCACTTGTTTTACTGGACGGTTCTGATGCAGGCTGGCTAGGTCTTAGAACCCAGAGGGGGCGCCAGCAGGACCAGCCAAGAGGGTCCCTGGCCTCACACAGGGTAGAAATCAAACAAGAGCCAAGAGGAAGTGAGAGCATAGTTTATTAAAATGTAGAGAGAGTGTAGATATGGACAGAGCATCTGGGAGACCAGAAAGGAAAAAAAAGAGATTCTTTCTTTGCTTGGGGTCCAGGGTTTTTATTGAGGACTGTGGTCTGGTGACGTGTCTTCTCAGGCATCCAGGAAAAAAGACTAGTTTTAGGTATTCTCCATAAGTCATTTAAGCCCTGGAGCCAGGGGTCTTGGTGAGTCAGTGGTCTGGAAAAGTTCATGACAACGCTGCCCAGTCTCTTCTTGGATGTTATCTATTGTGCTGGAAGACTCTAAAGAAATTGTTAAATCCTAGGTCTTTATAAGGAGGACATACATTATCTGTGCTATAAGGCATGTGTAAAGCGGGAGTCTATGTCCTAGCAAGGATAGAAGCAGGAAAAGGAGTGAAAAAAGCAGTTTTTCATAGGGTCCCTATAGCTTTCCGGTCTCTGTTCCAAAACGTCTTTCCAAACTGAGACTAAAGCAGTGGGATATAAAAATATATATTTAGTCTTTGTCTCTGGTTCCTGGTGCAGCATTCCTAAAACCCTTGGAATTTCCTGAATGATAGGAGTGTCTATCATCATTCCTAAGGGGCCCCTTTTGAGCACATCTAAGTTTATGCTAAAGAAGTGACTTGTTGTGGGTGGGAAGTGGGGAGGGGGTTGGGGGGGGTGCCCCTGGGTGGCTCAGTTGAAGTGTCTGCCTTCAGCTCAGGTCATAATCTTGGATCCTGGGATCCAGCCCCTGCTCCCTGCTCAGCAGTGAGCCTGCTCCTCCTTCTCCCTCTGCCTGCCACTCACCCTGCTTGTGCTCTCTCTCTGTGTCAAATAAATAAATACAATCTTAAAAAAAAAAAAAAGAAAAAAAGGTGTCTTAGGTTGGGTCCCAGAAATAGCCTCCCTGAAGACCAAACACTTTACTGGAAGCTGGGAACCCTCTGTTCCATCCACCAATCTCCAGAAGAAGGTGGGGGAAATGGAGTTGGAGCTAGGTAAAAACTCTTGAAAGGGGGATCCCTGGGTGGCTCAGTGGTTTGGCGCCTGCCTTCGGCCCAGGGCATGATACTGGAGACCAGGGATTGAGTCCCACATCAGGCTTCCTGCATGGAGCCTGCTTCTCCTCTGTGTCTCTGCCTCTCTTTCTCTCTCTCTCTCATGAATAAATAAATAAAATCTAAAAAAAAAAAAAAAAAAACTCGAACAATGAGATTCAGGGGAGCTTTCAGATTGGTGAACACATGAAAGTACTCGGAGGATAATACAGCTGGAGAGGACATGGAAACTGCATGCCTGCCCGTACCCCCAGTACCCAGCCCTAAGCATCTCTTCCATTTGACTATTTTTGAGTTGTCTCGTTTATAACAAACCAGTGGTAGTAAGTAGAGTGCTCGCCTGAGGTCTGTGAGTCATTCTAGCACATGATCCAACCTGAGGCAACTGTCATGGGAACCTCCAAATCTGTAGTCCACTGGGCAAAGTATAGGCAGCCTCGCACCCCATTTGCAGTTGGCATGTGCAGTAGAAGCAGTCTTGTAGGACTGTGCCCTTCAACCTGTAGGGTCTGATGCTCACTCCGGGTAGATTATGTCAGAATTGAGTTGAACAATTGTACACTCAGTGAGTGTCAGAGAATTAGAGAATTGGTTTGTTGGTATGGGAAAAAAACTCCATATATTTTGTTGTCAGAGGCAATAAAAAACAAAAAGGCTGCTGTCTACAAGCCAGGAAGCAGGCTCTCACCAGGCACCGAAATCTGCCACCTTGATCTTGGACTTCCCAACCTCCCAAACTGTGAGAAATAAATGTCTATTTTAAATCCTCCCAGTCTAGGGTATTTTGTTATAGTAGTCCAAGCTAAGAGAGAAATTGGTCCTGGGGTGCCTGGGTGGCTCAGTTGCTTGGGTGTCTGCCTTTGGCTTGGGTCATGATCCGGGGATCCTCGGATCAAGTCCCAAGTCAGGGTCCTTGCTCAGCAGAGAGCCTGCTTCTCTCTCTGCCCCTTGCTTGTGCTCTCTCTCGCTCTCTCTCAAATAAAATCTTTAAAAGAGAGAAATCGGTCCTAATTGGTGGGGTACTATTGCAACAAATACCTACAAAAGCAGAAAAGGCTTTGAACTGTGTAATGGGAAGACTCTGGAAGAGTTTTGAGGTGCCCTCTAGAAGAAGCCCAGACTGCCACCGTGGGACCACTCACAGAGATTCCGGTGAGAGCTCAGGAAGGAGAGAGGCATGCTGGAAAGAAACCCTCCACCTTCTCATGGGCAAAATGTTGGTAGAAATATGAGTGGCCAAGGTCATTCTGATGACGTCTCAGACAGAAATGAGGAACATGTTTTTGGACAATGGGGGAAAATGCCATCCTTATTATAAAGTGGCAAGGAGGCATGCCTGGGTGGCTCAGCGGTTGAGCGGTCTGCCTTTGGCTCAGGATGTGATCCTGGAGTTCTGGGATCGAGTCCCACATCAGGCTCCTGCATGGAGCCTGCTTCTCCCTTTGCCTGTGTCTCTGCCTCTCTCCGTGTCTCATGAATAAATTAAAATATATATATATATATATATAAATATATATATAAAGTGACAAGGACTTGGCTGAACTGTGTGCCTGTTCTAGTGTTCTGCCGAAGGGAACATTGAGTAATGGAAATGTTGGATGTCTGGCTGTGGAGATTGCTAAGTGAAGTGTCAAAGGGGCAGCTTGGTTCCTCCTGACTACTCAGAGTAAAACGAGAGAGGAGAGAGAGGAATTGAAGAAGAATTGCTAGGTAAGAAGGAAAGAGAACTTGAAGATTTGGAATAGTCTGTCCATATTGAGAAAAACATGAAAATGTGTAATAAAAAGAAAACATCAAGGAAGTGGCTGACTGACCATTTGATAAGATTAGTGTGGGTGTGAACCATGGACCTAATCAATCATCTCAACAGAGGTCAGGAATAGAGAGGGAATTATACCTGCAAAGACACTGCCCTTTGGAGCTACAGGGGCCAGAGGAAGCAGGAGCACACGAAGGAAGAGATTCTGAGACCCTACAGGACCAGGGGTCATACTGCTATGGGCCGTGAGCAAGAATGGGGTGCCTGGCTGGCTCAATCTGTAGAACATGACTCTTGATCTTGGAGTCATGAGTTCAAGTCCCATGTTGAGCATAGAGCTTACTTAAAAAGAAAAAAGAAGAAGAATGACCCTGGAGGTTATTCAGATATCATCAGAGCTCCCTTTTTGGGTGTGGGGTGTGGGCAGTTGCCTCAGTTCTAACAGCCCAGAGCCTCAGGGCATGGGGCCACTAGCAGAGCCTTGGGGTTGGAGGGTTGGTATCCAACCACAGAGGATTATTCTTGAGCCTTAATATCTCTTGAAATTTGCCTTGCTAAGTTTTAGACTTGCTTGGGGCTCAGTGCCCCTTCTTTCTGATTTCTCCCTTTGGGAATAGAAGTGTCTATCCTATGCCTGTCCACCACTATGGGTTTCAGAAACCCATAACTTATCTGATTGTACAGGTTCATAGCTGGAGAGGAATTTTGCCTCCGGACAAAGCATACCACGAATCTCACCTGTATCTGATTAAGGTGATGGTTACAGGAGACTTTGGACTTCAGACTTTGCAGTTGATGCTAGAAAGAGTTAAGGGATCCCTGGGTGGCGCAGTGGTTTAGCGCCTGCCTTTGGCCCAGGGCGTGATCCTGGAGACCTGGGATCGAGTCCCACGTCGGGCTCCCAGTGCATGGAGCCTGCTTCTCCCTCTGCCTATGTCTCTGCCTCTCTCTCTCTATGTGTGTGACTATCATAAATAAATAAAAATTAAAAAAAAAAAGAGAGTTAAGAATGTGGGGGCTTTTGAGACAAAATGAATGTATTTTGCATGTGATAAGAACACGGATTGGGGGAGGGGCCAGGAGTAGAATGCTTTGAGTGGAACATTGTTGTGTCATTGGTCTGTTGTTCAAGCCACCTGCTCTATGGTGTTTTGTCCATAGCAGCCTGAGCTACTAAAACATCCAAACAGTGGAATATTTGTCAGCCATAAAAAGGAATGGAGTACTGATACGCGACGCTACAAAATGGATAAGCCTTGAAAACATAGTGTCAAATTAAAGATACCAAACACAAAAGGCCGTGATTTTCATATCAAATGATTCCATATGATTTTTTCCATATGATTTTTTCCACATGATGTTTCTATATGAAACATCCAGAATAGGCCATTCAGATTAATGCTTGCCAGGGATGTGGGAAGGGCTGACTGCTAACGGGTAAGGAGTTTCCATTTGAGGTAACGAGAAAGTTCTAGAACTGGATGGTGGTAATTGTACAACATTGTGAATGTACTTAATGCCACTGAACTGTACACTTTAAAAGAGAATGGTAAATTTTATATTATGTGTATTTTACCATAATTTCTTTTAAAGGCACCCATTAGGATGGCTATTATCCAAAAAGAGAAAACAAGTGTTAGGGAGGATGTGGAGAAATTGGAGAACCTTGGTACAGTGTGAGAGAGAATGTAAAATGGGGCAGCTGCTATGGAACACAGTTTGGCAGGTCCTCAAAAAGTTAAACATAGAATTACCATATGACCTAGAAATTCCACTTCTGAGTTTATACCCCAAAGAATTAAAAGCTGGGATTCCAACGGATATTTGTACACCCATGTTCACAGCAGTGTTATTCACCATCACCAAAATGTGGAAACAACCCAAGCATCCATAGGAGGATGAATGGATACTCAAAATGGGCTACATCCAGACAATCCAATGGAATATTATTCCACCTTTAAAAGGGAGTTCTGACACATGCTGTAGCATGGATGAATCTCAGAAATGAAAGCTATAGGAAATAAGCCAGCCCCAAAGGACAAATATTATTCCACTGATATGAGTAGTCAGAGTCATAGAACTAGAAAGCAGAGTTGTGGTTGCCAGGAGCTGCGGAAGGACGGTTTGGGGCGTTAATGTTTAATGGGGACAGAGTTTCAATTTGGGAGGATGGAAAATTCTGCAGATGGATGGTGGTGAGGGCGGCATAGCAATGTGAGTGTCTTTAATGCAAATGCACTGCGCTCTGGAGGCCTGGGTGGCCCAGCGGTTGAGCTCTGCCTTCCCCTCAGGGCTCCATCCAGGTCCCCCATCCGGCTCCCTGCTTCTCCCTCTGCCTGTGTCTCTGCCTCTCTCCCTATGTCTCTCATGAATAAATGAATAAAATATTTTAATGCCCTGCACTCTTAAAAACTGTTAAAAATGATAAAATGTAATGTTATGTAAATAAAACATCCTAAATCTAAACACTGAAAAAATTAAAGAAGAGCGAGGGCCTCCCACCCCGCACCCCGCACCCGCACCCCGCACCCCCGGCCTGCGCAGCGGCCCGCGGCGCGGAGGCGCAGGTGCCTGCGGGCCAGGAGGGGGCGCTCCCCGCCAGGCGCCGGACCCCGGAGCAGCCTCAGCGGCGGGAGGAGCCCGCAGCTCCCCCCCGCAGCTCCCCCTGCAGCTCCCCCAGGCGGCGCCCAGGGCGCCCGGCAGCAAGGCCCGGGACCGACGGCGGGAGCCCCGCGGCCCCCACGCCCGCAGGCGCTCCACTGGGCCGGAGCCGCGGGGCCACCAAAGCCCTGCCCCGACTCGCCGTGGAGGGGGCGCGGCGCCTGGGGCCGGGCGGGTGCCCGGGCGGGGGAGGGGGCTACGGGGGGAGGGGCAGGAGGGAGGAGGGAAGGGCGGGCGTCCCGGAGGGACCGGGGATCCGTCTGAGGCCGAGCTAAGGCCCCAGGACGCTGGGTGCGCATCCTTTCCTTGGAGAGCGGGAAGGCGGACGGTCTCAGGAGGTTGCCTTTTTCCCTTCGATTTCTAGCACTTCAAACTTTCCTAAGAAATGCCTGAAGAAACGGATCTCCGCAGTCCTATTGAAAGTAAACAATCGTACGCTGTGATGTGTGCTGCTTAAGTGAGGAAGTGTTGTTGTTGTTGTCGTTTTAAGATGTTATTTATTTATTCACGAAAGACACACAGAGACGCCGAGACGCACGAGAAGCAGGCTCCCCGCAAGGAGCCCAATGCGGGGCTCCATCCTGATCCGGAATCCAGAGATTACACCCTGAGCCAAAGGCGGACGCTCAGGAACTGATTTTGAAAGAAACATTTTTGGGACGCCTGGGTGGCTCAGTGGTTGGGTATCTGCCTTTGGCTCAGGGCGTGATCCTGGAGACCCGGGATCGAGTCCCACGTCGGGCTCCCGGTGCATGGAGCCTGCTTCTCCCTCTGTCTGTGTCTCTGCCTCCCTCTCTCTCTCTCTTTCTGTGTCTCTCATGAATAAATAAATAAAATCGTCAAAAAAAAAAAAAAAAAAAAGAGTCTCATGCTATTCCAGTTGAGCCAATCAGGGGCCCCTAAGATAGGTCTTTTTATGTTTGCTTTCTTTATTTTATTTTATATTTTATTTTTTATAAGATTTTATTTATTTATTAGAGACACAAGGCACAAGGCTCGATCACACAACCCTGAGATTGCAACCTGAGCTGAAATCAAGAGTCAGACTCTTAACCCAATGCACCATCCAGGCACCCCTGATTCGCTCTATTTTTAACTTATATTTATTATCTATCTCCCATGGGAATGGAAGGTCCATGAGGGGAGAAATTTTTCATTTTGTTCACTGCTAAATTCCAGGCATTCGCACATTTACTCATGTTTAGATAAATTAATAAATGCTGAGAAAATGTTGCCTCCCGCAAGGGCCTATTGTTTCGAATTGCCTCCAAGCAATGACATCATATCAGGGAGGAGATTTCCAAAAAAGGGAGGCTGCACAGCCCACAGCCCCAGATTCAGATTACTTACCGCATGATTCCCCAGTCGGCTGTCAATCTGCAACCTCAGCTAATCCATTTACCGCCTGATTCTAGCCCCAGTCGGTTTCATGGTCTTTCTGTTTGGTGGGTTCACAATATCTAATGGGATCCACAACAGCCTTCTGACTTTCTCTGGCTCTAAAGCCATGGCTTCTGGGATCCCTGGGTGGCTCAGTGGTTTAGTGCCTGCCTTTGGCCCAGGGTGTGATCCTGAAGTCCTGGGATCAAGTCCCACATCAGGCTCCAAAACATGGAACCTGTTTCTCCCTTTGCCTGTGTCTCTGCCTCTCTCTCTCTGCCTCTCTCACGAATAAATAAAATCTTAAAAAGTCATGGCTTCTGAGATCACACTAACAAGTTGGTTTCCGTTAGCTGAAACAAGAGTTGTATCTGATACTCAGACTTTAATCTGTCATTGCCTGCAGCCTGTGAGCGCCAGAAGGGCACAGAGCCTTCCTCACTGCTCTCCGCGGGAGGAGGAGCCACTTACAGCCCCACCCCCACCCCTCCACCCCCGAGGGCCTAGCACATCAGGAGCACTCCTGACTTTCCTGCTGACTCCGTGATCCCGCAGTCCCCCGTCTGAACTGGTCACCCCCTCACAAGCCTCCCTGAAACCACCCCCACATCCTGCCAATTCTCAGCCACACACTCGCTGTCTGTCCTTGCTCACCTCCACCCGTGGCACACCCTGGGGGCAACCAGCCGTGCACCCCCCCTTCCTCCCTGAGGCAGATGGATCCATCTTGACTTATTGCTGCCTTGGGCATCTCCCCGAGCGCCCACCACTGCCTGGACCCTGAAATGTGTCCTGCCTTCCCTTCCCTGATGCCACCCTGTTTCTCCAGCCCCTCTGGTCCCCCCTGCTAGCACCCTTTTGTACCTCAATTTGTCTCTTCTTACTTGGACACAATGTCCCCAGGGCGCCTGGCTAGCTCAGTCGGTAGAACACGCCACTCTTGATCTCAGGGTTGTAAGTTCAAGCCTACCTTAAGTGTAGAGATCACATATAAATAAAATCATAAACAAACAATGTCCCAGGCAATTCCATCCATATGCAGTTTATGTGCTTGACATTGTCTCCTGATGGCTGAACTTACACCAGGCACAGGTCCCTCAAAAGCCAGAGCTCATTCTTCTGTTTGTGTTGTCTTCTTTCTGATTAGCTTCAACCTTCTTTCCTATAGTCGCCTCAACCCCAAATAGAGCATCTTCCTTGATTTCCCCTTCCATCATCCCAACCTTGGACGATGGATTCTGAGTCCTAAGTAATTAGCTATTTCTCTCCAGCCCTGAGCCCATTCACTGTATTTGAGACTTGGGCGCCAGGCACTCCTGACCACCACCACCTCACACTGGGATTGCTAGCAGTGCTTTCTAAACTGGTGCCTGCATTGCGTCCCACACCGCTAGTCCCTTCTTCCACATGCATTTGGGGTTCCCTTCTGTGAGCCAGCTGGCTGTGCAGATCTCCTGCTTCATGCCAGTCACCATCTCCCTATTACTTTGGGGACAAATCTTACCTCTGTAAGCCAGTGTTCAAGATTCTTCCTAATTGTGCCCCTGCCTGCCTTCCCTGCCAGTCTCCCCTGACATCTCTTGCCGCTCCACCCATGTATACCCCTGCTGTAGCAAAAACAATCTTTCAGTTCCTCAAACATGCCTTCAACTTAACCCCCAGGCATTTACCTAGAATGCTTCCCGATGCTTCCTGCCTACCTTTGCTTCAGTTTGGAGCCTAGAGATCGCCTCCGCTACCCCTGACCCCTGCCACCACTCACCCATCCCCAAAAGTCAGGCTTCCCCTACTGAGCTCTCATAGCTGCCTGTACTTATCACTGCTGGATGTTCAGACTGCTTGTTTTGCCCATTTTCCTCACTAAACCTTGACGACAGAATTACATCCTGCTCATTAGTGTGTCCATAGTGCCCCTAGAAGGCTTTCAAACACTTAAAATAATGGGGTATGCTAAATTTAGGAGAAAAAGTCAGAGTCATTGGACAGGTTTATTGAACTGAACGTCTTCCCATAATCTGAGTAAATGGCTTCTGGTACAGGCTGTAGGACAGGTCTCTGACCACAAGTTCCCATCACCAAACCAGGACAGATTAGCATCTCTTCATTTTAGAATAGAATTCAACATTCAACTGCAGTCACACGTGGGTTCTGTTGCTGGACGCAGTTCAGGCTCTCTGGAACGTCTGTTTACACACTTGGCCTTCACAGAACATTTCCTAGGGATATGGAGGAATGGAAGGAGAAAGAAGATGAGTGGGCACATGGAAATAATAATAATAATAATTATTATTATTATTATTATTCACAACACTTCTGACACCAAAAACTTGGTATCTTTTCCAACAGGGCCTCCAACAATTCAATTCGATTCTGACACTAACAACCTAGAGTTAGTGCAGGCTCAGTTAAGGGCTCAGTCTCAAAAACTGCCCCTACTGGGCAGCCCGGGTGGCTCAGCAGTTTGGCACCTGCCTTCAGCCCAGGGCGTGATCCTGGAGACCCGGGATCAAGTCCCATACCAGGCTCCCTGCGTGGAGCCTGTGTCTCCCTTTGCCTGTGTCTCTGCCTCTCTCTCTCTGCCTCTCTCTCTCTCTTTCTGTGACTCTCATGAATAAATAAATAAAATATAAAAAAAAAAAACTGCCCCTACTTCAGACATCAATCACCAGTCCTAGGCCACCCGAACTTCTGATCGACCAGCTGTTAATGGGATTCCCGTGACCCCCTCCTCAGTTTCAGTAATTTGCTAGAACACCTCACAGAAACACTATTTACAGATTTACTATAAA
This sequence comes from Canis lupus dingo, assembly GCF_003254725.2. Classification (NCBI taxonomy): domain Eukaryota; kingdom Metazoa; phylum Chordata; class Mammalia; order Carnivora; family Canidae; genus Canis; species Canis lupus. The sequence goes on along the minus strand of NC_064247.1, from coordinate 63,321,773 downwards.
GGATACAGCCAAATAGGGAGATGCAGGACACAGTATGGGGGTGCGTTCCATGCTCCCTCCAGGAATGCTATTCTCCCAGCAAGTCAATGTTTTCACCAACTAGGAAGCTCTTCGAATTCTCTCAGTTAGGGATGTTTCTGGAGGTTTTGCTATGTAGGCATGACTGATTAAATCTTTGCCCATCTGAGGGATTGTAGCCACCAATCATCTCATTAGTCTACAGGAGACACTCGTTAATTACTCTGGAGACACCAAGGGTTTTAGGAGCCAGGTACGAAGACCAAATACTTATTCTCTATTATATCACAGCATAGAGGGATTGTCCTGTGAGTATCCTTCTCCCCTCTGCTTGGGCAGAGTTCACGGATATGCCATGGGAGGATGCATGCAATTTGAACGTACTTCTTAGAGCAACTAATCTGTATCCTCAAATGTATTTGTGTTTTCTTTGAAGTTCTGTATTACATTTTTGTGATGGCAAGTTTCTTAATTTTGTTTCTATTTTCAGAAGAGTGTAAGATTGATCTAAAATTTAAAAAAAAAATTTTTAAGTATGCTCCACACCTAACGTGGGGTGTGAACTCACAACCCTGAGACCATGAGTGGCATGCTCTATGTCTGAGCCAGTCAGGCACCCCAAGAATCAAAATATCTCCAATGCCCTTGTAATCAAAGACTACCCAGACCCTCAAAGACCACCCACATCCAGTTTTAAGATAAATGCTCTAATTTTGTTTCCACGGGTCTTTTGGCTTAGATTTCACGTACATTGAGGCAAAAAGGCACAGAGTTGAAAGTACACATTTTTGTCAGACCTGGATTTGAATCTCTACTTGGCAGCCTTGGGAAATTTCTAAATCTCAATCTCTAAATTTGTAAATGGGGAAAAATAGTGTCCCTTTCACAGGACTGTCTTGGAGACCAAGTGAGATAATGCACAAAGATTTAGCACAGTAATTGAGCACAAAAGCATCGCTCAAAGGATGTAAGCTGTTATGATTTATATGGCAGGAAGCAATTCTCATTTAAAAAGCCATAATTAAGCTTTGATATACAATTTTATACCTTCTCTCTTCTTTATTTTTCTTAAGTAGGCTCCACACCCACCATGGAACCCAATGTGAGGCTTAAACTCAATCCTGAGATCAAGACCTGAGCCAAAATTGAGTTGGACACTCAACCATCTGAGCCCCCCAGGTGCCTCTATACCTTCTAAGTTATATTTAGAAATTATTGATCAGCTTGAGCTGTAACCTGTATGCTCATGAAGTGCTGGTAGCATCAGCAATGAGACAATCTTTTGGAAATGGGTATGGCAACTAAGTTGAGCAGCAATAATATGTGTGCCTCTAACAATGATACTCCCTGTGGATTCTTCCTAAGGAAATCAGTCCATTGATGCAAAAAGCTCTATTTACATGAATATAAGCAATAGCAGAAAACACCCTTAAACAATATTCCTGGACACTGAAATTATGGAAATGTTTTCCAAAAATGATAGTTCACCAACCTGATAGAATATTATGCAGCCAGTTTGCTACTTTATTATGCATATATATGTATATATAAATATTTTAATATAGTATATATATTTTTCAATTAATATATGATGAATTCAACAAGAAAGTTATTTTATGGGCAGCCCAGGTGACTCAGTGGTTTAATGCCATCTTCCCCCCACGGCGTGATCCTGGAGACCCGGGACTGAGTCCTGCATCGGGCTCCCTGCATGGAGCCTGCTTCTCCCTCTGCCTGTGTCTCTGCTTCTCTCTCTCTCTCTCTCTGTGTGTCTCCCATGAATAAATAAATAAAATATTTTTTTAAAGAAAAAGATAAAAGCAGAACACTCTGGCAGAGCCTGGGAGGTAACCCACATGCCAAATCAAAAACAGTGGGTTGGAATGGTGGGAACTTTCATGCCGCATAGTCCCATTAGATGCAAGAACAAAATGTAGTAAGTACCAAGTGGAGTTTGTCTCCTTCCATCCAGTGGGTCCAGCCTCTGTTCTTCTTCTCCCCCTTCTGGATACAGGTGAGTCTGTCATTGTCCCAAGTGACCAAGCTCTGGATGAGAGAGGGGAGAAGATGCTGGTTTGCTCTGGCAGGCTCCTCAACTGGTACCAAGAAGGCCCAGTTAATCTTGCAAAATCAAGAGCCTATGCTATCATTTGAATTTTTTTTACCTTGCATTTTCTGTTATCCAGGCCTTTATTATCCTCATCAAATTCTTCTCCAACTTTAAATGTAACAAGGTAGTTCCTCAAGCTGCTGTAGGTGTGGATGGTAAAAGAATCTTCAGTTCTGCTCAATCACTTTCTGTGGCTTCAGCAACTTGGCTATCTTACGAGTAGCAAAGTCAATACCTTAAAAACAATTTTTAAAAAAGAAAAGAAGTCTCAATATTCACTCAAGATGCAAAAGCTAAGAATTTGGCAGCTGTCCTCAAAAATCATTGTATTTCATCGCTAGTGTTTCTTTTAGCATTTCAATGCCACTTGTTGCCGAAATTGGATCTGTGGGGAGTTATCCTGGCAAAGCTTCATTCAAAGGCTTGATCAAAAAGCTGGAACAGCTTTCAGGGAAGAGTCATTGGCTGGCTGTGGCTTAGGTAATGGATTTGAAGCTGGACCAGAAGGAAGCAGTTCTGGGAGTCCCCCCAGAGGCAGACAAGAGGACAAAGAAGCCAGGGGACAGGACTCAGGCCCCAACACAAACAAACTCAAATGCAGCAACTCTGCCTTTGTCTGCTTTATGTATTTACACTTTGAATTAAGACAGCATTTGTTCGTTGTTGTTTTTAAAGATTTTATTTATTTATTCATGAGAGACACAGAGAGAGGCAGAGACACAGGCAGAGGGAGAAGCAGGCTCCATGCAGGGAGCCCGATGCGGGACTTGATCCCTAAACTGGGATCATGCCCTGAGCCAAGGCAGATGCCCAACCACTGAGCCACCCAGGCGTCCCAAGACAGCATTTGTTATATACAATTGATGAATCGCTGAACTCTAATGATCACTGAACTTCTAATACACTGTTAATTAACTGAATTTAAATAAAATTTAAAAAAAATTTTAAGACTGCATTTGGACAGTTTCTAAACAACAACAAAAGTCAAAAGCCACTGTAAAGATGCATATACTTCTATACAAATCTTTTTTTTAAAGATTTTAATTATTTGAGAGAAAGGGATCCCTGGGTGGCGCAGCGGTTTGGCGCCTGCCTTTGGCCCAGGGCGCGATCCTGGAGACCCTGGATCGAATCCCACATCGGGCTCCGGGTGCATGGAGCCTGCTTCTCCCTCCGACTGTGTCTCTGCCTCTCTCTCTCTCTGTGACTATCATAAATAAATAAAAATTAAAAAAAAAATAAAGATTTAATTATTTGAGAGAAAGAGAGAGAGAGTGTGAGAGCATGAGCTAGGGGAAGGGCAGAGAGAGGGAGAAGCAGACTCCCCACTAAGCAGGGAGCCCTGGCATGGAGGGGTGGGGGCTTAATCCCAGGACCCTGGAATCATGACCTGAGCCGAAGGCAGATGTCCAATGGACTGAACCCCCCAGGTACCCCCATTTAAAAATCTTTAATAGGGCAGCCCAGGTGGCCCAGGGTGAGATCCTGGAGACCCGGGATCAAGTCCCACGTCGGGACCCCTGCGTGGGGCCTGCTTCTCCCTCTGCCTGTGTCTCTGCCTCTCTTTCTCTCTGTGTCTCTCATGAATAAATAGAATAAAATCTTTTATTTATTTTTTTAGACAAAATCTTTTTTTTTAGGAAGAGGGAGAAGCAGACTCCATGCACCGGAGCACCAAAGGCAGGCGCTAAACCGCTGTGCCACCCAGGGATCCCTAGACAAAACCTTTAAAAAAAATCTTTAATAAACTTTAAAACAGTTACACAAGGAAACATGGAATGCTGAGAAGATCCAGGTTTGTTTGTTTATTTTTTAAGATTCGGGTTTTAATATAGACAGTGGATTTGAACCCCATTTCCCTTTTAGTAGCTTTGAGCACATTATGTAGCTAAAGGCAACTGTTGCTGTTTTATTTTATTTTTAATTACATAATCTCTACACCCAACTTGGGGCTCAAACTCAAAACCCCATGATCAAGAGTCACATGCTCTACTGATGGAGACAGTCAGGCAACTGTTGCTATCTTAAGTAGCGTAGCCAGGTGACACTTTAGTCAGGAGTTAAATGAGGTGAAGAAGCAAACCATGCAGATTTCTGGGGAGAGGCAAATGTCACAGGGAGCCCAGGGACATCAAGGACGGGTGTGCCAGGTGGTCTCAGGAACCACCAGGAGTTTGGCATGACTGGAGCAGAAGGAGGGAGATGAGGGGAAAGGATCTTGAGATGAAATGTGGGGCTACCATGAGGACCACTGAGCTCTAACTCCTAAGAAAATGAAGTCAGATGGGTGCCACTGGACTGTTAGGAGCAGATGACATGGTCTAGTTGGCAGGCAGCCACCACTGTACGCTGACTCACCACTTGGACATTTTTTTTAAGATTTTATTTATTTATTCATAGAGACACAGAGAGAGAGAGAGAGAGAGAGAGAGGCAGAGACACAGGCACATGGAGAAGCAGGCTCCACACTGAGAGCCCGACGTGGGACTCGACCCAGGGTCTCCAGGACCACGCCCTGGGCTGCAGGCAGTGCCAAACCGCTGCGCCACCGGGCTGCCCCACCTGGACATTTCTTTTTTTCTTTTTTTAATTTTTATTTATTTATGATAGTCACAGAGAGAGAGAGAGAGAGAGAGAGAGGCAGAGACACAGGCAGAGGGAGAAGCAGGCTCCATGCACCAGGAGCCCGATGTGGGATTCGATCCTGGGTCTCCAGGATCGTGCCCTGGGCCAAAGGCAGGCGCCAAACCACTGCGCCACCCAGGGTTCCCCACCTGGACATTTCTATGAGCTACAGGGCACACACGATTCTCCCATTTAGGGATTATCCTATTATGTAAAATAAAGTTCCAGGAATCTTCACTTCTTCAGAAGCTTACATGACTCATTGAAGGTAGTTTGGTTCCAAGGTTGACTCCTGTTTTATTTTCTTATTTTTATTTTATTTTTTTAAGGTTTTATTTAATTTTTTTTTTTTTAAGTAATCTCTACATCCAACATGGAGTTCAAACTTACAACCCCGGGATCAGGAAGGAGTCACATGCACCACTGACTGAACCAGCCAAGTGCTGATCCCTGTTTTAATTTGTTTGCCTAACAGATTTCCTTTTCATCTGACATGAACTGCCACTCAGGACTTCACACTGCCATTTCCAGTTCAGAAAACTCGGCCAAGCATTGAGCAGGGCTCCTTCAGCATCTCATTAGCCCCACCCATTTCTAAGCTCAAAAATAATATAAATGTCCTTATTTTGAGAAAACTCTATTTTTATTTTTCACACCTAGAATGCAAAGTTTTAGCTTGAGCTACAAGTGATCCAGTCTTTACTGTTTTTTTTTTCTTTCTTTACTGGTTTTTAGCCATGTTTAAGCATTGAGGCTAAATCCTTAAAATATTTATCCCATTATTAAATAGACCAAGTCAAATTTAAAATAGTTATTGCTGGGCAGCCTGGGTGGCTCAGCAGTTTAGCGCCACCTTCAGCCCAGAGCGTGATCCTGGAGACCCGGGTTTGAGTCCCATGTCGTCGGGCTCCCTGCATGGAGCGTGCTTCTCCCTCTGCCTGTGTTTCTGCCTCTCTGTCTCTCATGAATAAATGAATTTTTAAAATCTTAAAAATAATAATAATAATAAGGGCAGCCCAAGGGCTCAGTGGTTTAGCGCCACCTTCAGCCCAGGGCCTTATCTTGGAGACCCGGGATTGAGTCCCACGTTGGGCTCCCTGCATGGAGCCTGCTTCTCCCTCTGCCTGTGTCTCTGCCTCTCTCTCTCTCTCTCTCTCTCTTTCTCTCTCTGTCTCTCACGAATAAATAAATAAAAACTTTTTTAAAAAATGTGTGAAGTGATTCGTTGCCAGTAATTTGTAATCTGTACTACCATGTTGTAACATTGTTACCTAGGTTTGCAGTTTTCAGGCTGGCCTTTTTAAAGGTCAAAATTTATTTTTTAAAAATATTTTATTTATATATTTGAGATAGCATGTGTGAGAGGAAGGCCAGAGGGAGAGGGAGTAGTAGCTCCCCAATGAGCTCAGAGCCCCACAAGGGGCTCTATCCCAGTACCCTGAGATCATGACCTGAGCCAAGGTCAGGCACTTAACCGACTAAACCACCCAGATGCCCCTGAAGATCAAAATTTAAATCAGCTTAAAGTCTGGTTAATTTCTTCCAGTTCCGGTTTGCTGTGACCTCGGTGGTCCAAATGGCTTTTGTGCTCATAAGGCTTTTATCCGGCAAGCCATGCTTTTCCATACTATTAGGTTTCATTTTTTTTGTTTTTTGTTTTTTTTTAAGATTTTATTTATTTATTCATGAGAGACAGGAAGAGAGGCAGAGACACAGGCAGAGAGAGAAGCAGGCTCTATGCAGGGAGCCCGATGTGGGACTCGATCCCAGAACCCTGGGATCACAACCTGAGCTGAAGGCAGATGGTCAACCACTGAGCCACCCAGGCGCCCCACTATTAGGTTTAAGTAGGAAAGAAGACATCTATGCAGAAGGAAGAGAGGATCTAACTGTAACCCACTTCTAATCTAACCCACTTCTAATCTTGAGGCAATGTGGGTTTGGGAGCCATGAGAAAGTGGTTTTATTTACTTTTTAATATTTTATTTATTTCTGAGAGAGAGAGAGAGAGAGGCAGAGACACAGGCAGAGGGAGAAGCAGGCTCCACGCAGGGAGCCTGACGTGGGACTCGATCCCGGGTCTCCAGGATCACGCCCTGGGCTGAAGGCGGTGCTAAACCGCTGAACCACCAGGGCTGCCCAAGAAAGTGGTCTTAAATCCCAGTTTATGTGGTGATCTTGGGCAAGCTGATCACACTACCACCTTCTGGGGCCACAGTGGGATTGAGGAGGATGACAGAGACAAAGCAGTGGGCACCTGCAGGCATCAACTGGTTCTTTCCTGCCTGGAGCTTCACACATCAACAACTGGTTCTTTCCTGCCTGGGTCTCCCTTGGCTACTGTGGGGCCCAGCAGGAGCTCCCAAACCCCAGGCTAGCTCCCCCAGACTTTAAAACACAGGTGACTTTCTTCTTTGTCCAAACTCCTGCTGAAATTTGGCAGAAGCTAGGAAAGAGCAATGTTAGAACCACGCTGGGGAGCTGCGAGATCAGTTCCAATAGGAGTCATTGTCCCCCCTCAAGAGAGACGCTGGCCGGGGCACATCACAGGATGTGTTGCTGAGTGTTCTCTGATTACTTACCTGACTCATCGCTGCTCACAGGAATTTACCTCACTTTTACTTTAAAAAAAAAAAAGAGGCCATCACCCACTTTATCTTTCTACCCCATTCAGTATAAAGATCTAACTAGCGTTCTCTGTGATTTTTTCTTTTTTCCTTCTCTTTTTTATTTTTTAAGATTTTACCAATCCACTCTTGAGAGACACAGAGAGACAGAGACATAGGTAGCGGGAGAAGCAGGCTTCCTGCAGGGAGCCCAATGTAGAACTCAATCCCAGGACCCCAGGATCATGACCTGAGCAGACCTTAAACCATGCAGGCACTTCTCTCTATGATTTTCTTATGGAATGTACTTTCCTTATATGTATGTGGAAAAAAAACATTGACGAGGGCAGCCCCAGTGGCGCAGTGGTTTAGTGCCGCCTGCAGCCCAGGGCATGATCCTGGAGACCCTGGATCGAGTCCCGCGTCGGGCTCTCTGCGTCGAGTCTGCTTCTCCCTCTGCCTGTGTCTCTGCCTCTCTCTCTCTCTCTCTCTCTGCATCTCTATGAATAAATAAATAAAAAATCTTAAAAAAAATTAAAAAAAACATTGACGATACACTGTATATTCAAGTAGATCAGTAACATCCAGGGTTGTTGGCTTAATTCTCAAGATAAAACTTAATATTTAGGGATCCCTGGGTGGCTCAGCGGTTTAGCGCCTGCCTTCGGTCCAGGGCATGATCCTGGAGACCCGGGATTGAGTCCCATGTCGGGCTCCCTGCATGGAGCCTGCTTCTCCCTCTGTCTGTGTCTCTGCCTCTCTCTCTCTCTCTCTCTGTATCTCTCAAGAATAAATAAAAATCTTTAAAAAAAACCTTAATATTTATAGCATTATGTAAGTAGCCATTCTAGTATTAAAAGTATAACATAAAGACTTAGTACTTAAATCAGATCTGAGGCTTCGACAGAGTTGCTGGGCTTTCAGGAGATAGTTTTCAATTAAACTGATCTCCCAGATTCTGGTCTGAAAAACTCTCCTTATTTTATAAAAGAAAAATATGCCAAGTTAACCCTAATCCTGAATAATTCTAAAACTGCATGGCTCCCTTATTGTTTAAGCCAATACTTTAATTAGAAAAAGAGGGATTCCCTGGGTGGCGCAGCGGTTTAGCGCCTGCCTTTGGCCCAGGGCAGCGATCCTGGAGACCCGGGATCGAATCCCACGTCAGGCTCCCGGTGCATGGAGCCTGCTTCTCCCTCTGCCTATGTCTCTGCCTCTCTCTCTCTCTCTCTCTCTCTCTCTCTGTGACTATCATAAAAAAAAAATTAAAAAGAAAAAGAACACCTCCCAGTGGCTGGGTGGCTAAGTGGTTGAGGGTCTGCCTTCAGCTCAGGTTGTGATCCCAGGGTCCTGGGACAGAGTTCTGCATTGGGCTCCCTGCATGGAGCCTGTTTCTCCCTCCACCTGTATCTCTCTGTTTCTCATGAATAAATAAATAAAATCTTGAAAAACAATACCTAAACCAAAGGCAAAGAATCTGCACACGCCTTCCTGATTTAGATAATTTGCCCCTACAAATCCCATAATTGCCCTTTTAACTTAGGAGCCCTGCTTTTTCTATTCATGAAACCTAGGTAGGTTGTCCTCCTGTCCTCACTCTGAAAGTTAAGTGCTGGTAGTTTAAGTTGATGATGATTTAATACCTAGAATGGAAGGTTTCCATTTTGTACCTTTATCCAAAGAATACCATTTTCTCCCCCATATTTATGTGAGTCATATCTTACACTTGTAGGATGTCTCTTATCATTTGCTTTTTCCTTGCTGTGTTGCATTTATTAAACACACACCTAGTGTATGCAAAGCCGTAGGGCAGGGAAGTTGCCCTGCCTCTCCCTGGAATAGGAAATCTCAGACGGCAAGCACTTTGCTTCTTTATACACCTTCTTGCCACCCCTAATACACAGAAAGTGCCTAAGTGATATTTGTTATTGGATTGAACTTGAAGAGACCCCTGGAGCTTGTTGAACAGTAGCTTTAAGGAAAGACATACTTTCTTAATGGCTGTGGCACTACCTTCCCTCTCGCAGGGAAATGAAATAGTTAAATACTTTTTACTGGGGGTGGGAGTAAAGGTAGAAAGATCAAACTTATAAATGCACAGTCCCTGTACTTAAGGAATTTATAACCAAGAAGGAAGGTGAAAACAGAATAATCAGTCTCCCTTTAAGAAGAGAATCTGAGACAACCTACAGAGTGGGAGAAGATATTTGCAATTGACATATCAGGTAAAGGGCTAGTATCCAAGATCTATAAAGAACTTATCAAACTCAACACCCAAGAAACAAACAATCCAGTCTGACTAGAATGGGCAAAAGACATGAACAGATATTTCTCCAAAGAAGACCTACACATGGCCAACAGACAGATGAAAAAATGCTCCACATCACTTCCCATCAGGGAAATAAAAATCAAAACCACAATGAGATACCTCACACCAGTGAGAATAGCGAAAATTAACAAGACAGGAAACAATAATTTTGGAGAGGATGTGGAGAAGGGAGAACTCTCCTGTACTGTTGGTGGGAACGCAAACTAGTGCAGCCACTCTGGAAAACAGTGTGGACGTTCCTCAAGAAGTTAAAAATAGAGCTACCCTACAATCCATCATCTGCACTACTGGGTATTCACCCCAGAGATACAGATGCAGTGAAACGATGGGACACCTGCACCCCAATGTTCATAGCAGCAATACCCACAATAGCCAAACTGTGGAAGGAGTCACAATGATCTTTGACAGATGAATGGATAAAGAAGATATATATATCTCAGCCATCAGAAAGGACAAATACCATTTACATTGATGTAGATGGAGCTGGAGGGTATTATGCTGAATGAAATAAGTCAGTCGGAGAAAGATAATCATCATATGGTTTCACTCACTTGTGGAATATGAGAAATAGTGAAAGGTACCATAAGGGTAAGGAGGGAAACTGAGTGGGGAAAAATTAGAGAGGAAGACAAATCATGAGAGATTGCCAACTCTGGGAAACAAAGGGTTGCAGAAGGGGAGGTGGGGGGGGGGTAACTGGATGACAGGCACTAAGGAAGGCACTTGATGGGATGAGCACTGGGTGTTATACCATATGTTGGTAAGTTGAATTTAAATAATATATATAGGGATGCCTGGGTGGCTCAGCAGTTGAGCATCTGCCCTTGGCTCAAGGCATAGTCCTCGGGGTTCCAGGATCGAGTCCCACGTCGGGCTCCCTGCATGGAGCCTGCCTCTCCCTCTGCCTGTGTCTCTGCCTCTCTCTCTCTCTCTCTCTCTCTCTTTCTGTGTCTCTCATGAATAAATAAATAAAATCTTTTATTTATTTTTTTAAATTTTTATTTATTTATGATAGTTACAGAGAGAGAGAGAGGCAGAGACACAGGCAGAGGGAGAAGCAGGCTCCATGCACCGGGAGCCCGATGTGGGATTCGATCCGGGTCTCCAGAATCGCGCCCTGGGCCAAAGACAGGCGCCAAACCGCTGCACCACCCAGGGATCCCAATAAATAAAATCTTTTAAAGGGATCCCTGGGTGGCTCAGCGGTTTAGCCCCTGCCTTCAGCCCAGGGCGTGATCCTGGAGTCCCCGGATCAAGTCCCACATCGGGCTCCCTGCATGGAGCCTGCTTCTCCCTCTGTCAGTGTCTCTGCCTCTCTCTCACACATCTCTGTGTTTCTCATGAATAAATAAAATCTTTAAAAAAAATCTTTTTAAAAATATATTTTTTAAAAGGAAGAGAATCTGCTCCAAAGGAAAATTGAAAACAATCCTTTAAAAAAATATATGTTATTTATCTGAGAGACAGAGAGAGTGCACACAAATGGGGGGAGAGCCCCATGCAGGGCTCAATCCCAAAGCAAAGGCTTAATCCCAAGGCAGATGCTTAACTGACTGAGCCACCCAGGTGCCCTGAGAACAATCCCCTTGAACCTAGAAGTACCTTAATTATTCTAGTTCTATGTCATAAATTCCTCTTACGTGCTTATTTATTGAAGAATCTAAACATAGGGCAGCGCCGGTGGCTCAGCGGTTTAGTGCCACCTTCTGCCGAGGGTGTGATCCTGGAGACCGGGGTTGAGTCCCATGTTGGGCTCCCTGCATGGAGTCTGCTTCTCCCTCTGCCTGTGTCTCTGCCTCTCTCTCTGTGTCTCTCATGAATAAATAAATAAGTTCTTTTTTTTTTTTAAAGAATCTAAACATAAGACATTGTATAATTTACTAAGCACTTTGTTAAATATTCATCCAGGATAGACGGCTTAAGCTCAGTTTTTCAGCAAAAGGGACAGATTTCCTGGTTGTATATTCCTCCTAACTAATGAAAAAAGATAAGGATTCTCTGGTATTTATTATAGGAGCTCTCTGAACTCACCCAAAGTATAAACTCTGTGTTGAAAAAATATGTTTTAGGGATGCCTGGGTGGCTCAGCAGTTTAGCGGCTGCCTTTGGCTCAGCGTGTGATCCTGGAGTCCCACCTCAGGCTCCTGCAGGGAGCCTGCTTCTCCCTATGCCTCTGTCTCTGTCTCTCACTCTATGTCTCTCATGAATAAATAAACAAAATCTTTAACAAAAGAAAACATAAGGAAGAGAAAATACATGAACAACTCTACACTGTATTTATAAAAAAAAATCCTCATATAAGTAGACCCACATAGTTCAAACTGGGTGTTCAGAGTCAACTGTAGTCAACATTCTGCAGTTGTCCCAAGGATGATTTGATGCATCAAAGAGAAGCACTTCTTAAATTTTAATTTGCATCTGAATCACCTGAGAACCTGGGATCTGGAGGGGGGCTCAGAGTCCACTGGCTAAGAAGCTCCTGCTAGTTCTGAGTAACAAAACCCTACACTCATCTCGTCCTGAGCCCCTAATCTGCCCAGGGGAATACAAGATGACCCTAGAGTCTGTCTTCTTTATGATTTGTGCCAGATCACTTTCTTCCAAGCTTGTGAGGACCTGGCAATAGGTTTTTTGTTTTTTGTTTTTTTGGCAATAGGTTTTAAGTCTAATTTCAGCTATCGTATAAAATGCATGAGATATCTTGGTTTGTAATTTAGATACTTAGAATATCAGATCTGGTCTAACTACCTCATTTAACAAAAGGGGAGGGATCCCTGGGTGGCTCGGCGGTTTAGCGCCTGCCTTCGGCCCGGGGTGTGATCCTGAAGACCCAGGATCGAGTCCCAGTCCCACGTCAGGCTCCCTGCATGGAGCCTGCTTCTCTCTCTGCCTGTGTCTCTGCCTCCCTCTCTCTCTGTGTCTCTCATGAATTAATAAATAAAATCTTTAAACAAAAAAACAAAAGGGGAAACTAAAGGAACTCAGAAGTTATGTAACTTTGGTTCTATTACCAACAATCAACGGCTGAACGAGCTGGGTTTCCGGTGTGGCGATCTGTTAACACTAACCAGCTTCTCTGTTCCAGAAATCCCTCTCACACTTACATTTCTTTTGGAAAACAGATTGCAAGTAAGAGTTCATGTGTTATCTGGATTCAATATCTTTCTGGAGCCTGAACCAAGAGTAAGAATAGGGGTTGTGAGGCAGGATGTTGACTCAATACTGTATGCCTGAGTCCTCTGCGAAGTGAGTTGGATGATAAATAGCCTCTGTTAGCCTCTAGGATCTAATACAGTGGCAGATAATTTTCAAGCCCCTACTAACATCATGAAAAAAAAAAAGTATCAAGGGATCCTAGCAGAGCATACAGAAAAGCAAGACAGTGTGGGGACAGGTAAAGGATGATACTCTACACATGGGAAAAAACACCCATTGCAACACTCAGAAGGCTGCTTTGTGATACCCGATGGACTTAGCACAAGAAAGAGGTCTTCCCACACTTGGAATGGTGACCTCCATTCCCTGTTTTATCTCAGAGGTTTGCTCTAAAAGCCATGAAATTGCCACAAATGCAGAATACAGCCAGGCAACATTCAAAGCCATCACCTGATATTTAGCCCTTTCTCCCCCATAAACTAGCCAGATAGCAGCCGGATAGGTCAGGGAAGAAGGTAGAGTCACATGCCACCAGTAATTTGGAGGTGGGAAGGTAAGTAAAATATCATGACCCACTGCCTTTGGGAAAAGTAAGCATAAATTCCTACTTACGCATTAGAACCAGGAAGGAAATGGGAATCAGGTTGAAGGGTGAGCAGAATATGCCACCCCAAGAGACGCCACTCTGGCATACTGAGCACATCGAACCGACGACTATGGGGAAGAAGCTGACAGAAGCAAAGCTCTCTGCCTTCCTCCATTTGCCTAAAAGCAGAACATAAATTTTTCGAATTGTCTCCCCTCCCCTCTGTTCCAGGAGAGGTAGAAGTTAGGGAAATGAGCCTGGAGATGGCGCCAGAAGAGCTACATAATACACCTTCCCAACCAGCCCGCATCTTCTGTTAGTTCCACTTCATATAATTAGTTACCTTCCTCACAATTTGCCCCCCCTAGAAGCTCCAAGTCTCCCTCTTGTCATTTCTCTACAAAGTTACTACTCTTGGCTAAGATGCTCTACAGACAGGCTCAAGTTCCAACCAGGTGTCTTTACCATGCAGGTGCAACTAAATTCTGGTGGTGAATCTGTCTTTGGTTAGTCTAATTGACAAGCCCCCCAGCCAATGAACCTAAGATAGGAAGAGGAAAGTATTTCTTTCCTTCACTCCAGGGTTTTATGCCATCTGAATCAGATTTAGCGTGAGAAGCTCCAGACTTCCCTACTTAGTGTGAGAAGGGAGGAGAGAAGCCTACCACAAGCACAGAACTCTAAAAACTGAAGCCACAGAACTGTACATTTCAAAATGATTAAAATGGTCAATTTTATGTATATATCTTTTACAATTTTTTAAAAAAGAAAAAAATTGGACTCGTCTCTCCCTCTCAATTTACAGATGGGGAAACAGGCCCAGTGTCAGATCAGAAGCCAGAATGGGGCAGCCCGGGTGGCTCAGCGGTTTAGAGCCGCCTTCAGCCCAGGGCCCGATTCTGGGAGACCCAGCGTCAGGCACCCCACAAGGAGCCTGCTTCTCTCTCTCATAAATAAATGAAATTAAAAAAAAAAAAAAAAAGCCAGAATGGCTGCCAGGTCCCCATACGCGCAGCTGCCCTAGCCCATCTGTCAAAAGTGCCACTGATTGGTGTCACAAAAGCACTTGGCACACAGGTGCTCCAATGCCCCACATCTGAAGCATGACAGGGAAAGAGCAGGACAAACTGGGAATCGGTAAGGAAGGGAGGCTTCTACCCTCCAGGGCGGGAGACACTCACGGAGCCCTCTAGGAAGCAAGGACATGGGCCAGAACCCCCACCCCCACCCCTTACACACCCCTGGTGCCTCCCGAGTCCCCTTGCCTCTGCGCAGACCAGGCTCCCGGCTCAGCGCTGCGGGGCGGAGGGGAGCGGGACGCGGGAGGGAGAAGCCCCTCCAGGTACCCACGATGGTCCCCGGGCAGGCACTGCGTTCTGGGGTCTGGGTTTCTTGTGCCCCCTCAAGCCCTTGAAGGGACAGGGGAAATCGGAAAACTAAAGGTTTCCAACGCGGTTCCTGATCTCAGCGGCCACCAGAGTCGCCGGGGGAGGGGGGCGGGATCTCGAGCACCTGAGCGCAGCGGGGAGCTCCGGACCCGGGGAGGGGGTCGGCGACTACCCTAGCAGCGCTCCCCCCTCCCAGGTCAGGGAAACCCAGGGCCCCACCGCAGAGGCGCCGGGACGCCCCCCATCGGCAGGGCGCCCCCCCCCCCGGGGCCCCCGAGTCCTCCTTGGAGGTGGCCGAGCCTCAGCTGCCTGCGGTCGGCCGGACGGGAGACTCCGCCACGGGGCGGGTACAGACCGACGGCAGAGGCGGACGGACTGGCGGACTGGCGACGCGGGAGAAGGAAGGATGGTCCAGAGGAGGGACGGAGGATGAGGAGGGGGGAAGCGACGGGGGACGGGGAGCCGGGGTGCGGTGCGGGGATATTGCATGGTCGGGATAGAGACCCAGGACCGGGAGACCGGCAGGGCGCGGAGGGTGGGCGAGGGAGGGGGGGAGGGGGAGGGGGAGGCCGCCCCGCTGCCTCAGCGCCGACCCCGTCCGCCCTACCTAGGGCCAGCATGTAGCCCTCGAAGTTGTCGCTGCTGAGCAGGTTCCAGGTGCCGCTGAGGTCGGCGGGCATGGCGGGGCAGGGCGACAGTGGCGGGCGGGCGGCCGGGCGGCCGGGCCTCGGCTTATCTGCGGGCCCCGGGGGGCGGGCGGGGCGGGGCGGCGGGGTGACGGCGGCGCCGGGAGCAGCCGGCCTCCGAGGCACCTGCTGGGGAACCCCCTCCCCGCGCCTGCCTGCTCCGCCACTGTCACCCCTGCTCCCCCGGCCTCCTCCCCCTCCCTCTCTTCGTCCTCCTCCTCGTCCTCCTCTCCAACTCCAGACCCGCTGCACACCGTGTTCCGAGCCACACTTTTTTCTCTGCCTCCAAAGTGAAAATGACCAAGGGAAGCTCCTCCAAACTCACGGCATTAGCGTTTCAGCTGCAAAGGATAAGTCAATAAACCCAACTCTAGTGGTCTCCATATACATTATTTTTCTTACCTATCAAGCAGTCCTGGGATGCTGATGATTTGGCAACTCCATAAGGTGGAAGTGGCATTTCTGTGATTCTCCGGGCCTTTTATGCCTGCTGGTAACCTCACCGTCATGAATGGACTGCTGGGTTTCCAGCCAGGACATCCATGTTCAAGGGAAGAAGGAAGGGGGAAGCACCACCTGCCACTATCCCTTCATTACATTTCTGTTTACAGTCATTGGCCAAAGCTGTGCCCACTTCCAACTGGAAGGGAGCCCGAGGAAGCTGGCATCTCCTCTTCAGTCTTGACAGTAGAGAAAGGCAACAGAGAAGATGGTTGGGAATGTAGGCTAATCTACAACATTAGTCAAACACCATGCCTGGAGGCTGCCTCCAAAATTTAGAGTCTATTTCTGACCTCACCCATCAGCTCCAGACTCAAATATATGTATATTTGATATATATGTAATAACATATAAAATATACTCAAAATATTTTTATTTAAAGATTTTATTAATTTAATTTTTAAAAGATTTTATTTATTTAATCATGAGAGACAGAAAGAGAGAGAGAGGCAGAGACACAGGCAGAGGGAGAAGCAGGCTCCATTCACAGAGTCCGACATGGGACAGGATCCTGGGTCTCCAGGATCACACCCCGGGCTGAGGGCAGTGCTAAACCACTGAGCCACTGGGGCTGCCCTATTAATTTAATTTTTATTTTTATTTTTTTAATTTAATTTTTAAAAAAGATTTGTTTAGGGATCCCTGGGTGGCGCAGCGGTTTGGCGCCTGTCTTTGGCCTAGGGCGCGATCCTGGAGACCCAGGATCGATTCCCACATCGGGCTCCCGGTGCATGGAGCCTGCTTCTCCCTCTGCCTGTGTCTCTGCCTCTCTTTCTCTCTCTGTGACTATCATAAATAAATAAAAATTAAAAAAAAAAAAAAAAAGATTTGTTTATTCATGAGAGACACACAGAGAGAAGCAGAAACATAGGCAGAGGGAGAAGCAGACTCCCCATGGGGAGCCCGATGTGGGACTCGATCCCAGGACCCCAGGATCATGCCCTGAGCCAAAGGCAGATGCTTAACCACTTAGCCACTCTAGTGCCCTTAATTTAATTTAATTTAATTTAATTTAATTTAATGTAGGCTCCACAACCAATGTGGGGCTTGAACTCATGATCCTGAGATTAAGAGTCACATATTCTACCAGTTGAGCCAGCCAGGTGCCCCAAGATTTTATTTTTAAGTAATCTCTCTCTCTCTCTCTCTCTCTTTTGTGTGTGTGTGTGTGTGTGTGTGTGTGTGAGTAAAGGGATAGAAGTTTATTAAGCAAAGATACAGAGAAAGCTCTCAGCAGTGAGAAGGGTCCCAAAAGGGTTGCCTTATTTTTAAGTAATCTCTACACCCAATGTGGGGCTCAAACTTCCAACTGGGAGACCAAGATTCACATGCTCTACCAACTGAGCCAGCCAGACACCACAGTCTCTCTATTAATAGTCAAGATTTACTGAGTGCTTACTGTGTATGTTATCACTTGTCACAAAATACTACTTCTCCAATGGTTATTTATTATGTCCATTTGACAGAGATACAAACTGAGATGGAGAGAGGTTAAATTTCCAAGGTCATACACTTGATGGAAGAGTCTAGATTCAAACTCAGACAGCCTGGCTCAGTCGGTTAAGCATCTGCCTTTGGCTCAGGTCATGGCCTCAGGGTCCTGGGATCATCCACATTAGGCTCCCTGTTCAGCAGGGAGTCTGCTTCTTCCTTTCCCTCCCCCAGGTCGTGCTTCCTCTCTCTCTCTTTGTTGCTCACTCTCTCAAGTAAATAAATAAAATCTTTTTTTTTTATTCTTATTTATTTATGATAGTCACACACACAGAGAGAGAGAGAGAGCGAGGCAGAGACACAGGCAGAGGGAGAAGCAGGCTCCATGCAGGGAGCCCGACACGGGACTTGATCCCGGGACTCCAGGATGAGCCCTGGGCCAAAGGCAGGCGCTAAACCACTGAGCCACCCAAGGATCCCCACCAGTTTTGTTTCCTTCCTCGGGGTGTTTATATATGGTGTTTCCTCTACCTGGGATGTTTTTCTCCTGTTTTTTGCAAGGTTAGCTGCTTTGGTTTCCAATTCAAAAGTCATAATTAGGGGAACAGTCTTTTCTAATCATGCTCTCCATGGAGAGGAATTTCCCCTAAACACCCTGGCCTCTTTCCAAACCTACTTCCTTCTCATGGAAGTGGGATGAGTTCTCTGCTTGGGGGGCCATGAGGGTAACCACCCATCCTGGTTTCCCCAGGACTAAAGGAGTGCCCAATACATGGGCACTACCAGAATGTATTGCCTGCCTTAGGGACAACAGCCACTGAAGAGTTTTTCTCTACTAGAGATAGATTTAATCTATCAAACATTCTAAATGCAGAGCATTTCAATTTTTTTCCTTCTGCCCTTTTGACATGGACTTGAGAGTGTATTTGTTTTACAGACCCAAACCCTCTGGTAGACTATCCCAAAGTCTAGACTGGGGACTCTTAAAAAAAAAAATGCTATATTGTCTTTTATGACAGTCTCCGAAGTCAAATGACATCATTTCCACCAGAGTCACATGCCTACCCAAATCCAAAGGGAGGTTAACTTGGACCTCATTTCTCAATGTCACATTGTAAGCAGAGCAAGTGGAATGGGAGATCTTGTAACATCCATCTTAGAAAATACATAATCTGGCATGGTTACTTATTCTGCTTTGACCCTCACACCAGGCTTCAACTTTGAACTTTTATCAGGACTTTCTCAGTCCTAAAGATGCTATTTTGGGGGTGCCTGGCCAGCTCAGTCAATGGGGGATGTGACTCTTCATCTTAGGGTCATGAGTTTGAGCCCATCTTGGATGTAGAGATTACTTTTTTTTTTTAAAAGATTTTATTTATTTATTCATGAGAGACACAGAGAAAGAGGCAGAGACACAGGCAGAGGAAGAAGCAGCCTCCATCCATGCAGGGAGCCTGACGTGGGACTCGATCCCGGGTCTCCAGGATCACGCCCTAGGTTGAAGGCGGCACTAAACTGCTGAGCTACCCGGGCTGCCTGTAGAGATTACTTTATATATATATGTATATATATATTTTTTTCTGGTAGAGATTACTTTAGAAATTTTTTTTGAAGATGCTATTATTATTCTTCATTTGTTGCTTTTTTCATCTTATTTTTCAGTTGGTTTAGATCTTTTTTTTTCTTTCTTTTATTCATGAGAAACATGGAGAGAAAGGCAGAGACATAGGCAGAGAGAGAGAAGCAAGCTCCTCACAGGGAGCCCAATGCAGAACTCGATCCTGGGACTGGGATCACACCCTGAGCCAAAGGCAGACGCTCAACCGTTGAGCCACCCAGGTGTCTCAGTTGGTTTACATCTTAGACAAAAAAATACTTGACTCTGATAATCTCTGAGTCACGAACAGCCTTCTGATATATTTCTGATAGCTATTTACTCTGCATCACACTCTGCTTAATTCCTTCATAATTATCATAATCCACAATTTTTTTTTGGTTTGTTTATTGACTCCCTTTTTTCTTAAGATTTCAAGGGCAGAAAACATGTTCCTCTCATTCTTCTGCAGCATCCCTAGGGCCTAGGGAATATGCTGGCAAGTGCTCCATAAATGTTGAATGAATGGCTGCAGCCTTTTCCAAAGGAGAAATGGCATTTTTACTGAGAAATCAGAGTAGTACCACCTTGCCCAGAATAAGGCTGTTGATTCTCCTAACTATAAGACATTGATTCCTTTGGTGGGATATGACAGGCTGATATCAAATCCTAGATTACCTATATCTTGCCATTTATTTTATTTTTAAAAAGATTTTATTTGAGAGAGAGAGAGAGACAGAGAGAGAGAGAGACAGAGAGAGCATGAGCAGGGGGAGGAGCAGGGGAAGAGGGAGAAGTAGGCTCCCAGCTAAGCAGGGAGCCTGATGTGGGGCTCAATCCCAGAACCCTGACCTAAAGGCAGCCGCTTAACCAACTGAGCCACCCAGGCGCCCCTGTATCTTGCCATTTAATGGGCACAGAACTATGAACTCTGACCAGATTTCTGGAGTACTGAAGCCTGTTTAAATTCCAGAAAACTAAGGGAACAGGACATGGAAAGGTCATACTTACTTCCTGCCCTTAATATCTTATTGTTCTAAATGTTGGCCTGAAAATGAAAGTCACATAAATAACTACTAATAATTTTGGCATTTGTGATGGTTGGTATGGCTTTGGGCCAGCTTAAACAAGGGCCATCTAGTATGGATAGAGTTGAAATTCAGTTGAAGTAGACATAGACTGAGCTTGCCCATGGGATAAAGAGTAATTTTCTTCTCCACAATTCTCCCATCTTTCTTCTAGACAAGGACCAAAAGTTATCTCTGGAAAGAGGGGTGAAATTTATTTGAGACTTTTCTTTTCCTCCACTTGATACTGGCAAAGTAACTCATAAAATTATAGCCAAGATAAGATGATCCTAAACTTGTGCTAACACTGCTCCTCCTCGGCAGAAATGGATGGGAATGCAAGAGGGACAGTTGGCAGTCGACCCACTCTTGTATCACCTGATGGAGTCTGGTACTGGCTTAGCAAAGAATGGCATGGATACTGTAAACACTTCTTGCCATCCAGACTTCCACTCCCTAAGGCAGGGACGCATTGCCATCAAGGAGCTTGGTCCAGGTCTAGGAGTAAGATCTGGATTCATTTAAGACTAAGCCAATCACAGAAAGTCTACCTCCTTCGACAGTGATTGGTTTTCGGGACAAGCAAGTTTCAATGAATTTGAATCAGCCAAGGATATATGATGATAAGTTTGATAAGCCTATTGGGGGCAGCCCTGGCGGCGCAGCAGTTTAGCGCTGCCTGCAGCCCAGGGTGTGATCCTGGAGACCCGGGATCGAGTCCCGTGTCAGGCTCCCTGCATAGAGCCTACTTCTCCCTCTGCTTATCTCTGTGTATGTGTGTGTGTGTGTGTGTGTGTGTGTGTCTCATGAATAAATAAATAAAATCTTTAAAAAAAAAAAGCCTATGGGGAAGATGTTTCTTTGATTTTAACAAAGCCCTAGGGAGCCAGCCTTTCCCCACTTTTGAACATGAGCCAGGAAGACTTGCTATTGGTGACCACCCTACAACTCAAAGAGCACCAAGCACCAGACTTAGGACACTGAGTTACAGAGCAGAGGGATGGAAAGCCCCTGGGTCCCTGATGACACTGTTGCTTCATTGTTCCCATGCACCCTAAACCCTACCCTCCATTTGTTTTTTTTTGTTTGTTTTCCGATGCAAACACACGAGGGTTTATTTACAAGCTCGAGCTTGGGTCCAAGTATACCCGACACAGCGGAGCAAGGACTTGGACCCTGCCCTCTATTTGTACTTCTGGGTTTAAGTGTCCTTGTTTCAACCTGGAGTTGAAATTCATATTACTCGCAGTGGAAAATACCCTGATATAGAAAATAAATAAAATTAGGTTACTCTTGTCTCCTTAAGTAACTTATTTGCCTTTTTAAACCTTTTTGAGGGCAGAAGAGCTAATTATGGTTCAGTTCTGAGCATATTTAAGTTGCTGAGAGTACTTAGCAAATGTTAAATAAAATACCACTATGGGGCCCCTGGGTGGCTCAGTTGGTTGAGCATCGGACTCTTGGTTTTGGCTCAGGTCGTGACTTAATGGGCTGTGGGATGGAGCCCCATGTCGGGCTCCATGCTTAGCTCAGGGTCTACCTGAGGATTCTCTCCTTCTGCCCCTTACCCAACTCATGTGCTCTCACTCTCTCAAATAAAGAAAGAAATCTTTGGAGAGTGGAAAACAAACCATAAGAGACTCTCAACGTCAGAAAACAGGCTGAGGGTTGGGCAGCCCAGGTGGCTCAGGGGTTTAGCGCCACCTTTGGTCCAGGGCCTGATCCTGGAGACCTGGGATCAAGTCCCACTTTGGGCTCCCTGCATGGATCCTGCTTCTCCCTCTGCCTCTCTCTCTCTTCTGTTTCTCATGAATAAATAAATAAAATATTAAAAAAGGAAAAAGAAAACAGACTGAGGGTTGATGGAGGCAGGTCGGTGGGGGGGGTGGCTAGATAGATGGGCGATGGGGATCTAGGAGGGCATATTTTGGGATGAACACTGGGTGTTGTATGGAAGCGCTGAATCACTGAATTCTACTCCAGAAATCAATATTGTGCTGTATGTTAACTACCTAAAGTTTAAATTTAAAGAAAAGGAAAAAAATCTTAAAAATATATTACTTCAATAAATAAATACTAAAAATATACTATCTCATGAGTACTACTCTTTCAACAAGACCAGTGTGGCCAGAAGCTCAGATCTTCTGCTTTGGTGGCACTGATACTTTTAGCTGCACTATTTTTTTATTTATTACTTTTAATTTTTATTTATTTATGATAGTCACACACACACACACAGAGAGGCAGAGACACAGGCAGAGGGAGAAGCAGGCTCCATGCACCGGGAGCCCGACGCGGGACCCGATCCCGGGTCTCCAGGATCGCGCCCTGGGCCAAAGGCAGGTGCCAAACCGCTGCACCACCCAGGGATCCCTAGCTGCACTATTTTAAAGGCTATTAATCAAAAGAAACTTTGGGTGCCGAGAATCTAACTTGAAGAAGGCAGCTGGGACTTTGCCCCTATAAGCCAGGCCCCTCCGCCTTGCTCTCCTGTGCTGTGCCACAGAGTGAAACATGCCAGCGAGGCCATCCAAATGTGGGGGTCACTCATTCTCACTGGTTTCCTATGCAGCTGTTGTTCTGGAGACCCTGGGGAGGACAGTAGGGCAAGCAATTAAAAACAAAAACAAAAACCTTTCTCTTGACTGTCCTCCGCTCCTCAGATCCTGCCAACCTGAGAGCAATTGTTGTAATATATAGTGAGAGGACAGGCCTGTTCTCTGTACTTCCTCGTGGGTTGTTCCTCCTACCTAAGACTGCCCAAGCTGGAAAAACAAAAGCCCCCCCAAACAGAACAGAAACAGGACTCCTTGACCTTCAGATAAATGACAAAGAATTCAGTGTAAGGAGCTCCTCCTGGAGTGCCCTCCACCCTGGTTTCTTGACTTCCAGGGCCCAAGGGTGCTCATGTTTAGGAAACGTGATGGGTTCAGGAGGATTCTGGAGAGTTCCTTGCTCAAACTCTAGTCTTGTTTTTCTTGCCACCTGGCTGTAGACAACCTGGCAGCAGAGACTATCTTGTACTTGTGTGCTCCCCTTGGTACTTCACATAATACTGTTCCAAGATATGCTTCCTGGTCACACAGAAGAGAAGGGACAGGTGGCAGCTCAGAGTGGTGAGAAGCCAGTATGGTGAGGAGCCAGTGCCAACTCTCCATCAGGTCGATCACATTTCATATGCCCCCTCATGGATCTGGGTGCGTTTTCTTTCTTTCTTTCTTTTTTTTTTTTTTTTTGCTAATGAAGAGTGAACTAGGGCTCCTAACACCTCCTCCTCCTGGGCATTCACTTCTCCTATTCCAAGGAATTGGTACATCAGGCAGGTTCCACTTGGTCCTTCTGTGTGGACAGAACACATCACACGTCACCATCAGACTATCATATGTTCAAAGTTTTCTTTATTTGTACTCATCCATTTGGGGTGATGAAAATTTCAAGATGTGACTAAAACTTCATTCTTTGAAAAGATGTTACGTAAGGCGTAAAGAGGTTAAGAACACAGGCTCAGAAGACATACTGCTCACTTAAGCCTCAGGGTTTGGCATTTACACCAATCAACTAATTGTGCTTAGTTTCTTTATGACTTACACGCCCCACACATCATAAGTGCTCAGTAAGTGTTGGCATTGTGAAGATCAAACAGCACCACTGGTAAACCAGGTACAGATTTCAGAGACAGACACTGTACAGCCTCACAGTTGGGTGGATGCCACAATGAATGTTCTAGATCACAAGGCCTGTGGGAACAAGTATGAGGATGGCAGTGGAATGGATGTCCTGTTATCCACTGATTATCCAAAATGGTTAACATTTACTTCTGGGTGCCACACCATTTCACAAGATAGTGACTTCTGGCCTCTGACAGAAATGAATCAGACGTTGGGGTAAGAAAAAAGAAAACTACTGTACATGCTGACACTGATGGAATGCTTCCTTCCACCCTGCAGGGAGACCCTCGAGATATCAGAAAAAAAAAAAAAAGAACATCCTTTGATACAAGAAGATGAGCCTAAATCACACCTGTGGCTCAATCTCTCTACCATGATCACCAAGGAGAACCCACTCCTCTTATCTAAATGGTTTACTGTTCACACTTGTCCCCTAAACAGGTAAACAACAACAACAAAAATCTCTCCAGATGTGTATTCAGCTGAATTAAGCTGCCAGTAAAGGACTTTTGTTCCTTGGCTGCATTCAAATTATGCAATGTAAGGGGTAAAGGAGTATAACACATATAAAACACGAGCATCAAACACACAAAATACCAGCTTTACACATTTCCTAAACCCAAAATTTACATTACAAAAGCAAATTATGAAAAAGCCATAATAGGAAATATAGTGGCATATTTCCCTCTTCCTCAATGGAAGTCACAAAAACTATTAATATTTATTCCCCTGTGAAGTTCATTGTTCTAATTTCCACTATCAAAACAGGAAATTCTGCCCTTGAGGTCACCCAAAACTCATTATGTTGTGGCATTAGCAGCATCCTTGGTACTAAGACAAAAAGCTAAAAGCATCCCATTCCATGTACAAAGGTATTGATCCATAAATAGCACAATAGGATCATTTCACTATTATCAAGTCTCCTGGGAGGTCCCCAAACGCTTTACCCAGTGGGTCCAGAGGTCATATACTCACAGCTGAGCAGGGTGGGCCCTTCTAGGTAGGAAGGCACCATGGTATAAGAGAAATTTCTACAAAATAAATAGAAGTTTATAGCATTGGAAGCCTTCTGCACTCTGTACATACATCAGGTGAACTAAGTGCAGTTTTCCAGGAGAAAAAAAATCAAAGTTACACTTAGGTAGCTTCATCTACTTCTAGATGGTTCTTTTTCAATACTGCTTCAACTCTCAACTCCAAAAAGCTCAGGAGGGGGAGAAATGACCTAATCTCTCTGATCAGAGACTCCAACTTGTCACTCCATCAGTAGACTGAAGCCTACTGGTGCCAGGCTCTGCAACCCTCGTGGGCTTTAGGAGGCTGGCCTGTTGGCCTCAGTAAGAGTAGGTCAGTGGCTGTAGAATGGATGCTGGCCACTTTCACTCCTTTTTTCTTTCTTTTTTTTTTTTAAATATTTATTTTATTTATTTATGATAGTCACAGAGAGAGAGAGGCACAGAGACACAGGCAGAGGGAGAAGCAGGCTCCATGCACCGGGAGCCCAATGTGGGATTCGATCCCGGATCTCCAGGATCGTGCCCTGGGCCAAAGGCAGGCACCAAACCGCTGCGCCACCCAGGGATCCCTCACTCCTCTTTTCAAACTGCGTGTTCACATTTGACCATATAACTGTACAATTTTAAGTACTTTTTCCTTCAAGTCATAAACCCTTCATCTAGAATGGTGTAGGTATGAAATATAAATTGCAAAAAGTATTATATTTTCATGAGGAATTTAACTTAAGTCCTCTTTCTACCACATGATTTTTCATGGATCCTAAGGCTATTCTATAAAAGCTATTTCTGGTTCTTTTGCCTTACCAATTGGTAAAACTTTCACAGAATTTTAATCAGCATCCAACTATGTAACAAACTTGTGTTTGTCACGTAAAAGGGAAGTGTAAGAAAGTAGAAACTTTTTCTGCTTAAATTTACAAATGGCAGATTCACAGTGAGCTGGAACAAAAACAGCAGGGCTCTTCAGAAACTCGAGAAAATTTTGGACTGAGATCATAGAGAGTTCTTTCAACCAGCCATTTTCAGTGCTTCGAATTCTGAGTTGGAGGAAATGTGAGCTCATCCAGTGTGGCATTTCTCATGTTTGTAGGATCTTCATTCATCTTTTGACTATTAAGCTATCAAGAAAGGCCAAGAACACTGATACTTCATAAAATCCTTGCATAAGATCCCTCACTCTCTGTGGTTCTCTCTGTTCCAGGTAGCATGATGTCATTTCTGTAAGATTTTTTTTTTAATTTTTATTTTTATTTATGATAGTCACAGAGAGAGAGAGAGGCAGAGACACAGGCAGAGGGAGAAGCAGGCTCCATGCACCGGGAGCCCGACGTGGGATTCGATCCCGGGTCTCCAGGATCGCGCCCTGGGCCAAAGGCAGGCGCCAAACTGCTGCGCCACCCAGGGATCCCCATGATGTCATTTCTGAAGCGGTTCCTGAAGACAGCAAGATGGCAGATAACCAGAGCCACAAGAGGCTGTGCTAAGAGGAAACCCATAACGTGTAACCTGATTTTAAATTACCACTGGTTTTACCAAACTTTTATGCTTTAGTTTATGAAAGAATCACAATTCCCTGTTACCGGCACCCAGACTGTTTCTCTACCTCTCGTGTGGGGAGCAGAAATACTGGTGTACCTTTCTGAACATTTGAGGGCTTGGACCTTTCTCCCAGTCTCCAAAGGTGGAGCTCCAGGCAGGTGTGTCTTGGCAAAGCTTAACTGATGTGCGCCAGAGAGACAGAACCATTAGCGTCAAGTTTCTGCCAGGCACATTCACAACCTGAATTTTGCACAACTGAAGATGACTGGTCAGTGGTGGATTTTACAAGATCACTATTTTTAGAATTATTTCCTTGGCCACCATTGGTGAAGAATGCAGGCATTCGTAAAAGGCTAATTCCCTTTAAAACTAAATTGGGGGGAATCCCTGGGTGGCGCAGCGGTTTGGCGCCTGCCTTTGGCCCAGGGCGCGATCCTGGAGACCCGGGATCGAATCCCACATCAGGCTCCCGGTGCATGGAGCCTGCTTCTCCCTCTGCCTGTGTCTCTGCCTCTCTCTCTCTCTCTCTCTGTGACTATCATAAATAAATAAAAAAATTAAAAAAAAATCAATAACCATAAGAGAAAAATCATTTAAAAAAAAAAAAAACTAAATTGGGGGGCAGCCCTGGTGGCGCAGTGGTTTAGTACTGCCTGTAGCCCAGGGTGTGATCCTGGGGACCCTGGATCGAGTCCCACGTCAGGCTCTCTGTATGATGCCTGCTTCTCCCTCTGCCTGTGTCTCTGCCTCTCTCTCTGTCTTTCACGAGTAAATAAATAAAATCTTTAAAAAAAAAAAAAAAACTAAATTGGGGGGCAGCCCAGGTGGGTTAGTGGTTTGGCACCTGCCTTCAGCCCAGGGCATGATCCTGGAGTCCTGGGATTGAGTCCCACATTGGACTCCCTGCATGGAGCCTGCTTCTCCTTCTGCCCGTGTCTCTGCCTCTCTCTCTCTGCGTCTGTCATGAATAAATAAATAAAATCTTAAAAAAAAAAAAAAAAAAACTAAAGGGGATTTTAAATAGGTTTTTATTTTTAGGTTTTATTTATTTATTTGAGAGAGAGTGAGCAGGAGCGAGAGGGAGAGAGAATCTGAACCAACCTCCATGCTGAGCACAGAGCCCGATGCCAGGCTCAATCCTATGACCCGGAGATCACAATCCGAGCCGAAATCAAGAGTTAGACACTCAACCAACTGAGCCACCCAGAGACTATATTGAAAACATTCATCTTAGGAATTTCCAATAATTATAAACCTGATTTTTTTTAATTTTTTATTTATTTATGATAGTCACAGAGAGAGAAAGAGAGAGAGGCAGAGACACAGGCAGAGGGAGAAGCAGGCTCCATGCACCGCGAGCCTGACATGGGATTCGATCCCGGGTCTCCAGGATCGCGCCCTGGGCCAAAGGCAGGCGCCAAACCGCTGCGCCACCCAGGGATCCCTAAACCTGATTTTAATCTACTATGAAACTGATCTTTACCAAACTTTATTTTATTTTTATTTTTTTATTTATGATAGGCACACAGTGAGAGAGAGAGGCAGAGACACAGGCAGAGGGAGAAGCAGGTTCCATGCACTGGGAGCCCGACATGGGATTCAATCCTGGGTCTCCAGGATCGCGCCCTGGGCCAAAGGCAGGTGCCAAACCGCTGTGCCACCCAGGGATCCCTGATCTTTATCAAACATTTAAAATGCTTTAGTTTATGAAACAGGATCACAATTCCTCTTCCCAGTTACTGACACGCAGACGGTTTCAAATACCCATCAGGGAAGTCCAAAATATCATGCTGTAGGATTTATGAGTTAGCTTCTGCAGTGTTTCTCTGCAAAGGAGCCAGGATGACCCCGACATTCCTTTCTTCACTCTCACAGCTATACAGATCATGCTTTTCGATATACTCCTGGACAAGGTCTGGTACCAAGTAGCGAATGCTCTGGCCCCTTCTGAGAGCTCGCCGGATCTTTGTGGAGGAGATGTCATTGGTGATCCATTCATTTACCAGGTGAATGTTGTTCCGATGCTGCCACAGTGCATCGGATTCATAGATAAATTTCTGAGCATCATTTCCAGCCCGAGTAATACATACAAGTCCATAGTCTCCCACAATTTGGGTGATATCCTCACTTTTCCACAGATTGGGCACGCCAAAGGACTCCAGTAGATCTGCCCCACACAGCAGCTTTACCTTTGGCACATCTGGGAAAAAGAAGACACAGCTTCAGGGTCTGCTTTGCTAGTAACTCCCTGCACCAAAATGAACATAGCAGTGTGTTTTTCTGGCTAGAGGGTTCATAGATTCCATCTGATCAGAATCAGGTTCCCAGAAGAGATTTAGGACATGTAAAAGTTAAGGACCACTGCAGGAGAAATAAGCTCAAGGTGCCCTTTCCTCTCCTTTCCTCCCTCCATTCACAAAACTAACTAGGGGCATTTACTGGGCACTCATACACAGTCTCATTTAACTGTGAGACTGAATATGAAAATACAAAGGGGCTTGCTCAGCTCTAGAATCTTATCTACTGTAGTCGGTAAGTCTGATGAAACATACAGACCTTTTGTTTTTGGCTCTAGTGATTTCTTTTGACTAAAATCTTGTCTCTGTTCAGCCCACTTCCTTTTCTGTCCAGGCCTTCCCCGCACAGGTGAATCCTGCTGGTGATCACAGCTCCCGGCCTCTAGTTTCTCTTGATGGTGTCTATAAAACAAGGCAATAGAACATTTCTCTTCTCACAATGTTCAGCTAAAATACTGTCCTTCAGGAGATGTCTGAGAGCCTCTGACCCAGAGTTAAATGCTATGTGATATTAAAAACATTTAACCAGGGCAGCCCGGGTGGCTCAGCGGTTTAGCACCCCTTCAGCCTGGGGCCTGATCCTGGAGACTCGGGATCGAGTCCCACATCGGGCTCCCTGCATGGAGCCTGCTTCTCCCTCTGCCGGTGTCTCTGCCCCTCTCTCTGTGTGTGTCTCTCATGAATAAATAAATAAAATCTTTAAAAAATAATAAAAAAAATAAAAACATTTAACCACAGGTACACCTGATGCCTGACCGGTCAGAAGGGATGCATCCAACTGGGATGCTTACCAGTCCCCAGTACCACCAGGTCAGCATGGATACTGGCCAGCAGTGCTGTGGACTGGCTGTCAGAAACAGAAAGCAAGGAGATCCTGGGAGCACAACAGATGGTAGCTATTACTATTCTAAGCTTTATGTGTGTGCCATAATAACAAGAGTTAACATTAGTTATTTACTATGTGCTAAGCATTACACTAAGTCCTTTGCATGGATTATTTGATTAAATCTTCTCAATATCCTGTGCCATAAATACCATTATTGTTATTATTATTCCAATAGTGGAGGGAAGTGAAGGCTTAGAGCTGCAACTCCAGCTATTGGTAGACTCCCTGGGACATAGGAGGCATTCTTTTTTTTTTTTTTTTTTTCAAGATTTTAATTTATTTATTTGAGAGAGAGAGCATGAGCAGGGGGTAAAGGCAGAGGGAGAAGCAGGCTCCCCACTGAGCAGGGAGCCCAATTCGGGGCTCGATCCCAGGATGCTGGGATTAGGACCTCAGCTGACGGTAGACACTCAACGGACTGAACCACTCAGGTGCCCCCATGGGAAGCATTCAATAACAATCTTATTGACTGAATGTTTTAGTTATTACAAAGCAACTCTTATTGCCCACTATTATATCAGAATTATTATCCCTATTAAGAGAGGAGAGCTCTGATTAATTTGCCCTAGGCCATATTTTCAAAAAGTGGGGCTCAAACTTGCAACTGTGAGATCAAGACCTGAGTCAAAATCAAGAGTCAGACAATCAACTGAGCTACCAGGTGCCCCTGCCCATGGCTTATAAGTAGCCAAGCCAGTATTTGAACCCCAGAAGTCTGGTTCCAGAGCCTATACTCTTGACCACTGAAGAATGTGGCTTGACCCACTTAATGGAGAGCCACACGCCAAGGATAAAGTCCTAGAGGGGACAGATGCCTGAAGCCTAAAAGGAAGGGACCACAGGCAGCTTATGTGTAGCTTTCTTGTGGACTGGCAGCAGGATGCCGACTGCTTTACAACTGTGAAGTAACATGAGCTAAATTTAGGGGAGCCAA
Organism: Canis lupus dingo; assembly: GCF_003254725.2. NCBI lineage: Eukaryota > Metazoa > Chordata > Mammalia > Carnivora > Canidae > Canis > Canis lupus. Next base: position 63,291,336 of record NC_064247.1, on the reverse strand, counting down.
ATGTGGGTCCTTGTGCCTCTAACTCCCTTCCCTCTTGAGCAACTGAGTTAATATGTAACAGACAGTAAGGTTGCTGCGGAGCCAAAGAGGGAGGGCTGAGTAAGGTGGGCCTGCAGAAGCCTGGTGTTTTTTGTTTGTTTGTTTTGTTTTTTAAAGATTTTATTCATTCATTCACAGAGACACAGAGATAGAGAGGCAGAGACACAGGCAGAGGGAGCCTGATGTGGGACTCAATCCTGGGTCTCCAGGATCACGCCCTGGGCTGCAGGTGGCGCTAAACCGCTGCGCCACCAGAGCTGCCCAAGCCTGGTGTTTGATAGAATTTCTGGCCAATGAAAAGGGCAGACACCTCCCTGCCAAGCCTGAAAAGTTGCTCCTCTTGCTAGGTTGCTGTGCTGGATACTATCTGCTGGCTCAGTGGACAAATCCTGCCCTAAACACACTTCCCAGAGGATCTCACGGCATGTTCTCATTTGACAGAGATTCTGCTAATGAGATTCACTCACAAGACTCGGAAGGAAGAAGGGAGGCAGAGGCCATCTTTCTGGGCTGTGGAGCGTGAGAAGCAATCTCTTATGGCACAAGCATGGTGGCCAGACTCTCTATTCCACTGTCCAGCCACCAACTCTAGGAGACTGGGACAGTTGAAGAGCAGCATTTGTGATGGCAGAGACAGGACCAGCTTCCTGAACACTCACTGCAGCTAAAGAGGTATGACCTTGGAACAAACCCCACTTCCCTGCTGCCAGCCCCTTGACACTTTTGCAGACGCACCTAAATCCCTTTCTGCTTAGAATAGTCAGAGTGGTTTGGGGGCACCTGAGTGGCTCATTCACTTGAGAGTCTTAACTCTTAATATTGGCTTGGGTTGTGATCTCAGGGTTGGAGGATCGAGCCCCATGGCTGGCTCCGTGCTCAGCAATGGAGTCTGCTTGAGGATTCTTCCTCTCCCTCTGTCTTCCCCCAACTTGAGTGTGTGTGTGCGCATGCTCTCTCTTAAATAAAGAACATCTTAAAAAGAAAAAAAAATTTCAGTGGTTTCTATTTCCTGTTGAAACCCTAACTGATATGTTTCGAACCAGAAGGCTCAACTCTAAGAATAGACATTAGACATGAAGGTTTTTCAGAAAGCTCTCCTATAATTAAGCTAATATCACATAATAATTAGATATTATTCACTCTCGTTTGTTTTGAAAGACTTTATTAATTCATGAGAGACACACAGAGAGAGGCAGAGACATAGGCAGAGGGAGAAGCAGGCTCCCTAAGGGGAACTTGATGCAGGATTCAATCCCACGACCTCGGGATCATGACCTGAGCCAAAGGCAGATGCTCAACCACTGAGCCACCCAGGCGTCCCTCTAGTTTTTGAATCCTTACCTGGAACTGTTTCAAAGGTATGAGCACAGAGGTCTAAGACAACCCCCATATGTGGTCATGGGAGCGGCTCGTAAAATCAGGGCTGTCCATGACCAAGCACCATGGCTTCTCTTGCTTAAATTAGCTGCCTCTCTCTTTTATACTTAAGATTAATGACAACATCTTCTTAGGACTTTTGGGCACAGACAGGGCAGGCAGGCTTCTTCTCTATGTGCTCTCTTTCATAAAGATACACACAGTAACAAGCATGCAAACATCTCAACGCATGATGAAAGGCATACAGGTAAACAGACCCCCACATTCTGTTGCTGTGCTCCATACCCAAGAAATAACCGGACGTGGGAATAGCACAGCCTAAGCCCTCCGACCTGAGTCAGTTTGCAAATCTGTATGTTCACAGACACAGGCAGTAGTGAAACATGGCAGAAAGCCCCCAAACCATCTCCACACAACTGACAAAGCTGACTTCACCATGAATACCTTAGCACCTTAGCCGTCTCTACCCATTCCTTCTGAAGACTCTCCCAGGTGTCAACTTCCACCCATTCTGAACTCTTGGTGGCGAGTTCTGCCATGATAACTCGGTGGTGGGCAGAGATAAGTCCTTTCTTCTTATATGCATCACCAACAGGAGAAATTATGCCTTTGATAACTTTGTATTTTCCTGGATAAAGAGTCAAATTTCATGTGAGGTGTAACAAGTTACATTTTATGCATAGAAAATATTATCATTGATATGGTTTTATAACAGACCCTCCTCCCCCACTCCCCCATTTTTAAAACAGGGATTCAGGGTGCCTGGGTGGCTCAGTCGGTTAGGTGTCTGCCTTCGGCTCAGGTCATGACCTCAGGGTCCTGGGACTGAGCTCCACATTGGCTCCTGGCTCAGCGGGGAGTCTGCTTCTCCCTCTCCCTATGGGGCTCCCCCTGCTTGTGCTCTCTGTGTCAAATGAATTCAAATGAATAAGTAAAATCTTTAAAAAAAAATAAAACAGGGATTCAGGTTTATTCATAATTCATTTATAAACAAGATGAAATAGAACATAAAATTCACCATTTTAACCATCTTAAGTACATGTTTCAGTGGCAAGCACATTTACATTGTGGTGCAGACCTCACCACCGTCTGTCTCCAGAACTTTTTCATCTTTTCCAACTGAAACTTTGTCCCTACGAAACACTAACTCCCCATCACCCTGCACACTGTAAATTTTGATATTGCCAAATTGCCTTGTAAAAAGCCTTAATCCATTTGTATTGTCCATCTACAGTGTTCGCAAGAGCCCATTTCTCCCCAACCTCTGACACTTGACACTATCAAGTATAAACATTTTTACTGATGTCATGAGCAAAAGAGATTTCATTTTTTATCTTAGTTCTCTATTAGGATTATTAGTGAGATTGAACACCCATCCATCTATCAGCATATAGCATGATCATTTATGTAACAGAACATACTATGTAGGGGAGGAAAATAAATTTTTCTCAACCCTCCTTGGGTCCCTGGCTGGGTCTGAAAATTAAACTGACAAAGACAGAAAAACATAAGAAAAATGTAGAAATTTACTTAAGAGAAGGTTTATGTGACACGGTGCCTTCATAAAGAAACGAAGACCCCAAGAAACAGTTAGACATGAGTATTTTAATGAGAGGTTTGGTGAAGAGTGGACAGCCATAGAAAAATACGACAGGGCAGAGAGTATGAGGTAAGCATAGTCAATCCGGGGAAATTTAGCAAAGCCATTAGTTTACAATCTTCCAGGCATCCTTATGTCCTTAGCAATAAGGATGTGCCTTCCCTCCTGGTACAGGGAGGGCAACCCTCACATGAAGGTTTTATGAGCTGTTTCAGCGGAGAAGGGTGGGGAGGAGGTCAGAGGGACCTTCCTGATTCTGCCATTTTTTTCAAACTCCTTCAGCTTAAAATATCCAACATGCCGAAGGGCCATATTTTGGGGCTGTGCCCTGGACCCTACCTGTTCCGTTCATGTAGTCCTTGGCCAACTCAAATAGCCTGAGGTGCATGTTGGTAATAGGATTAAAGGAACCACAAGCAAGGAGAACCACTTCCATCTTTGAATTTTCCATGCTAAGAATTTGCAGTTGCTGATCTGAATGGCAAACTCCGACACTTTGCTTGTTGTCTGTAAAGGAGAAGAAAGGCAGGAAGTTCAGTTACAGGTCTTCAGGTGTCCTTCCATGTTCCCATTCCAAGTGGATGGATAAAGACACATGGCTTCAATGACAAAGATGGCCCCATTTCTCCACGCTTCCTTTTTCGGTAATCATCTACAGCTCCTGCTATAAAGGGATAGCATCTCCTTTCCTCTCTCTGTGACTTGCTTTGTTTGTTTGTTTTTTATTGGAGTTCAATTTGCCAGCATACAGCATAACACCCAGTGCTCATCCTGTCAAGTGCCCCCGTCAGTGCCTGTCACCCAGTGTGACTTGCTTTGGACAAAGGAATGTGGCAGACATAAGTGTGCTAATGCTGAGCAAGTCCTCTGAAGCTTTGCACACTTCCACACTCTTCTGGGCTCCTGCCTCTGCCATGAAAATAAGCCAGGGCCAGCCTGGTGGAGGATGATGGAACATAGGCCAGAGAGCTGCTACTCCTGCTGACAGCCAGCCAATTTCATTAGCTATATGGTGGAGGCCATCCCACACCAGCCAAACCACATGCAACATGTTCAGACACACAGGCAAGCCCTGGTGAGATCAGCTGGGCCGGGCTTCCATCAACAAACTCACAAGCTGACCCTCAAATCCTGAGCAAAAGTAAATGCTTATTATTGGACGCTGCGAAGTTTTGTGATGCACTACTGTGGTCACAGTTAACCGATACAATGACATTATCAACTATCAAATAAATGGGACTCCCCAACAACCTGCCCTTCAAAACAGTAGTCGGCCTCTTTGTCAACATGATCACATTATCACTTTTGGCCCAGGAACAGTTTACAAACTCTTTTTTGTTTATTCCACTTGATCCTTCCACAACCCTAATGAAGTAAAGACAATGAATTTAAAATTTTATTTTATTTTTAAGATTTTATTTATTTATTCATGAGAGACACAGAAAGAGAGAGGCAGAGACACAGGCAGAGGGAGAAGCAGGCCCCACGCAGGGAGCCCGACGTGGGACTTGGGACTCAGGACTTGATCCCGGGACCCTGGGGTCACGCCCCAGGCCGAAGGTAGCACTAAACTGCCGAGCCACCAGGGCTGCCCCCTAAAATTTTATTAAATGCATTTGTGTATACAGATTTAGAAATCACAGGGCAGCAAAAGACCCATAACAAAAACCAAGAGTCCTCAACCACATCCTGCTCACCAACTCCCGTATGCATCTCTTTTTTTTTTTTTTTTTAATGCATCTCCTTTAAAAGCAACTACTTTGAACTTTTTCAACTATTTCTTCTGGTAACTCTACCATAATTCTACATTATGTACTTATAATGCTATTTTAAATTTATCCAATGTAAACAGTACCTATTTACTTTCTATAATTACCTATGAGAATTAGCTGTCACAAACCCTTACTATCTATTCTCAAACCTTTTTATCTCTACATAATTTCTAGTCTATGTTGAACATCGTCTTCTCCAGAACTATGAAGTTACTGCTTCTAGACTTCTGTGTTAACAGTGAGAGCTCCAAAGTCACTTCCAATTCTGGGTCCTTTGAAGGTGACTTAACATTTTTCCTTCCTTGAAGCTTGTGAAATCTTCTCTTTGTCCCCATGTTCTGAAATTTTACAGTGATATCCTCTAGGGCGGTTCTATTTTCATCCATTGTGTCGGGCATTGCGCAGGCCCTTTCAATCTCGAAATTCAAAGACTTCAGTTCTGGGAGAGGCCCTTGAATTACTTCACTGATGACTTTCCACCTTCCATTGTCTGTTCTCTTTGGAAATGCCTATTATTTGAAACTGAAACCCAGACTGGTCTAATTTTCTTTTCCCTTCTATTTTTTCCCTTCTTGCCTTCATGCTCTAATTTCTAGGTATCTTCAACTCCATCTTCCAATCCATAGGTCGAGCTTTTCATTTGTTATTATACTCTTTGATTTCTAAGAACTTTGTCCTCTAAATGTTCCTTTTTATGGTGTTCTGTTGTTTCACCAATGTATTCTCTTATCTTTCTACCAACATGAATGATAAATTTTAAATTTCTTTCAAAAAGAGCTGAAAGGAAGTTCTGAGTGAGTGAATCAGGCCTGTGCACAATGGGCTTAATTGTATGGTCACCTGGTAGTCAGTGTTGGAGGTCTCGCCCCTTGGACTGGTCAGATTCTACAGAAAAGTATCCTCCAATCTCTTTTCTGTTATAGCACAATAATAAGAACCCATGCTCTCTGGGGTTGGCTGAGTCAGTAGAGCATGTGACTAGATCTCAGGGTTGTGAGTCCAAGCCCCATGTTAGGTGTAGAGAATTTATGCTCTGAATTCAGACTGCCTGCATAGATATCACAGCTCTGGGACACCTGGGTGGTCAGTTGGGTAAGCATCTGCCTTCCGCTTGGGTCGTGATTCCAGGGTCCTAGGATTGAGCCCACATCGGCCCCCTGCTCAGCGGGGAGCCTGCTTCTCCACCTCACTCTGCCAGCTGCTTGCCCTGCTTGTCCTCTCTGCCAACTGGATGAATAACATCAGAAAAAGAAAGAGAAGAAGAAAGGAATGGAATGGAATGGAATGGAATGGAATGGAATGGAATGGAATGGAATGGAATGGAAAGGAAAGGAGGAAGGAAGGAAGGAAGGAAGGAAGGAAGGAAGGAAGGAAGGAAGGAAGGAAGGAAAAGAAAGAAAAGAAAGAAAGAAGAAAGAAAGAAAGAAAGAAAGAAAGAAAGAAAGAAGAAAGAAAGAAAAAGAAAGAAAGAAAGAAAGAAAGAAAGAAAGAAAGAAAGAAAGAAAGAAAGAAAGAAAGAAGAGAGGAGAGAAAGAAGAAAGAAAGAAAGAAAGAAAGAAAGAAAGAAAGAAAGAAAGAAAGAAAGAAGAAAGAAAGAAAAAAGAAAGAAAAGAAAAGAAAAAAGGAAAGAAAAGAAAAAAAGAAAAGAAAAGAAAGAAAAAAGAAAAGAAAAGAGAAGTCACAGTTTTTAATACCTACTTGGGCTGGATGACCTTGGACAACCTGACCCTAACCTAAACTTCCTTTGTCTCAATCTTAAATAATAGTACCTACCTCACAACTGTGTGAACAATAAATGATACATGCACAGTAGATAAAACTGCCTTTGATAATAAATAAGCTGTGAATATAGCTACTATTATGTTGCATACCATGTTGCTACAGTTCAACTCTTTGTAACTTAAATACCATCAATTTCAAATGGTTCAACAAATATTTAATCCACTTTCTGGAGGCTTTTTTTCCTGGAACTTTCTCTAATCTGGGCCGAAAATCTGTAATCCTTTGTATAGCTGTCATCTGGAAACCTTTTCCTCTCTCTCCTGAGTCAGATACCCTATTTCTTAGGGCCACATCAGGGCTTTCTTGTTTTATGTCCCAATTTTTCTAGAATGTATCTATGAGTAGCCTCATAATAAAGAGTGCATGGGAAATGTCTTTCCCTTCCTTCAGAGATGATTAGCTTAGTTGAGAAAATGTACGATGAAATGATTTTCTTTTAAAATTAGGAAGGGGCACCTGGGTGAGTCAGTTGGTTAAGTGTCTGCCTTTGGCTCAGGTCATGATCCTGGGGTCCTGGGGTTGAGCCCCAGCTGGACTTCCTGCTCAGCAGGGAGCCTGCTTCTCCCTCTCCCTCTGTCCCTCCTCCTGTTCATTCTAATAAAATCTTTAAACAAAATTAAAAAATAAAATTAGGAATGCATTTTCTCATTGTTTTCTAGCATCCAACAGTGCAGCTAAAAGTCTAATGCCATTTTGATTCTTGTTCTTTTTTTTCCATGACTTTTTTCTTTTTGGCAGATTTGTGGGGTGTCCTCTGTATTTTTTTTTAAGATTTTATTTATTTATTCATAAGAGACACACACACACACAGAGAGAAGCAGAGACATAGGAGAGGGAGAAGCAGGCTCTATGCAGGGAGCCTGATGAGGGACTCGATCCTGGATCCCAGGATCACGCCCTGAGCCAAAGGCAGACGCTTAACTGCTGAGCCATCCAGGCATCCCTGGGGTGTCCTCTTTATACCCAGTGCTCCAAAATGGCATAATGTTATATCTTAGTGCGATTATTTTTCACTCATTGTGCTGGAAATCAGTTGAAGTGGTTCTCAATGTTCCACTTTGGCATATGGATTATTTTGAGTGGAAGGCATGTGAGACCCTGTGGGCTCAAGAGAAATTCTTGCCCCTCCCAACTACAAAGAAGAATCTACACTGGGGGGTCTTTCCCAGAATAAGGGTTATTATCAGAGATAAATTTTATCTGAGTGACCCAACTGAATGGCAGGGCAAACATCTTAACTACCAAACATCTGTGAAGTGCATTCCTTTCCTCTGAAGACCCAGACCCCCACCCCCTTCTTAGTTCAGAATGACATAATATGCCTCACTCTGTCTGTCTCTGGAATTTCCATTTCTATGTGGATTCCCCAAATGTACTCTATTAAATTTTATTTTCTCCTCTTAACCTCTTTCATGTCAATCTGATTCTTAGTCCTGTTAGAAAGACCTCTTGAGAGGGCAGCAGCCCTGGTGGCGCAGCAGTTTAGCACTGCCGGCAGCCCAGGGTGTGATCCTGGGGACCCAGGATGGAGTCCAGCATTGGGCTCCCTGCATGGAGCCTGCTTCTCCCTCTGCCTGTGTCTCTGCCTCTCTCTCTCTCTCTGAATAAATAAATTAAAAAAAAAAAAAAAAAGACCTCTGAGAGAACAGGAATTCTTGCTCTCTGACAATGAACCTTTCCATCCCCTCAAAGTCAAATCACTCAGTTCTGGGTTATTTTTTTATATAAATGTATATAAACATTGCTTACTATTGCAAAATAGTTAGCTGTTATTGTAAAGTTTTTTTTTAAAGATTTTATTTATTTATTCATGGCAGATACAGAAAGAGAGAGAGAGGCAGAGACATAGAGGAAGAAGCAGGCTTTATGCAAGGAGCCCAATGTGGGACTCAATCCCGGATCCCAGGATCACACCCTGAGCCAAAGGCAGACACTCAACCACTGGGCCACCCAAGCGACCCTGTTATTATAAAGTTTTAAAAAATACTCTTATACATCCAAATTATGTTTCAAAATAATTATTCTGAGAGCTTTTAAATATAATTTCAGTGATGCCAAATTGCTTCAAGTATTTTGGGAACTTTGGAGAATTACTTGTAGAGGTCAGAGTTGTTTTTTTTTTTTTTTTTTTTTAATTTATTTATGATAGTCACCCACAGAGAGAGAGAGAGAGAGAGGCAGAGACACAGGCAGAGGGAGAAGCAGGCTCCATGCACCGGGAGCCCGATGTGGGATTCGATCCCAGGTCTCCAGGATCGCGCCCTGGGCCAAAGGCAGGCGCCAAACCGCTGCGCCACCCAGGGATCACCTTTAAATATTTTATTTAAATTCAATTTGTCAACATATAGTTGGGTCAGAGTATTTTTATAATTAATGTAGAAATAAAAAAAATTAATGTAGAAATACAGTAAACAGCAATAAACAAACAATTGCATGATACTTTTCTATGAATAAAATGCTTTCACACACAAGATCATTTACTCTTCACCACACAAACACACAGAAATTTGGCCAAAGTCATTGAGCCTGTTACAAAAAATAAGCTATTGTTAGATATTTCATTTTTCCAGTTAATCTTCTATCATTGGACATTTAGGTTTTTCTAATTTTTCAGTATTACAAGCATCTCAGAGAAAAAAAAATGGGTTGAGAATGAGCTGGAAATTAAGGCTATAAAACACCTCACTGGGGACACCTAGTTGGCTCAGCGGTTGAGCATCTGCCTTTGGCTCAGGGCGTGGTCCTGGAGTCCAGCGATAAGAGTCCCACGTCCGGCTCCCTGCATGGAGCCTGCTTCTCCCTCTGCCTATGTCTCTGCCTCTCTCTCTCTGTGTATCTCTCATGAATGGATAAATTTAAAAATCTTAAAACAAACAACTGTTTCTTTAAAAAATAAAAACACCTCTCTGTGAACTTCTAAAATTTGCCCATGCCCACAAGACCTGTATCTGGACAGCTCAATAGTGTTATAGCCCAATATAGCGTTCAGACCCAACTGTTAGGGTGACCAATTCACTTCTGCACAGATTCTGTGCTCTCATTGGACAAAGCTAGGGAGTGCCAGAACCAGGGCTAGCATCTCAGCTTCCTGACTCTTAGGCTCTCTCATTGAGAAGAAAAATGGGAGATAAACCAGAGCTCTACACACTGGAAATGAGCCTTCCTAGCTGAGGAGCTGAGGAATATGCACGTGAACCCCTTAGGCAACAAGAACCTTCGAAGCTTTCTGAGCAACGGAGTGACAATAGGGTCCTATAAAAACAAGTTTTAGGGCAGCCCCGGTGGCGCAGCAGTTTAGCGCCGCCTGCAGCCCGGGGTGTGATCCTGGAGACTCAGGATCGAGTCCCGCATCGGGCTTCCTGCATGGAGCCTGCTTCTCCCTCTGCCTGTGTCTCTGCCTCTCTATTCACTCTCTCTGAATGAATAAATAAATAAATCTTAAAAAAAAAAAAAAGTTTTAGAAAAATAAGAAGACATAGGTACTTGAAACCATTATACAGGGACACCTGGGTGGCTCAGTGGTTGACTGTTTGTCTTCAGCTCAGGGCATGATCCCAGGGTCCTAGAGTCCCACAGAGAGCATGATCCCAGAGTCCCGCATAGGGCTCCCTGTGGGAAGCCTGCTTCTCCCTCAGCCTATGTCTCTGCCTCTCTCTCCCTGTGTCTCTCATGAATAAATAAATAAAATCTTAAAACAGGGATCCCTGGGTGGCGCAGCGGTTTGGCGCCTGCCTTTGGCCCAGGGTGCGATCCTGGAGACCTGGGATCGAATCCCACGTCAGGCTCCCGGTGCATGGAGCCTGCTTCTCCCTCTGCCTGTGTCTCTGCCTCTCTCTATCTGTGTGTGACTATCATAAATAAATAAAAATGTATAAAAAAAAATAAATAAATAAAATAAAATCTTAAAACAAAACAAAACTTTGAAAAAAACCAAAAACCTTTATTCAGTTTACCAGCTTAACCAAATACTTGGTTCCATTTGCAACCTCCTCATCTGTCAAATAGGGACAATGACACCAATTTCAGTTACTTTTTTTTTTAATTTTTTTTTATTTATTTATGATAGTCACAGAGAGAGAGAGAGAGAGAGGCAGAGACACAGGCAGAGGGAGAAGCAGGCTCCATGCACCGGGAGCCCGATGTGGGATTCGATCCCGGGTCTCCAGGATCGCGCCCTGGGCCAAAGGCAGGCACCAAACAGCTGCGCCACCCAGGGATCCCAATTTCAGTTACTTTGAGGATGAATTCTGAGAACAGTACATGGCAAAGTGCTTAGCATATTGCCTAGCACAGTGTAAAAATAAATGGTAGATGGTAGTTGTTATTTATGGGGAAAGTGACAATACTGATGACGGTGATACTATGGGATTAATTGGAAGGGGCAAAACAAGACAGGAAGGCCAGTTACAAAGTCATGTGTGCCTGCCTCAATTTAAGTAGTCAGTGAGAATGGAAATAAACATTTTTTTAAATGAGTTAATTTGTAGGAATGATTTAAATGTCCTTTCAATTATTAGCCTAAGGATGATACCAGGATTCACTTGAAGTTCATTCCCACTCCTCCCATCCCTAACCCCAATTCCCATACAAAGTGTCTATGGCATTATGGGGTGGTGGTGATTACAACATCCCCAATAGCACCCTAGGCCCACATGGAAATCTGGGTAACTAGAGCAGTTCCAGCCTCACCCACCTCAAGTTTCAGGCACCACTCCCCACAGGAGACTGAGCTGTGAGCAGCAAGAACAATAAAGCTGAGAACAGATGGTATGGGTCCCTGCTGTTCAGGGAAGGACTGACAAACAGCTTGCAGCCCCTCCCCAGCCTTGGGGATGCACTCAGGTTTCTAGGTCCTCCCCAGGAGAAAGGCTGGGGAAGGAACTAGGGGAAACTGATCTCTCAAATAAAGGAAGCTTTCGCTCTTGTCACAAATTCACAATCCATCTCAAATATCCAGCTCAGTTCTATTAATTCACAGTGAACACAGCCAACCTGAAATTGAACCTTCAAAGCCACAGAAGAATTAAGTTACAGGGAGCTTCCATCATAGCCCAGGGTGGCTTTAGAAGAACAAGGATCTGTCCCTCTCCAAGGAAAGGAACTTCTTCTGTATCACTGCAGGGTACCAGAGTACTTGCACTGGGAAGGGGGGCAAGCTGGTGACAAATGGATGTAGAAGTAGTCTGGAAGCTCTAACAGGGCTGCTTTGGATCCTCTGCCTTGCTCCAGGTGCTTAAGGACCACCGTCCCCATGATTCACTTCTGTCTGGTGCACATGGCGTATCATCTGCACTGCTGGCTGCCGAGATCACGCAGGCTCAGGCTGTGAGTGTCCCTCCCCAGCTCACTAGGACAAAAAGCCCATTTCTTCCTAAGATAGTCTTGACATTTAACTAAAATTTACTTTCAATTTTTAAAACATTTTCTTTAATTGAAGTATACTTGACATAATAATCACTTTCTTAAGTTTTAAAAACTAATATGTAAACATTAATGAAACATTTGGGAAATATTAAGCCAATTTTTAAAATGTTAACATTTAAAAAAATAGTTAATTGTCTTTTCTTGTCACATGAAGTGTTCAATGATTAAATCTATGTTGGTTGACTATTAAAATAACATGATTGACTTGACAACTGATCAGAATTTATACCTCTAAAAAGATGCTATTCCTTTCAAAATAGTCATGTTAGGCCTATAACTATATCCTAGTTATAACAATGTGCCATTGCCAGTCTGGGGGTATATTTTTAAATTGTCTTTTTTTTTTTTTAAGTACTTTCAATAGGGATAAATCTTTGTCTTTGGAGGACAGATTTGATTTCTATGAATACCCTAAGGTCATTCAGTGCTGAATCTGATTAATGAAATAATCAAAGTAAATAATACAGTTTATGGTAAAGAAAGAGAACTATTAGTTATTGCAGAAGATCTACTTATATGCATGGAAACTATGTACAGGTAATCTCAAAAAGAATTTCAAAAATGAGCAGAAACAGCAGACTTCATTTGATTCTGTAAATTGCGGTAGGTAGGTTTACTGTTTATTACACTCAATATGTTACACTCAGTATGAACCATCTGGCCAGAGACAGAGCTAGCACAGCACAGAGGCATGGTTAGGACTCTTGGACCTGGTTCAAAATTCTAGCTCTATCACTACTTGGTGTTTGTCCTTAGATAAGATACTTCATCTTTCTGAGTCTTGTTTGCCTCATTTATAAAATGGGGAACCACAGTCCCTACCTCACAGGATTTTGTGCATATTTTCTAAAGAGATTTTATTCATTTACTTGAGAGAGAGAGAGAGAGAGAGAGAGACCAAGCAGGGATAGGGGGAGTGGGAGAGAATCTCAAGCAGACTCCCCGATGAGCATAGAGCCCAACATCGGGCTCAACCAAACCCAACCAGAGGCAAATCCAAGAGTCAGATGCCCAACCAATTGAGCTACCTAGCATCCTGGATTTTGTGCATATTAAATGAGAAAGTGAATAAAAAATGTTTGACATATTTGTCTTTTTTTTTTTTTAAGATTTATTTATTTATGATAGACATAGAGAGAGAGAGAGAGAGAGAGAGAGGCAGAGACACAGGCAGAGAGAGAAGCAGGCTCCATGCCAGGAGCCCAACGTGGGACTCGATCCCGGGACTCCAGGATCGCGCCCTGGGCCAAAGGCAGGCGTGAAACCGCTGAGCCACCCAGGGATCCCCAACACATTTGTCTACTAATGATGGCTATTAACTTTTACTAGTGCCTGTGGGTTGTCTTACAATATTATCCTACAGTCATGATAAAGGAACCAAGGTTCTAAAGATTCCTTAACGACCAGTATCAATGGGCAACCCGGGTGGCTCAGCAGTTTAGCACCGCATTCAGTCCAGGGTGTGATCCTGGAGCTCCGAGATCGAGTCCCACGCCAGGCTCCCTGCATGGAGCCTGCTTTTCTCTGCCTGTGTCTTTGCCATTCTCTCTCTCTCTCTCTGTCTCTCATGAATAAATCAATAAAATCTTAAAAAAAAAAGAAAAAAAGACCAGTATCAACAGTGCCTGCTACATAGTAGGAGCTCAATAAATGGTAGCTATTATCCTCAGTGAAGTATTATTAGATATAATTTTGCTCTAATAGGATGGATCTCAAGTCATCCTTGCTGTGTTTAAAACTTTATCCCCATGGTATAATGTAATGTTAGAAAAAAGAACCTAAATTTGGTTTCTTGAAGCCATTTCATCACTAACGAAGTAATAAATGTAACTCACTGTGTCCCATGCAGCCAAGTGACAGTGTTCTTGTTTGGGACCATCGCTCTGGTCCTCCAGTTGTATGTTCTGCTAAGGTAAGTTCTTTCACCAGCCAACCTCTCACCTGGCAGCTAAGCATGCCTATCTTACCTCTGGAGACAGGTGGGGTGTGCTCTGCAATTCCTGTTAGGTGTTTAACTGCAGCCTGTCCCATTGTTCTTACCCCTATTATCAATGGTGGTCACCTGCTCCACCTCTTTGAAAAGTCAAAAATCTCAACACAAAAAGAATAGTTGGAATTTGGGCAGACCGAGTTTAACTCAGTCAACACTTATTTCTTGTAGTACTAGAAGCCATTGACAATAAAGGCACCAAGGTTATAATTTATGGATTTTCTAGAGACCAGTCCTGACAGCCTAGCATGAGTTATGAGTTAACTGTCTCCAGGGCTGAGGGTGACACAGGCATATGTGACCAGATTATGACGTGACATATTATTTCAGATTCTATGGAGGACATTAGCCTTGGCAGAAAAAGTCAGCTAATAAATGAACAAATGAAGCACATGCCCTTTGATACAATCAAAATTTTAAAATTGCAGCTCTAAAAATGTGGAAATTCCAAAACAATCTGAAAATCCACTTAAGTGACAAGAAAGAAAGGGAAACTGTGACCACTGTAATTAGCCTAATTTAAACTTGCCAATGTCTGTCATAGGAGTTTTGTGTGCAGTAAGGCCTGCTTCCTTACTCCAGAAGGCCAGAATTTCCACAATGTATTTTCTCACCAAAATAACCAGTTAACATGAATTAGAAAAATGGTAAACATTATTCATCCACCAACTGTAAATATTAACAACTCTTCATGTTACTTGCGGGCTGTTTTCACACTATTAATTTGCAGTCATGTAAAGGAACCAAGGTTCGTGAGTTGCCTGGAGCCAAATGAACCTTGGGCCAGAATTAGGATTAGAATTCAAGGGTTAGTGCCTTCTGTATTTTGCTTATAGAGTAAATTTCTTCCAGTAATAGATAAATTACTTAGATGACCCAGTGTGTTGATTTTAGGCCCAGATCTTCCCGATATTGCAGGCAACCTCTCCTTACCAACCTGGTTGGTAATATCATCTTTACTTTCTTCACAATTGGTAAGTGTGCATTTATTATTAAGTACTTATTAAGTGCCTATTATTTGCCAGACACTGCCAAAACAAAAATGTATAAGATAGGACCTCCTGTCCCTTTGGGAGCTCAGATTGAAACTTAGGAAAAAATTCACATTTAAAATTCAGGTGAAGGGACACCTGGGTGGCTCAGTGGTTGAGCATCTGCTTTTGGCTCAGGTTGTGATTCTGGGGTCCTGGGAACGAGTCCCGCAGGGAGCCTGTTTCTCCCCCTGCTGTGTCTCTGCCTCTGTCTCTCATGAATAAATAAATAAAACCTTTAAAAAAATAAAATAATAGGGATCCCTGGGTGGCTCAGTGGTTGAGCGTCGGCCTTCAGCTCAGGGCATGATCCTGGGTCCTGGGATCAAGTGCCACATCAGGGTCGCTGCTTGGAGCTTTGCTTCTCCCTCTGCCTGTGTCTCTGCCCTTCTCTCTCTCTCCCTCTGCCTGTGTCTCTCATGAAGAAATAAAATCTTAAAACAAAATAAATAAATAAATAAAATAAAATAATAAAATAAAGTGAAATTCAGGTGAAGGAAAATTTTTTAAGTTCCTTAGTAACAGTTTTGGTTGTTCTAAAAAAATTTTTTTAAGATTTATTTATTTATTTATTTATTTATTCATGAGAGATACAGACAAAGAGGCAGAGACACAGGCAGAGAGAGAGAGAAGCAGGCTCCATGCAGGGAGACTGATGGGGGACTTGATCCTAGGTCTCCAGGATCATGCCCTGGGCCAAAGGCAGGCACCAAACCTCTGAGCCACCGAGGCATCCCTGGTTGTTCTAAAATTTGAGTATGAAACTAAACTAAGTTAAATACAACTACGCTGTGTTGGTATTATAAAATTCTTTAGTTATAAAAAAATATCAGATTTATTCATTTAATAAATGATTACTGGACAGAATACTGTTTTGAAAACCAGGCACAATCTGAAATGCATAAAGTGACAGAGAAGTGTTGGACTCTAAAATGTGAAGTTTTAGGAATATCTT
Organism: Canis lupus dingo; assembly: GCF_003254725.2. Lineage (NCBI taxonomy): Eukaryota > Metazoa > Chordata > Mammalia > Carnivora > Canidae > Canis > Canis lupus. Next base: position 63,275,366 of record NC_064247.1, on the reverse strand, counting down.
AATTAAATAATCTATATTTTGATTACATTTTCTATGTGTGTACTTCTAAGAGTAATGCCTGATTTAAATAAAAACTATGTCCAAGATTTTTTTTAAGGATTTAGTTTATTTATTTTATTTTTTATTTTTATTTTTTTAATTATTATTATTATTATTATTAAAAGATTTTCTTTATTTATTCATGAGAGACACACAGAGAGGCAGAGGCACAGGCAGAGGGAGAAGCAGGTTCCATGCAGGGAGCCTGACATGGGACTCGATCCTGGGTCTCCAGGATCACACCCTGGGCCGAAGGCAGGCGCCAAACCGCTGAGCAACCCGGGCTGCCCTATTTTTTTTTTTTTAAGGATTTATTTTAGAGAGAGAATGTGTACACATGCACGCAGGGGTGGAAGTGGAAGGGTAGAGTGAGAGGGAGAGAAGCAGACTCACCAATGAGTGTGGACCCCCACACAAGGCTCTATCTCAGGACCCTGAGAAAATGATTTGAGCTGAAATCAAGAATCGGACACTTAACCAACTGAGCCACTCAGGCACCCCTAAAATTTTTTAAGGTTTTATTTTTTTAAGTAATCTCTACACCCAACATGGGGCTCAAACACACAACCACAAGATCAAGAGTCACATGTTCACCAACTGAGCCAGCCAGGTGCCTCTAAATTTTTTTAATGAAAAAATAGCCATTGAGGGGCACCTGGGTGGCTCAGTTACACGTCTGACTCTTGATCTCAGCTCAGGTCTTGATGTCAGGGTTGTGAGTTCAAGCCGTGCACTGGGTTCAGTACTGGGCTCCACATTGGGCATGGAGCCTACTTAAAAAAAAAAAAAAAAAGGTACTGAATGCCTCAGGCACTGTTCTAGAATCTCCTGCTGAATCCCAGTTGAACAAGAGGCAACATATGTGATGGTAGAAAGTACTAGCTTAGTAAAGAGGAAGGCCAATTGAAACATTCACTCCACAACAACAGGAGTTACCTAATTTCTCTGAGCTTCCTGATCCTCATTTATAAAAGGGAAATAAAAGGTTGCCCGCTGGGTGCTCAGTTGGTCAAGCATCCAACTCTTGGTTTCAGCTCAGATCATGATCTCAGGGGTCGTGGGATTGAGCCCTCTTAGCAGGGAGTTTGCTTGGGATTCTCTCTTGCTCTTCCTCTGTCCCTCCCCCTCTACATATGCATGCATACACTCTCTCTCTAAAATAAATAAATCTTAAAAATATAAAACATAAAGTGGAGAGAAAAATACCTGTTCAGTTTTGCTAAAGTTCAAATGAGAAATCATGAAAAAAGCAATCAGAGTACTCATCATTCAATGCCAATAATGAGAACACAACCCCATATCAAAGGAAAAACCTTAGCCTGGCTAGGTTTTGAGCATGTGTCCCACGGAAGTGAAGCAAGGGAACATCCCCTATCGAGGTTTGCATTCAAGAATTTCTTTCTGAGATAATTACATCCAGTAAATGGATGCTGTTCTGCTGTCTTTCTAGGTTTTTCTGTGCTGCTTACGCAGATGGAACCAGTCCCGCAGGCACTCAAGAGGATATTTGCTGTATTTGGTGTGGGATCCTTTGGTGAAGGAGTCTGTACCACGGTGTTAACAGTTTTGGCAACTGACTGTGTGTGTTGTTAAATAATGAAATTTCTCAACGGCTCATCTTACTCTGAAACTGTGTCTGTATATAATACATCATCAATCTTCAATATTTATTTTCTCCTCACACTAAAAATAGAGATATGTAGAGACAAAATTCCTTTTTTTTTTTTTATAAATTTTTATTTATTTATGATGGTCACACAGAGAGAGAGAGAAAGAGAGGCAGAGACACAGGCAGAGGGAGAAGCAGGCTCCATGCACCGGGAGCCCGACGCAAAATTCCTAATTAGACAAACGTCACAGTTAAAATATTTCACCAGGGGCAGCCTGGGTGGCCCAGCGGTTTAGAGTCTGCCTTCAGCCCAGGTGTGATCCTGGAGCCCCGGGATCGAGTCCCGCATCGGGCTCCCTGCATGGAGCCTGCTTCTCCCTCTGCCCCTCTCTGTGTCTCTCATGAATAAATAAAAATTAAAAAATAAAAATAAAAAATAAAATAAAAATAAAATAATAAAATAAAATATTTCACCAGAGGAAGTTTAAAAATTCCATGAGAAATTTTTCTTTTTGTGGGGTGAATTCCACTTTACTAGACTTTAAAAAAAAGTAAGCTATCAATCAACAGTGGAAGTGCTGGATTGCATTTGGTGCAGTAAGCCTTCCATGTCTTGCTAAGCTGGTGCCATTGTTTAAATTCTTTTGGCGGGCAGCCGGGGTGGCTCAGCGGTTTAGTGCCGCCTTAAGCCCAGGGCATGATCCTGGAGACCCAGGATCAAGCCCCACGTCAGGCTCCCTGCATGGAGCCTGCTTCTCCTTCTGTCTGTGTCTCTGCCTCTCTCTGTCTCTCATGAATAAATAAATAAAATCTTTAAAAAAATAAATAAATCCTTTTGGCAAAAATATTATAAATATAGGTTCCAATTAAAAGACAAGTATTTCTCACAGTGCTTTTTTCCTCCCAAATATAGGAAAAAACAACCCCTGAACTTTACTACTTGTCTGTGCTGCTGTCGGTGAGCAGCTTGGTTTCTACAGGTAAGCACAACTTCCCAAATAATCCATCCTGGTCAAAAGCTTCTAGGAAGTCCTTCTAGGAAGTAACTGCTTCTTAATCTTATTTAAATAATTTAATCTTAATTAAATTCTAGGAAGTAACTTCTAGGAAGTAACTGCACAACTAGGGTTGTCACATTGCAAAGAGAAGCCCTGGTTCCTCTCAAAGCAGGAGCTCCAAGAAGCGAGACACCTGAGTGGCTCAGCAGTTAAGCATCTGCCTTCAGCTCAGGTCATGATCCCAGGGTCCTGGGATCGAGTCCCACATCAGGCTCGGGGAGCAGGAGCCTGGTTCTCTCCCTCTGCCTGTGTTTCTGCCTCTCTCTGTGTCTCTCATGAATAAGTAAAATCCTTAAAAAAAAAAAAGAGCTCTAAGAAACAAAGGCACATAAAAAAAAGACAAAATACAGAGGGTTAGAACGGGAAATAAAAAGCCATCATCCTTTTCACGTGATCTCCAAACCATTTAATTAGATCTCATTCTTCATCCTGCAGTGCTTTTCTCAGGCCTGGGGCTGATCTGGCTGGGCAGTGTGGCCTGTGCACAACCTGACACTAAACCAATGGTCTGACACTGGCAGGTGAGCCCTCCGGTCTCCTGCCTCACACAGATGTCTTCAGCAGGTTAGCCTGTCCCGGCAGCACTGCCACCTGACTGCTGTCAGCAAGTAGGAGATCATCTCTTACCCTGCTACTCCTGAGTGAAATGGTCAGCTGACATCAGAGCTACAATTACAAGAAGCACATCAAAACCAGTCATCTGAAAGAAAGTTGTCTTTTAAGTATCAATTAGTACTGACAATGCGTAAAACGGAACAGTTCAATCTAAACACCAGACTGACATCATAACCAAATTCACCCCAAATAAAGATATTCTATTAAATACTTTGAAGATCATGACGCTTTCTGAACGTTTTTTGTTTCATGAAAGTATTATTATCAGGTGGGTGGCTGCTATAGAAATAAGCACTGAAAAGGAAGAAGGGAAATATAAATCTTAGTAATGAACAAAGGTTTAGGTTTAGTTTCAAAAGAATACAGTGATTTAATTTTTTTTTTTTTTTTTTTTTTATTTATTTATGATAGTCACAGAGAGAGAGAGAGAGGCAGAGACACAGGCAGAGGGAGAAGCAGGCTCCATGCACCGGGAGCCCGATGTGGGATTTGATCCCGGGTCTCCAGGATCGCGCCCTGGGCCAAAGGCAGGCGCTAAACCGCTGCGCCACCCAGGGATCCCGAATACAGTGATTTAGATGGTGTATCTGAACAATTTATTGTTCTTTAAAAATATACTGGGAAATTTTAGAGTAAAAATAATCACAATCTCTGCCATATGGGTGACAACAATCTTCTGCATCATGACGTCAAGGCTCTCTAAAGAAAATAACCAAGTGACCCACGTGACGTTCATTTTCTTGCTTTTTCTGTGTGTATTCACAGATTCTGAATCATTTTAAGTAGGAACCATTTAATAATAGATGTTCTCAATGTTTTTAAGAAGTGGAGACAACTCTGTTTTTTGAGAAAAAGAACTATCTATTGGCAGGAGGATCAAATTCAATACAAACATCTCCCAACACATCTATGACAAGTGGGAAAGACTGTTCTCCACCTGCCTTTTTTTTTTTAAGGTTTTATTTATTTACTCATGAGAGACACAGAGAGAAAGAAAGGCAGAGACACAGGCAGAGAGAGAAGCAGGCTCCATACAGGGAGCCCGATGTGGGACTCGATCCCAGGACTCCAGGATCACAGGATCATGCCCTGGGCCAGGCGCTAAACCTAAACTGCTGAGCCACCCAGGAGGAGAGGTAGAATTCTAAATAGGGTGTTCAGGAAAGGCCTCGACTAGGGACATATGAGCAAAGAATTTAAAAAGAAAAGGGAGTGAGCCATGCAGATTTCTGAAAGAAAAAGGTAACCGTGCAAAAGCCCTCAGGCAGAATCCATGCTCCAGGAGCAGAAAACCAGAATGGCTGAGTCAGAGTTAACAGGGGAAAAGAGTAGCAGATATAGTCAAAGAGGTGAAAGGAAACCACATCAGGTTTTATTTTTTTTATTTTTATTTTTTTATTTATGATAGTCACAGAGAGAAAGAGAGAGAGAGAGGCAGAGACACAGGCAGAGGGAGAAGCAGGCTCCATGCACCGGGAGCCTGACGTGGGATTCGATCCCGGGTCTCCAGGATCGCGCCCTGGGCCAAAGGCAAGCGCCAAACCGCTGCGCTACCCAGGGATCCCAGGTTTTTTTTTTTTATAAAGATTTTTATTTATTTATTCATGAGAGACAGAGAGAGGCAAGAGACACAGGCAGACGGAGGAGAAGCAGGCTCCATGCAAGGAGCCTGACATGGGACTCGATCCCAGAACTCCGGGATCATGCCCTGAACCAAAGGCAGACGTTCAACCACTGAGCTACTCAGGCGTCCCCACTGCGGGTTTTGAGCAAAAGAGTGACATGATCTAACATACTTTTAAAGGATCTTTTTGGTTGTTGATGTTGAGAGCAGAATGTAGAGAGAAATAAAGGTGGAACCAAGGAGACCTGACAGGAAGCTACTCCAGTTAGGCAGGTGAGAGTTGATGCTGACTCCGACCAGGGTGTCAGCAGCAGAAGTGGTGACAAGACACTAGAATCTCAAAATACTATAAACATAGAGCCAATGTGATTGATGATGAATGGAATATGGGCTGTGAGACAAAGAGGAGTCAAGGATGACTCCAAAAATGTCTGGCCTAAGCAACTGAAAGAAGAGAATCACCTTTAATTGAAAACAGAAAGATGGGACACCTTGGTGGCTCAGCAGTTTAGAGCCTGCCTTCAGCCCACGGTGTGATCCCAGAGTTCCAGGACTGAGTCCCACATTGGGCTCCCTGCATGGGAGCCTGTGTCTGTGTCTCTGCCCCTCTCTCTGTCTGTCATGAATAAATAAATAATAAATCTTTAAAAAAAAAGGGGGGGGGGAGAGAACAGAAAGATGGCCAGGGAGCAGGTTTAGGGGAGAAGATCGGTAGTTCAATTTATACAGAAGTTACATTTGGGATGCCTATTAGATATTAAGTAGGCAAATGGAGAACAGTGTCAAGTTCAGGGAAGAAATATAGACTAGAGATTTGGGGTCATCTATATATAAATGGTATTTAAAGTCGAGACTGGATGACATTACCAAGATAGTGAGTGAAGACAGAATGGACCACAAGTATGGGAATCACCTGGGAGCTGGTTAGAAATGCAGAATCACAGGCCCTACCTGAGGCCTGCTGAATCAAAATGTGTCTTAACAAGATCCCCAGGTGACCTGTATGATTTTTGAAAGTTTACAAAGCACTGCTTTGGAGCACTCCATTGGTTCAGATGAGAGACCATAAGGGGTAATAACAGGAGGGATGATGTCAAATGTTCACAAGTGGATCAGTTGCCTAATGGAGGAGAAAAGCAAATGCAGGGGAAAGATCTCTGACTCAAGGGACTGGGCAGATGGTGTGCCACCAGTCAACAAAGAATATTAGGGGGAGTGTAGCGGGAAGGCACACAGATGCTACAGTTTTATAGGTACTGAATTGGAGGCACACACCAGACATCCAAGTAGAGATCTCACAGGCAGGCAGATGTAGAGACTAGAACCCATAGATATTAAACACTATATTCCATAAGATATGATTAATAGAAGGTTGTTTACTAAATTATTTTTTGAAGAATTAGAATATTAGTAAGTTGAAGAAGTCACAGAAGCTTTGAGAAAGTAAATAATTGATAGAGGAAAGTCCTTAAGAAGACAAGAGAAAGGATCTTAGGTATAAAGTAAGAAGATAGCTTAAAAATAATGGGAAACGGGGTAGAACATGCAATTCTTGATCTCAAGGTCATGAAATCAAGCCCACACTAGGTGTAGAGCTTACTTAAAAAAAAACAAAAAAACAAAAACAGGGGCACCTGAGTGGCTCAGTGGTTGAGCGTCTGCCTTTGGCTCAGGTTATGACCCTGGGGTCCTAGAATGGAGTCCCCACAGGGAGCCTACTTCTCCCTCTGCCTATATCTCTGCCTCTCTGTGTCTCTCATGAATAGATAAATAAAATCTTTAAAAAAAAACAAAACAAAACAGAGGAACATTAAAAATAATAATGGGAAGAGATGAAAATATCTATCTATACAAAGAATTACATGGTTTGGCTTTATACATAATAGCCAAAAACTAGAAACAAGTCAAATGTTAATCAACAGATGAATGAATAAAAGAATGAATGAATAAGCAAAGTTGGTATAGCCATATAACAGAACACTACGAGGCAATAAAAAAGGAACTACTGGGGATCCCTGGGTGGCTCAGTGGTTTAGGGCCGCCTTCAGCCTGGGGTGTGATCCTGGAGTCCCAGGATTGAGTCCCACATCGGGCTCCCTGCACGGAGCCTGCTTCTCCCTCTGCCTATGTCTCTGCCTCTCTCTCTCTGTGTCTCTTATGAATAAATAAAATCTTAAAAAAAAAAAAAAAAAAGGAACTACTAATACACACAACATGGATGAATCTCATTATTTTGAATGAAAAGAGCCAGATAAAAAAAGGCACACATTGTATGATTCAAGCTATATGAAATTCTAGAATAGATTATTTAATTTATAATGATAGAAGGTAGATCAGTGGTTGCCTAGGGTTGGGAAATTGACAGAAGAGGAGCAGAAAGCTGTAGGGTTCTTGCTTATGATATCCTCATTTTATCTTGTGTGTCCCTCACTAAATGGCAATACTTCCACTCTTTCTCTTTGGATGGACCTGTTCCTTATAAATATATATCCAATTATGCTCATTTAACTGAAGTGATAATGACTAACATTCACTTTCTTCCTGTGTGCTCAGCAATAGGTTAAGCACTCATGTAATCCTTACAACACTCCAATGAAGTAGGTACTACTAGTATCTCCTTTTTTTAAGTTTATTTATTTTTAAATAATCTCTAGGGCAGCCCTGGTGGCTGAGTGGTTTAGCGCCTGCCTTCCACCCAGGGTGTGATCCTGGAGACCCAGGAGCAGCATTGAGCCTGCTCCTCCCTCTGCCTGTGTCTCTGCCTCTCTCTCTCTCTCTCTCTCTATCATGAATAAATAAATAAATAAAATCTTTAAAAATAAAATAAAATAAAATAAATAATCTCTATACACAACATGGGGCTCGAACTCAAAACCGTAAGATCAAGAGTTGCATGTCTTCCTCACTGAGCCAGCCAGGTGCTCCTACCATCCTTTTTAAACAAACATGAGAAAACAAAAGCTAAAAGAGGCTGCTTAACTTGCTCAAGATCTCACAGTTTGTGTAACAACCTTCACTCTAAAAATTCATGCTTTAACCATGACATAAGACTTACAATGGTACAAACTATCTACTGGTAGACATTTGAAAGAGATCCACATGTTTGGAGAGCCTTTGGCTCCTTTGGCTTCTTTTTTTTTTTTTTTTTTTTAAGATTTTATTTACTTACTTGAGAGAGAGCAGGAGCACAAGAGTGAGAGGGGTAGAGGAGGAGAGAGAGAAACAGACTCTCCGCTGAGCAGGGAGCCTAATGCAGGGCTCAATCCCAGGAACTTGGGTTCATGACCTGGGCCAAAAGCAGATGCTTAACAGACTGAGCCACCCAAGAGCCCCTTTCTTTTTTTCTTTCTTTCTTTCTTTTTTTTTTTTTTTTTTGGATTTATTTTATTTACTTATTTCAGAGACAGAGAGGGCAGAAGGGAGGGAGGGAGAGTGCACATGCATGTGTGGGTTGGGGCAGAGGGAGAGGATCTCGAATTGATTCCAAGTTAAGTGTGGAGCCCAACACAGGGTCCATCTCACAACCCTGAGATCATGACCTGAGCCGAAATCAAGAGTCGGCCTCTCAACTGACTGAGCCACCTCCGTGCCTCAGGCTAATGTCCTTCCAGTTAACCACTCAAGCTTTATCTGTCCCAGCATTTTCCCTACCAAGTTGGAGCAACTTGCACTCTCTGGGCTCCCATCCCAAGTCCAAGTTAAAATGTCCTAAACTCCAGGGCGCCTGGGTGGTTCAGTCGGTTAAGTGTCCAACTCTTGGTTTCAGCTCAGGTTGTGATCTTAGAGTCGTGGGATTGAGCCCCATAGACTCCACGCTTGGCATGAAGGCTGCTTGAGTTTCTCTCTCCCTCTCCCTCTGCCCCTCCTGCTCATGTTCTCTCTCTCCAATAAATAAATCTTTTTTTTTTTTAAGATTGTATTTATTTATTCATGAGAGACACAGAGAGAGACAGAGAGAAGCAGAGACACAGGCCGAGGGAGAAGCAGGCTCCACGGAGGGAGCCCTATGTAGGACTCAATCCTAGGACCCCAGGATCACGCCCTGGGCTGAAGGCAGGCACTAAACCGCTGAGCCACCCAGGGATCCAATAAATAAATCTTAAAAAAAAAAAAAAAGAGTGTTAAATGTCCCAAACTGCTCCAGTATTTCTGGTTTCCCAGTTATGATTCCCACCCAGCTCTGAAGTTATTTCCCCCAATGCTCTCTCTCCAGTGACTACCTATATAACATGTTATTCCTCTTTTTCCAGTGTCTTCTCTTCCCTCCTCACCCTCCTCCAAAGCCTAGATTCTGTGTTTGTTTGAGAACCAGAACCCAAACCAATTTCTCTTACTTACACACTGGGAATACTTTTTCATTATCCTTGAACTCTAGACAAGAATCCAGGGAACACTCTAAGCAGAGAAGTGCCGAATCAGACTAAGTCACAAAGAAAGAAGAGCAGGCAAACAGAACGCCTGGGTCAGCACAGCTCTGATGATCGCACACAAATGCCTGAAGAGAACACATACTGTCATAACCAAAATTAGGGGAAGTACACAATGAGAGAACGTTTGTTTAGCAAGTTCTTCAAATGCTAAAGCAAAGAAGCATATTTTTTTCAGTGTGCTTTGCTTTGGCACTGACCCTGTCTGTCCCTGAGAGATCTGCGTTACTGAAAGCCTGGATGTGTCCACACGTATTTACCGTTATCAAAAACGAGACCTGATGACAGTAGCACAGCAGTCACTTACTTTCACAAAGGAAATTCTGTGGACCTGAAGTGTTGTGCAAGGTGGGTCACTGGAACCATTCCCACCACAGCAAAGGCTTCTCGGTGCTGGGCCAGAACCAGGGTTTCACAGCACAACTCTAACTCTGAAAAACAACACAGGGGGGTGCCTGAATGGGTTGGTGGGTGAAGCCTCTGCCTTTGGCTGAGGTCATGATCCCCAAGTCCCAGGATCGAGCCCCACATGGGGTTCCCTGCTCAGTAGGGAGTCTGCTTCGTTCTCTTCCTCTGCCCGTCCCCCAGCTTGTGCTAACGAATAATAATAATAATAATAATAATAATAATAATAATAATTTTAAAATCTTTAAAAAAATAGAGAAAAACGAGAAACCCAAGGATCAGAACTGGGGAAGTAATTCATTGTGGTCGACTTCCCTGGGAACTTTAGTTGGAAGGAAGTCTGGAGGAGTCGGGGGCTGAAAGAGAACGAGCCCAACTAGCCAGCCCCACGACGTCTGGGGACCTGGGACTCGGGGGACCTCGGACTCGGGGAACTTCGACCTCGGGGACCTGGGACTCGGGGGCCGCGGGCGAGGGGAGCATTTCCGCCCAGTTTCCCGGTAACTTTCCAAGCTGCCCAACGGCCGGCGGTGCCCTCAGGGGCGTGAGCGCCAAACCCCGTCTCTACGGATTTGCAAAGACGGATTTCCGAGGAAAGAGGAGGGAAAGAGAAGTCCTTCGGGACGGAACACTTCCTCCTCCGTCCCCGCCCACCTCCGCCACGCTCCAGGGGCCTCTGGAAAGGGATCTTTTCCCATTTTCCAGGGTGAGTCACCTGTTCGAAAGAGAAACTACCGAAGATGTGGGCTCCCCAGAAGGATGGAAAGACTGGAGGCGCGGGACTCCTTGTCCTAAACCTATGACCTTGCCTCGAGGACCGCTATCTGCCCCTCAAAGACGCCACCATCTCGGAGTCCCCCAAGCCTGCGAGGAAGGGACCTGCGCCGACTCCCCAGAGCCAGGTCTCTCAGGGGCTCCGGCCTGCAGGGGGCTTACCAGGTCCTGGGGCCCACCCGCCCGAATCCTCCCGGAGAGACGCCGCGCAGCACGGACGCCAGACTGAGCAACACCCGTGGCCGCACCCTCATTGGCTCCCGGAGGCCGGAAGTGCATGCGTCCGCCGGAAGTGTTCCTACTGCGAGCGTCCGCCAGGCCGGGACCCTCAGGTAGGCGGGGCCCCTGCCTCCGAAGTCCCGGCACCGGGCCGTGGCCCGGTGGGGCGGGGACCCCGAGGGCCCCAGGAGGTTGTCCGGGTTCTGGTCCCGGAGGTCCGGAGGAGTTTCGGGGGCGGGGGCTCGTGGCGACCTCTGGTGGCAGCCGGGGCCTAATCGAGCCCGGCGGCCGCAGCCCCCCAGTGCGGGAGCCCCGAGTTCCCGGGTGGAGACGGGGTCTGGGGTCTTTGGGGCGGTGGCCGGAGCCGCCCCTGCCTGCGGCGCGCCGGGATGGCTGAGGTCCGTAGCCGCTCGGGTCCAGGCGGGAAAACGTGTGCCCTTCGCCCTGGTCGTGTCGGTGCTCCTGGCTTTGCCCTCCAGCCACCTGGGGGTGCGGGGTTATCCTCAGGGACACCCCAGAAAGGCTGCCCAAGGCGCAGTCGCGGGGAAGACGGCTCCCCTCCCTCCTGGCCCGGCTCCCCTCTCCCCCAGAAGAGGAGGGTGTGCTTCCGGGGCGGGGCTGCCCCCGTGGAAGTTACCTGGACCGCTTTAGACTAGTGCCTGCGGAGTAAAGGAAACTACCTGCTAATGGTTTCCGACTCCCCAGCTAGCTCCACCTCCCCGTGGTTTGGACTTTGAGCCTCTAGTAAGTCCTGATGAACGATTTCGCTTTGCTCAAGCTCATGACTCTTGGACCTTCAGCAGCGGGAGGTTTATGCACTTTGGGGCGGGTCGACAGCCTGCAGAGTTCAAAGCACTGAGAGACCAGGTGAGCATGAAGGAGGATCTCCCAGTCCGGTTCCGGTTTTTGAGGGTCCTTTCGGCAGTTTCTGCCAAAGGTGCACCGCCTTTATTGGATATTAGGTGGTGCCAGCGAGTTAATCTTTCTGGAATAAATTTCACCTAACGGACAGCACCAAGTCAAGGCTTTCAAAGTGTCCAACAGCCCAGAAATGCATTTAAAATAGTTTAACCGGGATCCCTGGGTGGCGCAGCGGTTTACCGTCTGCCTCTGACCCAGGGCCTGATCCTGGAGACCCAAGATCGAGTCCCACATCGGGCTCCCTGCAGGGAGCCTGCCTCTCCCTCTGTCTGTGTCTCTGCCTCTCTCTGTATCTCACGAATGAATAAATAAAACCTTAAAAAAACAAAAAAGAATGAAAACGAATCTTTTAATGAGTCTCTTGGTAAAGCATTTGATCTGTTTCTGTATAAAACTTTTTTCAACATTCAAATTTGTTTAAAGTAAAATGGACTAATCGTGAAGATTTCTGATTAACTTGTAAAGTCACTTAGGAAGACTGCCAGGCTTTTTGTTGGGATGTTACTAGTATATGAGTTTAAACTTTTTTTTTTTTTAGTTTAAACTTTTATATGTAAAATGAAATTCTCTTTGCACAACCATCTTTCCCACACCTATAGCTCAGAAAGAGTATAGCCCGTTTTAAATCACACTGGTTTGTTGAATCATTTCAGATAACCAAATATATACTGTATGTGGGCTTGTTGTTCTACTTAGAGATCAAAATGGCTTCCAGAGGAAAGACAGAGACAAGCAAATTAAAGCAGAATTTAGAAGAACAATTGGATAGACTAATGCAGCAATTACAAGATCTGGAGGAATGCAGGTAATAGCATAACTGAATGCCTCTCTGCTGTCAAGTGGCTTTTTTCTGCAGCTAGATTACAAGCTGTGGGTGCAAGCCCATGTGTGATTTTGGTTTCCCCTATAGTGCTTTGTCTGTTGGAGAAATAAACTCAGTGTGAGCTTTGGAGTCATAAAGGTAAACCTTTTAGTTTCCATTTCCTTGAGTGTGAAGTAGAAATAGTAACACCTACCTTGTCTTCAGTACATAAAATAGCCCTGCCTGGTATATACTTGAACTTCTAGTGTATTTTCAGCCTTAAATGTTCAACGGACCAAAACTGCTCATTGCCTTTTTTAACAACTTTGAAAGGTTGTTGTAGGTATTTCAAATGAAGAGGCCAAACAAGGCTTGGCCTTGAGTAGGTGCTCAATAAATGGTAGCTGTCATTATTTGTAGGAAATGTTTAATAAATGGCTTGTTCAAAAAAAATGGCTTGTTCAGTTAGTGAATAAAAATAGCCTCTTACTCATATGACAGGTACTACGTTGCTGTTGTATTTCACGGTACACAAAATTTTACCTACTGTTAGTGATGATAAAAGTAACAGCTATTTTGTCAAGTACCTGTTGTTTGTCAAGGACCTTCCAGAGTTCATGTAATGCTCATAGCAACCCTAGGAGGTAGGTACTATCATTATCTGTGGCTTATAGATCAAGAAACTGAGGCTTGGCTGTGTTAGGTATCTTGCCCAAGGTTATGCATTGATTCATAGACTGCTTAAAAGGAAGTTATTATGTGGTTTGTTAAATGTGCCTCATTTTGGTAAAAGAAAAGTGTTTAATTATCAAAGTAACCACATGGCAGGAAAACGCCCATACTACTAACATCTGAACACATCCATTGTTATCATTTTGTTATTTCCTTTCAGCCTTGTCCCCCAAGATACTTTTTGTAAATATATGTATCAAAAGTCTTAGGCTACAAATATTAAGATTGCTTTTTTCACTTGGAACTCTTGTGTTTTTCTATATTACGCTCACTGTACTTCAGAGAGGAACTTGATGCAGATGAATATGAGGAAACCAAAAAGGAAACTCTGGAGCAACTAAGTGAATTTAATGATTCACTGAAGAAAATTATGTCTGGAAACATGACTTTGGTGGATGAGCTAAGTGGAATGCAACTGGTAAGCATAATTCACTTACACTGGTGACACAAGTGGTTTTTCTTTCTTTTTTTTATATTTAAGATAGAAAAGAAACTTTGTTTTTGGGTTTGACTTCTAGATAAGTGTCTACTTATGGATAAAGCAGCATAGGCTTCCAGATCTTCATTTAGTTATGTATTTGGCTCCAGTAACATGCATATAAATAGCAAATGGACACTATTTTTTTTAAATTTAACTATTAGATAGTTAACATACAGTGCAGTATTGGTTTCTGGAATAGAATTCAGTAATTAACACTTACAGACAACACCCAGCGCTCATCATAAGTGCCCTCCTTAATATCCATCACCCAGCTAGCCCGTCCTCCTCCCCCATCAACCCTCAGTTTGTTCTCTATTATTAAGAGTCTCAAAAAAAAAAAAAAAAGAGTCATGGCTTGTTTGCCTCTCTCTTTTTTTTCTTTTCCCCCTTCCCATATGTTCATCTGTTTTCTTTCTTAAATTCTGCATGAGTAAAATCACGTGGTATTTGTCTTTCTCTAACTTATTTCACTTAGCATAATATACTCTAGCTCCATCCACATCGTTGCAAATGGCAAGATTTCATTCTTTTTGATAGCTGAGTAATACTCCAGTGTGTGTATGTGTGTGTGTGTGTGTGTATTTACACACACATATACATACATAGATACCAAATCCTTTTTTCATTCATCAGTCGGTGGATATTTGGGCTCTCTCCATAGTTTGGCTATTGTTGCTAATGCTGCTCTACATATCGGGTTACGTGTACCCCCGCAAATCTGTATTTTGTGTCCTTTGGGTAAATACCTAGTATTGCAATTGCTAGATCATAGGGTAGTTCTATTTTTAACATTTTGAGGAACTTCCATACTATTCTCCAGAGTGGCTGGACCAGTTTCCATTCCTACCAACAGTGCAGCAGGGTTCCCCTTTCTCCACATCCTTGCCAACATCTATTGTTTCTTGTGTTGTTAATTTTAGCCATTCTGACATGTGTGAGACAGTATCTCATTGTGGTTTTGATTTATATGTCCCTGATATGAGTGCTATTGAGCATCTTTTCATGTGTCTGTTAGCTGTCTGGATGTCTTCTTTGGAAATGTAGAAATGTGTCTAATCATGTCCTCAGCCATTTCTTAACTGGGTTACTTGGTTTTGGGTGTTGAGTTTGATAAGTTCTTTGTAGATTTTGGACACTAACCCTAATCATCGGTATGTAGTTTGCAAATATCTCCCGTTCCATAGGCAGCCTTCTGGGTTTTTTTTTTAATTTATTCATTTATTCATGAGAGACGCAGAGGGAAAAGCAGGCTCCATACAGGAGCCTGATGCAGAACTCGATCCCAGAACTCTGGGATCACATCCCAAGCCGAAGGCAAAAGCTCAGCTGCTCAGGCACCCAGGTGTCCCAGCCTTCTAGTTTTGTTGATTCTTTCCTTTTTTTTTTTTTTTTTTTAAGATTTTATTTATTCATGAGAAACACAGAGAGAGAGAGGCAGACACACAGGCAGAGGGAGAAGCAGGCTCCATGCAGGGAGCCCGATGTGGGACCCGATCCCAGGCCTCCAGGATCACGTCCTGAGTCAAAGGCTGGCGTTAAACCGCTGAGCCACCCAGGGATCCCCTGTTGATTCTTTCCTTTGCTGTGCAGAAGCTTTTTATCTTGATGAAGTCCCAATAGGTCATTTTTGCTTTTGTGGAAACTAAGATTATAACAGTGTTTGATGACCAAGGAAGACCTATTTGTAATTGAAGACCCATCAATCAATTATCGTAATATCTGAATCTTTGGAGTATTTTGCTCAGTTTCTTTTTTATTTATTTATTTATTTATTTATTTTTTTTTTTATTTACTTATGATAGTCACAGAGAGAGAGAGAGAGAGGCAGAGACACAGGCAGAGGGAGAAGCAGGCTCCATACACCGGGAGCCCGATGTGGGATTCGATCCCGGGTCTCCAGGATCATGCCCTGGGCCAAAGGCAGGCGCCAAACCGCTGCGCCACCCAGGGATCCCTTTGCTCAGTTTCTGCCTTCTTGTATTCTAGGCTATCCAGGCAGCTATCAGCCAGGCCTTTAAAACTCCAGAGGTCATCAGGTTATTTGCAAAGAAACAACCAGGTCAGCTTCGGACAAGGTTAGCAGAGGTAAAGTTTCTTTAAATTGATTTAATTGCTGTGTGTATTTCTTTTCTCAGCTCCCAAATTTCATTATGTTACTCTGAAGTTTAAAAATTGATCAGTTGAGAATGTACAACACCACTAAGAGTGAACCCTAATGTGTAGACTGTGGAATTGGGGGATTATGATGTGTCAGGGTAGGTTCATCTGTTGTAAGAAATGCACCACTGGGGGATGTTTATGATGGAGAGGCTGTGCGGGGCGGGGGGGGGGGGGGGGGGGGGGGGATGAAGGATATATGGGAAATCTTTGTACCATTTACACAATTTACTGTGAACCTAAAACTGCTCTGAAAAAATAGCCGTTACCGAAAGGATTGATCAGTTGATTTTTTTTAAAAGATTTATTTATTTATTAGAGAGAGAAAGAGAGAATGTGTGAGGAGCGGCAGAGGGAGAGGGAGAGAGAAACTTTAGCAGACTCCTCTGAGCTCCAAGCCCAACAGTGCAGGGCTTGATCTCATGACCCTGAGATCATGACTGAAGCCAAAACCAAGTGTTGGACCCTTAATCGTGCAGGCAGGGGCCCCTGATCAGTTAATTTTAGAGCCACAACCCACCGTTTTCTGACAAAATTAGTCTTTTGAGCAATTGTTATTGTTAATGAATATAGAGGTTTAATAGCATATGTCAGTTTAAACTGCTTCTACATGGACGCCACCTTTAAGGTTTACCATATACTTCTGGAGCCCTGAGATGAAATACCATCTAGAATCCATTCACGGCATTGCTTTCTGCACATGTGACTTTTGTTATCTAAGAATTTCAAACATTTCTATAAACCTGATACTTGAGAAAATCTGTTTATAGACTTGAATATAATTAAGGCATTAACAAGTTATTTGCCACCACTGGTAGTCCAGTGGATAGTGGTTGAGAGCATGAACTTGGGTCAGACTGGCAGGATTTGTATCCCTGCTCCACTGTGGAGGCCTGTGATCTTGGGGAAGTTATTTTTAATTGTTTTAATACAAAAATCTTTTTAACAAATATTATTATTACTGAAGTTGGATAAGTTATCTTATTCAACTTCTTTGTGTCTCAGTTCCCCATGTGTGAAAAGGTGATATTGATAATCCCTATTTCTTATGGTTGCTATGAAGAGTAAATGAAGTAATATGTATACAATACATACTATGTATTCATACTATGTATAATATGTATACAATACATACTATGTATGTATATATGTGTAATATATATCAAGTACGTGAACTAGCACCTAGGCATAGTACATGCTATAAGTGTTTCTAATGGTAGAGATGAAATATAGCCAACATTCCTAGAGACCTGATACCAGTTACCTCATTCAAGCCTGTAGACCACACTTGAGTGTAAGGGAATGAGTTCTTAGAGGCTAGCTTCTCTCTAAAGGAAGCTATTGGCCTCCCATTCCGCAATAGAGTTTATAATCAAGACAGTGGTTATGATTAGCATTAAGCTTTATTAGAACTGAGGGACACCTGGCTAGCTCAGTCAGTGGCACATGCAATTCTTATTTTCAAGGTTGTGAGTTTGAGCCCCACACTGGGTGTGTAGAGATTACTTAAAAAATAAAATCTTGGGATCCCTGGGTGGCGCAGCGGTTTGGCGCCTGCCTTTGGCCCAGGGCGCGATCCTGGAGACCCAGGATCGAATCCCACATCGGGCTCCTGGTGCGTGGAGCCTGCTTCTCCATCTGCCTGTGTCTCTGCCTCTCTCTCTTTCTCTCTGTGTGACTATCATAAATAAATAAAAATTTAAAAAAAAAAAAAAATTTTAAAAATAAAATCTTAAAAAAAATAAAAATAAAAAAATTAAAAAAAATCTTAAAAGAAAACATATTTATTGGAGCTGTATAATTGCATTGCTGGCATGTTTGCCTTGAATTGTTTCTATAGTTCTCTATATTAATCAGCTAGAGGAACTTTTTAAAGAAGTAGTAGATCTGGGGGTGCCTGTGTGGTTCAGTCTTTAAGCATCTGTCACTTAGTTTCAGCTCAGGTCACGATCTCATGGTTCATGAGATAAAGTCTGCTCAGTAGAGAGTCTGCTTGAAGATTCTTTCTCTCTGCACCTCCCCCACCTAGTTGAATAAATCTTTAAAAAGAAAAGAAGTAGTAGATCTGGGGACATCTGGCTGACTTGGTCAGAAGAGTATGCAACTCTTGATCTTAGAGTTGTGAGTTTGAGCCCCATGTTGGTTGTAGAGATTACTTTTAAAAAAAAGAAGTCATCGTAGTAGATCTCAAAAGCTGGATTTTATGAGCAGAATGTTTTTAACTTAAGTACCATATCCTTTGCATTCATCCATTTCAGATGGATAGAGATCTCATGGTAGGAAAGCTGGAAAGAGGCCTGTATACTCAGCAGAAAGTGGAGATACTAACAGCTCTCAGGAAACTTGGAGAGAAGGTACTCTATTTAATTTAATATATTAGAGATAAAGAAAAGTACAAAATAATGAATTTTGTACTGAACTTCTTGATCTGTGATCCAGCTTGTAGTCCTGAGACATTCTTAATGGTGTTTCTTAGGACCACTTATGAACATTTAAATCCACTCCCTTGAGCCTTGTTTTGTTTTGTTTAGCTGACTGCAGATGATGAGGCCTTCTTGTCAGCAAATGCAGGTGCTATACTCAGTCAATTTGAGAAAGTCTCTACAGACCTTGGTGAGTACCCTTGTATTTCTGAAAGCTGAGCATGCATTGCTCTATCTCACCTATGAGTGAGATAATAGGATGGCCTTTTCTTGAGTTTGGAGGTAAAACCAGAAGTATGTTATTGAGTTTATTTCCTAATACTTTTTGATTAAAAATAATTAAGTTAATATATTACTATATTAATGATAATTAAATTAATATATTACTAAGATATTAACATTTAAAAATATTTGTCAACTAAATATAAATGTATATATAAAAACAAATTACTCTAAAATTTTATATATTCTATTTCACATTTAAAGCTAGAGTAACGGGCAGCCCCGGTGGCTCAGCGGTTTAGTGCCACCTTCAGTCCAGAGTGTGATCCTGGAGACCCGGGATCAAGTCCCACCTCGAGCTCCCTGCATGGAGCCTGCTTCTCCCTCTGCCTGTGTCTCTGCCTCTCTCTCTCTCTCTCTCTCCTTGTGTCTCTCACGAATAAATAAATAAAATCTTGAAAGAAAGAAAGAAAGAAAGAAAGAAAGAAAGAAAGAAAGAAAGAAAGAAAGAAAGAAAGGAAAAGAAAAGAAAGCTAGAGTAAGGATTTGTTTTGTTTTTAATATTTATTTATTTGTTTATTCATGAGAGACACAGAAAGAGGCAGAGACACAGGCAGAGGGAGAAGCGGGCTCCCCGCAGGGAGCCCAATGCTTGACTTGATCCTTGGACAGGGAATCATGCCCTGAGCCCAAGGCAGATGCTCAACCACTGAGCCACCCAGGCGTCCCTAGAGTAAGGATTTGTAAGCAATAAATCACCCCGTGTATGTGAGTGTATGTGAGATGTTTGGGCTGGGGAAAGGAAATTGGGAATTGGCACTAGGAAGGTTTAGGGGTAATGCTCTAATAATAGAAGCTAATTTTCTTTTCTTTTTAAAGATTTTATTTATTTATTCATGAGAGACACAGAGAGAGAGAGAGGCAGAGACATAGGCAGAGGGAGAAACAGGCTCCATGCAGGGAGCCGGATGTGGGACTCCATCCTGAGACTCCAGGATCATGCCCTGGGCTGAAGGCAGGCTCTAAACTGCTGAGCCACCCAGGAGTCCGTATTTTCTATTTCAGTACCTATGGGATAGATTTTCCCCTCGTTACCTAGAACTGTAAATGTATTTGAAATAACCTTTTGTTTATTATGTGTCTTTCTCCTTAGGCTCTGGAGACAAAGTTCTTGCATTGGCAAGTTTTGAGGTTGAAAAAACAAAAAAATGACATGGTGTGGAGCTTGGGACATTGATCACATTCTTGCTATAAATGGCGTTTGTCTTCTAGGGATTTTGAATCACTTCAAAGAAATCAAAAGAGATTCTTGAAATGCACTGATAACCTAAGAAAAGGTGACAGAAAAACATACTTGTGTCTTCTGGTTATACCCTTCATCATTGTGCTTTGTGTAGGGCTGCCTGCCTGAGTCATCCTAGACTTCCTGGGATGAGGGACCCTTTGGACCCTATTCATTATAGCGGTGTGTTTGAGAGAGAGAACAGTAAACGGTTCCTCTGCCTGTTTTTATTAAGCTTCCTTGTTTTTAAGTGCTGATAGTAAATGAAAAGATGTGAACTAATGATTCTTCTCTGTTGATAATTTGTCCCTACTTATTGGATTGAATAGTGTACCAACATCAATAGACCTCATGAGCGGGCATAGAATTTTAGAGTTCTAAGTGATCTTAGAAATCGTTTTCATTTTATAAACAAGGAAATTGAGGCTCAGAAAGAGCAAGTTGACTTGCTTAAAGTCACATCCAAGACAGAGCTGGTGATAGACCTGGGTGTCCTGACTCTCAGCTTAGGGTCTGTTGAATTTTATTTCTGTATTTTGTGCTGTCTTTAAAAACCAATTAACACATATTTGGGCAAGTCTGTGTTTATGAAAATTCGATGTCCCAACAGAAAGTTGTCACTAAGGGACCATTCCCTAGCCTGTAAGGCCTCGGTATGAATGGGGCCCATTGTATCTCTGAGTTTTGAGCTTGGAACAATGGGAGCCCTGTTGAGAGTCTCCTGGAGTAACGTAACTTCCCGCTGTTGTTTCACCAGGAAAGCAATTGAAAGTGGCAGCTAGAGGCCCTCCCTGTGTGTGACCTCTTTGCTGAAACTCAGAGGGTGGGGACTGTAAACTATTATTTACTCTTCAGTTTTTGGAGAAACCCAAAATAAGTTATGAGGAAAAGCATACTCTTGAGTGTTTATGTTTCTCTGCATGCTCAAATATATAGATATCCTCATGCATATGTATGTTAGCTTATATTCTAGGCTCTGGCCACTATGTTTTTTCATGTATTTCTCAGTTTTCTTTTTCTTTGCACTTTATACAAATTAAAAACATTTTTAAAGCTTCTTGTATACTGTAAACTCTACTAGGTGCTCTGCCAACTGGACAGATTAGGGACCTCAGCTTCATTAATGCCTTATTTGGAACTTTTAATGGGTAACTTTTTATATATTGGTTTACCATGGTCAAAGACTCATTGAAATTGTAATGAACCAAGAAAAAGCAAATGACCTACAATTCACCTAGGACTTTATGGTCAATCATCATTATTTCATTATTCTTCATTTTTGTTTGTTTGTTTAAGTAATCTCTACACTTAGTATGGAGTTTGAACTCATGATCCCAAGATTAAGAGTTGCATGCTCCTCTGACTAAGCCTGCCAGGCAGGCACCCCTATTCTGCAAATTTTTTTTTTTCTGAATCAAGGTGAAACTTACTTAACATCAAATTCACCATTTTAAAGTATACAATTCAGAAATGTTTAGTACTTTCACAAATGTTGTGCAACCATCACCATCTCATTCCAAAACATTTTTACCACTCCAAAGGGAACCCCATGCCCATTAAGCAGTCACTCCCCATGCCCTTCTCATCCTAGCCCTCCAGCAACCACTAATCTGCTTTCTATCTCTAGATTTACCAATTCTGAATATTTCATCCCAATGGCATCATACAGTATGTGACCTTTTGTGTCTGGCTTCTTTCACTTGACATCATATTTTCAAGGTTAATCTAAGTTGTAGCACATGCCATTATTCCATTTAATGGATGAAAATATTTCCTTGTATGGATACCACCTTGTGCTTATCCACTTATCTCTTGAACATTGTTTTTTCCCACTGTTTTTGTTATTGCAAATAGTACTGCTATGAACATTTGTGTATTTGTTTAAATACCTGTTTTCAGCTCTTTTGGGTATATACCTAGAAATGGTATTGCTGTATGTATGTGTGTTTTGGGGGAATTTTTGTTTTGTTTTTAAGCCATAACAAAATTTCCCCTTCTCCTCTAGTAGTAGTATAAAGAAAATTAATATTTGGTAGGATAAAGAAAATTAGGAATATTTGGTATTTGAAAGGAGCCTAAATGAATCTGGAGTCCTTAATTTTGGTTTCCCTTTCTATAAGACTTTCTATAAGACTAACATCAGTGAAATATTTTGTCATTAATCATGTTAGTGTGTTCATTTTGTAAGTAATGATTAGTATCAACTTAAAATTAATCTTCCTTTAAAAGTTGCAAAGTTAAAAAAAAAGTTGCAAAGTTTGCAGTGCCTAGCAAGACCCTGTCATTTATGGCCATCTGACCTTTGGTAGGTTACTTAATCTTTTGAGCCTCATTTTCCTCTTCTGTTCAATGCAGATAAGTGGGTACGACCTACCTACCACATAGGATTTCTGTGGTTTCCCTTCTCACCCTTAATGCAGAGAGAAGTTTTGGAGCTAATCTACCATTTAACAGTGCTTTCAATGGCCATATGATGTATTTTGTTCCACAAATTTGGTATAACTCAAAAATAAATTGAAAAGTGAATAATTTGAAAATTCTGTACATTTACATTTATTAAATGATTTGCAAACTATGTTTCCTGTTCATATTTTACTATATTTAATCTTCTAGTTTTTTACACTTCTTGAGAGGTTTCAGACTCCAATAACTAATGCAAGGCAGCTAACTTTTTGATATCCTTAGGTCAAGCTAATATTTTAATGAGAATTCCTGCATTTTTCAAAGACGGATTGAAGCAGAAGCAAATGTATAACTGGGCTGTTTAATGAAAGTTAGTAATTTAATAATACAACAATTTTTAGGGGCACCTAGCTGGCTCAGTCTTTAGAGTGTGCAACTCTTGATCTCGGGGATGTAAGTTCAAGTCCCACACTACATATATACATTACTTAAAAATAAAGTCTTTTAAAAAGTAAAACAATTTCTGTGTTTCAGTGCTTTATTTTTTCCTGTGAGTTGGTAAGAGAGGTATGCTAGGTGGGTGGTAGAGGAGGAAACCAAGCTGTGGAATGAGCTGTCCCCAGGAAAGAGTTGGAGTTGAGACAGATAGATCATTAACTTTGATTGTTAGGCCTTTTTTGAAGACAAGTCAGCCAAAGAACGGTCATCTTAGGCAAAATAAGAGACTGTACAAGTCTACCACTGGATGGTATCTTATTACAGTGAATGATGGATAGTTTGAAATTATTACAGAAAAAATAAACCCAGACCATTTCAACCACTTTCCTGTTCCTTCCTCCACCCCAGACCCCCCTTACTCTATTCATTACTAAGAATGCTCTTCTTTGCCTCTCAAAATGTTTTTCAGCATTAATATGTAAATTAAAACTGTCAGCATTCGCACAGACCCCCAAGAACAAGCCTTAATTGCTTCCAGTCTGTTTGGCCCTGGAATTAAAGAGTTAGAAACTGGGTTAACTAGTATTTAATATATTTTTTTTGTATTTAATATTTTCTTTAAGTTGCAAGAAGCAGGTTAAAAATAAGGCTCTTCTAGATATTCCCCTAGAGTGTAGTCTTTTAATACCCTAACACTTTCTTTCTGAAGTCCCTTTCCCCGCCATACTGCCATTCTAGCAGCAAAGAGACGACACTAAGCTGCTGAAAGCCTCCTGAAACAGGGCTCGCCATTGGCCACGTTCTTGAGCTCACAGCGGAGTGTCTGCAGTCCACGCCAAGGACCCGGGAAGTTTGTGGCTGCTGGGCTGCCCTTTGGAAACTTCATAGTGCTTGATTGTTTTCCTCTGGGAAGACCACATTTGTTATGCTCCCAGACAATGGACTGCAATTAAAAACAACTAAAGTAAAAAATTATTTTCTGTAAAGGTGAAGGAGAGTCACCAGCTTTGGGTTTTGTGGTGATTGTTGAGTAAAGAGAAAGATAATGTAGGTAAGGATTCTTTCTAAGATAAATGCAGCAGCCACAGATCCTCTGCCTCTAATTTCTGGCAATCTGGGGAACTTTGGAAGCCTTCCCACAAGAACCTCTAACTTTGTGTTACAGTCATAATTTCAATACATGATTTAAGTGCTTAAGTTACCTCGATTACGTATGTTTAAAACGTGAGTAGTTCAGGTACTATTCTTTGTTAATGCTAAATTGTCATGCGGGGCTCTTCTTTCCTATTAGAGGAGTTTAAGGGTTTTATTTATTTATTTGTTTATCTATCTATTTATGGTTTGTGTGAAAACCTGGTTCCTTCAGGCCTAGCATCACTCCTCCAATACTCATAAATCAGGCCAGGTTGAAACTGAGGCAGTTATCTGCACAAGTAATCAAAGAGGTAGGTAATTAGGTAAAAGGCAAGTATTTGGCCTAAATCAGATTATAACCAATTGCCTAAACCCTGTGATTTGACTATGATCTTGCCTTGGGGTACCTGGGTGGCTCAGTAGGTTAAGCATCTGCCTTTGGCTCAGATCACCATCCCAGAGTCCTGGGATCGAGCCCACATCAGGCTCCCTACTCAGCGGGGAGTCTGCTTCTCCCTCTCCTACCCCTCCGCCTGTTCATGCTCTCTTTCTCTAAATAAGTAAAATCTTTTAAAAAATAATTTAGATTTGGTTTATAAAGTGCTGAGCTTATACTTTTTAAAGATTTTATTAATTTATTCATGAGAGACAGAGAGAGAGAGGCAGAGACATAGGCAGACGGAGAAGCAGGCTCCATGCAGGGAGCCCGATGTGGGACTTGATCCCGGGACCCCTCGGTCACACCCTGAGCCGAAGGCAGATGCTTAACCGCTGAACCACCACCGGGGTGTCCCTATACTCTTTTATTTAAATATTTTGTGTCATATTTACTCAGGAAAGGAGCCCCTATACTTTTGGAACAAACAGGTAAAATCTCAGTCCCTTGGCCTCAGTCTTGTGGCCTTTCTTTTCATTCTGTCTTCTAGGAGTATTAGTAGATTGTTCCTCTGCAAGAAAATATGAGCAAGAGGGCAGCCCCGGTGGCGCTGCGGTTTAGCGCCGCCTGCAGACCAGGGCGTGATCCTGGATACCTTGGATCGAGTCCCACATCAGGCTCTCTGCATGATGCCTGCTTCTCCTTCTGCCTGTGTCTCTGGCGCTCTCTCTCTCTCTCTCTCTCTAAATAAATAAATAAAATCTTTAAAAAAAAAAGAAAGAAAGAAAATATGAGCAAGATTCTGTATAAAGGAGTACATATAGACATACCAAATCTATTTCCAGCCTCAGAAAGGAAAACGTGGACTCTGTCTTTAACTTGTGAGCTTGGTGGAGAAATGAGGGATGAGTGCATGCTCACTCCTGTGCATGCCTCTCTTCTGGGGTCTGACTGGACCAGTGGCATGTCTGCTCCCATAAGGCACTTACGACCTCCCACGGTGCTGCTCTTGCCAGAGTGGGAGGTTGACTATGCCAGGTTAATTCTGTTACAATCGAAGCACTGGGCAAATTGTGCACTCTAGGCCCTTTTGGTTTGAAAAACTCAAAATGTGCTTTTTTTGGTGAAGATTAGGATTTGAGATTGGAGAGAAGAAAACTTTGTTTTAAGATTTTATTTATTCATTCATGAGAGACACAGAGAGAGAGAGGCAGAGACACAGGCAGAGGGAAAAGCAGGCTCCATGCAGGGAGCCTGACGTGGGATTCGATCCTAGATCTTCAGAATCACAACCTGGGCAGAAGGCGGCGCTAAACCGCTGGGCCCCCCGGGGCTGCCCAAGAAAACATATTTTGAAAAATCTTCACAGTAATTACCATGTGGGAGCAAGGACAGTTTCTATCTGCTACCTCTTCTGACTATGATGTCATTTCTACTTTCCTTAGACATTTTCTGAGCACTGATATATGCCAGACACATTGCTTCGGTTTCTTTTGTTAAATTTTCTTTTCTTTTTTATTTATTTTTTAAGTAGGCTCCATGCCGGCACTGACCCCAACATGGTGCCTGAACTCATAACCCTGAGACCAAGGCCTGAGCTGACATCAAGAGTCAGATGCTTGGGACGCCTGGGTGGCTCAGAGATTGAGTGTCTGCCTTCAACTCAGGGCGTGGTCTGGGAGTCCCAGGATTGAGTCCCACATCAGGCTCCACGCAGGGAGCTTCTCCCTCTGCCTGTGTCTCTGCCTCTGTGTGTGTGTCTCTCATGAATAAATAAATAAAGTCAAAAATAAATAAATAAATAAATAAATAAATAAATAAATAAAGTCTTTAAAAAAAAAAGAAGAAGAGTCAGATGCTTAACTGACTAAGCCACCCAGGCGTCCCATTAAGTTTTTTTTCCATTAAATTTTCTAATTTGGATATTGGATAGAGTCTTTTTTTAAAAAAAAATATTTTTTTAAACTTACTTATTTAGAGAGAGAGTCAGGGGAGGGGCAGAGGGAGAAGGAGAGAATCTCCAGCAAACTCTGTCCTGAGAGCAGAGCCTGACTCAGGGCTCCATCCCAGGACCCTGAGATCATGACCTGAGCTGAAACCAAGGGTCAGATGCTCAACTAACTGAGCCACTCCTAGTGTCTTTTTTTCTTTCTTTTTTCTTTTCTTTTCTTTTTCTTTTGAATGACTCTTTAAGGGGCGCCTGAGTGACTCAGTCGGTTAAACATCTGCCTTGGCTCAAGTCATGATCTTGGGGTCCTGGGATCAAACCGTGTGTTCTGCTTCCTGCTCAGTAGGGAGCCTGCTTCTCCTTCTCCCTCTGTCCCTCCCTCTGCTGCGCCTCCTGCCTGAGCTCCCTCTCTCTTTCTCAAATAAATAAATGCAATCCTTAAAAATAATAATAATTAAATGGAGGCATTGTATTTGGTTTGACTAAGAGAAGCTCCTGTTCATATTCTAGATATGTGATGTAATAAGAAATTAAGATCATAAAATTAACTAGAAGTGTCTAATGTGGGGAAAAGCCTACATTTGTTACTTTTGTTTTTTCCTTTCCTGGAAGTGAGAAAAATTTCTTTTTCTTTTTCTATTATATTTCCTTTTAATGATATAAGTTCTGCTAAGGAGATCTTATAATAATAAATGACCCAAGACATTCTACTGAAAGAATGTTACTGAGTTTATGGGAATTCGTGTGTATTATAGTCTGTCTCAGCAGGGTGTTATTAGCTGCAGAAATGGAAGGCATATTAAAACTAGTCCCTTTATCTTTTCCAGACACTGTAGCCCGTTTAGCATGCTGTTTCTGTGTGTCTCTTACTCTAAAAAGAAATTAAATGGAAATTGCCTGCTCAAAGTTGTTTTTAAAAGTCACAATGTGTCACCTGTATGCTTGCTTGAGGACTCCCTGCCTCCTGTGAGCCTGTCTTTTCTTTCCTAAGAAAGCTTTTCTACTTATTAGTGAAATAAGTGTCCCTTTCCGTTCTGCCTGTAGTTAGCCACCAATTAGTAAGATGAGCAGAAATGCTCGCATGCTGAGCTGGTGCTAGCAGGCATGGGAGAAGCTGACACTACTTCATGGTACAAGCTATATAAGCACCGTTTTATCTCCCAGGAGAGGTTCTCAATAGGTTTGGTCTACCCCCTAGAGCCTGGAGCTATTTCAGTCTTAACTACTCATTAAAGTCAACCTAAGATATTGCAAAAGCCTTTGGGTTCTTTAAAGTGAATTGCCTCCACTTGAATTCAGCCAAGAATAGTTCACTTTTACTCCCCAGGGCTACTTCCAACTTAACTTGAACTTTCCCCTCAGCCTTAAACCCCACCAAAAATGTTGATGCCCCTAACAAGCCTCACTTCTTATTAAAGACTCAGGACAATTGCTGAGAATACATGCCTAACTGCTAAAGCGGTGCCCAAGAATATGAGATAAGAAAATCAGGGCTTTGGGGGAAAAAATAGATTTTCTTTTTCCCTCAAAAAATAAATTATTTTTTAATGCAAAAACAAAATTACATCTAAACATTGATGAGAGTACATAGCACTGTGCCAGACCCATCCATCATTAATTAGGTGCCTACTATGACTTTCTCTCCTGTCCATTTGGAGCCCATTGTAGAATTGGTAGCTTTGGAGCAACTGGCAGAAATGGGAGAGTTCCTGGGCAAGGCAGAGCCAGCCCTGACAGGAAGAAACTCCTCTTAACGTTTACAGAGAAGTAAGTGCAAAAGGGGGCTGATTTATTTCTGGAAACTTGTAAAAATCATTCATCTTTGCATCCATAGAACCAGTGAAAAAACTGAGGTCAAGGACCCGGTTTTGTGAATGATCAAAGTAATTCTAGACTAAAAACATACTAGTTTATACCCTACCCCTGAAAGTCTTCAGGAAAATTAAAACAGTCGTTTGGGGGCTAAAGCAATGTGACTTAGGGTGAGGAAAACAATAGGCTCTACCATTTATTTGGTTTCCATCAGAATGGGAAATGCCTTGA
The DNA here is from genome assembly GCF_003254725.2 of Canis lupus dingo. NCBI lineage: Eukaryota > Metazoa > Chordata > Mammalia > Carnivora > Canidae > Canis > Canis lupus. The sequence continues at coordinate 63,247,234 of NC_064247.1, read as the reverse complement.
TCATACCCACTTTGTTATGTTGGAATATTACTCACCATTCATGGGCTTAACCATGAGACTGGATGTGGCCAATGGAATGTTTATGGATATGACTTCTGGAGATGTCTTCCATGTGCATCCACAGTTCAGCTTGGCACTCCTGTATTTTTGTCATCATAAAAGGAATGTGTCTTGTGTAGCCTCTGGTCTAAGGAGAATGAGGAGACATGTGGAACAGACTTAATCCCATCTTGCTGCTAAACCCTGCTGATCCCAGCTCAGATCGGCAGAGTTGGTCAACCCACAACCTGAAGTAGGCCCCACACCAGGCAGACGTCTGAGCAAAAAATATAAATGCTTGTTTCTGCCATTGAGTTTTGAGGGTTTTTTTTAATGCATTGACTGATACATCATTTTTTAAAAAGATTTTATTTATTTGAGAGAGAGAGCATGAGCAGGGGGATGGGGAGGGACAGAGGGAGAAACAGACCCCCTGCTGAGCAGGAAGCCCAAAGCAGGGCTCAATCCCAGGAACCCAGGATCCCAGGATCCTGACCTGAGCCAAAAGCAGTTACTTAACCCTCTAAGCCACCCAGGCACCCCTGATACACCATTATTGTTCTATTTTAGTCCATTCTCCAAGTTAAAGTCATAGTTCTCTATTTATTTGATAGAGCATGGGTAAGTGAGTAAGGGGGAAGGCAGAGGGAAAGAATCTCAAGCAGGCTCTCCTCTCAGCATAGAGCCCTATTTGGGTCTCAATCTCACAACCCTGAGATCACGACCCCGAGATCATGAGCCGAAATCAAGAGTTGGATGCTTATGGGACGCCTGGGTGGCTCAGTGGTTGACCATCTGCCTTTGGCTCAGGGTGTGATCCCATGGTCCTGGGATGGAATTCCACATCGGGCTCTCTGCATGAACCCTGCTTCTCCCTCTGCCTATGTATGTCTGTCTGTCTCTCTCTCTCTCTCTCTCTCTGTCTCTTATGAATAAATAAATAAAATCTTTTTTTAAGAAAAGAGTTGGACACTTAACCAACTGCGCTCCGTAGACACAAACCCACCATATCACATCCTTGTTTAAACCTCTCAGAGGTTCCTATTTTGGAATAAAGACCAAATGTTAAAAAAAAAAAAGACCAAATGTTTAGCATGATCTATAAAGTCCTGTGTCATCAGTGCCTGGCCTCTTTCTCCATCACTCTGCACTCCAGCCACCCAGCCTTCTCTCGGTTGTTTGATATCACCATGCTGTCTTTTCTCCCCATGACCTCTTCATGGACCTGTCCCTGTGTGTGCTAACCTCTCCTCCCCACCCTTTGCTTAGTTAATGCCTAGTTAAGTGAAGGCTTAAATGTTACATTGCCAAGGAAGTTCTTGACCCTAATGAAAGGTTAGATTATCAATAATATGGTCTCACATCCTGTTGTATTTCAGCTTTTAGCACTTAACTATAATGCGGTGAATTGTTTTTTTTTTTAAGATTTTATTTATTTATTCATGAGAGACACACAGAGAGAGGGGAGCAGGCCCCATGCAGGGAGCCCAATGTGGGACTCAATCCTGGGACTCCAGGATTACACTCTGGGCCAAAGGCAGGCGCTAAATGCTGAGCCACCCAGGGATCCCTATAGTGGCGGTGAATTACTCATTTGTTCAACTCAGCTTATGCATCATGAGGGCAAGGACAAATATTTGTCTGATTTGCCGCATTATCCCCTGCTGAGTGCAATGGTGTGCACCTGGGAGGCTGCTAATAGTTCTTGAATGAGTGAGTATAGAGACTGCTTGAACAAAAGTCAGGGGCACAGAATAGGTCACATGTGATGTTGATGAAGATCTAAATCCATTCAACTGAAATATCCTGTAAGGACTTGGTGTAAGAGAGTATGAATATTTGAATATTGCAACAAGGTAAGAAAAAAAAAAAAAGACACCTGCTAAGGAAAGAGTCTCTTGTTAGTCATAGAGCCAGGCTGCTTATAAAGAGAGTTGGATTTCTAAATGTGATGGTATTAGAAATGAAAACTCTGATTATAAGAGGGAATGTCAGGGCACCTGGGTGGCTCAGTCATTAAGCATCTGCCTCTACCTCAGGTCATGATCTCAGTGTCCTAGGATCAAGCCCCACATCAGGCTCTCTGCTCAGTGGGGAATCTGTTTCTCTCTCTCTCTCTCTCTCTCTGCTCCTTCCCCCCGCCTTGTGTTCTCTAATAAATAAAAAATTTAAAAAGAGGAAATGTCATTGGCAGAGGAACTGACAATATGGGAAGGTTTTGGACTGTACTAGAACCACCAATGAGTTTCAAGCAAGTGAAGATAGTCTTAGAATTTGAAAATAAAAATCCATGTCCTTTTGTATTCACAGCTTTGAGGTTCTTAGCTTTTTTATTTTATTTATTTATTTATTTTTTATTTTTTTTTTTTATTCATGAGAGACACAGAGAAAGGCAGAGGGAGAAGCAGGCTCCGTGCAAGGAGGACTTGATCCCAAGACCCCGGGATCATGATGTGACCCAAAGGCAGACACTCAACCACTGAACCACCCAGGTGCCCCAGGTTCTTAGCTTTTTAAATCATGTCACAGTTCATCTAAGAGAGAGAAACTGTTCTAGGTATCATAACATATACAGAGAAAAACTAAAACATACCAGGAATGACATGAGCTTTGAAATTTGAAGTGAGAATCTCATGAAGGTTTCAGACCAAAGTACAAAGGAAACAAAATCAGGGTGGAGGGAGCTTCAACTTTCCGGTTTCAATGTCCTTACCCCCTTATGAGCAATGAGAGACACATCTCGAGGGGAGCCTTGGAACTCATCGCCTCGGGGGATTCTTTAGCACCTGCAAAGATCCTGCTGAGCACCCCTGCCCTGCCCTTGTGCCATCACTGAAAGGAGGCTATGGAAGCCATTTCACTGTCCTGTCCCCATTTATCAGTAACATACACAAGTATAAGCTAAGTGGTCTTTTCTTTTAAGGAAAAAAAGTGGTAAAGAATTTTTAAAAATTATTTAGCTACAAAGTATCTCAGTCTATTTCCCTTGGCTCTATTGCTTGCACTAATTAAAATGGTTTCAACAGAGTGCAGCTTCCTTTTTTTTTATTTTCTGCCTGTGTTGGCTCTCATGTTCTTTGCTTAAATAATTAATAATCATTACTATCTGTTATGCAGCATGTGGGAAAAGAGTGAGTAATCTTGGATCCCAGGACATTTGCACCATGCCTGTCCCCTTTGCATAAGCTTTCATTTGATGCTCTTCATTAGCTGGCACCAGGGTGTACATTTGCTGCCCTCAGCCTTCAGTGTTTATTAACTATAAAAAAGAGCCCCATCTGATTCACCAGCTGGGGACAAATACTGCTGATGGGAAGTAATTTCCCGGAAGAACAGAAATGAAGAAAGTGAGAGGAGGGGGATGTGGAGAAGAGAAACCCACAAAATTCATTTAGATTGAGCAATCTTTGCTGGCCCAAAATGCAAAATCTAAGTGTCTGTCACAGTACCACAAAGGCAGACATTGGTGTCACAAACAGCAAAGGGTTCAAGGAGACTCGCAGGAAACATGAATTTGAAAAAGGAGGTTTTATGGTCTCAGATAGGTTTGAGAATTTCTACTCTTACGACAGTGCAGGTAGGAGCAAAGCTAATATATTTCATATTAACAGGCCCTTCTACTTGTTTGCAAAAATAAACTGCTGGGCAGTCTGTACCTCAATAGGGCGGGGAACTGCCAGTCAGGAATGGTCTTTAGCCTCACCCTGAGTATCCTGGGAGCATTGCAAAACCTACTGATAGAGAGCGTGTTGGAATGCGCCGGGAGAAAGAGCTGTTTTATTGCTTTTTCCCAGAGAGTAAAGGCTATTTGCTTTTAGGAAGGGTAATTTTTTATACTTAGTTGGATGATAACCAGCAAGGGTGGGGGAAGGTGATAAACAGACTCGTATGCTTAAAGGCTTATTAGCTGAGTGTTTGGATCCAAAGTGAAGTCTTATGTCTGTCTTTACTAAGTGATTGGAATGCTTTTGCACAGACAAAATGCAAGACTTGTTGGTCTATCAAAATACTGAGCCAAAGAAACGAATAATCATGTCTTTCTCTTGTTTCCAAGTGCAATACAAGCAGGGTTCTGAGATTTAGGAGGATCCACCCATGCAGAAACCAATGCTCTGGGGACAGGTTGGCAGAGAACCAGATGTTCACAGCTGCCCGTAGCCCACTCATGACACAAAATATGTATATTCACTGATCTACAAAATGCTTTCATCATTGTGTTTAATAATTCCTTACTATCTCCCAAGTAAAATTAGATGACAAGTTATCTGCCAAAATGAAACAAAGGAGGATGGCACATGACTGTAGCACTCCTTGTCTGCTGAGCACTCACCCCCTTATCACTCTCTGTCCTCAGAAAACTTAGAGCTTGGGATGCCTTGCTGGCTCAGCGGTTGAGCGTCTGCCTTTGGCTCAGAGCGTGATCCCAGGGTCTGGGATCGAGTCCCACATCGGGCACCCTGCGTGGAGCCTGCTTCTCCCTCTGACTGTGTTTCTGCCTCTCTCTCCCTGTGTCTCTCATGAATAAATAAATAAAATCTTTAGAAAAAAAAAAAAAGAAAACTTAGAGCTCTACCAAACATAAACAGGAAGATAAATATTGGAACCAAGGCAAAAGATAAATTTTTAAAATTTTACTTATTTATTCATGATAGACACAGAGAGAGAGAGAGAGAGGCAGAGAAACAGGCAGAGGGAGAAGCAGGCTCCATGCAGGGAGCCTGACAGGGGACTTGATCCCTGGTCTTCAGGACCAGGCCCTTGGCTGAAGGTGGCGCTAAACCACTGAGCCACCAGGGCTGCCCAGCAAAAGACAGATTATTTAACTTCCTATCTTACTGGAAATTATTAATTAACATTGAAAATTTGGCTTTCAAAACACAAAAAGAATTGGTACTCGTTTTTCTTTACTACCATACCTCTGCCCTATTTATTATTTTTTTTAGATTTATTTATGATAGACATAGAGAGAGAGGGGCAGGGGAGAGAGGCAGAGACACAGGAGGAGGGAGAAGCAGGCTCCATGCCGGGAGCCCGATGTGGGACTCGATCCCGGGACTCGATCCAGGGACTCGATCCCGGGACTCTGAGCCACCCAGGGATCCCCTACCTCTGCCCTATTTAATGCAAAGTCTCTTCCTTTCTCTCCCATTCTGGTTTTGTACCTGCTAAACTCAGAGGCAGGAAGACCATCTTATAGGGTCAAACTTGAGGACCATTCTTGGCACAACTGCTTCAGAAAGCTCTCCTTCCCTCAAGTCTGCTGTGGCTCTGCTGTTGTTTCATACTTGGCCTAAACTTTTTACTATTATAGTTATCCCTTGGGTAGACAGAATAGAGATTTTTTTGCTGTGGAAAGCAAGTATTTAAAAATACGTACAAGGGCGCCTGAGTGGCTCAGTCAGTTGAGCATCCAACTGTTGATTTTTGCTCAGGTCATGATCTCAGGGTTGTCGGATAGAGCCCCACATCGGGTTCCAGGAGCTCAGCGTGAAGTCTGCTTGGGTTTCTCTCTCCCTCTGCCCCTCCCGCTTGTGCTGTCTTTTCTAGAAAATGCATAAAGAAATCTTTAAAAAATAAGAATAAGGATACATAGATGTCTGGGAGCACAGAGAGGCCCTCCCCAAAGCTGAAAGGATAGAATACAGAATCATAGGGGCACCTGGGTGGCTCAGTAGTTGAGTGTCTGCTTTTGGCTCAGGTTATGATCCCAGGGATCGAATTCCGCATCAGGTTCCCCACAGGGAGCCTGCTTCTCCCTGTGCCTGTCTCTGCCTCTCTCTGTGTGTCTCTCGTGAATAAATAAATAAAATATTTTAAATAAATAAATAAATAAATAAAAATATAAATAAATAAATACTAAATAAATAAATAAATAAATAAATAAATAAAATACGGACTCATAAATGTAATGACTGAAGAGTGAGGAGAGGGTTGATAGCCTTGGGGTTGGGGGTGGAGCTAGGCAAGTAGGAGTGGCTGCCCAATGGAAGGGATAGTCCTGGATGAGGTATCTACCTGGGTTTTATTTATTTATTCATGCAACAATAATTAGGTGGGCATCTGCATATGCCAGATATTGTGCTAGGTGAGAGGGTTTGCAGTGACATCCTTGCCCTCCTGAATTTATGCAGGCCATGCTGGACTGGGGCTAGCGTAGGTTAGGAAAAGTCTCCTTTAAGAAGACCAAGTAGGGGATCCCTGGGTGGGTCATTGGTTTAGCGCCTGCCTTTGGCCCAGGGCGTGATCCTGGAGTCTCCAGACGAGTCCCACATCAGGCTCCCTGCATGGAGCCTGCTTCTCCCTCTGCCTGTGTCTCTGCCTCTCTCTCTATGTGTGTCTCTCATGAATAAATAAAAAAAAAATTTTTTTAATGAAGACCAAATATTCAGAGGCACCCAGACGGCTCAGTCAGATAAGCATCTGCCTTGGGCTTAAGTCATGATCTCAGGGTCTTGGGATCAAGCCCTGCATGCATTGGGCTCCCTGCTGAGCAGGGAATCTGCTTCTCCCTCTCCCTCTGCCTCCTCCCACCTGCTCATGCTCATGCTCATGCTCACTCTCAAATAAATAAATAAAATCTTTTTATTTATTTAAAATTTTTTTAAGATTTTATTTATTTATTCATGATAGACACAGAGAGAGAGAGAGAGAGAGGCAGAGACACAGGCAGAGGGAGAAGCAGGCTCCACGCAGGGAGCCTGATGCAGGACTTGATTCCAGGTCCCCAGGTTCACAACCTGGGCTGAAGGCGGCGCTAAACCACTGAGCCACCCGGGCTGCCCATAAATAAAATCGTAAAAAAAAAAAAAAAAAAGGCAGCCCCGGTGGCGCAGCAGTTTGGCGCCGCCTGCAGCCTGGGGTGTGATCCTGGAGACTCGGGATCGAGTCCCACATCGGGCTCCCTGCGTGGAGCCTGCTTCTCCCTCTGCCTGTGTCTCTGCCCCTCTCTCTGTGTGTCTATGAATAAAAAAATAAAATCTTTAAAACAAAACAAAACAAATATTCAGTCAGGTGAAGGAGGGAGAAGTGGAGAAGAACCACCCAGGCAAAGGGAACGGCACACTCAGAAGTTGTGAAGCAGGGATCCCTGGGTGGCGCAGCGGTTTAGCGCCTGCCTTTGGCCCAGGGCGTGATCCTGGAGACCCGGGATCGAATCCCACGTCGGGCTCCCGGTGCACGGAGCCTGCTTCTCCCTCTGCCTATGTCTCTGCCCCCCCCCCCCCCCCCGTGTGACTATCATAAATTAAAAAAAAAAAAAAAAGAAGAAGTTGTGAAGCACGACGTAGTACCCTGTGGTCACGGAACAGGCAGAAAGCCTATATGTGGCTGGAGCCCAGTCAGCCAAAGGGGTTCAAGACCAGGCTGGCGTCAGATGACACAAGGCCTTGTAGCCATGGTACAGAATTGGAACTTCATCACGAAAATGAAGAGAAATCGAGGATCCTTGGGTGGCTCAGAGGTTTAGCGGCTGCCTTTGGCCCGGGGCGCGATCCTGGAGACCCGGGATCCAGTCCCACGTCGGGCTCCTGGCATGGAGCCTGCTTCTCCCTCCTCCTGTGTCTCTGCCTCTCTCTCTCTCTAGTCTATCATGAATAAATAAATAAATAAATCTTAAAAAAGAAAATGAAGAGAAATCATTGAATAGCAGAGGACTGACGCAATTGGTAACTTTTATTTTTTATTTTATTTACTTATTAATGAGAGAGAGAGAGAGCCAGAGACATAGGCAGAGGGAGAAGCAGGCTCCATGCAAGGGAGCCTGATGAAGGACTCAATCTCAGGACCCCAGGATCATGCCCTGAGCCAAAGGCAGACACTAAACTGCTGAGCCACCCAGGGATCCCATGATTGGTAACTTCTAGGGACAATGGAGTTGGGGTGGTAGGGAAAGGCTGAAGGAGAGAGCTCTTGGGAGTTATTGTTGGAGTCAGGATGAGAGTTGATGATGGGTTAAGAGAAGTAGAGGTGGTGGGAAGCAGGGAGATTCAACATAGGGTTTGGCGGTGGAAGTGACAGGAACTGGTTATGAGGGATAAAGGAGACCCAGTGAGTCAAGGACACACTTAAGCTTCTGGTGCAAGCAACCAGGTGGGGTGTGGTGGCAGTTACTCAAGGTGGGAAGCACTAGGGGAGACGCTGATCTGGGGACCTACTAGGTGTGAGATGGTGTGAGCAGAGCTGGTGCAAAGTCTACTGAAATTGTGGAATGCTATTAGAGGTCTCTCTTCTTCTCTACCAGTTCCCCTTCCCTCCTTCCAAATATTGGTCCCTTTCTTTTTCTTTTTTTAAGATTTTATTTATTTATTCATGAGAGACAGAGAGAGGGAGAGGGTGGCAGAGGGAGAAGCAGGCTCCCACGGAACAGGGAATCTGATGCAGGACTCGATCCCAGGACCCTGGGATCACGACATGAGCCGAAGGCAGACGCTCTCCCACTGAGCCACCCAGGCGTCCCAATATTGGTTCCTTTCTGTCTTGTAACATTGCCTTATTCTTTCAGAGTTTTCCATGTAGTGTGTGGAAGATGATCTAATATTTTTGAGGTCATATCCTTCTAACTCTGGATCCAATAGGAAAGAGAGCTTCCCTTCATATCCAATTCAGAAAGTTTTAGGGAAGGACTCCAGTTGGCTCAATGTAGGACACATCCTGCTTTTTAGCTAGCAGTCAAGAGAATGTACTGGTCCAACTTGGGTCCCATGTCTCCCCTGTTTATTTTTTTGTGGAGAGAAGAGGACAGAATACTGTCTTTGATAACCTCATCAGGAAAGGGGAGGGGGGATCCCTGGGTGGCGCAGCAGTTTGGCGCCTGTCTTTGGCCCAGGGCGCGGTCCTGGAGACCCGGGATCGAATCCCACGTCAGGCTCCTGGTGCATGGAGCTTGCTTCTCCCTCTGCCTGTGTCTCTGCCTCTCTCTCTCTGTGTGTGTGACTATCATAAATTAAAAAAAAAAAAAAAAGGAATGGGGGAGGGGCTGAGGGGTGGAGAAGCTGGGGGTGGATGGTAGGCAGGAGCAGTTTCCCAAGTGGACAGTGCCTGGCTGTCAGAACTAACAGATGTTTCCTACGTTCTAAACCTTCAGTGTTTCATTCTACCATCTTACAGATGGGTGGAAGCCCAAGTCAATCCTGAACTAATACTGTTGTCTAAAGGAAGAATTTTCCAACTCTGAGTTGATAGGGTAGTTGAGGGACTGACCGTGATGATGAGCGTAGTGTAACTTTGGACAATAAAAACAACAGATTTGTGAAACATTTGAAAAAAGGAAAAGCATCCATTATTTCACACAGACACGTCTCCATTTTATGCATTCTGTTCCTACCTTAATCCTTAAGCATATATCTTTTTTAAAAATGTATGTGGGCAGCCCGGGTGGCTCAGCGGTTTAGCGCCGCCTTTGGCCCAGGGCCTGATCCTGGAGACCCAGGATCGAGTCCCGCATTGGGCTCCATGTATGCATTTGCGGCACCTGAGTGGTTCAGTGGGTTAAGTGGCTGCCTTTGGCTCAGGTCATGATCTCAAGATCTTGGAATTGAGCCTCACATCAGGGGCTCCCTGCTCCAAGGGGAGCCTGCTTCTCCTTCTCCCTCTTCCTGCTGCTCCACCTGTTTATGCTCCCGTGCTCTCTCTCTCTCTCACTCAAATAAACAAAATCCTTAAAAATAGTATGCATTTATACATTGTGTCTTGAATACCAAGCAATTTTTTCAGTTTTAATTCATTTGTTTAAATATCAATATTTACATAAAATAATTTGAATATGCACATTTTTTGCATTGGCTTTACTGGGAAACATGAAGGATCAGCTGGTACACTGTATTGGCAAATATTCAGCCCTTGCCATGGGCATAGTAGCCTGGATAGTAGTAGGGAATACAGACATGACTAAGACCTATTTCTGGCCTTTGAGTTCATAATCTCATGATTTTAATTTTTATAAAGATTTTATTTATTTATTTATAGAGACAGAGAGAGAGGCAGAGAGACACAGGCAGAGGGAGAAGCAGGCATCATACAGAGAGCCTGACATGGGACTCGATCCAGTGTCTCCAGGATCAAGCCCTGGGCTGCAGGTGGCGTTAAACCACTGCGCCACGGGGGCTGCCCTCATGATTTTAATTTTAATTAAAGTATATCTCATTTTGATAAAATTAAAATATTCCTCAATTGTAACTAAAATAATTATTAACTGAAAAGAGTCATATGGACATTACAGAATATAAACACAATAAAGTAAAAAAAAAGTTATCCCATATCCTTCTTGCATAGGGATGGGAAAGAAAAAAATGTTGAGGGATCCCTGGGTGGCGCAGCGGTTTAGCGCCTGCCTTTGGCCCAGGGCGCGATCCTCGAGACCCCCGAAATCGAATCCCACATTGGGCTCCCCCCACATCGGGCTCCCAGTGCATGGAGCCTGCTTCTCCCTCTCCCTATGTCTCTGCCTCTCTCTCTCTGACTATCATAAATAAATTCAAAAATTTTAAAAAGAAAAAAATGTTGAAAATGAGACCACTATTTTTTTTTAAGATTAAAAAAAAAAAAAAAGGGCAACCCGGGTGGCTCAGGGGTTTAGCGCCGCCTTCATCCCAGGGTGTGATCCTGGAGACCCCGGATTGAGTCCCACGCTGGGCTCCCTGCATGGAGCCTGCTTCTCGCTCTGCGTGTCTCTCAGGAATAAATAAATAAAATCTTAAAAAAAAAAAAGATTTAAAAAATTATTTGGTAGAGAGAAATGCGCAGGCACGGGGAGCGGCAGAGGGAGAGGGAGAAGCAGGCTCTTTGCTGAGCAGGAAGCCCATGCAGGGCTGAATTCCAGGACTCTGGGATCATGACCTGAGCCCAAGGCAGACCCTCAACTGGTGGAGCCCCCCGGGCGCCCTTAATGAGACCACTCTTAAAGACACGCCTCCCTTTATTTATTTATTTTTTTTTTCACGCCTCCCTTTAAAATGGAAAGTGGGTGTTCAAAGCAATTCATATTTTGCCCCCAAAGGGGTGTTTCTCCCTCCACTGTCTCCAGCCAGAGCGGTCTAGCAGATATAGAAACATTTTAATCATGGATCCTTTCTCCTCAGAAAAGGTCCGTCACCAAGACACTTGGTACTTGAAGTTTAAGGTTCGCACGGAGGCCCACCCCTGGGCTCTCTGGGCTCCGTGGACCCCAGGCTGGACAGGCCTCCAATTCAAGAGTGGGCCTAGTTGCTTCAAAGGTAACAATGTTCCCAGTTCCACCGCGCAGGAAGACCACGCCCCTAAATGTTTTGCAACCTCGTCCATTTCAGATTTTTCAGGGGTCCTGGGGAACCCGGCCTCACCGAGCATTCCGCCCCGTCTGACCGCTCCCATTTTTAGACACAGACTCGTACGCGGGAGAGACCATTATTTTTACGGGATCTCTGTGCTCCTGGAGCAGCTAGGGACAGGCGGAGGCGCGTTACCGCAGAGCCAGCTTCAACCTCAATCCGGGCCCCGCCCTCCAGGCCACCTCCTCCTCCGAGCCCCCGCCCCGCTCCTCCGGCCCGCCCTCCCCGCCCTCCCCGCCCCCGTTCGCTCCACCCCTTCGCCCCGAGAGCCGCTCCGCCGCTACCCAGGACCGCCTTCCACCCGCCCATCTCGTGGCCCCGCCCCGGGCCCCCGGGCCCCACCCTTCTCCCGAGGAACCCAATGAGTGTCCCCACGCTCCGCGCAGCACCCGCCCGGGACGCAGGAGGCCCGCCCCACAGACGTATTTAACCAATGGACGTGCCCGCGCACCCGGGGCCCCGCCCACACCCGGGCCCCGCCCTCGGCGCCCCGCCCTCGCCCCGCCCCTTCCCCCAGGGCCCTGCGGTGGCCGCGCCTCCGCCGCCCGCGCGGAGCCAGATGCCGCCCCCTCCGCCGGTCCCTCCCCCGGCGGCCTGGCGCCTCCCTCCCTCCCCGCCGCGGTGACTCACGGAGCGGGAGGCGGAGGCTCAGGCGGCCGCTCCCGCTACTGCTGCTGCTGCTGCTGCTGTTGCTGTTGCTGCTGCTCCTGCTCCTGCTCCTGCTGCCACCGCCGCCGCCGCAGTTGCTCGGGCTGAGCGCGCCCCGGAACAGGCCGCCGCGCGCCGCGCACTGACCCGCAGCCCCCGCCGGCCCGGCCGGGTCGGGCGGCCCAGGTAAGCGCCGAGGCCGGCCCCGCGCCCACGGCGCCCGGGCCCGCGCAGCGCTGGAGCTCGGGGGAGCCACCGGCCCTTTGTCTCCCGGGGAGGGGCCGCGGAGGGCGCCCCCGACCCCTCTCGGACCCGCCGGCTGGTCCCCGGCGCGGCGCCCTGGTCTGGGCCGGGCCTCCCAGCCCCGCCTGGTCGCGCCGCCGCCCGCCGCCTGCCGCTCGCGGCCCAGACCCCGCCGCAGACCACCCCGCGGCCGTCCTCACCTTCGCCCAGGGGTCGCCTCCACAGGTGTCCGAGCCACCCACTCTGTGTCCACCGCACCCCGTCGGCGTGGTTGTCACCGTCCGTCCGTCGCACTCCGGGTGCGGTGCCCTCCGGACTCTCCCCTCACCCGCTCCCCGCGCTCAGCATCCCGACCCTCTGTTGAGAGCCCCTCCATATTTCCCCAAACTAAATGCTGCCAAGGTTTGGCCACTGGGCCGCCCTTCCTCCCTCTTGTGTGACTGAACTGTCGCTTCCCCATTCCGCCTCTCCTGATGAGTATTCGTGGAAGGTGCATAGTGCAGGCACATGTTTCACCTGTATGATGGGTGTGTATATGTGAGCCTGCAAAAGGAACCACTGGGAGCCCCACACTGCACTTGTCACCTCCTTTTCATCGCCCCCCTCCCAACCACCTTTCTTAGTTTTGAACTTGGTAACCGAGGCACATAGCTAGGTCTGGACACCCGACTTCTGTTAGGCCCCACATGCCTCCCTCTATCTCGTGTGCTGAACTTGTCTGAGCAGTACTTGCTGTCAGGTTAGCCCCTGGGAAGGCTGGGGAGGCTTACATTGGCAGCAAATCAAGAGTTTTATGAATAATGAGATGTGTGGCTTGCAGCACCTCCTATCTGAGAATCTAAGTATGTTATAGCTGTTAATTATTTTGTCTCCTGTCACTCAGAGAACTTAGGGAAGTGTGCCTGGCTGACTGCTGGGTAAATTGAGGCATGGAGTGTGTCAGTCAGTTTGTCCTGAGGTTTTGTTCCCAAGTACCTTAGATCTTAGCTCCTTGCTGCAACTCCTGGGCTCTTGTTCCTGGTCTTAGACCCTAAATGATACTCATCTTTTGGGCCATTAAAGTGTCCAGAGATACTAGTTTCCTTTGATTTAAAGCAGGACTTTGAATCGTAAAAAAGGTGCTGGCTTTTTTTGTTTTCATTTGTTTTTATTGAAGTTCAATTTGCCAACATACAGTATAACACCCAATGCTCATCCCATCGATGCTGGCTTTTAAATGTCGGTGTGTCATTTACGGTTTTCTGGTGGAGTTAGTGGGCCTGGTAAATACAAGTTGCCTTATAACGTGGAGACTCATCCATTCAGTGGTGTAAGTGCTTACTATGTGACAGGTGCCATGCCAAGCACTGGGACTCCCATGGTGAAGACAGACACAGCCCCCTGCCCTCCTGAAGCTGACATTTGAAAGAGGAGAGAGTAAACAAATAAGCAGACAAAATCATTTCAGGAGTGTTAAGTGCTCTGCAGAACCGGTTTGGATTTTATTCCAAGTGCAGTTAGAAGTTGTTAGAGGATTTTAAGTGGAGAGGTGATAGATAAGATCTAAGTTTTCAAAGATCGTTCTGGGTGCTGTATAGAGACTGGATTGTAAGGCGCAAAGGTAGAAGCAGGGATGCCAGTTAGGAGATAGATCACTGTAGCTTCTGGGCAAGAGATGGTAGTGGCTTGGGGGACCAGGGTGGTAGCCGTAAAAGTGAAGAGGTGGAACCAGTCTCCTCCCCCTGGGAGAGGCTGAGAGCTGTAAAGTTAAACTATAGGGAACACCGACTCAGATTTACAGACAATTTCTAGATCAGGTTTAGCTCAGCTAGCCTTACTCAGCACCTATTGTGAGCTAGATACTGTGGTAGACTTCAGGGATACAGAAAAAAACAAGGTGAATAGGGAGTGGTTCCTTTTTTTTTTTTTAAGATTTTATTTATTCATTCATGAGAGACAGAGGGAGAGAGGCAGAGACACAGGCAGACAGAGAAGCAAGCTCCCCAGGAGGAGCCCAATGTGGGACTCGATCCCAGATCCCAGGATCATGCCCTGAGCCAAAGGCAGATGTTCAACCACTGAGCCACCCAGGCGTCCCTAGGGAGTGGTTTCTATATTATAACAATGTGCTCACAGAAAGGTCACCCTCTCCTTGATGGACGAGAGTTTGTGGGTTTAAAAACCAGTTAGATGGAGGAGCACAGAACACACTGGGTTTCATTCCCATATCCAGTTGCATTACTTAAACGAGAGCATTATTATTGCCCTGCTGATGCTGTAAGATGTTGTTCAAAGAAATTGGGACTGTTCTCATGGTAGATGAGAGAACCAGTCAGTGGCCATGCACTTGAAATATTAACCAGAATAAAACTTGATTTCTGTGCTGCTCCAAATCTGTGCTGTCAGAACATGTCAGAGCCAGGGGGTTGTGTAGACCAGCCCCCTCTTTTCTGGATAGGCACCTATGGCCCCTAGAGGCTAAGTAACTCTTGAAATCCCATAGCACTTTGTACATTTTTTATTTTTTTTTTTATTTTTTATTTATTTATTTATTTTTTTTTTTTTTTACTTTGTACATTTTTTAATGGCACCTGTCAATTTTGACCTCTGTTTCAGCTCCAGTGTACCAGTATGACTCAAAGCTTTCTGAGGCTAGGATCTCTAGATTCATTTTGCATCCATTACAACGTTAAGGTCAGTGTCCTGCATATAAAAACAAAAACAAAAAAGAAAACAGGGGGATCCCTGGGTGGCGCAGTGGTTTGGCGCCTGCCTTTGGCCCAGGGCACGATCCTGGAGACTCAGGATCGGGTCCCACGTCGGGCTCCCTGCGTGGAGCCTGCTTCTCCCTCTGCCTGTGTCTCTGCCTCTCTCTCCCTCTCTCTGTGTGACTATCATAAATAAATAAAAATTAAAAAAAAAAGAAAAAGAAAACAAAAAGCTCATCAATTATCAGTTGACTCTTCTGAGTGTCTCAGCACCTAAAACTAGAAGCCAGGAATCCTGGCCCCGGCCCTGTCCCTCATCAGACCACACTTCCCTGCAGATCCCTCTTCATCCAGGGTGCAGTACAGTGGTAAAGCCAGCAGTCTCTACCTCACTGAGTTCACAGAGCAGGGTAGCCCTCCCCTGATGGATCTCTTCTCTCTCCAGCCCTGCCTCCAGAGAACAGCTGTGGGGGGCGCTGACCCAGTAGTTATTTGACACTCAGCAAAGATGAAGTGTAACTCTTAGTCAGAGCATGGACTTTGTACCAAGACTATCTGGGTTTGGATCTTGGTTTCTGCCATTATGAGCTTCTTGACCTTCAGCAAGTAACTTAACCTCCCTGTGCCCGTAGCTTCCCCATCTGTAAAATACTAATACTTCCTTCAGGGATGTGTTTGGGAAGATTGAATTAGTAATACCTATCAGATGCTTAGAACTGCACCCAGCACTTGGTTGAAGTAGTAGTTATTACTCTATTCTTACTTGTTTCTTATCTGCCACCAGAATTTAAGCTTTTTGAGGACAGAGATTTTGCCCTTTTTTTTTTTTTGTCTACTGTTGTAGTCCAGTAGGCACTCAGTAAATATTTGTTAAATTGAATGACTTATTGAACACCTACTATAAAGAACCAAGAACAAGATCACCAGGTTGCATGGTCTAATGAGATTATATTTTGTTGGGAGAGACAAGCAGTAAATAGGTAAACAAAATGCAGGAAGGTGAAAAGGGATACAAGGAGAAATGAAACAGGGTACTAAGATGGAGATGACTGGGATAGGGGTCAGGATCAGAACTCTAGCTAGCTCTCAGGAGATGACTTTGAATGGGGACCTGGCTGATGAGTAAAGGGGACAGCGGGGAGCCATAAGCACCATAAGTGGTGCTGGAGCATGGTGAGCAAAGAGATGACAGGGGCCAGATCTGTGGCCATGGTGAGGAGTTTGAATTTTACCCCTCAATTCTGAACAATAGGAAGTCACTGCATGAGAACTCTTCCTTGAGGGTCCATGCCAGGAGAAAGAGCAGGGTGCGAGGAAGAGCAGTGAGTGGGTTCTCCTTGTTCTGGGAAGGCTTTTGGTTTTTTTTTTTTTTTTTTTTATGATAGTCACAGAGAGAGAGAGAGAGGCAGAGACACAGGCAGAGGGAGAAGCAGGCTCCATGCACCGGGAACCCGACGTGGGATTCGATCCCGGGTCTCCAGGATCGCGCCCCGGGCCAAAGGCAGGCGCCAAACCGCTGCGCCACCCAGGGATCCCTCTGGGAAGGCTTTTGGAGGCCAGCAGGCTAGTAGTGTTGACTTTATTCCTATCAGGTTCCTCATTTCTCTGGCCTAGGGTACCCAGGAGATGCAGGAGCCATCAGCTAGGTTAACAAAGGCCCAGGTATGTGTGTCTGTGTGTCCTGCAGATTCCCGTGAGCCTTCTTCTCCCCCTGAGAATGAGAGTAATCAGTTTCTCGAGTTGAATGAACAAGCATTGCCAGCTCTTAGCATCTTGCCTTATACAAGAGTGGCGTGTCTTGGGTTCTCTGCGCCGCTCTGTATTGGAGTTAAAGCAAATGGAGTTTTGCTGCTGATTTTTGTGTGCATCAGGGATGGCCATACACATATATGTCACAGTGTTTTTGTTGGAGGTATTCTGAGATTGGATAGCTCTCCTCCCCCCAGCCCACCACCACCTCTCTTCCAGCCCCCTGCTGAGTATCACTTGGCCCCCTATAGTGGGCCCAGCCACCCATGAATACCTCCTGTTTGGTCAGGAACACGGTGGTACCTAGAAAGCATTGGCTGTCTTTGGTCTGAGCCGAGTGCAGTTTGAGAAGCTCAGCAGAACATCAGAGAAATGGTATTTAGAACCCAGGGCTTTAGCTGGTCAGGAATCCAGAGTTAGACTCCTTAAACTGGGTGCTGTTGGCCGGCTTCTCATTCAGGCATGCCCCCTGCCAGTTGGTGTTCGCGATGCCACTTGCTCTGCTAACCTTGTGAGGCCCATACAAGTCAGTGGGAATCTAAACTTGGTATTGCAAGTCACCTTCAGGCTCATGGGACATTTCATTGGCAGAATGCAAAATGCCTGTTAGTTGTATGTCCTCTGTAGCCTTGTAAAAACCAAACCCAGAGTGGGTGCAACCCTTTTCTCAAGTAACTTTTTTTCCCCCAGTGAGAGTGCTGCATGCTCATCGAGAAAATGAATGAAAATGGGATTTTACATACATTGTCTCCTTTAATCCTCACCCTAGTTTCAGAGATAGCACCATTAGTACCATTTTACATATTCAGGAGCTGAGGCCTGTAAAGGTTAAGTAATTTGTTAGAGATCAAGCTAGTCAGGAACAGTCAGGATTGAAACCCAGGCAGTATGTCTCCTGGTCACCAGCTCAGAGCCCCATGTTAGAGACTGCTTCTCAGCAGAACAGTAGAGAAGAGAAAGATCTCTCTTAAGCCCAGTGTGGGTGACACTGTTAGTGTGGCCAGAGTTAGCTGAGTGGCTGCTGCAAAGGGTTTGAATTCTACGCCCTTTCCCTGTCTCATCCGACCTTGGGCAAGCTAATTAACCTCACTTGGCCTTACTTTCCCCAACTGTAAATGGGGATAATGATACTTGTACCTTCATAGCTCCCAGGGGCATGTGATGTTTGAGCCAAAGTGCTTTTGAACTTCTTTTATGAAAGGGCTCTGAGCACCAATTGCTGTTATACTTGGTTATTAAAGACCTATTATGCCCTGATCCTCCACAAAGCCTTGTTAAAAGGGGAAGACAACAGTCCCTAGAGGGAGAGAGGTGTCTTTCTGGGGTGGACACAGCTGGACCAAAGCATTGTCTTCCTCCTTCTGAAGTTTCTTAAGGATTGAGGGTCATGACTGTTTCTCCATTTTTCCTGGTCATGTTGTACTGTATAAGCTTCTGTGAGCAGGTCTGTATACTATGCCTCATAATATGGTTGAGGACTACTGATGGCAAAGCAAAGAAGGGGAATGAAGGGCTTGGTTTCTAATCCTGGCTATGATGTTTTTATAAGACAAACCAAGAACACAGAGATACCAAGCTGTGATGGCTGTCTTCCATTCGTCCTTCCTTCCTACCCTCCTTCCCTCTATTGATTCACTGATTCAATTAATAAATATTTACAGAGCTTTTATTTTTATTTATTTTTTTAAAGATTATTTATTTATTTATTCATAGAGACACACACAGAGAGAGAGAGGCAGAGACACAGGCAGAGGGAGAAGCAGGCACCATGCAGAGAGCCTGACGTGGTACTCGATCCAGGGTCTCCAGGATCATGCCCTAGGCTGCAGGCGGCGCTAAACCGCTGCGCCACCAGGGCTGCCCTACAGAGCTTTTATTATGATCTAGGCTCCACCAAGCATTGGGAATATTGTAGTGAGCAGAGTAAAAATAGTTCTTCCCCATGCAAAGCTTATAGTCTAGGGCCAAGAGACATATCATATATATGGAGTCATGTGAATAAAGAATGTTTTGAACTCTTAGGGAAGAGTCATATATATATATATTATTTCTAGGTATACACATTGGCTTCTGTGGGGACCTGCCCTAGGTAGGCATTAAGGTGGAGGACTGTGTTTGGCTCCCCAGTAGGCAAGGACAGAGTTAATAGGTTAGAGCTCTTCTATGTCATACATAACAAAAGCTGCACTTGGTGTGGGCAGTAAGAAATCCTTGCCACTTCAAGTCTTAAGCTTTGTTACTTGAGTTCAAGTCAGGAGAGAGTGATCATAGGCTCTTCTGAAAGTTTTTTGAATTTATGCCACCAAACTGGTGCCTTTCTTAAGAAATGACCACCAGACCTTGTCTGTCCAGAATTCTCTCCCTGCCTGTCAGATCTCCCTCTGCCAACTCTGGAAAGCAGGCAACATAGTAGCAGGTGGTCTGTGGGGCCAGCTGCTTGGTGCTCTCCAGCATGCCCACGGGGTTCCTGAGGGAACTGGTACCTCTGGACACTGTGTGGGGTCAGTATATTCACAGCAGGGTGGGAGGGCTATCTCTTCCCCATCTTCCCAGCATTGGCCTCAGGATCCCTTTGAAGAGTGAGGTCAGGGAGGCCCAGCAGGTGATGGGAAAGCACACAGTGTTCTTCCTCTGTCCCTCCAGCAGGGCTGGGGTGGAGGGGGCAAAGGGCTGGCACAGGCATCTGCCCATATTCAGAGCGAGAGGAAGACCCAGGACAGCATACACCTGAGTGATGTTATTCTCACCCAGCCCCCGACATGTCCCTGCCTTCCTGGTGCTGATCAACTGCCCCTGCGGTCTGGTCTAGAGGCTCATCATCATTTGTTGCTGGATCAGGAGGAAACGGCCTGCACGGCAAGAAGACCAGGTTACTCAGTGCCCCTGGACTCCTTTAAGTGTGGTTGGAGCCCACAGTGACGTTGGTTCAGCTGGGAGAATGTGACCCATTTCCATGTCCTCTCCCACGTGGAGACCTGGGTGGGAGGCTTTTGGAGACCAGCTCCAATTAAGGGTTTTTCAAGCCCGAGTATCTCCTGAGTATCCCACCCACATGTTTCCTGCTGCTGGAATCCTGTGGTCCGTGCCCCTGAGCTGAATAACAGCTCCAAGACAGATGAAGTTACTTCTGCGTCATCCTGCAGTCCTGGATTCAGCAAGCGGGGCTTCCTGTGGGGATCAGGATCCCTGTAGTTTCAAACACCTTTCCTGATATGGGGCCCATCCTTTTTCTTCCTGCTAAATCTCCAGGCAAACCAGAGACCCTGTTTCCAAGGACATGGGTTAACCTTGACACCCTCACCTTTCCCCCACCAGACCAACGCCTCACAGGCCCCTTCTCCAGACAGCCTTGGCTTCCCACAGACCCATCCTGACCCTCATCTCATAGAATGTTCTGCTGTATAATATGAATTGAAACGTGTTTCAGACCTTCCAAGTTTTTCTATTCTCTTTAGGTAGAAAATACTTGAATGATTTTCTCTTTGTAATTTTGTTTCTCCTGAGATGGTAGGGGGTGGAAGAAGGCTGATTTATAGCCATGAAGATGTGAATACTACCAAGATCATTTGGGGATTTTAAATGGGTAAAGTAGTAGTTCTGAGCCCCTGATGATCCAATCAGATTTATGAAGATGGGAGCAAAAGATAGTAGGGAAACTGCCAAGGTCAGCTCGGGTAGGCCATGATCTTAGACCTGTGTGAGGACCGTTGCTAATCAGGTGTTCACCTTCCCAACTGAGGCATAGGGGCCAACCCCTACCCCCATCTGTTCCTGCTCTTGCAACCTCCTGGTGGCCTCTCAAGACACATGGCATTCCTCTGGCGGATCGCTGGAGTTGCAGGAAGATGGGGTGCTGGTGATTTTGGGGAGGGGCCTGTAAGCCAGCAGGCTAGCTATGGGGGTGTCTCTCCAGGGCCTGGGCTCTGCTTTCCTGCACAGAGCAGCCTTCTGGAGCTTATGGCAGAGCGGAGTTGGCCAGAACAAGTGCACAGTCCTTCTTCCCCGCCAGGGTGAAGCTGCCACTCCACCTGAGAGGCAGCGTGCACCCATTGCCTCACGTTTGCCACAGGTGTTGGCTGCCCTGTGGCCGTCTCCTAGGGAGAGTAGAGGTTTGTTAGGCCTGAGAGCCATGACAGAGGAGCTTAAATGCTCACCACCAAGCACTTCCTGGACTGACGGGACCACCCAGAGGAAGATTTCTCTCTCACTCTTGTCTTCTGACCCCATTACACTTCCTTTAAAAAATATCATTCATCTCTTTTGGACCAGGTAATCCAGACATAGTATAAGATTTTAAAAGTTATATAGTCTTCCTTCCTGGCTTCCTGGTCCCAAAAGAGACCTCTGTCAGTGTCCTGAGCATCTTAGCCAGAGATATTCTACACGTGTACACATGTACATGTATGATCACACACACATGCCTGACATGCACTATATGTTTTCACGCTATAATATGTCCTGCATCTTGTTTTTTTCCCTTCACAATAAATGCTGGAACTCATTCTATTCCAAGACCATCATTATTGTCATCATTCAGCTAATACCTCTTGAGCACTTCCTGTGTGCTGGGTATTGTGGTTTTTTGTTTGTTTGTTTGTTTTGTTTTAAGTAGGCTCCATGTCCAACTTGGGGCTTGAACTCATGACCTTGAGATCAAATTCACATGCTAGAGGGGGCACTTGGGTGGCTAAGTCAGTTGGGCATCTGCCTTGGATTCAGGCCATGATCCTGGGTCCTGGGATCGAGCCCTGCATCTTGCTCCCTACTCATCAGGAGTCTGCTTCTCCCTCTCCCTCTGCCCCTCCCCTCCAACTTGTGCACACATATACACTCTCTTTCTCAAACAAATAATCTTTTTTAAAAAAGAGTCACATGCTAGATGCCCCATGTGTGCTGAGTATGGTTAAAAGTGCTTTATTTATATTACTCATTTACTCCTCACAAAATTCCTATGAAGTAAGTACTGTTATTGTCTGCAGTTTGCAGATGAGTAAACTGAGGCATGGAGAGGTTACGTTACTTATCTAAAGTCATTAGAACATTTCACTCATTTTAATGGTTCCATGGCATTCCTTTTATTGATTATGTTTTAATTTATTTTTTTAAGATTTTATTTATTTATTCATTAGAGACAGAGAGAGAGAGGCAGAGACATAGGCAGAGGGAGAATCAGGCTCTATCCACAGAACTCGATGTGGGACTCGTTCTCGGGACTCCAGGATCACACCCTGAGCCAAAGGCAGACGCTTAACCACTGAGCCACCCAGGCGTCCCTCATATTTTAATTTCTTAAAACCAGTCTCCTATTGGTGAGCATTTAAGTTTTCTATCTTTTAGTTTTACTATTCTAAGTTTTACTATTAATGAGGAATATTCTTATACATGTAATTTTATGCATGAAAGGTATCTGTAGGATAAATTCTAGCTGAATTGCCAGAGCAAAGGGTGCAGCTCTTGACAGAAGTTGTCAAACTTTTTTATTGTTGCTAATCAGATAAGTTAGAAGGAGTATGTCATTGTAATTTTAATTTGCATTTTCCTTATGAAGAAATAGAGGAAATTTTTATTTCATAGCTTTAAGAGCCATTTATGAGCAATATGTTATACTGTTTGTTCATTTCTTTCTTGAGCTGGCAGTCTTTTCTTATTGATCTACAGGTGTTCTTTATTTATTAAGAAAATTTGTCTTATGCCTGTGATATACATTCTACAAATTTCAACAATTTTTTTTTTATGATAGTCACACACAGAGAAAGAGAGAGAGAGAGAGACAGAGACACAGGCAGAGGGAGAAGCAGGCTCCATGCACCGGGAGCCTGACGTGGGACTTGATTCCGGGTCCCCAGGATCGCGTCCTGGGCCAAAGGCAGGCGCCAAACCGCTGCGCCACCCAGGGATCCCCTAAATTTCAACAATTTGTCATTATTCTTTTGAGTATATATTTCTATGCACAGAGTTTTGATTTTTATATGATCAGATTTTTTTTGAAGATTTTGTCTATTCAGGAGAGACACAGCAAGAGAGAGAGACAGGCAGAGACACAGGCAGAGAGAGAAGCAGGCTCCATGCAGGGAGCTGAATGTGGGACTCAGTTCCCGTCTCCAGGATCAGCCCCTGGGCTGAAGGCGGCACTAAACTGCTGAACCACCTGGGCTACCCACAATCAGATTTTTAAATCGTTTATAATGTTTAGGTTTCATTTCATACTATTCTCTTGTCCCACTGTTTTCCTGCATTTTTGTGCAGTATGCTCTCTATTTTAGATATCTAAAACTTTGCTCCACAACCAAGGAATCAAATCTGGCATCACCAGAAAGGGGGAGAACCAGTATTGGGTGCCTCTCCTGGAGTGTCGGCAACAGCTATGATAGCTTCTTGCCAACCAGTTAGCCTTATTCTAATTCTAGATGACAGGCAAATCCAGATTGTGGGATGTCCTAAATACAACATTCCTGGACTCTAAAAAATGTTCATGTGGGCAGCCTGG
The DNA here is from genome assembly GCF_003254725.2 of Canis lupus dingo. Lineage (NCBI taxonomy): Eukaryota > Metazoa > Chordata > Mammalia > Carnivora > Canidae > Canis > Canis lupus. The sequence continues at coordinate 63,224,078 of NC_064247.1, read as the reverse complement.
GTGGCTCAGTGGTTTAGTGCCGCCTTCAGCCCAGGGCCTGATCCTGGAGACTCGGGGTCAAGTCCAGCATTGGGCTCCCTGCATGGAGCCTGCTTCTCCCTCTGCCTGTGTCTCTGACTCTTTCTCTCTGTGTCTCTCATGAATAAATAAATAAATAAATAAATAAATAAATAAATAAATAAATAAATAAAATATTTAAAATATGAATAAATAAAAATAAATAAAAATTTTAAATGTTCATGTTGTGATACACAAGATCTGGTGGACCATTCCAGGCTAAGGGAGGTGAAAGAGCATGGGGATTGAATGCACTTGAGATCCTCCATTGGATTCTGGATGAAAACCAGTGACAGCCAGAGTGCCTGGCCTCAGTGGAGTGTGCGATTCTTGATCTCCAGGTCATGAGTTCAAGCCCCATGTTGGGTGTAAGGATTACTTAAAAATAAAATCTTAATAAAACAAAACAGGGACGCCTGGGTGGCTCAGTGGTTGAGGCTTTGTCTTCGGCTCAGGTCGTGATCCTGGGGTCCTGGGATCAAGTCCTGCATCAGGCTCCTCTCAGGGAGCCTGCTTTTCCCTCTGCCTGTGTCTCTGCCTCTCTGTTTCTTTCCTGAATAAATAAATAAAATCTTTAAAAAAAAAAAAAAAAGAACAAAACCAGTGATAGCCAAAGTGAGGGGTGGGGGGCTGGGGAAACTCGGATGTGGGTGTACATCAGAGAATTCTACTGGGTCAATATGAAATTCCTTGGGGGTGCAAATAGTGTCCCGGTTCTATGTGGGAGGATGGCCTTAGGAGACGGTGATGAGACATTTAGCAAAGTATCATGATGTCCATGACTTACTTTCAAATGGCTCAGGAAGAAAATCAGGGTATACACCCCCATATGCCCACAACATGGAGAGGCATGAGACAAATGTGGCAAAATGTTAGCGAGCAGTGACTCTAGGGGCAGGGTATTAGGATGTTCCCTGTACTAATCTTTCAGCTTTTCCGTGGCTTTGAAATTTTTTCACAATAAAAAGGTGAGGAGAAAAAAAACCCCAACTTTGTTCCATCTGGAATCTATTTTGGTCTGGTTCCCTTGGCTTTGCCCGGCGCTCCTGGGTTAGCGTCCTGGATTTCTGGCTACTTTCCTCTTCTCTTCCAGCGTGCACAGTTGTCTATTTCTCTTTCTCTTAGGAACCTCTTTTTTGAGTGAGTTATTCTTTTTCAGAGTTGGAAATTTTTATGACCTAGTATCTTTCTGGCAGACTTGCGTGACTTTTCTAGAAGCAGGTGAGAACTATTGCGTGTTGGTGCTGGTAATTGTATTTTGTTTCTACATTGTATTATGTGCTCCAAGTATATTTATAGGAAGTTTAGTTCTCCGAGACGGAAAGTCTCAATTCTTGAGAATACCATCAAACTAGTATGTAGTGTCATTTATCTCTCTCTCCACAAACCTTGATAGTAGCTTTCTCTTCTCAGCTGAGAGTTCTTGCAAGAGGCCAGGTTCCGCTTGCATTATGTGGCTATGGACTTGTAAAAGACTCCTGTGTCTCATTTTATGAAATGTGACTGCCTTGGGTGAGTAGCTGGCTGTAAAACCAGGAGTCTTTTTGCCAGGGGAGTGGTAACAAGCCAGTTCTGCTGGGAGCTTCTGCTTGGTGACTAATGGTTCTGTGGCTTTGGGAATGAAGGATGTCATTACAAATGGATGGTGGGGATTTGGCCGCTGAACTGGATTATCTGGGTGTGTCTGGCCTGGATGTTTATGCCTACACCCATAGGGAATGGGGACAGTTTCTTTCTCAGAGCCCTGACATGGGCCCCAGCATCCTGCAGTCCGTTGCGGTCCAGAGTTCTGAGCTTCTCTCTGGTGGCCCTGGCCCAGAGCCAACCCTCTAGGTAACTGTGGCTGGGTTCCTGCTGTTTTCCCACCTCCAGGGAGCGCCTGTATTTTCCTGGGCCATCCCTTATCCCTCCTGCCACCAGCACGTGGGCTGGGGTTTTGTGACCCATCAAGGAGTTCTCACCTTCATGGTAACCTCTCCCTCTCCACCACCTGGAGTTGATGTAATAAAAGCATGTGAATTCTGGAGTTGTCTTTGTTTAAAATATTTTTGTTTTTGTCTATCAGCTTGTTAAACATTTAAGGGAGGGAGGAAACTAAATTTTCATAGCCTCTTGGGAGGAGGTTTCCTCTTTCCTTGGATTATTTTTTTGTTCAGAGGTAGCTGGAGAGAAAGGAGAGGGGAGGTCACCGCCTGTGTCATAGAGCAGAAGCAGTTATCCAAACAAACAGTGTGGCTTATGGGATGTGTGGGTAGACTGAATCCTTGCAATTTGTAGTGATGGGGGATCCCTGGGTGGCGCAGTGGTTTGGCGCCTGCCTTTGGCCCAGGGCATGATCCTGGAGACCCAGGATCGAGTCCCACATGGGGCTCCCGCTGCATGGAGCCTGCTTCTCCCTCTGCCTGTGTCTCTGCCTCTCTCTCTCTGTGACTATCATAAATAAATAAAAATTAAAAAAAATTAAAAAAAATTTGTAGTGATGGCATGAGTATGATTTTGAGGTAAACAAACATACCTGTTTTATGCAAATTAATCCATAAAGAGGGGGCTGTAATCCTAAAACCTTTTTTTTCAAGATTTTAAAATTTATTTATTTGAGAGAAAGAGAGAGAGAAAGCAAAAGCACACAGAGGGAGAGGAAGAAACAGGCTCCTTCTCTAGGCTCTTGAGTAGAGAGCCCGATGTGGGGCTCAATCCAGGACCCTGAGATCATGACGTAAGGCAAAGGCAGGTGCTTAACTGACTGAGCCACCCAGATGCCCCCTAAAACTTCTTTTCTCTTTTTTATTTTTTATTTTTACTTACTCATGAGAGAGGGCTCCCTGTGGGGAGCCTGATGCAGGCAGGACTCAATCCCAGGACCCCGAGATCATGCCCTAAGCCGAAGGCAGATGCTCAACCACTGAGCCACCCAGGCTTTCTAAAACTTATTTTCTTAAGAGTTTATAGGAAGAATTTTCACCCAGGAGGGCATGCTTTGAGCCTCCCAGCGGGATCCCGAAGAGAGTCATCCCCAGAGCGGGGTGGTGAGGACTGGCTGGCTCTGGAGGCACAACCAGAGGACTGAGACTTCGCCCTGTAGGCGACCCCATTGATTTAATGACCTAATTCTCGCAACAGGAAGTTGGAGGCCTTCCTGGCCCTGGGATTCTGAGGGGATGCGGTGAACTCATTCAGGAAGCTTATTTATTTGAACCAATTCTAAGGGACTTTAATGGAGGGAAAGGATGGAGGGAGAGCTAGGGCAAAGAGAAGAGCCAGAGCAGCCAGTGTGGGGAGGGGAGTACTGGGCCGGGGCCATGCCTGGGCCTGCCTCTGAGAATGAGGCTTGTCCCTGCCATTACCAGAGCAGTGTGAACGTGTCCATAGGTTTCTGAGTGAAGGGACTTTATGCAACTCCTGTTAAATAAATAGCACTGGCAGTCTTTCCTCTTCCTCTTAGAAAAAAAATCTTTTTAATTTACCAATTTAATTAAAAATTTTAAATGATGACCCTCCAGTGGACATAGCTGTGGGTGGTGAGGTTGACAGAACTTTCACTGGTTGAAATTTTCATTCTGGCCTCCTTCTGTGGTGGTGACACAAGGCCTGTGAAACCTCCTGGCCAGGTCCTTCTCCAGGATTACTAAACCTAAGGTAGATTGGATTTTTGTCCCCCAGGAGACTGACCAGCAATGCAAAGTAAGTTTTCCGTTGGTTGGGGGTGGGGTGTCAGCAAACAGGGGGCATCTCAGAGGTCGATCCAGGTCACAGGAGAGGGAAAGGGTCCTTCTGTCACCAGCTTGCACCTGGTGGGGGTGGTGGGGGTGGCTCCGACACAGCCAGGTGTTCAGCCTGCGGTGAGGGTCATCCAGCCTAGGAGGCCTCCTGCCCAGATGGGGACAGAGTGTGCTTGCACCCATTCAAGGGCTGAAGCTTCCAGTTCTTCCACTCACTTATAAATAGACAAGGGCTCTGGAGTCTGTGTTACCCACTCCTGGAAACCTGCCAGAGGCCAAGGGTCATGAATCAGACTGAATCAGAGGAAGACCCGCAGCCGGGTGTTGTAGGTGCGCTTGTTCTTGACTTCAGGTCTCTGGCTCTGGCTTGGCCAGGTTTCAGGGCTCCAGCTGTTCTCTGGGAAGAAAAAAGAATCTTTTAAAATGAGGTCAAAAGATAGCCTTTACCTTGTGTCCTCATCCCCCTCTGGTGCGGAGAGAAAGCCACCACCACCTGCATGTTCCTCTGTCAGTAACTTAGCCCCGGACCAGGAGTGTCCCCATTGCTGCCGGAGAAACTTCCTCCACATTCCTTTCCTGTTTGCATTGTTCTCAGCTGAACTGCGACATGCTGTCAGATCAGAGCAGGCCCGCCAGGTACTCTTGCTGAGCTCTAAAATGGGGGGTTACACCCAAATCAGGACTTGAAGAGACAGCAATAGCTGAGGGACTTATTTTTCTCAATCAGGCCAAAATCATAGGAAAAGTTTTTTTCTTTTTTTTTTAATTAACTTATTTTTATTTTTTTAAGATTTTATTTATTATGAGAGACACAGAGAGAGGAGCAGAGACATAGGCAGAGGGAGAAGCAGGCTCCCTATGGGGACCCTGATGTGGGACTCGATCCCGGAACTCCAGGATCATGCCCTGAGCCAAGGAGAGACACTCAACCACTGAACCACCCAGGCATCCCAAGCCAGAAGTTCTAAACAGATGCCTTATATCAGTGCAGTCATATCAACATGATCCAGTCTGTACACACAGGCCCCTTCTAGTCCTCCATGTCTCAGATTCTCTGTGGTGAGGATGTTGAGGCTGGGGATCCTTTGTGGTTCCCAAGTGAATCTCACAGGCTCCCTGAACGTGTTCATTCACAGAACAGAGCCCCAGGTGTGACTGGCGGCATTATTTCCCCACTCCCAAAATTCAGATTCTTTGGTGCATAGCCCACAGCCTGCAAGCTCTCTGAGGGCCCACAAAAATACTGGAGACTAAAGAAAATGGATCAGCTCCTCCTGAGAGTTATAGAAGAATTGTATTTAATGAGATGTGTGGGTTCATTTGAACGTCCCTGAGAAGGCGGCCCAGGGCCTGTCTGTAGACAGCTTCCAGTGTGGAGGTAGGAGGAGGTGCACAGACACCTGGAGTGCTGTGTCAGGTAGTGCTGCAAGGTGGGAAATATGGGCAAATGTGAGGCCAGGGCTCAGGGCAGCCCAGAGAAGGTGTTACAGAGCAGAGAACAGTAAGTAGGAAAGGGTATTCGAGGTGGAGGGAGCACAGCTGCTAAGGCCTAGAGGTGTTGAAGGAGCAGGGTGCAGCTGGTAACCTGAGGTGACGACTGGCGGGTGTGGGAGCAGGGGCTGCTGCAGGCTCCCCAGGGCATTTGGCAGTATCCCGGGCACCTACCCACTAGCATCCTCCCAGCTATGAGGATCAGGAATGTCCCAGGCTTTGCCAGATACCCCAACTGAGGACCTGCCCCTGCCTGTGTGTGGAGTCGGTGAGGTGTGGGGGGGGTCTTCTCACCTCCTGTCCAGCAGGCAGGTCCTGAAGGAGCTCTCTCTGGGCAAGTCTGTGCCTGTCCTGCAGCCCTTTGTTGTTGTTTGAAGATTGATTTTGAGAAGAGAGACAAAGAGAGAGAGTGAGGGATAATCTCCAGCAGACTCTCCACTGAGCGAGGAGCCCAACATGGGGCTCAATCCCACCACCCTAAGATCATGACCTGCCAAAATCAAGAGTCAGCAACCTAACCGACCTAACCGACTGAGCTACCCAGGCACACCCAGGCAGCCCTTTGCTTTATGCAATGTACCCTTGAGTGGCCTTCAAGTGGCCTGGGGCCTTGCTCTGGGGGATGGGAGTCTACCATGGAGGCCCTCCTGATGCTTCCAGGGGCCACCTTCCCAGCCTAACTGCGAGTTTCCATGTGGATGCCTTTCCCATGGTTGTCAGGACAGCAGGGCTTGGTGGCTGTGCTCTGCTTGTTGTTGGGTTGTTTTCAATCAGGTCCCATGGATTTGATTTTAATGCTGCAAGAACCTCACCAGAGGGCCTTCATCAGTGGTTCGACTGGAACAGAATGTGCTGGCCGCGTTGCTGTGAAAGGCAGGTTGCAGCTTAGAGATGGGAGGTTTGTGTGGGGTGAACTCCAAGAGTTTGGAATCACTCCTGCACCCACGGACCTGCAGCCAGATAGGAGTAGGGCTCCTCTCTATTCAGGCCTCAGAGTTGCTCCTGGCTGTAGCAGGGCCTTCAGGTTGAGCTACACTCAGCTCCCCACACAGCAACTCCATGAGCAACTGCAGGTCCCTCCTACTGCCTCACTTCACCATTTCCCCACGGCTTTTCAGTGTTTTCCCTACTATTAAGTTTTGATATCAAATCTGCAGAAAAGTTGGAATAGTAGTGAGCTCTGCCCTTTGTCTGGTTTCACCAGAGTTCACCTTTTGCCAAATTTGCTCTAAATAGTTAGAATCTCTGTGCATGCTCACACACACTTATACACGTTTGTTTGTTTGTTTCTTTTTTTGTTTGTTTGTTTGTTTTTTTCTGAACCATTCGAAAGTAAGCTGCAAGCATTGAGATGTTTCACAGACTTCATTCAGCCTGTATCGCTTAAGGACCAGGATTTTATCTAGAGCAACTGGGATGAAATCACATTCAACACATACAACGTTGATACGATATCATTATCTAATCAATATTCCCTAGTAAATTTTCCCTAATTGCCCAGTAATGGCCTTTATGACCTCCCACCCCCATCCCATCAAGGACCATTCACTGTGTTATGCTGCGTTATCTTTTCTTCTTCTTCTTCTTCTTCTTCTTCTTCTTCTTCTTCTTCTTCTTCTTCTCTCTTCTCTTCTCCTTCTCCTTCTCCTTCTCCTTCTCCTTCTTCCTTCTTCCTTCTTCCTTCTTCCTTCTTTCTTTCTTCTTTCTTCTTCTTCTTTCTTCTCCTCCTTCTCCTTCTCCTCCTCCTTCTCCTCCTCCTCCTCCTTCTCCTCCTCCTCCTTCTCCTTCTCCTCCTTCTCCTCCTTTCTCCTTCTCCTCCATCTCCCCCTTCTCTCTCTCCTCCTCCTCCTCCTTCTTCATTATCTCATTTTCTGATTGGCAGCAGTCTGGGGTTCTGGCCTTTTTCTTCTATAAAGTGGATTTGCATTTTCATTTCAATTGAAACAACTGATGCTTCCCTCAACTCCTGAGCCAGGAGGGGCTTGATGGGATGGAAGGGACTCATGCATTCCAATCCAGGCCTGGTGGCCTTGGGCAGATTACTAACCATCCCTGAGTTACAGTTGTCTTATCTGTCAAATGGGAATAACTCTTACCTTGCAGGCTTGTGGCAAGGACTAAAATTAAACAAGACAATGTGATGAATGTGACTGACTGTTTGCCTGGCCCTTGGAGAACACTCCGGCAATAGCAGTAATTACTGTTGTTCCGCCCCACAGCCTGGCTTCACAGAGCAGGAAGGAACTTTGGGTTAGGTTTGAACTTGGTTGGTGACCTCAGGACAAATTCTTTATCCCAAACTCATCCCCGTAGAATGATGCTGTGTCCTACGGACTCCCTGACTGCCATTACACCTGTTTTGCTCATGCTGTTGGAACATAGTTCAAGAATGCTAAACCTGGCTCTGGATTGAGGAGGCTGCAGTGTGGAATTTATTAATTAAGGCAGTTGCTCATGAGGCCCCAGAGTCCAGGAGGTTGTAGTTTAATTACCGAGAGCAGAGCTTGTACAAATTCTCTCTGGTGCCCCAGTTTTAATGTTGCTAAGGGTCTGAGCTGCTGCCGCCCAGTGTAGAGCTATAAACCAGGTTCAGTCTTGCCTCCCTCTCCTTGGCCCTGAGTGTGTCCTACCCATTTACATGTATCCTGGAGAGTGATATAGCATGGTGGTTCAGAGCATGGATGATCTGGGTTCAAATTCTGCCTCAGGACAGAGTAGGACAGACTGGCTCAGTGATCTCTGATCTCCACATCTACACGTCATCATTTGTAAAACCTTATAAGGATATGTGTTCTGAACACTGAATAATTCATGTACATGAAGGGGTGAGCACCGCACTTGGCCAATAGTTAGAATCGTGTGTCAACTATTTCTTTAAAGGAGTTCTCAACCAGAGGTGATTTGACCTCCCAGAGCACACATGGACAAGCCTGGAGACAGGTTTGGTTGTCACAACAAGGAGGAGGTGCTACTGACATCTAGTGGACATCACCCAGGGATGCTGCTAAATATCCTATGATGCACAGGACAGTCCTCATAACAAAGAATTCCAAAATCTCCAACCTGCCAAGGTTGGGAAACTCTGCTTTAAAGCATCCCCAGTGATTCAGGGCGGCATGTGGAGCATGGAGGTGGGGTCTTGCACTCCCCCTGACCTTGTAGCTCTTCACCCGTAATCATTCCTTTAAGCCAACTAGGGGCTGATGAGTGAACTGGGAGGGAAGGAGGAGGAAAGGAAGCCAGGTATTTTAAGCCTTTGATTTCTTACTGTTTAGTCTTATTCCCACCCCTGATCCTGGAAGAAAAATATCACTCACTCACATTGTCTATTATCACCCTGTGATCTTATCACTAGAGTAACTAGTGTTTATTGAGCCTTTGCTGTGTGCCAGGTACTGTGCCTAGTGCTCTCTCTGTGTGTTATCTCATTTTCACAGCCCTTGAGGCAGATGCCATTATCATCCCCATTTTACAGGTAAGGAAACTGAGGCTTATTGATGGGAAGGCTCTAAGCTGTCTGAAATTCAACCCCTGGTTCTTTCCCCAAACCGTTTCATCCTCTCTCTCCCACCTTGGTTGATAGGAGGTTGCTCAGCTCCCAGGCCTGGGAGTCCCCGTCCCATGCACCTGCCCCCCACTGCATGCTGTACTGCTGGTCCTCCTGAAGTCCTGACCACTCCTTTTGCCTGGATTCCCACCACAGCCTCCCCCTGCTTCTGCTTTCACTGCCCCCTGGCTCTTCTCTGCATCTGAGTCAGGGTGGTCCTGCCAAAACCCAGGTTAGATTAGACTACACACTCTGCTGGCTGCGCTTTCTTAGAGGTCACATGAAGTTTTCCAGAGGCCTCTCGGGCTCTGGCCATCCACTGCCCTGTGCCCCTTGTCCCCGTGTGCATTCCCTTCCTGTGGCACCCATGGCCTTTCTTGCTATTCCTCTAGCACATCCTACCCGGGGGTCTCCTTCCAGATCTGCTCTGGGCTCCCACAGCTCACCCCATCACCTTATTCCAGTCTTATTCCACCCGGCCAGGACTACATCCCTGGTCCCCTCACCCAGCTCAGTTTTTATCATAGCACCTGTCGGTCACCTTCTTCCACCCACACTGTATTATTTCCCATTGATTGATTTTTATTTTTATTTTTTGTCTGTTCTCCCCTCTCACCAGAGTATGTAGGGATTTTTGATTTTTTTTTCATTGATTATCCCAATACGCAGTAGGTGCTCAGTAAATTTGTTGGTTGAATGACTTCCCCAGGGCCACCTGGCTGGTAAGTGGGGTGACCGGGATATAGTTCTTCACTTTCACACATGTTGCGCCGTCCTTCCCACCCCATCCAGGGCACAGTGTCTCCCAGATCTTGTTACTCACCACATTTTGACTCTGTCTCCAGAACACTTTGTAAGTGTCCATGGTAGTAACAGCTTTATCTAAAGGGTGGTTTTGCTCTACTAATCAGCCCCCATGGGCTTCTCTGTGACCCGTGGAGCCAGTTCTAGCTGTTGAGCCTGTCCTCAGTGTCCTCCTTCCTCTCTACCAGCAAACTTCTATTCATCCTTCAAGACCTAGCTCTAGTTTCCTGTCCCTGGAGCTCTTGGCAGCTAGTTCCTCCCCCTCCGTGTTCTTGCAGAGCTCTGCACAATCCTTATTCTGTCACTTACTACACTGGGTCCGAGCCCTGGGTGTTTTCCTGCAGCTTCTGAGCTGCTCTGGGGTCGGTGTCAGGCCCCGTGCATTTTTTTTTTAAGATTTTATTTATTTATTCATGAGAGACACACACACAAAGAAAGGAAGGCAGAGACACAGGCAGAGGGAGTAGCAGGCTCCATGCAGGGAGCCTGACGCAGGACTTGATCCCAGGTCCCCAGGATCACAACCTGGGCCGAAGGTGGCGCTAAACTCCTGAGTTGCCCGGGCCCCGTGCATTATATGCATCTGGCACTCTGGCAATGTTTGTGTCCTCACCTGACGTCTCTCTTTGATTCATTGTTAGGCACTGTTTGTGTTGTTTTCTGTTTGCTTTGTGTGGTGTGATTTCCTCAGCCCCTTAGTCACTTCCTGGAAGGCAGGCTCGGTGTCACAGCCCCACTTTTGTGTGTCTTGTTCCACGAGCCTGACACAGGGCCACGTACACCAAGACAGGATTTAGGAAATCCTTCTTGGGTTTGTGTCATGTCTACTTAAGGTTCCAGGGCCCTTGGCAGGTTGAGAGGTGCCTTGACATTCTTTTTCTCATTCTGGACCAGCCTGATAATTTGCAGGGCCCCTTGTTCAAAAATGATTAAGCATTTTGAGACTGTGATAGCAGAGCTTTACACCAAAGGTGGGGCCTTCTAGGCCTCAGCTCATGAACCCACCCTGATCTCATTGTGTCCAGTGAGGGAGGACATGATAGAGGTCATGATTTCCTTTTTATGGAGGGCAAAATGAAGGGCCCAGATGGCAGCCACCCACCTAAGGGTGCCTAGCTGATGGGCAATGAAACAGAACCAGAAATAGCCCGGCTCCTGGAGCAGGCTAACTGCCTTCCACTGGCTCAGGGACCCCCAGGACTTTGAGCCTCAGTTTTCTCCTCTGTAAAACGGGGACACTGACCTGATCATAAAATGGCAAAAAGGATAGCTGGTTGCAAATCTCTGGACAGTCCCATCAGGAACAGCACTGTAGCCTTTGGATGCCTTCCCCTTAAAGTCACTAGTACAGAGGTCCTCTCTGCTTCTTGGAAGGGTCTGATTCTTGTAGACAGTAGGAGACTAATTGGCTGTTGCGGTAGTTGAAGAAATTAAAGCCCTTCAGAAGTGGGAGAAGGCTGTCTCTTCTCATCTCTTTTTAAAAGAGTGTGGGGACTTGGATGGAAGGTTCCCCAGGGAGCCTTGGTATTTCGGTGTTTTGATATCTAGAAGAATAAAAGAGCAATTAATCGCTAAAGATGCCTGTTCCTGTAGGGGTAGTCTGAGGGTAGAGGGAGTGGCAGGGGTGGGTGACAGCTCCTCCATCTGAGGGCCATTGCTGGTTGAAGAGATACTCAGACCAGAGACCCAGAGGGTTCGAGAAGCGTCTGCCCTGTAGGGCAGGCTTTTGAAATCTCATTTTCTCTGGGAAACATGTTTTCTTCAGCCCCCTGGGTGAGTGAGCATCTTTCTTTGCCCAAAAACAGTGGAAGAGGGGTTTCACGGTTGCCCTTGGTCCTGCATCTCCCAAGGAACAGTTATCTCAGTGTCATCCTCAGACCTCTGTCCTCACATAGCAGGGCCGAGAGTCGGGAGTCAGCCTGTAACCAGGGGCTCCGAGGTCCATGCCCATAAGCAGAGGACGTGGCCGGGCTGGAGCAGCAGGCGCACCTCTCGCTGGTGCCCCCAACCTGCCTCGGCCTGTGCTCCTGCCAGAGAAACCTGCAGAGGACCTCAATGATGAGGCTGTGGGCAAAAGAGGAAGACTGTGTTCTTTGATCCCTGCAAGAGGTGTATTTGGGGCCAGTAGACATGGGGCCAATAGACATGGGGCCAAGCCCATAGGGTTGTAAATTGCCTGCAGCTGTGTTTTATGTGTATTGGGGGGGTTGGTTTATGTTTACATATACAGCTACAGATGTTCAGCAGGCACGAGACACACATAAATGCCTGTCTGAGCACAAAGCAGGTGGAGCGCCGCGGTACCTGCGCCTGGCTCAGGTTATGTTTGGTGGGTGGGACGCCTTCCCGTGCAGGTGCAGGACTTGCCCATCAGCTGCCCTGGAGTGATTCACATCTCCAAGCGCAGCTCTCCATTGGACTTGGTGACTAACCCATGGAAGGCGGGTGTGTGGTGACCTGCTTCAGCCGGAAATGACAGGCGAGTATAGCTGCAGTCAGCACCTTATCCCAGAGGCGTCGGTGCAGGTTCCCTGGGCCGGCCAGACACACAGGTATTTCTGGACCATGTCAGAGCCCGTTGCCATGAGCTTCCCGCCAGTGTTGTGGATCCGCCAGCGTGGGGTGTGTGCTCTAGCTCCCACTCCGGCACCCCCTCGGGCCCTCCCGGCTCCTCCCATGACCCGTGTTCTGTGTTTCCACAGGGCCCCACCTTCCTATTTCTCCCCGGCCACAGCCCGCCCATCACAGTTGAGCAGCTGTTTGCCTGAAGTTAATTTCCAGAGGCAGGTAAGGACCCCAGGGGAAGGACTTCTGGTTAACAGGCCATAGGGCAGTGCCGGGGAGCGGGTCTTGGGTCTGGGCTGCGGGGCCGAGTGCGAAGAGAGCTCATCTTGCTTCCTCTTCCCACCATGCCTGATACTGCTCGCTTCTCCAGCCATGTGGGTTCTTCCTCTCCATGCCGTGGCATGGCTCATTTTGTTCAGGCTAAGATGTGTGCAGTCTCTGCATTAACAGTTTGTATTAGTTCTGTGAATCACCATTATATGATGCATTTTTGTGCAACGTAAACATTGCACGAATGAAAATGTACAGTTTTTAATGTAAGCATTTAAAATATATCACAACTTTTTAAAAATGAGTAGAACAAATGACGGGCTGGGACGTGTGGAGCAGAGGTGGATTGTGTGTGTAAAGGATTCTTCTGCTCTTGGGCCCCAAGCCTAAGGTCACTCACTATTTTCTAAGCAGGTATAAGACCACCCCGTATATAAATGTATATTCCTGTTTTATAAATGTGGGTATTCACACAACATAAGCTTCAAGTTTATAAAGAAGAATAAGTGCAGATGGCTATGTTTGTATCCAGGGCCACTTATGCCTGTCAAAGGGAGGCCAACTTTCTAATCTGTTTATCAGAATGAATCTGACTGCTGCAAGTAACACTCAGCAGTCCTATTCTGGGCTTCCTTCTATACTGTGGTTCTTCTAAAGTGACAGCCTCTGCTTCAAAACTGGAGATCGTGTGCTGGTAGAGGTTAGATCCCTGCAGAACAGGGCAGGAGTATGCTAGCTCATGTGCGACCTCAATGTTTGCCACAGAATGCAGTGTGGCCTCTTAGGCCATGGGTCACTTTGTCACTTTGTGTGAATCCCTTCCAGTGGTTGGGATCCCCTTCCCATCAGCCTTCCTTCAACAGAGACGTGGGTTCAGAACCAACAGGAATGTAGGGGGTGTGGTGGGGAATATGTGTATCTGCACTGAGCGTATGTACCTTGGTTTCTCTTAATTGCATTTGTCCCAATCAGATATAAGCTTCTGGACTCATACCCACTTTTTGCATAACACATGGCTATCTACAGCATAGTTTTTAGCCATGGGTCTCTGCCTTCACCATTCATTTGGGTAGTTGATGGTTTCCTGTTTCTCTCTCATCTACCTTTTCCCCTAGTTAGCTCCCACAGTGGTGGCAAGGGGAGGAAGCAGGTCTGTCTCTGACTCTTGCAATTAACATGGAGGCATTTTCTCAGGACTTAGAATGGAAGTGCCACAGTTTATTTATTTTTTTAAGATTTAAAAAAATTTATTCAAAAAAATTTATTCATAAGAAACAGAGAAGGGCAGAGACATAGGCAAAAGGAAAAGCAGGCTCCCCACAGGGAACCTAATGTGGGACTCGATCCCAGGACCCCAGGATCATGCCCTGAGCTGAAGGCAGATACACCACTGAGCCACCAAGGCGTCCCAGAAGTGCCACCAGTTTACATGATGGGATGTTTACAGAGCAGCTGGGAGACCATAATTGAGAAGCATCGTTACCTTTGCCTCTCAGGGCTGAACTGCATGACTATGGTGTCCAAATTAGTTGCAGTTTGGACTTATGTAATTCACACATCCCACTGGAGCCCAATTATTGATCCCTACAGAGGAGAATAAGGATTTTCAAATGAAGTTAATCTGATACTTGTCAGAACTGTGATGAAAATTTAGAGCATGTTGTCTTGGACAGGCACCAAACTCAAACATGCCTTAATATTTTTGTAGCATATCAGCGACTGCAGTGTATGTGTTGTTTCGGTTGATTATGATTTACTGTCTTCAGTTATTAATTTTCTTCACATCGATACCCCCGATACAGACTCTGTTTAGGACAGAATCGTGTCAGTCATGATGTCTTCATCTATTAGAATTGAAGTGTGAAAGGTGGGCACGTGTGCTTGTAGCTACTACATTCTTCCCCAAATCCAGTCCTGGGTATTTCCCCTTGTCAGGCAGCAGGGCAAAGCTCAAAGTAGAGCTCGAAGAATACTAGAAAGCCAGATTTTTTTAGAAATGATGAGTCTTCCTCCAAGTGGGAAGAGACAGTTTAAAAAAACTGTCTCTACCAAGGAAGCTGAAGTGGGAGTAGCCTGATCCCAAAGACCCATTCAGGCCCCATAACACCCTAGGCCCATGGCTGGGTGGTAAAACCCCTCTAGTAATGACAGTATGAGTGTGGAAGGTCCCCGGACAGTGTGGCTTCAGTGGAAGACAATGGAGTGATGTAGATCTGTACAGGATGCCAGGATTGTTGGACAGAGCGACATTCTGTAAAAATAGACCAGGTAAAGTGATTCACGCACACTCAGGCTTATGGTCATACTCACACACTTCTGCTGGTTCTGAGCCCACATCTCTGTTGGAGGAAGCAGGACTGGTCAGGAAAGGACAGTGAGGAAGGGGTTCCCAACCACTGCGAAGCCAGGACCCCTAGGTCCTAGGATGTGCAGCAAAACCAGATACGTATCTTTGCCTGACTAGAGCCCACCTCTGAATGATGAATAGATCTTGCTCTGGGATCTGGGACTGGGGTGTGGTTTGTAACCTAGGATCAGAATAAGGGCTTGAACCAGATGAGCCTGTTGAGGAGTTGGGGTGGGGGTAGGTATGGAATCTTGCTGGAATTCTGGTTCTTTTGTGCGTGGTGACACCTAGTGGCAGGTCACTGGTTTTCAGTGCTGTCTTTCACAAGGAGAGAGCAAACTGACCATTAGCCTTTGGGCATAGGATAGGGTGGAAGATTTTCATTCCCTGAAGCCCTGACTCCTAGTTTGAAGGCTTTGTGGAGTGTTTCAGAAGCCCTCTGGAGAACAGGAAAGCCCAAGGCACTCCAACTGCTTGACTAAGATCTCTTTGTCAAGGCTCAGTTTGGCTATAGAGACTGGATTAGGTACTTTGGTCTGTTCAGGGTGACTTTTGGCCCTAAATCAATGTAGATATTATAGAGAGGGAGAAGCTGTCCTGATTTTCCACTAGCCAGCTGGGTGGTATCTGTTAAGTGCCTCCCAGACACAGTGCTGGGCTGTGGAGGACAGGGTGAATAAGTGGGCCCTGACCTTCTAGTGGGGCAGGGGAGAGACGATGAACAAGTACTCCAGCAAGACCCTTTTAGAAAATTGGGAAGAGACTGGGTGCTGTGACCCAGAGGGAGTAGGGGTCAGGGGACATAGAGCCTGCTTCAATTATGCTGTCAGGAAAGCTTCCCCAGGAAGGAGTCTGTAAGCAAGTTGAAGGATGAAAAGAAGCCAGCCCAGGCTCAGGGGACACCTGGTGCAAAGGCTGCTGGGAGAAAGAGCTTCTTGGTATGTTCTAGAAATAGACTGGAGTCAGGAAGGCAGAGCGTGAGGGGAGGCGTGAGGAGGAGGAGGAGGCAGGGCCGCCCGTGCAGGCCTCATGGGTGTTCGTGTGGGGTAGTGGAGTGGGAGGAAGTGAGAAGGGGTCCACATGACAAGAGGTGATGTGATGACCCACAGCAGGACTTTCCCGCTCAGCTGTACTAGGGAGTTAGGGTTGTCCTCTGCACCGATGTGCATCCAGCCCCATGGGGTGGTGGGGCTGCCTCTCCTCACAACCCTCTTGAGGTGCCTCACCCCTCTTAACCAGTATTCAGAGCTCGGAGGAGGTGGCAGGTGGGTAGACAATATAATAGGGGGCCTGGGGGGAAAGGAAGTGAGGGGAAAGAAGGCCCCAGAAAGAGAGAAGAAGCAGAGCTGCCTTGAGTGTACAGCTCTGCTTAAGCTCCAGCTTGCCAGTGTTTTAGTCCATCGTGTGGACTTTTGGGGCCAGAGCCCCTGCGAGCTTATGGGGACTGAGCAGTGGACGGGGACTCCAAGGAGGTTGCTGCCTGGGCTCGGGCACATTTCTGAGTCTGCCCTTTGCCCACAGAGCAAGCCTGCCCGGGAGAGCCTGCTGGTCCAGGGCATGCTGGCCCCCAAGGGATGGACGGCACGAGGAGTGTCCTTGGCTCACAAGCCAGGTTCCCTCGGTCCTCTGAACACAGCTCCTTGGCACCAGGGCTGCTGAGGCTCCACCCCCACCAGCTGCTGCGTTATTTCTGACTCATCCAGGAGTTACAAGTGTGTAACCCAAACCCCTCCACGCTTGGCTTCCTCTCTGCCGGCTCCTCCAGGAGGGGGGAAACCCTGGGACTTCTCTCCTGGGACCTTGTTGCAGGTTGGGTCCTGGCCGTACCTGGACACAGCTGCTGCCGGCAGGAGCTGCCCTCTGACTGGGGTGGGGTGGCGAGGGAGGGTGACGGCAGTGAGCTCAGGGGGGTATCTGTGCCCCACAGCCCAGGCCTGCCTGTCCCCATCGAGGGACTCCTTGGAGTGCAGCCCAGGCGCTGGACCTCTGGAATTCGCCAGGGGCTTCTGCGGAGGGGGCTGCCCCAGTGTTCGGGGCTGGGTACTGATCTCATGGTTTCTCCAGCCAGAGGCACCAGCCGGCTGCCTCTGGTCATGTCATTCTTGCTCCTTGCGAACTTACATGCTTTGAGACCCTGGGACACTTTGGGCTTCATTCAGCACATCTCCTGTGGCTCATAGCAGGGTTCTTGCTGAGGTGGGGCCGGAAGGTCGAGCTAGCCAGAAGTCTGGGTCAGCTAGGCGTCCCTGGGCCTGACAGCTCCTTGCAGAGGGTGTTGGCCGCCAGCGCCTGCTCCGGGAGCTAGCCGCTCAGTCTGGCTGTCCGGGGCCAGTAGGGGTGAAGGAGGAACACGCAACTCACCACCTGCTCTAGGCTCTCAGAAGTGAGCCCCTGAGGCACTCTGGGCTGCCTGACAACTCCTGCCAAGCACCCTGTATGTATCTGGTGCATCTCGTTCTGACCCCCACTTCAATGCTTCTCCCCCATCTGCAGGAGGCCCCAGGGCTGGCCAGGGAATGAACCGCGAGGGGGCTCCCGGGAAGAGTCCGGAGGAAATGTACATTCAACAGAAGGTCCGAGTGCTGCTCATGCTGAGGAAGATGGGGTCAAATGTGAGTGCTTTTGGGGTGCTGTGCGACAGGTCCCCCAGGGAGGGTGCCTGATGTGGGCAGAACAGAGAGCCACCTCCTGTAACACCCCTTCTCAGGGAAGGTGGGGTGCTGGGCTTGTGGTTTGGCTCTGTGGCCAATTCATGGCACTCGGAGCCCTGCCGGTCCAGTTCCGGGGGTCCTGGTGGGGCAGTCTTCCCATCTCTGTGCCAAGCTTGGGCCAGGCGGGCGTGAGCCCCTAAAGGTCCTGACCTTCCTTTCCTCCCGTCTCCTTGGGGGGTGTCCATGGGGCGCTGTGCAGGATGGGCACTGAGAGGGATGGGCTTCCTGGGCAGGCCTGTGCTTCTTCCTAGCCTTGTGCTGCCCTGGAACCCAGTCTCAGATCTGATCTGAGCGGCAAGGCCTGTGGGCCCCAGAAGCTAAGTTTCAGAGTGGGGGTGAGGGTGTTTGCTGTGGAACTGAGGGGTCAGAACTCAGGAACAGGGGCCCAGGGATTAGAGGAAATACCTTCAGGGAGCCGGAGCGTGCCACCCCCTCACCCACAGCTGTCTCCCCTTGCAGCTGACGGCCAATGAGGAGGAGTTCCTGCGTACCTACGCGGGGGTGGTCAACAGCCAGCTCAGCCAGCTACCCCAGCACTCCATCGACCAGGGTGAGTCCCGGCTAGGGCGCCCAGCCACACCCTTCCTTCCCAGAGAAGCTCAACTGTGGTTCCTGGGGCAGACAGGAGGGGTTGGGGCTTTCCCCAGGTGGGAGCCAAGAACCCCATCAGGTAATGGTGGGGTTCCCCCCTTTTTTAAGCCAGGGGGAGGTGAGAAATAGAGGCATCGGGTTGCCCCTGTGATTACAGAGGCTCTGGTTTTTGCCTTTCCTCAGTCTTTGGCTTGACCGCTGCCCACCCGTCACCCTGTGAAACCACCCTCGTGGGCTAGGACTTGTTCTGGGTGCCAACTATGCAGGTGCTTGTGTGTTCCTGGCTGTACCCAGATGGGAGGCGCCAATGGCTCTGAGTACCTGAGGTCTCTGCCTGAGAGTTATTTCCTCCCTGGGTGCCCTCATCCAATCATAATAATGGTAGTGGGTAACATTTGAGTTATTTATTGTCTAGCAGGCATCTGGTGAGTCCTGGACACTCAACATTTTGTTTAACTGTAGAGAGGTACTGGTGGTATTACTTGACTCAACAGGCAAGGAGGGCAGCCCTGATGGCCCAGGGGTTTGGTGCTGCCTTCAGCCCGGGGTATGATCCTGGAGACCTGGGATCGAGTCCCACATCGGGCTCCCTGCATGGAGCCTGCTTCTCCCTCTGCCTCTGTCTCTGCCTCTCTCTCTATCTCTCTCTCTGTCATGAATAAATACATAAAATCTTTAAAAAAAAAAAAAAAAAAGAACAGGCAAGGAAACGGATTCAGTAGTAGTAAGCGATCGCCCCAGTCTTACACCAGTCACCAGGGGGCTTGTGATGCAAACCTGCTGCCCAGCTCCAGAGTAGGACTAGTCATGGTCTGTCCTGGAGCAGCAGGAGATGGGGTACTTATGGGCTCTCCTATTCTGGAGGGCTTCCTCTGACCCTGGAGCCCACAATGTCCTGACCAGCCCTTCCAACTATTCCTTTCCTTTTATTTTATCTCCCAGTTGATATTATTGGCCATAAAATAATGTCAGATGTGAGCTGGCTCCCAGCAGCAGAGTGCCAAGGGGCATGTTGCTGATCCGTGGGGGCCCAGGAGGAGAGCAGGTGTAGCACTCGAGGCCACTTGTCTTGAAGCTGTCTTGCTGTCCGGGAGATCATAGGCCTCAGCTCTGGCACAGGGCCCAGGTTCCCTAGCTCTGACATCGGGTGTCACCTGGCCTGTGTATCTAACTCAGCAGAAACATACAGGGCGTCCCCATGGCGCCGGCAGCTCCCCGGGATAGCCACTCACCAAGTACAACCTGCCTGGGCTACACTCATGCTGCCAGCCTGTTCTGAACTGTCAGGGGTGGAGTCTGCCCCTCCCGGGGTTTTGTTTCTGAGAGAGATCCTTTCTTATCCACAGCTGATCCGGGTCTCTAGCACGGGTCCTCCATAGCCCTCCAGACTCCTGGCTCCTGAACCATATCTCCCTGAAACCCTCAAGCTGCTGGGTCCCTAGGACATTGCCTTTTCTCCCACCCTGATTTTCAGTCCCTGAGTTAACCAGAATTTGGGATGGATATAAGAATGCCTCTAGTAGGATGCTCTTAAAGGAAAAAATCATAATAAGTTGTAGAACTGTATGTCAGTGTAGAGACCAGTGCCCCCGCAACATACACACACACACACACACACACACACACACTCACTCACATGTGTATGTGTATATGGAAAAAAGCTGAAAGAATGTATACCAGGCTGTTAATAGGAAATTTTAATAGAGAGTAGAACTATATAAGGGACTTTAACTTTCCAAGTCATACGTTTTTATAAAACTCAATTTTTTAAATTTTTATTTATTTATTTATTTATTTATTTATTTATTTATTTATTTATTTAATTTTTATTTATTTATGATAGTCACAGAGAGAGAGAGAGAGAGAGAGAGAGGCAGAGACACAGGCAGAGGGAGAAGCAGGCTCCATGCACCAGGAGCCCGACGTGGGATTCGATCCCCGGTCTCCAGGATCGCGCCCTGGGCCAAAGGCAGGCGCCAAACCGCTGCGCCACCCAGGGATCCCTTTATTTTTATTTATTTATGATAGTCACAGAGAGAGAGAGAGAGAGGCAGAGACACAGGCAGAGGGAGAAGCAGGCTCCATGCACCAGGAGCCCGACGTGGGATTCGATCCCAGGTCTCCAGGATCGCGCCCTGGGCCAAAGACAGGCGCCAAACCGCTGCGCCACCCAGGGATCCCTAAAACTCAATTTTTTAACATTGCACATACATTTCTTTTGTAATAAGGGGAAGTTTTAAAAAGCATTAAGAGAACTTTCCATCTCACCTAGCTAATAGCAGTTGAGAACAAAAATGAACTCTGGGGTTAAGGTCACAATAACCTCACCTGGCCTCAAACTGCTTAATAGTCAGGAGTGACCTGTGGGCTTGTGAGTGTGAACCCAGAATTTGCACCCTCCTTGTTGTGGGGTGTCCATGGGACAGCCAGGCAGGCCTCAGATATGTCTCCCCAGGGAGCAGGCTTCTGGAGCTGCACCAGGACCCAGCTGGTGGCTGGGGTGGTTCTCTGCTGTTGGGGTACCCTGCCTATTGCGCTGGGTCCCCACGGTTACTCCTTTTTTCTTTTTCTTTTTTAAGATTTTATTTATTTATTCATGAGAGACATGAATTTTAGATTTTATTATTCATGAGAGAGAGAGAAAGAGGCAGAGACACAGGCAGAGGGAGAAGCAGGTTCCATGCAGGGAGCCTGATGTGGGACTCAATCCTGTAATTCCCAGGATCACACCCTGAGCCCAAGGCAGGTACTAAACCGCTGAGCCACTCAGGGATTCCCCCCACCACGGTTACTCCTGAGCTGAACCACACAGGAAGACACACTGGTGCACAAAGTCCTGAGGATTCCTGTAGGCTGAGTAGGAGATAAATGGACAACTATGCCTGGAAGAGCTTTACGAACATTGCATTATTTTTGTGTGCCTAAGGACCCTGCAGACAAATGCACAAATGCACAACAAAGCAGCGATCAGTACAGGCTTTCCCGTTGTGGGGGCACAACCCTGAGAGTGGAACCCCATGTTTCTGCCCAAACTGTGGGGCTAAATGAAATGGGTCTTGGCTAAAATTCTAGCCTGCCCACCTTATCTGTAGGTAGGGCCGACCTCAGCTGATGCCACAAGGATGCTGCTGTCAGGGGCCCAGGTACTGTCCCGGATCATTGCTTCCAGTGCATGGCATCTCAGCATAAAAGACCCCCTCGTTCCCAAGGCCTAGGAGCATTCAGGGTGATGATGGGCATGACAGTCTGGCAGAAATCTGGTGTGAGCACCTCCTGCCACAAGGTGGCACTGTGTCTCAGCAAATGCCCAGCACAGTCCTCTGCAAGACAGAGCAGACTCCTTGAGTTCCCCTCAGTGGGGGCCTAAGGCCACCCACCAACGGGATAGAGCTTGGCATTGATCTACCATTTTCATTCATTCATTCATTTAAAAGATTTTATTTATTTATTCATGAGAGACACAGAGAGAGAGAGAGGCAGAGACACAGGCAGAGGGAGAAGCAGGCTCCCTGCAGGGAGCCCGACATGGGACTGAATTCCGGGTCTCCAGGATCACGCCCTGGACTGAAAGTGGCGCTAAACCACTGAGCCACCTGGGCTGCCCAGTCTACCATTTTTAGATTTGCACATGCTTCTCCTCTGGGGCAGGAGGGGTCTGGTCCTAGGAGCACTGCTTGCCCTCCTTAGCCCCAAGGAGGAGTGTGGGCTGCGCATCCCTCACCCCACACCCAGGCCTCCTGCCCTCCTGGTCTTCCCTTGGTGAGCCATGAACGTGTGTGCAGTATCTGCTGGGTCTGGGCAGGTGCCAGAGACCATGCTGCATCGGCCTGTACCTCAGGGGCTCACTAACTGGTGCTGAGCCTTGGACCACCTGGCCTTTGCTGATCTGAGACTTCCAGGGATAGCCTCCTCTGGAAGCTTGCCTCCCCCTCCCTCTTCCTCTGTGACACAGTTTTCTCTGTCTCTCCATCTCCCCTAGCCTCATCTCCTGCCCCCTCTGCTTGCTGTCCGAGTGCTCCTTTTCCTGAAGCATGCTGGGGCTTTCCACAGTCTGCCCTGGGGGTCTCACAGGCTCTGGTTGATGCCCTCCAAATATACACCCCCGTCCCAGACCTCTCCTGACCCCCCAGAACTTTATTTTTTAATTTTTAAAAAATATTTTATTTATTTATTTATTCATGATAGACACACAGAGAGAGAGAGAGGCAGAGCCACAGGCAGAGGGAGAAGCAGGCTCCATGCAGGGAGCCTGATGTGGGACTCGATCCTGGGACTCCAGCATCACACCCTGGGCCAAAGGCAGGCGTTAAACCGCTGAGCCACTCAGGGTCCTCCCCCGCCCAGAACTTTACAGGCAACTCCTTCCTGACCATCTTGCCACAGACAACTCACACTCAGATCCAGATTCCTGCTCTACCCCCTCGAATCTGTTCTTACACCTGTATTCTCAGTGACAAATGTATCACCAAATACCCAGTGCCCTGGGGACTCATTTTTGAAGACTCGAGTGTCTAGTAAGTTACCAAGTCTTTGTGATTCTTCTGCCTTAATGCTCCTCAAATCTGCTCTGTCTTCTCCATCTTGGTTTTAATCCTCATTTTGTTCAGAGCCCATGTTTATTTTTGTCTTGATCACTGCAAACAGCTCCTGGCATCCTGACTTCTCACCTTGCCCCTCCAGTGCACTTCCGCCCCTACCTCAGCAGGTCTTTCAGTGGCTCCTTATTGCCCTGCAGTTGAAATCCAGCCCCCCAGTGTGATGAGCAAGACCCCCTGACATAGTGACCTCATGCACCATAGCAAATGGCTTTCAGCTCCTGTCTCGGGCTGCCCTTTGTATTTCTGCATTGACCTCTGGGCTGCCAGGAGCTCAGCCCTGACCCCCAGCCTTCCCCTGCCTCTTGCAGGCTGGGCCAGGCCCTTCTGGGATTACCATCACACACATGCACCCCAGCTGTGCTTCTCCCCATCCTGTCTCCTGGTCCATCTCTTGAGCAACCCTGAGCTCCTTGAGCTTGGGACTGTGGCTTCCCTCCGTTTGTATTTCTGGGCCTGTCCCCCACGAGGCCCAGGGCATGCTTGGGCCAGTGAATGGGCCAGGGTGTGTGTCTGAGAGCCCACCATCCCCCAGAAAGGCAAGAGTGTGGAGCCGATTCTCTGAGCACTATCTCCTGCTCCCCTTGGGGATGGCCAAGCAGACCTGATAGCCAGGCAGGACTGACTCTGAGCCAAGGGAGATCAATACCTCTCTGGTAAGGTCGCCTTGCTGAGAAAGCCCAGCTGGAAGCATACGGGTTGAGAGCTGTAGCTTACAAAAAGCAGGCTTAACAGAATGCTGAGTTCATTCCTTTCTTATCGCTGGTGCTACTCTCTCGAGAACATATATTGATCATTTTTCATTGTTATAAAATAATGCATAGTCATTGTGGAAAGCAGGGAAAGGGAGAAGCAGCAGAAAAGCTGAAAGGATTGGATCTGACCACACAGCTGCAAGCATGAGTACCTCCTGCTCAAGTTCCCATCAGCCTTTTAAAAATAGGCTTGTATTTACGTCATAAATTTTGGACTGTACAGTATAGACATTTTAATATCCACTTTAACATCTACACTTATGATAATTTTATAGTATTTTTTTAAAGATTTTATTTATTTGAGATAGAACGAGAGAGAGAGAGCTAGAGAAAGAGCATGAGTAGGGGGACGGGCAGAGGGCAAGGGAGAAGCAGGCTCTCTGCTGAGCAGGGAACCCAACACGGGGCTTGATCCCAGGACCCTGGGATCATGACCTGAGCCCAAGGCAGATCCTTAATGACTGGGCCACTCAGGCACCCAATTTTATAGTATTTTGAAACAAGTTTCAAGAAAACATTTTCGTGATCACATAACATGCCGCCCCATGGCTTTTGCCGTAAGTCATTGACCAATCGTTACCTGTTGGACATTTCTTTCTCATTTTTGCTATTAATTACAATACCAGCAAACATTTATTGAGTTCCTCCTGTGTGCCGGCTTGCTTGTCAGGAAGCACACAAAGGTTACCCCAGGGAGTCACCACAACAGTGCTGTGAGGCACGGGCTGTCAGGGCCCTACCGGGGCCCTGCCGTAGGGAGAAGACCTGCCTGGAGAGGGTTGCTGGTGCTCGGGCCACAGAGCCGTCAGGGTGGGCACTGGACGTGGCAAGCATCAATTATATCCTTGCATGTAAATCTTCCTCTTCATCATTTATTTTAAGATGAATTCTAGGAGTGGCTTTCAGATCATGTGCGTTTTTAAGCAAGACTGCGTTTTATCTGAGGAATAGGGGTGATTCGGGCAATTAATGTCTTTTAAAGGTACAGAGAACACTTGAGAGTTTCTCACTGCCTTTTTATTCTGGGCCCTTCTCCTGAAGTTTCTCTGAGTGCTTCCAGTCTCTTCCTGCCTCAGCATCACCCAGGAAATGGGGTGCCCAGCAAGTGTCCATCCTGGGCTCCCACTGGCACTGTTCAAAGCCTCCCTGTGAGAAGTTGCCTGGAGGACTCTCGTCCTCGTGTATCCCCTTGGACAGGGTCTTGTCCAGGTGTTCTGGGGCCCTGGTCTAGACACAGGCCATTTTGTTAAGGAAACTCTGTCCTTTCTCCACTGAGGGGCCTCCGAGGACATCCCCTGATCTGTTGCCCCTCTTTTTGGCTCTGGGAACCACAGTGCTGGTGTGGTGGCTGCTCAAGCCGTTCCAGCCTCCTTCTGATCACGCTCTTTCCCCGAGAAACTTTCCAGGGAAGGTCCCCAGCCTGGAGCCAGCTGGGCTGTCCCAGGGTTCTTCTGGCATTCCCCCTTGGAAGCCAAGACTGCTGCTCAGGGTATGCTGCCAGAGAGCCTAAAATAGGTCATTTGGTCTCAGGGTTACTCTGGGAACCTTGTTAAAATAGTTGTGGTCACAGGCAAACCAACAGGGAGCCAGTGACTGCGAGGAGGGCCCACCACCACATGGGCTTCACGGTTGACCAAGTGAGTGCCCTTCTCTGCTTGCTCCCTCTACATAGCCCTCTCAGTGTCCCCAGGTGCTGGCACGATGGGCCCCATTCTCCAGCCAGACTTCCTCCTGGAGTCCTCTCTCACTCTCTCTAGCTTCTACTCTTTCACTTCCTCCATGCAGCCCTCTCTGACACCCTCTGGGGTCAGCCCATGCCCCTCCTCTCTCTCTGGAGCTCCCTGTGACCTTTCCTAAGCGTAGCTGCTGCCACATTGTCTGGAGCCCTTTGGGACCCAGAACCGTGCAGTGTTCCCAGTCACACATTCAGCCCTTAGTCCGGCTTCTGGCATAGAGCTGGTTTACTTAGTCCTTGTGCAGACCAGGCCTCTGGGAGGTGAGTCCTGTAAGAGCATGGGCTGTCTGCTGGGGGTTCTGCTCCTTTCTTCCCCCAGGTGGGACTCCACGGCTTCTCCCAGAGGCTCCTGATGGTGACAGACCCTGGATTGAAATGGCAGTCAGGGCCTAGGAGAATTCCAGGCAATGGGATGGGAGGCTAATTATTTTCTTAAATATTTATTTATTTGTTTATTTATTTATAAAGATTTTACTTATTTATTTATTCATGAGAGACAGAGAGAGAGAGAGAGGCAGAGACATAGGCAGAGGGAGAAGCAGGCTCCATGCAGGAAGCCCCATGTGGGACTCGATCCCAGATCCCAGAATCATGCCCTAAGCCGAAGGCAGATGCTCAATCGCTGAGCTACCCAGGTGTCCCAAATATTTTATTCATTTATTTATGAGACATAGAGAGAGAGAGGCAGAGACACAGGCAGAGGGAGAGGCAGGCTCCATGCAGAAAGCCCAATGAGGGACTCGATCCCGGGACCCCGGGATCATGTCCTGAACCTTAGGCAGGTGCTCAACCACTGAGCCACCCCAGGCGTCAACTTTTTATTTTTAACTTTAGTCAACACTTACATGAGAATTACCTGTCACCTAGTAATAATAAAACTGAACAGAAAAGATCACATATACATTGAATCAAACTGAAAAATGAATCAGAAGGATTGTGTATGTGATACACAGAAAAAGTAAAAAAGCATCCCAAGATAGGGTAAAGGATGTGCTGAAACACAGGGCCCATTGCCCTGTCCAGCCTCTGGTCCTGGCCTGGGAGGGGCTGCTTTGACCTTTCTGCAGTCTAATGGGTTCTCTTATGTAGAACCAGAACAAGGGCCTCTGAGGCTTCAAAGCACCCCCTGCAACTCTGCATTAATTTCCCAATGCCCCACAAAAAGGCAGACCTCTGTCTTGGAGCAGAGCATCAATCCAGGATCGATGGGCCAATTTCACCCACTTTAGCCCATCAATCCATGTGCTGAGTGTGGTGCCAGTTGACACCCCCCACCCTCAAGCTGCCAGTCTAGCAGGGTAGACAGACACAAGAATGAATGCACACAGATTACAGTGTGCCTAGTTCTGAGGAAAGGGAAGCCCAACCCGAAAGCCAGAAAAGGTGCTAGTGGCTGAGCCTTGATGGATATGTGGGAATGTGTGTGTGTGGGGGGGTGGCCTCTGGAGCCTGCCCAGCGTGAGTATTGGGTGTCTTCGTGTCCCCCTAAGAGATTGGTATGGTGGCTTTCCAGTGGGTGGTCAGTGGCTCTGGACAGAGTTTATCCTGAAGACAGCCAGGGTCACCACGGATCTGAAGGGGGAGGGATGGCCAGGTCAGATCGTCATCCATTTAGGGTGAGCCCTGGGGAGAGATCACGACAGAGGGTAAGGCAGGGAGATAGCTGGAGGGTCATGGTGACCCCTACATGTGAGGGGATACAGATATTCTTCAGAGGCAGGACATTTGGGACCAAGAACCTACAGGCAGGGTGAACAGCTGGGTGGGGGTGTGTTTGAGCCCTAGGGCCCAGTGTGAGAGGCCCCTGGTCTGGAGAGGCAGGAAGGGGAGCTCTAAGTGGGAGGGGCCTGGGGATGTCTAGCAGGGGCGGGAGCTGGGTCAGAGCTCAGGTGCCAGGTGGGAACAGGTGCAGGAGTATGGGCCAGGGGCAGGTGTGGGGTCAAGGGAGATCACAGCAGGCAGAGAGGGGAGGACGGAGCCTCATGAGCACAGCACCAAGGATGGCAGGGGACGCACTGCAGCTCTGAAAGGAGGGAGGGACAGCAAGGTCCCTGGGCTTGTAATTAAAGGGTCAGTGGCAACTTTCCTAAAACAGTTTCTGTGGAGCCCTGGCTGGAAGCCAGATTGCCGCAGGACTGGGATCAGTGAGGACGTGGAAGAGGAGGACAGAGGTCTCTTTCAGAATCTTGGTGGAGAGGGGACATCAGCTCGGGGGTGGGGGTGGGGGTCAGGGTACACTCTGGAGCACTGAGTTCTCGGAGTACGGGCCCCAGGCTACCACCCCTGAATCACCGAGGGTAGTTGTTAAAAATGCAGGTTCCTGGGCCCTACCCCAGCCCTGCTGAATCAGAATGCCTGCCAGGTGAGCCTGGGAATTGGCATTTGAAATAAACTCCCAAGGCAATTCTGATGTCCACTGGAATTTGAGAATATACCAGGGCTTTCGGTGAAGACCTGATCGTTCCTTTTTTTTTCTTTTTTTAACATTGTATTTATTTGACAGCACAAGCAGGTGGAGCAAAGGGAGAGGGAGAAGCAGGCTCCCTGTTGAGCAGGGAGCCCCATGTGGGCCTTGATCCCAGGACCCTGAGATCGTGACCTGAGCCAAAGCCAGATACCTAACTGACTGAGCCACCCAGGCACCCCAAGACCTGGTCATTCCTGACCCCTCCTCCCCGATTCTTTCCCTTCTGCATACAGCCAAGCTCAATGGTCTAGGAGAGCTTACATTTTGGGTGGGGGGAACCGATGGATTTGAAGAAACCAAGTACCTCACCTGGGAAGACAACCCCAGAGGTAGGGGGCGTGTGTGTGTCAGGCTCAGCAGGACAGTGGGAGGGTGGGACATCATGAGTGAGTTTGAGGGAGCTTGTCTGGGATGAGAGCAGAGCAGGTGTACTAGAACTCTGAGTTGTGACCACACAAGTAGTGGCTTTTGATGCTTTCTGCTGCAGATGTCATCCCGGCCGGTCAGATGGGTGGGATAGGTGTGATTTGTCGTGTTTCACAGATGGGAAAATGGGAAGTAGGGCAGCCCCGGTGGCCCAGAGGTTTAGCGCCGCCTTCGGCCCAGGGTGTGATCCTGGAGACCCGGGATCGAGTCCCTCGTCAGGATCCCTGCGTGGAGCCTGCTTCTCCCTCTGCCTGTGCCTGTGTCTCTGCTCCTCTCTCTGTGTCGCTCATGAATAAGTCAATTAAAAAAAATTAAAAAAAAAAAAAGGAAAATGGAAGTAGATGTGCGGGCACATTGCCCAGGTGGGCAGGATCAGACCCAGGCCTAGGTCCTGGGGTGCCAGGGTCCACCGAAGGACCCGAAGTCCAGGGAAGCCTTGCTGGCTGGTCAGGAGGCCCAGTGCCTCTGCTAGGAGCCCGTCCCCTATCTGGTGCCATGTGCTCACCTTCCGACAGCCCGAGTGCCTGGTGATGTGGTTGTCAGCCTGGAGCCCAGTAGGCACCACTGAGCCTGGAACCTGGTTTGGCTGCTGAGACTTTGGTGGATCTGTGACCACTGTCCCCATGGCAACCAGTGTCATGCCGTCTCTAGGTAAAAGCCATCCCCTGGGAACTTGAGGCATCAGCGCTGAGATGTATAGAACCCCTGGGCTTCTAGGCCGTGGCTGCTAAAAACAGCACGTGCCACCCAGTGGGTTTGTCTGGGAGGAGGCCTAGTCCAGGGTGGTGCTGGAGCTTCATCCCCATGGAAACTTTCCCCTTTGGAGGAGAGTCTGGGACCTGTTTTTCCAGGAGCCTTGCTGCCTGGCTCATCTCCCCAGAGCTAGTCGCCAAGCCACTGCAGTTTCGGGTAGCTAGGTAGCAGACCCTAGTTAGTATTGACAACAAGCTCA
This sequence comes from Canis lupus dingo, assembly GCF_003254725.2. Lineage (NCBI taxonomy): Eukaryota > Metazoa > Chordata > Mammalia > Carnivora > Canidae > Canis > Canis lupus. Next base: position 63,195,046 of record NC_064247.1, on the reverse strand, counting down.
TGGGGCTCAGGAGGACGTACCGCCACTGAGAATCCTAGGTCAGGAAAGGGGCAGACATGGGAAGTGGGAGTTGTCCTGGACGCTTTGGAGCATGTGGTCATGTTTCCTCTCTTGCCTGTCACCCGTGTGCATGGAGGATAGCTGGAGCTCAGCAGGTCAGATGCCCTGGACTGTTTGGAAGCTCTTAGCTGAAATGAGCTTCCTGTGTCATTTCTCGCTTCCAGCAGCCATGGGAATTTGACGCCTCTGAGGTGTCGGGGTTCCATTTCTGAGTTTTTCAGTCCCTCCTTGTTCACTCTCACGAGGAAGGTGTTAGGCCCCTTAGGAGGTCAGAAGCATCTGACTCTGGAGTGGTCCTGGAAGCTCTGGCCAGAGAGGGGTGCAGGGGTTTCAGAGAGCCTTGCTGTCTTCAAAGCCCCCTTCTTTCTATGGCTGTGGGAGGCAGGGCTTGCAAGAGCTCATGGCTCCTAGGTGGGTGATGTGGACCTGCCCACCAGTGACTGATGCTGTTCCTGGGAGGCTCCCTTTATTCCAGTGACATCTGTGCAGGGCTGTATCCTGGACCGTGGGGCCCTGGGCCACCTTTGGGAGCCAGTCCAGGCTTTTCATACCATGTGTCAATTTCTAGGCAGGGTCTGCCCTAAGAGCTGTTTTCCCTCCCTGTCCACCTTTGAGTGCTGATTTTAAGGTGGGCTTTGCAGGATCCAGAGCTGGAAGAGCTCTTGGGGTCAGTTTATCCCCCTGCAGCCAGGTGCTTTGGAGGAATGCAGGCAGGAACCGGGCATCCCGGCTGCCTAGGAGGCCTTGTCCCTTCCTTCCCCTGTGCCTGTCTTCTCTCTGGGCAGGGTCCCTCCTGGAGAGGGAGTGTGGTGTCCATGGTGTCCAAGGCAGTCCTCCTCTGCCCCAAGGCTGGAGCTCCAGGGTCTGTGGCTTTCCAATACCAAACTCCATCTTTCCTGGAAAAGCATGAGCTGCTCCCCTAGGATTTCTCCCACCAGGGTTGTGCAGCAAGCTGTATGCATATACCGTCTCCACATCAGCCTCAGTGCTGCAGCTCCCTCCATGCTCCTCTTTCCTGTCCTTTGTCATCCATAATCACTGAGCCAACTAGAAACATATGGCAGAGAGGAGCGTCTTCTGGCAATCCAGGAAACATACTGAGGTGTTTATGCATTGATGAAAAGACCTTGGAAAGCCTTTATGTTAGAGCCTCAAATACCAAGAGGGATTCTTTGAATGCTGGGTGTTGTCTGTGTGCCCCTGGAGCATTCTCCACACCATGCTTCCCCCTGCATCCTGTAGGGAACCGGGCTTCTTGATGGCCGTGTGCTGGTCCTGGTGTGTGGAGCCTGTTCTGGGCTTTCGATTCTGCTGGTGTGAATTCATCCTGAGCTTGCAAACAGACCAGTGAGCCCATTGTCTGTCTCCCGCCCCCGGTGAGGGGCCAGCTTCTCTTTTCTAAGCTCCTGCATAGTTGTCATTTTTCTCTGCCCAGTCACTTGACTGGACTCTGTTAAAGAGGCAGAGCTGGCATTGGGCGTGGGACGAGTGCCCTGCCCTGGTTCAGAGAGCTGTGTTTCACCAGCACCTTGGCCCTGTTCCCATAGCAGGTGAATCATGGGACTAGGGAGACAGCTGGTAGAGGCCGGAGGCCAGGGCAGGGAGTTGGGCTCGGGAGTCCTCCCAGGCTGGTGTTTTGGGTTCCATGTTGCATTCTCTGCAACTATCCCATAGCTGTTTCGGTGATGTTTTTGAAATCCTAGGTCTTAGTTCCATTCTGAGAGGAGCAGATGGATGGGTCTAGTCTCTGCCGGTAAGTCTGAGCCGCCACAGTGCTCTGGGTGACTGGAGAAGGTCAGTTACTGCCTTTTCCCGAAAAGAAGTGGTAGTGGTGAAGGCATGGACTTCACGGTCTAGGTCTGGGTCCTCCCCGTGTCTCGAGTTGCTTCGACTCTCTGAGCTTCAGGCTCCTCATCTATAAAATAAGGATTCATCCTGGGTCCCAGGAACTCTCCGAGGTGCTGTGAATGTGTGAATGATCAAAATAAAGTCCCTGATGGCAGGGAATGTGCTTTCCAATGAGGAACCAAAAATCACTTCAATATATCTGACTCTGTAGGTCATGCTGAGGGTACTGAAGCAGGCTACAGCTCCCTGAGGGACTGCCACAGGACACTGTTTTGGAAGCTGTGGTCAGGGAGGGCCTGGGGAGCTGATTTTGCCCAGACGCTGGCATGAAGTGCAAGAGCTGTAACATGAACTTGGGGAAGAGCATTGAGGTAAAGGAAATAGCAAGTGCAAAGGTCCTGAGGTACAAGTTACATGTGCCTGAAGGGCAGAGAGCCCAGGAGGCCCATATGGACAGAGAGCCCAGAGAAGGATATGTATAAAAAGAGGTGAGGAGGAAGCCAGAGGCCAGAACATGTTGGGTCTTACAGGCCAGGTGTGGAATTTGGAGCTTACTTTGAGTGCGACAAGAAAGTTTACTTAAGAAGCCTTTGGAGAGGTCAGCCCCAGTGGCTTAGCGGTTTAGTGCCGCTGTCAGCCCGGAGTGTGATCCTGGAGACCCAGGATCAAGTCCCACATCGGGCTCCCCGCATGGAGCCTGCTTCTCCCTCTGCCTGTGTCTCTGCCTCTCTCTCTCTGTGGGTCTCTCATGAATAAATAAAATCTAAGAAAGAAAGAGAGAAAGAGAGAGAAGAGAAGAGAAGAGAAGAGAAGAGAAGAGAAGAGAAGAGAAGAGAAGAGAAGAGAAGAGAAGAAACCTTTGGAGAGTTTTGAGCCTCTCAAGGAGTGGCAGGATCTGACTTATGTTTTTATGAACTTCCTTCAGATTGCTGTGTGGAGAATGGACAATCAGGGGAGTGGGGAGATCCAGGAAAAGAGGTACAGGAAGCTAGTGAGGGATAGTGATAGCCTGGACCGGGTGGTGGTAGGGGAAATAGTGATGTATTCAGGATATAGTTTAAAAGTAGAGCCAGGGGTACCTGGGTGGCTCAGTCGGTTGAGTATGACTCTTGATTTCAGCTCAGGTTGTCATCTCGGGGTTGTGAGATCGAGCCCCACATCAGGCTCTGCCCTGAGCGTGGAGTCTGCTTAAGATTCTCTTTCCTTCTCCCTTTGCCTCTCCTCAATCCCCAAGCCCTGCTTGCGTGCAAGAGTTCTCTCTCTTTCTCTCTCTCCCTTTTTCTCTCTTAAATAACTAAATAAATGGAGCCAATATGAGGCACCCACTGGCTCATTTGGTAGAACATGCAACTCTTATTTAGGGTTGTGAGTTTGAGCCCCACATTGGGTATAGAGATTACTAATACAAAACAAAACCACTAAAAAATAATAAAGGTGCCTGAGTGGCTCAGTCGGTTGGGTGTCTGACTCTTGATTTTGGCTTAGGTTGTGATCTTGGGGTTGTGGTCTCTGGGTTGTGAGATAGAGCCCTGCATGGGCTCCACACTGAGTAGAGGGCCTGATTGGGGTTCTCTCTCTCCCTCTGCCCCACCTTTCAGATAAATAAAATATTTAAATCTTTTTTTTTATTTTTTTAAAATTTATTTATGATATAGTCACAGAGAGAGAGAGAGAGAGAGGCAGAGACACAGGCAGAGGGAGAAGCAGGCTCCATGCACCGGGAGCCCGACGTGGGATTCGATCCCGGGTCTCCAGGACTGCGACCTGGGCCAAAGGCAGGCGCCAAACCACTGCGCCACCCAGGGATCCCCCCTTTCAGATAAATAAAATCTTTGAAAAAATAACAAAAGTAGAGCCAGTAAGATCTGCTGATGTGCTGTACACAGAGTGGATGGGGCAGGGGTTGGAAGATGGAATCAGGAAGTCCCCTCTCAGGGTTTTTGAGCAACCAGAGGAACGGCATTGCCATTGCTGAGGTGGGGAAGGCTGAGGGTGGAGTGGGCTTGGGAGCCACACCTTTTGGCATTCCACCAGCAATGTATGAGGGCTCCAACTTCTCCACCTCCTCCCTAACTCCTGTCATTGTCACTTTTTGATTCCAGCCATCCCAGTGGGTGTGAAGTGGTGCCTCATTGTAGCTTTGATTTGCATTTCCATAGTGACTAATGATGTTGAGCATCTTTTCATGTGCTTGTTGACCGTTCTTATATCTTCTTTGGAGAAATCTCTTTTCAAGTTCTTTGCCCATTTTAAAAATGGGGCTGACTTTTTATTATTATCAAATTGTATTATTTATATATTCCAGGTATATGACTCACAAATATTTTCTCCCATCCTATTGGTTGCTTTTCCATTTTTTTAAATAAAATGATTGTATTTATTTATTTGAGAGAGAGAGAGAGAGCATAAGAGGGGAGAAGGTTAGAGGGAGAAACAGACTCCCCCCTGAGCAGGGAGCCCAACACAGGCTAGATCCTGATCCCCAGGCTCCAGAATCATGACTGAAGCTGAAGGCAGTTGCTTAACTGACTGGGCCACCAAGGTGTCTTTTTTTTTTTTTAATACTAAGTCTTCTCATTGTATTTTAATTTTTGAAACTTTTCTCTTTTTTATTTTTTATTTTTTTTTAAAGATTTTATTTATTTATTCATGAGAGACACACAGAGAGAGACAGAGACACAGGCAGAGGGAGAAGCAGGCTCCTCAAAGGGAGGCAATGTAGAACTCGATCCCAGGACCCTGGGATCACACCCTGAACTGAAGGCAGATACTCACCACTGAGCCACCCAGGTCTCCTGCTTTTCTCTTTTTTTCTTTTAAGATCTTATTTATTTATTCATGAGAGAGAGAGAGGCAGAGACATAGGCAAAGGGAAGAGCAGTCTCCCTACAGGGAGCCTGGTGTGGGATTTGATCCCCAGACCATGGGATCACGCCCTGAGCCAAAGGCAGACACTCAGCTGCTGAGCCATTTAGGCATCCCATGCTGGGGCTCGAACTCACGACCCTGAGATCAAGAGTCACATGCTTGGGATGCCTGGGTGGCTCAGCAGTTGAGCGTCTGCCTTTGGCCCAGGGCGTGATCCCGGGATCTGGGGTCAAGTCCCGCATCAAGCTCCCTGCATGGAGCCTGCTTCTCCCTCTGCCTATGTCTCTGCCTCTCTCATAAATAATTTTTTTAAAAAAAATCTAAATTAAAAAAAAAAAAAAAGCATCACATGCTCCTCCAACTGAGCCATCCAGGTGTCCCCTGCCTTTTTACTTTTTTGGTAGTATCCTTTGAAACATAAATGCTTTTAAGTTTGAGAAAGCCCAGTTTATCGATTTTTTTCCTTTATTGCTTATGCCTAGGGTGTCATATATGAGAAATCATTTCCTAACCCAAGGTCATGAAGATTTACTCCTGTGTTTTCTTTTTTTTTAGATTTTTATCTATTTATTGAGACACAGAGAGAGGCAGAGACACAGGCAGAGGGAGAAGCAGGCACCACGCAGAGAGCCCGATGTGGGACTCGATCCTGGGTCTCCAGGATCAGGCCCCGGGCTGCAGGCGGTGCCAAACCACTGCGCCACCGGGGCTGCCCCCTGTGTTTTCTTCTAAGAGTTTTATAATCTTAGCACTTATATATATGTACGTCGTTGATGCATTTTGAGTTAATTTCTGTATATGGTACAAGGTAAATTTCTTATGAATTTTAGGAACAATTTGTCAATTTCTGTGAAATTGACAGAAAGGCAGCTGTGATTTTGATAGGAGTTGTGTTGAATTTCTTTCTATGATGTTTTTGAACAGTGATGCTTTGTACTTTTCCAAGTACAAAGTCTATACTCCATTTGTTAAATTTATTCCTAAGTATTTTATTATTTTTGATGCTATTGTAAATGAGATTGTTTTAATTCCATTTTCAGATTATTCATTGCTAATGTATAGAAATACAAATGGTGTTTGTATATTAAGCTTGTATCCTGCAACTTTGTTAGTTCTAATGGTTTTTTAGTGGCTTCCTTAGGATTCTCTATATGCAAGATCCATGTCACCTACAAATACAATTTTACTTCTTATCCTTTCCAATTTAGATGCTTTTTATTTCTTTTTCTTGCTTAATTGTCCTGGATTGAACATTCAACACAATGTTGAATAGACATGGCAGGAGTGTACATCCTTCTTCCTAATCTTGAAGGCAGAGAGTTTCCAGTCTTTCACCACTGAGTATGATAACAGATGTGAGTTTTTAGTAAATGCTTTTTATCAGATTGAGGAAGCTCCCTTCTATTACTAGCTTGTTCAATGTGTTTCCATGAAGGGGTGTTGAATTTTGTCAGGATGTGTTTTCTGTGCCTGTTCAGACAATGTATGGTTCTTGTCCTTTTTCTATTGATAGTCTGTGTTACAGTAGCTGATTTTCAGGTGTTAAAACACCCTTGCATTTCTGGGATAAATCTCACTTGTTGAGAGTATGCAATCCTATTTGTATATTGCCATATTGTTCACTAGTACTTTGTTGAGTATTTTTGCATATCACAGATATTATGAATATCTATATTCGTAAGAGATATTGGCATGTGTTCTCTTTTCTCGTGATGCCTTCGGTTTTGGCCATCTTTGTCTTTTGGTGTGTCAGAGAGTGTTGAGCAGGAGAGCCTGGTCACCTCCTCCCGCCCAGTGCTCATCTACATCAGGTGGGAAGGGATGAATGGAAGTTCTGAACCTGAGCCCAGACAGTGTCAGCAGAGGTAACAATGAGATGGACGCAGCCTCATCTGTGTATTGGTGTAGGAAAGCTAGCTGACAGCCTAGAGACAGTGAGCTGGGCCTTCCTGTTCTGAGCCTGGTGATTGCACCCAAGGGAGTTACAACATACTGGACTTTAAAGGAGAAGGAGGGACCATGAGCACCAACCTGAACCACCCTCCACCCCCTGCCCCAGCTCTAAAGCTCTAGGAGCTCAATTACAACAGCTAACTGAGCAGCAATCTCTCTCTCTCTCTCTCTCTCTCTCTCTCACACACACACACACACACACACACACACACACACACACACACACACACCGTGAGGTTGCTGGCCCAAGTTTCATGGAGAAGAGGAGAGAGAAAAGCAACATCCTTGCCTGGAGGCCTGCATGGTTCCTGGCCAGGCCCTGGTGGAATGATGAGTACAGGCCAGCCGATGGAACAGAGGGGGCTCCGGTAGGGCCCGTCCCCTCTTGGTGAGGCCTGGAAACCAGCAAGCCCTATAGGAACAGAACCAGGCCCAACATGGGCAGCAGCTCTGTGGGCCCTTCCCACCCTCAGCTCCAGCAGCAGAGTGGGAGGCTCTAAAAATGAAAGCTGCCGGTTTCCCCACGCCCGCCAGGGACGGGAGACCAGCTGGCACTGTGGCACCAGTGGGACTCTGGCAAATCTGCTTAAGGTGTCCTGCTTAATAAGAGTCATCAGAGTCCCTGTGTGACCTCAAGGAGGTCCCCTCAGAGCGTAGCCCCGGCACACACACCAGGCAGGTGGCAGTGCTGGCCGTCTTCAGCCCTGGGTCCGGGCTGTCCCTCTGCAGATTCGCTCTTCCGTCTGAGGGCAGCCAATGCTATGTTTGTGCCCGCAGCTCAGTACAGAGGCCTAAGGTCCCCAAGAGAAAGCCCATGAGACGGGCAAGGGAAGAAGCAGGTGGGCCACCATGGCTCATTGCTGACCACTCCACCACCCAGTCCCTGCCAGCCCCTCCTGCTTAGTGAGCTGGGCAGGCGGCGCCTGAGAAGAGCCAGCATCTGGTAGGGAACCAGCTCAGCTGCCATGCAGGGTATGATGTCATCTTGGATTCCGTGGTTGCTAGGAAAATTCTGCCTGCAGTGATATTTCATGGTCCTAGGACTGAGGCGAGAACAGAATGTTCCCAAGAAGACAGGGAAGGATCTGTGGGGCTTTCCAAGCAAAGGAGCCCCCACCCCAAGAAATCAGATAATTTGAGCCTCTGTCTGGAAGCTTACTCCCCCTTTCAGGAATAGAAGTTATGCTGGTTGCAGCAGAACCCCATCAAGGCAGGTTGGGGTACGAGTGGCAGAGTTGGTTCCCTTGGCAGCACTTTGGTGTACTGGTGACCGGAGTGTGGGCACATCTCTATGATGCCACCACCTTGTGAGTGAGCCCTTCTCCTGCAGCACCTGCAGCTGGTGCCTCCTCCAGTCCATGTGTGGTGGGACAGTTAGGACGAGGGGGGAGACTTCTCTGTGGTGTGGAGGAAGGCTGCCAACACCATGCCTAGGGCCCTTCCTGGACTCGGGGTCCCACGCCAAAAGCTCTGCCTTGCACCATCCACACTGGCTCCCTCTTCTGTGGCCTTCCCTGTGTCTGCTCTTCCCATCCTTTCCTTCTGGAGAAAATCCCTTGGGCAGTACAGGAGAGAAGTATGTCAGAAAGGCCACTGGCCGCTGAGCATTGTTCAGGGCATGACCAAGAGCCATCCTTTAGAAAAAGGGGACGAGCACCTGGCTGGCTCAGTCCGCAGAGTGTGGGACTCTTGATCTCAGGGTTGTAAGTTTGAGCCCCACATTGGGTGTAGGGATTACTTAAAGATTTTTTAAAAAATTCTTATAAACAAATGCTATTAAAAAAGGAGAAAGCAGTAGGCCTCAGGGAAGACCAGGGCCCAGAGGGTTGGGCGGGACCTGTTGGCAGCTCACTTGCCCTGCAGCCTCTTCTTGTGGGAGCAGCTTTGGGCAGCTCCAGCAGGTCAGTATTTTGAGCTCTTTCCCTCCTCCCTCTTGCCTTTTCTGGCTGCATGTCAGAGCCTGTCTTATGGAAAACAAGACAAAGGAAGTGATTTCATGAGTGCCTGGACCAGAATCTCAAATCCATGATTAAAAATAACAATAATAAAAATTCTGGCCATTATCTATCTCTGTAGGAGCCAGGCTGACTGCAGGCTGGAAATGGGCCTGGCTATGCTCCTTCGAGCAGGTGCTGGCTTCAGGCAAAGAGGGAATGGCTATTAGAAGCCCTAATGAGCAAGAACCTCCAAAGGGACACGAGTCTTGAGAAGAAAGAGGGAGGTTCCCAGCACCCCTGGCTTTGGTGACCTTGGAGTAAGGGATGTGAGCAGAGCCCTGCTCTAGGACCAGAAGCCCTGGGTTCTTGTCACTCAGACCTGTCAGTGGCATAGCCTTGAGCAAGCCTCAAGCCTCACCCCTGCACTCCCCCTGCCACCCTATGGCAGGGTTGCTGGCGTGTGCCCTGGCCAGGCTGTAGGGAAGGCCCAGAGAGGAGATGGGCTGCCCTTGGAAGCACTGTGTACTGGGGAGGCACCACAGTGCAGTGGACGAGCATGATGGACCAGTGTATTGGGGACCCTGGCCACCTTGTATTGTCCCGACTGCAGCCCGACACCAGAGGCCCAGCCAACGGTTCTTTCCCCTGATCTGCAGGTGCAGAGGATGTGGTGATGGCATTTTCCAGGTCGGAGACGGAGGACCGGAGGCAGTAGCTGTGAACCCTTTGGAACACCCTGGAAGCTGGCAAGGGCCAAGAGATCTGTGTGGAACTCGGCCAGCTGAGTGGCAGCAGATCACCTTCCCGATTCCCCCTGCCCCGACACCCCACCCACCCCACCCCACAGTCACTCAGCAGGGCTGGCATCGAGGGAGTCACCGGTGATGCAGTTACAATTGGCTTAAAGGGACGGACTCATGATTGGCAGAAAGAAACCCCTTTATTTTTAAATCTTGACCAACAGAAACCTTTTATTTTTATTTCTTTTCTTTTCCTTTTTCCTTTTTCCTTTTTTTTTTTTTTTAATTTGCGCCTCGGTAGATGGCTTCCCAGGAAGCTCTCCGAGATCTGGTGCTTTATTTAGGTCACTTTTTAGGAATGTGAAGAGGCCCGATTGGCTGCTTAAACTGGAAAAGGATTCTGATTGGCCAGCTAGTGGGAAACTTTTTTTTTTTTTTCTGTGATTGGCTGCAGGTGTTCTGCTGGTAGCACCAGCTTCTCTCTTTTGAATGCTGAAAACAGGGTTTGGGACATTGGTTGTTATATTTGACTTGAAAAGAAAAAAAAAAAAAAGAAAGAAACCAAGTGCGCTTTGCAATATTTATTACACAAAGAGCTTGCTACTTTCACATGTTTGTGTTTGCATTTGATTGGCTTCTGAGATGTGTGTTCGGTTTCTCATTGGCTCCTCTATGACTCCCGTTGCCATGGGCTCCCCCCCACCTTAGGGGGCTCAGTCCACCTGCAATGTGCATTTGTTTTAGTGACCACACCTGGCTCCACTGGCAAGGGGACCCTTCAAGACCCCGTGCATGGTCTACAGCTGGAAAACAGAGCCCCCAAGGAGGTTTGTGCTGTCCTGGACCAGCCGGGCAGAGCTTAGAGGTGATCATTAGGCAGGATTTATGTGCATCAGTTCCATGAGTTGGCCAGCAGCCAGCTCCCCATCGGGGGAATGGAAGTGCTGGAGCGCCGGCAGGGCCTCTCTGGCCTGCCCCTGCTGAGCAGAGGAGCAGTGCACTGGGCGGCTCTGGCTCTCCAGCCATTCACCCCATCTCTGCTTCCTGAAGCCTCATCCAGGGCTCCCTGGGTAAAGGGCGGGAGCTGCTCCCAGCCGGGAGACCCCACAGTGGAGCAGAGGTCTCTGCCTGGGAACCTAGAACCCTCACAGAGGCCCCAGCTTGGCTCACAAGGCCCTAGAGGCCTTTGGCTCTAAATACCCAGCCCCGACCTCTGCCAGCCAGGCTCTCAAGGCACCTGCTGCTGGGCTGTAGGCCCTGGCCAGCACTCCGGGTTCTCTCAGAGCCCAGACCCGTGCCCCTCACTGCACTGCCTTCAGAAGGGTCTCTCTCATGTCAGCCTGCAGTGGACAGAGTCGTCGTTTATTTACGAAGTGCCAACTGGGACCTTCGCTGAGCAGGTCCCATCAGGCTGGCCCTCAACCCAGTCCCCAGAAACACACTGCAGAGCAGCCGTATGTAAAGGGCTGGAAGAGAACCCCAGGTCTTCTCACCTGCCCCCCCTTCTGCCCTTGGGGATAGCCCCCCCTCCTCCCTGTTATCTTTCACCAGAGTGGACCCTGGGTGGGGAGTGGAGGAAGATGCCGGCCTCAGGAGGACGGGGAGCCTCCACCCTCCTCCTGAGATAGTAAATGCCCCAGGTGCCCAGAGCCAGGAGAAGATTCTTGAGCCAAATTTCCCCCTTCTCAGGGCTGGGGCGGTCATGGATCACTGGAGCTGCCCTGGAACTGTGTGGGCGGTTCATGCTGTCCTCTGAGCATTGCCTGGGCCTTGCACCAGAAGGTCACAGTTTAGATGGCCATGACCTCCACACATGGGCCCCCAGCCCTGCTTAGCTGACCTGCTCAGGTTAACCTGCAAAGACCGTTGATCCCCAAGGAACAAGGACTGTGGGGACTCCAGCAGGGGCCTGAAGAGCGTTGTCTTCTGGGAGAGGTGGTCCGTGTGTGCAGGCACACGTGCGCATGTGCCCCCACAGACACACTCACTCCTGGCTCTGTCCTGTAGCTCCAGCTGAGCCCCTGGGGAAAAAGCTTTTTCCAGCCCTTCTCCCCCAGGTTGTGACATCTGTCACCAGGCGCCGGTGCCGTGTTGCTGTTTGCCCTCTCTCTGTACCTGTAGCTCCCATAAAGGCTCCGAGTCCTGGCCTGTGGTGCGCGCTCTGCCCCAGTCCACCCTTGCCGAGGTCTCGGCCTCCCTCTCGGAACAGTGACGACCCCAATCTGTCTTGTCATTTGAGCAGAAGCAAAGGTGTTGCTGTGGCTCCATATTTGGACTAAAATTATATCATATGTTGGAGGGAAAAAAATTAACAATAAAGATTTTTACTAGTGTGGTGTGTGAGCTGAGTTCTCTCCCTCGGAGTTGTTGGGTGCACTCACTGATTTCCCCATGTCGCACAGGCTCTGCTACTGGGCCCTCTCTCCTCAAGAAAGCACCACTTTTGCTGGTTTAATTGCCTGCAACCTGGCTCGGAGCTTGGGCTTTGGAAGAATTCTGAGATCTTCCCAGCCTAGCCAATGGGTCCGTAGAAGGCTGAGCCTCCTTTTGGACCTGGAGATTCTAAATATCGTCCTAGATCAGACAGGTCAGTAGTCTTCAGAGGTGACCTCGCCCCTCCAGGCCCACCCGAGCAGACACTAAGCACCCCAAAAGGGGCTCCCCTCCACCCTAGGCACCCCAGCATCCTGTGCAACGGCAGCAGTCTTGAGCTGCTTGTAGCAAAAGTCCAAATGAAATATCCGCCTCTTCTCTCATCCCTGAAATGGGGGGTTTATTGGTGTTCAGCTGTATATTCAAGTTTAGAAGCTGAAATCATTCCTTCTTTAGGAATTTTTGCTTTGGAAGCATTTTCTAGAATCTTTCATTTCCATCCTTCATCATCCCATTTTAGGTCTTTTTTTTTTTTTTTTTTTTTCATGCTTACATGGACTCACTGCTTCTATTTCCTTTTCAAAGAGTTTCACCGGGTGCTAGACACCGTGGGGTTTATAGAATATGAGGACGGACAACACAATCGACATCATTCACTCTCAGTGTTGGGAGAGATGTTGGAGGTTGCCTAGGAGCCCACACAGTGACCAGATGTGTGTGTTGCCTCTGAAATATCTCTAAAAAGGGCTTGTCTAGCCTTGGCTTGAATACCCTCTGGGATGGGGGACTCACTGCCTCACAAGACGGCCTATTCCATCTTCAGCTAACTTACATTCATACATTGAGTTGGCCTGCCTTTCCCTGTAACTTCCTTTCCTGGGAAGGATTTCATGGTTGTTGAGAAAAAGACAAAAACAGCTATGTGAGCCAAACATCACAAGAGACAAATCAAGAGCTCATGTAAGGTAAATTATTTGTGTTCTGAGTTGTGGTGTCGGGAATTAGCCTCAGAGCCAATCTGCTCTTCCAAGCTGAGCGGTTGAGCAGAGGGAGGGGCTGGCCATCCTGGAAGCCATGGCCCAACCCCCAGCAGAGAGCCTGGAACGGGAGGGCCCGGAGGGAGATACCATCTCAGGGTTGTCTAACTCGTTGTGTCTCTAACGAGAACTAGGCCACCAAGAAAGGAGTCGGGACACCTCAGCAGGCCAAGGGGAAACACTGCGGGCAGCCCTGAAGTCAGGGTCCCCCAGCCCACACGGCAGGCAACCTTCTGGTTTCACCTTTCTAGGTACAGGTGCATCCAGCCAGAAATGACAACAGGTGGATTGGGACTGCTGGGGCCTTAGACCACCTGGGGCCCGGCTGAGTGGGGGAGGTGAGGATGGGCTGAGAAGGGGGGCAGGGCACCCTGGCTTTTGTTGGTGTTTCCCAGCCCTGGGGGGAGGGTGGTTGAGAATGTAGCGCTACTTCTCCCCACCCCTGCAGGTGCCTAGCAGTTGGGAGAATCCAGGCTGCTCCAACCTTTGAACAGGACCCTTTGTAGCAGGGAAACTGATCCCTCTGTGGCACTTGGTTCGGTGGTGGGGGCTGGAGCCAGCTTCCAGGGCTGGGAGCTCTGTGGGTCCCAGGGGACCCCACCACTACCCACCTGCTCTGCCTGCCAGGGGCATTCTCAATTTGCCGATCGCCCATGACACCCACCCCTTTCCCAGATGAAATAGTCCCAGACTGACCTGAGGCCATGTTTATTTACTTATTTTTTTAAGATTTATTTATTTATGATAGACATAGAGAGAGAGAGAGGCAAACACACAGGAGGAGGGAGAAGCAGGCTCCATGCCCGGAGCCTGATGTGGGACTCGATCCCGGAACTCTAGGACCACAGCCTGGGCTGAAGGTGGCGCTAAACCCCTGAGCCACCCAGGGATCCACCGAGGCCATGTTTAAAAAATGTTTCTCAAAAAAAAAATAAAATAAAATAAAGAAAATGTTTCTCTGTCCAATGAGGAAACCCACATCTCTTGAGAAATAACTGGGTGTTTAGGAGATTTGGGGTATTTGGGGGTGACCATTGCTGCTAGTCCTAATTTTAAAAAAGGCCTCCTGGGATCCCTGGGTGGCGCAGCGGTTTGGCGCCTGCCTTTGGCCCAGGGCGCGATCCTGGCGACCCGGGATCGAATCCCACGTCGGGCTCCCGGTGCATGGAGCCTGCTTCTCCCTCTGACTGTGTCTCTGCCTCTCTCTCTCTCTGTGACTATCATAAATAAAAAAAAAAAAAAAAAAATTTAAAAAAGGCCTCCTGAAAGGATAAGGACAGTGAAATGGTTGTTGAGTATCAGCCAATGCCTTGCCTTCACTTTCGTCCTTGACATTAGAACTGCCCCCTCACGGATGGTTTCCCAGAGGGACCTGCCCATCCTGCCAGGCCAGGAGGTCAGGGGAGCTGCTGCCCAGAGCAGAGCCACACCCTGCCCTGCCTGGGCCTCTTCCCGAGTCCCTAGAGAAGGAACAGAGTGTGCAACAGGTGGCTTCCCTGTTTGCACACTTGTGGGAGCCCCGCCCCACATCCACAGCCCTGGGAGGGGACTTCAGACCCAGAACCTCTGAGAGTTTCCACTTCGTTGGTCTTTAGCCTCAGCCCTTGAAGGAAGGGGGTTTTCATAAACATCTTTTATGCAGGTTACTGCCCCATCCCCATCTTAATAACGCAAGGAATGTGCATTGGGTGCTACCTGTGTGCAGGTGCATAGGACTGTATATACACCATCTTCAGTCCTGTATGGGGTAAGTATGGTATTATCCCCATTTTACAGAAGAGGAAGTGAGGGTTACACAGTTTGCTAAAGGTCAGTGTGGACAGTCAGAACATGAACCCAGCTTGTCTGACCCCAGACTCCATGCTTGGAGCTGCTACTTTGATGGGGTAGGCGGTGGAGAGTACACCCCACATCACTGGATTGCCCAATGCCCTCTCTGGGACCACTCTGGGTGTTGTCAGTGTTCTCTAAGTCCTGTTGTGTCTGGACATCCTAGGTTGTTAAATATTCATTGGGTGCTAGGTCCTCGGGCTGGGCTGAAGAAGGTTCTGGGCTGGGCTGGGCTGGGTGAAGCTGGCCTCCCAACAACTCACGGTGCCCCAGTGGCTGCCCCGAGCCAGCCATCAAACTCCTGTTCTTTACCTCTTGCCCATTCTTGGGGACCTGGCAGTTCTCCAAGCTAAGCTGGTTTTTCTTTCTTTCTTTCTTTTTTTCTTTCTTTCTTTCTTCTTTCTTTCTTCTTTCTTTCTTTCTTTCTTCTTTCTTTCTTTCTTTCTTTCTTTCTTTCTTTCTTCTTTCTTTCTTTCTTTCTTTCTTTCTTTCTTTCTTTCTTTTTTTTTTTAAGCTGGTTTTTCTAGAATAGGTTCCTCTTCCACTTTTCTCTGCCTCTTCCTGTTCACAGCCCCTGGCCAGTATCTGGTTCGAAGCATAGCTGTCCCCATGTGAGGTCAACTAGAGAGGTCAGAATTTGGGGACTGAAGACTGGAATAGGAGCCCAGCCTCCCTACTGTGACCTCTGTACTCTTGAGCAGGTCTCAGTCATTTCCTCATCTGTAAAATGGGAATAATAATAATAATGATTGTACCTTTGACAGATTCCACACCAACAATGCTTTGAGTCCAGTTGATTCTCTCTTGACCTTGGTTTATACTGTTTACTCCCACAATATAAATCTTTGTGTCCATGCAGTTGGGGGCTGGGGAGACAGTAAGACCCCTGGGCTCCCACTGGTGGGATTAGGAACAGGCTCTGCCACTTAGCTGCATGACTTGGGGCAAATTATCCAACTTACTGGAAAAATGGGAACGAGAGCATCTATCCCTTAAGGCTGTGGCTGAGAATTATGATATAATGCAGATGACAAGTTTAGCAGAGACCTGCCCACAGTGGGTGGTTGGCCCATATGAGCATCATTAAGTCACGTGATGGTGTCCCCCACCCCCATTCCCTCTACTTAAAAGTTATTCAGAGGAAGGCATGTGTGCAGCTAGCTCCTGGAGGGGAGGAATGTGGCCATAGGTACCGTCAGGTGCTTGTGAAATGCTGCTTTAAAAAAATTTTTTTTGATTTATTTATTTGAGAGAGAGAGAGAGCGTGCTAAGGTGAGCAGGGGAAGGGGCAGAGGGGGAGAGGGAGGGAGAGAGAGAATCCCAAGCAGACTCCCTTCTGAGCGCAGAGCCCAACATGGGGCTCAATCTTACAACCTGAGATCATGACCTGAGCCGAAATCAAGAGTCAGATGCCTAACGGACTGAGCCACCCAGGCGCCCCTGTTAATCACTTTTTTGATGAGTGAGAAAGAGCCAAGATGATCCCTTGATAGCGGCTGAGGGATAGCGGCTCCTGCTCCCCTGCCCGCCCCACACCTCTCCCTCTGCTAAGCAGCTTTTCGAGGGAGGAGGGTGTTAATTGGTGCAGTCCCTCAGCCTTCACTCAAACCTGCAACCTGCGGGGCTGAGGGTTTCCCCAGAAGGACCTCCTAGAATCTGGACAGGCAAGGAGGGGCCTTGCGGAGCCCAGAGGCGGGGAAGTCCTGTCTTCCAGAGACCTTCCTGCTCACTAGCTTGTGCAGAAACTCCAAATAGAATCACAGCCAGCCAGGGAAGGGGATAAAATTAAATCCTTGATCGTGATCAAGTAGTTAAAAAAAACCCGTCACTGCCAGAGGCTCCTTCCCACTGCAGCCGGCTCTGCTTCAGAGCAAACAAGAGGACAGGGGAGCCACTGTGCCCTGAGCCTTGAGCCCCCAGCACCCCTCCTTCCCCTCCCAGGTCACAGATCTCAGCCTCCAGGGCCTGAAGTCCCTCCCCACCCCACTGAACCTCAAAGGAGTAAGATGCAGCCCCTCCAGGCCTCAGGCAGTGGTTGCCATCAGGGGAGGTCCTCCTGGGGCTCTGGGCTCAGCTGCACACACCTGGGTTCCAAATCAGGCTGTGACAGTTACAAGCTTTTTTGGGTTTTTTCTTGCGACAGGGTCCATCTGGGGGTGCCCCTCAGCTCTGCAGGTTCCGGGAGGCTGGGGGACTGCTCCAGTTAATGCCCTTCCCCCTCACAAGATCTCAAGGTTTCAATCCAGCGCTGAGCCACTGTGGGGCTCAATCTCCTGACTCCTGAGATCAAGACCCCCAACTGAGATCAAGAGTCTGACGCTTGGGCAGCCCAATGGCTCAGCGGTTTAGCGCCGCCTTCAGCCCAGAGTGTGATCCTGGGGACCCAGGATGGAGTCCCGCGTCAGGCTTCCTGCATGGAGCCTGCTTCTCCCTCTGCCTGTGTCTCTGCCTCTCTCTCACTGTCTCTCATGAATAAATAAATAAATCTTTAAAAAAAAAAAAAAAGATGCTTAACCGCCTGAGCTGAGCGCCCCAGGCGCCCCTGATTACGAGCTGTTTGATGGGGACACACCACCCAGCATGGTCAAACCGGCTTCCCAGTCTGGGACGTGCGCAGAGTCACTTTGTGAGCCTCAGTGCCTGCCCCCCAACCCCACAGGCAATGGTGGGGGAGTGACTGGCTGGGGAGAATTTCACACCAACCAGACTGACTGAAGGCCAGGCTCCTCCTTATTGTCTCCATGAACTGGCAACTCTGACCCCTGGGGCTGAGGATAGGGGAGGGGGTTGGGCCCAACTTTGACCTCCCCTGAGGCAGGGGCTGGGCTGCTCAAAGGGTTGTTGTTTCTTCTTCTTCTTCTTTTTTAATTAATTTATTTATGAGAGACAGAGAGGCAGAGACGCAGGCAGAGGGAGAAGCAGGCTCCCTGAGGGGAGCCTGATGCAGGACTTTATCCCAGGACCCTGGGATCACTCCCTGAGCCAAATGCAGATGCACAACCACTGAGTCACCCAGGCGTCCCTTAAGGGGTTTCTTCTGAACAGGCTGCAGGTTGAAATAGCCAGGTATTGGAAGGTAGACAGGCCCAGACACCCACCGGCCTTGGAGCTCCCAGGCCTGGCTCTGGCACCTTCTGTGTGCCTCTCCAGCCTCATGGCCATCTTCTTTTTTTTTTTTTTTAATTTTTATTTATTTATGATAGTCACACACAGAGAAAGAGAGAGAGAGAGGGGGGCAGAGACATAGACAGAGGGAGAAGCAGGCTCCATGTACCGGGAGCCCAACGTGGGATTTGATCCGGGGTCTCCAGAATCGCGCCCTGGGCCAAAGGCAGGCGCTAAACCTCTGCGCCACCCAGGGATCCCTCATGGCCATCTTCTGTAGAGGGGCTCTGGGGCTGCGCCTGAGGGAGAGCATGGCTGTGCTAGGGCCACCTGGCAGGGCGGAGCCCGGCAGGCCCCTGGGTGTAAGGAGGGAGGCCTGAGATGTCCTTCGGCCTGGGAGCTGGGACGCTGGGAGAGGAAACAATGAGGCGGTAAAAATAGCTCTTTGTTTCCCGTAGGCTGCACATCCTCCTGCGTCCCTGTGTTTGTGTGAAAGAAAAACACCAGCCACCCTGGGGAGCCAGAGCAGCAGGCCTGGCCCCAGGCCCCAGGGTGCAGGGCTCAGCTGTGAGTGGAGATGGGGCCTGGCTCAGGGGCAGCAGGACAGGTCCCGGGGGGGCCAGTCTCCCCCTCAGCTGTGCCCACACACCCTCCCAGGCTTCATTGGCCTCACTGGCCTCTGTGGGCAGCTCCTGAGCCAGGGCCCTTGGCGCTCCCTCAGCAACAGCCCTGCCCACCCACCCTTCTCAGCCTGCTGCTCTTGCTGGCTCATCCCTTGGGAATCTGTCCCGGCGCAGGAGTCCAGCCTCCCAGGAAAAGGTGGCCCATGGACTTTTCTCTGGCTGAATCACCCCCACCCCCCCATCCAGAGCTGCCTGGGCTGCAGAGAGGACATACCCTGAGAGGGGCGGCCTGGACTCTGGTCCCTCAAGGTTTCTATCCGGAACCTTCCTTCTCCGTAGCTCTCACAGATCCTCCCAGCTCACGTGGCTTGCTCCAGAGGTGGGTAAACCCTGAGCCATCTGGATGACCTCCCTCCACCCCCAACTTCTCTAGACTCCCGGAGAGTTAACCCAGCCCAGCTGTACCACTGAGCCAGTCAGGAACTGCTGACCAAAGACTTGCTGAATATGAGCTGAGGAGGCAGGGATGAGAGGAGGCAGCTTTGCCCTGTGGTCTCCAAGGCCACTGCAGCAGGCTGATCTGGAAATAGGCTGCAGCAGAGCAGCGTCCCATGGGGAAGGACAGGCTGGGTCACCAAAGAGGCAGAGCAGGGATGGCATACCCAGGCTTGCCTGCAGGGAGCGGAGGGCGTCAGGAGGGCCCCTCAGAACTCCAGCACCTGCCCATGGGCCATCCTTCTCTCAGCCATGCTCTGCAGCTCATGCTGGAGTCAGGGCAAGGTAGTGGCAGAGGCCTGTGTGTGCCCTGGCTGGTCCCTAGCTCCTCCCCAGTAGCCAGACCGAGAGAGGGCAGCTGGAGAGGCCCAGAAAGCTGCCTCAGAAGGAGAAAACATTTGGAGTGATGTGTCACGGCAAGTCCTTGGGTGGTGTTGGAAAACCAGCAGTGCACCATTACCTACCTGGCCTGGTGCATTCCTGCTGGTGCTGGCTGGATCTGCTCCTGGCACCACCTCCCTCCCCAGGCTGTGTGATCTGCTCAGGACCCCAAGCATTTGTCTCTGGGGAGAGGAAAGACAAGAGGGGATGTCCTAGTACCTGAGAAGCCAGGAGGACGAGCTCATGCTTGGGTGCTGAGGGCAGAGAAGCTTAGGAGATTAAGCTCCTCAAGGTCATTAGCCAGAAGGAGAGGCTGGGAGATGAGGAGGGAGTGGGGCACTGCAGAGAGAGCACTGGACCACCACCATTAGCCCCCGACTTTGGTTGATTCTATTCTATGTGTCAGAGCCTCAGTTTCCTGGCTGTAAAAAGGCTCATGGGAGTCAGTGCTGCCCCTTAGGTTCTCCCAGCCCCCTCCCCCTTTCCAGTAAGTGTGGCCCAAGCTTTAGCTAATGACCTATGGGTAGACGTGAAGGGTCATTGCAGGTGGAAGCTTTTTTTTTTTCAGTTAGCAATGTTTATTAATATTTTTTTAATAATAAATTTATTTTTTATTGGTGTTCAACTTGCCAACATATAGAATAACACCCAATGCTCATCTCGTCAAGTGCCCCCCTCAGTGCCCGTCACCCATTCACCCCCACCCCCCACCCTCAGGTGGAAGCTTTAAGAGCCGCTTGGTAATGTTCCAGAGGCTGCTGCCTATCCGCCCGGGTCCTGGCAAAGCCCCAGCCAGTCCACAAGTGAGGAAGGAAGAGTGTGGCTCTGTGCCCTGTGGGTCTTGGGTCCATTTGTGTCTGTCTGCACCATCGGCTGGCCTCTCCCAACAACTATGTTGCCTCAGTGATCTCGAGCTTCTGAAGCTTCTGACTCTTGCTGCCTCTGAGAATACGCTGTCCCACTCCCAGCTCAAGGGCCTTCCTGAAGGGTTGGGTCTGGAAGCTGCTTGCGTTTCTGGGGCTTGAGAAAACACCAATAACACCTCCCAGGTCTACACCCTGAACTCTGTAGGGCAGTAGCTGCCCTTTGCACTCAGGATACGAACCTCCCCTCCCTATCGTGGGCAGCCAAGGCCTCAGGGACCCAGCTGCAGGTCATCTCTGACCTCAGCTCTCACCACCATCCCCTCCTCTGCACCACCAGCCTCGCATCCCTTAGACATGCTGAGCCTGCCCCACCGCAGAGCTGGTTCTCTGCCTGCACCGCTCTTCCTACACCACCGAATCCTCAATTTCCTTTGTCAGCTTAAATGTCACCCCCTGTCTTAGTCTCCTCGGGCTGCTGTAACAAAATCCCACACACGGGGTGTCTTATGAACAACAGAAATGCATTTCTCACAGTTCTGGAGGCTGGAAGTCCCAGATTAGGGTGCCAGCGTGGTCGGGTTCCAGTGAGAGCCTCTCCCCAGGTTTTGTCTCCTCTCTGTGTCCTCACATGATGGAAGGGCCAAGGGAGCTCTGGGGACCTCTCTTTGACAAGAGCACTAACCTCACTGGTGAGGGCTCCACCCTATGACCTACTCCCCTCCCCAAGACCCCACCTCTTAACACGGCCACTCTAGGGGGTAGGATTTCAACATATGAATTTGAGGGGAAACGAGCATTCAGATCATAATACCCTCTCCGAGGATCCTAACTGACCACCCTATTTTACTTTCTATTTTCTATCGTGCTCTATTTTATTTATCTGAAACATGCTTGTTTCTCTCTCGCTCCACTAGCAGGTGAGGATGTGGGAGCAGGCCACCAGGGCCACATGCAGGGGGTAGCAGTGGTGCCTAAAGGGAAGAATGCTGTGTGGTCAGGGACAAGCCACCCTCCGCTATTGGGCCCTGGTGCTGGCTGAACCTCTGCATAAGGAAATCCCACAGCGACACCATCCCTGGTGCTCCGCCAGCCTGCCATGGGGAAGAGGAAAAGCAGGGGTAGGAAGGGGCCCTCCCACTGAGCTTCTTCTTCCCCATTCAGACCTGGTTTTGCCATCCTGGAGCAGTTCATGCAGTGCTGTCTGAAACAGCAGGTGTCCCACAAAAGGAAAAGAAGGCTGAAAAAAAGTTGCATGCTGTATACATTCTTATGGAAAGTCATGGCATGTTGAAGGCTCTGAGAAGTCCTGCAATGAAGACATCCATGTCATTTAGCTTTTACTTTATTTGACCACAGAACTCTTTATATTTCTTACATATTCCATAGAGGATTCCGTAGAATATTCCATAAGAACTGCTTTTGTGGAGGAAGAGTACTAGGTGTAAAATCAGAGCTCAAGTTCTGAATCCTGGGGCTTATAGGTTGTCTTCTCCAAGCCACAGATTTCCCATCTGTAGAATACAGGGGTCATCCCAACCTCCCAGGGTTGCTTAAGGGTGGAACGAACCCCTTAGGGTTGTATCAAGCAGACAGGTCTTTGGTAAGTATCTTATAAGCTGTAAAGAGCTGTGCAGCTACCTGACCATTTTAACTTGCTTAACCTGGGAAATAACATACACTGTTTACCTGACAAGGTAAGGGGATGCCAAAGGGAAAGGAAGTGACTCATCCAAGATCAGCCAACCCAAGTGACCCTGTTAGGGCTCAGAGAGGAGGAGGAACTCCAGCAGCAGTCCCATGAACAATGAAGGCCCCAGGGCCAGAAGAACACAGGTGACATGAATGCGGGGCAAGCCCTGGGAAGAGGTGTCTGGTGGGAGGGAGGTGCTGACTATCCCTGCTGATTCCTGCTTGAGGCTTCAGAGGGGACAGCAATGCTAGTGGCCCCTCTCTCCCCCGCCTTTCTTGTTCTCCCACCCCCACCCCCGGGGGACTCTGCCTGGAGCAGAGTGGATCTGTGAGTTTGCTCAAACTACCTTAACGAACCCCTGTAGGTGTTTAACCAACAGAAATGTACTGTCTCACGGTTCTAGAGGCCAAAAATCCAAAGTCAAGGTGTGATCAGGGTTGCGTGCAGGAGAGTGTGCTCTAGGCCTCTTCCTTGTATTTTCATATTATCTTCCCTCTATGTGACTAAATGCACCCTTTTTATGAGGACACCAGTCATATTGGATTAGTCCACTCCAGTGACCTCATTTTAACTCAGATGATGTCTGTAAAGACCCTCCCTCCAAAGAAGGTCACATTCCAAGTCCTACTGGGGTTAGGACTTCAGCATATGGTATTTTGTTTTGTTTTGTTTTGCTTTTTAAAGATTGTATTTATATATTTGACAGAGAGAAAGAGCACACAAGCAGGGGGAGCGGCAGAGGGAGAGGGAGAAGCAGACTCCCCACTGAGCAGGGAGCTGGACCAGGGTTCGAACCCAAGACCTGGGATCATAACCTGAGCCACCCAGGTGCCCCCAGCACATGGTTTTTTTGGGGGACACAATCCAACCCATTTTCCCCAGTGGGCATCTCCCTCCATCTCAGCAGCCCAGCTCCTTGGCCGGAAGCATGTAGATTCCAGGCTGCCGGAAGAGAGAGCCCATAATTGTGTTAATTGCCACAATACTAGACCTGCAATTAATATGCCAGGGGAACAAAGAGTAGATGCGCTAATAACACATAATTGGACCTAAACTGCACCCTCGGCAGAGCAGTGCAACCAAGCTCTGCTGTTTGTGCTCCTTTTCAAATTAGCAAAGATGAGCAAATTAACATCTGCCTCCCCTTCGCCCTGCTTAGACGGGAGCTCTGGGGGGAAACTCGGGGATGGGGCGTGCATGGCCAGGCCCCCAGTCAGATCCTGTTCAGGGCCAAGCACCGGAGGCCCAGCCTTTGGAACTATAGGCAAGTGAGAACTTTGAAGGAGTGAGGAGTCTAGACCTTTCCTCAAGGATTTCCTGACATCAGGACAGCTTGTCTGGGCCTTGGCAGGTACCCAGCCCAGGGTGGCAGGGACTCTTGTGATTAGGGCGTGTGGAGTGACTCACAGAGCACTGTGATTATGTGGGGCCCCAGGGAAGGTTTGAGTCAATGTAGAGGCTGGAGGTTAATGCTGCAACCTCTCCTCCTCCATTCCTGGGGTGGCAGTCAAGTCCCATGGGCAGGGGGCAGACCCTCTTCAGAAGGACCGAGAGGTGTTTTTGGCTTCTCTTCCTTCTGCCCTCCCAGCACACAGGCCTGGACTGCCCCTGGTCTCTGTGGCTCCAGGGCTGGGCTGTCTGGGGCCTGCCCTGCCCATGCTTGCCTCCTTTGGTTGGAAGGTGCCCTACATAGGCCTGGAGGCAGCTGACATGAGCTTTAGTCTCAGCTCGGCCCACTGCTTGCCCAGCTAGTGCCAAGCAGAGCCTCCTTACCCCGGGCCACACATCTGGGGCTCCTTGTCCTTAGTCTCCCCGTCTGCCTCTTCCCTCTTCCTCGGGCTCCCAGGCCTCCTGCACTGAATGCTCAGGGACCCAGCCTGCAGCCTGCAGGTCAAGGACCCTTCCCTCATTCTCCTATCACTGCACCTTGAGGGCTGTGAAGCTAGGGGATCATGGGACAGTAGGATTAATAGATTCCTACTTGGTCCCTTCCCCTCCCCTTTTAGGCCACTGGGTTGCCCCTGCCTCCCTGGACCTGGGCAGAGGGTGACAGCCCTACTTGCTCAGCATTTTCTTGAAATTTGGGTCCCTGTGTTTCCCAGGCTGTGCTGGCCTCCTCCCTGGCTTCTGCCAAGCTAGCCACAGAAAGGCTCATTGAGAATTCTCTGAGACTTATCTGCCATCCTGGGGAAGACTATCTTCCCTCCACAGACAGCCTCCTCATTTGCATCCCCTAAATCAATGCCCTTGGATGATCAAAGCCCAGCACTGTGATGTCGGGGAGGTTGGCTTGAGAGGGAAAAAGGAGCAGGACTTCTCCCTTTCTTCCTGCCACTTGAGACCCGAGGGGGACTAGAAACAGAAGGCCCTTGGGAGTGCAAAAAGGAGCAGGAGCAGAAGTCCCTCTCTAGGTAAGGTTCTCTCTCCTTGCTTTTCCTGCAGGCTGAACAGACAATGGGACAGTGCCAGGCCCATGTCAACAAGCCTTGCTGTGACGTTGCAGGCCCTGAAGATGACTGGGGCTGTGGTCAAACCAGAGGGAAGGGAGGCTCCAGGAGGAAGCCACCTAGCTCATCCTCCCCAGTCACACATGCAAGGGCTCAGGCCTCAGGGCTCTGAAAGAACCCTCAGGATCTGGAGAGGCAGAGAGAAGAGAATTAATCCCCCCCACTCCGCCCCCGACACACATACCCCTCCCTGTCCACATGTGGCCAAAACCGTCCTCACTGGAGTGACAGCCAACATCGATTGAACACTGACAACGTGTCAAGCACGGTGCTGAGTCCTTTCTGTGCATTATCACATTTAATCCACACAGCATCCCTCTTAGGCGTGTGTAATACTGATCCCTGTTTCATAGATGACAAAACAAAGGAGAGGCCACCGAGCTAGGAAGTGGCTGACTTTGGGTGAAATGAGAGAAGGTATAAGAAAGGCTGAGTTATCTGAAAAGGGCTACAGGCAGAGAGAAGACCCTCTCTGCAGGAGTGTGAGCATGGGAGCCGGCCTGCGATGACCAGGACAGGACTGTCCTTACACAGAGGGGACGTATTGGCTGCCCTTTGGGATGGAGTAGGAGGCCTGGTCATTGGTCGGGCATCTGCTTCCCCTCATGCCCCACTGAACTTCTTGGCTCCCTCCTGACCACTCACCATATCACGAGCCAGACGGGGATCAGCCAAGCAATTCTCCCATCTTGATGCCTCTGACTTTCCAGGGCCATGTAGAAACTTTCACCATCGAGCAGCTTCTGGGAGATAGTAATGTCATGGGTAAGAGCTTCTACTTTGGAGTCAGAACGACCTATGTTCAAATCCTGACTCTCCCACTTAGCTGTGTGGCTTTGGGCAAATTACTTAACCTCTCTCAGCCCTGGTATTGTGCTCTGGAAGTGAAGGGTAATAACGGTGTTCATCGCACATGATTGCTGCTAGCACAGAATCAGACCGTGCACACAGCAGGCTTCAGGTGAGGCCAGCCCATAGTAAACACTCCTTATGTGAGGTGGTTAATCCCTGAGACGCAGATGAGGAAGGAGAGAAAGAGAAGTAATCCTGAGCAAGTAAATGAGCTGGAGGCTTGAAAGGGCCAGAAATTCTGAACTCTGGCTCTTGATTTTTTATTGGTGTTTGATGACTAAGGGAGTTTGAAAGGCAAGGAAAAAGCACAGAAAAGCCAGAAGAGTCTCACCTGAGGCCAGCTGCACTACTTCTCCACTGTCAAATCACTTAACCCCTCTGAACTCCTGCTTCCCATCAGTTAAACAGGAATGAGTGAAAACATCTACTAAGAAGATTGCCATGAGGCCCCAGAGTATATAGATGCCCTCCAAAAAAAAGGGAGCATGCTAAACAAATGCAAACTCTAAAGTGCTATGTGAAAGCAGTATTTAAAAAATATTTTTTTAGAGTGGGGGAGGGAGAGGCAGAGGGAGAGAGAAAATCTTAAGCATGCTCCACACCTAGCCCAGAGCCCAATGGGGGGCTTGATCTCACAACCCTGAGATTACAACCTGAGCTGAAATCAAGAGTTGGAGGCTTAACTGACTGAGTCCCCCAGGCTCCACTGTGAAAGCAGTTATAGCCATCATCAACTCCTCAGACTTTTCAAAGCATAGTCACATATATTATCATCCTGGTGAGAACAGTTACTGCTAATTGAGCACCTACTATGTGCCATACATGGAGATAAACCCTTGTTATGCAACCTCTCATTCAATCTTCCCAATAATCTAAAGGGCATATTTATTATTATTATTATTATTATTATTATTATTATTATTTATTATTATATGCCCATTTTATAGTTAAGGAACCTGAAGCTCACAGTAAGTAGGTTGTCTGTTTTTTTCTGCTAGTAACTGGAACCCAGGTCTGTCTTAATCCAGATGATGTAAGACATTCCTCCTATTTTTTAAACCATTTTATCCTACCCTCCCCCCAATTCCAGGAAATATGATGGAACTATGGATAGAACCCAGGCCCGTGCTGCTTCCACTATGCTCGAGCAGTGCCTGTGTTCCCTCGGTGGTGCTGGGGAAGCTGTGCTGTTTCTGCCTCTACCCTTTCTCTCTTTCCTTGCTCCTTCCCATACACCTATTCCAGTCCTGTCCATTGGGATGTAGTGTGCAGACAGGGCACATCATATTTGGCTTGTGTATCCACAGACAGTCCGTGCCTGTCCATATGTTGTTTGTGTGTGTAGTGCGTTGTGTGTATAATTCATGCTGCAGAGTGAAATAGCCACCCCTCCCCTCCGCTATACAGAAAAGTGAGTAGGTCCTGTGCCTTTCCCAGCTGCCCGTCCTAAGAGAGGAGGGGACTTTGCTGTGTGTTACCTTTGAGAAAAGCATAAATAGGAAACTTCAATCCTTGTCCCACCTCTGGGAGTGCAAAAGCGAGCTTCCTGGCTTCTATGGGAAGTTGAGATTTTCCTTCTTTGGAAATTCTCAGCAGCCAGTGATAGCTGATGTTGCATCTGTGGGAATTCCTACTTCCTTTGCAAATGGAGAGCCATAGAAAGCATTAGAGGAAAAAAAAAAGAAAAAAAGAAAGCATTAGAGGGAGTCTGAAACAAACTGTCAAGCCTCAACCTGACTCCCTGGAGACCACAGGGATGTCCCTTCCTAAGTCAGAGTTTCTGCCATTCCAGAGAGGTGTGAAGCTCTGTCTTTGGACAGTGATGAACAATAATGATAGCTAATGTTGTGGGATCCCTGGGTGGCGCAGCGGTTTAGTGCCTGCCTTTGGCCCAGGGCGCGATCCTGGAGACCCGGGATCGAATCCCACGTCAGGCTCCCGGTGCATGGAGCCTGCTTCTCCCTCTGCCTGTGTCTCTGCCTCTCTCTCTCTGTGACTATCATAAATAGATAAAAATTAAAAAAAAAAAAAAAGGCTAATGTTGTGTGTTGGCTCATATATTCCTCACTAACCCCCAGTGAGGCAGGCACAGACTTATCTTTGTTTTACAATTGATACTAAGATTGGAGAGATGAAGTATCTTAACCAAGAGGTAGAAATCCACACAGTTAGCAAGAAACACAAAAAGGCTCACTGCAGCTCTCTTTGTAAAAGCAAAAGACTGGAAACAACTGGTCAGTGTGGGAGAATTAGAGAACTGATCATCAATAGAGAACTGATTAAGTCTGGTATGTCCACATGAATGAAAACGTTACATGTATGTATGTCAGACATATAAATGTTATATGTATGTCACACTTTTGACACCAAATGTGTGAGTTTTCTACACCAAGCTATTCTCTGATTCTCTGCTGACACCAACTAGGTGTGCTGGAATTAAATTCAGTTCTGAGGGGCAGCCCTGGTGGTGCAGCGGTTTAGCGCCGCCTGCAGCCCGGGGTTTGATTCTGGGGACCCTGGATCGAGTCCCACATCGGGCTCCCCACATGGAGCCTGCTTCTCCCTCTGCCTGTGCCTCTGCCTCTCTCTCTCTCTCTCTCTCTGTGTCTCTATGAATAAATAAATAAAATCTTAAAAAAAAATTCAGTTCTGACACTAACTACTTAGAATTAGTGCAGACCCCACAGGTTAAGGGCTCATTCTCACACTGTCCCCACTTCAGATGCCATTTGCAAGTAGTGGGTTCCCAGGTGATCTCCACTTCTGTCTAACTTGGGTATCTTTTTCGGGATTCCTATGACTTCCTCTTCAGGTTCAATGTTTTGCCATAAGTGCTCACAAAACTCAGGGAAACACTTTACTTACATGGATCAGATTGTTATAAAGGCTGTTATAAAGGATACAAGTGAACAGCCAGATGAGGAATACATGGGGCAAGGCGTGGAAGGGTCCTGAGCACAGGATGAAGGTGCATGACCCTCCCAGCACATGGTTATATTCACCAACCCAGAGGCTCTCTGCATCCTGTAGTTCAGGGATTTGGGGAGAGGTGCATCACATTGATGTGATCATTAATTTGATCTCCAGCCCCCCTCTCCTCCCAAATTGGTGGGGGTAGGGGCTGAAAGTTCCAAGCTTCTATCGTGGCTTGGTTATTCTGTTGACTAGCTCCCATCCAGGAGCCTGCCTGGAGTAGAGTCATTGCAACAAAAGATGCTCCTCTTTTTCAGGAAACTCCAAGGGATTAAGCAGCTCTGTGCTAGGAATTGGAGATGAAGACCAACTATCTGTTTCTCATTATATCAGAATATCATACTGCATGAGAGAGAGCAATGCAGCTCTGAAAGGGATACTGAGATGGAGCCATCACCAGGATATTTTATTAAGTGAAAAAAAGAAAGATGCAGATGTGATACACTTCTTTTTATCTAAGAAAGGGGAGAGAAATACATTCGAATACTTGCTTGTACTTTAAGAACCCACGGTGGAAGGAGAAGCCAAAAACAGACAAGATGGTAATTTTAAGGGCGGGCAGGGACAGAGAGGAGGAGACAGGAATGGAACTAGACTTTTCTGAGCCCCTTGTTTTCCGGATTTGACCCTGGAGACTTGTAACTATTTAATATGGCCATAAAACAAAATTAAATGGATATTTTGCAAAAGGAGAGGAAATGGATAGAGACAGGTTTGAGCTCAGGTGTCCAACTGGAGCCTCTGGTACTTTTGCCCCTCATTAATAATCTCTTCTCACAGGAATGGAGAGACCTGTCTGGGCCACCAGAAGGCAGAGACAGGGCCTGATCTTGAGGCTTCTGGGGCTCCAGGGGGACCCTAGTAATGGTGCTAGGGGCTATGGTTTTAGTATTTGGGGGAGTTTATAAGTGGTAGCTCTCATCAAGATTCCTACAGCCTTCTTCTGCTGCATCCCTAAAGTGGGTTAACTCCCAAGCATATCATTCACACACTGTCCACAGTGACTGCTTACCTGCCTCCCACCAAAACTGGCCTAGCGCACACTGTGCTAACAGTCCTAACATGCCACCTAAGAGTAGTTCAGCTTCCTGGCAAAGAGTTTTCCTTCATGCAACCATGTTTCCATCTCTCAGCAACCCTGGACCTGGGAATGACTGTCTTGGTGAGAAACCCAGGCTGGATGAGGATGCCTCCCATGGCTTCAGAAGAGCTGCCAGGTGGCACAGCCCCACGTGTGACTGTGGTGGACCAGGTTGATGACTCCACGCTGCAGGATCCTGCACAGGACTTTTTTTTTTTTCTCCTTTGGTATCTGAGGTGTCATTTCACGTAGTGGCTGAGGCATTATTTGGGGCTCAGACCTATATAAAATTGAATCCCAGGTGTCCTTCTTTCTAGCAATGGGTTCCTTCATCAAATTTTACATTTTTTTCACCTAGCACAATAAAAATACCTTCTGGAAAGGTTGCTGGAGGCATAAATGAAATGTCCCCAGTAAAGAGCTTAGTAGAGACTGTTGTAGAATCATTTCAGAAGATTCCAGCACCCTAGAAATTCTGTGTTCTTCTACCCTATTGCACAGACAGGTTGAATATATGCCCTGAAGCTCAAGTCTTCCTTGGCCTGGTTATCAAAGCCCCCTCCTTATTCTTCCATGTCTGACCCTGACTAGGACAAGCCTGGGCACCAGCCTCATTTCCCACTGCCCCGGGACCCCTGGTGCTCCTGCTCTCTCAGCGGCTGGCTCTGCTCAGGAGAGACTCGTCTCTGCTAACTGTTAAGACTGGATCGATCCCCATCTCAAGGCCATTTTGAGGATTAGCTAATCCATCACGTGGAGACCTCTGAAAAGTGCCAATATGGCTGAGGCTATTGTTAGGCAGACTGGGAACTGAGTTCACTGGTTTCCCTGGCTTCCAAGACAGTCAAGCTGAGCCTTGCAGCTGGACTAACTCTCCCGTGGGCAAAATCTCAGCGTGCGCAGGTTGCACCGAGCTCACCAGCCTTCTGTCTGCCCACCTGCCGCTGAACCTTTTTGATCTACCTCTTTGTTTCTTGCAGGGACAGTGAGGGTAAGAAGATAAAGGGATCAGGATTCCAGACACCAAAGAGCTTTTGTTTGTGTTTCTAATAGAACTGAATACATTACATTTTCCCTCTTGGCATCATCCTATTGACTCAAGACATAGTTCTGAGATTTATACCTTTCTGATTTTGTGTTTTGTAAATCTCAGAGGTCCCTGGAAACCTACAGGGTATTTTTTTATCCTCTGAGGTGTGAGGTCCACAATACAAAAATGAATACAGGAATTCATTTAGTTCATCTCTGAGTATTTATTGAGTGCCTACTGTATGTTCAGTAGTATACAAGCAGCTCGGAAGATTCCCGAGGGAAAAAAAGAGAAGTTCCTGTGCGTTTAGACATACTATGTATTAAGGTCTGCGAGGCACTTTCATTGCATCATCTCATTTAATTCTGACAACTCCAGGAAATAGGTATTGCTATCTCATTTAATCTCTTCATAGGGTGAGGAAAGTGACTCAAAGTTCTGTGACTTGTTGAGATCACTCATAGTAGAAGCAGCTAGAGTTCCTGTTGGGCACTGTCTGACTGTACTGTCTGGGTCCTTTTCACTAGAGCACTAACCCAGGGACACACATGGGTTAGTTGGTCAATGGCACAGCGTAGCACATTATCAATCCTAGACACTGCCTGGTTCAGAGCAGGTGGGGATGGGGGAGGGATGACCTGAGGGTCAGGAGGACTTTCTGCAAGAGACAGCCTGGGTGTGACTTGGGGCAAAGGTAGCGGAAGATGTGCTATATAATGCTGGCCTTGGGTAGAAATGAACTTGAGCACAGACTGTGTTGAGAGAGCAGGCCCTGAGGTCAGCTGGGTGGGGCATGAGGTTGTGGGTTGAAAGCCTGGCAGAGCTGTCTGGACCAGATAAAGTGGCAACAAGGAGCTCACAAGAGCCAGAGGGGGAGGGAAGCAAAAGCAACGGCTGGAGAGGATGACTCTGCAGTGCTGGTTAGAAGGAGTGAGGCAGTGAGGCCTGGAGATGGTGGGAACCTGATAGGCAGGTACCTGGGGAAGGGTCTACCCAAGGAGAGTCTAGTCCTCTCAGATCCAGGGAAGGGGGTGGCAGGGGAAGGAAAGATAGAACCTGCAGGCTTTGGTAGAGGATGCCTTTGAGGGACAAATGAAGGGAGGAGCATATTCCATTACAGGTCACTTTGGAATTCCCATCAGGTCACATCATGCTTCTGATCACTGCTGTTCAAGGTCCTCCTGTGGCCTGTGGGGCCATCCTGCCACTTAAGGCACCTCATACTCTGGTCTGAATCCACTTTTGGGGGCTCTTCACCCACTATTCTCCTAAATAAATCCTCTGCTCTGCTCCTACTTCTCCCAGCCTCCGGGTTTGGGGGGCACCTCCGGAACGCCATCCCAAGCCCACCTCCACAAAACCCACCAGCCTGCCAGACCCTCTCAGCTGTCACAGCTATGACAAATACAGTGTTCCAAAGCACAGTCGGATAGTTCTTCCAGCACAGTCTGGAATAGTTCACATCTTACCTTTATTTAGCTTTTGCTGTTGGGGTCTCCCTAATGTCACCGCCCTGTCCTCGAGGGCTGATGGTTCTTTTCACTACACGTGTCACATCTGGGGACGTCATTTTACCTTTCAGTCTCTGTTCCTTCATCTGCAAAATGGAGCCAATCATGTCTCACAGGGCACAGTGCCTGGCACTGGAACCCATCCATGACTGTGCCAGTCCTTACCTCTCGTGGGGGGCGGTCCCAGGGGCCGAGGGAAGGTGGGGGAACCAGGGGAGAAGGGGAGGACTCAAGCCCCCGGGGGAAGAACCCTTCTCCATCCAGTTGGAGCTCTGAATTTCCAAGGGACCATTGGGATCCTACTAAGATCAGCGAGAAAGGGCGCGCACGAGCCATCTTTAAAAAGCCGTCACAGATTTCTCCAGCGAATGAAGGAATCTGGACATACAGATTCAGGACAGACTCCTGGGGGCAGCGGGTGCCCCTCCCAGGGCTGAACCGCGGCAGCACGTGCTGCGCGGTCCTTGACTGTTGACAAAGTGCGTTTTGCTGACCTCCATCTCCTTGAAAACCTTTCACGACCCGGCAGGCTCCCTGTCATCCCCTCCATCCGCAGAAGAGGACGCCAGGACTCTGGGAGGCGACGTGCCTTGCCTGAGGTGGCCCAGCGTGTTGGCGCTCAGGGACCCCGGGCTGCACCCTCTGGCCCTGCCCCTCCAGGGGGTCTGCACTCCGCGGGGCGGGAAGGCCGGCGCCGGCCCCGGGGTACTGCTTGGCCCGGGAGCCTGGGGCCGCGCGTAGCGTAGGGGTGAGGGGTTGATGCAGAGGGTGCAGCCGCGGGACCTCTCCCGGCCGCTCGGGAGGTACCCCGGGCGCGGCCCCGCGTGCGCGCGCTCCGAGCTCTGCCGGCAACTCGAGGCGCGCGCCCCGCCCCGCCCCCGCCTCCCCGCCTCCCCGCCTCCCCGCGCGCGCCCCTCCCGCCGCCACCCCGCCCCCGCCGGTACCCTCGCCGGACCCGAGAGAGCGCGCCGCCGCCATCTTAGTTGCTGCCGCCGCCTCCAGCCCAGCGCTGCCTCGGCGGAGGGGAGGGCGCCCGCGGCCCGAGCGCGCGGCCCAGCGTCGCGGCGGCGGCTCGTCGGACCCCGGAGCTCGCCGCGGCGCGGAGCAGCCGGCCTCCGCCGCCAGAGCCCCGCTCGGCGCCCCGCGCGCGCGCCTGCCGCTCCCGCCTCGGGCCGGCCGCGGCGCCGGGAGCCCGAGCGATGCTGCGCCGCCCTGCACCCGCGCTGGCCCCGGCCGCCTGGCTGCTGCTGGCCGGGCTGCTGAGCGGCGGCGTGGTCTGGGCCGCGCGAGGTAAGCGGCGGGCCGGGGCGGGCCCGGGGGAGCCGGGGTGGGCGCGCGGCGCCGGGGGAGCGGGGCTCCGGCCCCGGGCGGGTCTGGGGGGCGTGCACACGGGGCCGCGGCGGGGGGCACCCCGGGGAGAGGCCGGGGAGAGGCCGGGGAGCTCTGTGGCGCGCTCAGAGGTGCCCCCAGAGGTGCCCCGGGCCGGGGGCGCGCGCTCGGTGCCGCTGTGCGCTTACATAAGAGCCCACTCCTCCGCATCCCCTTCCAGGAGCCCGGGGCTGCGCCGCGGCGCCGCGGACGCCGCATCCTCGCCCCTCTCCGCCTCCTCCCGGGGTCCTTTAAATCTTGTCTGTCTGCAGACAAGCCGAGGCCGAAACTTCTCGCTCCCCTCCCACGTTTCATCCAAAGGTGAAAATTGTGATGAGGTTTACGGTCGCGGTCTCATCCCGCGTTAGCAATCTGCGTCTCCTCCGCTCCCGCCGACCCCGCGGTGCAGTTTTTCTGACGGTAATTTAGACCGTGCAGGGGCTTACAGGTTCTCTTTGATTCCTCAGGGCCGACGTTATTGTACGGTTACCTGGCCAAAAAAAAACACAAAAAAACAAAAAAACAAAAAACACACACACACACAAAAACAAAAACAAAAAACCCCAAAAACTTCTTGGTGAATCGATGGTTTTGTTGTCGTTCTAACCTTCATCCACTTAACCTTTTAAACAGTGCACGCTTTCTGATATTGACTGATCTTGCCAACGAAAAGCTTACGCATTGCAGATACATGCCTCCGAATGGATCTTGGAATCGTAAACATTTTCCTTGGCCTTGGAGCAAAGTAATCTAGGTGTAGTCTATAGAGTACTTGGATTTTTTTTTTTTTATTTTTAATCAAAAATCTTGGGGGGAGAGGGCTGATAAAAGTCTAGATGAAACGATCATGTTTCGTATTAATAAGCTTTTTTAAAAAAAATCCTCATTTTTCTCTTTCTTGGCATGACAGACGGAGAGAAGTATGGTGTTCACAAATTAAAGGGCAGAAGAGGCAAATGCATCTTTTGTTCCATGTTCCTTTCTTCCCACTGGGGATGATAAACTTTTGATTACTTCATTTCTAACATTCTGTTGACTGTCATAGTCAAGTCTCAGTCACGAAGTATAGAATCGCTCTCACTTTGGTTTTTAGAAGTTACATCAAGCTGAGTTTGAAATGTTTTTTCCAGATGTGGAGTGGAGGTCTGAAAGTCCAATATATCCAGGAGAAAATGTCAAAGTTCTGTGTCTCTTGGGGAAAACCCACACATTTTCAAAAATATGTGCTTGGACTGAGTATTTTGGGAACAGTTCAAATATGTTTAGTTTAGTCAGTGATAATGTTTCTTGTTAAAACATATTTATCCATTCACCTCCACTTGCTTTTCATTATTGAATTACTTAAATTAATATTACAAATATAAATTTCAGCTCTCTATCTTCATTGTGGTGGGCAAACAAATGTTATGTGAAAGATGTATTGAGCGCTGAGTCCTTTGTAATTTGCTGATTTTCTATTATGAGCTTTTCTTGGTGCATTTATAGTACTTAAGAATAATTAGTCTGCAAAATAAAAATACATTTTAAACATCAGTTATTCTGTTGCTTTTTTTCTTTCCCCCAGCCTGCGGTAGGAAATGTCTTGTGAATATTACAAGAAATGCTAATAAAATGGTTTCATTTTGAGGGGTTACAAATGGATTTTATATGTAAATATGTAATTTATAGAGGCACTTTCTGTGAGCTTATTTTGAAGGGTGATCATTTCAACTAATATCTGACTTCTTTATTGCCATAAGACTAGCTATATCTAATAACTTAATGGGATAAATATCATGTATAAATTGCTAGAGAGAATGTTAGATTTTGTAATATAAATTGCATCTTGACTATTAACTAGTTGTTTAATAGAGAACTCTGCATTTCACTTTAATTTGTAGCTGCAGTTCTTAAAAAAATATCAAGTAAATCAAAATGTTAGGCATATCCTTGGCATGCCCTAGGCTGCCTGCTTTTCTCTTCAGTCAGTCAACGATCAGGAAATAGTCAATTGAAATGGAGAATATAGAAAGCTTATGAATATATATATATATATGTTTTTTGAATATATATATATATTTTTTTAAATGCGAGCTTGGACTGCCATTTCAAAGCCAAAGAAATAATTTTCATTGTTATTTTCCTGCTCGTTTGCACACAGACCTCTCAGTGAGTCCTCCCCTCACCATCCTATGTAAAATTTCATCTCTCTTTGAACTCTTGAATCCTCTTTTCCCTGCTTCGCTTTTTCTGTTTCCATAGCACTTAATCCCATTCTGACACCCTTAATTTGTTTATTATCTGTCTCCCCTCACTAGGACGTAGGCCCCAAGATGGAAAGGTAGTTTGATCTGTTCTGTTCACATGTGAATCCTATCACCCCCACATTCATATAGTACCAGTAGGTACTCAGTATTTGTTGAGTGATTGAATGGATGGACAACTCTTTCAGTTTTGATCAGTTTTGACAGTATAGTATTTAGATGTCCTAGTTTTCATCTGGCAGGTAAATGTTATATACTGAAAAAGGCATTACAGAGGATAAAACACACCTAAATTCTGCATTGTGGATATAGAAAATCATTAGATAATTTTTCAAGGATCTGTTCTGTTGATTGCACTGTTGGGGATATTAGAGCATAAAAATCTATAGCAGCTTTTGAGGTCTGTAGGTTTTTTGTTTTTTTTTAAGATGATATTTATTTATTTATTTATTTATTTATTTATTTATTTATTTATTCACAGAGAGAGAGAGAGGCAGAGACACAGGCAGAGGGAGAAGCGGGCTCCATGCAGGGAGCCCGACGTGGGACCCCCTGGGTCTCCAGGATCACGCCCCGGGCCACAGGCGGCGCTAAACCGCTGCGCCATTGGGGCTGCCCTAGGTCTGTAGTTTTGTGGCTACCACTCTGAGTTTAAAATTTTTTTTTAATTTTTTATTTATTTATGATAGTCACGCACACACAGAGAGAGAGAGAGAGAGAGAGAGAGAGAGGCAGAGACATAGGCAGAGGGAGAAGCAGGCTCCATGCACCAGGAGCCCGACGTGGGATTCGATCCCGGGTCTCCAGGATCGCGCCCTGGGCCAAAGGCAGGCGCTAAACCACTGCGCCACCCAGGGATCCCGAGTTTAAAATTTTTTAAACATTATTTATTTATTTATTTGAGTGAGAGAGCAGAGTGAGTGAGAATACAAGTGGGAGGGAGGGGCAGAGGGAGAGGGAGAAGCAGGCTCCCCACTGAGCAGGGAGCCCTGAAACGGGGGCTCACTCAATCCCAGGACCTTGGGATCATGACCTAAGTCGAAGGCAGACTCTTAACCGACTGAGTCACTCACGGCCCCTGTGTCTAATTTTTTAAAATGCTGTGATTCTCTGCTTTTTTGGAAAGTGGTTTCTTAATTTGTTACCTTTTTTTCTGAAGTAACTTTGAGGAAGAATGCTTTGAATATAGACTTCAATATTATATATAATCTAATCGTTGTATTACTGGGAGTAAATGTCATTTATTTCATGTAGGAGACCTATATAACTACTAAAGAAATGATAAAATATTAATAATTCTAAATGTATTCCAATTTAAGAGCTCTAACTCAGTTAACTGGAACCTTCAGTTAACTACAAGAGTTCGTCTTCTGGCTGCAGACCACTTTAAGGAGGAATAACATAAAACCAAGCAATTTCATAGGAATCCTTTTGCAAAAGGAAGTTGTAGGAGTTCATATCATATGTTATCAGTGTCAGTACTATTTAAGACAAAACAATATTTCAGTTTTAGATGTAAAGAATATGACCCATAAATGAAATTTTAATGAAATAAAATATTTTTGCATTCAAGTTAGAGAATGCTGTAATTCTGTGATACTGGTTGCAGGACTTGGCTAAGTTCATTAAACCATCTCTTAATCTTTAAAGTGAGGATGTTAAAGTTTTAAGACATTTTTTAAAAGGATTGAATTATTTTTGTTATTGCTTTCTAAGACAGGAAAATATAATAGCGGGTGGGGTTGGGTAGAAAGTCTTCATTTATAAGAGTTTAAACAAAATAGGGAAAAAAAAATAAACAAAATAGGAGGTGTGATTATCCTGAAAATCACCAGGAGACTATTGCTCACATCTTCTGGTTAATTGAGGTTTAGGATCATTATGCTTTTAAGAAATGTATCTTATGGGCAGCCCTGGTGGCTCAGTTAGTTTAGCACCGTCTTCAGCCCAGGGTGTAATCCTGGAGACTGGGATCAAGTCCCACATCAGGTTCCCTGCATGGAGCCTGCTTCTCCCTCTGCCTGTGTCTGTGCCTCCCTCTGTGTGTCTCTCATGAATAAATAAATAAAATCTTAAAAAAAAAACCCAAAAAACCGAAATGTATCTTGCTTTTTCTGTGGTCTTGATTTGGTAACAGCAGATGTATTTGAAGATATATTGTGTCTTTTATAAATGGAATCTAAGATAATTGATTTCTTATAAAACAGTTAAGTGGAGCTTCAGAAATAGGGATTCAGGATTGGTGGAAATGATTTATGCAGCATTGTGTTCTAGCACTGTAAAAAATCAAACAAAGGTGACATTTTGATAGCAGTGGAGACTATGCAAAAAGCCAGAGCTGGGAACCCTTAGACTGATATTCCCTTCCCTGCTGTCAGGCTGTTGTTGTGCTGCCCAGTGCTCTCTGGGCCACACCACCTAGGAATTGGGATACTGCATTTGATAGGCCCTTTCTTGTCCGTGTTTTAGGCATATGTTTGTTCATTTTCTTACTTAGGTGTAGGATGATATTGTTAAAGTTTTTCACAAGATGTGTTGCTATGGCTTCTTCATTTTTAAAGTTTTAGATGAAAATTCATTTACTTCAAAGTAACTGAATTGAGAACATTTTTTTTTTTTTTGAGAACATCTTAAAAACCTATAAAACACATCTTCTGTTCCAGAACCCCAGTAAGAAGTAGGTGGTAACATAATAAAGGAAAAATCACATTTTCCTTTTTTACCTTGGGTCAGACATGAATATGGCTTTTCAGTCATCTGTTTTGGACCGGTTTGATTCTCTTGTGACAAGAACTTCTTAGAATCAGCTACTTTTTGGGCAGCCTGGGTGGCTCAGCAGTTTAGCGCTGCCTTCAGCCCAGGGCCTGATCTTGGAGACCCGTGATCGAGTCTCACATTGGGCTCCCTGCATGGAGCCTGCTTCTCCCTCTGCTTGTGTCTCTGCCTCTCTGTGTGTCTCTCATGAATAAATAAATAAAGTCTTAAATGGTCTACCAACTGAGCCAGCCAGGCGCCCTCCTTTCAGAACATTTTCATCACCTTAAACAGGAGCCCTTAGCTGTCACTCTAATTCCCCTTTCCCCAGCTTTTGACAACCCCAGTCTACTTCCTGTCTCTATGGGTTTGACTGTGCTGGACATTCCGTATCAATGGAATCCTGTAACATATGGCCTGTTTGTGACTGGCTTGTTTTGTTTCACTTGATGTTTTCAGGGTTCATCTATGTTGAAACGTGCATCAGAACTTCTTTTTTATGGCTATATAATATTTGACATAGGTTTGTGTCCCTCCCGAATTCATATGTTGAAACCAAATCCCCAATATCATGATATTTGGAGATGGGGCTTTTGAGGGGTAATTAGGGAAAGAGGGAGAGCCCTCACGAATGGCATGAGTTCCCTTATAAAAGAGAACCCATAGAGCTCCCTAACCCCTTCCACAAAGTGAAGACACAGCAAGATGATGGCTGTCTGCAAACCAGAAAAGGATCTCAGCAGAACTCAAACATCATGGCATCTTGATCTCAGACTTCCCAGCTTCCAGATCTCTGAGGAATAAATTTCTGTTGTTCACAAGCCACCCAGTAGTATTTTGTTTTGGCAGCCCAAATAGACTAAGGCAATATTTCTTTGTATAGATAAGCCACATTTTGTTGATATGTTCACCAGTCGATGGACACTTGGGTGGTTTTCCAGTTTGTGGCTACTCTGAATACTGCTGCTGTGAACATTTGTATACAGGCTTTGTGTGCACATATATTTTCAGTTCTCTTGGGTGTACACCTAAGAGTGGAATTGCTGGGTCATGTGGTATAACTCTGTTCACCATGTTGGGGAGCTGCAGAACTGTTTCTCAGAGTGGCTGTACCACCTACACTCACTCTTGACCTCTGAATCACTCCTGGGAGGTTTTTTTCTAATCAGATACATATTTCACAGTTGTCTATGTTTTCTTTCAAGGGTTTTAAGTTGCTGATGTTTTCCTGCTCTAGGGATAAACTGGCGTTTCATCCAACCAGCTTCTTCCACCATCCTCTCCTGTATCATTTCCAGTGTTGAAAGGCCTGCCCTCTATGCAAGTAGCCCTTCCTGTAAAAACAGATGTTTCTTCACACTTCGCTGACATTTGATCATTCAGCCTGGGCACCTGCTAGCACAAAAAGCGATGCTTTTCTGAAAAACATTGAGACTTGGGTTGGCTTACCTTAGGTCTGAAGCTTACCAGTCCTTTAGATCTTTGCCGCATCTAGTCCTGCAGCTCTTTTGTTTTTACCACTCTCATTTTAAGAGTGGCTGAGCCCCAGGCTCTGATTTCTGGCTGTGATGAGAAATGAGCTCATAAGGTGCAGACTCTATGGTTAGGGGATAAGCAGAGTGAACCTCCAGGTTCCAGGAGCAGGGTTTAATTTTTAGAAAGGAACTGGACAAAATGTTAGAATTCTTTTTTTTTTTTTTTTTAAGATTTTAATTATTTATTCCAGATAGAGAACAGGGGGAGGAACACAGAGAGGGGGACAAGCAGACTCCTGGCTAAGTGCGGAGCCCCACAAGGGGCTCTGTCTCACGACCTGAGATCAGGACCTGAGCCGAAACCAAGAGTCCAACACTTAACTTGGTTTCGGTGCCCCCGGAATCCTAGACTTCTTAAACAACTAGTTTGGAATATGATGTTTCTTCATTACATTTTTTTCCTTCTAATTGGCTAAAAAGTGTGCTTTGTTAAAGTGAATTCTTTTGTCTGGTTCTTTGATTTTATTCTTTAAGTAACTATTTGTTATTTACCCAATTTTTAATCATAGTATAAAACATAGAGGGAACCCTGGGTGGCACAGTGGTTTGGCGCCTGCCTTTGGCCCAGGGCGCGATCCTGGAGACCCGGGATCGAATCCCACATCGGGCTCCCGGTGCATGGAGCCTGCTTCTCCCTCTGCCTATGTCTCTGCCTCTCTCTCTCTCTCTCTCTCTGTGACTATCATAAATAAATAAAAAAAAATTAAAAAAAAAGAAACTTCCTCTTGTGGGTTTCTTATTAAAAAAAATAAAAATAAAACATAGAAATGTATGTCTTTTAGATACAAAGTGAATTTTAAAACTCAGTAAATATGAAAGTCATCTTTGTTTAAGGCCTTAAAGTGTAACAAAGACATTTATTTGGAGCTCTTCCTAATAGTTATTTTTTTCTTATATAATACAGTACTTTGATATTAAGAATCCCCAAGAAAAAGATCAGTCATCGTAAACTTAAATTGAAGATATGTAAAACTTGAGAATCATTTGTATAAAGTTGTCTATTAAGTGGCTTTTAAAGAACATGATTTATCCATCTGAAATGCAGAATTCAGTCACATTTAATTTTACATATTTCAGATGTAGTTAATGAATATT
The DNA here is from genome assembly GCF_003254725.2 of Canis lupus dingo. Taxonomy (NCBI): domain Eukaryota; kingdom Metazoa; phylum Chordata; class Mammalia; order Carnivora; family Canidae; genus Canis; species Canis lupus. The sequence continues at coordinate 63,154,291 of NC_064247.1, read as the reverse complement.
GTGAGGACCAGCTGGATAATATGTGCGGCCAAGTGCAAAATCAAAGTGCTGGCCCTGGGGATCCCTGGGTGGCTCAGTGGTTTAGCGCCCGCCTTCGGGGCAGGGCGTGATCCTGGAGTCTGGGGATCGAGTCCCGAATCCCGCGTGGGGCTCCGTGCATGGAGCCTGCTTCTCCCTCTGCCTGTGTCTCTGCCTCTCTCTCTCTCATGAATAAATAAATAAAATCTTTAAAAACAAAACAAAGTGCTGGCCCCTTGGGATGCCTTGGTGGTTCAGTGGTTGAGCATCTGCCTTCAGCTCAGGGCGTGATCCTGGAGTCCTGGGATCGAGTCCCGCATTGGGCTTCTTACATGGAGCCTGCTTCTCCCTTTGCCTGTGTCTCTGTGTCTCTGCCTCTCTCTCTCTCTGTCTCTCATGAATAAATAAATAAAATCTTAAAAAACAACAACAATGACAAAAAGTGCAGGCCCCTTTGCTCAAAAATTATTAATAATTTCAAGATGACAAAGAGCACTACACCAAGCATGGGGCCCAAAAGACCTAGAAAATTGTCTTGAATATTGATAGACTTACCCTGATGGCAGGATATTAATAGTTGGAATGCAGACTTGGCTCTGGGATTTTCACCAGGGCCCTTGGTCCTCTGGACTTGTTCAGATGAACCAGCTGATGCCCCCTCCTCAGTGACACCTTCCCCTGGTGCTCCCCTCCTCATAGCAAGACTGGTATTTTCTGGTGGCCTTAGGGTAGGGGGTGGATACTCTTCTCTCCTTAGCACCAAGCAAAGGACAGAGTATACTCAGCTCACAATAATAGTGCCAGCAAATCAGAGGTAGAAGCTAATTGAGGAATAGGGTCACTTTTGATTTGGGGGCTTATAGCCTTTGCATCAGCAGATTATATTTACTTTTAAAATGCCTTGACTAATTCATGCTGGTTTCCTATTACTTATGGAATCAGTAATGAGGACAACAAAAATAATTAAAATTCTTGGATAATCCCTAATTTTTTTTGCTACGCTTTTCTTTTTTTAATTTTTTTATTTATTTATGATAGTCCTATATATATATATATATATAGAGAGAGAGAGAGAGAGAGAGAGAGAGAGAGGCAGAGACACAGGCAGAGGGAGAAGTAGGCTCCATGCACCAGGAGCCTGACGTGGGATTCGATCCCGGGTCTCCAGGATCGCGCCCTGGGCCAAAGGCAGGCGCCAAACCGCTGCGCCACCCAGGGATCCCTTGCCACGCTTTTCAAATGTTTATCAGAGTAGCTGGTAAGTAGCAAAATTCACTGGCTTGAATTGAAATTTTTTCCTAGGCTTTACTCAGGCTGGAGTTCTTACAGGAACAGGGCAGGGATTGAAAGGTGGGCAGTGGCCATTCTCAGTATGGGAACACATCAGTTACCTGTGCCGTGATAATGATAGGGTATCTTGATAATCCCATCTGTATTATAAAGCCCTGAATTGGCAATGTTTTGAGCTTGCTTCTGAGTTGTTTGTAAGATACCCATTAATACCTGCCCATGGTTCCTGAATGAAGCATTTTCATTTGGCAAGGGTTTAAAAAGTCTATGCCCAAATGTAAGAAACTTTCTCTTGCTTAATTAAGAGGAGCAGCTAACAAGCATCTTCTAAACATTCAAAGCCCAGAATAGAAAAGGACTTAAATGCTTTTTTATATGAAATTGACCTTATTTATTTACTTATTTTTCAAAAATTTATTTATTTATTCATGAGAGACAGAGGCAGAGACACAGGCAGAGGGAGAAGCAGGCTCCATGCAGGGAGCCTAACATGGGACTCGATCCTGGATCTCCAGTACGAGGCCCTGGGCTGAAGGCGGCGCTAAACCGCGGAGCCACCCGGGCTGCTTGAAATTGGTCATTTTTAAACCTTTTCTTACTGGAAGAACCTGTAACCAGTGGGATATTTTCATTAATATAATCTCCCCTTCCCCCTGATGGCAACTTTAATTAATAACAACTGCAACATTAGTATTTGTTTGATTGATGAAATGTTTTAGAAAGGTTATAAATGCCAGTGATTAGTAAATATTTGCTTATTCAGTTGATAAAATTTATTAACCCTACTTTTTCTAGAATTTTTTTTTAAAGATTTTATTTATTTATTCATGAGAGAGAGAGAGAGAGAGTGACAGAGAGGCAGAGACAAAGGCAGAGGGAGAAGCAGGCTCCATGCAGGGAGCCTGACGGGGGACTCGATCCGAGGTCTCCAGGATCACACCCCGGGCTGAAGGCAGTGCTAAACCGCTCGGCCACCAGGGCTGCCCTAGAATTGTTTTGAGTATTCTTAAAAGGTTTGGGATTTTTACCACTACTTTAAAAAAGTAATGCATAAGACAAGTATGTATTTGTTGCATTTTTTCTTTTCCTACTAAGTGTGTGTTTATGTGGTTCTCAGTGCTGATGGACAGAATGAAACCAGAAGCAGTGAGAAAGCAAATACGGGCCACTCCGACCAGGCTTTGGTGGTTTAGGCCTGAAGGAAGAATGTTAGACGGGTTTCCTGAAGTTTGTTTTATCTGGAAGCTCAGGTCAGTGGTGTAGGAGAACAGATAGGGATTTGGGGCAAAAGCCTTGACTTGGAACAGAGCAGTCCTGACTGTACCTTCTTATCTTTTGGAATTTCAAGCAGAGACAGGCAGACTGAGGCAGGTTGGTACAGTGGGCAGCAATAGAACCCCAGGACTCTCAGCAGTGGCTATGGAAAGTCAGTCCATGCTCAGATCTGGTCAGATCGAGAGCTTTTCTCCTGAATGCTGTGGTATGTTTTAGTCTTCTATTCTTGTATTCTCACATTGAATGGCCTGGGCACGGTGAACTCACCCCACGCAGAAACTCCTTGACTACCTCGGTTCTGTGCAGTCTCCTCGTGCAGCTGCTAACCTAGCTTGGACTTGATGTGTTGTTTCCTGGGGCCCATTTCTGATTCCCTGATGACCTGAAAAGGCAGTCTGTATCCACCTATTAGGAATTCAAATTAGATCTCAAATTGCGTTTTCCTGGAAACAATGTTATAAACCGTTTCAGTTCTAAAAGTGATCGTCAAAACTGATTTAACCCATAACACAAGTGGAAACCAGGCAAATTTGTAGTAAAACACAGCACATACATCATTACAGTATTAATTTTATAAACCAGCAATGAAGTGCTTGTTAAAATGTGGAAAGTTGGTCTTGAAGTAGTAAAGTGGCTTTAAAAGATTTCATCAGGGCAGCCCGGGTGGCTCAGCGGTTTAGCGCCGCCTGCAGCCCAGGGCGTGATCCTGGAGACCCTGGATCGAGTCCCACATCGGGCTCCCCGCACGGTGCCTGCTTCTCCCTCTGCCTGTCTCTGCCTCTCTCTCTAGCTGTGTCTCTATGAATAAATAAAAAATCTTTGAAAAAAAAATAAATGAATAAAATCTTAAAAAAAAAAAAGATTTCATTGGGAGCATCAGCCATGATCAGTCACTCTTGGCTCACACCTGGACGGAAGTGGGGTGACTTCCAAGTGACCTGGCCTGTGAGAGGGGCAGGAGGGAATTGTGACCTGTTCCTTGTGATCTTGAAGAGGAAGGATTCGGAAGAGGAAAGATGTGGGCCAGCACGCCCCCTGGTGACCAGGTGGGAGCACTGCAGGGGTGGCTGACGGGGGGCCAGAAGGGGGAGCGGCACAGTGGGTGCAGTGGGCTTTCTGCCAACAGCCGTGTGTCTGGTGCACGCTCCGAGAACTGCCTGTGTGTGCAGGTCTCCCCTTCAGAGGATGCTTACCAATATGAATCATTTAAAGGAATGACTTATGGTTAGGTTATGTTTTCCATCAAAGAAAATTTTACTTAAGAATTGACCATTCCTCGGGGCGGCCCCTGTGGCTCAGTGGTTTAGCGTCGGCTTCAGCCCTGGCAGGGCCTGATCCTGGAGACCCGGGATCCAGTCCCGCGTTGGGCTCCCTACATGGAGCCTGCTTCTCCCTCTGCTTGTGTCTCTGCCTCTCTCTCTCTGCGTCTCTCATGAATAAATAAAATCTTAAAAAATTTTTTTTGACCATTCCTTGAATTGTCCAAGTTCCAGAATATATACGAATTAAATTTACTCCCTGCAGGTTTTTAAAAAATATTTTATTTATTTATTTATTCATGAGAGACAGAGAGAGAGGCAGAGACATAGGCAGAGGGAGAAGCAGGCTCCCTGCAGGGAGCTTGATGGGGACTCAATCCCAAGACCTCGGGATCATGACCTGAGTCAAAGGCAGAGGCTCAACCACTGAGCCAACCAGGTGCTCCAAGCCCCAAGTATTCTTTTTTTTTTTTTTTTTTTAAAGGTTCTATCTATTTATTCATGAGAACACAAAGAGAGAGGCAGGCTCCATGCAGGGAGCCTGACATGGGACTTGATTCCAGGACTCCAGTATCACACCCTGAGATGAAGGCAGGCGCTTAACCACTGAGCCACCTAGGCATCCCAGGCCCAAGTACTTTTGATTGGATGTGTACATGTTATTAACTGGAGGTCATCCATTCTAAATAGTAGTGACCTGGTGACTTCTAACAGTAATGAAAAAGGGTGCCTGCAGGCCCCCTCTTCAAATCTTTGTTTAGGATGATCTCTGAGGTAGTCTTTCCCTAAGGATGTTATGTGGATAGGTGTTACTTGTTAAAAGGGGTGTGTTGGTTACCTAAGTTTGGGAAATGGGGTCAGTGCTGCAGGATGTCTCAGACCTTTAGCGGACTGTGTTGAATTGCTGGGGGTGGAGAGTGGCGGAATGTAATCCACATTTATCTAGCTAACGATGGTGGAGCCTTTCATGACACTATTGTATACCATAGAGCAGTTTGGGAAATGCTGTCACCTCCATACTGTAGGAAAAAAAATATAATTTTGTACAAAAAGAATAGGTTAAAATGACCTAAAATACTGTCTCTTTGAGATCACTAGTCTTATCCCCTTTGTGTATATCTCCCTTGTAAAAATGTATCTATGTAGTCAAAAGTTTTAAACAAAACAAGCTCATTTTTACTAGTTGTTTCATAACCTTCTCATGTCATTTATTAAACGTTTGTCTGGGTATGGTGGGTGTATCCATTAGAGGGATGTATGTAGTAGGTTCTATTTAATCCTATAGGGTTCCAAGCTCTTTGGTCTCAGAAACCTCTGTGCTCTCAAAAATTATTTTTTTTAAAGATTTTATTTATTTATTCATAGAGATGCAGAGAGAGAGAGAGAGAGAGGCAGAGACACGGGCAGAGGGAGAAGCAGGCTCCATGCAGAGAGCCTGACGTGGGACTCGATTCCGGGTCTCCAGGATCACGCCCTGGGCTGCAGGCGGTGCTAAACCGCTGCGCCACCGGGGCTGCCCTCAAAAATTATTAAAGACCTCAAAAAGGTTGTGTTTATGTGGGTTATATTGATCAACATTTATTCTTAGAAATAAAACTGAGACCCTATTAAAATATTTATTAATTTATTTAAAATAGCAATGATAAACCCATTATTATTATTATTATTTATTTATGATAGTCACACAGTGAGAGAGAGAGAGGCAGAGACATAGGCAGAGGGAGAAGCAGGCTCCATGCACCGGGAGCCCGATGTGGGATTCGATCCCGGGTCTCCAGGATCGCGCCCCAGGCCAAAAGCAGGCGCCAAACCACTGCACCACCCAGGGATCCCTGATAAACCCATTAAATGATAACACTATTTACTATATTTAAATTGAAATATAGTTGGGTAACCTTATATTTTTAACGAAACATACTGTATTTTCCAGAACAAAAAGCAATTTATTTATTTATAAAGATTTTATTTATTTATTCATGAGAAACACAGGCAGAGGGAGAAGCAGGCTCCATGCAGGAGAGCCTGATGTGGGACTCGATCCTGAGTCTCCAGGATCACATCCCGGGCTGAAGGCGGCGCTAAACTGCTGAGCCACCTGGGCTGCCCCAAAAGCAATTTCGTAAGAAGACTGGTATTGTTTTACCTTTTTGCTAATCTCTTTAATGTGGATTTAAGAGAAGTCAGCCAGATTCTCCAGTCAACTCCTTGCTATCTGTTGTTTGGTTGAAGTAGGGGAGGAAAATTTAGCCTCACACAAATAAGCAGCTGGAGAAGGGAGGCTTTGTGGTCCTCCTGAAAGGGTCTTGGGGACCCCAGCAGTTCTCAGATTGACCATAGTCTAATAATGGTGGTTGATGTCAAAATACATTTGAGGGATATGTCACCTGTAATTTGCTTCTAAATAATAGAGGAAGTAGAAAGCAAAGCTTGCAAAGGATATGCTTTAAAAAAAGAGAAATTAGAGTTAATTCAGCAGATTCCTATAATCCAGAGTATTTCTTTCTTATTTACATGGTCATTTGCTTTCTTGATTGTAGAAGACGTTGTTGTTCTGGTCCCCAGGTATGGATTTGCCTGTAATGTAATATGGGCAGCCCGTTCTCCAATGAGGGGCCACTACTGGTAGGCCATCAATACCCTCTGTGTGAGGAATCAGGATCTTGTGTGCCTGTGGTTTATCACTTTGGTTTTCTTTTTAATTTTACTACAGGACAAATTTTTAATGAGGGAAAAGGCAAGAATAGGTGAACAAGTAGAGAAAGATACTAACATCAGATTTTGGGGGGCTTTTTCTTTGGGAGTATACACTTAATTAGTATTTCTAGAATGAGATCTAGAAAAAATCAAGCTTTTTTTTAAAAAAAAAAAGTTCAATACTTAGAAAAGATTACCATCTTTGTTTTTCCTCATAAGATAGCCCTTTTAAGACCTTTAAATGGCTGATTTCATTGTAAAAAATGCTTTTAATAACTACCGCAAAGAGGAATTCTCTAGTGCTATTTGCTTTCTTTTCCTAAAAAATCTTTTGGAGTTTTCTCAGAATTGAGTAAGTTATGCATAAGTACTTGTCCTGTTTGTCTTGGTGGGGAATGGTTGATGGGTTGTTTTGGGAGGACTCTTGGTTACTAATGATCTAGTTCTTGGTGGGACTACATTCCATTAAGTCCAGTTTCCTCTTGAAAGGTCATATAATCCTTTTCCCTCTTTTATGATAAAGACATTTACTTTAATTTTTAAAAAAGATTTTATATTTAAGTAAACTCTCAACCCAATGTGGGGCTTGACCTCACAACCCTGAGATCACGACGTGAGTGTGAAACCAAGAGTCAGACACTTAACCAATTGAGCCAGCCAGGCGCCCCAACCCCAGTCCTTTCCTTTTAAAACCTGACAACTTGGGGCAGCCCAGGTGGCTCAGCGGTTTGGCACCTGCCTTCAACCAGGGCCTGACCCTGGAGACCCGGGATCGAGTCCCACGTCGGGCTCCCTGCATGGAGCCTGCTTCTCCCTCTGCCTGTGTCTCTGCCTCTCTCTCTCTGTCTATCATAAATAAATAAATAAAATCTTTAAAAAAAAAAAAAAAAAAACCTGACAACTTAGTTTTCCCAGTTAAGTAATCTCTGGTTACTTGCATATTATTATTGCATTCGAACTTCAGGTACTTTTTAAAACTGGAATCCTAGGGACACCTGAGTGGCTCAGCGGTTAAGCAGCTGCCTTTGGTTCAGGGCATGATCCTGGAGTCCCAGAATTGAGTCCCACATTGGGCTCCCTACACGGAGCCTGCTTCTCCCTTTGCCTGTGTCTCTGCTTCTCTCTCTCTCCCTGTCTCTCATGAATAAATAACTAAAATCTTAAAAAAGAAAACTGGGAACCTAAAAATCTGCTAATCTATCTAAAAAAAATCAGTTTCTGAATTATATGGCTAGAATTCTAGAAATGGAGAGGATTTTACCATTAATTTAGCTCAATCAGCCCATTTTACTGAAGAGGAGATGAGTTTAGTGGTTACTATTGTCAGTATGATGTTTTATAGCTCATACTATGAAAAGCAGTAATACATAAGCCCCTCTAGAGTCTTTAATCTCATTTTTCTCTGTAACAAAGAATATTCAGAAAGCATAAAGCTGAGTGACTAGTTAGGAACCTTTCATGTACAGTTGAGTCAGGAATGATTATGAAATTGGGTTGGAGTTTTAAAAATTCTGGAGAAAGTGCATTGTATTAAAGTTACATCATTTTCAATTTTGTAGTACTTGTTTGTGCACATGTCCCAGAAGTTTGCACACTATTCCCAAATCACTGTCAGAGTTGACAGCAATTCCTGGCATGTGATTCTTCTCTACAATGAGGACTGGCATCATTAGCTAGTCTCTGCTGGAATTCATCTAATCAGGGAGCTCTTTTCATTTTGGGGGAAGGGTGGGCAGCCTGCATTGTCAGATTTAAATTAATGAACTTTTTTTTTGAAGAGCAGTGTTCAGGGCAAAATTGAGTGGAAAGTGCAGGGAGTTTTCATATGCCGTGTTCGCCACATGTGTACAACGTCCCCCACTATTGACACCTTGCACCATAGTGTTATATGTATTACAGTAAAAGAACCCACACTGACACATCATTATCATCCAGAGTCCATAGTTTACATTAGGGTTTATTCTTGGTGTTGTATGTTCTGTGGGTTTTGACAAATGTCTGATGATATGTATTCACCACTGTAGAATCATATTGAATAGTGTCACTGCCCTGAAAATCCTCTGCACTCCACCTGTTCATTCCCTTCTCCACCCCCACCCCCCCCCCCCCCGCCACCTCATCAGCCACTGATCTTTCACTGTCTCCATAGTTTTAACATTTTCTAGAATGTCACAGAGTTGGAATCACACAGTGTGCAGCCTTTTCAGATTGGCTTCTTTCACTTAGTAATGCACATAAAGTTCCTCCTCGTCTTTTCATGGCTTGGCAGCTCCTCCTCCTCCTCTTCTTCTTCTTCTTCTTCTTCTTCTTCTTCCTTCTTCCTTCTTCTTCCTTCTTCTTCCTTCTTCTTCCTTCTTCTTCCTTCTTCTTCTTCCTTCTTCTTCCTTCTTTCTTCTTTTTCTTCTTCTTCTTCTTCTTCTTCTTCTTCTTCTTCTTCTTCTTCTCTTCTTCTTTTTTTTTTTTAAGTGCTAAGTAATCCTTATCTGGATGAAGTACAGTTTATCCATTCACCTACTAACGGACAGCTTGGTTGCTCCCAAGTTTGGGCAATTATGAAAAAAATTGCTGTCAACATCCATGTGCAGGTTTTTGTGTGGACATAAGTTTTCTACTCGTTTGAGTAAATACCAAAGGGTGTGACTGCTGAATCATATGTTAAGAGTATGATTGGTTTTGTAAGCAACTTGCCAAACTGTCTTTCAAAGTGTCTGTACCATTTTGTATTCCCACCAGCAACGAGTGAGAGTTCCTTATGCTCCACATCCTCCCCAGCATTTGGTGTTATCAGTGTTTTGGATTTTGGCAATTCTAATAGGTGTGTAGTGGTATCATTGTTGTTTTAATTTATAATTCCCGAATGACATATGATGTTGAACATGTTTTTATATGCTTTCTGTCTGTATATCTTTGATGAGGTATCTATCTGTTCAGGTCTTTTACCCATTTATTTTATTTTATTTTTTTTTAAAAGCATTCTTAATCTTTTTTTTTTTTTAATTTTTTATTTATTTATGATAGAGAGAGAGAGGCAGAGACACAGGCAGAGGGAGAAGCAGGCTCCATGCACCGGGAGCCCGATGTGGGACTCGATCCCGGGTCTCCGGGATCGCGCCCTGGGCCAAAGGCAGGCGCCAAACCGCTGTGCCACCCAGGGATCCCTCTTTTACCCATTTAAAAAAATCATACTGTTTTTTTTTTTTTTCCATACTGTTTTCTTATTGTTGAGTTTGTGTGTTTGGTTTTTTTTAAAGATTTTATTTATTTATTCATGAGAGACACACACAGAGAGAGGTAGAGACATAGGCAGAGGGAGAAGGAGGCTCCCTCTGGGGAGCCCGATGTGGGACTCCGTCCCAGGACCCTGGATCACGACCTGAGCCAAAGGCAGATGCTCAACCACTGAGCCACCCAGGTGTCCCATATGTTTGTTTTCTTGCTGTTTGTATATTTTGGACAGCAGTCATTTATCAATCTTTTGCAAATATTTTCTTCTAGTTGGTGGCTTGTGTTGTTATTCACCTGACATTACTTTTTACAGAGCAGAGTTTTAAAATTTTAATGTAGTCCAATTATCAATTCTTTCTTTCATGGATTGTGTTATGACCATGTCCAAGGTCATCTACGTTTTCTCCTGCATTATCTTCCAGGAGTTTTATAGTTTTGCATTTCATACTTAGGTCTACTACATCTATTTGGATTTCATTTTTGTGAAGGGTGTAAGGTCTGTGTCTAGATTTCATCCTTTTTCTTGTGGATGTCCAGTTATTTTAGCACCATTTGTTGAAAGGATTTTGTTCCATCGTATTGCCTTTGCTCCTTTGTTAAAGATCAGTTGACTGACTATATGTGGATCTACTTCTAGGCTCTCCATTTATTTGTTCTGTTCCATTGATCTATTTATCTCTTCTTCCACCAGTATCGCACTGTGTTGATTACTGTAGCTTTGTATAAATCTTTGTTCTTCTTCAGTATTGAGTTGGGTCTTTTGCCTCCCTTTAAAAATTTTAGACTCAGCTTATTGATACAGCATAACTTGCTGGATTTTTTTTTTTTAAAGATTTTATTTATTTATTCAGAGAGAGAGAGAGGCAGAGACACAGGCAGAGGGAGAAGCAGGCTCCATGCACCGGGAGCCCGACGTGGGACTCGACCCTGGGTCTCCAGGATCACACCCCGGGCTGCAGGCGGTGCTAAACCGCTGCGCCACCAGGGCTGCCCAACTTGCTGGATTTTGATTGGAATGAATTGAATCTATAGAGCAAGTTGGAAAGAATTGTCATCTTGACAATATTGAGTCTTCTCCGTGAACATGGGATACCTCTCCATTTATTTGGTTCTGTTTTGATATCTGTTTTTTTTAAAATTTTTATTTATTATTTATGATAGTCACAGAGAGAGAGAGAGAGGCAGAGACACAGGGAGAGGGTTCGAAGCAGGCTCCATGCACTGGGAGCCCGATGTGGGATTCGATCCCGGGTCTCCAAGATCACGCCCTGGGCCAAAGGCAGGCGCCAAACCGCTGCGCCACCCAGGGATCCCTGTTTTGATATCTTTGATTAGATTTTTCCTTATATAGATCTTATGCATAAATATGTTAGATTTTTACACAAGCATTTCATTTTTGGGTGCTAATGTAAATGGTAATGTGTTTTAAATTCTGTTCTGTTTGTTTACTGCTAATATGTAGGAAATTGATTTTTGCATGTTAACTGTCTGTCCTACAGCCTTGCCATCATCACTTATTATTTTCAGGAGTTTTTTTTTGTTAATTCTTTCAGATTTTCTACATAGATCATCATGTGTCATCTGAGAACAGAAGATGGTTTTATTTCGTCCCCCCCAGTCTGTAGACCTTTTATTTCCTTTTCTAGTTTCATTTCATTAGGTAGGATTCCCAGGACAATGTTGAAAAGCAGTGGTTATAAGGCATGTCTGTCTTGTTCCTGCTTATTGCAGGAAAGCTTCAAGTTTTTCACCATTAAATATGATGTTAGCTATAGGCTTTTTGTAGATGTTCCTTACCAAGTTGAAAAAATTCCTTTCTTTCTTTTTTTTAAATTTTAATTTTATTTATTTTTTTAATTTTTATTTTTTTAAAGATTTTTTTTATTTATTCGAGAGAGAGAGAGAGAGAGAGACAGAGGCAGAGATACAAGCAGAGGGAGAAGCAGGATCCATGCAGGGAGCCTGACGTGGGACTTGATCCCGAATCTCCAGGATCAGGCCCTGCGCTGAAGGCGGTGCTAAACCACTGAGCCATCTGGGCTGCCCTAATTTTATTTTTAAGTAAGCTCTGTACCCAACTTGGGCCTTCAACTCACGACCCTGAGATCATGAGTCCTGTGCTCTGCCGAGTCCAGTGAGCCAGTCAGGCACCCCAGGAAATTCCTTTTTATGCTAGCTTGCTGGGAGGTTTGGATTTTTGTTTTTGTTTTTGTTTTTCCAAGAAGATGTGTTGGACCTTGTCAGGTGCTTTTTCTCCATCTTTTTTTTTTTTTTTTTTAAGATTTATTTATTAGAGAGAGTGTGAGTGGGAGATGGGGGAGAGACAGAAGGAGAGGGAAAGAATCTCAAGGAGACTCCCCGCTGAACATGGAGCCCATTGCCCCATCGCCCCATCGCTGGGCTTGATATCATGACCCTGAAGTCAAGACTGAGATCATGACCTGAGCTGAAACCAAGAGTTGGTTGCCCAACAAGCTGTACCACCCAGGCACCTGACTTTTTCTCCCTCTTTTGATATGATTATGTAGTTTTTCTTCGTTTTCTTATTGATGTGATGGGTTACATGAATTGATTTTTGTATGTTGAACCAGCCTTACATACTACATACAAATCCGACTTGGTCATGCTGTATAATTCTTTTTATACCTTGTTAGTTTAGTTTTGCTAATGTTTTGTTGGGGATTTTTCCATAAGAGATATTGGTCTGTAGCTTTTTTTTTTTTTTTTTAAGATTTTTATTTATTTATTCATGAGAGACAGAGAGAGAGAGGCAGAGACACAGGCAGAGAGAGAAGCAGGCTCCATGCAGGGAGCCTAATGTGGGACTCGATCCGGGGACTCCAGGATCATACCCTGGGCCAAAGGCAGGCGTCAAACCACTGAGCCACCCAGGGATTCCCGGTCTGTAGTTTTCATGTAATATCTTTGTTTGTTTTTGGTATTAGGGTAATGCTGGCCTCATAGAATGAATTAGGAGCTATTCCTTCAGCTTCTGTCTTCTGGAAGGGGTTATGGGGTACTGATACAATTTTTTTCTTAAATGTTTGCTAGAATTTATTAATGAACCCATATGAGCCTGGTGTTTTCTATTTTGGGGGGTTATTCATTACTGATTCAGTTTCTTTAGTAGATATGATATCCCCTCTTTCATTTCTGATATTAGTAATTTGTGTTTTCTCACACTCTTTCTCTCTCTTTGTTATGTTGGTTAGAAGCTTATCAGTCTTTTCAAAGAACCAGCTTTGGTTTTGTTAATTTTTTTGTTTGTTTGTTTTTGTCCTGTGTTCAATTTCATTGATTTCTGCTCTCTTTTTTTTTTTTTTTTAAGATTTTATGTATTTATTCATAGACACAGAGAGAGAGAGGCAGAGACACAGGCAGAGGGAGAAGCAGGCTCCATGCAGGGAGCCCGATGTGGGACTCGATTCCAGGTCTCCAGGATCACACCCCAGGCCGCAGGCGGCGCCAAATCGCTGCGCCACCAGGGCTGCCCGATTTCTGCTCTTTTATTATTTATTTTCTTTTGCTTACTTTAGATTTATTTTATTATTTAAAAAAAAATGTTTTTAGGATTTTATTTATTCATTCATTCATTCATTCATTCATTCATGAGAAACACAGAGAGGCAGAGACACAGGCAGAGGGACAAGCAGGCTCCCAAGGGGAGCCCGATGTGGGACTCAATCCCAGGACCCTGGGATCATGACTTGAGCCAAAGGCAGACACTCAACCAATGAGCCACCCAGGTGCCCCTGCTTACTTTGGGTTTAATTTGCTCTTTTTCTAGTTTCCTAGGATGGAAGATTAGACTATTGATTTTATTTTATTTTTTATTTATTTTATTTTTGTTTTTTAAAGATTTTATTTATTTATTCAGAGAGAGAGAGAGAGAGAGAGAGGCAGAGACACAGGCAGAGGGAGAAGCAGGCTCCATGCACCGGGAGCCCGATATGGGATTCGATCCCGGGTCTCCAGGATCGCGCCCTAGGCCGAAGGCAGGCGCCAAACCGCTGCGCCACCTAGGGATCCCCATTCCATGCTCTTAATTTCCCTCAAAGTATGGCTTTAGCTGCACTTCACACATTTTGATAAGCTGTATTTTCATTTTCATTAGTTCAGAATATTTTCAAATTTCTATTGAGATTTCTTCTCTGATCTTTGTGTTATTTAGAAGTATAATGTCTAATCTCCAAGTATTTGGGGCTTTCCCAACTCTCTTTATGTTATTAATTCTTATTTAATTCCATTATGGTCTGGGAGTAGATGATGTATGATTTTTACTCTTTTAAGTCTGTCAAGGTGGGGGCAGCCTGGGTGGCTCAGCGGTTTAGCACCTGCCTTCAGCCCGGGGCCTGATCCTGGAGACCTAGGATTGAGTCCCAAGTCGGGCTCCCTGCATGGACCCTGCTTCTCCCTCTGCCTGTGTCTCTGCCTCTCTCTGTGTGTGTCTCTAATGAATAAATAAAATCTTAAAAAAAAGAAATCTGTCAAGGTGTGTTTTATGGCCCAGAATGTGGTATATCTTGATAAATGTTCCATGTAAGCTTAAAAACATGTGTCATCTACTGTTGTTGGATTAAGTAGTTTATAAGTGTTAATTATACCCAGTTGATTGGTGCTTTTCAGTGCAGCTGTGTCGTTACTGATTTTCTGCCTAGTAGATCCATCTATCTTAGAGGGATGTTAAAATCTCCAACTGTGATAGTAGATTCATTTGTTTCTCCTTGCAGTTTTATCAGTTTTTGCCTCACCCATTTTGCTGCTGTGTTGCTAGGTGCATACAAATGTGCCTGGCTTTTTTTTTTTTTTTAGCAGTGAAAGTGATTTATTGGCTTATTAGAAGTAAAAAGTCCAAGGTAGGATAGGCTTCCATGTGGTTTGATTTGGTAGTTCAACCACGTCATCAAAGACCTGGCTGCTGCTTCTCTGCTTTAGCCTTGTCAGCATCATTCCAAACCTGGCTTCTTTAAGTGGCAGAAGGAATCTAGAAACCAAAGTTTCCTACCCATAAACCACCCTGCCCAGAGGGGAGAGCATCGTTTTGGTGGCTCTTCCAGAAAAGTGAGAAAACTTCTTTTCTAGAAGCCCCAGTAGTACAAAGGATACACATTACCTTTTACTGAACAAAATTAGTCTAGAGGTCCTTCCTGAACCAACATCTGTGCTTGAGAAACAGCATGTGCTATTTGGCTTAGGTGTTGGTCAAATGTACCTGACATTTCATGTTTAAAGATTAAGTCTTGAGCAGACCTGGTGGCACAGTGGTTTAGTGCTGCCTGCAGCCTGGAGTGTGATCCTGGAGACCCGGAATCGAGTCCCACGTTGGGCTTCCTGCATGGAGCCTGCTTCTCCCTCTGCCTGTGTCTCTGCCTCTCTCTTTCATGAATAAATAAATTAAAAATCTTAAAAAAAAAATCTTAAAAAAAAGAAGATTGTTAAGTCTTTTTGGAGAATTGACTTTTTTGTCATGATTTCTTTTTTTAGTCTCTCTTTATTCCTTTTTTTTTTAATTTTTTTTTATTTATTCATGATAGTCACAGAGAGAGAGAGAGAGAGAGAGAGAGAGGCAGAGACACAGGCAGAGGGAGAAGCAGGCTCCATGCAGGGAGCCCGACGTGGGATTCGATCCCGGGTCTCCAGGATCGCGCCCTGGGCTAAAGGCAGGCGCTAAACCGCTGCGCCACCTAGGGATCCCCTCTCTCTTTATTCCTGATAATTTTCCTTCCTGAAGTTGGCTCTGAAATTAATAAAGCTACTCTTGCTTTCTTTTGATTAGTATTAGCATGGTATATCTTTCTCCATCCCTTCGTTTTTAATCTATATGTATCTTTATATTTAAGTGGCTTTCCTGTAGACAACACATAGTTGGGTCTTTTTGTCCATTCTGATAGTCTTTGTCTTTTAATTGATGAATTTATACCTTTGATGTTTACAGTGATTATTGATTTATTTGGTTTATTTATTTATTTTTAAAAGATTTTATTTATTTATTAATGAGAGACACAGAGAGGCAGAGACACAGGCAGAGGGAGAAGCAGGCTCCATGCAGGGAGCCCAATGCGGGACTTGAACTGGGGACTCCAGGATCACGACCTGAGCCAAAGTCAGATGCTTAACCACTGAGCCACCCAGGCGTCCCGATTTACTTGGTTTAATAACTATTTTCTTTTGTTGTCTTGTTCTTTGTTCCTCATGTCTTCCAATATCAAGCATATTGTTACTGTTGTTATTTTGAAAAACTGTATTTGTTAGATCAATTAAGAGTAAGAAAAATACAAGTTTTTATTTTACCTTATTCACACTCCATTGTTCTTCCTCTCTTACGTACAACTGAGTTTCTGACTTAGATAATTTTTCTTCTCTCTAAAGAACTTTTAGCATTTCTTACAAGGCAGATCTTCTGGCAACAAATCTTTCTTCTCTTGTTTGTTTGGTTGTTCAGTCTTTTTTTCTCTTTGCTTTTCAGTTCAGGAAGTTTCTGTTGTCATATCCCCAGGCTCAAAGAGTGTTTCTGTGGCTGTGTCCAGTCCAGTCCAATTGAGACTTTCAGGGCATTTTTCATTTCTGTTACACTGGTTTTGGTCCCTAGCATTTCCTTTTTATTCGTGTGTAGAATTTTCATTTCTCTCCTTACATTATCTTTGTGTTCTTGCATGTTGTCTACTTTTTCCTTAAAAACTCTTAGCATATTAATCCTAGTTTTAAAAGCTCCCGCCATATGTGGTGCTCCTGAAGGTTGTTCAGTCTCTTCAGACTGTGTTGATGTTTCTAATGTTTTGTAGTTTTTTTGTTGAAAAGTGGACATGATGTGCTGGGTGAAAGAACCTGCATTGAACAGGCCCTCAGTGCAGTGGTGAGGGGCTTAGGGGGTGCTTCCTAGTGCTGTGATTAAGTCAGTCTTTTAGTAGCCTGTGCCCTGGGACTGTGAATGACCCTAGTGCTTCTCAGTCATCCCTCTCGTAGGTGGGACAGAATGGCTAGGGTGGGCTGGAGTTGGGTATTTCTTTTCCTCCAGCAGGTTGGGCTCTGATAAAATAGTTCCTCCCAAGGGCAGGCCTTGTAAAGAATAGAATGCTTCGATATATTTCAAAATGCTTATTCTCCTTTTCCTCTCCTGGAAGCCCCAAGGGATTTTCTCTGATATTTACTGCGAGGATCTAGTAGGGCTCCTGGAGATAAAACTCACAAAAGTGTGAGTGCCTTCCAGAGACTGAGCCCTCCTGGAGTTTTTAACTTTCAGACTTGTCCACGCTGAGCCTCCAGCTATTCATCAGTTACAGTTCAGGGTCTCCTAGACAGGCACTGGTTCCTGCTGAAGGTTCTGCTCAGATGAATCGTTAATTCTCTTGCTGTATTCCTGTCTCTACAGTTTGCGGGGCAGTGATCTGCCCTGTGACCTCACTTCTCTGATGATATAAAAAGAGTTGTTGATATTTCAGTTTGTTCAGTGTTTTACTTGTTAGGACAAAGTGGTGACTTCTAAACTCCTTACATGCTGTACCAGAAACCACAAGTTCTCAGTATAACATTTTTAAAAAAGAATTTTATTTATTTATTTATTTATTTATTTATTTATTTATTTATTTATTTATCTATCAAAAGATTTTATTTATTTATTCATGAGAGAGAGAGAGGCAGAGACACAGGAAGAGGGAGAAGCAGGCTCCATGCAGGGAGCCTGATATGGGACCCAATCCCAGGACTCCAGGATCACACCCTGGGCTGAAGGTGGCGCTAAACCGCTGAGCCACCCGGGCTGCCCTATTTATTTATATGAGAGAGAGAGAGAATGAACAGGGAGAGGGAGAAGCAGACTCCCCATGACGTAGGACTCGATCCCAGGACCCTGGGATCATGAACTGAGCCAAAGGCAGATATACAGCTGACTGAGCCACCCAGGCGCCCCATCAATATAACATTATTTTTTGTTTTATTTTTTTTAAAGATGTTATTTATTTATTCATGAGAGACTCAGAGAGGGAGGCAGAGACACAGGCAGAGGGAGAAGCAGGCTCCATGCAGGAAGCTCGATGTGGGACTCCATCTGGGGACTCCGGGATCACGCCCTAAGCCAAACGCAAACGTTCAACTGCTGAGCCACCCAGGCGTCCCTCAATATAACATTTTAAAGCGTATAATTCAGTGGCATTTAGTATATTCACAATGTTGTGTAACCACCACCTCTAATTCCAAAACATTTTCATCACCCCAGAAGTCACTTCCTATTCCCTTCTCCCCTGAGTCCTTGGTAAGCACTAATCTACTTTCTGTCTCTGGATATAATTATTCTGAATATTTCATGTAAATAGAAATATACAATATGTGACCTTTTACGTCTGACTTCTGTCACTTAGCATAACAGTTTTGTTTTGTTTGTCCTTTGCAAATGTTTATTTGGGTAAGATTATAAAATACATTTTTATAATACACATTTGAATGAATACAAAATTAAATGACAAGAGGTGATGGGATTTAGTGTTTATAAATGAGATTGTCAGTAACTTAAACAATTCAGAGAAGAAATTCAAAGTGAATTTAAACGTTGCAAACATGCTTGACAGTATTTTATAATTAAAAAACGTATTAGGAAAAAAATAAATAAAGCATTAGGCTTGAAAATGTAATGCATGACTTAAGTTTTTTAAAAGATTTCATGATGTGCTTATAGACACTGTCATACATGGACTAGAAAAAAAAATACAAGAACTTTGGCAAGAAAAGTATTAGTCCATAGCAGCTTGGTAAAGTTTACTTTTGTAACTTACTCTTCAGTTTACGTTTATTCTTGTTACAGGAGTAGAAAACTGATACGCCAAATGAAGTCTTAGCTATATAGCAAAAATAATTGTTTTAAAAAGCCTGTAGTCTATGAACATGTGCACCACATAGCATCTATAGAAACTGGGTAAATGTAAACCATGTGATTATTAACCCTCCTAAAGAAAACATTTAACCCTCAAATCTCACATAATATCCATGTCCACGTCTTTTGTTTGAAGGCAGTCCCAAGCTTTAAACTAATGCAAACTGGATACTTAAAAAGTTCTTATTTCCATTACTAAAAATGTTTCTGTAGAGTCACTTAGAAGTTTTTTTTTCAGTCTACTAACAAGATATATCATGATCATTATTCTTTTGTTTTTTTTAATTTTTATTTATTTATGATAGTCACAGAGAGAGAGAGAGAGGCAGAGACTTAGGCAGAGGGAGAAGCAGGCTCCGTGCACCGGGAGCCCGATGTGGGATTTGATCCCGGGTCTCCAGGATCACGCCCTGGGCCAAAGGCAGGCGCTAAACCGCTGCGCCACCCAGGGATCCCCCCATGATCATTATTCTATGATAATTGTCTTTCACTGATTGACTTATTTCACTTAGCATAATACCCTCTAGTCCATTCATGTTGTTGGCAAATGGCAATATGTCATTTTCTTTGATGGCTGAATATTCTGTTGTGTATATATACCACGTCTTCCTCATCCGTTCATCTGTTGGTGGACATCTGGGCTCTTTCCATAGTTTAGATATTGTAGACACTGCTGCTACAAACATTGGGGTGCAGATGCCCTTTCGGATGACCACATTTGTATCTTTGGGGTAAATTCCTAGTAGTGCAATTGCTGGGTCATAAGGCAGCTCTATTTTCAACTTTTTGAGGAACCTCCATACTGTTCTCCAGAGTAGCCGCACCAGCTTGCATTCCCACCGGCAGTGTAAGAGGGTTCCCCTTTCGCTACATCCTCACCAACATCTATAATTTCCTGCCTTGTTAATTTCAGCCATTCTGACTGGTGTCCGGTGATATCTCATTGTGGTTTTTTTTTTTTTTTTTTAAAGATTTATTTATTCAGAGAGAGAGAGAGAGAGGCAGAGACACAGGCAGAAGGAGAAGCAGGCTCCATGCAGGGAGCCCGACGTGGGACTCGATCCCGGGTCTCCAGGATCACACCCCGGGCTGCAGGCGGTGCCAAACCGCTGCACCACTGGGGCTGCCCTCTCATTGTGGTTTTGATGTGTGTTTCCCTGATGCCGAGTGTGTTGAGCATTTTTTCATGTGTCTCTTGGTAGCATGATGTTTTTGAGGCTCATTCACAGTGTAGCCTGTGTTAGTACCCCGTTCCTTTTTAATGGCTGAATAATATTCCTCCACATTTTGTTTATCCATTCGTCTGTTAATGGACATTTTGGGTTGTTCCTTCCTGTTTGCTGTTGTGATTAGTGCAGCTAGGAATATTAATGTATGAGTATTTGAGTACCTGGAACAGATTTTTGGTTATGTACTGAGGAGTAGAATTATTGGGTCATATGGTAATTCTTTGATTTGTTGAGGAACCACGGAACATGCCTGAATTATTTTGTGTTCCTGCCTGCAGAGGGTGTTACTACCCCCTCCACCCTCACACGCATCAATTTTCTACATTTCAAAGTAAAGTGTCCTCTATTCCTTCAGCTGTTCTTCATATGACTTATGACTTTATTTCCAGAATCTCTGCCAGCCTGCTGGTTTCTTTCTCCTTGAGAGCTCCATGTGTACATACTACTTTTCAGATGGGACAGATGGTTTAATGGGGCTCTGTACACAGGAGCAGAGTTGGAGCGGTATAGCCTAGCACCCCTTGTCTATGCTTTTTAGCCAACTTGTCACACCATCTTTATTTAACCAAGTCCTTCCACCATGTTGGTGTTGAACCATATTTCTCATCTTCTAACTTGATGCTTTGTTTTAGTGCAGGTCTTTACATCTTATCTTGCTATGTGTGACCCACCACCCCATTTTGTCAAGTGAGTTTTGATCTTTTAAATTTTTTTTAAAATTTATTTATTTATTTATTTATGATAGTCATCAGAGAGAGAGAGAGAGAGGCAGAGACACAGGCAGAGGGAGAAGCAGGCTCCATGCACCGGGAGCCCGATGTGGGATTCGATCCCGGGTCTCCAGGATCGCGCGCTGGGCCAAAGGCAGGCACTAAACCGCTGCGCCACCCAGGGATCCCCTGAGTTTTGATCTTAACTCCACATTCCATCTGTTCATTCTCTAATTTGATGTAAAGGCTGGAGAGAGCCAACCAAGTATGAACTTGGAAAGTTATGAGAGGCTGTCCTGGGCTTCCTCAGGTTCATTATTCAGTGACCTTTTGGGATGTCATTAAACCCATTATAAGTTCACCCATCTTTTTTTTCCATCCAGTTTCCATTCTGCCATCTTAGTCTTAGTCACACGAAAATGAAAGTCTTCATCAGATGTCTCATCACAGTTTAATACACTTTTTCTAGAGTTTTGGTTGAGTTGTGGTGGTAGACATAGTTCTTATTGAGGTGTTTTGTATTTGATAAATTGTAGCTAATGTTCTTCCAGCATCCTGTGACTTTCCTAATAACCCCCTCAAAAGAGAAAATGTGTAGATCACTTGTACTTGTACTGGTTACCAGCCCTTTGTGATTTTTTTTTCCTTCTCTAAAGGCCCAAAAACCAATCTAGAATTTTGTTTATGATCAGTGTCAAACTCCCTGAAAAACACATTTAAACTGTCCATCTTTTATGTGCTTTGCAAATTCCTTAAAGTTAAACTGTGGTGTGGGTTAGCAATTCTGTCCGAGTGTTGTCTCTGTGTCCTGTGACTTGAACATCCCCTCATAATTTCAGAGAAGTGTGTCCTCTTTCTCCTTCATCTCTATGTCCTCCCCAGTCTTGGACTGTGGTTCTCTCATCATTATATTGATTCTACTTTTTTCTACTATAAATGTGCTTCTTGAGAGACACAGCATCAAAATAAGATTGAATGAATGATTCTCTTTTCTGTGTTTATGATAAAAATGTTACATTAATTTTTAAGTAACGAAAGAACTCTACTTAAAAACATTTACCTTGCAGTGATTAGTATTGTAAGAATGTAAACAATGAGCTAGGACAGAATCTTCATCTTTCTAACTAGTTGTCCTGGATTTATTAGGCGATTCTAGTCAACTTACGACAGTACTTTGGATAACAGCTGTTAAGAACTCTGCTCTGAGAGTGAATGTCAGCAGGTCTTGAATCCTGGGTGGCCTTTTCTGAACTATACATGATAAAGTTTTCCATTGTATATGAAGGTCAGGAGTCTAAAAAAACACACAGAACTTGGAAATTACCACCAGACTATTACGTTACAATTGAAGACAGCGCCCTGTCCTATTTGAATTCGAGACAAATGATAAAGAAGAAAGGAAAGGGTACACTTGGCCTGTATTTTCTGATAACGTTGCAGAATAAGAAATTTAAGGAAATAATGGCCTGCACTTTGTTGTGTAGCTAGATTTCCAATCGACTTGCATCATAAGGGTTAATTGATAATTGGATGAGTATGAACCAACAACTTGAAATGTTCTGATCGTGTTTTGGCAGTGAATTTGTTACTGTCATGTTATATATTTAATTCTGTAGAAAACTGCATAAAAATATATGTACTCTGAATCCTTTCCATGCACATAAGCTAGGAACTGAGAGGCGTGAAAGGGCTCTGTTCCAAAAATATTTTCCTCCAGCAGCTTGCAGCTTGCCTCCACTTCTTACCTTAGTTTCTACTTTTATATTAAATCATTGAAGTTCTTTGCAAAATATAAGTGTGGGTACCTAAGGCCTTATCATTGATTAACGCCCGACTCAAGTTTGTTTCTCAGACCAGCTGGCCAGTCTTAGCGGGACTGTGAGGAAGTGGAAAGTTGCTGCAGGTAAGTTTTGATGTGGTGCAAATGAAGAAATCAGGAAAGTCTGGAAGCACATACTGATGGGGGTGGGGGCAGGTGTACACATTGGAAACTCTGGCCTGCCAGGAGAAGCTCTGGGAACCTGTTAGTAGCACATATAGAAAGACAGTGGATTGACAACGAAGAGAAAGTTCACACTTTTGCATTGCTTTGCCTATGAGAAATGCCCTATGTTACATTTCTGAGAATTAATAGTCATGCATGAGATGATTTTGCTTAAGTGGGGGAGCTCTTGTGCTAAAATAAGCTCGGAGCCAATGGCCATAGTTGGTACCAGCTATGAGTAAGTGTCCTAGAAAAGCTAAGCCAAAGACAGGTCCCTACCAGAATAGCTCGGAAGTGGGGGAGTTTTGGGGGGAGTACAAAGGGCAGGAAAGCAAGAGAGCAAAAGTGAAAATCGCCCAGTTTCTCTGACAAGGAAACTCTCCAGATGCCTCTATTCATGAGCCTTCTGTGATACGTTTGTTCTTTGTTGGGGAGTGCGTCAGAATCTCCTAGAGAATGTTCCATTCCAAACCTGCCCAGCCCCAGGTCAGACCGACTGACTCAGACTCCAGCGTGGGACCCAGGAGATGTAGTTGCTCGGAGGGCTCTAGGGGGTTCTACTTCACACCGGGCTAGGAGCTCTGCTGTGGCTGATGAACTGAGGCATATTCTTGGCTCTCTGGTCTCCCCTCCTCTGTTAGGATACTCATTTTAATAAATATAATGTCTCCAGTTTCGCACCTCCTCTACTTGCTGCAGAGATAAACATTGGAAGGAGGAAGACACATTCTCCAACTCCTGTCTCTTCCTTGCTTTTCACTCCTCCTCATAAAACTTAGTTCTGCCACCACCTGAGGGAACAGAGCTTGAGAAGAACTCAGGATCCTCTGGACCAAACCCAGCACCCACCCGTATTGGTCAAAGAAGCTCCCCAAGTCCCCTGGGGATGTAGAGCAGCAAACAGTGCTCTTCTTTCAGGCACCCATCTGTATTCATCACTTCTGGGGTGTTGTGGGACTCGGGCCAAGTGCCTGCTCTGTTGCCAGGGCTACTGTAGCTAAAGGCGGGGCTGCGGGCTCCAGGGCAACAAGGTTGGCCGCAGGGCATTACCAGCCCCTGAGAGAGATCCTGGGCCTCCAGGAGCACATCCACCTGGACCCCTCCAAATGTTACAGCCGCATCCTGAAGGAGACCCCTTAATCCTTAAAAGTCTAAGAATCCAGTTCTGGGACCACCCTCTCTGCCTGCTCCCTTCTGTTCCTTTCCTTTCCTCCTTTAAAAATCAGGCCAAAGGAATGAGACAGGGGGTGGGGAGGCAGGGGACCAGCCAGTTGCTGCCCCGGGTGGCTGGATGGGGATGTCAGGCCCCAGGCCTGGTGAGGAGGGAATCCACACCGGAGGGTGGCCTGGAGGGAGAGAGGAATTAGGAGGGAGGAGGGATGCCCAGGTGGCTCAGCGGTTAAGCGCCTGCCTTCAGCCCAGGGTATGATCCTGGAGACCCGGGATCGAGTCCCATGTTGGGCTCCCTGCATGGAGCCTGCTTCTCCCTCTGCCTGTGTCTCTGCCTCTCTCTCTGTGTGTCTCTCATGAATAAATAAACAAAATCTTAAAAAAAAAAATCTTAGTGGTAGAAAAATGAGATAGGAAGTAACTGAGGTGGATGGAGCCTCTTTAAATGTAAACATTAAAGAAATTTGTTACAGATTTCTTTAAAATATACACATTTTCCTGATCACAGTGAATAAAATATACCAGCTGCTGGTTTAGGATGGGTGGTTATTCTGTGCTGCACGTGGGTGCGTGCACAGAGCAGAGCTTCATGGACCCCTCTATAGAATACACCCCTCATACCCCTCTATAGAAACAATATAGAACTTGTTTAAAGAAAGAAGTGCTTATATTGTCTGTCCATCTCTCTGCGTATCTGTCTACCTACCCATCTATCTGTTCTGTCATTCTCATATGGTGAAGTGAGAATATTGAGTTAGGTAACCCATTGAATAGTGTAACAAAGACATCCATCTCTAAAACCAATGAGGGAAACAAAAAGGAAGCAACCCATGGAAGTTGTTAATTTGTTTTATTCTCAATAAAAGCATAATGTTATTGTATTTATTGTGTACTTCTTACCACTATTCAAAGCATTCTCTGTCATTTCAGCTCCAAGCTAACTTCTTTGTTATTTTCAACCCTTCTGTGTCACCATCTTCTGGAAATGCAGCACCAATGTCACACCTTGTTTGTGTCTCCTCCCTGGTCTCTTTCCCCAGGGTAGCATTTGGGGAAATCTCCTGTGAACTCTTAAGACATTGTTGCTGAAGATAATGCAAGTAAAGTTTGAGAACAGCAGGGATAAAAGAAACAGTGTTACAACTTGGTTTCCAGTTACTTTGAGGTGCCAGATGAAGATGCTAGATTTGTTAGGGTCATTTTTTTTTTTTTTAATTCATTTGATAGCGTGAGCAGGAAGAGAGGCAGAGGCAGGAGAGGGAGAAGCAGACTCCCCGCCGAGCAGGCAGCCTGACATGGGGCTCAGTCCCAAGACCCAAAGATTATGACCTTAGCCAAAGGCATACACTTAACCATCTGAGCCACCTAGGTGCCCCTCTTAGAGCCATTAGTAGAGATTTCACTATGTTTTAGAATAGTGATTCTTGGGATGCCTGGGTGGCTCAGTGGTTAAGCATCTGCCTTTGACTCAGGTCATGATCCTAGAGTCCTGGGATTGAGTCCCACATTGGGCTCCCTTCATGGAACCTGCTTCTCCCTCTGTGTGTGTGTCTCTCATGAATAAATAAATAAAATCTTAAAAAAAAAAATTAGTCTTAATGGTAAGCAAAATTGAGCATACAGAGTGCCTAGAATGTAGCTGATGATCAGTGAGTACATGCTGTATTTGATGTTCAGTATACAAAACCAGATATTATTTAAGCCAATAGAATTTTTTTCTTTTTTTTAAGATTTTATTTAATCTGGGATCCCTGGGTGGCGCAGCAGTTTGGCGCTTGCCTTTGGCCCAGGGCGCGATCCTGGAGACCTGGGATCGAATCCCACGTCGGGCTCCTGGTGCATGGAGCCTGCTTCTCCCTCTGCCTATGTCTCTGCCTCTCTCTCTCTCTCTCTCTCCCTCTCTCTCTCTCTGTGTGTGTGTGACTATCATAAATAAATAAAAAAATTTTTAAAAAAGATTTTATTTAATCTCTATACCCAACATGGAGCTTGAACTTACAACCCCGAGATCAATAGTCACACACTTCACTGACTGAGCCAGCCAGGCATCCTTCAGGCCAGTAGAATTTTCAGGTCAACACAGAAGTGAACTGAAATTATTGAAATATCTTTTTAAAGATTTTATTTATTTGAAAGAGTATGAACATGGGTTAGAGAGAACAGGGGAAGGGGCAGGGGGAGAGGGAGAAGCAGTCTCCCTGCTGAGCAGAGCTGATCCCAGGATCCACAAGATCATGACCTGAGTCCAAACCAGACACTTAGCCAACTGAGCCACCCAGGTGCCCCATATTATTGAAATACTTCTGGGACGCCTGGGTGGCTCAGTGGTTGAGCATCTACCTTCAGCTTGGGGCATGATCCTGGGGTCCTGGGATTGAGTCTCACATCGGGCTTCTTGCAGTGAGCCTTCTTCTCCCTCTGCCTATGTCTCTACCTTTCTCTGTGTGTCTCTCATGAATAAATAAATAAAATCTTAAAAAAAAAGATTTTATTTATTCATGAGAGACACACAGAGAGAGAGAGAGGGAGAGAGAGAGAGAGAGGCAGAGACACAGGCACAGGGAGAAGCAGGCTCTATGGAGGGAGCCTGACGTGGGACTCGATCCTGGGTCTCTAGGATCATGCCCTGGGCTGAAGGCAGCGCTAAACCCCTGAGCCACCTGGGCTGCCCCTAATAAATAAAATCCTAGGAAAAAAAAAAAAAAGATACTTTTTAAAATGACAATCTCAGTAGTACTGTTTGGGGAAAAAAAAATCCCCATTATGCTATTAGCAGATCAAATCCAACAATGTATAAAAAGAATTATAAACCATGACAAAATGGGGTTTATTCCAAGTACACAAGGCTGATTCAACATTTAAAAATCAATAATTTGGGCAGCACGGGTGGCTCAGTGGTTTAGTGCTGCCTTCAGCCCAGGGTGTGATCCTGGAGACCTGAAGTCGAGTCCCACGTCGGGCTCCCTTCATGGAGCCTGCTTCTCCCTCTGCCTCATGAATAAATAAGTAAAATATTTTTTAAAAAATCAATAATCCACCATATCAACAGATTAAAGAAGAAAAGTCACCTGATCATGTTGATTAATGCAGAAGTAGTGTTTGACAAAACGTAACACCCATTCATGACAGAAATCCTCAGTATGTTTAGAGGGGAACTCTCTCAACCTGATAAAGAATAATTATAGAAAAATGTAATTAGTAGGCATACTTATTGTTGAAAAAAGTCGGGGAAGTTGTGGAAACCACTAAAGGATTGTTTAAGGTTTTTCCCTTTCATAGCAGTAGACTTTATGATGAAACATTTCAGGGAGATGTATTGAGTTAAATCATTTGCTGTAGCAAAACAATCAGATAAGTATGAATCCTGACTGGAGATTTGATACTATTAGATAATTACTCAATGTAAAACTTGTTTGGTCACACCCATTAGGATAGGTACTATCAAAACCCAGAAACAAACAAGTGCTGGTGAGGATGTAGAGAAACGAGCCCTTGTGCACTGGTGGTAGGAGTATAAAATGGTGCAGCCACTATGGAAAACAGTATGGCAGTTCCTCAAAAATTAAAAATAGAACTACTGTATGATCCAGCAATTCCACATCTGGGTATACACCCAAAAGAATTGAAAGCAGGGTCTTGAGAAGATATTTGTGCAGCCATATTGTGAATAATGGTGCAGCAACGCAAGTGTCCATTGATGGATGATGATAAAGTGTAGTGTATCCACACTGTGGAATATTATTCAGCCTTAACAAGGAAGGAAATTCTGATGCATGCTATAACATGAATGAACCTTGAGGATATTATACTAAGTGAAATAAACCCATCATAAAACAAATACTTATTGGAGATGCTTAGCATAGTCAAATTCATAGCAGTGGTCACTAGGACTGGAGGAAGAGGGAATGGAGAATTATTGTTAAGTGGAGGTGGTTTCAGTTTTTTGGGATTAAGAGTTCTGGAGATGGAAGGTGGCGTGGCTGCACAACAATGTGAATGTAGCTACTACCATTGAATAGTACACCTAAAAATGGCTGAGATGGTAAGTTTTATGTTTTTGTTTTGTTTTTTTTAAGATTTTATTTGGGATCCTTGGGTGGCGCAGTGGTTTAGTGCCTGCCTTTGGCCCAGGGCGCGATCCTGGAGACCCGGGATCAAGTCCCACATCGGGCTCCCGGTGCATGGAGCCTGCTTCTCCCTCTGCCTGTGTCTCTGCCTCTCTCTCTCTCTCTCTGTGACTATCATAAATAAATTAAAAAAAAAAAAAAAAAAGACGTCAGGTTCACCAGCAAGGAAGGTGATCACCGTGACGTTCCGAGAAAAAATAAATAAATAAAGATTTTATTTATTCATGAGAGAGAGAGAGAGAGAGAGAGGCAGAGACACAGGCAGAGGGAGAAGCAGGCTCCACGCGGGGAGCCCGATGCGGGACTTGATCCCGGGACCCCAGGATCACGCCCCGAGCCAAAGGCAGGCGCTAAACTGCTGAGCCACCCAGGGATCCCCTTTATGTTGTATTTTACTCCACGATTAAAAAGAAAAAAACTTGCTTGGAATTTGAAGGAATGATTAGAAGGCCCCCTTTAATCTTTGAAAAGTTGGATTTAGAGAAAGTGCGATTTCAACTCCCTAAGAATTCTTTTGCAGAATGTGCTTAAAACTAATATTTTAATCAACCATAACATAAGCTCTACAAGGATAGGGACTGTTTAATTCCCTTTAATTGTCTCCTCAGCATGGAGGAGACTACCTGGGGCTCAGTAAAGGTGGGTGGACAGATGGATGGATGGATGGAGTGGATGAATGAGGGGGGTGGATGGAGAGACAGATGGATGGTTGGAGTGGGTGGTTGGAGGCGTGGACAGACGGATGGATGGGTGGGGTGAATGGATGGGGGGTGGTTGGACAGATGGATGGGTGGAGTGGATGGATGGATGTTTGCGGACAGACGGATGGGTGGGGTGAATGGTTGAGGGGGTAGGCGGACAGACGAATGGATGGGTGGAGTGGGTGGATGGACAGACGGATGGATGGGGGTGGATGGACAGACAGGATGGGTCGAGTGGATAGATGGATGGATGAATGAATAAAAGAGAAAAGCCCCCTTCCCTGGATTCTCCCCAGTCCTGTTGTCCCTCCTGACCTTTCAGCCCTGAATGGGACCAGCTACCCCGTCAGCCCCGTGCTACAGAAGCCTAGCCACTAATCCACAACCTTAGTTCAGCCCCTCACCATTTCTCATCTTGCCCCTGTAGCTGACCTCTAACTGGCTCAGTGGTTCCACTCTCACCCCTCCTGTCACTTCCATTCTGTGGCCAAACATCTTCCCTCAGGCGCAGCATCAGGTCTCCCCCGGCTTCCTCCTTCAGTGCCTCCCCACTTTGCATACACTGTGAGGTTTGAGCTTGTAAAAGCGCATCTAGGCTCCTCCTCATTCGACTTCTGCATCCTCTCTGGTTTCATCTCGTGGCACCCTCCTTGTGGGCCATGCTCCCGGCCACATGGAACCACCGGGAGCTCTTCAGGCTGCCAGGGTGGCTGACAGGGAGCCTGGCCTCACCCAGGGCCGATTTGAGGGGCCAGCGGTCTCCCCGGCAGGTCACTGTTCCTACCTTTTGTAAGGGCAGCACTCACCGTGCGTGCTCCTGGTAGCTGTGTGCAGTATGTGGAATGCTTGTCACATGAAGAGTGAATAAACACAAACTTCTCACTGTGCCATTCAAAAGACCAAGTGTTTGCTTAATTTAAGGATTTGTTTCACACAGAATTGTGGTTTTATGTTAAAAATGAACTCCACATTAATGTAATATACATAAATTATAAAGTTGGCTATTTTGAAGTCTGCAAATGATTTTAATGTGGAAGACCTTGGTTTTCCTTAAGGAAGTGCATATGTTAGTGGTTCTCCAGGGATCTGGGGAGGGCGTTTGTCACCTGGGCACGTTGGCAACGTCTGGAGACATTTTTGGGTGTCACAACTGGGGAGGGTGCTACTGGCATCTACTGGGTGGCAGCCAGGGGAGCTGCTAAACACCTGCAGTGCACAAGAACACTCCAGGACAGAATGATCTGTCACCCAACAGCCGCAGTGCTGAGGTTGAGAGACCCTGAGCTAAATATATCTATTATGTTGGGGTTTTCCAAACACTTAATAATAAATTTATCTGGGATTGTGATGAAGCCCTTAAACCTGTGCTTACAGATTTTGTCTAGAGGTTCTTTGGAAGTATCCTATTTTAGAAGAAAGTTAAGAGTAATTTTTATTTTTAAAGATTTTATTTATTTATTCATGAGAGACAGAGAGAGGTGCAGAGACACAAGAAGAGAGAGAAAAAGGCTCCATGCAGGGAGCCCAATGTGGGACTCGATCCCGGGTCTCCAGGATCACGCCCTGGGCCAAAGGTGGCGCTAAACCGCTGAGCCACCTGGGCTGCCCAGAGTAATTTTTTAAAGTGTTTTACAAAGGCAGAGGAAACCATGCTGTTAACCAGACCATTAGCTACAGTATCAGCTAAAAGGGGGAGCTGCTGTTTGTAAATTTCATGCACTGTTACTTTGGTTAATTAAAAAGTTTCCTCTTACACTAAAAAAATGCCACTTCTTTTGTTTGCTTTTTGTTTTACACTTAACAGTATTACTGTGTATAATACTACTTAACCCCTTTCTTTCCTGAATAAAAGACATAAAGTGAGGCCCCTACAGGGCCCGAGACTGTAGGGATTTCCTGTAGCTCTGGGCTCTACTTGAGATGATGATAGTGAGGTCATCATAGGAACGGCCTCCTGAGTCTCCTTTGCTCTGTCCTACCAGTTATTTCTGAAGCTTAGCTCTTTTTTTGTTTTTTTTTAAGATTTTATTTATTTACTTAGGAGAGTCAGAGAGACAGAGAGAGAGAGAGAGAGAGGCAGAGACACAGGCAGAGGGAGAAGCAGGCTCCATGCAGGGAGCCCAGCATGGGACTCGACCCGGGTCTCCAGGATCAGGCCCTGGGCTGAAGGTGGTGCTAAACCACTGAGCCACCCGGGCTGCCCTGAAGCCTAGCTCTTGCTTATAATTAACTTATCCACAAATATTTGTTGAGCACCTGTGTGGCAGGCACAGTGTGGGCTCTTCACGTATGTTATTTATAATCCTCCAAACAAGGTTGTGGAAGGTGGTCCTGGACATACCTGATGAAATAGGCAGGGGGTGGTTAAAGAATCCACACTTAGTTACAGAGTGAGTCAGAAACAAAATTCACTTACTACGTTCTGTCCAATCCCAGAGTTCCTGCCTTTGCTACCAGACTGCACCTATCTAAAACTTTTAGCAACATCTTGCTGTCTAAAGAATCGAGAGGGCACATTAGTGTAGTACTGAAGGGGATGCTCACCATAAGTGATAAGTCAGGCCTCTTCCAGCTGCACCTCATCACTCTCTTCGAGCTGTACATTTACCAGTCTCGCTGGTCCCAGAATGTGCCACATACCTTACTACCTTTATACCTGATACATGTTTTCATTCTGTTTAAAATACTCCCTCACACCCAGGAGACCTCAGTTATGTCCTTGGGTAGTCTCCACTTGTGCTTTGACGGACTCTAGAGCTAATCTCAGGTATTTCCAGCCCCTCTTCCAGACACAGGGTTAGCATGGCACTTCTCCACCCTGGTGGGTTTGGGTGGGGCCATGTGACTAGGTCTGGCTAAATGAGTTAGGAGCCATTTGTCCCTTCTGAGTGGAAGATTTAGCTCCCATGAAAAGACCCTCCAGGGTGCCTACCCTTTCTCACTGGCACAGGACAGGACCATTTTTGAGATAGTGTCTACTTGATCATGTTGGTCTCTGCTCACTGATGAAGTTGTCAGCACTGGGTGAATCCTCTTCTATAGTCTTTTTGTTTGTTTTTTATTTTTTTTAAAGATTTTATTTATTTATTCATAGAGATGCAGAGAGAGAGAGAGAGAGAGGCAGAGACACAGGCAGAGGGAGAAGCAGGCTCCATGCAGAGAGGCTGATGTGGGACTCGATCCAGGGTCTGCAGATCACGCCCTGGGCTGCAGGCGGCGCTAAACCGCTGTGCCACCGGGGCTGCCCTGTTTGTTTTTTAACACCACCCTGTATAGCCTTTTAATTATAGCCATGCCATTTCGGAATGTTGTAGATGGTTGTTGCTATGTTTGTGTTCTCTGAGAGATTGTGATTTGATTCCCCAAAGCCCAGCACCTTGTGGCGTGCTTCTGTATAGTAGATATTCAGGAAAGATCTCGGAGCAAAATCAGTCAGTGGGATGTGAAGCTTAAAGGACCTTTGACGTTAAGCTGGTATGAATGAACAGGGATGGTCTGATTTAAGTATGAATTTATGATTGGGGACTGTACTTAAGAGAGTCTCTGAGAATGTATGCCTTTTTACATTTTGATTTGGGAACTGTATATTTTACTTATTCGAAATATTTCTTTGGCATAAAAAAAGAATCAGCTGGAGATTTTATACTTCTGTTGTGTAGGACACTTTTCTGTGCAGATCATCTTTAGCAGAGGGCCTGGTGACTCCAATTACATAGTGCTCCTTCAGTGAGGAGAGGGCTAGAGTTTTTCATCTAAGCTGATCAAAGGTACCTGTCGTCATCTAGTGGCAGCATTTCTTAATTGCAGATTCTTAATTGCAGGGCCCAAGATTAAAAGCTGATTCTGCAAACAAAACGTAACACCATCTAGAATTTCCTGGTGAAATGCTGGCAGTCTCTTAAGACATACAGCTGTTATTAATTGTTAGGCTATTGGCCCATTGTGACCAGCCTGGGTTCCTGGGAATGAGAAGGGGCACAAGTCAAGTTCTCTTTTGAAAACAATGGGTTTCTCTTTATAGTAAAAGAAGGAAATCAGAGGGGAACTGCTTGGTGCTGGGTTGATATCAAGGCCACAGCACCCCGGCTCTAGAACCAGATCTCCAGGGGTGGATGACTTGGGTGGCCTGGATGAGTGACCAACCTCTCCTCCGCCCACAGAATTGGGATGTACTAGGGAGGCATAAGTATTACATTTGAAGTTAACCCTAAGATTAACTGTTGCATTCTTTTTCTCTTGATTTTTAAATTGGTGGCAATTTCTTTCTTTTTTTTTTTTAAGATTGTATTTATTTATTCATGAGAGACACAGACTGAGAGAGAAAGGCAGAGACACAGGCAGAGGGAGAAGCAGGCTCCATGTGGGGAGCCTGATGTGGAACTCGATCTCAGGACTCCAGGATCATGCCCCAAGCCGAAGGCAGGCCCTAAACCGCTGAGCCATCCAGGGATCCCCTACAGTTTCTAATGATTAATGTCTACCACGGGGGCACCTGGGTGGCTCAGTTGGTTAAGCGTCCAGCTCTTGGATTTTGGCTCAGGTCATGATCTCAGGGTCATGAGATCCAGCCTAGTGTTGGTGCCTGGCTCTGTGCTTGGTGGGGAGTCTGCTTGGGATTCTTCCTCTCCCTCTGCCCTCCCTCCACTCATGCTCTCTTTCTCTCAAGTAAATAAATAAATCTTAAAAAAAATCTACCAGAATCACAAAAACTAGCCATGTCCTAAAGTCATAGATGTGTCCCTAGATGGAACATACGTGTATGGAAGGTCTGATTGCCAGCCATGCTATTCCATGATTTCCATCAAGAGTGCCATTCAAAATTTAATTGGCTTTTTAATGATCTAGAATGTGGTGAGATGAATCAGGTGAAAACCCCCAACATGGGTGACGTGTTCCTTTATTTGTGATTTTTTTTTGGAAGATTACAGAAATATCATTCACTTGTTTCTATAAATATTTGATAAGGCCAATTGAATGTGATGAAATATTAAAAATATCATTTATTAAATATTTAAAAGTTCAGTCCTTGGAACTGGCCGAATCTCTTCATCCCACTGCCAGCTGAAAGGACCAATTTATAAATTCTGAATTACAAAATTGGAATACTGGGAATATAGCTTACAATTCTTTTGGCCTTGAACCATTAGCCGTTTTCAGTTATGAGCCTTTCTTTTTTCTTTCTCTCTCTTACTTTCTTTTAGAGATTTTCTTTTTAAGTAATCTCCACACCCAACGTGGGGCTCAAACTCACAACCCCAAGATCAAGAGTCGCACGCTCCACTGACTGAACCAGCCAGGTGCCCCACCACAGGCCTTCCCTCCTGTAGCAGAAGGGCACCTGTTGTGCTCCTACCCATCACAGGTTTTCTGTAGTTTGCTCTGCCTGGCATTTCCACATTCCTACTGGGCTGAATACAGTAATTCAGTTTGTCAGGACTATTATGGACTCGCACATTTGAATAATCTTCAGCTTTATTTGCCATGCTTATAACTTCATTAATAAAACCTTAAATATAAAAACAAATTGGAATCAAACATTGCTGTTAATGATGTATTAATAGTAAGTTGAACTAACATCTTCTGTGCTTTAAAAATGAGATTAGTGACAAACAACAGAGGGCTTTGCACTACTTCCTTCAAAGTGGCCTGTTTCTCAGTATTGTATCTGTAACTGCAAGCAGCGTTCCAGCTTACATCCTAGCATGGTTTAACCAGAAATCTGGGGAGGATGGGAGTCTTGGCAACTGGGTAACACACTCAGCCTGACTGCAGTGAGGTTATTTCCTGTGTTTAGAGTGACCTTCTCAGACGAGAGGCCCCAGCTAACTGTGGGACCCACTCAGGCAGTCCCCCAGGTAACTTGCCTCTGTCCTGGGGAATATTTCTGAAGAGGGGCAGGTGGAGCATGACCATCTGAATTCTCTTCTTTACCAAATCTCTTGTCCTGGCAGCAGCTTTTGTGAGGGGAGGATATATTTTCCAAAGGCCCTTTGAATTTCTGGTCTTTATGATCAGGGTTTGGTTTCACATCATATCCTCGTGAAATCTAATTGCACCGCACCTTTCCGGGCAGATCCCACAGTATTTTTATGTATTCTGTGCCTCTGGAATCTCTAGTCTCTTCCACTTGGAAGGAACATCCACCTGCCAGAAACAAAAAGCACCTTTGCAATGTCTAAAACTCCAAGTCATACCTCTTTTTCAGCTCTCAGCACCCAAACTACCTTCTCTATGAGACAGTTTACAAACCAGAGCACTGACTTTAATTGTACTACACATGAGATTCCTTATATACTCATCCATTTACTCAGTAGTTCCTGAGTAATGACGTGGTGCTAGGTGTTGGGAATTAACAGAGAACAAGAGGTCTCACTCTCCCAGAATCTATTTTTGTTCATGAATGAGTGGAAGAGGAGAAATAACACCACCACCTATGGGCATTTACCGAGTGCCGGACTCTGTCCTAAACATGTCACAAAATGTGACTAGTTTGATCACATAGCGACCTATCCAATGGGTACTATTGCTGTCCTCAATTTATGAATGGGGAAACTGAGACCCATGGAGGAAGCCAAGTAACCTGCCCTGAGGCTCCAGGTTGGCACCACTGCCCTATGTCTGACAGTGTGCCGATGAGTAGCAGAAGGAAAGGAAAAAGGGAAGTGAGGACCAAAGCAGCAGATGCAGTAGTAGTAGTTGGAGGAGGGAAAGTTAGAACAGAGACCTGAGTGAGGTGATGAGTCCCCTGAGACCCTGTTGGGTTCGAAGAGGTCAAAGCTATTTTAATAATGTTAAGATTTTACTTGCCTTTTTCCTCATTCTCTCTTGCGTGTCTGGTGGAGTTCTCTAGAGGCTGCATGACATGTGACAGGGCAGCCTGTTGACTGCAGAAAAGTGAGGACTCGGCTGTCTTCTGTTAAGCCAGATGGTAGAAAGATTTGCAAAAATAGAAAACATTGCCACCCTTCTTAGTAAACTCTATTTTAAAAAATATAGTTATTGGGGCACCTGGGTGGCTCAGTTGGTTAAGCATTTAACCCCCTGGGGTCGTGGGATCAAGCTGAGTCAGACTCCCTGCTCATTGGGGAGTCTGCATCTCCCTCTCCCCCTGGTTGCACTCACTCTCTCTCTCTCAAGTAAATAAAATTTAAATACATATATTTTTTCCCATAAAAATGTTATTTATGTTAACATATGTTGTTTTTAAAAATGAATTGGTAAATGATAAAATTTTTTCTTGATTTTTGATTCCTGGGGCAGTAAATGATTAAGTAGCCAGATAATAGATCCCCCATGAACAAAAGCCATTTAGTGTCCTCAATAACATTTGGGGTCCATGGGCTCTGGGAACAGAGGCAGAGAACCACTGGTTTAGAAGCTTCCCTCTGGCTGCTGTGTGAAGAGCACATGCAGGAGGGTAAGGGTGAGGTTGGTTACCTGGATTTTGCAGATAGTCCAGGTGAGCAGCACAGATGACAAGAAATGGCTCTGTCTTGATTTTATGTGTGGGTTTTTTTTTTAAGATTTTATTTATTCATGAGAGAGAGAGAGAGAGAGAGAGGCAGAGGCAGATACACAGAGGGAGAAGCAGGTTCCATGCAGGGAGCCTGACGTGGTACTTGATCCTGCGTCTCCAGGATCACACCCTGGGCCGAAGGCAGCGCTAAACTGCTGAGCCACCTGGGCTGCCCTGGATTTTGTTTTAAATTGTGGTAACGTACATGTAAAACCTCTCATTGGAAGTGCACACTGTGTTAAGTACATCCATTCATTTTGCTGTGCGGCCAATTCCCGGAACTGTTTTCAAAATTGTTACAAAATTGGAACTCTATACCCATTAAACAGCTCCCATGGGTCTGGCTTTATTTTGCAAGTGAAGACAACAGGATTTGCTCTTGGTTTAGGTATGGTGTGTGTAAATGTCTGGTAAATGCGTCATTAATTAGTGAGATGGTAACTTCTCCCCTTGCATGCCTGCTAGTTCAGAATGGCACACGTGAACGCCACATCAGAGTAAATACAGGTGAAGCCTGGTGCTTCTGATTGGCACAGTCTCCTGTCTTCACATAATGGTCATCAAGCAACAGCAGACACATGGTATCACATCATTGAATCTTATTTTTATTTATTTTTTATTTTTTTAAAGATTTTATTTATTCGTGAGAGACAGAGAGAGAGGCAGAGACACAGGCAGAGGGAGAAGCAGGCCCCACGCAGGAGCCTGATGCGGGACTCGATCCCAGGACCCCGGGGTCACGCCCTGGGCCGAAGGCAGGCGCCAA
Source organism: Canis lupus dingo (assembly GCF_003254725.2). Lineage (NCBI taxonomy): Eukaryota > Metazoa > Chordata > Mammalia > Carnivora > Canidae > Canis > Canis lupus. The sequence continues at coordinate 63,117,464 of NC_064247.1, read as the reverse complement.
ACCGCTGAGCCACCCAAGTGCTCCGAATCTTAGTTTTAGATCCTTCTGAAGATGGACTTACAGAAAAGCAGGTAGTTCATTTGACAAATAGGTACCGTCTCCTTGAAAATGAAGTTTCATGCCATTCCTTCTGCTTAGATCGGCTCAGCTGGGGCAGGAATATACATGCCAGGGTTATGATGTGTGCACTCATGAAGGCAAAAAGAAATGAAAAAGGTTTGGGCTGCCCATTATATGCTGGAGGAATGGGGACTCAGAGAGGGCCCTGGCTCTCAGTGGGAGAAGGTCTCACGCAGGGTCCGTGGGAGCCAGGCCCCAGGCAAAAACAATGGATAGGAATGAGACTTAGATTTCACTGGTGTGAGCGGACCACTAGGATGGCAGTTCTTACCTTACGGATGAAAGCAGCAGTGCTGGTTCCCATCTAAGAGGGATACAGGTAGCCGTTCCAGTGATCTGCCCCAGCCTTGTGGCTTGCGAGGGTGTCTCTAGTGTACAGGTGAGGAGACTGAGATTAAGAGGTCAGTTATGTACTCAAGGTCACACAGCGAACAATAGAAGGGAGCTGGAATTTGACTCCAAGTCGGCCTGACCTCAACGTGGGTTATTTGCAAACCCTGTTTTCAGTAAAGTTTTTCAGAAATTTTGCATTTAGTTTTATTTATACTCTATATTTGTAATTTTATGTTCATAAATTTTCTTTTTCTTTTTTGAGATGTTCATAAATTTACTATTTTTATTCATAATGCTAGTTTTAAATAGGTGATTCTATATTTTTATTGCCATAAAGAAGTGTTAGTGTCTTTTTCTTTGTAACTTTCCTGTGATAGGCTAAAAACAGATAGTTTGTCTATAGCCATCAGTCTCTCTTAATTTCTAGAGCAGCTTATTTCTCAATTCTGATTGCTTCATAGACTCAGTTTCTACATTACTTACTCTGGAATTAATCCCATTAGGGTCTTAATACCAAACTGCACAAAACACAAGTGTTGGGGGACCTGGGTGGCACATCTACCTTTGGCTCAGGTCATGATCCTGGGGTCCTGGGAAGGAGCCCTGTTTCAGGCTCCCTGCTCAGTAGGGAGTCTGCTTGTCCCTCTCCCTCTGCTCTTCCCCCTGCTCGTGCTTGCTCTCTCTCTCTCAAATAAATAAATAAAATCTTTTTTTCTTTTAAAGATTTTATTCATTTATTCACGAGAGACACAGAGAGGCAGAGACAGGCAGAGGGAGAAGCAGGCTCCATGCAGGGAGCCCGATGTGGGACTGGATCCTGGGACTCCAGAATCATGCCCTGGGCCAAAGGAAGGCGCCAAACCGCTGAGCCACCCAGGTGTTCCTAAATAGATAAAATCTTAAAAACAAACAAACAAACAAACAAACAATTATTGCCTTCCAGACTAATGAATGTTTTGTTATTTTAGTAATAGATGGGTGTTTTTATTAAAAAGCAGTGGAGTTTAATAATTCTGACCTGGTGTATTTCCATCTTTTTCTCTTTTAAATACAGTTAACAAGCACAAACCATGGCTTGAGCCCACCTATCATGGCATAATCACAGAAAATGATAATGCAGTGCTCCTCGACCCTCCTCTGATTGCCCTGGATAAAGACGCACCTCTGCGATTCGCAGGTACGAATGTGGCTTTTATCTTACTGTTGATAAATGTGGATTGGATGCAGAGCATTTCACATAAATGCAGTTAGGTTACTTTTGAGCCTTTCTGAGAACGTCTTGCTAGCTAAGAGGTGTTTGTGGCTTCTGTGTACTGCATCTCTTGATTTTCATAGTTGTTTGGTAGCCGAAAAAAAGCCTTGTAGAAAAGCAAAATATTTATTGCATCATTGTATTCCTTGGTGTGACCAGATAGGTAAAATCTGGACCAGTGTGCCTCAGACTAGCATGCACACAGAGTGCCTGAGGATCATGTTAAAAATGCAGATTTGGGTACAGTAGGTCTGTGGGGACCTGAGATTCTGCTTTCTGACCTGTGTAAATAACCTTACCAGATTATCTAGCTTATGTTTTTGAGTGGACTGATACATTTCCTGCATTTTAAGAAGTGCCTGGAGTCAGGAGTTCTAGACTCACTCCCTTGGGCCTCTCTCTGGGGTGTCCACTGCAGACCTGTTGTGTCTAGAGCACCCTCCTGCTGCATTATTAATAATACAGAACGTTTATAAAGCCTTTGCAATGTTGCAGGCGCCGTTCTAAGTGCTTTCCAAACACAAATTTGTATTTAATCCTCCACAGTCTTATGAGGTAAGTATGCTTCCTGCCATCCCTGGTTTCTTTCTTTCTTTTTAAAGTTAATATGTTTTAATATGAGGAATTTCAGATGTCGTGCTCTCAGTCACTCTGGTTCCTCCAAAGTCAGAATCATAGTCTTCAGAATAGCCCTTTCCAAGAGAACGTTTGTTCCATCCACACTTGCACTGTCCATCCACACTTCTTCCAGTTGGGCTCCTTTGACTTCCACTTGAATATGGACATACATAAAAAAATCCCCTCATGTGTTGTGTCAGAATAGATGGTTCTCAATTTCAGACACCCTCTTCACATAAAGAAGTCCAAACCATGTTCACCCCGGAACATGGAACACCCCGGAACTGGAAACATTTGGAGGATATGCCAGTACCTCTAAGTCAGACATTGGGTTCTCAAGTGAAAAGCTTGGAAAAAGAAGGCATATTTGTTGCAAGTTGGCATAAAAATCAAAATGCTAATTTAGCATAGCTGAGACTTCCCCCATATCGTGTATTTTTAGTGATTCTGCGGTAACTCTGCAACCAACCTTCCTGTGGATCAGCAGCCCCACCATCCTTCTCCTGTGTTTTGGGTGTCATATTCCTTCTCCTCTGTATCAACATTCATACTGAACAGTGAACTCTGGGCTGCAAGAGAGGACTTGTGTTCTTGTCTAAGTCTTTGCCCACAAATGAAACAAAAGCAAATGCCAGTGCTTTCTGCTATCCTCATCTTTAAGGAGAGGAATCTGGGACACAGAGCAGTGACCTCATCCATCAGCATATGTCAGAGGCAGGATGCCAAGGCAAGCAGGGTGACTCTTTGCCATGAAGCCCATGGTGAGCACCACAGGAAGCTACAAGGGAAGCAGGAAGTGAAATATACTTTGAAGGAAAAAGTCATATTAATAAAATATCATTTATTTTTTCTTTCTCTCTGGATTGAATGTTATTGTATCATTTACCAAAACCTAATGTATTATGAATGCAATATTACTTATTTTAAAGTTGTACATTTTTAGGGATTCCTAGCTGTTTTTTATTAATGCACAAAAGATACATATTAAGATTTAAAAATTATAAAGAGAAAGAAGCAGTTTACAGCCAAGTCATAGTGGTAACGTGATTGTATTTGCCATAGTAGACAGGTAAATCAATTCCTTCCTTCTGGAGATTTTCATGGGGAACAGTTATTCTTAGATTCTTTTTAAAAAATATAATCCACATAGCATAAAATCCACTCTTTTAAAGTATACAGTTCACTGGGTTTGAGTGTATTCACAGGATTGTGCAACCATCAGCCACTGTCTAATTCCAGAATGTTTTTATCACCCTAAAAGAAATCCTTGCACCCTGTTGGCAGCCTCTCCCCACTCCCCCCGCCCCTTTTGGCACCCATTAATTTAATTCGTGTCTGTGGATTTGTCTGTTCTGGATTTTTTTGTGACTAGTGTCTTCACTTCGCATGGTAATTTAAAGCTTCACCCATGCTTCAGTAATAGCATGCATCTGTCCTTCCGTCCTTTTTATTGTTGAATAGTATGCCATTGTATGGACATACCACATTTCTCATTTATCCGCTCATCAGCTGACACACATTAGGATGGTTTTCACTTTGTGGTGATTATGAATCATGCTGCTGTGAACATTAGTGTACAAGTCCTTGTGTGGACATAGGTCTTCAGCATGCTTGGGTGTATGCCTGGGAGTGGAGTTGCTCTGCAAACACTCTTACTAAAGCATAGCCTTCCTCCTGCTGCCCTGGAGGGGAGCCTCTGCAGGGCCTCCCTAGTCCTCTGTTGCCATGGCACCTGTCCAGCACAGAACACTGCCCCCTGGGGCCATGCAGGCGGGTACCATCAGGAACACAGACACTTGCCCTCCCCAGCCCACTGGCCTGGGCTTGAGTCCTGCCTCTGCAACTACTGGCTGGATGGCCTTGGGCAAATGACTGAACATCTCTGTGCTCCAGTTTCCTCATTGTAAAACAAGGATAGTGATGCCACATATTTCAGGGGTTTGGGGATTATTTGCTTATTTATAAATATGAAGAGCTCAGGTGCCTGGGTGTCACAGTGGTTGAGCGTCTGCCTTTGGCTCGGGTTGTGATCCCGGGGTCTGGGGATCGAATCCCACATCAGGCTCCCCGCAGGGAGCCTGCTTCTCCCTCTGCCTGTGTCTCTGCCTCTCTCTCTCTCTCTCTCCCTCTCTGTGTGTCTCTCATGAATAAATAAAATCTTTAAAAAATAAGTAAATATGAAGAGCTCAAAACAATGCCTGATATGTAGTAAGTGCTATATATAGTGTTTGCTGCTGCTGTTATTATTAATAGTTGAATATTTTAGAAATATTTTTTTATTTAACATTGTGTGATAAATATTTTTTCTATCTTTCTATAATAGCCTTCATGGTATTCCATTTTCTCACTGAGTTTCTTAACTAGTGTTTTGGGGTAAGCCAGAGGCCCCATTTGGAGGCTTATTTTGATCTTTGATTGGTTTTGGTGATGGCATGGAGTTTAATTTGCCACCATGATGGTGCTGGTGCGGGTAGTAGCATCTACTACTTCCTGAGCACTTACCGTATGGCAGAGGTTGTTCGAAGGGCTTTCCATGGGTCACTTTATCTGATTCTTTTCAATAGCTTCCTGCAGTGGGTACTCCCGCTGCTGCTGGCTTTCCAGATGAGGGAATGGAGGTCTGAGTGTGTCCATCAGCAGCCTGACAACCTTGTTCTTCAGTTAATCCCCAGTGCCCAAGCTGGCATGTGGGAGTAGCTGATGCTCCACAAACATTCGTAGAAGGAATGAGAGGCCTTGCCCAAGATCACACAGCTCATAGGCCATAGAGCTGCCTTCTAGCCCAGCGGTCTGGCTCCAGTGTAGATTGGTACATTTGCTGTGTCCACTTCCCTGATGTTCTCTTTTTTAAAAACTATTATTTTTAAAAATACTTTATTTATTTAACAGAGGGGGGGGGCACCCAAGCAGGGAGAGTGACAGGGAGAAGGAAAAGCAGGCTCCCCGAGGAATAGAGAGCCCAATGTGGGGCTTGATCCCAGGGCCCTGAGATCATGACCTGAGCCGAAGGCAGATGCTCAACCAAATGAACCACCCAGACACCCCCTGATGTTATCTTTAAAACGCTCTATAAATGTCCTGGCTCACAGTCGCATCCCATCACAGGACATGAGTGTGGACAACCACCAGAGTTTACTTGTCGAAGCCCCGAAATAAATATACATGAAGCGTTGGAAGCTTAGTTACCAGAGTGCATTGTGAACCGTCACCAATCAGACACTCATGTTGAACATACAGGGTCCAGCCCAGATTGTTTCCTTGGGAGAAACCCAGAGACTCAAGTCTTGGTACTTGTCAGCTATTCTAGGAAATTAAAATGAGTGAATTCCTTTCTCAACCCTTTTCCATGATCTGCTAATAGCCTAAGTAGATGTGGATATTAAAGCATGTTGTATGTTTTATGTATTCAGTGGGAAGTTAAGTCCTCACACCCCTTATACAGGGCTTGTTCCACTGTTTTGACAGCCATCCCTCCCCACTGCCTGGAGGAGAAGCCCCGCACCACCCATCAGCCCCCGCGGCCCTTCCGTTTACTATGTGGTTCCTGCCCAGCGCTCTTTTTCCTGCCTTCCCAGATGGAGTTTGGGTAATTTATAAGATGTTAAACAGTTAAAATATGAAGAGAATTCGAAAGAAATTTCAGGGCAAGAATGGAACCGTATCTTTGTTGATATCTAGCTAGAACCAGCTCAGATCTGTAATCTCCACATTCGGTCTCATTTGTGTGACTCATGTGCCCTAAGGTTGGCCAGTGGGGTTTTCACATCACCACTAATTCTGCTTTTTTAGCCCATGCAGCTGGGCAGGCATTGTGTTTGCCACAATGAGTTGGATATATTCTGTTATACCACATGAAATTGTCATTGTTGTATATTGAAAATATCAAAATATTGGAAAAAATAGAATGCCAGAAATTTCACGTGGTTCAGCCTAACATAAGGCGGTACTCCATTGAGTTAGCACTTTTTAAATTTATTTTTTAAAGATTTTATTTACTTATTCATGAGAGACACAGAGAGAGAGGCAGGGACACAGGCAGAGGGAGAAGCAGGCTCCCTGTGGGGAGACTGATGAGGGACTTGATCCCAGGACCCCAGGATCACATCCTGAGCCAAAGGCAGACGCTCAACCACTAAGCCACCCAGGTGTCCCAAGTTAGGACTTTTAAGTGTCTGGACAGAAAATCCATGCTAAGTGCTAGAGGGAATTCATTTTGAGTGCAGTTGCCTCCAGGAGAGGTTTGAGATAGTAATTATTAAATATCAGGTAGCCATGCCAGGTCTCCTAGAGAATGGAAAGAAGCATAAAAGTTGGTCCCTGTTTTCTAAGCACCAATAATCTAGGTGGGAAGGCAAAACCAGCATTGACAAAGAGTTAAATGGGGCTACTTGGAGTTTCTAATTTAGTGCTAATTGAGAGCAGTCTGAACTGCAGTGCTAAAAAGAGGAGATGATGTGGGTTAGAGAAGGCTCACAGATGACTGGGCTTAAAGGATGAGCAGAACTGACATACCCAGTGAAGGCAGGGGAAAGATAGGAGCAGGGGTGGGAACCGGAGGGTCTTCCAAAGGGAGGCATAAATAGTCAGCTCGTGTGGCATGTGGGGTGAACACACAGTGCAGGAACAGAGGGCTGCAAATCAACTAGGGGCCAGAGGATTTCTGTTGCCAACATGAGGAGATGGGATGTTACTGCACATGTGATTTTTAATACCCTGTCCAAATCACCCAGGCCTGTGCCTTGAGTGCAGATGACCTACTCTCAGCTGAGTCTTTATCTCCAGGGGGAGAGCCTGAGAAGCCTGTATCTAGCCAGTGAGGTTTGGAAGCCTCCATCAGGCCAGTCTTTTGAGTGTAGACTACAGCTTACCTGCATTGGAGCTATCTGGTGACACTTGTTAAAAATGCAGCTTTATTGGGCTCCACCCCAGAGCTGCTGAGTCAGAATTTCTGGGGATGGAGCCTGATAAACCACATTTTTAGCAAGCGTCTCAGGCAGTTCTTAGCATACTGAAATTTGGGAGTTGTTGCTGTAGCCAGGGAGGAGCTTAGAGAATGGGTGTAGTAGCCCTTGGTTGCTCTGCTTGGGTTATTCAGGGTAACCCTTGGGTGGGTGGTGGGGTCAGCCTGGACATCCACCTGGTGAGCGTGGGCACCAAGGCTATGTAGAGACAAGTGGGTTAGGGACAAGAATGGGACTAGCAAGAGTGTAGTAGTAACAACCTCTAACCTCTTCCCCACTGGGTTCAGATTGGTGGATCTGCAGTCCATTACCACGCCTTCCCCAGCCAAGTGCACACACAACCCAAGCTTGGCCAACCAGATGCTCCCTCCGTGAATATGAATACTGAGAAGAGGGACAAAGCTGCTAATACTGTTTGCAATTGCATTCCATCCACCCAGGCTGTTTTGCTCTGGGAGTTATGGGTCCTATTCCTGCCTTGGTTTTTGGGTCTTTCCAAGTCCTTTCCTCTGGTTTGCAGTCAATTTTGTGAGCTCCTGATGGCTTTCCACTGAAGTCCCTTTTTGCCTGAGTTAGCTGGAATGGGTGTCTGTTACACCCATAGAACCCTAACTGAGTCAGTACTAGAGACCATAAGGAGTGCATATAAGGGCAGGACCGCCCCAGGAGCCGGGAGACTTATAGGATAGGCATTGCAGATACCCCTTCCATTTAGGAAAGAGTAGTGTAGTGTGGGGCCATATTCCGGTTTGGAAGAAGGCAGGGCCAGCCTGAAGCTGGGTTTCTAAAAGGGAGGGCTGTCATTGTCAGCCCAGAACCCTGGATGTGACTTTGGACATGGAGAAGTCAAATCTGTACTCTGAGGGCTCCTGGGTGGCTCAGTGGTTGAGCATCTGCCTTCACACTCAGGACAAGATCCCTGGGTCCTAGGATTGAGTTCTGCATCAGGCTCCCTGTGGGGAGCCTGCTTCTCCCTTTGCCTAGGTCTCTGCTTCTCTCTGTGTGTCTCTCATGAATAAATAAATAAAATCTTTTAAAAAATCTGTACTCTGTTGAGTTTAACCATTGTTATGTTTTTATGTTTTGCTTAAAAAATGCATCAGTAAAGTTCTTTTGGCTATTTTTTTAAAAGATTTTATTTATTTATTTATTCACGAGAGACGCGCAGAGAGTGGGAGAAGCAGACTCCCCACTGCAAACCCAATGCAAAACTCAATCCCAGGACCCCAGGATCACACCCTGAGCTGGAGGCAGATGCTCAACGACTGAGCCACCCAGGTGTCCCTCTTTGGCTATTTTAGATGCTCTTGGAGAATGAGAGAAGAGACCGGGGAAAGGGGTCTGGTGAATGTGGAGGCCAGCATGGCTGGAGAGGTCACCTAGGAAAGCTGGTGGGACATTTTGCATATGATGAGAGTGGGGGTTTCTGCAGACTTACCTCGCAGAGCAGCAGTAGGTGGTCTGAATTGGGGACGGAGCAGGGCAGAAAGAAAGTAGGATGGGAGAGGTGACTTTGAGAAGTCCTTCCTTGTAAAGGTTGAAAGAAGGCTGAGGCCAGGGGAGCAGCCTGGGAATACAGAGGGGCAGAGATGCACCTTACACGCGGTCACCGTGAAGTGCCCATGGAACATGTATACTACACATATGTAACTGTCATGTATGTGTAATAATAGAGCTGTAGGTAGAAGCATGGAAGAAAGAGGGAGGAAGAATGGATTGTGACAACTTCAAAGTTTAACAGATCAGCTCCTGGGAGAATGGGGACAGAAAGTAACGGAAACCGGGCCCTGGCTGGAGGGAAGAAGATGATAAATTGAGTGTAATTGGAGAAGCAGTAGGACACTCACTATGAAAATTCCTAACGAATTGTTAATTCTGTTGGCCGTGTCATGTTACTGTAGTTATGTTTTAATGAAAGGGCGAGATGGGTCCGTGCAGTGGGTACACTTCCAGGTCTGCAGAAGGTGGCTCGGCGGGCTCAGTGACGCGGAGGGTCACCCAGGTCTGTGAAGTGGGTACAGCTCCTACTGCAGCGAGCTGCCACCTGGCCAGACAGTGTCTAAAGTCATTCTGGGCGAAAGGACCCAGGCTGCCAGCGATTTAATAAGTACCTGTGGATTTGAGGCACTGCATCTTTCTGGCGCAGCCCATGATTCAAGTAGCCACTTAAATACTCAAAATAGGTGGGGACATATAGGAAAGATGGAGGTGCACCCTTTACTCTTCTCGTTATAAATGGATCCAGTCTTTTAGAGAGAAGTCTAGAAATACGGGAGTTTCAAAATAATTTATATTCTTTAATTTGATAATCATATCTTTGAGACACTATTCCTTATAATAGATCATAATACAGATGAGAGACCTTCCATCCATGGTCTCTCCCATGTCAACTGAAGGGAATTTAGGAGTCCTTGGGTTTCTCACTCATAATCCCCTGACATTGTCCGTACCTTCAGAACACACCCCAAATCTGGCCGCTTCTCACCACCCCGCTCGCCCCCGGTTCTGGCTTTCAGCCTCTTGTGCCTGCGTCATTCCTGTAGCCATCCTTGCTTATAGACTTATTTTCAACACAGAAGTCAGTTAGATTCTTTCAAAATATAAACTAGTTTTTTCTCTGCATAAAAGATTCCAGTCATTTCCTGCTCACTTGGAGAATGAGCTGCAATTCTTGTAGCAGCCACTGTGGCTTCAGGTTACTTGTCTTTGTAGGGCCCCATCTGCTGGCCTCCCCTCTGCTTAACCACTGCAGCAGGGTAGGGCTCCTTGTTCCTATGCAGCCTGCCTCTGGAACTTTACACTTGCTGTCCCATCTGAAATTCTTCCCTAGATAATCATGTGGCTTGTTCCCTTAGTACCCTCTGCATTCTACTCAGACATTATCAACGAAGCCTCCCCTGAACGTTGAAGTATAAAATTGAAACTCCCCATTGCCTTCCTATACTCTACATTCTCCTCCTCCTACCTCCCAGCCTGGTATCTCAAAGGAGAGAGTTTGAGAGTGTATATCTTTTGGCAAACAGTTCCACTCCTCATGATGATCTCATGGTCAGAACAGTCTCAAGGACGTTGCTTGAATGGGCGTCTTTATAGTTTTATTCAGCAATGACTACATAGGCAGCATTACCCAAGTCAGATATTTCATCGCAGGGTCTTAACTCCACACTCACCTACGCAGAGGCCTTCATCAGGAAGGAATCCTTTGTCACTTTCAGGTATGCCAACTCAGATCATGTGGATCTGATCACAATTTTCTCTTTAGAAGCATAAACTCTGAGTTGAAAACTGAGCAACCTGACTTATTTTAAAATGCATTATGCAGTATTAATATGCACCCCCCAAAATGTAAACATAATATAATGAATTAGAACATTCTAGAAATCTGACATATCTTGACATACCTGACACTCAGTAGTTCTACTCATCTTTTAGTGATCTATTCATCTTTTAGTGATCAGCTTCTGTAAGGAGCTAGTAGTAAAAGTCTTAGACTTTGTGGCCTGTAGAGTCTCTCTCGTGGTGATCCAGCATTGCCACTTTATGGAAAAGCAGCCATAGACCATACATAAATAAATGAGCATGTCTGTATTCCAATAAAACATTACTATGGGGGGATCCCTGGGTGGCTCAGCAGTTTAGCACTGCCTTTGGCCTGGGGCACGATCCTGGAGTCCTGGGATCGAGTCCCGTGTCAGGCTCCTGGCATGGAGCCTGCTTCTCCCTCCTCCTGTGTCTCTGCCTCTCTCTCTCTATCTCTCTCTCTCATGAATAAATTTTTAAAAATCTTTTTAAAAAAACATTACTATGGACACTGAACTTTGAATTTCAGTCAATTTACTTGTGTCACAAAATAATATTTGAAGAAGTAAAAACCACTCTTAACTTCTAGGCTATTTGAGAACACACAGAGGCTGGATTCAGCACGCACACCATAGTTTGTCTGCCCTGACTCGGAGCACTCTGTCCACTAGAACTTGCCGTTCTGGGTCTGCATCCTGCGCTTGATAGTTACTAGTCACCCATGGCCACTGAGCACCTGAGGTGTGGCAGCCAGGGTGCTGGAGGAACTGATTTCTAATATTACTCAATTTTTTAAAAAGGTTTTACTTGTTTATTTGAGAGAGAGAGCACGAGTGTGTGTGTGGGGCGGGGGGGGGGGGGGGGCGGGGGCAGAAGGAGAAGCAGGGAGCCTGATGGGGGCATCGATCCTAGGACTCCCAGATCATGATCTGAGCTGAAGGCAGATGCTTAACCAACTGAGCTACCCAGGTGCCCCAATATTATTCAATTTTAATATGGATTTTAATTTAATTTTAAACAGCCCATGTGGCTAGTGGCTCCTGTTTTGGGACAGGACAAGGTCTACAGTGACTGCAAATGTGCAACAGAAAGCATGGTTAGAAATACCTATCACAGCATTGTTCACAGCAGGAAACAGGAATTGTGGTGCACTCACACAATGGAAAATATAGTGATAGTGAACACTTGTTGAGTGCCAGGCAGTGTCTTAAGCATGTACCTGCTCTAACTCCTTGGGTTCTCGCCGAAGGTAGTAGTGAAAGTAAATAAACAGTATTCTATATCCACTAAGAGGAATGAATAAATCTTAGATGCACAAGGTTGAGTGAAAAAGCAAGGCACAGGGTGCCTGGCTCGCTCAGTCAGTAGAGCATGCAACTCTCCATCACGAGATTGTGAGTTCAAGCCCCATGTTGGGCACGGAGCCTACTTAAAAAAATAAAGGGGGTCTGGATGGCTCAGCGAAGTAGGCATCCAGTCTTTTTTTTTTTTTTTTTATTGGTGTTCAATTTGCCAACATATAGAATAACACCCAGTGCTCATCCCATCAAATGCCCCCCTCAGTGCCCGTCACCCAGTCACCCCCACCCCCGCCCACCTCCCTAGGCATCCAGAGTCTTGATCTCAGCTCAGGTCTTGATCTCAGTCAGGGTCATGAGTTCGAACTTTGCATTTTAAGTAGGCTCCTGCCAAGTGTGGAGGCTACGTAAAATAAAGAAAAAAGAAATAAAATAAGTAAACTTAAAAAAAAAAGCAAGTCACAAAAATTGCATACCATGTGATACCATTTTTTCAAACCTCAAAAACAAAATGAAACACAGTTCAGGGATATGCAAATACATGGTAAAACCATTGAAAAGCAAGAGAATTCAGGTATGTTG